>NC_133133.1:108182760-109558123 GCF_048418815.1 Hemitrygon akajei | reverse complement strand
GGGGGATGTAGTAGGAAGCTGGCAGGTGATAGATGAGACTGGGTGAGGTGGTGAAGCTGGGTGGGGGAGAGGGGGGATGAAGTAGGAAGCTGGCAGGTGATAGATGAGACTGGGTGAGGTGGTGAAGCTGGGTGAGGGTGAGGGGGGATGAAGTAGGAAGCTGGCAGGTGATAGATGAGACTGGGTGAGGGGGGGAAGCTGGGTGGGGCGGTTGGATGAAGTAGGAAGCTGGCAGGTGATAGATGAGACTGGGTGAGGGGGAAGCTGGGTGGGGGAGAGTGGGGGATGAAGTAGGAAGCTGGCAGGTGATAGATGAGACTGGGTGAGGGGGAAGCTGGGTGGGGGAGAGTGGGGGATGAAGTAGGAAGCTGGCAAGTGATAGATGAGACTGGGTGAGGGGCGAAGCTGGGTGGGGGAGAGGGGGGATGAAGTAGGAAGCTGGCAGGTGATAGATGAGTCTGGGTGAGGGGGGAAGCTGGGTGGGGAGAGGGGGGATGAAGTAGGAAGCTGGCAGGTGATAGATGAGACTGGGTGAGGGGGGGAAGCTGGGTGGGGGAGAGGGGGGATGAAGTAGGAAGCTGGCAGGTGATAGATGAGACTGCGTGAGGGGGGGAAGCTGGGAGGGGGAGAGGGGGGATGAAGTAGGAAGCTGGCAGGTGATAGATGAGACTGGGTGAGGGGGGGAGGCTGGGTGGGGGAGAGGGGGATGAAGTAGGAAGCTGGCAGGTGATAGATGAGACTGGGTGAGGGGGGGAAGCTGGGTGGGGGAGAGGGGGGATGAAGTAGGAAGCTGGCAGGTGATAGATGAGACTGGGTGAGGGGGAAGCTGGGTGGGGGAGGGGGGGATGAAGTAGGAAGCTGGCAGGTGATAGATGAGACTGGGTGAGGGGGGGAGGCTGGGTGGGGGAGAGGGGGGGATGAAGTAGGAAGCTGGCAGGTGATAGATGAGACTGGGTGAGGGGGGAAGCTGGGTGGGGGAGGGGGGGATGAAGTAGGAAGCTGGCAGGTGATAGATGAGACTGGGTGAGGGGGAAGCTGGGTGGGAGAGGGGGGATGAAGTAGGAAGCTGGCAGGTGATAGATGAGACTGGGTGAGGTGGGGAACCTGGGTGGGAGAGAGGGGGGATGAAGTAGGAAGCTGGCAGGTGATAGATGAGACTGGGTGAGGGGGAAGCTGGGTGGGAGAGGGGGGATGAAGTAGGAAGCTGGCAGGTGATAGATGAGACTGGGTGAGGGGGGAAGCTGGATGGGGGAGAGGGGGATGAAGTAGGAAGCTGGCAGGTGATAGATGAGACTGGGTGAGGGGGGGAAGCTGGGTGGGGGAGGGGGGATGAAGTAGGAAGCTGGCAGGTGATAGATGAGACTGGGTGAGGGGGGAAGCTGGGTGGGGGAGAGGGGGGATGAAGTAGGAAGCTGGCAGGTGATAGATGAGACTGGGTGAGGGGGGAAGCTGGGTGGGGAGAGGGGGGATGAAGTAGGAAGCTGGCAGGTGATAGATGAGACTGGGTGAGGGGGGAAGCTGGGTGGGGGAGAGGGGGGATGAAGTAGGAAGCTGGCAGGTGATAGATGAGACTGGGTGAGGGGGAAGCTGGGTGGGAGAGGGGGGATGAAGTAGGAAGCTGGCAGGTGATAGATGAGACTGGGTGAGGGGGAAGCTGGGTGGGGGTGAGGGGGGATGAAGTAGGAAGCTGGCAGGTGATAGATGAGGACTGGGTGAGGGGGGGAGGCTGGGTGGGAGAGGGGGGATGAAGTAGGAAGCTGGCAGGTGATAGATGAGACTGGGTGAGGGGGGGAAGCTGGGTGGGAGAGGGGGGATGAAGTAGGAAGCTGGCAGGTGATAGATGAGACTGGGTGAGGGGGGAAGGCTGGGTGGGGGTGAGGGGGGGATGAAGTAGGAAGCTGGCAGGTGATAGATGAGACTGGGTGAGGGGGAAGCTGGGTGGGAGAGGGGGGATGAAGTAGGAAGCTGGCAGGTGATAGATGAGACTGGGTGAGGGGGAAGCTGGGTGGGAGAGGGGGGATGAAGTAGGAAGCTGGCAGGTGATAGATGAGACTGGGTGAGGGGGAAGCTGGGTGGGAGAGGGGGGATGAAGTAGGAAGCTGGCAGGTGATAGATGAGACTGGGGTGAGGGGGAAGCTGGGTGGGGGTGAGGGGGGGATGAAGTAGGAAGCTGGCAGGTGATAGATGAGACTGGTGAGGGGGGGAGGCTGGGTGGGAGAGGGGGGATGAAGTAGGAAGCTGGCAGGTGATAGATGAGACTGGGTGAGGGGGGGAAGCTGGGTGGGAGAGGGGGGATGAAGTAGGAAGCTGGCAGGTGATAGATGAGACTGGGTGAGGGGGAAGCTGGGTGGGAGAGGGGGGGATGAAGTAGGAAGCTGGCAGGTGATAGATGAGACTGGGTGAGGGGGAAGCTGGGTGGGAGAGGGGGGATGAAGTAGGAAGCTGGCAGGTGATAGATGAGACTGGGTGAGGGGGAAGCTGGGTGGGGTGAGGGGGGGATGAAGTAGGAAGCTGGCAGGTGATAGATGAGACTGCGTGAGGGGGGGAAGCTGGGAGGGGGAGAGGGGGGATGAAGTAGGAAGCTGGCAGGTGATAGATGAGACTGGGTGAGGGGGGGAGGCTGGGTGGGGGAGAGGGGGATGAAGTAGGAAGCTGGCAGGTGATAGATGAGACTGGGTGAGGGGGGGAAGCTGGGTGGGGGAGAGGGGGGATGAAGTAGGAAGCTGGCAGGTGATAGATGAGACTGGGTGAGGGGGAAGCTGGGTGGGGGAGGGGGGGATGAAGTAGGAAGCTGGCAGGTGATAGATGAGACTGGGTGAGGGGGGGAGGCTGGGTGGGGGAGAGGGGGGGATGAAGTAGGAAGCTGGCAGGTGATAGATGAGACTGGGTGAGGGGGGAAGCTGGGTGGGGGAGAGGGGGGATGAAGTAGGAAGCTGGCAGGTGATAGATGAGACTGGGTGAGGGGGGGAAGCTGGGTGGGGGAGAGGGGGGATGAAGTAGGAAGCTGGCAGGTGATAGATGAGACTGGGTGAGGGGGGGAAGCTGGGTGGGTGAGGGGGGATGAAGTAGGAAGCTGGCAGGTGATAGATGAGACTGGGTGAGGGGGGAAGCTGGGTGGGAGAGGGGGGATGAAGTAGGAAGCTGGCAGGTGATAGATGAGACTGGGTGAGGGGGAAGCTGGGTGGGAGAGGGGGGATGAAGTAGGAAGCTGGCAGGTGATAGATGAGACTGGGTGAGGTGGGGAACCTGGGTGGGAGAGAGGGGGGATGAAGTAGGAAGCTGGCAGGTGATAGATGAGACTGGGTGAGGGGGAAGCTGGGTGGGAGAGGGGGGATGAAGTAGGAAGCTGGCAGGTGATAGATGAGACTGGGTGAGGGGGAAGCTGGATGGGGGAGAGGGGATGAAGTAGGAAGCTGGCAGGTGATAGATGAGACTGGGTGAGGGGGGAAGCTGGGTGGGGAGGGGGGGATGAAGTAGGAAGCTGGCAGGTGATAGATGAGACTGGGTGAGGGGGGAAGCTGGGTGGGGGAGAGGGGGGATGAAGTAGGAAGCTGGCAGGTGATAGATGAGACTGGGTGAGGGGGAAGCTGGGTGGGAGAGGGGGGATGAAGTAGGAAGCTGGCAGGTGATAGATGAGACTGGGTGAGGGGGAAGCTGGGTGGGGGAGAGGGGGGATGAAGTAGGAAGCTGGCAGGTGATAGATGAGACTGGGTGAGGGGGAAGCTGGGGTGGGAGAGGGGGGATGAAGTAGGAAGCTGGCAGGTGATAGATGAGACTGGGGTGAGGGGGAAGCTGGGTGGGGGTGAGGGGGGGATGAAGTAGGAAGCTGGCAGGTGATAGATGAGACTGGGTGAGGGGGGGAGGCTGGGTGGGAGAGGGGGGATGAAGTAGGAAGCTGGCAGGTGATAGATGAGACTGGGTGAGGGGGGGAAGCTGGGTGGGAGAGGGGGGATGAAGTAGGAAGCTGGCAGGTGATAGATGAGACTGGGTGAGGGGGAAGCTGGGTGGGGGTGAGGGGGGGATGAAGTAGGAAGCTGGCAGGTGATAGATGAGACTGGGTGAGGGGGGAAGCTGGGTGGGAGAGGGGGGATGAAGTAGGAAGCTGGCAGGTGATAGATGAGACTGGGTGAGGGGGAAGCTGGGTGGGAGAGGGGGATGAAGTAGGAAGCTGGCAGGTGATAGATGAGACTGGGTGAGGGGGAAGCTGGGTGGGAGAGGGGGGATGAAGTAGGAAGCTGGCAGGTGATAGATGAGACTGGGTGAGGGGGAAGCTGGGTGGGGGTGAGGGGGGATGAAGTAGGAAGCTGGCAGGTGATAGATGAGACTGGGTGAGGGGGGGAGGCTGGGTGGGAGAGGGGGGATGAAGTAGGAAGCTGGCAGGTGATAGATGAGACTGGGTGAGGGGGGAAGCTGGGTGGGAGAGGGGGGATGAAGTAGGAAGCTGGCAGGTGATAGATGAGACTGGGTGAGGGGGAAGCTGGGTGGGAGAGGGGGGATGAAGTAGGAAGCTGGCAGGTGATAGATGAGACTGGGTGAGGGGGGAAGCTGGGTGGGAGAGGGGGATGAAGTAGGAAGCTGGCAGGTGATAGATGAGACTGGGTGAGGGGGAAGCTGGGTGGGGGTGAGGGGGGATGAAGTAGGAAGCTGGCAGGTGATAGATGAGACTGGGTGAGGGGGGGAGGCTGGGTGGGAGAGGGGGGATGAAGTAGGAAGCTGGCAGGTGATAGATGAGACTGGGTGAGGGGGGGAAGCTGGGTGGGAGAGGGGGGATGAAGTAGGAAGCTGGCAGGTGATAGATGAGACTGGGTGAGGGGGAAGCTGGGTGGGGGTGAGGGGGGGATGAAGTAGGAAGCTGGCAGGTGATAGATGAGACTGGGTGAGGGGGAAGCTGGGTGGGGGAGAGGGGGGATGAAGTAGGAAGCTGGCAGGTGATAGATGAGACTGGGTGAGGGGGGAAGCTGGGTGGGGGGGTTGGATGAAGTAGGAAGCTGGCAGGTGATAGATGAGACTGGGTGAGGGGGGGAAGCTGGGTGGGGGGGGTGGATGAAGTAGGAAGCTGGCAGGTGATAGATGAGACTGGGTGAGGGGGAAGCTGGGTGGGGGAGAGGGGGGGATGAAGTAGGAAGCTGGCAGGTGATAGATGAGACTGGGTGAGGGGGAAGCTGGGTGGGGGAGAGGGGGGATGAAGTAGGAAGTTGGCAGGTGATAGATGAGACTGGGTGAGGGGGGAAGCTGGGTGGGGAGAGGGGGATGAAGTAGGAAGCTGGCAGGTGATAGATGAGACTGGGTGAGGGGGGGAAGCTGGGTGGGGGAGAGGGGGGGATGAAGTAGGAAGCTGGCAGGTGATAGATGAGGACTGGGTGAGGGGGGGAAGCTGGGTGGGGGAGAGGGGGGGATGAAGTAGGAAGCTGGCAGGTGATAGATGAGTCTGCGTGAGGGGGGGAGGCTGGGTGTGGGAGAGGGGGGATGAAGTAGGAAGCTGGCAGGTGATAGATGAGACTGGGTGAGGGGGGAAACTGGGTGGGGGAGAGGGGGATGAAGTAGGAAGCTGGCATTTGATAGATGAGACTGGGTGAGGGGGGGAAGCTGGGTGGGGGAGAGGGGGGGATGAAGTAGGAAGCTGGCAGGTGATAGATGAGACTGGGTGAGGGGGGAAGCTGGGTGGGGGAGAGGGGGATGAAGTAGGAAGCTGGCAGGTGATAGATGAGACTGGGTGAGGGGAAGCTGGTGGGGGAGAGGGGGATGAAGTAGGAAGCTGGCAGGTGATAGATGAGACTGGGTGAGGGGGGAAGCTGGTTGGGGGAGAGGGGGGATGAAGTAGGAAGCTGGCAGGTGATAGATGAGACTGGGTGAGGGGGGGAAGCTGGGTGGGAGAGGGGGGATGAAGTAGGAAGCTGGCAGGTGATAGATGAGACTGGGTGAGGGGGGAAGCTGGGTGGGGGTGGGGGGGATGAAGTAGGAAGCTGGCAGGTGATAGATGAGACTGGGTGAGGGGGGGAAGCTGGGTGGGGGAGAGGGGGATGAAGTAGGAAGCTGGCAGGTGATAGATGAGACTGGGTGAGGGGGAAGCTGGGTGGGGAGAGGGGGATGAAGTAGGAAGCTGGCAGGTGATAGATGAGACTGGGTGAGGGGGGAAGCTGGGTGGGGGAGGGGGGATGAAGTAGGAAGCTGGCAGGTGATAGATGAGACTGGGTGAGGGGGAAGCTGGGTGGGGAGAGGGGGGATGAAGTAGGAAGCTGGCAGGTGATAGATGAGACTGGGTGAGGGGGGGAAGCTGGGTGGGGGAGAGGGGGGATGAAGTAGGAAGCTGGCAGGTGATAGATGAGACTGGGTGAGGTGGGGAAGCTGGGTGGGGGAGAGGGGGGGATGAAGTAGGAAGCTGGCAGGTGATAGATGAGACTGCGTGAGGGGGGAAGCTGGGTGGGGGAGAGGGGGGATGAAGTAGGAAGCTGGCAGGTGATAGATGAGACTGCGTGAGGCGGGGGAAGCTGGGTGGGGGAGAGGGGGGGATGAAGTAGGAAGCTGGCAGGTGATAGATGAGACTGGGTGAGGGGGGAAGCTGGGTGGGGGAGAGGGGGGATGAAGTAGGAAGCTGGCAGGTGATAGATGAGACTGGGTGAGGGGGGAAGCTGGGTGGGGGAGAGGGGGGATGAAGTAGGAAGCTGGCAGGTGATAGATGAGACTGGGTGAGGGGGGAAGCTGGGTGGGGAGAGGGGGGATGAAGTAGGAAGCTGGCAGGTGATAGATGAGACTGGGTGAGGGGGGGAAGCTGGATGGGGGAGAGGGGGATGAAGTAGGAAGCTGGCAGGTGATAGATGAGACTGGGTGAGGGGGGAAGCTGGGTGGGGAGAGGGGGGGATGAAGTAGGAAGCTGGCAGGTGGTAGATGAGACTGGGTGAGGGGGGGAAGCTGGGTGGGGGAGAGGGGGATGAAGTAGGAAGCTGGCAGGTGATAGATGAGACTGGGTGAGGGGGGAATCTGGGTGGGGGGAGAGGGGGATGAAGTAGGAAGCTGGCAGGTAATAGATGAGACTGGGTGAGGGGGAAGCTGGGTGGGGGAGAGGGGGGATGAAGTAGGAAGCTGGCAGGTGATAGATGAGACTGGGTGAGGGGGTGAAGCTGGGTGGGGGAGAGGGGGATGAAGTCGGAAGCTGGCAGGTGATAGATGAGACTGGGTGAGGGGGGAAGCTGGGTGGGGGAGGGGGGATGAAGTAGGAAGCTGGCAGGTGATAGATGAGACTGGGTGAGGGGGGAAGCTGGGTGGGAAGAGGGGGGATGAAGTAGGAAGCTGGCAGGTGATAGATGAGACTGGGTGAGGGGGGGAAGCTGGATGGGGGAGAGGGGGGATGAAGTAGGAAGCTGGCAGGTGATAGATGAGACTGGGTGAGGGGGAAGCTGGGTGGGGGAGTGGGGGATGAAGTAGGAAGCTGGCAGGTGATAGATGAGACTGGGTGAGGGGGGAAGCTGGGTGGGGGAGAGGGGGGATGAAGTAGGAAGCTGGCAGGTGATAGATGAGACTGGGTGAGGGGGGTAGCTGGGTTGGGGTGAGGGGGGATGAAGTAGGAAGCTGGCAGGTGATAGATGAGACTGGGTGAGGGGGGCAGCTGGGTGGGGGTGAGGGGGGATGAAGTAGGAAGCTGGCAGGTGATAGATGAGACTGGGTGAGGGGGAAGCTGGGTGGGGGAGGGGGGGGGATGAAGTAGGAAGCTGGCAGGTGATAGATGAGACTGGGTGAGGGGGTGAGGCTGGGTGGGGGTGAGGGGGATGAAGTAGGAAGCTGGCAGGTGATAGATGAGACTGGGTGAGGGGGGAAGCTGGGTGAGGGTGAGGGGGGATGAAGTAGGAAGCTGGCAGGTGATAGATGAGACTGGGTGAGGGGGGAAGCTGGGTGGGGGGGTTGGATGAAGTAGGAAGCTGGCAGGTGATAGATGAGACTGGGTGAGGGGGAAGCTGGGTGGGGAGAGGGGGGATGAAGTAGGAAGCTGGCAGGTGATAGATGAGACTGGGTGAGGGGGGAAGCTGGGTGGGGGAGAGGGGGGATGAAGTAGGAAGCTGGCAGGTGATAGATGAGACTGGGTGAGGGGGGAAGCTGGGTGGGGGAGAGGGGGGATGAAGTAGGAAGCTGGCAGGTGATAGATGAGACTGGGTGAGGGGGGGAAGCTGGGTGGGGGAGAGGGGGGATGAAGTAGGAAGCTGGCAGGTGATGAGACTGGGTGAGGGGGAAGCTGGGTGGGGGAGAGGGGGGATGAAGTAGGAAGCTGGCAGGTGATAGATGAGACTGGGTGAGGGGGGAAGCTGGGTGGGGGAGAGGGGGGATGAAGTAGGAAGCTGGCAGGTGATAGATGAGACTGGGTGAGGGGGGGAAGCTGGGTGGGGGAGAGGGGGGATGAAGTAGGAAGCTGGCAGGTGATAGATGAGACTGGGGTGAGGGGGGGAAGCTGGGTGGGGGAGAGGGGGGATGAAGTAGGAAGCTGGCAGGTGATAGATGAGACTGGGTGAGGGGGAAGCTGGGTGGGGGGAGAGGGGGATGAAGTAGGAAGCTGGCAGGTGATAGATGAGACTGGGTGAGGGGGGGAAGCTGGGTGGGAGGAGGGGGGATGAAGTAGGAAGCTGGCAGGTGATAGATGAGACTGGGTGAGGGGGGAAGCTGGGTGGGGGAGGGGGGGATGAAGTAGGAAGCTGGCAGGTGATAGATGAGACTGGGTGATGGGGGAAGCTGGGTGGGGGAGTGGGGGATGAAGTAGGAAGCTGGCAGGTGATAGATGAGACTGGGTGAGGGGGGGAAGCTGGGTGGGTGAGAGGGGGGATGAAGTAGGAAGCTGGCAGGTGATAGATGAGACTGGGTGAGGGGGAAGGTGGGTGAGGGTGAGGGGGGATGAAGTAGGAAGCTGGCAGGTGATAGATGAGACTGGGTGAGGGGGGAAGCTGGGTGGGGGAGAGGGGGGATGAAGTAGGAAGCTGGCAGGTGATAGATGAGACTGGGTGAGGGGGGGGATGCTGGGTGTGGGAGAGGGGGGATGAAGTAGGAAGCTGGCAGGTGATAGATGAGACTGCGTGAGGGGGGGAATCTGGGTGGGGGAGAGGGGGGGGATGAAGTAGGAAGCTGGCAGGTGATAGATGAGACTGGGTGAGGGGGAAGCTGGGTGGGGGAGAGGGGGGATGAAGTAGGAAGCTGGCAGGTGATAGATGAGACTGGGTGAGGGGGAAGCTGGGTGAGGGTGAGGGGGGATGAAGTAGGAAGCTGGCAGGTGATAGATGAGACTGGGTGAGGGGGAAGCTGGGTGGGGGAGGGGGGGATGAAGTAGGAAGCTGGCAGGTGATAGATGAGACTGGGTGAGGGGGGAAGCTGGGTGGGGGGGTTGGATGAAGTAGGAAGCTGGCAGGTGATAGATGAGACTGGGTGAGGGGGTGAGGCTGGGTGGGGGTGAGGGGGATGAAGTAGGAAGCTGGCAGGTGATAGATGAGACTGGGTGAGGGGGAAGCTGGGTGAGGGTGAGGGGGGATGAAGTAGGAAGCTGGCAGGTGATAGATGAGACTGGGTGAGGGGGGAAGCTGGGTGGGGGGGTTGGATGAAGTAGGAAGCTGGCAGGTGATAGATGAGACTGGGTGAGGGGGGAAGCTGGGTGGGGGAGAGGGGGGATGAAGTAGGAAGCTGGCAGGTGATAGATGAGACTGGGTGAGGGGGGAAGCTGGGTGGGGGAGAGGGGGGGATGAAGTAGGAAGCTGGCAGGTGATAGATGAGACTGGGTGAGGGGGGAAGCTGGGTGGGGGAGAGGGGGGATGAAGTAGGAAGCTGGCAGGTGATAGATGAGACTGGGTGAGGGGGGGAAGCTGGGTGGGGGAGAGGGGGGATGAAGTAGGAAGCTGGCAGGTGATAGATGAGACTGGGTGAGGGGGAAGCTGGGTGGGGGAGAGGGGGGATGAAGTAGGAAGCTGGCAGGTGATAGATGAGACTGGGTGAGAGGGGAAGCTGGGTGGGGGAGAGGGGGGATGAAGTAGGAAGCTGGCAGGTGATAGATGAGACTGGGTGAGGGGGGGAAGCTGGGTGGGGGAGAGGGGGGGATGAAGTAGGAAGCTGGCAGGTGATAGATGAGACTGGGTGAGGGGGGGAAGCTGGGTGGGGGAGAGGGGGGATGAAGTAGGAAGCTGGCAGGTGATAGATGAGACTGGGTGAGGGGGAAGCTGGGTGGGGGAGAGGGGGGATGAAGTAGGAAGCTGGCAGGTGATAGATGAGACTGGGTGAGGGGGGGAAGCTGGGTGGGGGAGGGGGGGATGAAGTAGGAAGCTGGCAGGTGATAGATGAGACTGGGTGATGGGGGAAGCTGGGTGGGGGAGTGGGGGATGAAGTAGGAAGCTGGCAGGTGATAGATGAGACTGGGTGAGGGGGGGAAGCTGGGTGGGTGAGAGGGGGGATGAAGTAGGAAGCTGGCAGGTGATAGATGAGACTGGGTGAGGGGGAAGGTGGGTGAGGGTGAGGGGGGATGAAGTAGGAAGCTGGCAGGTGATAGATGAGACTGGGTGAGGGGGGAAGCTGGGTGGGGGAGAGGGGGGATGAAGTAGGAAGCTGGCAGGTGATAGATGAGACTGGGTGAGGGGGGGAAGCTGGGTGTGGGAGAGGGGGGATGAAGTAGGAAGCTGGCAGGTGATAGATGAGACTGGGTGAGGGGGAAGCTGGGTGGGGGAGAGGGGGGGATGAAGTAGGAAGCTGGCAGGTGATAGATGAGACTGGGTGAGGGGGGGAAGCTGGGTGGGGGAGAGGGGGGATGAAGTAGGAAGCTGGCAGGTGATAGATGAGACTGGGTGAGGGGGGGAAGCTGGGTGGGTGAGGGGGGATGAAGTAGGAAGCTGGCAGGTGATAGATGAGACTGGGTGAGGGGGTGGAAGCTGGGTGAGGGTGAGGGGGGATGAAGTAGGAAGCTGGCAGGTGATAGATGAGACTGGGTGAGGGGGGAAGCTGGGTGGGGGAGAGCGGGGATGAAGTAGGAAGCTGGCAGGTGATAGATGAGACTGGGTGAGGGGGAGGTGGGTTGGTGGGGGAGAGGAGGGATGAACTAGGAAGCTGGCAGGTGATAGATGAGACTGGGTGAGGGGGGAAGCTGGGTGGGTGAGGGGGATGAAGTAGGAAGCTGGCAGGTGATAGATGAGACTGGGTGAGGGGGGAAGCTGGGTGGGGGTGAGGGGGGATGAAGTAGGAAGCTGGCAGGTGATAGATGAGACTGGGTGAGGGGGGAAGCTGGGTGGGGGAGAGGGGGGATGAAGTAGGAAGCTGGCAGGTGATAGATGAGACTGGGTGAGGGGGGGAAGCTGGGTGGGGGAGAGGGGGGATGAAGTAGGAAGCTGGCAGGTGATAGATGAGACTGGGTGAGGGGGGGAAGCTGGGTGGGGGTGGGGGGGATGATGTAGGAAGCTGGCAGGTGATTGGTGAAACTAGGTGAGGGGGAGGTGGGTTGGTGGGGGAGAGGGGGGGATGAATTACGAAGCTGGCAAGTGATAGATGAGACTGGGTGAGGTGGGAAGCTGGGTGGGTGGGGAGAGGGGGGATGAATTACGAAGCTGGCAAGTGATAGATGGAAAAGTTAAAGGGCTAAAGAAGAAAGAATTTGATAGGAGAGGAGAGTGAACCGTGGAAGAAACAGAAGCAGGAGGGGCACCAGAGGCAGCTGAGAGGCAGTATCGGAGATGAGAAGTACTGTCTTTAATTTCATTATCTATTTCGATGACAAATGGGCGCTAAGACCCTGGACAAGTTGAAAGATTGTTATAAAGAATATTAAATGCATGTGGAAACCGAATTGTGAAACATTATCTCTTTTTGATATTTTGACAATATTCCAGTAGGATACTTAGACTTGTATTGGAGGATTGTGTAGTTCCAGGGTAGCAGCTGCTGATATCCGGGTGAAGGGAAGGGTTAAATTCTTTGGGAGCCTGTGTGAAACTCAAAGCAATAGTGTGGGATATGGAATTAGCAGCTTAACTCATCGGCCTAGAGTGATGAAGATACACCCTGAACAGGTAGTGGGAGCCAGCTTACCCAGGATGCATTTACACAGATTTATCTTACATAGCGGTCTGAAGTCAACCCAAGGAGAGCTGTCAGTGTGTTCGTGAGCTTAAATCTCTTGTTAATTAATGCTTTGTATCATTTAAGCGTGACATCTGAGTGCGTCTGACACTTTGATAACTAACTCTCCTCCGATGAGACGCAGTGCTTCTGGCAGAGGAAAGAAAAGTAGCTCACTAACTTTTGGGAGTAGGATCAGGGAATTCAATCCATTGCTCAGCAGTGTTCGTGTATGCAATATCTATCTTCTTGTTATAACCCCATAAATTCATGAGACAGACTGTCATGCTTTAAACTCATAACATCATATGAAGAGGCTATTCAGCCCATGGGGCAAATGCTAGCTCTCGAGGGAATAATCTCATTTATCTCATACTTCTCTTTCATTCACTTCCTCTGAGCAAGTTATTCTTTCTCAGACTTGCCCATCCACTCCTCTTACATGGTTTTTAGCCAATTAACCAACTGGAATGTTTGTGAAAGGTGAGAGGAAGCCCATGCATTCATTGACAGAATGTCCACAGAGACATTCTCAAAGTTGAAAGTTCTCAGTAAATTCATTATCAAAGTACATAAGTGTCACCATGTAGAAGCCTGAGATTTGTTTTCTTGCAGGCATACTCAGTAAATCCAAGACCACAGCAGAATCAATGAAATGGGGCAGATGAACAGCCATTTGACAGCATGGGTTTCCGCAGGCTACTCCAGTTTGCAGTTCCCTCCCTTATCACAAAGAGGTGCTGATAGGTTAGTTGTGGCTGTTGAAATGATCCCTGTGGCTTGTCATGGAGTGTTGAGCTTCTAGGGTTCCTGAGCACCTGTATTTACTAATCAATATCTGAACTAGAGTTGCTAAGCCCTTATGTTTTCGGTTTAATCTTGTCAAGTATATTGTGGCTGGCAAAGGTTTCCAGGAGTCTGTGATTATTTAAAGATGACTCCCATTCAGTGCTTGAGTGGGCTCATTGCATGCTCATGAAGAACTGAACCCAGGTGCGGAGGAACTGCAGGATCCCCCGGAAGAGACGGAAGGAGCAGGTTTCACATCAAAATCAGAGTCTCAAAGGAGAGACTGAGCGACACCACAAGAATTCAATCTCTCTGACACAAAGACCCCACTTTGTCCATAGCTCAGTGCTCTATGGCACGCCACAGGGCACATGGCAGTACCTTCCCCCCTAATGCCAGCACCTGAGGCAGGTCTGAAAAAATACAAGGCAGACCTGGAGCTCAAGACTCATGAAGCAGGCCTGATAAACACAAGGCAGACCTGGAGCTTGACGCAGTGCTCTGATGCTGCCAAGGCAGGCTTAGAGCTCGAGAGAGTGCTTGAGAATCTGAACAGATCTGGTGGCTCTCGAGGCAGGTCTGAAAAAGCACAAGACAGATCTGGAGCTTGGCAATCTCGAGTTCCAGGTCTGCCTCGAGAGCTCCCTGGGCCGTCAGGTACTGGCATTAGGGGAGAGGTACTGTCATTATCCCTTGGCTTGCCATAGAACATTGAGTTTCTAGGGTTTTTGAGCACCTGTATTTACTAATCAATATCTTAACTCCAGTTGTTAAGCCCTTGTGTCTTCAGTTTAATCTTGTCAAGTTAATTCTCACTGGCATATGCTTCCCAGATTCTATGATTTTTTAAAGAGGTCTCTCAATCAGAGCCTTAGTGGGCTCATTGTGTCAGAGGGATGTTGCTCTTGTGGTGTTGCTCCTCCGAGGTCCTGATTCCAATGTTTAACCTCCTGTCTCCAACTCTTCCTGGGGATCTTGCCATTCCTCCACAATGGGTCCAGTCCTTTCTCAACACACCGTGACAGCTGCAAGATATCACAGTGTAGGTAAGAGAGCAAATTGGCTCTTGGTGAGCAAACAAGGGTGGATCGTTATAAACATGAGATTCTGCAAATCTGGAGCTCCATGAACCCATCAACACGACCGCATTTATCGTTTGTTTGAAATATTTATTGATTTTGTAATTGATAAAGATTGTATTGTCTTTCAACTGTAATGCTGTAAATCGAATACACTCAGTGGCTCCTTTATTTGGTACTCCCTGTATCTAAAAAAACGGCCACTAGGTGTATGTCTGTGGTCTTCTGCTGCTGTAGCCCATCATCTTCAAGATTCAACATGTTGTGCATTCAGAGATGCTCTTCTGCACATCACTGTTGTAACGCATGGTTATTTGAGTTACTGTTGCCTTCCTGTCAGCTTGAACCAGACTGACCTTTCCCCTCTGACCTCTCTCATTAACGAGGCATTTTCACCCACACAACTGCTGTTCACTGGATGTTTTTTTAATTTGTCTTTTTTTTTTTTTGCATCATTCTCTGTAAATTCTCAAGACTGATCCCAGCTGATGAGCAGTTTCTAAGATACTCAAATCCCACGCTGTCTGACACCACAAACATTCCATGGTAAAAGTAATTTCTTCCCCATTCTGCCATTTGGTCTGAACAACTACTGTACCCCTTGTAGCTGCAACTCAATGCATAAAAGCATGCAGGCATGGTCACCCACTAACTCCACCACTACGTTATTCTTTCCGCTCAGTCACATGTTATGGATATAAGTTATCTTATGAATTTATACTTATTGGGTGTTTTTTTAAATTAGTATTATTGTGTTCATTATCTTTTGTGGTTTTGTTTGTACAGCATCGGATTCAGAGTAACAACAATTTCATTTTCCTTACACTAGTGAACAGGAAATGAGGCTGAACAATCTTGAACCTTGAACATACAATCAGTGCAGAATAAAGTGGGCACTATGTGTACACATAATTTATCACAGAACAAACCATTGGTGGACACAGGAGAAGGATATTTCAGATTGGAAGCTGACAAAAACAGAAACCATCATTACAAATGACAAAATAATGTGATTAAAGATGGAAGTATTCATTCACAAAGCATCTTTAACATAAAGAATGACTCCATGGCTTTTCATTGATTATTATGAGACAAATCTTAACTGAAAATTTAACGTAAAAGGTATTTCTATGAAGTAGCTTTTAAGGAATATTTTAAGAGAAGGCACTTTATATTGTGTGGCTTTTCATAAACAAAACAGAAATTTGCATACCTCCTGTGCAATATGTACTGTATGCTGATATTTTTTGTAATTTTTATTCATAGTGCTTTGTATCCATCACTCTCAGCTGCACATTAAGTGAATAAATTAGTTATTGGAGCCGACTTGCTGTGAGAAACCTTTACTAGTCTCTGTTCTTTTCCTCAATTCGTGTGAAATTCAAAGTCAACCAATAAAATTAGCTGATCACATTCACACTGACAGTTCTGTCACATGTTTTGAAAGACTGTGATGGGCTTACCACTCCTGGGATTGTATTGTTCACAGAGGGAGTGTTGCAGTAGTGACCCTGATTGTGTTTGGCAATCCAAGGGACGGTTCCCTATTTTGGGATTCCTTGTCTCCAGAATGGCAGAGCAAACTCCATGGCCTAATGTCTTATGGTCTTCACCTGATGCAAGATTGGAGTTGGTCTGAATGTTCCAAGGATGAGGGATGAGGTTGTGGGCACCACCAGGCTGATGTAATTTAATGAAGGCCAACAGTTGGTGCATCCTCGCTGGAACGTGTCAGCAGGCTGGTCATAGAGAAAGGAAACGTGGAGTTGCCCAATGACAGTACTGCTGGGAAGGTCCATCAGCCATGGCTCACAGAGCCTGAAAACATCAGCATAGATATTAGGGTGACTGACTGAACAGAACAACCTAGAAACAGGCCTTTTGACCTATCCTGTTGTGCTGAATTAACTGAACTAGTAACTAAATGCCTAACTAAACTAGCCCCTTCTGCCTTGAAAATGTCCATATCCCTCCATTCTCTGCACATTCGTGGGCCTCTCTAAGAGCCTCTTCAAGTTCAAGTTTATTATCATTCAACTGCACAAATGTATACAGCTAAATAAAATGACATTCCTCTGAGACCATGGTGCAAAATGCAGTACGTATAGTCACCCCCAGCATGTAAATAGTATTAACAGATTTAAAACAAAAATCATTCAGTAGATGTACAAGTTGATATGAACTGTAAATACGACATATAGTTAAATATTCAACAGTATTACTGTTACTGGCACTGTCATAAGTATTGGGAGCAGGGTGCTCGGAAGTCTCACAGCCTGGGAGAAGAAGCTGTTACTCAGCCTAACAGTTCTTGTTCTTATCGTGTGGTACTCTCTGCCTGTTGGTAGGGGGTCAAAGAGATTGTGGGATGGATAGGAGGGATCCTTGACAATACTGAGGGCTCTTTGAATGCAACCCTTCTGGTCCATGTCCTGGATGGGATGAGAAAGACCCCAGTGATTTGCTCAGCAGTCCTCACCATCCACTGCATGGTCTTGCAATCAGATGTCTTGCAATTCCCATGCCCGATGGGGTACAGCTGGTCAGGGCCCTCACAGACTTGAAATACCGCTATCATGTGTTCCTCCATGACTACCCCGGCAGTGTTTTCCAGCATCCACCACTATCGATGTAAAAACCCTGTTCTACACATTCCCTTTGAATGTAAGGAGATGCAAACCATTCGGCAC
The DNA here is from genome assembly GCF_048418815.1 of Hemitrygon akajei. Taxonomy (NCBI): domain Eukaryota; kingdom Metazoa; phylum Chordata; class Chondrichthyes; order Myliobatiformes; family Dasyatidae; genus Hemitrygon; species Hemitrygon akajei. The sequence goes on along the minus strand of NC_133133.1, from coordinate 109,541,502 downwards.
CTTGTTGCCTGTCCATTGCTCAGGACTAGGTGTATACAATTCAGGAAGCTGCAGAAACCAACTCATGAAATTTGCTCTGTCCCTGTTCATGGAAAGCTCAACAATTCTGCTAGAGGAACAAGGACACAACTTAATATTGAATCCACTAACACAGAGACATGGAACGCTATAGCACAGAACCAGGCTCCTCAGCTCAACTCATTCATAGCAAAATATTATTATTCTGCCTAGTTCCATCAATCTACACTCAGTCCACAGACCTCCATAACCCTCCCATCCATGTACTTAACCAAACATCTCTTAAATGTGGCAATCAAACTCTCATACACCATTTCCTCAGGCAGCTCGTTCCATATTCACACCATCCTCTGAGTGAAGAATTCCCCTTCAAGTTCCTCTTAAATATTTCTCCTTTCAACCTTAACCTATGGCCTCTAGTTCTAGTTTCACCCAGCCTCAGTGGAAAAAGCTTGCTTGCATTAACCCTATCTGTAACCCTCATAATTTTGTATATCTCTTATCAAATCTCCTCTCAATCTGCTAGGCTCTAGGGAGTAAAGTCCTAACCTATTCAGCCTTTCCTTATAATGCAGGTGCTCAAGGTCTGGCAACATCCTTGTGAGTTTTTAATCTTAGTAGTATCTTTTCTGTGGGCATATGACCCAAACTACTCACAATACTCCAAATTCAGCCTCACAAATGCCTTATACAACTTCAACATAACGTCCCGTTCTCCTGCACTGCACTTTGATTTATGAAGGCCAATGTGCCAAAAGCTCTCTTTATGAACCATCTACTTGTGACACTACGGTAAGGTAAGCGGTCATTTCCAATGACAACCTACATAGTGAGGTTAACCCAAACAGGTCCATTACAGCCTGTGGATGTAAGGAAGAAACATAGGGCTCTTGTGACAATTTAGCTTCACAAACCTATTGCAGTGTTAGCATGCTTGACAGTTTGTGTAGTGTTCTAACGCCAACAGCTTCAATAGTTCCATATGTTTCCAAGTTACTTCAGATCTCTGTGATGTGATGAAAATGTCAATACAAGTGGGTCTGGTTAATGATTTAGAAAATATGAGTTGAAATTTATCTAGACATTAAGGGAGTTTTGGAGATATGGTTTGGGACATGAGGAAAAGTTGAGGTCATGGGATTAAAACGTAGAACACAGAACATTAGAGCACGGTACAGGCCCTTCGGCCCAGGAATAATCCTCGTTAGAACACAGAACATTAGAGCACGGTACAGGCCCTTCGGCCCAGGAATAATCCTCGTTAGAACACAGAACATTAGAGCACGGTACAGGCCCTTCGGCCCAGGAATAATCCTCGTTAGAACATTAGAGCACGGTACAGGCCCTTCGGCCCAGGAATAATCCTCGTTAGAACACAGAACATTAGAGCACGGTACAGGCCCTTCGGCCCAGGAATAATCCTCGTTAGAACACAGAACATTAGAGCACGGTACAGGCCCTTCGGCCCAGCAATAATCCTCGTTAGAACACAGAACATTAGAGCACGGTACAGGCCCTTCGGCCCAGGAATAATCCTCGTTAGAACACAGAACATTAGAGCACGGTACAGGCCCTTCGGCCCAGGAATAATCCTCGTTAGAACACAGAACATTAGAGCACGGTACAGGCCCTTCGGCCCAGGAATAATCCTCGTTAGAACATTAGAGCACGGTACAGGCCCTTCGGCCCAGGAATAATCCTCGTTAGAACACAGAACATTAGAGCACGGTACAGGCCCTTCGGCCCAGGAATAATCCTCGTTAGAACACAGAACATTAGAGCACGGTACAGGCCCTTCGGCCCAGCAATAATCCTCGTTAGAACACAGAACATTAGAGCACGGTACAGGCCCTTCGGCCCAGGAATAATCCTCGTTAGAACACAGAACATTAGAGCACGGTACAGGCCCTTCGGCCCAGCAATAATCCTCGTTAGAACACAGAACATTAGAGCACGGTACAGGCTCTTCGGCCCAGCAATAATCCTCGTTAGAACACAGAACATTAGAGCACGGTACAGGCCCTTCGGCCCAGGAATAATCCTCGTTAGAACACAGAACATTAGAGCACGGTACAGGCCCTTCGGCCCAGGAATAATCCTCGTTAGAACACAGAACATTAGAGCACGGTACAGGCCCTTCGGCCCAGCAATAATCCTCGTTAGAACACAGAACATTAGAGCACGGTACAGGCCCTTCGGCCCAGGAATAATCCTCGTTAGAACACAGAACATTAGAGCACGGTACAGGCCCTTCGGCCCAGCAATAATCCTCGTTAGAACACAGAACATTAGAGCACGGTACAGGCTCTTCGGCCCAGCAATAATCCTCGTTAGAACACAGAACATTAGAGCACGGTACAGGCCCTTCGGCCCAGGAATAATCCTCGTTAGAACACAGAACATTAGAGCACGGTACAGGCCCTTCGGCCCAGGAATAATCCTCGTTAGAACACAGAACATTAGAGCACGGTACAGGCCCTTCGGCCCAGGAATAATCCTCGTTAGAACACAGAACATTAGAGCACGGTACAGGCCCTTTGGCCCAGGAATAATCCTCGTTAGAACACAGAACATTAGAGCACGGTACAGGCCCTTCGGCTATAATGTTGCACCAACCTTTCAACTTTCTCTAAGATCATTCTAGCACTTCCTTCCCACGTAGTCCTTCACTTTTCTAATAGACCATGGAACCTCTGATAGAAGATAGAACAAAATGAGTCATCATATTGTACAGCAGCTACAAGGTGCTTCATAACTTTGATTGAATTCACTCATTGATTAAATTACAAACAAAATTATTACAGAGTATATCTACTGAAAAAAACAGACTATGTCTGCTTTCCTTCATTCTTACTATTAGCCTGGAGATCTAGAGGAAAGGAGTTAAAGACTGAATTTGCTCCTAAATACTATTTCTTCATTCCCTCTCTATGTTCTCGGACAGATCATTAACTCCAGTCACAAGCACTCCATCTTGAGGAGTGAAATGAGGCTGGCTATGTTCAGTGCTAGACAGAAATTGAAAGCAGTTCTGAAACAGCAGACAACACAGAGCACTTAACTCCCCAGCTTTGAAGAAAAGAATGAAAGCCTAAAGGCAGTAAAATATTTGCAACTAATGGAAAGATACCTATTAATCTTTTTCACAGGAAACCCCATTCGCTACTGGAAAATTAAAATTGAGTGTGATCTCATTTTTAAGGGGTATGTTAGCATTTCACTTAATAGGTCAGACTTATCAGATTAGAACATCTCCCACCTCAGCTTGTGATTTCCCCCACAATCAAATGGTGTAATTGACCAAAGAGTATATACAATTTGGGACTGAACATTGTGGGGATTGTGCCAGAATGTACAGGCTGCCTGCAGTACCTCCTTGGGTGTTAATCGAACCGATGCAATTATTACATGTTTTGATGCACAAGTGATAAATCAGAATCTAATAAATTGCTCAGCAAATTTATAGATGAATTAATATGTTCCCAAACAATTTCATTACTATTAGTAATTAAATCTTAGTTATGAAAATCAATGTAAAAATTTGCCTGATTCTTTATTGTGCTTCAGGGGAGGACAATAAACCACTTGCACCCAGTCTTACCTGCCAATTAGGGTGACTCTTAAATGTCCTCTGAAAGTCAAGGTAATTTAGTCTGTACAATAAATGCCTAAGTCCTGAGAAAAGACTTTTAAAAATATTGTTATCAGTGAAGCTTTGGATTCTACAGGTGAGATTGTTAGAATTCTGTTCTTGTCTGTTCCACTTGGCTGGCGCTCAGTACTGAACAATAACGAATGTAAGGTGGACTATGTAGCTGAAATGCTTTACCACAACTGAAGTGTAAACATTGCACTGCCCTCTGTTAGATAATTTACCAAGAATGTCAAAAGGCAGTCAGTATTTACCGACTTCAAACCAAGGTCATCCATTATATTCACTCCAGCACGGGACAATCATTCATGTTGCTGTCATTGAGTTCCTCGTGATCAATAGCAGTGACCTGAAGTTTCACTGGCACTCTCACTTAAGTACAATGGATGTAAGTGGAGGTCAGTGCCTGGGACCCCTGAATCAATTGAGTCATGTTCTGATTTCAAGTCAATAGTTTGTTAGAATGCTCTTTCAGGTCCCTGGACAACTGATAACACTTACCATCATCAGCTGTGAATCTCTACAACTGTGACTGCAGTCAACGCCATCCTCAAAGTGCACGGCAGAAACTTACCAAGACTTTGGCGCCACCTCTCAAGCCTGCAGACTTTATTACCAAAGGGGACCAAGACGGAAGTGTGCAGAAGTTCCACTGCCTGTCCGCTTGCAGTGTCTCAACCGGACCATCTCTCTGTCTCCACAAATGCTGCCTGACCTGCTGAGCTCCTCCAGCTCCCTGTCTTCTTTGATCCAGATTCCATCACTTGCAGACTCTTTTGTCAACACCCGCAGCTCCCTCTCCTAGTCACCTACCTTCTTGACTTGGAATTAAATTGCTGGCCCTTTATTAAAGGTGGATTTAAACTCTGAGACTGCCTGCCCAATAGAACTGTAGGAATGCCTTCTCCAGAGGGATTGCAAGCTTTCAAGGAGTATTTGGGATGGTGTTACATACCCCGTAACTGGGTGTCTGACCAGCAGAGAAAGAAGAATCTGTTGGAGTCTGGTGGTACCAAACTGAAGGTGTTTATTAGTAAACTACACAATACAATATCAAAAATGCAAATATACATATAAAACAAGTTATCAGTAATAAACCTAAAAGTGTAGGAATAATAATAATCAATAATAAACAAGCTCTATCGATGTCTAGGGGTAAATGAATTGTCATAGGGAAGTATAGAGTTCAGTTCATAAATGCTGAAGTAGTTATGGTTGTTGTATTGAAATCGTTGGAGAGAGAGAGAGAGAGAGAGAGAGAGAGAGAGAGAGAGAGCGAGCGAGAGGTAACAGCAACAGCAGCCAAACCTTCCGTTGCTTTCTTAATCCGTCGTATCGTTGTGGTCATTCAGTTATGACCCCTCTGTTCTTCAGCTAGACCGTTCTTCTGTGGTGGACTCGTCACTCTGACATGAGTGGACACACACACAAGTCCCCACTGGCCCTGCTGTAACACTGTGAGCTTTACTGACCGATTTCCTGATTCAGTCTCCGAAACCCCCACCTTTCTGTGGGTTCCCAACACTCAGTCAGTGTCCACTGGTGTGTCTGAAGGGTGTCTCTCCAGACCTGTCTTTTATCCCCACTCACGGGGTCTCAGCTATCCATCAACTCTGAATGACCGTGTCCATCAAATCAGGCCACTCCTGCTATCTCCTGAGGAATGTTAACGAGCAAAGTACAGTCCTTGTAGTGGAAGGTAAATAATCCAGAAAGAGTCATAATACAGTAACTCAACAGTCTCTCTCCCCCTCTTATCTGTAGCAAATATTCTTGCCTGGACTTTATCTCTCTCTCTCAATAGCAGCATAGCAACAGCAATAGTTCATAGTTCTCAGGGGAGGGGGGGGGGAAATGGTTAACTCTGCACCCCATTGTCCATCAGGTCTGTCCATCACTCATAACAATGGGCAGCACCTCATTTGTAAAGGGCAGACACTGGATCCAATTCACTTTGTCTCTGTGTGATGAGGGGGGCTGGGGAAGGGTTTCTGTCTCCATCACAGCTTTGCTTCCTTCAAAGAAGTTCCCTTAACTGGCACACCAGGACCGAACTGATTAAAATTGCTCAGCTTGCCACTCTGCCAACAGGCAATCATAAGCTGCCCTCCTCTCTGCATGCCCCTGAAGTAGTGTGATTTGCGTTTATAAAGAAAGGAAATATTAAAACGCATTAGGCTATAAGTATGCCTCCAAACTAATGACTAATTTAATTACAATTACAAAAGGATGCTTCACTAAATCCTTTCCTTTAATTCTACTGAAGCCATGCAATTTTCTAATTGCTGTTTCATGAATATAGAAGATAATAAAGCCACCGTGGCAAAATATTAATTCAAGTTTATTTTGGATTCGTGTTACCTGTTCACACTTAAAAGATAAGAAGGCTTTGTGGTTAAAGCTCACACCTTAATTTTTTTTTAAAATTATATGTTTAACACAGTAACAGGTCCTTCCGGCCCAATGAGACTGCACTGCCCAATCACACATAGGTGACCCATTAGCCTACTAACCTGTAGGTCCTTGGAATATAGGACAGCTTTCAAGGACTCTTCATCTCATGTTCCCGATATTTTTTTTATTATTTATTCATTTTAATATTTCTTTCATTTTGTATTTGCAGTTTGTTGCCTTTTGCACAGTCTGAAAGACCAAGTCTTTCATTGGTTCTATTATGGCAATTATTCTAATATGGAATTTTGGAGTATGCCCACAAGAAAATTAATGTTAGCATTGTATACACATTCTTTGATAATAAATTTTCTTTAAACTTTGAAAAGCAGAGAACTTGGAGGAAACACATGCAGTCATGGGCGGGAACTGAACCTGTGTCGCTGGCTGTAATAGTGTTAAGCTAACTAACCACTATTCTACAAAGGAAAAGATACGTGTGTTAATGTTTCAGAGAATCTATTATTTCATTCACACATGAGGAGTGGGTACTGCTGGCAGTTACTTCTTATCCCCAGTTGCTGTTCAGGATTCCTTGTTCAATAGATTGCTGTCCTTTTGAAGAAGATCCTCTCATTGTGCTGTGGAAAATGGAGTTCCAGGAATTAGAATCAGTGAAAAAGCTGACAAAGTACACTTAGTGTACCTCTTGTACTTAACAAAGTAGCCACTGAGTGTGTGTTTGTGGTCTTCTGCTGCTGTAGCCAACCCACTTCAATGTTCAATGGTGTGTGTTCAGAGATGCTCTTCTTCACACCACTGTTGTAATGTGTGGTTATCTGAGTTACTTTCACGTTCCTGTCAGCTTGAACCAGTCTGACCATTCTCCTCTGACCTCTCTCATTAACAAGGTGCTTTCGCCCACAGAACTGCCACTCACTGGATGTTTTGTGATTTTCATAGCATTCTCTGTAAACTCTTGTGAGTGAAAATCCCAGAAGGTCAGTAGGTTTTTAAGATTCTCACACCACCCCATCTGGCACCAATAATCACTCCATGGTCAAAGTCACTTCTCCATTCTGATGTTTGGTTGGACAACAACTGAACCTCCTGACTATGTCTGCACATTTTAAGTTGCTGCTATGTGATTGGCTGATTAGATATTTGCATTAATGAGCAGGTGTACAGGTGCTGCTAATGACAATTCCACAGAGTGCATTGCAAAGTCAGGGTGGTACTCGACTTGGATGACAAGTTGTGGGTTCCCATGTGCCTGTCTATATGGGTGGTAGATGTCTTGGATTTAAGAGGAGCAACCAGAAAAACCTTGGAGAATAACTGAAGTGCATTTTGTAGATGGCCCACAGTGCAACCAGGTATTGGAATACCTGAACATTGGGAGTCAAGCAGGCTGCCTCATCCTTGAATACACCAAATCTCTTCAGTGTTGTTGCTGCTTTCTGTATTCCATTACTAAGGATGTCATGAAGCTGGAAAGGGTTCAGATTCATAAGGACATTAGCAGGACTGGAAGACTGACATTATAATGAGATTATGGATAGTCGGGGACCGTTTTCCCCAGTGTGTAGCAGCCTGAGAGGTGAACTGGTAACCTTGCAGAGGCATTATAAAGTCATGAGGGGCACAGATGAGTTGGAAATTCACAATCCTTTCCCCAGGATTGCTTTAGAGAAAATAGGTTTCCCCAGGATGGATATCGATGTCCTCAGGATAGGGCTGGAGGCTATAGATTCCCCCAGGACAGGGCTGGAGAATTTATATATCCCCAGGATAGGGCCGGAGGATATAGATTTGAGGTGACAGAGGAAAGATTTAAGAGGGATCTGAGGGGCAACATTTTGGTAGAGACTGGTGTGGTATGGAATGAGCTGCCAAAAGCAGATGCATGGATCTGCACAATTACAATGAGTAAAATGCATTTGGGAAGGCACATGGATAGAAAATATTTGAAGGGAAATCAGAATCAGTATCACTGTATTGCCAGTTTGTGAAACGTCCCAGAACTGCAACACAGATGGCCAGGCTCAGGTGAATGAGATGAGCCAGGACAGATATTTTGGTTGGCATTGATGAGTTGTGTTGTTGGGCCTCTTTCCCATGTTACATACAGGAACACCATGACTTTATGACTGGAAGATTAAAGCTATTTTTTGAGAATTTTATGGATGCAATCTACAATGTATTGATCCTCTCTATGTATAGTTTGAGTCTCATTAGCAGAGGTGCCAGTGCATAATGTTGATGCTCACTCAAGCCTGGAAAAGTCAATGCTGCCATTTCTTTGAAATTGCACTGCAGACGGAGCTAACAGCAGCCCGGGCATAAATGCTGAGGAGATCCTTGCCAAACGTATGAGCTGAGCTACATTCTGCACCCAAGAAGTTTTTACCACTGTGCAATGCTTGTGTTCTACACAAGGAATTTTATCAAAACAAAACTGGACAAGCAATTGGACCTAGGTCCTTTATAAAATACGCATCCCAGTGCATGCACACGAAGGCAGTCAGGATTTTCAAAAGGGATGCAATATACACACAGCTGAGCTGCTACTATTGTGGTCTTTGCCCACTATATTCATGTCTTACCTAAAGGACCAGGACCTGGTTCAGGATTTACCAGGGCAGCACATTAATGTAGCAGTTAGTTCAATCTCTTTTCAGTGCCACAGTCTCCGGTCAGGATTCAATTCCCACTGCAGTGTGTAAGATCTCCTTGTGTCCTCATGGATTTCCATTGGGTGCTCCAAAGACACATGGTTAGGGTTAGGATGAATAAGGAGTGGATATGCTCTGTTGGCACCAGCAAGATGGCACCGGCAACCAACAACGATGTTTTACAGACAAAACTACTAAATTAATAGATATACTTCTGAATTGTGACCACTGCAGTCTGCAGCCTGTAATTTTCCTTTAAGGGATGTACTTTTGATCAGACTAAATGGTCTGGTGCTTTTGCTTATCTCTGGGGGATTTGGTGAATTAGACTCTCAAGAGTGTAGGTACAGCTGGGGCGACCAAAGCTGGGAGCGGACGCTACACTGCGGTTGATATCGGAAGACTAGCCCCTGGTCGGCTCCATCATTCCACGCTGATTAAAGCATCGGGCAAGATTAAAATCGTTGAGAATGAGAGCGGAAAGTGAACAGGTGTTCAGCGACATCAGCCTGCATCTGATCCATTTCCGTCTCTTTTTACTACCATTGGGCGGGATCTCAGGACTCTTGGGTCCCATGTCACCGGATTCAGGAGAGTTGTTACCCTGCAGCTACTGGGCTCCCAGACCGGCTTCACTCCCTTCAGCACAGAACACACTCTGCAGCTGTGGACTCCGCACTCCATTCGCCATACGTTTTTGTTTACTTTTGTTACTATTTCCGTGATTTGTCTTTTGCAAATTGGATATGTGTGTGTGTGTGTGTGTGTGTGTGTGTGTGTGTGTGTGTGTGTGTGTGTGTGTGTGTGTGTGTGTGTGTGTGTGTGTGTGTGTGTGTGTGTGAGTGTGAGTGTGAGTGTGAGTGTGAGTGTGTGTGTGTGTGTGTGTGTGTGTGTGTGTGTGTTAGTGGATTCTATTGTTTCTTTGTTTTGTGGCTGCCTGCAGGAAGATGAATCTCTAGGATGTGTAGGATATACATACTTTGATAATAAATTTGAACTTTGAACTTTGAACACTTGCGGGCTGCCCGCTCGGAGTGTGTGGGTCATCGGCATTCACTGTGTGTTTTAATGTTTAATGTACAAGTGAAAAATGAAGCTAATCTTTATATTTAATCCTTAATCTTGAAATGGGGACCTGTTGTAATTTGGGCCAATTCCAAACACACCGAGAAGGCCATCTTCCTCCAGCTACAATTTACTGTGAGAGGTACCAGCATTGCCTCCCAAACATCACCGGCCATATAAGGAGATTTTCTTATACCTATTCATTCTACTGGGTAACAAAGTACTGTGCAAAAGTCTCAGGCACATATATTGTATATAGCTAGGGTGCCTATGACCTGTAGTAATTTTATGTATTGCACTGTACTGCTGCCACAGAGAAAAAAAAAATTCATGACATATGTGAGTGATGATAAACCTGATTATGATATGGGTCTCTATCGTGGACTGAGAGTGGGAAGGGGGCAGGGAGAGGGGAATCATGGTTGGCAAAAGGGGAAGTGAAAGGGGAGGGAGTGGGAAGCACCAGAGAGACACTCTGTAATGATCAGTAAACTAATAGATTGGAATCACATGACCTTGTCTGGTGTCTCAGGGCTGGGTGTGTCTGCATCCATGCCGCCCCCTTTCCAGCACTCCTTCTCTGCCAACTGTCCCACTCCCTTCTGCGCCACTCCACCCTTGTCATTCCCAAGATCCTTTGCTTTCCCTCAGACAGTGGCGGTGCTGATGATGGTGATGGAGATGCCGACGGTGGTGACAGTGACGATGGTAATGATGGATTGGTGACGGTGACGATGGTAATGATGGATTGGTGACAGTGGCGGTGCTGATGATGGTGATGGAGATGCCGACGGTGGTGACGGTGACGATGGTAATGACGGATTGGTGACAGTGGCGGTGCTGATGATGGTGATGGAGATGCCGACGGTGGTGACAGTGACGATGGTAATGATGGATTGGTGACGGTGACGATGGTAATGATGGATTGGTGACAGTGGCGGTGCTGATGATGGTGATGGAGATGCCGACGGTGGTGACGGTGACGATGGTAATGATGGATTGGCGACAGTGGCGGTGCTGATGATGGTGATGGAGATGCCGACGGTGGTGACAGTGACGATGGTAATGATGGATTGGTGTCAGTGACGATGGTAATTATGGATTGGTGACGGTGACGATGGTAATGATGGATTGGTGACAGTGGCGGTGCTGATGATGGTGATGGAGATGCCGACGGTGGTGACGGTGACGATGGTAATGATGGATTGGTGACAGTGACGATGGTAATGATGGATTGGTGACGGTGACGATGGTAATGATGGATTGGTGACAGTGACGATGATAATGATGGATTGGTGACAGTGGCGGTGCTGATGATGGTGATGGAGATGCCGACGGTGGTGACGGTGATGATGGTAATGATGGATTGGTGATGGTGACGATGGTAATGATGGATTGGTGACAGTGGCGGTGCTAATGATGGTGATGGAGATGCCGACGGTGGTGACGGTGACGATGGTAATGATGGATTGGTGACAGTGGCGGTGCTGATGATGGTGATGGAGATGCCGACGGTGGTGTCAGTGACGATGGTAATGATGGATTGGTAATGGTGACGATGGTAATGATGGATTGGTGACAGTGGCGGTGCTGATGATGGTGATGGAGATGCCGACAGTGGTGATGGTGACGATGGTAATGATGGATTGGTGACGGTGACAATGGTAATGATGGATTGGTGACAGTGGCGGTGCTGATGATGGTGATGGAGATGCCGACGGTGGTGACGGTGATGATGGTAATGATGGATTGGTGACGGTGACGATGGTAATGATGGATTGGTGACAGTGGCGGTGCTGATGATGGTGATGGAGATGCCGACGGTGGTGTCAGTGACGATGGTAATGATGGATTGGTGTCAGTGACGATGGTAATGATGGATTGGTGACAGTGACGATGGTAATGATGGATTGGTGTCGGTGACGATGGTAATGATGGATTGGTGACAGTGACGATGGTAATGATGGATTGGTGTCGGTGACGATGGTAATGATGGATTGGTGATGGTGACGATGGTAATGATGGATTGCTGTACTATTGGGGATGAAGCTCCAGGATTTAGGTGCAATGAGGCAAAGGCAACATGTTTCCAAATCACAGCCATGTGTGGCTCAGAGTCAGAATCAGAGTCAGAATCAGAGTCAGAATCAGAGTCAGGATCAGAGTCAGAATCAGAGTCAGGATCAGAGTCAGAATCAGAGTCAGAATCAGAGTCAGAATCAGAGTCAGAATCAGAGTCAGAATCAGAATCAGAGTCAGAATCAGAGTCAGAATCAGAATCAGAGTCAGAATCAGAGTCAGGATCAGAGTCAGAGTCAGAATCAGAGTCAGAGTCAGAATCAGAGTCAGGATCAGAATCAGGTTTATTGTCATTGGCACATGTTGTAAAATTTGATTTCTGACAGCAGTTCAGTATAAGACATAAAAATTCGCTATGTTACGATAACAATAAATAATGTTACAGAGCAATAGTGAGTGCCATAGACCTTTCATAAATCTGGTAACAGAGGGGACAAAGCATTGAATGAAGGTCTTCAAGCTCCTGTAGCTCCCTCCTGATGAGAGCAATGAGAAGAGGGAATTTCCCAGGTAGTGAAGTTCCTTAACTCACCATCTGGGAAATGGGTGTGGCCTTCTTGATGCACCACCTTTGGAAAATGTTTTCAATTCTGTGGAGGCTTTTGCCCGTGATGGAACTGGCTGACTCTCACTGACAACTCAGTGGTACTGAGGGTGCTGGTGATGACGGGTCTTATTGATAGCTGGATGAAAACTAAGATTGGTGTTGTAGAGTGGCGACGTTTTGTGCGAAGCTCCCAAAGCAATCAGCAAATATTCCCGTTCAGCGCTGTGGGTGAGATCACAGCCAGACACCCTGTGCAGTGAGCAGCATGTTTCAAGCTATTGATCTTCAAAATCAGTGGACTCAGGACTGCAGACCAACCAGAGGCGAAGTCTAGCAGTTGGATCTTCAGGGACTTAAAGGGAAACTACAGCTGGTGGTACTGCCAAAGCACCTGTTCTCCCTGGGTGTCTTTTTACCAAGCATCACTAAAAATGCAGCTTGTTAGCTCCTCGCTAACAGCCACTAGGTTCAGTGGTGTGAAAACCACCTTTCTAAAACTCTATACATCTAGGGCCAGTACGACTTGGGTCCCTCCTAAACCAGAAAGTTGGGATGTCTCGACCACCTGAACCCCAATCTGTGTGAATATTGTATAAATACTGCCCCCTTGCAATTGCCCGTCGGCAAAATTAACAGATTGTGGACTGTATACAATTATAAATAAAGTATATTCACAAAGTTCAGCTTGACCGAACTGTTAGTAGGGAAAATAAAAAAAGGCCCATTACAGTGAACCCAGTGGAAATGTGCACACAAATTGGAGCTCATCTCGAAATTGTTTTTAACTCACACACTGGACCCCCGGTCTCCATGAAAGCACACACCACCTTCTGAATGTCACTTGAAATCTATCTCGAACAAACAGGATGTCCCATGAGAGTATTGGCCCTTCCTCCTTGAAGCCATTCATCTGCACAAAGCACCTTGTGCAACAGGGACAGAATCCTCAGCCATCTTTGCTCCTTTCTTCCCTCAGCTCTCCAAAAGACCTCGACCACACCAATGTCTGTCACCAAAATCCTCTCTGCCTAGTGTTCTCTAGAACCTCCACCATCCTGATTGGCAGACACAACATTTCTAAGCTTAACAACATAGCCCCTTATCTTTAGCTCAAACCCAAACATGCTATAAGCAGAACCGACTGTTCTTACCGAACTGCTGAAATTAAATACCTACAGCACAGCAGTAAAAATCTTAACCAGGGTGTTACATAGGGGTTTGAGAGATGTTAGCAAAGCCTACGTGCAAACATAAGACACAGAATCAGAATTAAGCTATTTGTCCAATCTGCTCCACCATTCCGTCACGGCTGATTTACTTTCCTTCTCAACCCCATTCTCCTTCCTTCTCTCCATAACCTTTGACACTCTAACTAATCAAGAACCCATCAACCTCAGCATTAAATATACCAGAGACTTTGCCTCCACAGCCATCCATGGCAATGAACTCCACAGACTCACCACCCTCTGGCTAATTAAATTTCTCCTCATCTCTGTTCTAAATGGACGTCCCTCTATCCCGAGGCCATGTACCTCTGGTCCTAGACCCTCCCCCCCATCACTAAAGGAACATCCTCTCCGCTTCACTCTATCTAGGCCTTTCAACATTCAGTAGGTTTCAATAAGATACTCCTCATTTTCCTAAACTCCAACAAGTACAGGCCAATGGCACCAAACATTCCTCACATGTTAACCCTTTTAGTCCTAGCATCATTCTTGTGAATCTCCAAAGCCAACACATCTTTAAAGGGCCCAAATTTGCTCAAAATACTCCAAGTCTGGTCTGACCACTGCCTTATAAAGGCTCATTATTAGTGTACATCATTGCTTTTGCAGGTATATTCTAGTCCCCTCCAAATGAATGCTATCACTGCATTTGCCTTCCTCTAGGTACCTTGGTTTCCTCCCACATTCCAAAGATGTACAGTTTAGGGTTAGCAGGTTGTGGGCACACTAGGTAGCTGCCTGAGGTGTGGTGACACCTGTGGGCTGCCCCCAGCACATCCTTGGACAGTGCTGGTCATTGATACAGTTCTCTGTACACTTTGATGTGCATGGGTCAAAGAAAGCTAATCTAATGTTTTTAGCCTCGAAATTGCTGTTGCTACCATCATGTTGAAATGGATGGATCAGCTGAGTTTGTGTTCAGTTGTAAACTCCTGGATTTCAATGGCAATGGTAATGCCTCTGAATCTAAATGGTTAGATGCTCTGTTATTGGAGATGATTTACTCATTGTGTCTGTACCACCCAGGGAAAGGTTTCACTGCTAACGTAATGGTCTTTCTGTAGAAGCAGTGTTTGGGTTATGATTAGAAATAATGGGTGCTTGGGAATGTAAGCCGTCTAATGAAGGGAGTGTGTTTTCATTTTGTGTGCCTGGCATGGGTGTGAGCTTTTGTTTGGTGGGAGATGAAGGGAGAAGACCACCGGAGAGAAGAGGTCATAGGACTTGACCCAGAGCGGGGCCATGATTCGACGAAGCCTGAGGAGATCGAAGGAAGATCGGTGACGGGGAAACGGTCAGCTCCAGCTTGTGCACATTAGGCTGTTTCATTAAAATGAGCCCTTTTCTTTTTTTTTTGCTTTTTCTTTACTAACCCTTTAGTCAAATTAAGAATTGTAAAACTAACTCACTTAATTGTATGCAGCATACTTTCTGTTATTTTGTAGTACTGATTTGTAACAGGGTAATGAATCAGGCAGATCCACATAAACAGGGGATTTCGGGGTGAGCTTGCACCTGAATCTCACACGTTTGGTGGGGCTGGACTTTCCCAGACTTACGTAGCCAGAGTGTTTCATGTAAACGTTACTTACTGCTCATTTGCTCAAACTTTAATGCTACATAGCTCTTGCTGAAAGCTGTTTTATTTGCTGATGAGATGTGAATGAAATTGAACATTACGCAAACATCAAAAAGCATTGCCATGTTTCTGGAAGAATGGGAAGAACGAGACTATGGAGGAACTTGAGAGAAAGAAAGAACTTTGAGTTGGAGCATTGCAGATCCACAGAATAGCAACTTCTTCATTGTTGTTGGGTCTAAATCCTGGAATTCCAGACCCAACAACCCAATGGGAGTACCATCACCAGAAGGACTGCAGAGATTCAAGGAAAGGACTTGCCACCATCTTCTCAGGTGCAGTTCTGAATGGACAATAATTGTTGACCTAGCCAACATCAATGACATCACATAATTGAATGACAATGAAGCAGAGTTGTGGTGGTTGAATGGGACTTGATGTGGGTAGGGCCATGAGCAGCAGAAGTTTGGATGACTACAACATTATGGAGGATCTCCAAAGTAGAATTTTGTGAATAAAGCATGTGAGAGTTGTTTTATATGTTTAACAAAAACTACAGCCCTTCCATTACAAACAAAGCAAAAGCAGTTGCCTTACACTGACATTATGATGTCATTACGTCAGACACCATCACTTAAAGTGAACTCAGCAACTCTATGATGGTGCTTGTGAATTACGTAGAGCAGTTTCTGTTATGAACAGTAAGTGTCATCTGTCACCCATTACAGGTAGATGAAGGGAGACTGGCCAAACATGTTCTGGAATGGCTGTGCCTGGTGGCAACAATAACATGGATGGAGAGGGTCTTGGTGAGCAAATGAATTGATAGACAAGGGATCAGACAGCATTATGGTGGTGGACTAGATTAGAACCACTAAATTAATTATTGAGGCAGCAATGTTTGTTTATTGCTCCATGTTGGTTAGAAATATGGGATCCGATTCTTCGTTGAAGGTGCAAAGAAATGAAGAAACAAAATTTCACATTAACCGGTGGAGATGCAGATCTCCTTTACATACAAAGTCAGTTTTTAGCTGCTGAAGGAGTTATTTTACAGTATTAAAAATTGCAAGCCAAGTAGCAATCTGATTTTGATCATATCAACTACAAAATGCATTATATTTAGATCATATCTAAGTTTTAAGGTGTTAAATCAATAGCTTGGTACTTGTTAAAAAAAAGCACTGTTTAAGTGTGATTTTTTTTCCTCGCATTTCCTGTATTTGGTTACATCTTGATATGTGAGTTTTATGCTCAAGTGCAATCATATCAAATTTGCGTACAAATTGCTTAGTTTGAACAAGAAGAGGGCAGTCAACCGCAGGCCAGCTGCCACAGAAGCAACAAGACAAGTCTTTGCCAGCAGTGAGCAACAATGCATGAAGTAATTAACTATTCAACCAAGAGTGCAGTCAAATATTGAAATGCTATGTCCTACTGCTTAGGAAAACTCGCAAACCAGATTCGGTTTCCATGTGACTGTTTTTTCTCCCCCAGTCAAGCTGCTAAATGCATTCTTTCTCAGACTTGTAGAAATCTGATTTCAATAATGCTGTGTTGCTATAGTTACAAGAAGCCAAAACCTAAAAGCAGTTGTAATCTTTTGCGATGGCTGCAATGTTTAAGAGAGCCCTTGTTGATTTTATTATTTTAGCGTTGTGTTTTTATCACTTTACACATTTAACTGCACTTTTCTACTTGTTCCTCAAGTTTCCTTGGTTTCAAAAAAAGGAATAATTTGCATTTTATATATAATATATAACTTGCTTCCTCAATAGAGTAACATTGAAGAATCACATCCATGTAGACTTTGTTTTGTCCAATTAAGATGGTCACATCCCAGTAATATTTTCCCATAGGCCTGCAAATTATTTTCCATCATGTCTTGTGAAGGCCCTCATTGACTATTTACACAACTGTCAGAGTGAAATTCAAAATCATAATTTCTCCCTGCATATAAAGAAAATGTTTGTTCACTTCTTTCTGTCATGTGTGCTCATCAATTGGCAGTCTTCTGAGGAACATCATAAAGACAAGATTTGACATAAGACCAGTGACCAGTTAAGGAAAAGGCAGTAGCAGTGAGACAGAAAGATTTAACCTAGGAGCTTCCAACCTAGGTATCTGAAGATACATTCAAGACTGATCAAAATTGAGGGTGTGCGAGAGGCCAGAGAGTAGCAGAGACCTCAGCTAGTTCAGGAGGAGAAGATTACCGAGGTGAACCTGCAGCTGTGTCACTAATCTATTCTGATACGTAAGCGACTAATCAGAGAATCACAAATGTATGACGTGAATATTGGTTCATTGACTGGAAAAGAACAATGAAGCCTTATGAAGGAGTCTGAAATGGGAAATTAACTATTTCTTTCCTGCCTGGACCACCGATTCTTACAGCATCTTTTTTTTTGCACCTAATATCCATTTCCTTGCCCTGGTCAGAAGCCTTGTAGGTTACAACATATCTATATATTGAAGAGGGTGTCGAGCTCCACCATCCTTTCCCACAGTGAGATCCAACCAGACCACCTTTCACTTCCTAGAATCCCTCAACTGTCTACTACAATTCCGTGACCTTGTCTCATAGACAGGAAAAGTAAGTCCTTCCTATGCACTTTACTTAGATTTCTGCAATTATATCCTCCTCGACTAAACTTTCTCTCACACTGCTGCGTCATCGAATCAGCCTCAACCTTGCCAATACTTCTTCACAGTTAACTTTCTGTAGGCTTGGCAATGTCTTCATAACTCAAACAAGATACAGGAATAATTATAATTATAATTATAGGAAAGATGTCAACAAATTAGAGAGAGTACAGAGGAGATTTACTAGAATGTTACCTGGGTTTCAGTACCTAAGTTACAGAGAAAGGTTGAACAAGTTAGGTTTTTATTCTTTGGAGTGTAGAAGGTTGAGGGGGGACTTGATCGAGGTATTTAAAATTATGAGGGGGATAGATAGAGTTGACGTGGATATGCTTTTTCCATTGAGATTAGGGGAGATTCAAATAAGAGGACATAAGCTGAGAGTTAAAGGGGAAAAGTTTAGGGGTAACACAAGGGGGAACTTCTTACTTAGAGAGTGGTAGCTGTGTGGAACAAGCTTCCAGTAGAAGTGGTAGAGGCAGGTTTGATTTTGTCATTTTAAAAAAAATTGGATAGGTATATGGACAGGAAAGGAATGGAGGGTTATGGGCTGAGTGCAGGTAGGTGGGTTTAGGTGAGAGTAAGCGTTTGGCATGGACTAGAAGGGCTGAGATAGCCTGTTTCCGTGCTGTAATTGTTATATGGTTATACAGTTATATAACTCAGTGAGTCAGGCAGCATCTGGGGAGGGAAATGGAAAGTCAAATTTTCAGGTCGAGATTGTAGCCCAGATGAAATGTCTTAACCCAAACTGTCAAGTGTCCATTTCAGAATCAGAATTGGGTTTAATATCACCAGCATAAGTTGTGAAATGTGTTGTTTTGTGGCAGCGATATAATGCATACATAGTAATAATAAAACTAGATTACAGTAAATAATTATATATTAAAATGTTAAATAAATAGTGCAAGAAGAGTGGATTCACTGTCTATTTAGGAATCGGATGGCAGAGGGGAAGAAGCTGTGTGAATCATTGAGTGTGTGTCTTCAGACTCCTGTACCTCCTTCCTGATGGTGTCAACGAGAAGGGGGCATGTCCTGGGTGATGGGGTCCTTAATGATGGACGCCTTCTTTTTGAGGGATCACTCCTTGAAGATGTCTTGGATGCTGGTGAGGCTAGTGCCCATGATAGTTGATTGAGTTTACAATTTCCTGCAGTGTATTTCAATTCTGTGCAGTAGTTCCCCTCCCCCCCCCCCCCCCCCCCCCCACCAAACCAGATGGTGATGCAGCCAGTTAGAATGGTCTCCATGGTACGTCTGTAGAAATTTGTGAGTGTCTTTGGTGATATATCAAATCTCTTCAATCTGCTCCTAGATGTTGCCTGACCTGCTGAGTTCCTGCAACATCTTTTTTTTTCTTTTTGCACTCGATTCCAGCATCTGTAAACTCATGTGGCTTCATAGCTTGACTCTGAATTCACTGCAGCTCTATCTCATCCTTCCTGAAGCTTAGTGACCAGTACAGCACATAAAACTCTAACTGTAACTTATGTTTTATATATTTCCTGTATATTGTCATGGATCTTATCTCCTCTGCTTCAGTAATTGAATCAAAATATGCCATTTGCCTTCTTAACCACTGTATCAACATTTCAAAGAGTTGCTGACATTTATGAACAAAGATCACGAAGAGCAGAAAGAAAATGTTTGACTGTCATCAGCTTTAGTTTCCAGAATGTCATTTTTTAAAAATTCACTAGATCATTCAAAATATAGACAAACATTTTGTAACACCATCAGAAACAATGGTCACTTCAGTGTGAGGAATCATTTGGTCTGTGTTTAATGCACTGTACAAGAGTCAGTGGCTTAATTACTTCTGTGGATCGGTTTGAATATAACTCCTATTGGTTACCTATTTCCTTTTACTGACACATTGCTTCTTTCGAAAGGTAGGAAAAGAGGGGCTTCTAATGTCATCAACAACACCAAATTTCATCTTTCCACCCTGTCTGCTTCATACTGTAATCAAAGAATCAAGCTGCCGTTACATAGCACATTTTAAAGTGTTGAAGATGTCCCAAATGGCTTCCTAAGCATTGAGTTAATTTTGCAGTGTGGTTATGAGTTTTTTGAGGTGAAGTCTGGCATCCAGTTGAGTTTATCAAGGAATCTTAAGGATCCATAACAAATTAAAGCTACCAAGGTTTGATGGAAACATTAACACAGGAACTAAATTAATGCCTGGATTGAAGTTTAATCAAGATGACATCATAAAACCAGTTTTTTTCTCAGTTTATAATTGTAACTACCAGGAAATAAAAATCTGTTAATACAGCATTATCACATACTACAGAGATCAATCTGTTAACAACACCATTTTGACTCTAAATTCTGAAGGATAATTAGGCTACAGATTAAACAATTATCTACCTCTGTGTACATTGCATCATACTGTCTATAGCTCCAGACCTTTTAATTTCCACAAAAATGTATTAGATGAAATTAATACTATAGGGGTCTTTCATCTTTAATCGTTGTTACTGGAACTTGCTTGATCAAGGGCTAAATGAGAAATAAAACGTAGGAACTGCTCTTGCAGGGCATCACGAAACACAGAAAATGCATCATTACCTTCAGAACACGTAATCTATAATAGATACCTTCTCTTTGACATAGGATTCTCTTTTTACCATCAAAGCTATACATTTGGAAAATATTCCTGTAATAATCACAAGCATGGTAGCATTCAGAAATGGTTTCAGTTTACCCCGGCCTCCTGAAAGTGACCTCTGAACAAAAGGAATACCATAATGCACATAAATTACTGCTGATCTTATTAAGGGATCATCTCTGATCGTTAAAATAAACACTGTCAACTTCCTAACATTTGCTTTAAACAACATCACAATAAGACATCACCAGCACATAAAAATATTAGTTTATATCAAGGGTCATAAACTTGACATTTAGGAGTAATTCACACAAAATGCTGGAGGAACTCAGCAGGTCAGGCAGCATCTATGGAAATGAATAAATAGTTGACATTTCAGGCAGAAATCCTTCATCAGGACTGCAGTGCTAATGAAAGGTCTTGGCTCAAAATGTTGATTGTTTATTCCTTTCTATAGATGCTGCCTGACATGCTGAGTCCCCTAGCATTGCGTGCGAATTACTCTGTCCTAGCATTGTGTACAGTGTATATATCTGCTGAGTCTGGGTACGTGCTGAGTATGTACGTGCTGAGTGTGTATGTGCTGAGTGTGTACGTGCTGAGTGTGTTCGTGCTGAGTGTGTGTATGTGCTGAGTGTGTTCGTGCTGAGTGTGTGTATGTGCTGAGTGTGTTCGTGCTGTGTGTGTGTATGTGCTGAGTGTGTGTATGTGCTGAGTGTGTACGTGCTGAGTGTGTACGTGCTGAGTGTGTACGTGCTGAGTGTGTACGTGCTGAGTGTGTAGGTGCTGAGTGTGTACGTGCTGAGTGTGTTCGTGTTGAGTGTGTGTACGTGCTGTGTGTGTGTATGTGCTGAGTGTGTTCGTGCTGAGTGTGTTCGTGCTGAGTATGTGTATGTACTGAGTATGTGTATGTACTGAGTGTGTGTACGTACTGTGTGTGTACATGCTGAGTGTGTACATGCTGAATGTGTACGTTATGAGTGTGTATATGTGCTGAGTGTGTACGTGCTGAGTGTGTTCGTGCTGAGTGTGCGTACGTGCTGAGTGTGTGTACATGCTGAGTGTGTTTGGGCTGAGTGTGTGTACATGCTGAGTGTGTACGTACTGAGTGTGTGTACGTGCTGAGTGTGTACGTACTGAGTGTGTGTACGTGCTGAGTGTGTTTGGGCTGAGTGTGTGTACATGCTGAGTGTGTACGTACTGAGTGTGTGTACGTGCTGAGTGTGTACGTACTGAGTGTGTGTACGTGCTGAGTATGTGTACGTGCTGAGTGTGTGTACGTGCTGAGTGTGTGTACGTGCTGAGTATGTGTACGTGCTGTGTGTATGTATGTGCTGAGTGTGTATGTGCTGAGTGTGTACGTGCTGAGTGTGTTCGTGCTGAGTGTGTACGTGCTGAGTGTGTTCGTGCTGAGTGTGTGTATGTGCTGAGTGTGTTCGTGCTGAGTGTGTGTATGTGCTGAGTGTGTACGTGCTGAGTGTGTGTATGTGCTGAGTGTGTATGTGCTGAGTGTGTACGTGCTGAGTGTGTTCGTGCTGAGAGTGTGTATGTGCTGAGTATGTACGTGCTGAGTGTGTATGTGCTGAGTGTGTACGTGCTGAGTGTGTTCGTGCTGAGTGTGTGTATGTGCTGAGTGTGTTCGTGCTGAGTGTGTACGTGCTGAGTGTGTACGTGCTGAGTGTGTACGTGCTGAGTGTGTTCGTGCTGAGTGTGTGTATGTGCTGAGTGTGTTCGTGCTGTGTGTGTGTATGTGCTGAGTGTGTGTATGTGCTGAGTGTGTACGTGCTGAGTGTGTACGTGCTGAGTGTGTACGTGCTGAGTGTGTACGTGCTGAGTGTGTTCGTGTTGAGTGTGTGTACGTGCTGTGTGTGTGTATGTGCTGAGTGTGTTCGTGCTGAGTGTGTTCGTGCTGAGCATGTGTATGTACTGAGTATGTGTATGTACTGAGTGTGTGTACGTACTGTGTGTGTACATGCTGAGTGTGTACATGCTGAATGTGTACGTTATGAGTGTGTATATGTACTGAGTGTGTTCGTGCTGAGTGTGTGTACAGGCTGTGTGTGTGTACGTGCTGAGTGTGTTCGTGCTGAGTGTGCGTACGTGCTGAGTGTGTGTACATGCTGAGTGTGTTTGGGCTGAGTGTGTGTACATGCTGAGTGTGTACGTACTGAGTGTGTGTACGTGCTGAGTGTGTACGTACTGAGTGTGTGTACGTGCTGAGTGTGTTTGGGCTGAGTGTGTGTACATGCTGAGTGTGTACGTACTGAGTGTGTGTACGTGCTGAGTGTGTACGTACTGAGTGTGTGTACGTGCTGAGTATGTGTACGTGCTGAGTGTGTGTACGTGCTGAGTGTGTGTACGTGCTGAGTATGTGTACGTGCTGTGTGTATGTATGTGCTGAGTGTGTACGTGCTGAGTGTGTACGTGCTGTGTGTGTGTACGTACTGAGTGTGTGTACGTGCTGAGTATGTACGTGCTGAGTGTGCGTACGTACTGAGTGTGTGTACGTGCTGAGTATGTGTACATGCTGTGTGTATGTACGTGCTGAGTGTGTACGTGCTGTGTATGTACGTGCTGAGTGTGTTCGTGCTGAGTGTGCGTACGTACTGAGTGTGTGTACGTGCTGA
This sequence comes from Hemitrygon akajei, assembly GCF_048418815.1. Lineage (NCBI taxonomy): Eukaryota > Metazoa > Chordata > Chondrichthyes > Myliobatiformes > Dasyatidae > Hemitrygon > Hemitrygon akajei. Next base: position 109,518,380 of record NC_133133.1, on the reverse strand, counting down.
GTATGTGTACGTGCTGTGTGTGTACGTGCTGAATGTGCGTATGTGCTGAGTGTGCGTACGTGCTGAGTATGTGTACGTGCTGTGTGTGTACGTGCTGAGTGTGTTTGGGCTGAGTGTGTGTACATGCTGAGTGTGTACGTGCTGAGTGTGTATGTGCTGTGTGTGTGTACATGCTGAGTGTGTACGTGCTGAGTGTGTATGTGCTGTGTGTATGTACGTGCTGAGTGTGTATGTGCTGTGTGTGTGTACATGCTGAGTGTGTACGTGCTGAGTGTGCGTACGTACTGAGTGTGTGTACGTGCTGAGTGTGTGTACATGCTGTGTGTATGTACGTGCTGAGTGTGTACGTGCTGAGTGTGTGTACATGCTGTGTGTATGTACGTGCTGAGTGTGTACGTGCTGAGTGTGTACGTGCTGTGTGTGTGTACGTACTGAGTGTGTGTACGTGCTGAGTATGTACGTGCTGAGTGTGCGTACGTACTGAGTGTGTGTACGTGCTGAGTATGTGTACATGCTGTGTGTATGTACGTGCTGAGTGTGTACGTGCTGTGTATGTACGTGCTGAGTGTGTTCGTGCTGAGTGTGCGTACGTACTGAGTGTGTGTACGTGCTGAGTATGTGTACGTGCTGTGTGTGTACGTGCTGAATGTGCGTATGTGCTGAGTGTGCGTACGTGCTGAGTATGTGTACGTGCTGTGTGTGTACGTGCTGAGTGTGTTTGGGCTGAGTGTGTGTACATGCTGAGTGTGTACGTGCTGTGTGTATGTACGTGCTGAGTGTGTATGTGCTGTGTGTGTGTACATGCTGAGTGTGTACGTGCTGAGTGTGCGTACGTACTGAGTGTGTGTACGTGCTGAGTGTGTGTACATGCTGTGTGTATGTACATGCTGAGTGTGTACGTGCTGAGTGTGTGTACATGCTGTGTGTATGTATGTGCTGAGTGTGTACGTGCTGAGTGTGTACGTGCTGAGTGTGCGTACGTACTGAGTGTGTGTACGTGCTGAGTATGTGTACATGCTGTGTGTATGTACATGCTGAGTGTGTACGTGCTGAGTGTGCGTACGTACTGAGTGTGTGTACGTGCTGTGTGTATGTATGTGCTGAGTGTGTACGTGCTGAGTGTGTACGTGCTGAGTGTGCGTACGTACTGAGTGTGTGTACGTGCTGAGTATGTGTACATGCTGTGTGTATGTACATGCTGAGTGTGTACGTGCTGAGTGTGCGTACGTACTGAGTGTGTGTACGTGCTGAGTATGTGTACATGCTGTGTGTATGTACGTGCTGAGTGTGTAGGTGCTGAATGTGCGTACGTGCTGAGTATGTGTACATGCTGTGTGTATGTACGTGCTGAGTGTGTAGGTGCTGAATGTGCGTATGTGCTGAGTGTGCGTACGTACTGAGTGTGTGTACGTGCTGAGTATGTGTACGTGCTGTGTGTATGTACGTGCTGAGTGTGTACGTGCTGAGTGTGTACGTACTGAGTGTGCGTACGTACTGAGTGTGTGTACGTGCTGAGTATGTGTACATGCTGTGTGTATGTATGTGCTGAGTGTGTACGTGCTGTGTGTGTACGTGCTGAGTGTGTACGTGCTGTGTGTGTGTACATGCTGAGTGTGTACGTGCTGAGTGTGCGTACGTACTGAGTGTGTGTACGTGCTGAGTGTGTGTACATGCTGTGTGTATGTACGTGCTGAGTGTGTACGTGCTGAGTGTGTGTACATGCTGTGTGTATGTACGTGCTGAGTGTGTACGTGCTGAGTGTGTGTACATGCTGTGTGTATGTACGTGCAGAGTGTGTACGTGCTGAGTGTGTACGTACTGAGTGTGCGTACGTACTGAGTGTGTGTACGTGCTGAGTGTATGTATGTGCTGAGTGTGTACGTGCTGAGTGTGTACGTGCTGAGTGTGCGTACGTACTGAGTGTGTGTACGTGCTGAGTGTATGTATGTGCTGAGTGTGTACGTGCTGTGTGTGTACGTGCTGAGTGTGTACGTGCTGTGTGTGTGTACATGCTGAGTGTGTACGTGCTGAGTGTGAACGTGCTGTGTGTGTACGTGCTGAGTGTGTACGTGCTGTGTGTGTGTACATGCTGAGTGTGTACGTGCTGAGTGTGCGTACGTACTGAGTGTGTGTACGTGCTGAGTGTGTGTACATGCTGAGTGTGTGTACGTGCTGAGTGTGTTCACGCTGAGTGTGTGTACGTGCAGAGTGTGTACGTGCTGAGTGTGTGTACGTGCGGAGTGTGTACGTGCTGAGTGTGTGTACGTGCGGAATGTGTACATGCTGAGTGTGTGTACGTGCTGAGTGTGTTCACGCTGAGTGTGTGTACATGCTGAGTGTGTGTACGTGCAGAGTGTGTACGTGCTGAGTGTGTGTACGTGCGGAGTGTGTACGTGCTGAGTGTGTGTACGTGCGGAATGTGTACGTGCTGAGTGTGTGTACGTGCTGCATGTGTACGTGCTGAGTGTGTACGTGCTGATTGTGTGTATGTGCTGAGTGTGTACGTGCTGAATGTGTACGTGCTGATTGTGGTACGTGCTGAGTGTGTACATGCTGAGTGTTTACGTGCTGATTGTGGTACGTGCTGAGTGTGTGTATGTGCTGAGTGTGTACGTGCTGATTGTGGTACGTGCTGAGTGTGTGTACATGCTGAGTCCCCTAGCATTGTGTACAGTGTGTGTTACTCTGGATTTTTAGCATCTGCAGAATCTCTTGTGTTTTGTTTAGGACAGTGGTTGCATGGGTTTGGACCTTTGACCATGAACAGTAAAGCCTACAAAAAGTTTTGGATACAGCCCAGTCCTCAACTGGAAAAGCCCTCCCCACCATTCAACACATCTACAAAGAGCACTACCACAAGAAGACAGCCTCGATCATCAAGGACCCCTCCACCCAGGCCACACTCTCTTCTCACTGCTTCCATCAGGAAGGAAGTACAGGAACCTCGGGACACATATTTCCAGGTTATTACCCCTCACCATCAGGCTCCTGAACCAAAAAGGATAACTTCACTCACCACAGCATGGAATTGACCATTGAGTGTAACCTATGAACTCACTTGTAATGACTCAATTATTCATATTTCCAATATTACTTATTAATATTAATTTATTTTGCATTTACACAGCTTGTTCTCTTTTGCACATTGGTTGTTTGTCAGTGTTTGTGTTTAGTTTTTCATTGGTTCTATAGCATTTCTTTGTTCTGCTGTGAATACCTGTAAGTTACTGAATCTCAGGGTTGTAAATGGTGACATACATTTATATACTTTGATAATCAATGTACTTTGAATTTTGTTTGTTTGTTCAGTTGTAGGTTTGGATAGAATTTTCCATTGGGAACCTGGTTCCTTGGACAATGGAGATAGTTTATTGCAGTATATTATGGTGCAGAGTCTCTCCCTGTATAAGACAATGCTATACTAATGGGAGGACTTTGGCAGTTGTTGAAGTCCCCAGGCCCACTGGCTCATTTAGAACGTATTAGAAATTCTAACATTAAAAGGATAAAATAATCATTCAAAAAAAACACAAAAAGGAATGCAACTTTAAAAGGAATTAAATACATTTAAAGTCATAGTGCTATAGGGCACTACAACACACAACCAGGCCATTTGGACCATATACCATAAAAATAGTCTATTTTTCTGCTTAGTTTCATCAACCTGCTTCTGGACCATACCCCTTCCATCAATGTACTTACCCATCTTCTCTTAAATGTTGAAATCAAATCTGCATTCACCACTCCACTGGAGAGCTCGTTCCACACTCTCACCACCTTTTGAGTGAAGAAGTTCCTCCTCAAGTTGCCCTTAAATATTTCGCCTTTCACCCTTAACCAATGACTTCTAGTTTTAGTCTCACCCAATCTCAGTTGAAAAAGCTTGTTTGCCTTTAATTACCCCTCCTAATTTTGTACACCTCTATCAAATCTCCCCTCATTCTCCTACTCTCCAAGGAATAAAATCCTAACCTATTCAAACTTTCCCAATAATTCAGGTCCTCAAATCTTGGCAACATCCTTGTAAATTTTCTATGTACTTTCAACCTTACTGATATCTTCCGTGTAGGCAGGAAACAGGGTGAGTCTAACAGGCATGGATGAGCTAGGCCTATTTTCCTATTGTTTTACACAATGATCTCCTTTGATCTCCTTCCAAAGTTTTACCAATAGACCAGACAATAATTATGATCATAATCTACTTAAAGTACAAGAAAATATGCCATTAAGTTCTTTACATTTCACTATGAAACCCAATGCAGAATGCAATTATTTGGAACATTAACTCAATTATGTCATAGGTACAGACTCATCATTTACAAGAGAGAGGTGAAGAGTGTGGGCAGTGGAACGTAAGCAGTAGACTGTTGAACAGTTAACCTTTCACTCTCAGATGATTACATCTGGTAAATTGAAATTAAAACAGCGGGAGGAAGGTAATGTAATCACCGAGGAGTCATTAGTCAGGGCAGTCATCCCACAATAATTTGTCCAGCTATTCTTACACTCCATTTTGCAGGGAATTTATTAATACGCCTTAACAGAAAACAAAAATGTGCATCACTCCTTTGCAAATTGCACCATATTCCTCGTGACAATCTTTGGGACTGTGCCCAGATCAGATAAATGATATGAGACACTTGTTATTTGCCAGCAATGATAGAAAAACACAACAAAAAGTGAAAAAGTTGATACAGTATATCACATTGCAGTAGACTTTCATGTTACCAAAAAAGCAATTTTATGCTCGACAGAAGTCAACGATTAAATTATTGTAACAAAAATGTGTGACATTGATAACCTGCAACTAAATACCATCTTTCTGCTTGGTGTTCAATATAATTATCGATGTTATTCACTGTCAATAGAATTGCTTAAATGTATTTCTTTAGAAAGTTTTATTAATATTTTCTTCTCTTGTATACTTTCAATGAAGGACTAAAATTGACAACCAAGTCTTATTTAAACCATTGTCTTGCATACCCAGTTTGCTATGGTTTAGCTGATCGTGTTCTGATAGTGAATCACGCTAAATGCTATGTATGCTCTGTCCCAGTGATCAAAGCCCTCAAAACAAAGACTTTCTGGTGATAACAACGTTGCTGTTTGTGGGGCTTGCTGTGTTCGAGTTGGATTTTGTGATTCTCATTATTCAGTAGAGAAAAAGTACTTATTGGTCGTTAAAGTACTTTGGACGCATCTGATATCATGAGTCAAGTTAAAGTCAAGTCAAAATACATATATAATCAAAGTATGTATACATTATACAACCTTGAGATTCATCTCCTTACATAAACATAACAGGACCTATTAAAACAAAAGAATACTGTCGAGCACCCAACATGCAGAGAAGAAAACTTGCAAACAATAAAAGTAAGCAAATAGAACCATAGAACACTACGGCACAGTACAGGCCCTTCAGCCCTCCGTGTTGTGCCAACCCATATAATCCTTAAAAAAAGGTACTAAACCCACACTACCCCATAACCCTCCATTTTTCTTTCATCCATGTGCCTGTCCAAGAGGCTCTTAAATACCCCTAATGTTTTAGCCTCCACCACCATCCCTGGCAAGTCATTCCAGGCACTCACAACCCTCTGTGTAAAAAACTTACCCCTGATGTCTCCCCTAAAATACCCTCCCTTAATTTTGTACATATGCCCTCTGGTGTTTGCTGTTGGTGCCCTGGGAAACAGGTACTGACTATCCACCCTATCTACACCTTTCATTCTTCTACGCTCCAAAGAGAAAAGTCCCAGCTCTGCTAACCTTGCTTCATATGACTTGTTCTCCAATCCAGGCAGCATCCTGGTAAATCTCCTCTGCACCCTCTTCATAGCTTCCACATCCTTCCTATAATGAGGTGACCAGAATTGAACACAATACTCTAAGTGCGGTCTCACCAGAGATTTGTAGAGTTGCAACATGACCTCTCTACTCTTGAACTCAATCTCCCTGTTAATGAAGCCTAGCATCCCATAGACCTTCTTAACTACTCTATCAACCTGCGCAGCGACCTTGAGGGATGTATGGATTTGAACCCCAAGGGTGGTGTTCTCAGGATTGCTGCCAGTACTACGTGATATTGATGGTAAGAATTGGAGGAGATGGCAGTTGAAAACATGGCTGAGGAGTTGGTGCAAGGGGCAGGGTTTTAGATTTTTGGACCTTTGGGATCTCTTCTGGGGAAGGTGGGACCTGTACAGTTTGGATGGGTTGCACCTGAACTTGAAGGGGAACAATATCCTTGCTGGTAGGTTTGCTAGCATGGTTCGGGAGGGTTTAAACTAATTTGCAAGGGGATGGGACCCAGAGCGATAGAGCAGTGAAAGAAGTGCATGGAGTAAAGCCAGATCTAACATATAGAGAGGCTTTGAAGAAAGAGCAGCAGAATAAAGGGTGTAAAGGTAGTAAGGTAGAAGGGCTAAAGTGTGTGTACTTCAATGCAAGAAGAATCAGGAACAAAGGTGATGAACTGAGAGCTTGGATACATACATGGAATTATGATGTAGTGGCCATTATGGAGACTTGGCTGGCACCAGGGCAGGAATGGATTCTCAATATTCCTGGATTTCAGTGCTTTAAAAGGGATAGAGAGGGGGGAAAGGGGAAAAGGGATGGCATTACTGGTCAGGGATACTATTACAGCTGCAGATAGGGTGGGTAATGTAGCAGGACCCTCTTTTGAGTCAGTATGGGTGGAAGTCAGGAACAGGAAGGGAGCAGTTACTCTACTGAGGATATTCTATAGGCCCCCGGTAGCAGCAGAGATACCAAGGAGCAGATTGGGAGGCAGATTTTGGAAAGGTGCAAAAATAACAGGGTTGTTATCATGGGTGACTTTAACTTCCCTAATATTGATTGGCACTTGATTAGCTCCAAGGGTTTAGATGGTGCAGAGTTTGTTAAGTGTGTCCAGGATGGATTCCTGTCACAGTATGTTGACAGGTCGACTAGGGGGAATGCAATACTAGATCTTGTATTAGTTAACGAACCGGGTCAGTTCACAGATCTGTCAGTGGGTGAGCATCTGGAGGACAGTGATCACCGCTCCCTGACCTTAAGCATTATCATGGAAAAGGATAGAATCAGAGAGGACAGGAACATTTTTAATTGGGGAAGGGCAAATTATGAGGCTATAAAGCTAGAACTTGCGGGTGTGAATTGGGATGATGTTTTTGCAGGGAAATGTACTATGGACATGTGGTTGATGTTTAAGGGTCTCTTGCAGGATGTTAGGGATAAATTTGTCCCAGTGAGGAAGATAAAGAATGGTAGGGTGAAGGAACCATGGATGATAAGTGAAGTGGAAAATCTAGTCAGGTGGAATACATGAGGTTTAGGAAGCAAGGATCAGATGGGTCTATGGAGGAATATAAGGTAGCAAGAAAGGAGCTGAAGAAAGGGCTGAGAAGAGCAAGAAGGGGGCATGAGAAGTCCTTGGTGAGTAGGGTAAAGGAAAACCCCAAGGCATTCTTCAATTATGTGAAGAAGAAAAAAGATGACAGGAGTGAAGATAGGACCGATTAGAGATAAAAGTGGGAAGATGTGCCTGGAGGCTGTGGAAGTGAGCGAGGTCCTCAATGAATACTTCTCTTCGGTGTTCACCACTGAGAGGGAACTTGATGATGGTGAGGACAATATGAGTGAGGTTGATGTTCTGGAGCATGTTGATATTAAGGGAGAGGAGGTGTTAGAGTTGTTAAAATACATTAGGACAGATAAGTCCCCGGGGCCTGACGGAATATTCCCCAGGCTGCTCCACGAGGCAAGGGAAGAGATTGCTGAACCTTTGGCTAGGATCTTTATGTCCTCATTGTCCATGGGAATGGTACCGGAGGATTGGAGGGAGGCGAATGTTGTCCCCTTGTTCAAAAAAGGTAGTAGGGATAGTCCAGGTAATTATAGACCAGTGAGCCTTACGTCTGTGGTGGGAAAGCTGTTGGAAAAGATTCTTAGAGATAGGATCTATGGGCATTTAGAAAATCATGGTCTGATCAGGGACAGTCAGCATGGTTTTGTGAAGGGCACATAGTGCCTAACAAGCTTGATAGAGTTCTTTGAGGAGGTGAGTAGGCATATAGATGAGGGTAGTGCTGTGGATGTGATCTACATGGATTTTAGTAAGGCATTTGACAAGGTTCCACACAGTAGGCTTATTCAGAAAGTCAGAAGGCATGGGATCCAGGGAAGTTTGGCCAGGTGGATTCAAAATTGGCTTGCCTACAGAAGACAGAGGGTCGTGGTGGAGGGAGTACATTCAGATTGGAGGGTTGTGACTAGTGGTGTCCCACAAGGATCTGTTCTGGGTCCTCTACTTTTTTGTGATTTTTATTAACAACCTAGATGTGGGGGGTAGAAGGGTGGGTTGGCAAGTTTGCAGACGACACAAAGGTTGGTGGTGTTGTAGATAGTGTAGAGAATTGTTGAAGATTGCAGAGAGGCATTGATAGGATGCAGAAGTGGGCTGAGAAGTGGCAGATGGAGTTCAACCCAGAGAAGTGTGAGGTGGTATACTTTGGAAGGACAAACTCCAAGGCAGAGTACAAAGTAATGGCAGGATACTTGGTAGTGTGGAGGAGCAGAGGCATCTGGGGGTACATGTCCACAGATCCCTGAAAGTTGCCTCACAGGTAGATAGGGTAGTTAAGAAAGCTTATGGGGTGTTAGCTTTCATAAGTCGAGGGATAGAGTTTAAGAGACGTGATGTAATGATGCAGCTCTATAAAACTCTATTTTGGCCACACTTGGAGGACTGTGTCCAGTTCTGGTCGCGTCAGTATAGGAAATATGTGGAAGCATTGGAAAAGGTACAGAGGAGATTTACCAGGATGTTGCCTGGTTTAGAGAGTATGAATTATGATCAGAGATTAAGGGAGCTAGGGCTTTACTCTTTGGAGAGAAGGAGGATGAGAGGAGACATGATAGAGGTGTACAAGATATTAAGAGGAATAGTGTGGTGAACTACATATACCTGTCTGGACACGCCCCTCTGCTGACTGCTCCTGTGGCTCCTCCCACAGACCCCTGTATAAAGGCGGTTGGAGGCACTGCTCCTCCCTCAGTCTCCAGGATGCTGTGTGGTGGTCTCTTGCTACTAATCGTGGTATCTTGCAGCTAATAAAAGCCTATCGTTCGCCTCCCGTCTCCAAGAGTTATTGATGGTGCATCAAATAGACAGAGTGGAAAGCCAGTGCCTCTTCCCCAGGGCACCACTGCTCAGTACAAGAGGACATGGCTTTAAGGTAAGGGGAGGGAAGTTCAAGGGGGATATTAGAGGAAGGTTTTTCACTCAGAGAGTGGTTGGTGTGTGTAATGCACTGTCTGAGTCAGTGGTGCAGGCAGATACACTGGTGAAGTTTAAGAGACTACTAGACAGGTATATGGAGGAATTTAAGGTGGGGGGTTATATGGGAGGTAGGGTTTGAGGGTCGGCACAACATTGTGAGCCAAAGGGCCTGTAATGTGCTGTACTGTTCTATGTTCTATGTTCTATGTCCCTTTGTTCATCCACACTCTTAAGTAACTGACCATTAATCCTGTACTCAGTCTTCTGGTTTGTCCTTCCAAACTGCATCACCTCACACTTGTCTGGATTGAACTCCATCTGCCATTTTTCTGCCCAACTCTGCAGCCTGTCTATATCCTCTTGTAACCTCCAACCACCTACAGCTCTATCCACAACTCCTCCAATCTTCGTGTCATTCGCAAACTTACTCACCCATCCTTCCACCTCTACATCCAGGTCATTCATAAAAATCACAAATAGCAGGGGTCCCAGGACAGATCCCTGCGGCACTCCACTAGTCACCGACCTCCAGGCAGAATACTTTCCTTCCACAACTACCCTCTGCTTTCTTCCTTTAAGCCAATTTTTTATCCAAACAGCCAAGGTTCCACTTATCCCATGCCTCATGACTTTCTGGATGAGTCTCTCATGAGGGACCTTGTGAAATGCTTTGCTATAGTCCATGTCCAGTAATGTGGGAATCATTGAATCTAGACATGCTAAATCCTTGCAAAAATATTGACAGCTAAAAGTATTAATTAACAATGCTACTTTATTGAAATGATTGATGATTTGATGAAACTGAGATTTGCAGTGAGCTATAAGTTGCACCTGAAAAAAGGCTGTTATACATAGTACTTCATCTGAATCTACATCACGGCTTTGATAATTGCACAATGCACACAAAACTGGTCCATTGATGACTGATTTTAACTTTCTGATAGAGCTGAAGCTGGTTGAGAAAGCATCAGACAATTTTTCCATAGCATACTCAATATCTGTACAGCAAAATCCACTTCTAAATGAAAAGTATTTGTCAACTAAACAGTGGGGAAAGAACTTATAATACATTGTTCCAATATGTTTTCTGTAAATATCATAGCTTCAATATTAAGAACATAATTTGCATATTGTATTATTTTAATTGTTTTGATTTACTATTAATTGTTTAGAGATACTATTAAAGTTCACAATGACACATTAAAAAAAAGTTAGATATGGCCCTTGTGGCTAAAGGGATCGGGGGTATGGACAGAAAGCAGGTACAGGGTTCTGAGTTGGATGATCAGCCATGATCATACTGAATGGCGGTGCAGGCTCGAAGGGCCGAATGGCCTACTCCTGCACCTATTTTCTATGTTTCTATGTAGATCACATCCACTGCCCTACCTGGAGGGTGCGCCTACTGCCCTGCCCTGCCAAATAGCAAGCAGAACTGAAATTTCAGAATCAGAATCAGGTTTATTATTACCAGTATGTGGCATAAAATTTGTTAACTTAGCAGCAGCAGTTCAATGCAATACATAATCTAGCAGAGAGAGAAAAGTAAAAATAATAGCGACAAATAAACAAGTAAATCAATTACATATACTGAATAGATTTTAATAAACGTACAAAAACAGAAATGCTGTATATTTTTAAAAAATGAGGTAGTGTCCAAAGAGTCAATGTCCATTTAAGTCGACAAAAGTGAGTTCACACTGTGAGAGTTTCAGGCCACAGTTCAGTGCAGAGATGAGTAAACCTCATGGAATAACAAGTTGAAGTTCAGTGCGGAGACAAGCAGCGATTTGAATCAGTCCATGTCTCACCTCTGGCCCCAACACCCTACATAAATGTAGGTTTTACAAAGGCTCCTTAGACCTATGACTTCTATCAGCTCAAAGGACAGGGGAGCAAAGGCAGAGGGAAGACCACCATCTGAAAGTTGCCCTCTAAACCAAATACCATCCTGACTTGGACATACAGTATATCACTGTTCCTTTCCTATCACTGGGTCCAAGTCCTGGAGCTCTCTCTCTAATAGGATTGTGAGTTTACCCACACCTCAAGAACTGCAGCAGTTCAAGAAGGCAGCTCACCACCACCTTCTCCAGGGTAACTCCACCTTCTCCAGGGTAACTAGGGATAGACAATTAAAAGCACTCAGCCTGCAAAGCTCACACCCCTTTGTAGGGTAACGTATCTGGAAAAGACGTACACAATTTACAACCACCGACAATGAGTTGGAGTTTCACTTTAAGAGGCTGGTCTGCTGTGATGTATTTACTATGTAAAGATTTTAAGCGTGTTTTTGTGTTTAGGTTTTGGAGTTCAATAAAATGTGTTATGGGTTTCATTAAACATAAAATGCCTCACTTTGTTTCATTTGTGAAAACCTATATTGGTGACCCCAAAGCTCTAGGACGATTCTAGAGTTATTGAGCATATTGGCGAACACAGTTGCTTTAAAAGTGCCACTGTTTTGGGAGCAAAGTGCTGTTCATACAATCACTGAGAGAAATCTCCACCGACAACACCAAATATTTCTGTGTGCAGCATCACTCAGCAACTCCACGGCTGCGAGAACAGTGAGCCTACTAGAACACTCGCCTGAACACAATAAATACTGATTGCTGAAACCAAGCTTTTACAGACTTTTGGACTAGCAGTGTTGGAGTGCACCAAGCAGTTGCTCTTCTTAACTCTGCGATGGTAAGCCATCAGAGTTAATGAACCATATCCTATCTCTCCTGGGAATCACCATCCTGGTTTTATTTTTAAATAACTCTTCTTGTAGCAAATACGTGATCAGGTTCATGTAGCCCTCATTAATGCACCTGAGATGAACTCTAAGGAGCCTGCTAAGGTGGCTGATAGTCTACACTAAGCCAGGCAATGGTGTGTCATTCCTCTTCCTTTCTCTACCTCCATCAGTCAGGGCAGCACGGCACCCAATATAAGGACACCAATGGCTTTGAAACAGATGACACTGGGCCTGTGTTTGAACTACATTCATTGTGGTATGAATGCTAGGAAGTGCCAACTAACAGTAGCAGTGCTTTGGGACACCAGAGGTCTGTGAATGTTGTGGGTTCCAGCTGCCAGAGACGTCTACTGTTTGTTACTGTCCGTGCCTCTGGCAGAGTCTGGCCTTGTGGCTCAGAAGGGTAGGGAAAGGAAGAGGAAGGCAGTAGTGATAGGGGACTCTATAGTCAGGGGTTCAGACAGGCGATTCTGTGGACGCAGGAAAGAAACTCAGATGGTAGTTTATCTCCCAGGTGCCAGGGTCTGGGATGTTTCTGATCGCGTCCAAGATATCCTGCGGTGGGAGGGAGAACAGCCAGAGGCTGTGGTACATATTGGTACCAATGACATAAGTAGGAAAAGGGAAGAGGTCCTGAAAGAAGACTACAAGGAGTTAGGAAGGAAGTTGAAAAGCAGGACCTCAAAGGTAGTAATCCCAGGATTACTGCCTGTGCCAACTGACAGTGAGAATAGGAATAGAATGAGGTGGAAGATAAATGCATGGCTGAGGGATTGGAGCAGGGGGCAGGGATTCAGATTTCTGGATCATTGGGACCTCTTTTGGGGTGGGTGTGACCTGTACAAAAAGGACGGGTTGCACTTTAATCCTGGGGGACCAATATCCTGGCGGGCAGGTTTGATAGAGCTGTTGGGGAGGGTTTAAACTAGTTTGTCATGGGGGTGGGAATCAGAATGTGAGTGCAGGGATTAAGGTAGAAGGACAAGGGCATGATGCTAAGATTTCTGAGTTGATGAGGAAGGACAGGCAGGGGACAGAACATAATTGTAGCCAGTTAAAGGGGTTGAAATGTGTCTATTTCAATGCTAGGAGTATTAGGACCAAGGAGGATAAACTTAGAGCATGGATTAGTACGTGGAACTACGAAGTTGTGGCTGTTACTGAAACTTGGTTGGAGGAAGGGCAGGATTGGATGATGCAGGTCCCAGGGTTCAGGTGTTTTAAAAGGAATAGGATGGGAGGTAGAAAAGGGGTGGGAGGGGAGTGGCATTGCTGGTCAGGGATAGTATCACAGCTATAGAAAGGGAGGACACTGCAGAAGGAGTGTCCACGGAGTCAGTCTGGGTAGAAGTCAGAAATAGGAAGGGATCAATCACTATGCTGAGAGTAGTCTATATGCCCCCAAATAGCCCTCGGGACACCGAGGAGCAGATAAGCAGGCAGATTTTAGAATGGTGCAGGAAATACAGGGTAGTAGTTATGGGTGATTTCAACTTCCCTCATATTGACTGGCATCTCTTGAGTGCAAGGGGGATAGATGGGGCTGAATTTGTCAGGTGTATTCAAGAAGGATTCCTGACACAGTATGTGGACTGGCCGACGAGAGGAGAGGCTATACTGGATCTAGTTCTAGGTAATGAACCTGGTCAGGTGACAGACCTCTTGGTGGGGGAGCATTTTGGTGAGAGTGACCACAACTCCCTTAGCATTGCTATGGAAAGGGATAAAATCAGACGAAATGGTAAAGAGCTTAACTGGGGACGGGATAACTTTGAAGGGATGAGGCAGGAACTAGTGAGAGTAAATTGGAAACAGATGTTCAAAGGGGAAAGCACAGAAGTAATGTGGGAGAAGTTTAGGGACCATTTGAGCTGGGTTCAGGATAGGTTTGTCCCACTGAGGAAAGGAAAAAATGGTAGGAAAAGGGAACCGTGGCTGACAAAACACGTGAGGCAACTCATCAAGAGGAAAAAGGAAGCATATGTTAGATATAAGAAGCAGGAGGTAGGACGGGTTACGAGAAATATAGGGAAGCCAGGAAGGAGCTAAAGAAAGGACTTAGGAGAGCTTGAAGGGGGCATGAGAAGGCCTTGGCATGTAGGATTAAGGAGAACCCCAAGGCGTTCTATGCGTATGTGAGGAATAGGAGGATGACGAGAACGAAGGTGGGACCGCTAAAAGATAAAGAGGGCAACATGTGCCTGGAGGCAGAGGAGGTTGGGGAGGTCCTAAATGAATACTTTGCTTCAGTATTCACAAGTGAAAAGGATCTTGATCAGGATGAGGTCGAAGTAGAGCAGGCCTGTGTGCTGGACAATGTGGAGATTAGGGAAGAAGAAGTGCTGGATCTTCTTAAAAACATTAAGATTGATAAATCCCCAGGACCAGATATGATACACCCCAGGTTGTTGTGGGAATTGACAGAAGAGATCGCAGAAGCATTAGCTATGATCTTTGAATTCTCTTTGGCTGCAGGGGAAGTGCTGGAGGACTGGAGAATGACAAATGTAGTTCCCTTGTTTAAAAAAGGTAATAGGGAGAAACCTGGCAATTATAGACCGGTGAGTCTTACGTTGGTGGTATGCAAACTACTGGAAAGGATTCTTAAGGATAGGATCTACGAGCATTTGGAGAAGTACAGTCTACTCATGGATAGTCAACATGGGAAGATCATGCCTCACGAGCCTGATTGAGTTTTTTGAAGAGGTAACAAAAGAAATTGATGAGGGTAGGGCAGTGGATGTGGTCTACATTGACTTTAGCAAAGCATTTGACAAGGTCCCTCATGAGAGACTCATCCAGAAAGTCATGAGGCATGGGATAAGTGGAACCTTGGCTGTTTGGATAAAAAATTGGCTTAAAGGAAGAAAGAAGAGGGCAGTTGTGGAAGGAAAGTATTCTGCCTGGAGGTCGGTGACTAGTGGAGTGCCGTAGGGATCTGTCCTGGGACCACTGCTATTTATGATTTTTATAAATGACCTGGATGTAGAGGCGGAAAGATGGGTGAGTAAGTTTGCGGATGACACGAAGATTGGAGGAGTTGTGGATGGAGCTGTAGGTGGTCGGAGGTTACAAGAGGATATAGACAGGCTGCAGAGTTGGGCAGAAAAATGGCAGATGGAGTTCAATCCAGACAAGTGTGAGGTGATGCATTTTGGAAGGACAAACCAGAAGACTGAGTACAGGATTAATGGTCAGTTACTTAAGTGTGTGGATGAACAAAGGGACCTTGGGGTTCAAATCCATACATCCCTCAAGGTCGCTGCACAGGTTGATAGGGTAGTTAAGAAGGCCTATGGGATACTAGGCTTCATTAACAGGGGGACTGAGTGCAATAGTAGAGAGGTCATGTTGCAACTCTACAAATCTCTGGTGAGACGTACTTAGAGTATTGTGTTCAGTTCTGGTCACCAAAGGATGTGGAAGCTATGGAGAGGGTGCAGAGGAGATTTACCAGGATGTTGCCTGGTTTGGAGAACAAGTCATATGAAGCAAGCTTAACAGACCTGAGACTTTTCTCTTTGGAACGTAGAAGAATGAGAGGGGACTTGATAGAGGTCTACAAGATTATGAGAGGCATAGATAGGGTGGATAGCCAGTACCTGTTTCCCAGGGGACCAATAGCAAACACCAGAGGGCATATGTACAAAATTAAGGGAGGGTATTTTAGGGGAGACATCAGGGCTAAGTTTTTTACACAGAGTGTTGTGGGTGCCTGGAATGACTTGCCAGGGATGGTGGTGGAGGCTAAAATGTTAGGGGTATTTAAGAGCCTCTTGGACAGGCACATGGATGAAAGAAAAAAGGAGGGTTATGGGGTAGTGTGGGTTTAGTACTTTTTTTTAAGGATTATATGGGTTGGCACAACATGGAGGGCTGAAGGGCCTGTACTGTGCTGTAGTGTTCTATGGTTCTGTGGTTACAGACAGTCTTTCAGGACGACGCTTCCTGTGTGACCCGGAAGCTCAAGTGAGTGTGCTGTCAGCATCGCCTACTGATGAGAAGGCAAAGAGCGAGAAAACCTCGCTGGAGGCGGTCAACGGCAGCGGGATTCAGACTTACGGGACACTCTGTTTCAGTGGACGATGTTACACATGGGACCTTATCCCAACTAAAGTGGCCAGACCTCGGCTCAGTGCAGATTTCCTGTGTGCCCAAGGACTGTTAGGAAATCTGAAGAACTGCTGGGTTGTGGATGTCAAGGACTTTGGGTCGTTACCTTGCTCCCCCCAGTAAGTTTCCTACAACGACTCTGTCAAATGCATGCACTACCACATGTGAGTTTACTCGACTGCTGGGCGAATTCCCAAACCTCACCAAGCCCACATTCTCCACTATAGTCACAGAACTTGGCGTCAAGCACCACATTTCCACAACTGGCCTGCCAGTCCACGCTCGTGCACATAGACTGGACCCAGAAAAGCTGGCAACCATGAAGGCTGAGTTTGCCAACATGGAAAGACTTGGCATTGTACACCAGTCAACTAGTCACTGAGCATCCCCCCTCTACATGGTCACCAAATCCGATGGTTGTTGCTGCCCATGTGGCGATTACCCACAGCTTAACAATGCCACCACCCCCGATCATTACCCAGTCCACACATCCAAGACTTTTTGGCATGTATAACTGTAAAGTTAATTTTTTCCAAAGTTGACTAGTTCGGGGCTACCATCAGGTGCCTGTGTGGTCGGAGGACATTCCCAAAACAGGTGTGATGACTCTGTTTGGCCTTTTTGAGTTTCTGCGCATGCCATTTGGCTGAAAAATGCAGCACAGACTTTCCAACAGCTGATGGACTCTATATTAAAAGCTTTAGATTTTCTTTTTGTTTACCTGGATGACATACTTGTCACCAGTGCATCTAAAACTGAACAAGTATCTCATCTCCGTACCCTTTTTGAGCACTTAAGCCAACATGGGTTGATTATTAACTCTGCTAATGAGGTTGTTAACCATTAACTTTCTCAGCCATCGCATCTCCGCAGAAGGTGTGAAACCCCTCCCATCAAAAGCAGCTGCTATTATGGATTTTCCACCATCCACACTACATAAAAACTGCAGGAGTTTTTAGGTTTGGTAAATTTCTATCACTGCTTCATTCTGTGAGCTGCTGAACTCAAGCTCCCTCTGTATAGTGTGTTTAAAGGCAATACCTTTAATCATGTGCTTGGCTGGTCAGAGGACATGACCAAGGTATTTGATGATAACAAACAAGCTCTTTCCAATGTGACCCTACTGGTGCACCCGCTCCCTAACTCGCCCACAGCCATTACCACTGGTGCCTCAGACCATGCTGTGAGTGCTCTGCACGAACAGTTGGCCAGAGGCGTGTGGCAGCCACTCGCTTTCTTTGGCCAGTGGCTCCGTCCCCCCAAAGGAAGTACAGCACATTTGACTGTGAGCTTCTTGGTCTCCATCTGGCTGTCCTTAAATTTTTGTTTTCTTCTGGAAGGCCGCCATTTCGCTGCGTTCATTGACCACAAATCCCTCATGCACGTGATGGCCAAATTATTAGAACCTTGGTCTCCACGGCAGCGATGCCATATGGCTTACATATCTGAATTCACAATGATACACAATGTATTAAGGGGGAAATGAACTCTCACAGTCAGTAGGTGAGGCCATACACAGAGGGGTTGACTGTGCCTGCATGGCAGCCGACCAAGCTACTGACCCAGAGGTCCAGGCTTACTCGAACAGCAGTCATGGGCCTGCGGTTGGCTGATATTAAGCTCAGGGAAGCTGGGGTATCTCTCCTGTGTGATGCCTCAACCCATAGCTCTCACTCCACATTGCCCGCAAACTGGAGATGGACTGTTTTCAGCTCTATACATAGCTTCTAGCATCCGGGCCAGAAGTCCTCACAGAAACTGATTGCAGTAAAGTTTGTTTGGCATGGCCTTAGAAAGGACATGAGTAACTGGACTGCAGCGTTTTGTGGAGTGAGCGGGCAAAAATTAACCATCATGTTGAGACACCATTGGCACCTTTTGAGGTCCCTGAGCAACAGTTTGACCATGTCAATGTGGACCTTTTGGGTCCTTTCCACCCCTCCCTTGGTTTTACGCCCCTCCTTATCGTGGTGGACTGTACCATCAGGTGGCCAGAGGACATTCCTCTAGCATCAATGATAACCACAGACATGGCTCGGCTGTTCATCAGTACTTGTGTTGATTGGTTTGGCATCTCCTTATCTGATATTCCCTCTGACCGCAGTCCCCAGTTCCTATCAGATCTTTGGGCCGTGATGGCCCAGAACCTCAGCGTTAGGCACGCAGGGAAAGGCGTTTAAGATGAGAGGGGAAAGTTTAAAGGAGGTGCGTGGGGTAAGCTTTCTTTTTACATGGAGCGGTTGGTGCTTGGAATGATCTGCCAGTGGAAACAGATATACTATTGGCAGTTAATAGGCTTTCAGACAGACACCTGAATTAGCAGGGATTGATTATGTGCAGAAAGAAGAGATTTTGTTTAATTTGGCATTGAGTTCAGTTTGTAAGTTCAAACCAGCTCCGAACAGCATCAACCCACCACCCAGATCATGCTCTTTTCTCACTGCTGTCATCAGGAAGAAGGTACAGGAGCCTCAAGACTCACACCACCAGGTTCAGGAACCATCAGGCTTTTGAACCAAAGAGGATAACTTCACTTGCCCCATCATTGAAATGTTCCCACAACCTACTGGACTCACTTTCAAGGACTCTTCATCTCATGTTCTCGATATTTATTGCCTATCTATCTATCTATCCATTTATTTATTTTTCTTATTGTATTTATACAGTTGTATTTTGAACACTGGTTGAAAGCCCAAGTTGGTGCGGTCTTTCATTGATTCTATTATGGTTATTATTCTATTATGGTTTTATTGTGTATGAATCTCAGAGTTGTATATGATGACATAAATGCACTTTGATAATAAATTTACTTTGAACTGGGCTATCCCATCAATCCCAGTCTCCATTTTCTTTCTCTGTAGATAACTGCATTTTGTGTGTTGCTTTGGATGTCCAGTACCTCATGCGGACAAATATCCTCCCTTGCACAGTCATCAGCTCTCCACTGATTCTTTTACCTAGACTGGGGTAACTTACAGCCACAATTAACCTACCTTTGTGATTGTGGATACAGGAGCAACCTCGGAAAACCCATCCGGTCAAATGGAGCACAGCACTGACTGTACCTGAGCTCAGATTAAGCCTGGGTTTACCGATCTGTTTTGTAACAGCACCAAGAGTTGAGGTACCATTCTAAACCTCTCACATATTGGATCAATGCACAAATTGCACAAACCTCTGGTGAAACCAGTTTTGTCACAGTTGAGCAGCTGACTAAAATCCAAAAGGCACACGCACCATAATGCAAACAATGGTGCAGAATATTGTGGGTAGCCTAGTGGTTAGCACAAAGCTTTACAGTGCCTACAAACTCTAATCAGGGGTTCAATTCCTGCTTCTGTCTGTAAGGAGTTTGTAAGTTCTCTCTGTGACCGCATACGTTTCCTCGGGGTACTTCCTTTCTTCCCACAGTCCAAAGGCTGTGTGTGAGTTGTGGTTATACTATGTTGGTGCTGGAAGATGAGCGACTCTCGTGGGCTGTTTTCAGCACAATCCCTGGACCATTGGTTCTAGTTTGATCTAGAATATTGACAAAGTAAATTACTTCAGAAGAAATAGCTGAATAATATGAGTTTGAGGGGTGCATTCTCAGGCACCGACCCATTGCTGCACAAGTGCTGAGTAAGTTTGTGGATAAGTTTGTGACTTTGTGTGAGAATCCAGATAGTGGTAGTAGATGGTTGCCTCTCTGACTGGAGGCCTGTGACTAGTGGGGTGCCGCAGGGATTGGTACTGGTTCCATTGTTGTTTGTCTTCAATATCAACAATCTGAATGGTAATGTGGTGAACTGGATCAGCAAATTTGCAAATGACACCAAGATTGGGGTTGTAGTGAACAGCAAGGAAGACTATCATGGCTTACAGAGGGATCTGCATCAGCTGGGAAAATGGGCTGAGAAATGGCAGATGGAATTTAATGCAGACAAGTGTGAGATGCTGCATTTTGGGAGGACCAACCAGGGTAGGTCTTACACAGTAAACAGTAGGGAACTGAGAAGTGTGGTAGAACAAAGGGATCTTGGAATACTGGTGCATAATTCATTGAAAGTGGCATTATAAGTAGGTAGGGTCATAAAGAAAGCTTTTGACACATTCATAAATCAGTGTATTGAGTACAGAAAATGGGAATTTGTATAAGACATTGATGAGACCTAATTTGGAGTATTATGTGCAGTTTTGGTCACCAACCTACAGGAAAGATGTAAACAAGATTGAATGAATGCAGAGAAAATTTTCAATGATGTTGCTGGGTCTGGAGGTCCTGAGTTATAAGGAAAGATTGACTAGGTTAGGACTGTATTCCACAGAATGTAGAAGATTGAGAGGAGATTTAATAGTACACAAAATTATGAGGGGTATATATAGGGTAAATGCAAGCAGGTTTTTTCCACCGAGGTTGGGTGGGATTACAAGAGGTCA
This sequence comes from Hemitrygon akajei, assembly GCF_048418815.1. Classification (NCBI taxonomy): domain Eukaryota; kingdom Metazoa; phylum Chordata; class Chondrichthyes; order Myliobatiformes; family Dasyatidae; genus Hemitrygon; species Hemitrygon akajei. Next base: position 109,497,813 of record NC_133133.1, on the reverse strand, counting down.
TAGGTTAAGTGTGAAAGGTGAAATGTTTAAGGCAAACATGAGCGGAAACATCTTCACCTAGAAGGCTGTGAGAGTGTGGAATGAGCTGCCAAAACAAGTGGGGTATGTGAACTCAGTTTCAATGTTTAAGAGAAGTTTGGATGGGTACGTGGATGGTAGGGATATGGATGGTTATGGTCCCGGTGCAGGCCGATGATAGTAGGCAGGTTAATTAGTTTTGGCATGGACTAGATGGGCTGAAGGATTGGTTTCTGTGCTATACTTCTCTATGACTCTTTGACTCTGTTGGTGGAGTTGTGGATAGTGTAGAAGACTGAAGAAGAATACAGCACAATATAGATCAGCTGGAGATATGCGCAGAGAAATGGCAGATGGACTTCAATCCAGATAAAGGTGAGGTGTTGCACCTTGGTAGGGCAAATGCAAGGAGACTGTACACTGTTGAGGGCAAGGTCCTTAACGGTGTTGCTGAGCAGAGAGATCTTAGGATCCAAGTTCATAGCTCCTTGAAAGTGACTACACAGGTCAATAAGATAGTTTAGAAGGCTTATGGAAAGCTTCTTTTTATTAGTCAAAGCATTTAGTTCAAAAACCAGGAGTTTATGTTGCAATTTTGTAAAACTTTGGTTTGGCCACTTCCGGAGTATTGCATACAGTTCTGATTGCCCCACTATAGGAAGGATGCCGAGGCTTTGGAGAGGGTGCAGAAGAGGTTACCAGGATGCTGCCTGGTTTAGAGGGCATATGCTATCACGAAAGGCTGGATAAACTTGGGTTGTTTTCTTTGGAGTGGCGGAGGCTGAGGGGAGATCTGATACAGGTTTATAAGATTATGAGAGGCATTGATCGAGTGAACAGACAGTATTTGTTTCCCAGAGTTGAAATGTCTAATACCAGAGGGTATGCACTGAAGGTGAGAGGGGATAATTTCAAGAGGGATGAGTGGGGTAAGTTTTTTACTCAGAGAGTGGTGGATGCCTGGAATGCGCTGCCTGGCATGGTGGTAGAGGCAAATATATTAGGGTTTTTTAAGAGATACTTGGATAGGCATCTGGATATAAGGAAGATGGAGGGATTTGGACATGGTGCAGGTAGGAGGGATTTGTTTTTTAGGGGTGTTTTAATTTACATTTTAGCTGGTTCAGCACAATATTGTCGGCTGAATGGCCTGTTCCTGTGCTGTACTCATCTATGTTTTGTGATGGTTGGCATATACTTAGTGGGTTGAAGGGCCTTTTTCTGTGCTTTCTGCCTCCCTGACAACAGAGCAGTATTTAATGCCTTTGATTATATCTTCACAGCTTTAGTTATTCTCTTTAGAAGGCTTCTGTCATTTTCAAAGAAGAGCCTCAGGCTTAAGCCTTCTCCCTGCATGTTATTAGTCGAACACTGCAAGCGTCACAAAATTCACGACAAAGCTGACGAATGGAGTGACCCTATATCTCCACTGACGTGACATCCCAGCTCCACTGGATAGTTGACTCCCGTGAACGTTCTCACAGATAATTGAGAATGCAAATAACAGGAGGGGAGGTAATTAAATTTCCAGCAGTCTGCAACAATGCTGCTGCTTTCTTCTTCAGAGGCTAAGCTGACAAGTATTAAAAAGGGTATAATTTACTGATTTGCTAGGGCAGAGTCTCTGATTGCTGTGGGAGTTGACCTTCTTTGAAACTGTAGGAACCCCAATTGGACGGATATAAACACTGTTGCTGATCCCCAGATAGCTTCCCTGCTGATGGAAAACTTGGTGCAGCCACTGAGGCAGTAATTTAATACAATCTGAAATAAATTGGTCAGCCGTTAGTCTGTGATTATAAATCTTGGGAGCTTGGATTCAAGTGGTCCCATAGGGCTGTACTATAAACGTGCCTCCAGACTGTAGAGCAGTCCAGACTGCTGTTAAAGAGGCACATTCACACAGTTGATGCAGTGGAGACATTAGATGTTGCAGACGCTGGAATCAGTAACAAGATGTTGGAGGAACAAAATGGGTCAGGCAGCGTCCAAGAAGGCAAATTGTCAGTCAACAATTTGACTCAAAACCCTTCATCTGGACGGCTTTTTAATTGAATCAAACACAATGAAATATGTATGATTTTAGACTAACTGCAGGAATACTTATGCACACATAATAACAAAAAACGAGGGACGGCCTTAATTTGCTTGTTGCTGCGATGTTAACACACTGGCCTGGTTCAAACGAAGAGTCTCTGTATGACATGTGGGCTGTTTGTTTTATTGCACAGATGTAGCCTGTGTGCTATGAGAGAAATCTATGGCACAGAAGAAGGCCACCACAGAAGAAGGGGTTAATTCATGACAATTAATCCCATAACCTCACTGTATTAAATGCTCCCAGCCCTTTGCTGGAACTACGGCTTATGTATTTTGTGCTTTAGCGGGGAAAACAGAACACAGGGAACAAGAACAGGTTTTTCAGCCCACGAGGAACTAATTAAGTTAATGACACCTAATCCTTTTTGTCTCTGTGTGGTTTATATCCTTCCAGCCTTTGCACAACCACGAGGTGACCGAACAGCCTCTTACACATCTCGATCATATATGCATCTATCACCACCCTTTGGAGGGCAAATCCAGGCACCCTCCACTCTCAGGGTAAATAAAAATTGCCCTGCACATTTCCATTCAACTTACCTCCTCTTCCTTCTGGTATTGGACGTTGTGATCCAGTGAACATACACTCAATGGTTTCTTCATTAGGTACATGAGTGTTATGGATTTGGCAACAACAAATATATAACTGAGGCAGGTTTTTATAACAAATAAAACATTTATTAAACACTGAAAAAAACCCAAAAGTAAACAAAACTAGCGTAACCGGAAGTCAACTGCTTTGTGGCAGCTCGAAGAGTTCTTAAAGCGATAATGCGAAAAGAGTTCTTAGAAGTAGTAATGCAAAAGTCCAAAGTTTTACCAAGTCTGTTAAAAAGAGTCTTTCCTTTATGACTTAAGTTCTCTTTCGTGGTGTTAATGTTGATTCCCGTCGAAGGATCTTTTTTTCCCCGGAGAATTTACTAAGCGAACAATGAAACGGCTTAAAGGCACTGACCTTTCCTTGGTGAGACTTTACCCGACCCTCTATTCTTCTGGCAGAACAGGGGTCATCAGGGCAAATGAATTTCTTCTGAATGAAGATTAAACAAGGTCGAGCCTGCTTCACTCGTCAAAATCGACTTTCCCCGATTCTTTGGGGTCTCCTAATGTTGGTGAATTTTACTCTCCATGGCTGAACTGGCAGTATTAATGGCAAAACTGCTGGCAATAACCTTTTAAAACTTAAGGCAGAAAATAAAATTCCATTTTTAAACAAAACTGTGTCATAATATCAGAATACGCAGCAGCATGGCGTCACCGGTGAAGTCAACCACTGACTGCCCCGCCTCACAGGGAGGGGTTCTCCTTTTATACCCTGTTGAAAACAAAACTATCACATGACCTCTCACTGGTGGGAAAATGACATCACTCCACCATCACAAGACCATTACCTCAAATCAGTCATTATGGAATGGTGGAGCAGATCTGATGGGTCATATGGTCTAATTCTGCTGCTATGTCTTTCCTGCTTCTCCCATCTTCCTTTTCAATCCCCATTTTGCTATAATCTGATGAACGTTTACATACATTGTAGCAGACACTCTGGGTGAAAGATTTAGAAATGTTGCACAAGAGTTTCTAATGAAGACCTCAGGCCTGTGACTTTTACATGCAGTATATGTGAAGTAGGTGTCATATTTATTGCTAACAATAATGTTACCTTAAAACTGTCACCCTTCTAACGATTGTACCTTGACTTACTGCTCTCTGGACAATAATAACTTGCAGAGATAGCTCGCAAAGAGACTTTGAATAAACCGCTCACACTTTTAGGTCCTCATGTCCCATATGTAAGTCGGCAACAGGCTTTGTCAGAGGTTTATTGACCCACTGCGTGCATTACATTGGCGATGAAAGGAAACAGTTGGGTGTTTTAGACCTGGAAATCCACTGCAGTGTGTTTATTCCTTGCTCTATAATTAGCTGGTACAGCTGACACTGTAACATGTGGGAGGCAGGTGTAAACTTGCTTGGGAGAAATGTGGAAGGCCACCCGGAACTGTCCTTGGTCCTAAATTTCAATAACAAACCAAATTGGCGCTGGGATGTGCTTCAGACCCTTTCTGAAATACTCGGTAACATTGGTCATGACACACTTTGTAGCATTTTATAACACACAAGAATTGCAATGTAATTGAATCCTTGTTCATTATTTCAAGCTTTTAAAACATAAGTATCTTGTAACCTAATCAATACTTAATGATTTATCCGTATTCTGAAAATGGAAACTAAGTTCTCCCTTAGCAAAGATTTTTTTCCACAGAAAAAAAATCACTAAAAAAAGATTATTTTATTGTCTTTCTGCTGTTTGTGGAAATTAACCACTGTTCTTATTGAGAGAGCTAGCTGTGGCTCAGTGGTTAGCAGGCTTACCTCGGAATCAGAAGGTTATAAATTCAAGTCTAACTTCAGAGATCATTGAACAATCCAATTTCTTTCTCGTGGTGCTGTGAGAGTAATAATTGCTGTAGGTATTGTCCAACAACTTCCTGGATAGGCATTAAAAATAATGCCTTGGTGTTTTATGCAGTAGAAAGACATAACCAATACCCCAGCATATACATCCATTAATATCTCCAGTCAGATTATCTGGCCATCACCATAACTCTATTTTTGGGAGTTTGCTGTGTATAACTTGGCTGCTGTATTTTTCACGCTATAAATGCAACTTTGCTTCATTCACTCTGAATCTTATTAGGACATTCTGTAAGCAAGTTCCCTTTTTTAACCTCTCCCATGAAAGATATAAAGGAAGGAGCAGATTCTTTCTTAAGGTATTCATGGTTTGAAGCTTTTCTTTCAATACATTAATTTGAGTAATGACTCATCGAATACAGCATGAGATGCATCTATCAGTCTAAATATAAACTACTGAGTGATGTTGAATAGCATTAATCATTAACCAGGCGGGAGCACAAGTTCTGTAATCTGATTTCAGGCAAATGTTAATTTTGTAATCCAGTTCAGCTGACCCAAGCAGCTGATAGGGATCAAAGTAATTTGTCAGTGAGCTCCCTAATTCAATCTAAATTTAAATAAATTAATCCCTTAACAATTCAGTCCAAGTCGAGGCAACATGAGAATACACCAGAAAACAAATTTGAACGGAAGTCTTCCAAACATAGTGCTGTCTTAGTAGAATATATTACACATGGAAAAGATGGCTTGCATTTATATAGCTCCTTTAATAACTTTCTTTTCACCATAGTTCTGAATGCTATCACCTATGATGGACTTTGTACACTGCAGAATCCTACAAATGCCAAAATGCTAACGAACAAAAAGCTGGTTTGTTTCAGTAATTTTGAATGTAATAAATATTATTCATTATTTTCCCACTCTTCTTCTGAAAGTCTTTCAGCAGAAGTATTATATTCAACTGTCAACTGCTGCAACATTCATGGTCTCAAGGACTTGGTCTAGATTTTTTGTGTGACTGTATTTTACTGTTTTCTTATATGTGTTCTGTGTGCCTTGTGCTCTGTATGGCAGATAGTACTGGGTTTTGTATCCTGGTTCCAGAGTAACACTGTCTCATTTGTCTGTATTCATGGGTATTCACATATGGATGAATGGCAATTAAACTTGAACTTGAAAATGAATCTCTGGGTGACATACGTATATATGGTGACATATCTGTACTTTTATAATCAACTTACTTTGAAGTTTGACATGTCAGTGATATGAAATCTGATTCTGCTGTACTCAGGGAGTACTGCACTCTCAGAGGGACCATGTTCAGGAGGTGTTATTGGGTATTGGTTTATTTTTGTCACTGTATCTTGTTACAGACATTGTGACAATAATAAAACTTCACAAAGTTGATCATGTTCTTTGATGATTTGGCCAATATTGGAAAATATTGGAACAGACATAAAATGTAATTCCATAGAAAGGTGCAAAGGATACTGAGACGATGGTAAATTCTGGTCTTCTTCAGAGCTCTGTTTTACATTATAACTTAAATATGTACACACACACAAACACACATTTTAGAAATATAAAATTAGAGCTTAATTGTGATACCTTATACACAACTTTCATAAGAATACTCACTGCACAGACGTTAGTCAATCCTGCATTTCCTTACCTTTGACCACTCTGACCACTCCAGTCCAATATAGCATCAATAAGGGCTGGAAGGGCCTATAATGTGCTATATCTCAATAAATAAATAAAATGCAATCATTTAATTGATATATTAAAGAGGATCACCACTAAAACCTGGCAAAAGAGATTGATAGAGTATGATGTAGATCTAATATAGATTGATACAGATTTTGATTGATATAATATTGATAAGAAACTATCAGAAAAGCATGATTCAATGAAGTACATTAAAATCCTCTCCTGATCACTTTGCAATCAAAGAAATTGCAGAGGCCTTTGTTGTGATATTTACTTTCTCGTCAGACACTGGCAAAGCTTCTGAAGACTGGAGGGTGTGTAATAATGTCCTATTGTTCAAGAAAAGCAGCAATGACAGGCCAAGGAACTACAGGCTGAATTTCAGTTGTAGGGAATTTGCTGGAGGTAATTCTGAGAGACAAGACCTACCTTCACTCAGATAGTCAATGCTTGATTAGCATGGTTTTGTGTGTGGAAGTTAATGTCTAACAAATCCTTTGAAGTTTATCAAAGAGTTAACAAAGAGGATAGATGAAGACAGGATGTTGTCTGTATGGACTGTGGTAAGGCTTTTGACAAGTCCCACATGGCAGGATCAACTGGAAGGAATTCACAGGGAGCTAATGAGATGAATATAGAATTGGCTCAATCATAGGTTGATGGTTGAAGACTGACTGTGTGAGGACCCCAGGTGTCAGTGTTGGGACCTCTGTCATTCATTATGTAGGTAAATGACTTGGATGTGAATATGGAGAGCATGATTAGCAAGCTTTCTGATGGTACTAAACAATGGGGTCTTATTGATAATGAAGCAGGCTATGTTGAATTGCAAAGATGTCTTGATCAGTTAGGAAGATTGGCTGAGGAATGGCCAATTGATTCAACTTGAATAAGTGTGAGCTGATGCTGGTTGAACACTCAGACCCGGGCAGGACATACAGTGAATGGCAGACACAGGCCTGTATCCTTTCTGTCTGATCCGCTCAACATATCCAGCATTTTCTGCTTTCGTGTTTAAAATAAAATCCTCTGTTCATTCCTTCTTTTTAAGTAATGAAAATTATTGCCAGGTTTCACTGGAAATAAAATGTGTTTTTGTATCGATTTAATTATAATACAGACTTTTTTTAAGTGCTCCAGGTGCTCTCAATTCAGAAATCTTTGGGAAAGGCAGCCAACAGTATAATAAGCTCAGTAAAAATAGAATGTTTAGCCAGTTACTGTTTTCCTTCAGAAGGTTAGGGAGGAGAAGTCATTATGCCTTGCCCTTCCTGACCTGACTCAGCTGCCAATCAAACTCTCTTTATCTGGATGCACCTATCACATGTCAGCACAGGCCCCTCCCCTCTCCCTTACTGGCTATCAGTGCAGATGAAAGTGCTGACCTAGCGTGTTGACTATCCATTTCTCTCTGCAGATGCTGCATGGCCACTTAAGTTCCTCCAACAGTTTGACCTTTGTTGCAGGTTCCAGTACCTGCAGTCTCTTGTGCCTCCAAAGAAACATCCCCACCAATTGTAAAGTTAGATGCGAGTGTCCTTTATAGTACCGAGTTGTATTAGATACAGGTTACCATACTGGCACTGTAGTGTAGTGGTTAGCGTAACACTTCACAGCACCGAACCTGTCCTTCGTAGAGAAGTTCTTCCAGGTTAACGCCTTTGACCACAGGGCCATCAGGCAGTGGTCAGCACGTAAGGTCCTGCAGGCACTGCAGGAGAAGGACACAGTGGGGTGGTTCCCTGAGCAGACTGTCCAGTTCATGTGGCAAAATGCCTCATCGCCAGACCTCACCAACAGCAACAAAACCTCGCCTAGCTGGCGGTGAGAGGGGCCCTCCCAGTCCGATCCCTCCTGTACGCCAGGAACGTCGTCTCCACACCCCTCTGCCCACGGGAGGACTGCAGTGAGGAGGCGGCGGTGACCCACCTCTTTGCACATTGTGGGTTTGTGGAGAAGGTGTGGAGGAGGATGGAAGGGGCAGTGTCGAGGTTCATCCCCAGCAGCTGCGTAACAGAGGACTCTCTGATCTACGGGCTGTTCCCAGGGACGCACACCGAGACCAACATCCGGAGCTGCTGGCAGATCATCAACTCAGTGAAAGATGCTCTTTGGTCGGCCCGAAACTTGATGGTCTACCAGCACACGGAGATGTCCGTGGGGGAATGCTGCTGACTGGCACATTCTCGGCTGCAGGAGTACGTGCTGAGGGACGCACTCAAACTCAGTGCAGCCACTGCAAGGGCCCGGTGGGGAAGGACCACAGTCTAGGGTCCTTCTCCCGTGGGAGTTGAGGGTGGGTGGCGGGGTGTATACCCCTAAACCACTGTATGCAAATATGGAATAACAGAGTGCCACCTGGGTGGCAAAAGTGTGGGAATGTAAAGACTGTAATGGAAACATTTGTAAAGGACTGAGAGTCATGGAATGGTTTATTGTACCTAAATTTATTTTTGAATAAAGTATATTTTGATTAAAAAAAACACTTCACAGCACCGAGCTGATTTTCGAGCTGAAGGAGCGGGGGACTGGCCACACCTGTGCCAAGTACAGCAGCCCTGAGAGCACCTCACACCTGATGACCAGGTTCTTGCCCGCTATCGATAGGGAGCGCCCTCCCCACAGCCCCAGTTTCTGTTTCACCTTGGCAGTCCGCTCCCGTTGCACGCTTCGGCCCCTCCGAACCAGATCCCCAACACCTTCACGTGATCAGCCCTGATGGTCGGTCGGGCCAGTTGCCAAAGAGCATGGCTTTGCTCTTCGTGCGGTTGACCCTGGCCCCCGACGCCTGCTCGAACTGTTCGCAGATGTTGATCAGCCTGTGAACTGACCTCGGATCAGAGCAGAAGACGGTGACGTCGTCCATGTACAGGGAGGTTTTGACTTGGGTCTCTCCACTGCCTGGCAGCGTCACCCCTCTAATGCCCTCATCCCTCCTGATGGCTTCAGTAAAGGGTTCTATGCAGCACACGAACAAGACAGGGGAGAGGGGGCAGCCCTGCCTGACTCCAGACCTGATGGGGAAGCTGTCTGTTTCCCACCCGTTGACCTGGACTGCACTACAGATGTCTGTGTAGAGCAGTTTGATCCAATTCCGGATTCCCTCCCCAAATCCTATTTTGGAGAGTATATCCCCCATGTACGTGTGCGATATCCTGTCGAAGGCTTTCTCCTGGTCCAAGCTGACCAGGCAGGCGTCCACCCCCCTGTCCTGCACGTAGGCGATGGTGTCCCTCAGCAACGCGAGGCTGTCTGAGATCTTCCTGCCCAGTACAGCACAGGTTTGGTCCGGGTGGATCACCTGCTCCAGTGCAGCCTTGACCCTGTTGGCGATAGCCTTGGACAGGATCTTGTAGTCCACATTCAGGAGTGAGATGGGCCTCCAATTTCTAATGTCTTCCCTCTCCCCCTTCTGCTTGTGATGATGCCCTTCCTCATGGATTCGGACACGCTGCCTGCCAGGAGCGTAGCGTTGTACACTTCCAGCAGATCAGGGCCCATCCGGTTCCACAGAGCCGAATACAACTCAACCGATAGGCTATCACCTCCGGAAGTCTTACCCGACTCAAAGGAACGGACGGAGCCAGTCAGCTTGTGCAGGGTCAGTGGCTGCTCCAGACTCTCCCGCTTGCCATCGTCTAAGACCTGTGTGATAGACGACAGGAAGCTGCGGGAGTCTGTGGAGTCTGTGGCCTTTTCTCCGTACAGACCGGCATAGAAGGACCTGCAGATCCTCAGTATGTCCGTCTGCGAGGATGCGGCTGAGCCGTCCTTTTCCTTAAGGTTGTGGATCACAGAGCTCCCCGTGCACCTTTTGGAAGAAGAATCGTGAGCACGTCTCGTCCTGCTCCACGATTCGGACCCTTGATCGGAAGATGATCTTGGAGGATTTGGCGGCAAAGTGCTGGGCGTGCCGGCCCTTCACCTCCCGCAGTTCCTCCCTGTCTGGAGATCCAAGATGGAGTGGGTCAGACGGACCACCATGCACAAGTCCCTGGACACCGGGGGCAAAAACGTCCCCAATGTCGCCCTCACCCTGATGGCCAGCTTTGTGTATGGCTGCATCAGGTTGTGTGTGGATCCCAGGTATGTGGGCACCAAGTACCACTACGTGCCCAGGTTCTACCTGTCGCCCTGGCTACGAAGGATGGGCCTGGCCCCTTTACCGTGCAACACCCCTGTCAGCTGGTCGTTGCCGCCATACCTGTCCTTCGTAGAGAAGTTCTTTCAGGTCAACGCCTTTGACCACAGGGCCATCAGGCAGTGGTCAGCACGTAAGGTCCTTCAGGCACTGCAGGAGAAGGACGTGATGGACACAGTGGGGTGGTTCCCTGAGCAGACCGTCCAGTTCATCTGGCAAAATGCCTCATCGCCAGACCTCACCAACAGGCACTAAGACCTTGCCTGGCTGGCGGTGAGAGGGGCCCTCCCAGTCCGATCCCTCCTGTACGCCCGGAACGTCGTCTCCACATCTTGCTGCCCACGGGAGGACTGCAGTGAGGAGGAGTCGGTGACCCACCTCTTTGCACATTGTGGGTTTGCGGAGAAGGTGTGGAGGAGGATGGAAGGGGCAGTGTCGAGGTTCATTCTCAGCAGCTGCGTAACAGAGGACTCTCTGATCTACGGGCTGTTCCCGGGGACGCACACCGAGACCAACATCCGGAGCTGCTGGCAGATCATCAACTCGGTGAAAGACGCTCTTTGGTCGGCCCAAAACTTGATGGTCTATCAGCACAAGTCCGTGGGGGAATGCTGCCGACTGGCACATTCTCGGCTGCAGGAGTACATGCTGAGGGACGCACTCAAACTCAGTGCAGCCACTGCAAGAGTCCGGTGGGGAAGGACCACAGTCTAGGGTTCTTCTCCCACGGGAGGTGAGGGGTGGGGGGGGGGGGGTGGGCGGGGTGTATACCCCTAAACAAGGGAATGTAAATATGGAATAACAGAGTGCCACGTGGGTGGCGAAAGGTGTGAGAATGTAAAGACAGCAATGGAAACAGTTGTAAAGGATTGAAAGTCATTGAAGGGTTTTGAAGGGTTTATTGTATATAATTTATTTTTGAATAAAGTATATTTTGTTTAATAAAAAAAACAAACACTTCACAGCACCGGCCGTAAGCTCAGGGTTCGATTCCTGCTGCTGTCTGTGAGGCGTTTGTGTATTCTCCCCATGACCACTCAGCTTTCTCTGAGTGCTCTGAATTCAAAGACGTACAGTTAGGGTTAGTGAATTGTGGGGGTGCTATTTTGCTGCAAGAGGTGTATGGTCTGTCCAGCACAATCTTCACTGATCTGATTTGACGCAAATGATGGATTTTGCTGTATGTTTCGATGTACATGTGACAAATAAAGTGAATTTCCGTCTCCTATTGAATGAACTGAACCTCAATTTCAATCACATTGTCAGTTCTTTGTGCATTAGTACCTGATGTTGCAGAGTTAATTTAACAACTTAACTGATGCTCTCTACAATTCTCCAATAACCACGGTACCATAGTGGTTAGCATGACCTACGACAGCTTGGGGCATTGGAGTTTGGAGTTCATTCCTGACATTGACTCTGTACGTCATCCCCATGGAATATGTGGGTTTTCTCTGGGTGCTCCAGTTTCCTCCCACAGTCCAAAGAGGTACCAGTTGGTAGGGTAATTGGTCATGGTAAATTCTTCCGTGTTTAGGCTAGGATTAAACAGGGAATTGCTGGTCAGCACGGCTCTAAACGCCAGAAGGGCCTGTTCCATGTGGGATTACTAAATAAATAAATAGATTTGGACATAGTTTGATGGTCACAATATAAACACAAGTTCCATCTTCTTTAATGGATAAAGGTCAATTTGAATGTGGCAGTATTCAGAGAGAGGCTTTATGGATGTGTCCATAAATATGTTACTACAAATAGAGAATAACTAAACAGCTAATCATCTTCAAACCAAATCTCTGCTGTTCTTGTTGATATTTTACCACATTTAGTGACAATTGATGACATGATAATCTCCTGAACTCTTGTACTGATTTCTGCATTTGGCCAAGAATAACTTACAGGAGGTGACAAAGTGCATGACATGCTGTGAAGGTAGAACTTTATAAGAAATTCATGTCCATAAGACCACAAGACACAGGGAGAAGAATTAGGCCATTCAGCCCATCTAGTCTGCTCCACCATTCGATCATGGGCTAATTTATGTTTCCTCTCAACCCTATTTTCCTCTCATTTTCACATAACCTTTGATGTCCTTACTAATCAAAACCCTTTCAGCCTCTGCTTTAAATATACCCAATGTCATTGATGAGTTGAAGAAAGGTCTGATAATGATTTTCTCATCCTGTGAAATCCGGTAAAGAAATTTGATAAAACAGTTGCTGCACCCTTGAGAAATATTCCTGAATCCGAACCCTTTTAAATTAGCAGAAAGAAAAACACAAGTGGCTTGTGTGTATTGCAGGAGTAAATTTGTATTTCCTACATTCTAGTTTATTTTATAATATAATTCCTTCTCACTGGGGCACCCACCAAAACCAGCTTTAATCCTAATCTCTGCCTCATATTGTACCAGACCTTACAACTACTTTCGCTTCAGGAGGTAAGAGTGTTTTCTTTTGTTAAGTTGGGGTTTTTTTTGGACCAGCTTTCATTCAGATTCAGAATCAGATTTATCTATGTATTAGATGTACATTGGCTTGCAAAGCTCCAGGTACCTATCTAGGCGTCTCTTAAAAGACCCTATTGTATCCGCCTCTACCACCATAGCCAGCTTTGCATTCCACGTGCCCGCCACTCTGTGTGGAAAAACTTAACCTCTGACAACCTTCATCAGGACATGATTCTGAAGTGTCCCGGTTTAATTACATATTTCCCTTTGCTGGCCCATGTTTTTATTTAAGTATATTATCAGGTGGCTATAATTTTGACTTGTGAACTGTTCCAGTTACAAACAATTCTCAGGAATTCTGAGGGAACCTGGAAGAAGACCTGTAACCCTGTTCTTCGCTCTTCAGAAGCTGCTTAATCTGTTCACTATTTCTCGCATTTCCTTTTCCAGGGGGACTCTACTCCATCACTCCTACTGAGGCACAGGCGTCTGACAGAAGCTCAGCACAGGCCTTTCTTCTGGGTAACTTTCAAATTGTCTCCAAGTGTAGCCTGTCTTAAGATCCTTCCTCTTCCAGTGCTGAGGTCTGTGGAGCTTCTGTTGGTGTTTCTGAAGCTCTGGGTTTTTATGGGATGGGGTTGCTGGTCCCAAGCCCAACCCTCCTCCTTTCACAGTCACTCTTGGGACTGTCTGCGGTGAAGTTAGAAGGTCCTTAGTGAACTCAAAGGATCTCGCTTTGGAATGGTGAGGAGAACACAACCTGGTTTTATTGGAGAGGTGTTACCATTGTTTTTGTCTATGTTTACGATAAGATTAGATAATACCTACCAGAAGAATCTTGTATATCCTATTTGTAAGTAAGGAATCAAAGGATATGATCTATATTTGAAGTATTTCAATACAGAGGTCAATAGATTTTCAGATTTTCAAATATCAAGGGAGTCAAGGAATTTAGTTCTGCACAAGAAAGTAGCATTGATGTAAAGATCAGACACCAGCTTACTGAAGGCCAGAAGAGCGGCAAGGAATTGAAAGACCTACCCCTGCCTTTGTTTATTTTATGATCAGAATTTAATCTGTGGAATTAATATTTCAGTGAGAAAGTGCAGCTCAACCTGTGGAAAGACTCCATAGAGAGATAAGCAAATTAATAACGTGTTTAAATACTATCTAGGATCCTTTATTTTATAAAATCATACTTAAGGATATACTTGCACTATTTTAGTTGTGATGTACCTTAGAAACAAAAGTTGTTATTAATTAAGAATTTCAGGAGAGTACCATAATGGTGAAATTTCAGCAAAGTACCATGATGGTGAAATTTCAGGAGAGTCCCGTTATGGTGAAATTTCAGGAGACTGCTGTGATGGTGAAATTTCAGGAGAGTGCTGCGATTGTGAAATTTCAGGAGAGTGCCCTGATGGTGAAATTTCAGGAGAGTGCCGTGATGGTGAAATTTCAGGAGAGTGCCGTGATGGTGAAATCTCAGGAGAGTGCCCTGATGGTGAAATTTCAGGAGAGTGCTGTGATGGTGAAATTTCAGTAGAGTGCTGTGATGGTGAAATTTCAGGAGAGTGCTGTGATGGTGAAATTTCAGGCGAGTGCCGTGATGGTGAAATTTCAGGAGAGTGCCGTGATGGTGAAATTTCAGGAGAGTGCCGTGATGGTGAAATTTCAGGAGAGTGCCCTGATGGTGAAATTTCAGGAGAGTGTCGTGATGGTGAAATTTCAGGAGAGTGCCGTGATGGTGAAATTTCAGGAGAGTGCCCTGATGGTGAAATTTCTGCAAAGTACCATGATGGTGAAATTTCAGGAGAGTGCTGTGATGGTGAAATTTCAGGAGAGTGCCGTGATGGTGAAATTTCAGGAGAGTGCCGTGATGGTGAAATTTCAGGAGAGTACCCTGATGGTGAAATTTCTGCAAAGTACCATGATGGTGAAATTTCAGGAGAGTGCCGTGATGGTGAAATTTCAGGAGAGTGCTGTGATGGGGAAATTTCAGGAGAGTGCCCTGATGGTGAAATTTCAGGAGAGTGCCGTGATGGTGAAATTTCAGGAGAGTGCCGTGATGGTGAAATTTCAGGCGAGTGCCGTGATGGTGAAATTTCAGGAGAGTGCTGTGATGGTGAAATTTCAGGAGAGTCCTGTGATGGTGAAATTTCAGGAGAGTACCGTGATGGTGAAATTTCAGGAAAGTGCCGTGATGGTGAAATTTCAGGAGAGTGCTGTGATGGTGAAATTTCAGGAGAGTGCTGTGATGGTGAAATTTCAGGAGAGTGCCCTGATGGTGAAATTTCTGCAAAGTACCATGATGGTGAAATTTCAGGAAAGTGCCGTGATGGTGAAATTTCAGGAGAGTGCTGTGATGGTGAAATTTCAGGAGAGTGCTGTGTTGGTGAAATTTCAGGAGAGTGCTGTGATGGTGAAATTTCAGGAGAGTGCTGTGTTGGTGAAATTTCAGGAGAGTGCTGTGATGGTGAAATTTCAGGAGAGTGCTGTGTTGGTGAAATTTCAGGAGAGTGCCCTGATGGTGAAATTTCAGGAGAGTGCCGTGATGGTGAAATTTCAGGAGAGTGCCATGATGGTGAAATTTCAGGAGAGTGCTGTGATGGTGAAATTTCAGGAGAGTGCTGTGATGGTGAAATTTCAGGAGAGTGCTGTGTTGGTGAAATTTCAGGAGAGTGCTGTGATGGTGAAATTTCAGGAGAGTGCTGTGTTGGTGAAATTTCAGGAGAGTGCTGTGATGGTGAAATTTCAGGAGAGTGCTGTGATGGTGAAATTTCAGGAGAGTGCTGTGTTGGTGAAATTTCAGGAGAGTGCCCTGATGGTGAAATTTCAGGAGAGTGCTGTGATGGTGAAATTTCAGGAGAGTGCTGTGATGGTGAAATTTCAGGAGAGTGCTGTGTTGGTGAAATTTCAGGAGAGTGCTGTGATGGTGAAATTTCAGGAGAGTGCTGTGTTGGTGAAATTTCAGGAGAGTGCTGTGATGGTGAAATTTCAGGAGAGTACCCTGATGGTGAAATTTCAGGAGAGTGCCGTGATGGTGAAATTTCAGGAGAGTGCTGTGATGTTGAAATTTCAGGAGAGTGCCGTGATGGTGAAATTTCAGGAGAGTGCCGTGATGGTGAAATTTCAGGAGAGTGCCATGATGGTGAAATTTCAGGAGAGTGCTGTGATGGTGAAATTTCAGGAGAGTGCCATGATGGTGAAATTTCAGGAGAGTGCTGTGATGGTGAAATTTCAGGAGAGTGCCCTGATGGTGAAATTTCAGGAGAGTGCCGTGATGGTGAAATTTCAGGAGAGTGCCCTGATGGTGAAATTTCAGGAGAGTGCTGTGATTGTGAAATTTCAGGAGAGTACCGTGATGGTGAAATTTCAGGAGAGTGCCCTGATGGTGAAATTTCAGGAGAGTGCTGTGATTGTGAAATTTCAGGAGAGTGCCGTGATGGTGAAATTTCAGGAGACTGCTGTGATGGTGAAATTTCAGGAGAGTGCCGTGATGGTGAAATTTCAGGAGAGTCCTGTGATGGTGAAATTTCAGGAGAGGACCATACCATGATAGTGAAATTTCAGGAGAGTGCCGTGATGGTGAAATTTCAGGAGAGGACCATACCATGATAGTGAAATTTCAGGAGAGTGCCGTGATGGTGAAATTTCAGGAGAGTCTTGTGATGGTGAAATTTTAGGAGAGGACTATACCATGATAGTGAAATTTCAGGAGAGTGCTGTGTTGGTTTAATTTCAGGAGAGTGCCGTGATGGTGAAATTTCAGGAGAGTGCTGTGATGGTGAAATTTCAGGAGAGTGCCGTGATGGTGAAATTTCAGGAGAGTGCCATGATGGTGAAATTTCAGGAGAGTGCTGTGTTGGTTTAATTTCAGGAGAGTACCGTGATGGTGAAATTTCAGGAGAGTGCCGTGATGGTGAAATTTCAGGAGAGTGCTGTGATGGTGAAATTTCAGGAGAGTGCTGTGATGGTGAAATTTCAGGAGAGTGCCGTGATGGTGAAATTTCAGGAGAGTGCTGTGTTGGTTTAATTTCAGGAGAGTGCCGTGATGGTGAAATTTCAGGAGAGTGCTGTGATGGTGAAATTTCAGTAGAGTGCCGTGATGGTGAAAGGCGAAGTATTTATAACTCATCATTTTCTTCATTAGCAATTCCCATGTTAGAAAATCAGAATTAATATCAACAGTGTATGTTGTGAAATTCATTAACTTTGCAGCAGCTGTACAATGCAATACATAACAGAGAGAAAAGAAAATATGAATTACTGTAAGTGTATATATAATTAAATTAAATAAGTAGTGCAAAATAAAGGAAATAAAATAGTAGTGAGTTAGTATTCATGGGTTCAATGTCCATTTAGTAATTTGATGACAGAGGGGATGAAGCTGTTCCTGAATTGCTGAGTGTGTGCCTTCAGGCTTCTGTACCTCCTCCCTGATGGTAGCAATGAGAACAGGGCATGTCCTGGGTGATGGGGGTCCTCAATGATGGATGCCGCCTTTTTGAGGCATCACTCCTTGAAGATGTCCTGGATACTACAGAGGCTAATGTCCATGATGGAATTGACCAAATTTACAACTTGCTGCAGCTTTATTTGATCCTCTGCAGTGCCTCCCTCCCCACCAAAACAGACAGTGATACTGCCTGTCAAAATGATATCCGCAGTATATCTGTAGAAATTTGTGAGTGTTTAGGTAACTTAACAAATCTTCTCAAACTCCTAATAAAATATAGCTGCTGTCTTGCCTTCTTTATAGCTGCATCGATATGTTGGGACCAGGTTAGATCCTCAGAGATCTTAACACTCAGGAACTTGAAATTGCTCACTCTCTCCACTTCTGATCCCTTTATGAGGACTTGTGTGTGTTCCCTCATCTCATGCTTTCTGAATTCCACAATCAAGGGGAGATTGTGCCTTACGAACTTGATTGAATATTTGAGGATGTGACTAAACACATTGATGAATGAAGAGCAGTAGATGTAGTGTATATGGATTTCAGCAAGGCACTTGATAAGGTACCCGATGCAAGGCTTATTGAGAAAGTAAGGAGGCATGGGATCCAAGGGAACATTGCTTTTTGGATCCAGAACTGGCTTACCCCCAGAAGGCAAAGAGTGGTTGTAGACGGGTCATATTCTGCATGGAGGTCGGTCACCAGTGGAGTGCCTCAGGGATCTGTTCTGGGACCCTTACTCTTCGTGATTTTTATAAATGACCTGGATGAGGAAGTGGAGGGATGGGTTAGTAAGTTTGCTGATGACTCAGAAATTGGAGGTGTTGTGGATAGTGTGGAGGGCTGTCAGAGGTTACAGCGGGACATTGATAGGATGCAAAACTGGGCTGAGAAGTGGCAGATGGAGTTCAACCCAGATAAGTGTGAAGTGGTTCATTTTGGTAGGTCAAATATGATGGCAGAATATAGTATTAATGGTAAGACTCTTGGCAGTGTGGAGGATCAGAGGGATCTTGGGGTCCGAGTCCATAGGATGCTCAAAGCAGCTGCGCAGGTTGACTCTGTGGTTAAGAAGGCGTATGGTGTATTGGCCTTCATCAATCGGGGAATTGAATTTAAGAGCCGAGAGGTAATGTTGCAGCTATGTAGGACCCTGGTCAGACCCCACTTGGAATACTGTGTTCAGTTCTGTTCACCTCACTATAGGAAGGATGTGGAAGCCATAGAAAGGGTGCAGAGGAGATTTACAAGGATGTTGCTTGGATTGGGGAGCATGCCTTATGAGAATAGGTTGAATGAACTCGGCCTTTTCTCCTTGGAGTGAAGGAGGATGAGAGGTGACCTGATAGAGGTGTACAAGATGATGAGAGGCATTGATCGTGTGGATAATCACAGGCTTTTTCCCAGTGCTGAAATGGTTGTGACAAGAGGACACAGGTTTAAGGTGCTGGGGAGTAGGTACAGAGGAGATGTCGGGTAAGTTTTTTACTCAGAGAGTGGAGAGTGTGTGGAATGGGCTGCCTGCAACGGTGGTGGAGGCGGATATGACAGGGTCTTTTAAGAAGCTTTTAGACAGGTACATGGAGCTTAGTAAAATAGAGGGCTATAAGTAAACCTAGTAATTTCTGAGGTAGGGACATGTTCAGCACAACTTTGTGGGCTGAAGGTCCTGATTTGTGCTGTAGGTTTTATATATTTCTATGTTTCTATCAGTTCTTTGGTCTTACAGACGTTGACTGCAAGGTTGTTGTTATGACACCATTCAACTAGCTAGTATATCTCGCTCCTGTACGCCCTCTTGTCTCCTTCTGAGATTCTGCCAACAATGGTTCTATTGTCAGCAAATTTATAGATGGCATTCGAGCTATGCCTAGCCACACAGACATGGGTAAAGAGAGAATAGAGCAGTGGGCTAAGCTCACACTCCTGAGGTGTGCCAGTGATGATTGTCAGTAAGATGTAGATGTTATTACCAATCTGCACAGATTGTGGACCTCTGGTTAGCTTTCCTTCCACGAGATAAAATACATTGCCTTCCTATATTTGGATATGACCTTTAATCTTTCAGTGGTCCTGTCTTTGTATGTGTTACATCTTCCTAATGAACAGAAATTTCAGAATAACTCTACCCAAGTATAGAGGAGACTGTCAACCAATTGCCCTGAAAGTGGGTAAAATGCTTTGGTGTATATAAAAAAACAACAAATTATTGTCATATTTACAGCATAATTTGATTATCTATATAAGAGATTTATTTTACAGTATTCCTGGTAGTCAATTTCAAAACTCAGATGTAATCCTATCCTTTTAATAAGAGTGCAATGTATTAGTACTATATTATGTAATATATCTATATAATATATTTGTATTCTGTATTTGATGGGAGTTATTTGCTAAATATACAAATAAGATGAATGTATGGTAGTTTTCTGAGTGTGTGTTGTAATGAAGGAACAAGTTTTAATTTTACATTCATTTATTTTTGCATTCATTTCAAGCTGTTCCAAATCCAACAAATGACTTCTGTGGTCACTGGATGCAATTGACGGAAAAATACAGTGGAAAATTTGTAGACAGTAAGATTTATAGAGATACAGCGTCAACATGTTCCAACTCTTCGAGCTACACTACCCCACAAACTCCAATTTAACCCTAACCTATTCACAGGACAATTTTCAATGGCCAGTTTGTGTTTGGACTGTGAGCGGAAACTGAAGCACTCAATGAAAACCCACTCATACCACAGGGAGGACATGTAGAGACTCCTTACAGATTACACCAAAGTTGAACTCCAAATTCTGACCTCCCAAGCTGTCACACTAACTGCTATGCTACTAGCCCAAATTCTGACAAACAGCATTGGTTCTGGTAAAGTTGATGGAAGGATTATGATTACTTACAGATCTGTAGATGTTGTACAACACAGAAGTGGCCACTCGGCCCACCACTTCTCTGCTGACTTTTTTGCTCATTTACACTAACACCATTTTCCTGCACTGAGTATAAACACTTGCCCATTCCCTGTGTTTGGCAGTTCAAGCCAAGTATTTATCACTATGTGTTATGGTTTGTAACTCTGGAAACTAATTGAAAGGAAAACACAGAAGTCTGGAAAATTGTCTACTTTGTTTATCTTTAGTGAGGTGCTCATATATAAGGTGGTGGGGCAATGATCCATGCATCTCACGTACCTCGTACATATAACCTGTAATGAATTATGTAAGCAAACAAAGAATGCTTAATCAAACAATATATTTACAGCATTACTCAAATATTACTGAAATATTACATACACTGCACTGGGTTTTGGAAAAGTAGGATATACTTCAAACAGAAAATAAAACATTAATGCTGTTAGAAATAGTTTTTATTTTTCATGAAACTTACAATTGCAAAGTAATACTGCACTTTCTGATATACTCTATGCTGGTGAGGCATATTTATATATAATAAATATTAAAGGGAAAAACAGGAAATAAATATAAACGATCTCAGAGGCTTGTTGCGGCTACTCTGTACACAAGAATCAGAATAAGGTTTATAATCACTGACATATGTCATGTAATGTGTTGCTTTGTGGGATTAGTACGGTGCAAAATGTAAAAAGTACTCTAAGTTACAAAATAAATCAAAGAGGAACAGGGAGGTTGTATTTATGGCAAATCTATCTCATTGGTTTCCCAAATCCTTGTTCACATATAGGAGCAGTTCAGAAATCAGTTACGAACACAAGGGATTCTACAGATACTGGAAATCTTGAGCAACACTCTCAGAGTGCTGGAAGAAATCAGCAGGTCAGGCAGCGTCCGTGGAGGAAAATAAACATTGACATTTTGTGCCCAAGGGGGAGGGGAAGGAGTTGCAAGCTGGCAGGTGATAGGTGAAACCAGGTGGGGGGGGGGGTGGGGGGGCAGGGGGGATGAAGTAAGAAGCTGGCAGGTGATAGGTGGAAGCTGGTAGAAGGAATCTGACAACAGAGGAATGTGGACCATTGGAGAAAGGAAAGGAGGAGGGCCATCAGAAGGAGGTGATGGGCAGGTGAGGAGAAAAGAAGAGGTAATTGCATCACAGTGCTGATGGAAGTTTATTGGCTGGAAAAAGAAAATCGGCTTCTCTTGCTCCACATATGTTGGCTGACCTGTTTAGTTTTTCTAATATTTTCTGCTTTCAGACACAGAGGGAGATGGCTATATGGAATGAGCTGCCAGGGAGAGTGATGGAGACAGATGCAATTACATTGGTTAACAGCCATTTAGACAGCTAGTTAAATTAGAAACTTGTAGAGGGATAAGGCAAGTGTATCAGTATAATGGTTGGCATGGATGAGATAGGCTGAAGACCCAATGTTGAGCTATATGAACTTGTGATTCCATCATTTATTAGTCACTGGTCTGTTGATAAAATGCCCGAAACATTTATTAATATAAACATTCCAACTCAATCATCATGAGAACACAAAGATATTGTGTAGAGCAGTAAAAGTGATATACAGTTCTCAGATACCCAGCCAGGGAAATATTCTTTCTGAGTCCTAAAATGTTTCATTGAGATGTCCTCTTATTCTTCTAAATCCGAGGCAAAATATCCCTGGACCAATCACTCTCATCCCACCATCCCAGCAATGAGTCATAAGAGTCAGACAGCATAGAAGCCGGACCTTCTGCCCAAATTGTCCATACTGGTCCCATCTGTCTATATCTCTCTAATCTTTTCCTATCCATGTACCTGTATAAATATCTTTTAAATGTTCTAATTGTACTTGTCTCAACGATTTTCTCATTCCACATACTTTTGAAAAGATTACCCTCCAGGTTCCTAATGACTTTATATCTATATCTCTCCCTTTAAATCCATGCCCTCAGGTTCTTGACTACCAGCTCTGGGAAAAGACTGTGCACACTGACCCTATGTCCTTCATTATCTTATACACCTTTATGAGATCACTGGTCGGTCTCTTCTCTCTAAGGAATAAATCCTAGCCTGCCCTTCCAACCCTGTAACCCAGTCCCTCATAAACTGGTGGCGTCCTTGTCAATCTTGGCTGCAGTCTTTCCGAATTAGTGACATCTTTATTCTAGAAGCGTGAACAAAACTGAACACAATGCTCAATGTGCCTGATGCCATTATCCTTCCAGGTGGAGGTGCGCTGGATTGGCTTGTTGGGGCAGATTGCTGTTAGGTATTACCAATGTCAGGTGGCAATTGGCCTCTTTTCTGCAAGTGTTTGTGTTGATGAATAATTGCTAGCAACAGATTTCCTCACGAGACTGAACGCAGAAACCCAAAAGGGAGGAGAGGGCCTCTTTCTGGAGATGCATTTTGGTGGGAAGGGGTCATGCACATCGAACAAACCTGCCTGATAGGGAGGAGATGCTGTAAGATGAATGATGGTTTATGCAGTGGACTGGCTGCCAAGATGACAAAGGGCATGTCATTAGTTGCATGAGTGACGTTTATCAGCAACTAGTTGTTTTTGGCCCATACTGCCTTTTGTGTCCTTAGAGAACTGAACACAGGCAACTTTATTTTCTCAGAGTGGATGTTCTATTGCTCTGAATGACAAGACATATGCAGCTGTCAAATAGGGAACAAATGTGTGTCTGATTGAGCTGTTAGAAAGGAAATCACCACAAGGCCTTCAGAGCACTGAAGGTGATCTCAATCATCAGGCTTACACTATGTATTTGACTATTTAACTTCTCCATTGGGACAGAATATTTTTCAACTGAAAGTGCTGAAGAATATATTGGGTCTCCAATAATGTATTGTGCTACTCCTGATTCCTTGGGTGTGCAGGAGGAAATACAAATAAGGGTATTTTAAAAAATGCAAGTCTGCAACAAACAGATAGATTGCATTGCTGTTTTCCCAAGGATAATTAGCCTCCAATGTGAGTGCTACATTATTTTAGATGGATTGTAAGTACAGCATTATTACCCCCCCAGGAACCCAATCTGTGTAAGACTTGACAATAAACTTAAGTGATTGATACACAGGACAGTTGGCTGAGATGAGCTTCCTCTGCACCAGCAACTGCACTTTAGAAGTTCACAGCTGTAAAGACCTTTGGAAGATGGGTACTCGGTGGGAAAATGGAGCCGATATAGCACATCGATTTTTTCCTTTATGATGTATCATGTCTTGACGCCATTATGAAGCAAACAGAAGGCAGAAATGAATCTCTGCAGGCATCAAACCATGACCCGAGCCAATGTTTGGAAGTTCAGATGGCACAGCCTGATGGCTGAAGTCCTGGGTTTACGAGTCTGAAGTTCCCTGGCAAAGGAGGCCTGTTGTCTGCAAGTCCACTGAAGACCCAGGGGCCTGTTCTGGGGTTGGAGTCTGTGTGGACAGGTGGGAGGGAGGAAGGCAGGAAAGGGGCTTATTTTGATGTTGTTTTGTTTCTTGTTGAGTTCTGTTTTGTTTTGTTCTGTGTTGTTCTGCTGAGCATTGTGGGCATGCTGTGTTGGTGATGGATCATGTGGCAACACTTGTGGGCTGCCCCCAGCACACCCTCTGGTTAACGCAAACAACAAATTTCACTGTCTGATTTGATATAAATGTGATAATTAAGTAGATGAATCTGAATCTGAATGGGCCTACAGTAGTGTCAAACCCCAAAAAAGGCCAATATCAGACAAAGCCATGGTGCTTTATTCCAATAGTCTTGTTGCAAAGCAGGACATTACCTCCAATGGTGAGAAGGAAGGTCAAACTCAAAGGCAGAGTACAAGGCTAATGGCATCATTGTGTGCAAAATAGAGTGATCTTAGGGTTGAAGTCCAGTGATTCCTCAAAGTCGTCATGCATGTTGATAAGATGGTGTATGGTGTGCTGGCCTTCATAGAACATAAGATATAGGAGCAGAATTAGGTCATTTGGCCCATTGAGTCTGCTCCATCATTTCATCATGGCTGATCCATTTTCCCTCTCAGCTCCAATCTCCTGCCTTCTCCCTGTATCCCTTCATGCCCTGACAAAGCAAGAATCTATCAAACTCTGCCTTAATTGTACATACAGAATTGGCCTCCACAGCTGCCTGTGGCAATGAGATTTACAGGTTCACCACTCTCTGGCTAAAGAAATTTCTTCTCATTTCCACTCTAAAATGACGTCCCTCTATTCTGAGGCTGTATCCTCTGGTCTTAGACTCCCCCACCAAAGGAAACATCCTCTCCATATCCACTCTGTCAAGCCCTTTCACCATTCGATAGGTTTCAATAAGGGAATTGAACCTGGTTCACTGGTGCTATAAAAGCATTATGCTAACTGCTACACTACCTTGTTGCCCCTTTAAGTTTCTAAGACTAGATGCTTGGACTTTCAAGGGGCTTTCTCAGAAGGTAGAAGAGAGAAAGGGGTATGGTGAATGTGGCAGACATCGTTGACTGTGATTTTAGCCTTCCTGAACTATGAAGGTGGACTGGGTGGAAGGAGGTGCCAGGCCTGTAACGCTCAGCCGCATTTATTACTCTCCTGGAGTTCCATTGGTCCCTGACAATGATGAGTAATTAAGGTGCAGAGTTCATTCATTCACTCATTCGTTTTGTGCCTGGTTGTATGACATGGGCGATCATGGTCTTTCCATGTGACCATGATTATTCTTGGCAAATCTTTCTACAGGAATGGTTTCCCTTCTATTTCTTCTGGGCAGTGTCTTTACAAGACAAATGACCCCAGCCATTACCAATACTTTTCAGAGATTGTCAGCCTGGCGTCAGTGGTCACATAGCCAGGACTTGTGATATGCACCGGCTACTTATATAACTATCCACCAGCTGCTCCCGTGGTTTCATGTGACCCTGATTGGGGGGCTAAGCAGGTGCTGTACCTTGCCTGAGGGTGACTTGCAGGCTAACGGAGGGAAGGAGCACCTTACACCTCCTCTGGTAGAGACGTATTGCCACCCCGACACCCTGGCCGCACAGTTAGGAATCTCTGTAACACATGAAGGAGAAGGGAATAGGTTGTCGTAACAGGATTGTGATGAACATAGAGTGGACATTTTGAATAGCTTTTCATTTACTACAAATCTAATGGAATTATACATTGATATGATCAGTTGGTTCCACATTCTCACCACCCTATGAGTGAAGAAGATCCCCTTCATCTTCCCTTAAACATTTCACCTTTCACTCTTAACCTAGGACCTCCATTTCTAGTCTCACCAATCCCCTGCTTGCATTTACCCTATGCATATCCCTCATAATTTTTAATGCCCCTGTCAAATCTCCCCTCATTCTCCTATACTCCAGGGAATAAAGTCCTGACCTATTCAACCTTTCCTTATACCTCATGTTCTGAAGTCCCAGAAACATCCTTGTAAATTTCTGTGCTCTCTTTCAATCTTATTGATATATTTTCAGTAGGTAGGTGACCAGAAGTACACACTCAGAGTAGACCTCACCGACATCTAACCCGGTGATTCCCAAAGGAGGGGAAATAGACGTCATCAGAGGGCATTCAAGATTCTTTGGGGGGGGGGGGCGTGCTAAGCAGCACCCTAACTTGAGGCACAAGACTGACCGACTGTTAGTAGAGCAGGCAACTCGAAAAAAAGGATGAGGCACTGGAACACGGGGAACCATAGGTCTGCAGGTGCTGAGCATGTGGTGGCACAACGTGTCTGAAACTCGGAAATCTCATCCGACCTTACCAATCAGACAGACATTATTAGAGATGCATAAATAAGCAACCATGGTGCCCAACAGTTCCCCTTGACTCACAGCACAGAATGAGTTCATGCAATTTAACAGTTGGTAAGTCATGTACACCCTCTCAACTTTCTCTACAGATCTATGGAAACCAGGTCACGCAATGATACGGCGCTGGCTGGAACCAAGCAGTGAAATAGAGTCAATCAGTGAACCTGCTGACCCCGAGGATTCCTCCTGAGCTGCTCAAAGTGACCTTGGCTTCATATCTGTGGTCGAGAACCATCTTTGGGGATGATGAGACCTTACGTGATTGGTCAAATGGACTAACTGGAATAGTAAAAAGGTAGCTTGCTGAACACCAGCTCTATCCCTAATAACATTCAGATTCCAATCTGAATCCTTGTCAGCGTACTTTTCACTGTTGTGATTGTCTTCATCTTTGCCTCACCGTTCCTTTGTGTGCCACTACCATTGTTCCATCCGTGTCAACTCGCTGCTGTCATCGGCATCTGATAGGCATTCCCAGTTTGTGTTAATTTTTTATTTTAATTTAGTCCTGTTAATGATGGATAAATATGCACGGCACAATCTCTAGGAGCCTGAAGGCAGTGAAGCCTTGAATTCTAATCTTGCTAAGAAACAGAAACTACAGAAAGTGCATCAATACAATGTTACGTACCTAGAGTATGGTTTTATTCCATTCCTGTCAGATCAGTGACACTCCATGTATCTTATTTGTAATACTGTACTGTCTAATGAAGCCATGAAACCATCAAGATTGCAGGAACACTTCCGTAAAAGACACCCTGAAAAGGCTACTAATGGTATTATTCAGTTCCAGAAGATTAAAGAAGCATTTGAAAAGCATTGCACACTCAAGTCATTTGCCAAGAAAGCTAAAAATGATCTTGATAGAGGTCTCTTTGCTTCTCATAACATTTCCAAAATTATAGCAAAGTGTGGAAGATCTCATACAACTGGTGAAAGATTAATAATCCTGCTGTATCAGAAGTGCTCACCACTGTTCTTAAAATGGATACCAGTATTTAAAAATCAATTCCTCTGAGTAATAACTCTGTAGCTCATCGTATTGGCAAAATGAGAGAAGACATTGAGTATCAACTATGCACAAAGCAACAAAATTTGGGATACAACTGGATGAGTCGACTGTGTGAGACGTCGAGGCATTGCTAATGACATCTGTACAGTTTATAAAAAATGTAAAAGTTTATGAAGAGATTCTCTTTTTTAAAATTTAGAAACAACTGTCAAAAAGTTAGAAACAACTACAATGAGCTCAAAATGTATGTTGAGGATAAAAGTATTCGGGTTAGGAACATGATTTCTTGTGCAACAGATGGAGCACCATACCAGGTCACCATACTGGTTTAGTGGCATTTATGAAAAAGGAAATTCCAAGTCTGTTTGCAATCCATTGTGTAATTCATCATCAACATTTTGCAGCTAAAGACCTCAGCTGGCAACTTTTTTCCAAGGATGACTCTTGTAATATCTGCTATCGACAAAATTAAAGCTCAGAATATTTTGCAAGTTATGCCAAGAAAACGATGAAGTGTTTGAATGCTTACTTCTTCACACTGAAGTGTGTTGCCTGTCAAAAGGCTGCTGCTTAAAACGTTTCTTTGAACTCTTTGACACTGTGGTTGAATTTCTGCTCAAAGTCGACAAGCATTTGGGAAACAAGATTTAATTTTCACGTGCAGATGTGGCATACCTACCAAATCTGTATGACAAAATGAATATCTGCAGGGTGAGAACATTAATTTAATCCAGGCAACAAAATCCACTTCTATAGGAAATTTAGAAATATATAAGCAAAATATGTGGAGAAGAATGTTCTCACAGTTTCCCTGCATGCAAAGTATGGCACTCTCTTTCACAGACAGTGATTTGCAAGAGTACTGCTTACACCTGCAGTCACTGGAGGAAGATTTTCAGAATCGATTCAAGGATTTGAATGGTCTGGAAGTTCCGGACTGGGTAATTAACCCATTTCTTTGCAAGGTGGAAGAATAGGAAGAGAGCTTGCAAGAAGAAATTATTGAAATTCAGAATGATGAAACAAAAATACTTTTCAAAAATGTCAGCTACACTGTCATATGAAGTTTCCCGGTCTTTGGAGTAGAGCCAAACTCCTCTTCATTGCATTTCCATCCTTCTACCTAGTTGACAGAGGCTTCAGTGCAGTGAACCATGTACTCACAAAAACCAGAAACTGCTGGGACATTGTTACACGTGGGGACTTAAGGCTTTTGCTGTCACAACTTGAACCAGATATTTCAACTCTTGCTAAAAAACCATCAAGCTCAAGGATCACATTGATATTGAAGCTGCTGTACAGCACATGGGTACTTCTCTAAGCAAACCCTTCTTTAAGATCCTCCTGAAAACCTTGTCCACGTTTTTTGATCCCTGCTCTCTAAATCTCCTTTTATGGCTCAGTCTCATTTTCTTTGGCGCTGTGGACTGGTTAGTTACATGTTCAAGATTTTTCATAGCAGTACCACAACTGTTTACACCACAGAATCCTTGCTCTGCTAGTTAATAAGCTTGTTAGAGTTGGCCACGACACTGCCAGCCACACGTGGGCATGAATCATCTTACCACATGTTATCATGTTGTCTCAAATAATAATGAGGCAGCCTACAGAGAAGAAGTCATTATGCTGACACAATGGTGTCAAGATAACAACCTCACCCTCAATGTCACACAGAAAAAGCAGCTGGTTGTGGATTACAGGAGGAATGGAGACAAACTCACCCCTATTGACATCGATGGATCTGGGGTTGAGAGGGTGAACAGCTTTAAGTTCCTCGGCATACACATCACCGAGGATTTCGTGCGGTTTGTACATATCGGCTGTGTGGTGAAAAAGGCACAACAGCACTTCTTTCACCTCAAACGATTGAAGAAGTTTGGTGTGGGCTTCCAGATCCTAAAAACTTTCTACAGGGGCACAATTGAGAGCATCCTGACTGGCTATATCACCGCCTGGTGTGGGAACTGTACTTCCCTCAATCGCAGGACTCTGCAGAGGGTGGTGCGGACAGCCCAGCGCATCTATAGATGTGAACTTCACACTATTCAGGACTTTTACAGCGACAGGTGTATAAAAATGGACCAAAGGATCATTGGAGACCCGAGTCACCCCAACCACAAACTGTTCCAGCTGTTACCATCTGGGAAACGGTACCGCAGCATAAAAGCTAGGACCAACAGGCTCCAGGACAGCTTCTTCCACCAGGCCATCAGACTGATTAATTCATGCTGATACAATTATATTTCTATGTTATATTGACCATCCTGTTGTGCATCATATTTATTATAAATTACTATAAATTGCACATTACACATTTAAACAGAGATGTAACGTAAAGATTTTCACTCCTCATGTATATGAAGGATGTACAACCGTAAGTAATAAAGTCAATTCAATTCAATTCACATGGAAAACAGTCTCATATTCTGTTACAAAATGGAGAATTGTGGTTACCAGGGGTGCAGATGATCTCACAACTATGCTGAACAGCAGAACTCGATGTTTGGGCCAAAGAATGAAAGATGGGCCATCTGGTAAAGGAGTTAAGGGTTATGGGTAGAAAGCAAAAGAAAGTTAGAAAAAATAATTCAGTCAATTTGAATGGCAGAGCAGACTTTGGGCTAAATAGCCAAATTCTGCTCCTATATCTTCTGGTCTTATCGTAAACAGCATGTTATGAACAAGAGATAGTCATTAGATGGTTAAACCACCTTTTATATTTTATTGAACTATATTTTATTTGGGTACATATGAAATGTATGTAATCAATTATTGGTATTATTGCTCTGTAGTTAGTCAAGAATAGAAAGATAGAAACGTAGAAATCTACAGCACATTACAGGTCCTTCAGACCATAATGTTGTGCCAACCATGTAACCTGCTCTAGAAACTGCCTAGAATACTCTGGAGCTACATAGCCTATTTTTCCAAGTTCCATGTACCTATCTAAGAATCCCTTAAAAGACCCTATTGTATCCGTCTCCGTGACCACCACTGGCAGTGCATTCCATGCACCCACCACTCTCTGTGTGAAAAACTTACCTCTGGCATCCCCTTTGTAACCACTTCCAAGCACCTTAAAACTCAGCCCCCTCACGTTAGCTATTCCAGCCCTGGGAAAAAGCCTCTGACTATCCACACAATCAATGCCTCTCATCATCTTATACACCTCTATCAGCTCACCTCTCATCCTCTGTTGCACCAAGGAGAAAAGGCCAAGTTCACTTAACCTATTCTCATAAGGCATGCTCTCCAATCCAGGCAACATCCTTGTAAATCTCCTCTGCATTTTCTCTACAGTATCCACATTCTTCTTGTAGTGAGGCGACCAGAAGTGACCACAGTACTCCAAGTGGAGTCTAACTAAGGTCTTATACTAGGGGTGATTGATATGTTCGTGGCCTAAGGTAGAAGGAGTCAATTTTAGAAAACATAACACATTTATTTTTCAACCTAGTCCCCTCCTACATTTACACACTTAGTCCAGCAGTCATGGAGCATACAAATCCCTTCTTTGTAGAAGTTGGCATTTTGGACCTCCAGAAGTGGTCCACAGCAGGGTTGATTGATAAGTTCGCAGCCCAAGGTAGAAGGAGATGAGTTATACAGCTCTCGTTACATGCACATGCAGTTCAATTCTTTGAGTGATTATGCCGAAAGTTTGAAGTTAATGACATCTCCTTCTACCTTAGGCCACAAACATATCAATCACCCCTCATATAGCTGTAACATTACCTCATGGTTCTTGATCTCAATCCCATAGTTCATGAATACCAACACACCATACACCTTCCTAACAGTAGTGCCAACCTGCACAGCAGCTTTGAGTGTCCCCAAGATCTCTCAGATCCCCCACACTGCTCAGAGTCTTGCCATTAATATTTCATTTAGTCTTCAAATTTGACCTACTGAAATGAACCACTTCACACTTATGCTCACTCTCCCTTTCAAGAATATTCTGCAACTGCTCAGAGACAGCCTGGACCCCAGCACTCGGGAGGCAACACACCAACCTGGCGTCTCTTTTGCTGCTGCAGAATCCCCTATCTGTCCCCCTAACTATCGAGTTTCCTGTGACTATTGCTCCGCCTGAATTCATCTGACCTTTCTGAGGCTCAGAGCCGACCACGATGCTATTGGTCTGGCTGGTCTGGTCTGGTCGCCCTCCTCAGCAGTATTCAAAGGGGTATACCTGTCACTGAGGGGAATGGCCACAGGGGGGATCCTGCACTGACTTCCTTCTCCCTTTACCTCTCTCAGTATTCACCCATCTACACCCTGAATTCTGCGCTCTTGGTATAAACACCTGCTCAAAAGTTGTATCTATCAATTACTCTGCCTCCTGGATGATCCTTAGTTCGTTCAACTCCAACTCCAGCTCCAGCTCCTTAATGTGGACTTTCAGAAGCTGGAGTTGCCTACACTTCCTGCAGCTGTAGTCTTCAGGGAGACCATCAGGTTCCATGAATTCCCACATCCTACAGGAGGAGCATTCCACTGCCATATCTGCCATCCTGCCTGCACTGCGCAATGGGCAACCAAGACCAAATCTTCTAACCTGTCTTTGGCCTCAGCCTCTTCTTGTCAAAGCCTGTCGCTCCTATTCTCACTGCTGGCCTACTCCCAAAAATGGCTTGTCCCTTCTGAAGAAATGAGAGAACCTCAGCATCTTACTTCCTGCTATGTGGTAATAAATCTTCGTGCTCATAATGGACCTGCGTTTCAAGTGAATCTTTAACTGCTTGATTCCTGCTAACAAACTCA
Source organism: Hemitrygon akajei (assembly GCF_048418815.1). Taxonomy (NCBI): domain Eukaryota; kingdom Metazoa; phylum Chordata; class Chondrichthyes; order Myliobatiformes; family Dasyatidae; genus Hemitrygon; species Hemitrygon akajei. The sequence continues at coordinate 109,466,037 of NC_133133.1, read as the reverse complement.
ACAAGAGCCTTTCAAACTTTTAAAATCTTCTTACGGTAATAGCATTTTTGCTGGGGATGGTGTGGGTGGGGAGCTGTTGGGCTTTGATGTTCTAGTTGCCATTTTCCGTGTGGGCAATCTGTTAGCTTTTTTGTGTGATGGGGTGGGGTGGGGGTTTGGGGTTCGCGAGTTTTGTTTATTTTCCCTTTTCATGTGGGGAGGGACTGATGTCTTTTCTTTCGTCAACACCTGTGGTCTTTCTGTATTTCCTGGCTACCTGGAGAAGACAAATATCAGAGTACATGCAGACTTAGACAATATAATGAACCTTTGAACCTTTAGAGACAAATACACAGAGCAGACAGATACACACAAACCATTTTTACTCATCAACATTGGGAGCCATTACTGCACCTGCTTCCCTATGCTATTCATATATTCTGATGCAAGGTGGACACCAATGAGTGGTGGCTGGGGTTACTGTTTAGATCTTTTGGCTGTTCAGTCTCTCCTTTCACAGCAGCTGCTTATTCTCTGTGGAACAGAGAAGGTCGTTCTCATGTCACACAACCGCCGTTGAACCAATTTCCTCCAGATTTATTATTAAATGCAATGTCTTCCCAGATTTTATATGTAAAGTAATGTTGAATTTCTTCAGGCTGATTTTGTTGTTATGTTTGAAGCTTTTGTTTTGCCCTACAGGGGCTCTCTGGCCTTCCTTCAATTGGGAGTGAAGGATCTGTTTGGGGAGATGTGAGTTAGGCATCCGGGCGACATGACCTGTCCATTGGAGTTGGTATTGCTCTATGCATTGCTATAACCTATCCTCTCTCATACACCCACCACCTTCATCTTGTTCTCAGATTGTCCTTCTTCACTCAGGGCAATTCACAGAGATCTTCCAAGCAATATGATTTCAGATGCAGGAGAAAATGCAGGGATGTGTGGGACCCAACACATCCATTGGGAAAATGTAAGATCTTCTCACAAACAACACCTGAGGTTTCAACCCTGGACCTGTGAGGTAGGAGAGCACCCACAGCATCACTGTGCACCCCACCATTCCTCATCTGACTTCATCTACGTATCTTCCTTTACATTTTCCCCAGGCCACTAAGCTTACTAGTGATCATCTTGGTATGTCACCAAGGGATCTAGCATGTTATTACACATGTCTCATGGAGCCTCACCACCTGGTATAGAGTCACCAAAGCACGAGACTGAAAGAACTACAGAGGTTGTGGATGCAGTCTGCTCCATCCTGGACACAAACCACACTGCCATCAAGCACATTTTCAACCGACGGCCCATTAAGGACACTCACCTTTTACAACATGTCCTCTTCTCATACCTCTCATCAGAGGGAAAGTACAGGAGCCTGAAGAGGCTCTCTCAATGTTTTAGGAACCCATGAATGCTCTCTCACTGCTCTCTTATCGCACTGTTCATTTATTGCTTTAAGATATATATTTTTTGTATTGACTGCCATAATACAACAAACTTCACATCAGTGTTAATAAACCTGATTCTGATTTTCTGCCACAGGCATCACACTAAGGCACATCTACACTAACTGCATTGACTACCATCTACAGAATAATACCTCATATTCTGCCTGTGTAGTTTACATCTCAGTGATATAAACTCTGAATATTTCTGATACCATGCATTCCTTACCTCCTGTTATATTCCCCAAAGTGCTCCTACCTATGACCACTCTGCCTTGGATGTTTCTTTTGCGATCGCAAGACCCTGTTGGACATTGATTGCTGCAGGCCTGTTTCCCTTGTTTGGTGGTCCGACAGGCGGTGAGGCAGCAGTGTCACCTCGGTTGTAGCTAGGATTTGGCCTCTGTCCTTGGGCTTGCGTTGTAGTGTGGCCTCTGGGCTCGGCTGGGGATGGCCTCGCCCGTCGGCACTGCCCTCCAGTGTTCGATTGGTGGATTTACGGGCTGGACTGTTGGGAAACATCAATTTGTGGGACTTGTTGATCAGGACAATTTTTGATCTAAAAATTTGTTTTCTTGTTTCTCAACAATAATTTTATTGGTTTTTAAATAAAGAGAGCATAGTATAAAGGAGATTTGTGACTATGTTCTTTTATCCTTTCTCGTTGTTTTTAATTCATGTGTATGTTTTTGAACATTGGCCTCAGAGGAATGCTGCATCTATGGATGGTTTGAATAACAATTAAACTTGACTTGATGTGCCTCTGTCTCCCAATTCCACCCCTTCCTCATCCTGGATCCACCTGCCCGTCACTCATCACCCCTCCTCAATCTACCTATCACCTCCTGGTCCCTCCCTCTCTCTTTATGCTGGCTGGTTTCCCTCTCCACTCTCAATCCTGATGCAATATCTTAACTTGAAACATTGATAATTCCTTTCCCCGTACCGCTGTATCAGTAGTTTCTTTTCTTTTCTCTGGATTCCAGCTTCGTTATCTCTTGGGTCTTCACTCCTAGATAGATAGGAAGACAGGTATGGATAGAGTAGACAGACAATATCTTTTTCCCACAGTTGAAATGTCTAAAACCAGAGGGCATACATTTAAGGTGAGAGGGGTTAATTTCAAAAGAGATGGGAAAGGCAAGTTTTTTGACACAGAGTGGTGGGTGGAATGCACTGTCCGGGGTGGTGGTAGGGGCAGATACAGTGCATTAGGGACTTTTAAGACTTTTAGGTAGGCATATGAATGAAGTTTGCTGATGACGCCACTGTTACTGATGAAATCAAAGGCAGTGATGAATCAGCATATAGCAGGGAGATTGAAAATCTGGCTGAGAGTTGCTTCAACAACAACCTCTCACTCAGTGTCAGCAAGACCAAAGAGACAATCATAGATTTCAGGAGGAGGAGGATCATGAGCGAGTCCTCAACAGGGGATTAGAGGTGGACAGAATCAGCAACTTTACATTTCTGAGTGTTATCAATTCAGAGGACCTGTCCTGGGCTCAGCATGTACGTGCAATTATGCAGAAAGTATGGCAGCACCTCTACTTCCTTAGGAGTTTGTGAAGATTTGGCATGGCATCTAAAACTTTGACAAACTTCTATAGATGTGTGATTGAGAGTAAATTGACTGGCTGCAGTCACAACCTAATGACCTTGAATGGATGCGGCCCAGTCCGTCACGGGTAAAGCCCTCCCACTGTTGAGCACATCTACACGGAGCATTGTTGCAGGAAAACAGCATCCATCATCAGGGATTGAACTTCTCTTGCCCCATCACTGAACTGTTCCCACAGCCAATGGACTCACTCTCAAGGACTCTTCATCTCATGTTCTTGATATTTATCACTTATTTATCTATTATTGTTATTTCTTTTTTATGTATTTGTACAGTTTGTTGTCTTTTGTACACAGGTTGAACGCCCAAGTTGGTGTGGTCTTTCGTGGATTCTGTTATAGATTTATTGAGCATGCCTGCAAGAAAATGACTCTCAAGGTTGTATATGGTGACAGCTATGTACTTTGATAATAAAATTACCTTGAACTTTGAACTTTGAATGTTAGGGAAATGGAAGGATATGGACATCGTGGAGACAGAAGTGATACATTTAGTTGGCCTTTTGATTACTAATTTAATTGGTTTGACACAACTTTGTGGGCTGATGTACTGTAGGTACTGTTCTATGTTACATACTCGATCCTGCCGTTATCATCTGAGCACATAGCATCTCTTTCTACTGCCAGTTGGCCTTATTAGATCCCAAGCCAATAAGATGCAAAAGAGGACCGTTGTCCTCTTTGAGACAAAAGGCAAAAGGGTGATCTGCCCAAAATCTTTACAATGAAGAGATGAAAATTAATATTCAACCTTCATTAAATAGTGGTGCAGAATTGTAATTAATGGATACCACCTTGAGTCTATGGAGAAACACAGTTCACCCGCAGAAGAGACTGTCATTTGGTGTAACCTATGAAGCCTTAGAGGTTTGCTAAAGAAAATGTAAATTTCTGATGCAGCAAGTTCTGAAGAGATTATGGTTGGGATATTAAGGTTGGTTTGTTAATGCTTCAGTTTTAATTGGCCTGATTTTATAAGGATAATTTCCCTCATATATGATGACTGGAGAGAGTGCAGGAGGCTGGCTAACTTCTTTCAGCTTCAGCAGTTTTGCATTGAAATCCCAAAGATGAGCCCTCCACTTTTCCCATCTGTACTCAGACACTGGGCTCTTCACAGAGCACAGCCTTTCATGTCAGGTATCTATTGGTTAATATACTTTGTAAGCCTTTGAATCTATTCAGTGTTTTAAGTTTTTACTCTTATAAGTGTTTTAATAATTTTTTTTAGTTGTTATCACTGATCTGGTTTTCTTCTTTTGAATGTCAAAATTATTCAGAAATATTAATGTCTTGATAGATTTGACAGTCAATTCAGCTGCTCAGCTGTCTGTCAAATTCTTTTTATGAAGATATTCTTGAACATCTGTCACAGGCAAATGAGCACACTCACACATGCACACACGCACACACACAACATGCATACATAAGTGAACATACATGATGATGTGGTGTGCAAAGCACACTCGATCCTTTGTTGTTAAGGGTTAGCCTGGCTCCAGGTCAGAAGTTCCTGCCATTGAAGTCACACAAGACAACTGAGATGGTGCAAGTAGTTCACTATTGACTGGAATCGACCCTCATCTTTTCATTCAAATTTTTCTAAAGCTTCACGCACCTTGATTTCCTTTAATCCTTCATATTCATCTGGGTCTTCATTTTTCCATTAATTTTCTCCTGTTCATCCTCTTCATTGACAGATAGGGCCGCAATTCCTTTCCTAAACATTTGCCTCTGTACCCCTCACTCTCCTCCAAATTGGTATTTACTACTTGCTTCTTAGAAAGTTATTCCACTGAGTTCACCAATGGAGTGGGGGAGAGAACACACTTGAAATATAATATGGCTTGCAAGACATGACCCTTCAACTATTTCCATGTTGGGACTTTAGATCCCCACTGCAGGTCAGAAGCGTGTAACAATGCCTAGAAGCAAAGAGTGGGAGTAAACGGGACCTTTTCAGAATGGCAGGCAGTGACTAGTGGGGTACCGCAAGGCTCAGTGCTGGGACCCCAGTTGTTTACAACATATATTAATGATTTAGACGAGGGAATTAAATGCAGCATCTCCAAGTTTGCGGATGACACGAAGCTGGGCGACGGTGTTAGCTGTGAGGAAGATGCTAAGAGGATGCAGGGTGACTTGGATAGGTTAGGTGAGTGGGCAAATTCATGGCAGATGCAATTTAATGTGAATATATGTGAGGTTATCCACTTTGGTCGCAAGAACAGGAAAACAGATTATTATCTGAACGGTGGCCGATTAGGAAAAGGGGAGGTGTAACGAGACCTGGGTGTCATTGTACACCAGTCATTGAAGGTGGGCATGCAGGTACAGCAGGTGGTGAAAAAGGCAAATGGTATGTTGGCATTCATAGCAAAAGGATTTGAGTACAGGAGCAGGGAGGTTCTACTGCAGTTGTACAAGGCCTTGGTGAGACCGCACCTAGAGTACTGTGTGCAGTTTTGGTCCCCTAATCTGAGAAAAGGCATTCTTGCTATAGAGGGAGTACAGAGAAGGTTCAACAGATTGATTCCTGGGATGGTAGGACTTTCATATGAAGAAAGACTGGATCGACTAGGCTTATACTCACTGGAATTAGAAGATTGAGGGGGGATCTTATTCAAATGTATAAAATTCTAAAGAGATTGGACAGGCTAGATGCAGGAAGATTGTTTCCAATGTTGGGGATGTCCAGAATGAGGGGTCACAGTTTAAGGATAAAGGGGAAGCCTTTTAGGACCGAGATAAGGAAAAACTTCTTCACACAGAGAGTGGTGAATCTGTGGAATTCTCTGCCACAGGAAACAGTTGAGGCTGGTTCATTGGCTATATTTAAGAGGAAGTTAGATATGGCCCTTGTGGCTAAAGGGATCAGGGGGTATGGAGAGAAAGCAGGTACAGGGTTCTGAGTTGGATGATCAGCCATGATTATACTGAATGGTGGTGCAGGCTCAAAGGGCTGAATGGCCTACTCCTGCACCTATTTTCTATGTTTCTATGTGTTGCTTTAAATCAGGTACGCCAGATTCCAGCATCTGTTGTCTTGTGTCTCCGTTTTACTACCCCATTGCAAAGAATGCTTAATATTAATAGATTCTCTTCCCCTATTCAACAGAAAACCCTCCATTGCCATTCGGCTTTTTGGTTTCCACTGCATTTCTGCTTTTAGCCCTCTCTCACTACTTCTGATCTTCTCTTTGTACCACCTCCCTTCTCCAGTCTTTGGCCCGATGCAGCCATTCATCCTCCCCCCCCCCATTCCACCGACATTGCCTGACCTGTTGAATTCCTCCAGCAGATTGTTACAACACATCATCTGCTGCCCAGTCAGATTTCTCCTGATAACTCAGATCACTCACTCACACTCTCTAGATTGTTACTCTGCATTCTGATATTACTTTTTCCTTGCATCACCTTGGTGTACCAATGTGATGAAATGATCTGTGTGGCTCTCTGTACCCGTGAGAATAATAAACCAATTTGCCAATTACACATGTTGGTAGGCTGATACACTGCAATCACTTACCCAAGTATATCCAAGTGTGCTTTGGTGTCAGATTATGTTTGGCAAAAGTAAAAGGTCAGGACCATGTAAATTCCCTAATTTTCTCCAGTGTTCGATAAGATAATGGTGGAACATCATCACCTAAATCCTTCAAGATGATTCTCCCAGTTATGAATGCGGACCGGTGATTGACTGTCTTTGGTGCTGGGATGAGGCTTCAATTGCTGAAGGAGCAATTGACTAAAAATTCCTTGCTGGTCAGTAATGGCAAACATATTGTATCAGTTCATCAAATTGTATCAATGCATCAAATTGTATCAATGCATCAAATTGTATCAGTTCATCAAATTGTATCGATGCATCAAATTGCATCAGTTCATCAAATTGTATCAGTTCATTAAATTGTATCAGTGCATCATATTGTATCAGTTCATCAAATTGTATTGATGCATCAAATTGCATCAGTTCATCAAATTGTATCAGTTCATCAAATTGTATCAGTGCATCATATTGTATCAGTTCATCAAATTGTATCAGTGCAATATATTCTGCTTCAGTGTATTTGGTTGAAATCAATGGGGTGATTTCAGAAACAGCACACTGTTGTTGGCGGATGGTGAATTTAACTCCAGCAACCAGGTCTGAGCTTCTCGGAAGGTACAGTATACCTAATCTTATGTAACCCTAATATTCTCCAAGGTTCATGGCAGAGAGGATTGTGAGTTCCTGAAATTCCGCAATCAATACCATCTGGAGTTTAGCTATCTGGCACTTGATTCCTGGTAGGTTCAAGGGGGAAGTTCCAGATGAAGAGTGATCCAACCAATACCTCAATGATGGAGCTGTCAGAGGATTTCAAAGGCAGTGAAGGTGGAGGAAGGCTGCAGCAGTGAAGGGTCCCCAGTCATCTTGCATTCCATGCCAACAGACCCTGACCCTGATCTGTCAAGGACCATGCGGTGACTGCCCGTACATCAGTCACCCCACATTGAACAAAGTCACACACAGGATTCCCCATTAAGGGAATCCACCCTAATTCTAATATTGTCTAGGACCCATAGACGAGTCACTAGCCACTACTTACGAAGTGGGAAAATAAGTTGATGTAACAGAGCCACAACAAACATTCCCAAAGCCCCAGTGTTGCAGAACACAAAACTCCAATGTGAACCACTCACCAGTCATCCTTTCACACAGTCGCGTGGCTTGTTAGCTGCAGTTTTTTAAATTTCTTATTGGAACAAGTTAATCTGCATTCTTTGCTTTAAATTCTGGACAGATGGTGTGAGCGGGACTGACTGATGTTCAGGGCTGTCCCTTGGCTTGTCGGAACTTATTTACTGTGGAGAGAGCGGACTCAGACGGCTGATTATCTGCTTCACTTGGTAGCAAAGAGATTAACCTCTGATTCCTCACAGTTAACTCAGCAGGTCATGTACTGCTTTTTTTAAAAAGAAATAAACATACTAAAAAAGATGTTGGTCTCCAACCTTAACAAGACTAATTAAGAAGCCAGTTTGCTTTATTTCACCCAAGAGGAAGAGGAAATAATTTCAGTTTACTCTCTTCAAAATATAAATATCACAATTACCTGTTGACTTTAATAAAAAGGAATTTAAATCCAGGGTTGGGATTTTTGGGCTCTGTGGAATTGTTATTATCCTGAAAAGTGAGTACTTTCAGTCAGTGCAGATATTTGTGCACCAGTAAATTCCCAACAGAATGTAGATGTGAAAATCGCAAACTTGTCATTTTAGTGATTTGGTTATGTTATTTGTCAAGGGATACTCTTCCTTTGAGAAGAGATAGCCAGTAACAGCTGACAACATTTCCCTGCCCACATATAACCATTAGCATTGTTAACCCAGACAGCCGATTTGCCCAGCTGATTTTTCATATTGGTATCAGTGGTTGACGTGTGGTATTTACATCTAATTACACAACAATGAACCACACTCCACAACAAACCTATGGTAAAACACTCAGCTGATAATTACATAGTGCCTGAGTTCCAGGAGATTTCTCAGGAGCACAGCCAAATAAAATTGGTTGACGAATTATGCAAAGGGATAGAACATATCACAACCAAGGCCCTTCGGCCCACAATGCTCTGCTGTAGAAATTAAGCTAACGAGTCCTAGTTAAAGTCATTCATCTGCCAACACAAAGTCTACATGTCTGCATTGTCTGCATATTCATCAACTTGTCTCCACAATGCCTTAGTGGTATCTGCTTCTACCACCACACTGGCAACATATTCCAGACACCAACCACTTTCTGTATAATAATAACTTCCCTGCACATTCCAGACACCCACAATCTGTGTAATAATACCTGCCCCACACATTCCAGACACCCACATACTCTGTGTGATAATAACTTCCCCACACATTCCAGACACCCACACACTCTGTGTGATAATAACTTCCCCACACATTCCAGACACCCACACACTCTGTGTGATAATAACTTCCCCACACATTCATGACACCCACCACTCTGTGTAATAATACCTGCCTCGAATATTCCAGGCAAACACCACTCTGTGTAATAAAACCAGCCACACACATTTCAGACACCCACCACTCTCTGTGTAACAATTACTGCCCCACACATTCCAGACAGACAGACAGACAGACATACTTTATTGATCCCGTGGGAAATTGGGTTTCATTACAGCCGCACCAACCAAGAATAGTGCAGAAATATAGCAATATAAAACCTTAAATAATAATAAGTTAATTATGCCAAGTGGAAATAAGTCTAGGACCAACCTATTGGCTTAGAGTGTCTGACACTCCGAGGGAGGAGTTGTAAAGTTTGATGACCACAGGTAGGAATGACGTCCTATGACGCTCAGTGTTACATCTCGGTGGAATGAGTCTCTGGCTGAATGTACTCCTGTGCCTAACCAGTACATTATGGAGTTGATGGGAGACGTTGTCCAAGATGGCATGCAACTTGGACAGCATCCTCTTTTCAGGCACCACCATCAGAGAGTCCCGTTCCACCCCCACAACATCACTGGCCTTACGAATGAGTTTGTTGATTCTGTTGGTGTCTGCTGCCCCAGCACACAACAGCAAACATGATAGCACTGGCCACCACAGACTTGTAGAACATCCTCAGCATCGTCCGGCAGATGTTAAAGGACCTCAGTCTCCTCAGGAAATAGAGACGGCTCTGACCCTTCTTGTAGACAGCCTCAGTGTTCTTTGACCAGTCCAGTTTATTGTCCATTTATATCCCCAGGTATTTGTAATCCTCCACTATGTTCACACTGACCCCTTGGATGGAAACAGGGGCCACCGTTGCCTTAGCCCTCCTCAGGTCCACCACCAGCTCCTTAGTCTTTTTTACATCAAGCTGCAGATTATTCTGCTCGCACCATGTGACAAAGTTTCCTACCGTAGCCCTGTACTCAGCCTCATCTCCCTTGCTGATACATCCAACTATGGCAGAGTCATTAGAAAACTTCTGAAGATGGCAAGACTCTGTGTTGTAGTTGAAGTCCGAGGTGTAGATGGTGTAGACACTCACCTCTCTGTGTAAAAATAACTGCCTCGCGCATTCAGGACACCCACTCTCTGTGTAATAATACCTACCCCACAAATTCCAGAAACCCACTCTCTGTGTAATAATATCTGCCCCACAAATTCCAGACAACCACCATGCTGTGTGATAATACCTACCCCACAAATTCCAGAAACCCACTCTTGGTGTAATAATACCATCCTCACATATTCAGTGTGAGTAGTAATGAGTAGTACTCTGTGTAGTAATGCTTGTTCCACACATTCCAGACAGCCACCACTCCGTTTTAATAATATTTGCCCTGTACATTACAGACACCCACAAACTGTGGAATAATTCTTGCCCATGCATTGCAGACACCCACTCTCTGTGTTACAATACGTGCTCCGCACATTCCAGAAACCCACTCTATGTGTAATAATACGTGCTCTGCACATTGCAGACACCCACCATCTGTGTAATAACACCTGCCCTGTAAATTCCAGACACACATCACTCGGTGTAATAATACCTGGCCTGCACATTCCAGAACTACATCACTCTGTGTAATAATACCTGTCCCGTACAGTCCAGGCACCCGATATGTGTGTGATGATACCTACCCCACACATTGCAGAAACCCACTCTCTGTGTAATAATAACTGCTCCGCACATTCCAGACACCCACCATCTGTGTAATAATAGGTGTCCTGTACATTCCAGAACACCCATCGTCTGTGTAATAATACGAGCCCTGTACATTAAAGACACCCATAATTCTCTGTAATAATATCTGCCCCACAGATTCCAGACATCCACCATCTGTGTAATAATACCTGCCCCGAATATTCCAGATAAACACCACTCTGTATAATAATACCTGCCCCGCACATTCGAGAAAATGCACCATCTGTGTAATAATACCTGCCTGTACATTCCAGACATCCACAACTCTCTGTGTAATGATACCTGCCCCACACATTCCAGACATCCACACTCTGTGTAATAATACTTGCCCTGTGCATTCCAGACAGCCACCACTCTTTGTGTAACAATTACTGCCCCACACATTCCAGACAGACAGAGATACTTCATTGATCCAGACATCCAACAATCTGTGTAATGCTACCTGCCCCTCAAATTCCAGACACCCACTCTCAGTGTAATAATACCTGCCCCACACGTTCCAGACATACACCCCTCTGTGTAACAATACCTGCCACATATATTCCAGACACCCACCATCTGTATACTAATTCCTGTCCTGCACATTCCAGACAAACACCACTCTGTGTAATAATACCTGCTCCGCACAGTCCAGACACCCACCATCTGTGTAATAATACCTGCCCAGCACATTCCAGACATGCACCACCTGTGTAATAATACCTGCCCCGTACATTCCAGACACGCAAAAATGTGTGTAATGATTCATGCCCCACGCATTCCAGAAACCCACTCTCTGTGTAATAATACCTGCTCCAGACATCACTCTGAGTAATAATACCTGCCCTGTACATTCCAGACACCCACCACTCTCTGTGTAACAATACCTGAACTACACATTCCAGTCACCCACGAATCTGCGTAATTATACCAGCCTCACACATTCCTGACATCCACCACTCTCTGCGTTATAATACTTGCCCTGTGCATTCCAGACAGCCACCACTCTGTGTAATAAAAACAGCCGCACACATTTCAGACACCCACCACTCTTTGTGTAACAATTACTACCCCACACATTCCAGACAGACAGACAGACAGACAGAGATACTTCATTGATCCAGGCATCCAACAATCTGTATAATGATACCTGCCCCTCAAATTCCAGACACCCACTCTCTGTGTAATAATACCTGCGCTCGCATTCCAGACATCCACCACTCTGTGTAATAATACCTGCTCTGCACAGTCCAGACACCCACCATCTGTGTAATAATACCTGCCCCACACATTCCTGACACCCACCATCTGTGTAATAATACCTGCCCCACACATTCCTGACACCCACCACTCCGTGGAATGACACCTGCCCTGGATATTCCAGACACCCACCACTCTGTGTAATAATACCTGGCCTGCACACTCCAGACACACATCACTCTGTGTAATAATACCTGCCCCGTACATTCCAGACACACAAAAATGTGTGTAATGATACATGCCCCACGCATTCCAGAAACCCACTCACTGTGTAATAATACCTGCTCCAGACATCACTCTGTGTAATAATACCTGCCCTGTACATTCCAGACACCCACCACTCTCTGTGTAATAATACCGGCCCCACACATACAAGACACCCACTATTAGGTAATAATTCTTGCCCCACACATTCACGACAGCCACCACTTCCTGTGTAAAAATACCTGCCCCACAGATTCCAGACTTCCATCATCTGTGTAATAATAGCTGCGCTGTACATTCCGTTCACCCACCATCTGTGTAAAAACACCTACCTTGCACATTCCTGACATCCACCACTCTCTGTGCGATAATACCTGCCTCGCACATTCTAGGCACCCACTCTCTGTGCATTAATACTTGCCCCACACATTCCCGACAGCCACCACTCGCTGTGTAAAAATACCTGCCCCACATATTCCAGACTTCCATCATCTGTGTAATAATACTTGCCCCGTAAATCTCAGACACCCACCACTCAGTTTATAATAATATTTGCCCTGTACATTACAGACACCCACAATCTGTGTAATAATGCCTGCTCTGCACATTCTAGACACACAAAAATCTGTGTAATATACCTGCCCCACATATTCCAGGCACCCACCATCTGTGTAATAATACCTGCCCTGTACATTCCAGACAACCACCATCTGTGTAATAATACCTGGCCTGTATATTCCAGACACCCACCACTCTGTGTAATAATACCTGCCCCGCACATTCCAGACACCAACTCTCTGTGTAATAATACTTGCACCACCCATTCCCGACAGCCTCCAGTCTCTGTGTAAAAATACCTGCCCCACAGATTCCAGACATCCACCATCTGTGTAATAATACCCGCCCTGTATATTCCAGACACCCACCACTCTCTGAGTAATAATATTTGCCCAGTACATTAAAGACACCCACAAACTGTGTAATAATTCCTACCCCACACATTCCAGACAGCTACCACACTCTGTATGATAATATGTGCCCGACACATTCCAGAAACCCATCACTATGTGTAACAATGCCTGCCCTGCACATTCCAGAACACCCACCATCTGTGTAATAATACTGGTCCTGTACATTCCAGAACACCCACCATCTGTGTAATAATACTGGTTCTGTACATTCCAGAACACCCACCATCTGTGTAATAATACTGGTCCTGTACATTCCAGAACACCCACCATCTGTGTAATAATACTGGTCCTGTACATTCCAGAACACCCACCATCTGTGTAATAATACTGGTCCTGTACATTCCAGAACACCCACCATCTGTGTAATAATACTGGTTCTGTACATTCCAGAACACCCACCATCTGTGTAATAACACCTGCCCTGTACATACCAGACACCCACCACTTTCTGTTTAATAATACCGGCTCTGCACATTCCAGACACCCACCCTGTAATAATAACTGCCCTGAACATTCCAGAACACCCCCCATCTGTGTAATAATAGCTGCCCTGAATACTCCAGAACACCCACCATCTGTGTAATAATACTGGTCCTGTACATTCCAGAAACCCACCATCTGTGTCATAATTCATGCTATGCTCATTCCAGACACATACCAATCTCTGTGTAATAATACCTGCCCCACACATTCTAGACACCCACCATCTGTGTAATAACACCTGCCCTGTACATACCAGACACCCACCACTTTCTGTGTAATAATACCGGCTCTGCACATTCCAGACACCCACCCTGTAATAATAACTGCCCTGAACATTCCAGAACACCCCCCATCTGTGTAATAATAGCTGCCCTGAATACTCCAGAACACCCACTATCTGTGTCATAATACCGGCACTGTACATTTCAGACACCGACCACTTTCTGTGTAAGAATACCGGTTACACTGATTCCAGACACACACCCTGTATTAATACCTGCCCTGAACATTCCAGAACACCCCCCATCTGTGTAATAATTCCTACCCCGCACATTCCAGACACACACTCTCTGTGTAATAATACTTACCCTGTACAGTCCAGACACACACCATTCTGTATAATAATCCCTGCCCCACACATTCCAGAAATCCAACAGTCTGGGTAATGATACCTGCCCCTCAAATTTCAGACACACGCTCTCTGTTTTTATAATACCTGCCACGTACATTTCAGACACTCACCACACTGTGTAATAATGTTTGCTCTGTACATTCCAGAAAATCACCATTGTGTCATAATTCATGCCATGCAAATTCCAGACGCATACCAATATCTGTATAATAATACCTGCCCCACACATTCTAGATACCCACCATCTGTGTAATAACACATGCCCTGTACTTTCCAGATGCCCACCACTTTCTGTGTAATAATACCTACCCCAAATATGCCAGAGACCCACTCTCCATGTAATAATTCTTGCCCTATACAGTCTGGACACCCACCACTCTGTGTAACAATATTTGGCTGGTACATTCCAGACACCGCCAATTTGTTTAATAATACCTGCCCTGCACATTCCAGACACCCACCAATCTCTGTGTAATGATACCTGCCCCACACATTCCAGACACCTACTCTCTGTGTAATAATACTTGCCCCACACATTCACGACAGTCACCGCTCTCTGTGTAAAAATACCTGCCCCACAGATTACAGACATCCACAATCTATGTAATAACACCTGCCCCGAATATTCCAGGCACGCACTACTCTGTGTAATAATACTTGCACTGTACATTCCAGACACCCACCACTCTGTGTAATAATACTTGCACTGTACATTCCAGACACCCACCACTCTGTGTAATAATACTTGCACTGTACATTCCAGACACCCACCACTCTGTGTAATAATACTTGCACTGTACATTCCAGACACCCACCACTCTGTGTAATAATACTTGCACTGTACATTCCAGACACCCACCACTCTGTGTAATAATACTTGCCATACACATTCCTGACATCCACCACTCGCTGTGTAAATATATCTGCCCCACAGATTCCAGACATCCACCATCTGTGTAATAATACCTGCCCCATAAATCCCAGACACCCACCACACTGTTTTAATAACATTTGCCCTGTACATTACAGACACCCACAATCTCTGTAATAATCCATCCCCCACACATTCCAGACACCTACCGCTCTCATTATGAATAGCCACCCCACACATTCCAGCACCCACCACTCTGTCTAATAATGCCTCCTCTGCACATTCTAGACACCCAAAAATCTGCGTAATTTACCTGCCTCAAACATTCCAGACACGCTCTCTGTGTGCAATAATACCTGTCCATATATTCCAGACACCCACCATCTGTGTAATAACACCCGCCCTGTATATTCCAGACACCCACCACTCTGCATAATAATATTTGCCTAGTACATTCCAGACACACACAAACTGTGTAATAATTCCTGACCCACACATTCCAGACACCTACCACACTGTGTAATAATTCCTGACCCACACATTCCAGACACACACTCTCTGTGTAATAATACCTGCCACGTACATTCCAGACACCCACCACTCTGTGTAATAATACCTGCACTGTACATTCCAGACACCCTCCACTCACTGTGTAACAATACCTGAACTACACATTCCAGTCACCCACCACTCTGTGTAATAATACCTACTTCGCACATTCCTGACATCCACTGCTAACTGTAATAATACCTGCCATGCACATTCCAGACACCCACTCTTTGTGTAATTATACTTGCACCACAGATTCCCGACAGCCTCCACTCTCTGTGTAACAATACCTGCCCCACAGATTCCAGACATCCACCATCTGTGTAATAACACCTGCCTCGCACATTCCAGACACCCAATCTCTGTGTAATAATACCTGCTCTACTCATTCCATACACCCACCATCTGTGTAATTATACCTGCCCTGAACATTCCAGAACACCCACCATCGGTGTAATAATACCTGCCCCACACATTCCAGACACCCATCACTCACTGTGTAACAATACCTGAACTACACATTGCAGTCACCCACCTCACTGTGTAATAATACCTACCTTGCGCATTCCTGACATCCACCACTCTCTGTGTAATAATACCTACCCCGAATATTCCAGGCACCCACTACTCTGTGTAATAATACCTACCCCGAATATTCCAGGCACCTACTATTCTGTGTAATAATACCTGCCCTGAATATTCCAGGCACCCACTACTCTGTGTAATAATACTTGCACTGTACAGTCCAGACACCCACCACTCTGTGTAATAATACCTGTACAACTCACTTCAGACACCCACCATCTGTGTAATAAGCAAACACGAGGAAATCTGCAGATGCTGGAAATTCAAACAACAACACACACAAAATGCTGGTAGAACACAGCAGGCCAGGCAGCATCATGCTGCCTGGCCTGCTGTGTTCTACCAGCATTTTGTGATCTGTGTAATAATATCTTCCCTGCACAATCCAGACACCCACTCTCTGTGTAATATTACCTGCCCCGCACATTCAAGACACCCATCATCTTTGTAATAATAAATGCCCCACACATTCCAGACACCCAACACTCTGTGTAGTAATAACTGCCACACACATTTCAGACACCCACCTGTCTCTGTAATAATACCTGCCCCACACATTTCAGACACCCACCTGTCTCTGTAATAATACCTGCCCCACACATTCCAGACACCCACCATCTGTGTAATAATATCTGCCCCACACATTCCAGACACCCTCCATCTGGGTAATAATACCTGCCCCACACATTCCAGACACCCTCCATCTGTGTAATAATACCTGCCCCACACATTCCAGACACCCTCCATCTGTGCAATAATATCTGCCTCACAAATTCCAGATCCCTCTCTCTCTGTAATAATACCTGCCCTGCACATTCCAGACACCCACCATCTGTGTAATAATACCTGCCCCACACATTCCAGACACCCACCATCTGTGTAATAATATCTGCCCCACACATTCCAGACACCCTCCATCTGGGTAATAATACCTGCCCCACACATTCCAGACACCCACCATCTGTGTAATAATATCTGCCCCACACATTCCAGACACCCTCCATCTGGGTAATAATACCTGCCCCACACATTCCAGACACCCTCCATCTGTGTAATAATACCTGCCCCACACATTCCAGACACCCTCCATCTGTGTAATAATACCTGCCCCACACATTCCAGACACCCACCATCTGTGTAATAATACCTGCCCCACACATTCCAGACACCCTCCATCTGTGCAATAATATCTGCCTCACAAATTCCAGATCCCTCTCTCTCTGTAATAATACCTGCCCCACACATTCCAGACACCCACCATCTGTGTAATAATACCTGCCCCACACATTCCAGACACCCACCATCTGTGTAATAATACCTGCCCCACACATTCCAGACACCCTCCATCTGTGTAATAATACCTGCCCCACACATTCCAGACACCCACCATCTGTGTAATAATACCTGCCCCACACATTCCAGACACCCACCATCTGTGTAATAATACCTGCCCCACACATTCCAGACACCCTCCATCTGTGTAATAATACCTGCCCCACACATTCCAGACACCCACCATCTGTGTAATAGTACCTGCCCCACACATTCCAGACACCCACCATCTGTGTAATAATACCTGCCCCACACATTCCAGACACCCTCCATCTGTGTAATAATACCTGCCCCACACATTCCAGACACCCACCATCTGTGTAATAATATCTGCCCCACACATTCCAGACACCCTCCACTCTCTATGTAAAATAGCTGCCCCACACATTACTTTAGTATTAAATACTTAAACCTTGGAAAGAGTATCATGGCTGTTTACCCATGCTTCCTGTAATTTTATAAACTATCTGATATCCCCTCAGCCTCTGCCACTCCAGAGAAAACAACATTGTGTGTATGAACTCTCCCCTGTAGTCCAGGTAACCCTCTTCTGTAGCATCTGCAAAGCCTCCACATCCATCCTGGACTGGAATTTAATGCAATGATCCACATTCATCCTTAGATGTAACATAATTTCCACATATTAAGGGAAGTAACAGATGTAGGTTTTAAGGACTGCTTTGATGGGGGAAAATGAGGGATTCAATAACTTGGACCTTTGGAGAGTGAAGATACAGCTGCCCGTGTTGGAGAAAATAAAATCCCAGGGTTTTGGGAAGAAAAACCAAATTGAGGTTGATAATGGGGACTGTCACGATGCCGCTAAATGCAGGAGAAGTTCCTGTCTCAGTTATTATGTCAAGCAAGGTGTGACACGAAGCCACAAATGCACATATATTTTGGACTTTTGACTGTAACATATCTTTAAAAGTGGATACGCTTTTCTCTTTTTAAGTTGTGTGTTAATTCTGTGATCCCATTGAATTGAATTGACTTTATTACTTACATCCTTTATCCTTCAGGAGGGTCATTGATATATATGGTTCTTTCGTTAAACGTAAATATTAGAATGCTGTAAGCTTCCTCAAAGTACTGCCATCCCATTCACCTGAGAATCCCTCGCTCCTGTCTACTCAACGAAGATAAGCTATTCATACGATGTTTCTGAGAACATTGATTGGGAACACACAGAGTAACAGGAGGAGCACAAGCTCCTGTGTGCTTGTTTAATCAGACGCCTTCCACCTCATCTGTAGATGAGCCTGTGACCTCCACATTTGCTTCCTCAGAACCCATGATACTGAGCTGTAAGCTGGTCATTGTCAGTTCCTGTGGGTATCAAAGGAAGAAGAATATGCATGGCTCTGTGAGAATTGAGAAACAATTAGAATGGACATCAGGCATGTTTTCTAACAGCAGGGAATCCACACTAACATACTGCTTGGAGAGTGAAAATTAAAGTAGGCCATAAACTTCAGTTTTATTGTATTGATTCTATTTAGAGATACAGACATGAAACAGACTCTTCCTTCCCAACGAGCCACACTGCCCAGCAACGACTGATTTAACCCTAGTCTAACCATAGGACAATTTATAATGACCAATCAACCTACTAAACTGGACGTCTTTGGACTGTGCGAGAAAACCGGAGCACCTGGAGAAAACCCATACAAACTCTGTACAAATTTTTCTAGAATTGAACCACGAACTCTGGCACCCTGACTGCAATAGCTTCGCACGAACCGCTAAGTTACCGTGGTGACACTGATAAGTAATACAAATCTCGTGCAATTGTAAATTTGGGATTATGCACACAAGCCATGAATTATTATTATTGTCACTGTTGTCTCATTAGAAATACTATTATTAATATTTAATCTTTGCTTTCTATTAATATCCAAGTGATATGTTTTTTATGTTCTCTTTGAAAGCAGTAAAAGCTTTGAACGTATCCTAGCCTTTGTGACAGATCTTATTAAATACTTTCTCAAAATCCAGATTATCGTCATTCAGTAGCTCGTGTTACATCTTCATAGAATCCCAGTCCATTTTTAGGCTTCATTTGCTTTTCATAAACCCATAGCTTTGATTTATTGCTTTGCTCTTGCTTCATGCTGAATTGCTTTCTTTATAATAAACTCCAGTACTTTTCCCAACCACTGTTCCCAAGCCAACAGCGTAATAATTCTCCAGACTCCTTTCACACTTAAAACGAGAAAGCTTGATGTGGTGTGAATGACAAGGCTACAGACTGAGAACCAGGATAAGACCATAAGACGTAGGAGCAGAACTAGTCCATTTGGCCCATTGAATCTGCTCCGTCATTCCATCATGGCTGATTCAATATCCCTCTGAAACCCGTTGTTCTGCTTTCTCCCCGTAACCTTTGACTCCCTTACCAATCAGAGCCCATCGAACTGCGCTGTCAATGTACCCAATGACTTGGCCTCCACAGCCATCTGTAGCAATGAATTCCACAGATTTACCACCCCCTGGCTAAAGAAATTCCTCATCTCTATTCTAAGTAGCTTTTTCTTGCCTGGCAACATATTTGTCAAACAGAATCCTTCTCTTTCATGAGCTTCTAGTCTCCAGGATTCTAGTTTTTCAGGAATCTTTTTGAACTTGATCCACTCTGCAATATTCTGAATAATCTCTACCCTTTGTAGCATTAGGTACATTTTTCTGGGACTTGTATTTGACAAACCTTCAGCAGCTTGTTTTCCAGTAACAGTGATACAGCCAGTAAAACCATTGCTTGTGACCCTGGTCACCTCTCATGGGGTCTGGTGGAACTCAGGCATTCTACCTGTGATCACTTTGATTTACCCAGGATTGCAGGTGGATTTATGGAGCACAGATACAGGAACTTCACTACATCATATCCAAAGGCCTGGCCCTGTGCCACACAGTTCTATGTTCTTTGGTGAATGCTCACCTAGTTGCTCATCTATCTTAATCCCATTTACCCTCATTAGGACTGTATCTTGCTGTGCTTTTCCTGTCTAAATATCTCTGAAATGTAGTGACTGTATCGTGCTCTGCACCTCCTCTCTCTGCAAACTCTGGATATCAACCATACTCCAGGTCAAAAATGTTTCCTCAAGTCCCCTTCAAAACTCCATCCTCTCACTTTAAATGTATGCCCTCATGTTTTTGATTGGTGGGAAAAATATTCTGATGCTCTACCCTAATGTCTTTTAATTTCATATATCTCTATCACTTTCTCTCCCCAAAACTCTGATCTCCCGATCCGGACAATGTCCTGGTGAATCTCCTCTGTGCTCTCTCCAGTGCCACCACATACTTCCTGCAGTGTGGCAACCAGAACAACACACAATCCTCCAAGCACAATGTAGCCAGTGTTTTGTAAAGATGCAAAGTGAAATGCTAGCTCCAAAACTGATAGGTACATGCCTCTGTTTTCCTTGCTGTATCTTCATGACAAAAAATATACTGTTTAAAAATGATGCCCATTTCAGGCACTAAGTTCCACCTCTCTGAGAAATCAATGCCCTTAATATTTTTACCTCTCTTCTAGAGAAATAGATAATCTCATTGAATGCTTCCTGTGCCCTCCACAATTTTAAAACCTTCAGCTAAATCTCCTTTTATCCTTTTGAAGTCCAAAAGACACAGCCCAGTATTTCCAAAGCTTCCCTCACTGCTAAAGTGTTTCACTCCTGATAGATTCTTTGTAAACTTGTCCTCACCTTCTCCAGTAAAATTATAGTTATTTTGGTGATCAAAACTGTGCATTTTCCTCAAATGATGATGTAAAGAGGATTGTACACAGATCTGCAATTATGTTCCATGTTTTGCTTAATAAAGCTGAGCATCAGAATGCCTTTTGTAGCTACTTGATACCTGTGAGGACTTGTTGAAGAGCACGCAATGTCCCTTTATGGTATTGTGCATTCAATACACTCTCATTCACTGGCCTTGTTGCACCTGCCCCAACACAATACAATACCTCACACTTCGCTGGGTGAAATTCCATTGCTCAGCTGTTTGGACAAACCATTTGTTCCTGTGGCACTGAGCTTTATTCTAATATATCAGTCATGCAATTAAGCTCTGTATCTGCTGCAAACTTCGGTCTCATGGCCCTGTATTTAAGTCTAAGACATTAATATACTTTCAGTGTCCACTTTATTAGATACCTCCTGTACCTAATAAAGTGGCCACTGAGTGAATGTTCGTGGTCTGCTGCTGCTGTAGTCCATCCACTTCAATGTTCAACGTGTTGTGCACTCAGAGGTACTCCTCTGAACACCACTGTTTAAATATGTGATTGGCTGAGCTACTGTCACCTTCCTGCCAGCTTGAACCAGTCTGGCCATTTTCCTCTGACCCCTCTCATTATTAAGACATTTTCACCCACAGAGCTGCCGTTCGCTGAATTTTTTTTTGTTTTTTGCACCATTCTCTGTAAACTCTAGAGACTACTGTGTGTGAAAATCCCAGGATATCAGCAGTTTCTGAGATACTCAAACCACCCCATCTGGCACCAACAGTCAAAGTCACTTAGATCACACTTTTCCCCATTCTGATGTTTGGTCTGAACAGCAACCGCTTGACCATATCTGTATGCTTTTATGTATTAAGATGCTGCCACATGATTAGCTGATCAGATATTTGTATTAGCAAGCAGGCGTACAGGTGTACCTAATAAAGTGGACACTGAGTGTATGTCTGAAAGAGCCAGTGGAACCCTCGCAGTATCCATCAATCAGTATCCTATCTCTGTCTCACTGAATCACTTGTAGATATAATTTACTCCTTTCCCGTCGACTTTTACTTTTTTGACAGACCGGTTATACAGGACCTTGTCAAAAGCCTTTTGCTAAAATCCATGTCGATTGTATGAAGAATACTGACTGCCCTCATCAATCTTTCTTGTTAATTCCTCAAAAAATTCAATGAAGTTAATCAGATATGACCTTCCACATTCACCGTCCCTTATTAATCTGACTTTCTACAGAAAGGCTTACTATGTCCCTCAGACACAATTGCAATAACTTGCCCACCACCAAAATTAAACTAACAGGCCTGCAATTATTTAATTTATCCCCATGCCTTTTTTGAACATTGATACAATATTTGCAATTTACCAGTCTTAACAATTTATCAAATGCAACAATGACAACAAACAGTATTTCATATTCACTCCATTGTTTATATTATCACTCTTTCTCTCTCTATCCCACTCTCTCTCTATCTCTCTCTCTCTCACTCCTCATACTCTCTCTCTCTCTCTCTCTCTCCCCCCATCCCCCTTTGGATACAGCCCAGTCCATCACGGGTAAAGCCCTCCCCACCATTGAGCACATCTACATGGAGCACTGTCACGGAAAGCAGCATCCATCATCAGGGACCCTCACCACCCAGGTCACGCTAACTTCTCACAGCTACTATCAGGAAGAAGGCACAGGAGCCTCAGGACTCATACCACCAGGTTCAGGAACAGTTATTACCCCTCAACCATCATGCTCCTGAACCAAAGGGGTTAACTTCACTCAACTTCACTTGTCCTGTCATTGAAATGTTCCCACAACCAATGTCATTTTCAAGGACTCGTCAGCTCATGTTCTTAGTATTTATTTCTAATTTATTTCTTTCTTGTTGAATTTGCCTAGTTTGTTGATCTTTGTATACTAGTTGAATGTCAAAGCTTGTGTGGTCTTTCATTGATTCTATTATGGACTTACTGAGTATGCCCACAAGAAAATAATTCTCTGGGTTGTATATGATGACATAAGTGTACCGTGATAATAAATTTTGCTTTCAACTTTGAACTTCTCTTTCTCTGAATATTAGTAGTTAGGAAAAGACTTATCGGAAGAAGCAGTGACCTGAGGAATGGGAATGTTTTATAATTTCACAAAGGATGACCGAGAGATGGATAAATAATAGGAAAACAGAGTACGTACATATATCCACAAATAGAAAAGCAGACAGTAAAAGTTTCTATTGATGTTTTGGAAGGAAAGGATTTGTCCTTCATGGCCTAGATCGGTTCCCCTTTAAATTTAGTTAGGTTGCGATCTGGACCATTGACGCCTTGTTCCCTTTTAATTTCGTTTCACACATCCTTTGAGCTTGGCAATCAAGGTAATCTACCCTCGACCCAAACCGCCAGCTTATAAGCCCCTGGCTTTAGCCATTCATGGCGAGAGTGTTAAGAAGACTTCGCAAGTTGCCGCCACGACAAGCCAGAGTGATCCAGCCCGCTTCGGAGTTCCAGCAATTCGCCTTCCGTCACCAGAGTGATCCAGCCCACATCGGAGTACCAGCAATTCACCTTCCGTCACCAGAGTGATCCAGCCCTCATCGGAGTACCAGCAATTCACCTTCCGTCACCAGAGTGATCCAGCCCTCATCGGAGTACCAGCAATTCGCCTTCCGTCACCAGAGTGATCCAGCCCGCATCGGAGTACCAGCAATTCGCCTTCCGTCGCCAGAGTGACCCAGCCTGCATCGGAGTACCAGCAATTCGCCTTCCGTCGCCAGAGTGATCCAGCCCTCATCGGAGTACCAGCAATTCACCTTCAGTCGCCAGAGTGATCCAGCCCTCATCGGAGTACCAGCAATTCACCTTCCGTCGCCAGAGTGATCCAGCCCTCATCGGAGTACCAGCAATTCACCTTCCGTCGCCAGAGTGATCCAGCCCGCATCGGAGTACCAGCAATTCACCTTCCGTCGCCAGAGTGATCCAGCCCGCATCGGAGTACCAGCAATTCACCTTCCGTCGCCAGAGTGATCCAGCCCGCATCGGAGTGCCAGCAATTCACCTTCCGTCGCCCGAGTGATCCAGCCCGCATCGGAGTGCCAGCAATTCACCTTCCGTCACCAGAGTGATCCAGCCCGCATCGGAGTACCAGCAATTCACCTTCCGTCGCCAGAGTGATCCAGCCCGCATCGGAGTACCAGCAATTCACCTTCCGTCGCCAGAGTGATCCAGCCCGCATCGGAGTACCAGCAATTCACCTTCCGTCACCAGAGTGATCCAGCCCGCATCGGAGTGCCAGCAATTCACCTTCCGTCACCAGAGTGGGTCCAGGCAAGGTCAATCTACCAGGGGTGAGTTGAAGGCGGAGTCTTGACTCGACGTTAATGCCCCCTGTCTGTGTCTACCCCTCAAAGAGTCCCGGCTCGGTGCCTGAGCTGAAGGCAGAGTTCCGGCTCGATGTCGTGCCCAGTGTCTGTGTCTACCCCTGAAGAAGAGTCCCGGCTCGATGCCTGATCTGGAGGCAGAGTCCTGGCTCAAAGTTCCTGCCTGTTGTCTGTGTTTACCCCTCGCAGAGTCCCGGCTCAATGTCTGATCTGAAGGAGTCCTGGTTCAAGATTCCTTGTCCTGTGTTTTGGTGTCCACGTTTCTGGCTGCAGCGATCCATGGTATCCAAGTGTCTGGCGGCGGTGAATCAAGGTCCCAGGGTCCAAGTCCAAGGTCCGCGGCTGTCCATGCTCCCCTGTCCGAGTCCAAGGTCCGTGGCTGTCCATGCTCCCCTGTCCGAGCCCAAGGTCCGCAGCTGTCCATGCTCCCCTGTCCGAGCCCAAGGTCCGCGGCTGTCCATGCTCCCCCGTCCGAGTCCAAGGTCCGCGGCTGTCCATGCTCCCCTGTCCGAGTCCAAGGTCCATAGCTGTCCATGCTCCCCCGTCCCAGTCCAAGGTCCATAGCTGTCCATGTTCCCCCTGTCCAAGTCCAAGGTCCGCGGCTGTCCATGCTCCCCCGTTCGAGTCCAAGGTCCGTAGCTGTCCATGCTCCCCCTGTCCGAGCCCAAGGTCCGCGGCTGTCCATGCTCCCCCGTTCGAGTCCAAGGTCCGCAGCTGTCCATGCTCCCCCTGTCCGAGCCCAAGGTCCGCAGCTGTCCATGCTCCCCCGTCCGAGTCCAAGGTCCGCGGCTGTCCATGCTCCCCCTGTCCGAGCCCAAGGTCCGCGGCTGTCCATGCTCCCCTGTCCGAGTCCAAGGTCCGTGGCTGTCCATGTTCCCCCTGTCCAAGTCCAAGGTCTGCGGCTGTCCATGCTCCCCCTGTCCGAGCCCCAGGTCCGCGGCTGTCCATGTTCCCCCTGTCCAAGTCCAAGGTCCGTGGCTGTCCATACTCCCCCTGTCCAAGTCCACGTCCAAGGTCCGCGGCTGTCCATGTTCCTGCTGTCCAAGTCCAAGTCCAAGGTCCGCGGCTGTCCATGTTCCTGCTGTCCAAGTCCAAGTCCAAGGTCCGCGGCTGTCCATACTCCCCCTGTCCAAGTCCACGTCCAAGGTCCGCGGCTGTCCATGTTCCTGCTGTCCAAGTCCACGTCCAAGGTCCGCGGCTGTCCATGTTCCTGCTGTCCAAGTCCAAGTCCAAGGTCCGCGGCTGTCCATGCTCCCCCTGTCCAAGTCCATGTCCAAGGTCCGCGGCTGTCCATGTTCCCCCCTATCCAAGTCCAAGGTCCGCGGCTGTCCATGCTCCCCTGTCCGAGTCCAAGGTCCGTGGCTGTCCATGTTCCCCCTGTCCAAGTCCAAGGTCTGCGGCTGTCCATGCTCCCCCTGTCCGAGCCCCAGGTCCGCAGCTGTCCATGCTCCCCTGTCCGAGTCCAAGGTCCGCGGCTGTCCATGTTCCCCCTGTCCAAGTCCAAGGTCCGTGGCTGTCCATACTCCCCCTGTCCAAGTCCACGTCCAAGGTCCGCGGCTGTCCATGTTCCTGCTGTCCAAGTCCAAGTCCAAGGTCCGCGGCTGTCCATGTTCCCCCCTATCCAAGTCCAAGGTCCGCGGCTGTCCATGCTCCCCTGTCCGAGTCCAAGGTCCGTGGCTGTCCATGCTCCCCCTGTCCAAGTCCACGTCCAAGGTCCGCGGCTGTCCATGTTCCTGCTGTCCAAGTCCAAGTCCAAGGTCCGCGGCTGTCCATGCTCCCCCTTTCCAAGTCCAAGGTCCGCGGCTGTCCCAGTTCCTTGTTTCCAAGTCCCAGGTCCGTGGCGATCCAAGTCCCTAGTCCCCTAGTCCAAGGTTCGTGTTCCCCTTTGTCCTCGATTTCCCGATCTTCTGTGTAGCAAGTAATAAACGCTATTTTATTGTACCTAAGAAAGACGTGTTTGTGTCCTGCGTGTGGGTCCTCTCCCAGCACCTTTGTCCCCACCTCGTGACATTGTCAGAAGAAATGTGTATCTTTTACATATAGTAACTGGAGAAGTTATGATGCAAATATGGATCTGATGGTAAAAACCAAGAAATAGCTTGTGCATGTAAAAAGCTCACAGAAATGAAGACAAGAAATATGGTGCAAATGATAAAGCAATTGTATTCATAATGACCTAGTATGAATGACTAATGGGGAACCACAGGGTTCTAATGTTCTTGGGCCCAAATTATTAACCTTTTAAGATAATACTTTGGTTGAGAGGGCAAAATGGAATAATTATAGATTTGCTGAAGTGGCAAAATGCATGGTGTTGAGGATGCAAAGAAATTTTAAGGTGTGTGGGAAACATTATGACAGATAGAGCACAAGTTAGGTTATCCAGTTCTCCAAGAAAACAACACAGAACTTGGTAAATGGTGCAAGATTGGGAACTGTTGATGTTCTTTGAGTTCTGGGGGTGGGGAATTCTTATTCACATATCTAAAAGCCCACATGCAGTTTGAGAGACAAATGAAATTTTGGCCTTTGTTTCATAATAATCAGAGTGCAAGAGTGGAGATGATCGATTACACTTACAGCATATGTGTCTTATTGATCTGACGTTTCAGCAGAACGGGACAGTTATGATGTAAACAAAAAAAGTGGGTGACCTAAACTTGAGATTCTATAAGCTCTCATTGGTTAAATGGAATACTGTGAACCAATTTGGGCTCCTTATCCAAGTAAAGATGTGCTGGTATTGGAGAGGGTCCAGAGGAATGAAAGTGTTAACATATGAAGAGTGTTTCATAGCTCTAGGCCTGTACCCACTGGAGTTTAGAAGAATGGGGGGGAGGTGGATCTCATTTAAACCTTTTTAATATTGAAAGGTCCAGATAGAGTGAATGTGGAGAAGATGTTTCCTATAATAAAAGAGTCTAGAACTCAAGGGTACAGCCTCGGAATATAAGGATATCTCTTTAGCCAGAGGGTGGTGAATCTGTGGAATTCATTGCTCAGATGACTGGAGTTCATGGAGTCATTGAACCATAGAGAACTAGACCACAGAAATAGGATCTTTGGCCCATCTAGTCCATGCTGAACCATTAAATTGCCTACTCCCTTTGATCTGCACCAGGACCTTAGCCCTCCATGCCCCTGCCATCCATGTACCTATTCAAACTTCTCTTAAACATTGAAATTGAGTTCAAGTGCACCAATTGTGCTGACAGCTCATTCGATGCTCTCACAACCCTCTGAGTGAAGAAATTTCTTCTTCACCTTTCACCCTTAGGCCATGATCTCTAGTTGTAGTCCAACCCAACCTCAATGGAAAAGCCTATGTATACCCCTCATAATTTTGTATACCTCTATCAAATCTCCCCTTGATCTTTTACATTCCAAGGAATATAGTCCTAACTTTTTCAATCTTTCCTTATAACTCAGGTCTTCCAGACCTGGCAACATCCTTGTAGATATTCTCTGTACTCTTTCAACCTTATTTACATCTTTCCTGTAAGTAGATGACCCAATTTTCACAAAATACTTCAAATTAGGCTTCACCAATGTCTTATACAACTTGAACATAATATCCCATCTCCTGCACTTAATACACTGATTTATGAAAGCCAATGTGCAAAATGCTTTGACTAAAAAGTCAAATATTTGCTATATTTAAAGCTGAAGTTGATAGGTTCTTGATTAGTCAGGGAGACAAAGGCTGCAGTGAGAAGGGATAATAACTCATCCATGATGGAATGGCAGAACAGTCTCGATGGCCTAATAGCCTGATTCTGCTTCTATATGTAATGGTCTTATTTTTATATTGAGCCCCAAGGCTCTATGTTGGCTTATGCAACTTTCTAGTTTATCTCCAGCCAATGACTCTAAGGGTCCTCCTGTCTTCCTTGCTTAACAATGAATATGCATTGTCAAAGACCCCTCCCATCATTACTGTCAAGCTCAAGGTGGTGAGCATTAGAACAGTAGTATCAGGCTTCCCCGGTTCCCCAGGCTGCTGAATGTCTTCACTGCCTCCTGCCACCCAGCATACATGCACACACCCTCCACACCCAAACTCACAGACACACTCCCATCCTGCACTGCTCACTTTTCATCTGTTATTGCTACTCCTTCACAACTGTTTGTGTCTCTATCATAGCGCCAGTAACATTAGACTTGCATGTCAAGCTGTAAATCTCCAGGCCATAATGCTCGGGACTCGTGTTAATATTATTTTGTGACTACTTGTGCCAGATCGTAACTATATGTGCTGTGTCTGACTATATGTACTGTGTCTGACTATATGTGCTGTGTCTGACTATATGTACTGTGTCTGACTATATGTGCTGTGTCTGACTATATGTACTGTGTCTGACTATATGTGCTGTGTCTGACTATATGTGCTGTGTCTGACTATATGTACTGTGTCTGACTATATGTGCTGTGTCTGACTATATGTGCTGTGTCTGACTATATGTACTGTGTCTGACTATATGTGCTGTGTCTGACTATATGTACTGTGTCTGACTATATGTGCTGTGTCTGACTATATGTACTGTGTCTGACTATATGTGCTGTGTCTGACTATATGTACTGTGTCTGACTATATGTGCTGTGTCTGACTATATGTACTGTGTCTGACTATATGTGCTGTGTCTGACTATATGTACTGTGTCTGACTATATGTGCTGTGTCTGACTATATGTGCTGTGTCTGACTATATGTACTGTGTCTGACTATATGTGCTGTGTCTGACTATATGTACTGTGTCTGACTATATGTGCTGTGTCTGACTATATGTGCTGTGTCTGACTATATGTACTGTGTCTGACTATATGTGCTGTGTCTGACTATATGTACTGTGTCTGACTATATGTGCTGTGTCTGACTATATGTACTGTGCTTTGCACCTTAGCCCCAGAAGAACCATGTTTCCATTAGCTGTATATCCGTGGATGGTTGAATGATGATAAACCGAAACTTGAACTAAACTGATATTGAGTAGAAAATACATTTCAAGTTGAAACTAAAGACCATAGTGGTTAATAGAAGCCTGCAGAAAATAGAAACTTCTGGGGACAGAAGTTGTGTTGCTAATAGGAAAGAGAAGGAAGACATAACTGAGTCTTTTTTCAGGTTGACATGATACAAGGAGTGATATGAAACACTTGTCAATGCTGGGCTCTCCACTCCATTGGTGAAGGCTCTAACAATTTGGCTGCTGGATTTGTTGATGGCACAAAGACAGGAGAGCAATGTCAGTAAAACACGAGGAAGCCACAGAAGGATGTAGTAGCAATACACACAAAATCCTGGAGAAACTCAGCAGGCCAGGCAGCATCTATGGAAAAATGTACAGTCAACATATCAGGCCGAGACCCTTCGACAGGACTGGAGTAGATTTAAGGTGGGGTGAGGGGAAAGAGAAAGACACAAGGAGATGGATGAAACCAGGAGAGGGAGGGATGAAGTAAAGAGCTGGGAAGTTGATTTGGTGAAAGTGATACAGGGCTAGAGAAGGGGGAATCTGATAGGAGGGAATCGGATCAGGGGATGGAGAATGGTGAAGGGGGGTGGGTTTAAGGCATTACTGGAAGTTCAAGAAATCAATGTTCATGCCATCAGGTTGGAGGCTACCCAAACAGAACATAAGGTGTTATTCCTCCAGCCTGAGTGTGGCCTCATTCCAACAGTGGAGGAAGTCATGGATGGACATATCAGAATGGGAATGGGACGTGGAATTCAAATGGGTGGCCACCGGGACATCCCTCTTGTTGGGGTGGTAGGTGCTCGGCGAAGTGGTCTCCCAATCTATGTCGGGTCTCACCGATATACAGGAGGCCACACCGGGAGCAAAAGGCACAGTATAAAACTCCAACAGGTGAAGTGAATCTGTGGAGTTTATGGAGATTCTAAGATGCAGAGGATGCTGTTGTATTGCTGTACAGTTTGTAAGGCTGGAATGGAAATACAACAAGTAATTAGGAAAACTGAGACCACAGTCGACTTGAGTTCATGATTGTACAAGGGAGGAATACTGAAGTGGTTTCCTGTTGCCTTCTTCAGTTGCAATGTCCACACTGGACAGGTAACCCCGGCCATTGATCATCAGGTTCATCTGCTTTTAAAAACCATCCACCACCTGCAAACCATGACTTCACCTGACCCTAACTGGGAGGCTGAACAGGTACTACGCCTTGCCCAAGGGTGAATGGAAGGAGCGCCTTACAGGGGAGGCAACAACTACAATTCGGAGAGTCAGGAACCATGATGGATGGAGAGACATGATCGCCCACGCCAAATGGAAAAGCACCTGAAAAACAACAATTAGGAATCATTTTTTTTCATAGGGGAAATGAATTCAAAACTACGGCAGCTATGCCAGAGTTACAATGGGCTTTGAGGGTACCACATGGACTAGATGGGCTTCTGTGCGGCACTTTTCTATGACTCTATGACTTTATATAAGTATATAATGTTGGTGTCATTACCCAAACCAGGAGATGAACGTATTTTAGAGAAACAATGCTTGAAGATTTACGAGACTGATAGCTGGAATGGCTTGTTTCATGAGGACAGACTGGACTTTTATCCTTTGAAGTTTAGCAGAGTGAGAGGGGACTTGGTACGGTATTGACATTGATTTAAGTATTGTCAAAAGCTTTCGGTTTCTATGTCATTCAGACAGATCATTTATTTATTTTTTTATTTTAGAGATACTGTATCCAGCAGCTGCTGAGAGCCCCGAATTTAGCACTAACCTAATCATGGGACAATTTACAATGACCAATTAACCTGCTAACCGATGTGTCTTTGCACTGCAGGAGGAAACCGAAGCACCCGGAGGAAACCCATGCATTGTACAGGGAGAATATGCAAACTCCTTACAGAGGAAGCCAGGATTGAACTCTGAGCTCTAACGCCCCAAGGTGTATTAGTAACCCGCTAGCCGTTACATTACCGTGACGCCCAAATCATGCATCAATGTGCCATGTAATACTTAAAGACACTGGGGTAATAAAAGGAAATCTGAATACAGAATACGTGACTGAAACATTAAAAATCCCTAAGGATCTTGATGTGTTGGATGTAATAGGAACATTTCCTCTTGTGGGAGAACCTAGAACATGTGGTTGCCACTTGAAAAGAGTGATTGCCCATTTAAGACAAAGAAGCAACGATAATTTTTCTCTCAGATGGTTATGCCTTTGAAACATTCCTCAACAGGCAATGGACGCAGAGAAATTATACATTTAAGACAGAAGCAGATAGATACTTGATGGATAAGATGGTGAAATGTTACAGAGTCATTGAGGTACAGAGTGATACAGCACAGAAACAGGCACTTCAGCCCATTTGCTCCAAGCTTACCAAGATTCCCTCCTATGTTAGTCCCATTTGCCCACATTTCGCCCATATCCTTTCTAAACCTTTCCTACCAATAACTTGTCCATGTGACTTTTAAATGCTAACGTACTTGCCTCAACCATTTCCACAGTCAGCTGGTTCATAGAACATCCACCCTCTGGGTGAAAGAGTTGTCTCTCAGTTTCCTCTGCCTTCCCACCTTAACCTATACCCTTGGTTCTGGATTACCCCAACCTTGGGAAAAAGAGTGAAGATTCACCACATCTATGTCCCTCTTAATTTTATTAAAGTAAAGGGATGTATTGGTATTGGTATTGCTCTATAATTGTTGTGTACTGAGATACAGTGAAAAGCTTGTCCTGCATCCTGTTCATGCAGATAATTATTATTACACATTGAGATAGAACAAGGTAAAACCAAAACAGAACACAGAATAAGATATAACAGCTATAGAGAGAGTGCAAAGTGCAAGATCATAACAAGGTAGATTGTGAGGCCAAGAGTCCTTATTATTGCACAAGAGGTCCTTAACGAGTTTTATTAAAGCAGGATAGAAGCTGTCCTTGAGCCTGGTGGGACGTGCTCACAGGCTTTTCTATCTTCTGCCTAATTGTAGAGTGAAAAAGAGAGAATGTCTGGGGAGCGTGGGGTGTTTGATGATGCTGGCTGCCTTACTGAGGCAGCGAGAGGTGTAGACAGGGTCTATGCAGGTGAGGCTGGTTTCCATAGTAGACTGAACCATGTCCACAACTCCTACACTTTCCCGTGGTCACATGCAGAGCAGTTGCCACACCAAACAGTGATAGGTCCAGACAGGATGTTTTCTGTGGCACATCAGTAAAAGTTGGGAAGGGTCGATGGAGACATGCCAATTCTCTTTAGCATGCTGAGCAAGTAGAAATACAGGCGAGCTTTCTTGGCCGTGACATCTGCCCAGGATGTTCATTCCTTGGAGTTTGAAGCTCCCATCTCACTCAACCACAACACTGTTGATATGGACAAGGGTAGGTGAGAGGTGACAATGCGATCAACTCTGACGGTAGAGGCTAACAGTGCAAGTAAACTATACCTACTCCTAATTCATAAAGTTATTCGTCTGCTCATTCTTATTCATAGTGACGTTGGTTAAGAGAAAATCATTAACCCGGAATGTCTTCGAACTTGTGAAATCCTCTTTCTATCTAACCTGTTTATGATCTGATGGAAGGTCAGTGACCAGAAATGTGAATCCTGTTTTTCCCTTCACAGCTGTTGCCTGGCCTGCTGACACCTGCTCTTTTATTTCTGAAATACTGAGCTTCAACGTACAATGGGGATAAAATAGTGAAGACAACAGACCAGGTGAATCGGCGTGGGACTTATCGAGCAGCCAAGTTCATTGTCTTGGGTACAAGTACGACCAGGAGCAGGTATAATGAAAAACATGTTTCTAACAGCGTCTCAGGCACGGAATATACATTGTGCATAAATTATACAAGACAGTGAAGAGAGTGAGAAAAAGGAGTGAACAATTCATTAAGTGCAATGAAAGGACATAATTAGAGGTAAATCTGTAAAAATGTAAGATGTTATTTGATGTCAAAGAGTAGGGAACAGTGCAAGGGCTGAACAGCCTCGATGACTAGCGTGCGGTTTTATGAATCATGCAGAGCTGATGATTTCTTAGAGACATGTAATGCTTGTTAAGAGTGGAAACTGGGCAGCAAAAGAGATGCATTTCTCATGAAACACCTAATTGGCTGTTGTCAAAGGTTGAAATCATCTAGTTTGTTTTTGGTGGTAATGACAATTTTTTCTGTGATTGCTATTCAAATTGCTGGGAAATTGATAATTTAGTAAGGACTATATTTGGATAACTTAAATGTCAATTTGCAAGACATGGAATAGCAGACAAACATTTTTGAGATAATGATTCAGTTAACACAGAAATAAAAGTAAGTCACTTGGCCCCTTGAGAACCCTGTTCCATTCAATTAGATCATGACTGGGTCATAGAATGACAGAGAATGTATGAAGCAGGAGGAGGCTATTTGGTCCATAATGTCTGTGCTTGTCAAGGGAAGAAACAGCCGAATCTCACCTTTGAATGTTTGGCCTGGTTCCTATAGGACACAGCTTAGATTCCGATTCAGATTCAGTTTATTGTCATTTAGAAACCACAAATGCAATGCAGTTAAAAAATGAGACAACGTTCCTCCAGAATGATATCACAAAAGCATATGACAAAACAAACTACACCAGAAAATCCACATAACGTTTGGCAATCCCCAATCCAGAGTCCGGAGAGGCTGCTGCATATTAATATCGCGCTACCGTCTTAGCGCGTTCCCTGGAAAGGAGCTCCAAATCCACCAGACAAACAAGACCAAAAACTAAAGCTACAAGACCTGCACAAAACCACATAGTTACAACAGTGCAAACAATAGTATAATTGATAAAAAAAAACAGACCATGGGCACAGTAAAAATAGTCCAAAGATGTTAAAGGACTATAAGTTCAAAAGAAATCACACAGTTTCCACAAGTCCCCAGGGTCCCGACAGATTCGCCATCCCACGCCGGCAGCAGAAGGGAATACCCCCGCTATGGACTTCCACGGCGCCGCCCGACTCAGCCTCGGAGACACAGCACACAACGAAAGCTCTGTCGAACCCAGCCTCGCAGACGCAGCACACACTGAAAGCGACCTGACCGTATCGGACTCGATGTCTGTCGAACCTCCGAGCCAACGATCATCCCCTCCGGCATGGCTTCTCCAAGCATCATCCTTTGCCGAGAGTATTAAGACATCCCCGCCAACGGCCATCGGCAATGCGACCCCGAGGACTGGGGGCCTGTTCTTCCCAGCAGAGTCCTGGACCTCACATCAGCAGCAGCAACGAAGAAGGTCTTCCTGGAGATTTCCCGATGTTCCTCCGTGCTCCCACGTCCGTTTTCAATCAATTATGATTGCGCACGGCACCCCACTTCACAAATAACAGATAATCAGCTCCGGAGTGGCTGCTGCAAGCTGCGTTGCACCGCCATCTTGGTTTCAGCTCTTTCAGTACATGAATAAGGTGAGGTTTTCTGCCTCCACCACTGTTTCTCGCAGTGCTTTCCTGACCATCACCAACACCCTAAATTTAAACATGATTTTTCTAACAATATTTACAAATCCTTGTGAGGGTCATTGATAGGGTGAAGGCACATAGCCTTTTCCCCATGGGTCCAGAATCAAGAACTAGAGGGCACAGGTTCATTGTGAGATAGGATAGTTAATAGGAACCTCACTGGCAACTTCTTCAACAGAGGGTGATACATATATGGAATGAGCTGCCAGAAGAAATGATTGAAGCAGGCATAATTATACCTGTCCATCCAACTATCTATCTATCTATCTATCTATCTATCTATCTGTATATCTATCTATCTATCTAGAGTAACATACACACAATGCTGGAGGAACTCAGCAGGTCAGGGAGCATCTATGGAAATGAAGAAGCAGTCATTGCTTCGGGCTAAAAGCCTTCTTCAGCACAATCCATCTATCTACCTATCTATCTCTCTTTCTAATTACTTATTTTCCTTGATTTTTTACTTCTTTGCTGGAAAACAGCCTTCATTTTACTCTTTCTAGGCTCCTCATAATTTCATACACCTCAGTTAAAATCTATCCTCATACACCTTTGTTCAGAGAAAATAATTCCAGTGTACCTAATCTTTCATCATTAGTAAAATTTTCATTCTTGACAAGGTTCCTGTAAATTTCCTCTGCACTTTCTCCAGTGTAATTATATGTGTTTATGTAATGTGGTGACCAGAAATGTAAACAGTCCTCAAACTGTGGTCTAAGCAGCATTGTACACAGATCTAATCCAAGCTCTGCTGTAAGTGTCTGAAACCTTTCTAGTGCAATCACATAATTCCTGTTCTGTGGTGATCAAACATCCATCCAGTGCACAAGCTCTGGACCATCTGAAGCTGTTTATAGTTCTATGGTCTGCATATTATTTGTATTTGCTCCACTTAGAACATGAAAGAGTACAGCAAAGTAATAGGCTCTTTGGCCCATGACGCTATACCAAAGTAATGAAACTAGTAATTAACTTACCAACTAATCTCCTCTGCCCACACAAGGTACATCTCCCTCCATCCTCTGCACGTTCGGATGCCTGAGAGCCTCCTAAACATCTCTGTGCTACTTAACACATGATGAAATATATTAGGGTTCTTAATTTTGGAACATTCAAACCATTCTATGGAGAATAGAATTCAACATTCCTGCATATTATTTTCTGCAGACTGGTTCCTCCTGATATCACGCCCAGTGGCCTGGCTGTAGTTTTAAGATTTTGCCCCTGCCAAAGATCCTGACCTAGAGCTCCACTCAACCTATGGCATTTTACGATGTTGGTTTCTGCTCTCGAGACTCACCAACCAGCTGTATGTCAATATTTCAAGTGTGCCTTCAGGGTTCCGAGGCTTTGTTGCCCTGTGGACAAGCTGATAATATCGCGGAGCCGCCGACTGAAATGTAGATGACTTCCAGAAAGCTTTTCATAAAGTCCCACATAGGAGATTAGTGGGCAAAATTAGGGCACATGGTATTGGGGGCAGAGTACTGACATGGATTGAAAATTGGATGGCTGACAGGAAACAAAGAGTAGTGATTAACGGGTCCCTTTCGGAATGGCAGGCTGTGACCAGTGGGGTACCGCAAGGTTCGGTGCTGGGACCGCAGCTGTTTACAATATACATTAATGATTTAGATGAAGGGATTAAAAGTAACATTAGCAAATTTGCAAAGCCACATTAACAAAGCTGGGTGGCAATGTGAAATGTCAGGAGGATGGTATGAGAATGCAGGGTGACTTGGACAGGTTGGGTGAGTGGACAAATGTATGGCAGATGCAGTTTAATGTGGATAAATGTGAGGTTATCCACTTTGGTGGCAAGAACAGGAAGGCAGATTACTATCTAAATGGAGTCAAGTTAGGAAAAGGGGAAGTTCAACAAGATCTAGGTGTTCTTGTACATCAGTCAATGAAAGCAAACATGCAGGAACAGCAGGTAGTAAAGAAAGCTAATGGCATGCTGGCCAGAGGAACTGGCCAGCATAACATAACAAGAGGAACTGAGTATAGGTAAAGAGGTCCTTCTGCAGCTGTACAGGGCCCTGGTGAGACCCCACCTGGAGTATTGTGTGTAGTTTTGGTCTCCAAATTTGAGGAAGGACATTCTTGCTATTGAGGGAGTGCAGCGTAGGTTCACAAGGTTAATTCCCGGAATGGCGAGACTGTCATATGTTGAAAGATTGGAGTGACTGGGCTTGTATACACTGGAATTTAGAAGGATGAGAGGGGATCTGATTGAAACATATAAGATTATTAAGAGATTGGACACACTGGAGGCAGGAAGCATGTTCCCACTGATGGGTGAGCCCAGAACTAGAGGCCACAGTTTAAGAATAAGGGGTAGGCCATTTAGAACAGAGATGCGGAAAAACTTTTTCACCCAGAGAGTGGTGGATATGTGGAATGCTCTGCCCCAGAAGGCAGTGGAGGCCAAGTCTCTGGATGCATTTAAGAGAGAGTTAGATAGAGCTCTTATAGATAGTGGGGTCAAGGGATATGGGGAGAGGGCAGGAACGGGGTACTGATTGTGTATGATCAGCCATGATCACAGTGAATGGTGGTGCTGGCTAGAAGGGCCAAATGGCCTACTCCTGCACCTACTGTCTATTGTCTATTGTAGAGGAAGAAACTGGAACATCGGGAACAGCAAATCAGCTGTGGGTTACCTCTGTGCTCAGATCATTCTCTCTTTCTCTCTTTGCTGGGGGAGAGTTTGCTGCTGATTCTCAACACAGCAGACTCATTCCGTGAATCAGCAAGTGTTTTATTGTCTTGTTAGTCTCTCCCTTCACTGTGCGACACTTCTTTTTCCCTTTATAAGGGAGAGAGAGCCTGTGGTATGTTGAATTGGCCGATGAACAACTAGTTTTAGTTGCACTGCTGATCAGTCTTTCTTGGGGACTTTGCTGTTGCTTGCTTGGTGGGTGGAGGGTGCTGATGCTTTCTGCTGAAGTAAGTGGGGGGGGGGGTTGTTGCTTTGCTGCTGCTTGTGCATGGGAGGGGGTGGGGGACTTTGGGGTTCTAATGTTTTTACGGTCACTCATTCCTGTTTTATTGGATGTCTGTGACAAACAAGAGTTTCAGGTTGTATATTGTATACATTCTCTGATATTAAATGGAACTATTGAACATATATAACATATGTTATATACCTGCATCATATATTATATATACACTCAGTGGTCACTTTAAAAGGTGCATCCTGTACCTAACGAAGTGGCCACTGAGTGTATGTTCGTGGTCTTCTGCTGCTATAGCCCATCTACTTCAACTTTGATGTGTAGTACATTCAGAAATGCTGTTCTTCACACCTCTGTTGTAATGTGTAATTATTTGAGTGACTGTCGCCTTCCTGTCAGCTTGAATCAGTCTGGCCATTCTCCTCTGGCCTCTCTCATCTTTAAGGTGTTTTCACAGAGAACTTGTGCTTACTGGGATTTTTTGCTTTTTGCGCTGTTCTCTGTAAACTGTAAAGTCTGTTGTGTGTGAAAATCCCAGGAGATCAGCAGTTCCTGAGATACTCAAACCACCCCATCTGGCACCAACACCGTTAAGATCACTTAGATCATATTTCTTCACCATTCTGAAGCTTGAC
Organism: Hemitrygon akajei; assembly: GCF_048418815.1. NCBI lineage: Eukaryota > Metazoa > Chordata > Chondrichthyes > Myliobatiformes > Dasyatidae > Hemitrygon > Hemitrygon akajei. The sequence continues at coordinate 109,427,238 of NC_133133.1, read as the reverse complement.
ATGAACAACTGAACCTCATGAGCATGTTTGCATGCTTTTATGCATTGAGTCACTCCCAGATGATTGGCTGATTAGATATTTGCAGTCCAAGCAGGAGAGATGGAATTCAAACCAGGCTGAAGGATGGGGCGATGAGGCCTCCTCTGCCTTTCATCTTGTTGGTGAAGCTGCATTCAATTGAAAATTAGATTAACAATCTCAGGGCGAGGCTGCTGAATCAGAGGCATATCTCGATTGTCTGTTACATTGAGAGCGAGTACGCCAAACGCAGTTATCCGATCAGAAGGTTTTACGATTTTCAGAATGGATCGAACCTCGAATTCTTCTAAGGAAGGAGGTGTCGGTACAGTATATGCTTTCTCACCAATTCTCATTGGTGCACAAACGTTTGGGTTACGTCAACTTCTTGTTCCGCTGACTTAGAACATCTAACGATTAATTGTAGGCCATCCTATTCGCCTCGGGAGTTCTCATCCATTATCCTGACTGCAGTTTATACTAGGTTTTACCCTATCATAGACACCTATTGGTCACCCTTGGTCACCCTTGTTTTAACCTATCAGAGACACCGATGGTCACCCTGTTTTTACCCTATCAGAGACACACTCCTTTCCTATCCTCTCTGCAGCTTTGCATGCCTCTTTCCTTCTTAGTTCTGTACTCCAACCTGAAAGGTCTCATCATGGAACTGAATACAGAACACAATCAATGGACTCAGTTGCAAAGACTCTACAACTCATGGGCTCAGTATTTGTTTGTTTGTTTACTATTTTTCTATTTTGCACATTGGTTGTCCTCAACGTTTGTGTGTAGTTTTTCATTAATTCTATTGTATTTCTTTGTATTTACTGTGAATGCCTGTAAGAAAATGAATCACAGGGTACTGTACACACTCTGGTAATAAACTCACTTTTAACTTTGAAATTCGAGCTTGGAACCAGAAACATCAACTGTTTCCCTTCACACAGATGCTGCTGGACCTTCTGAGTACTTCCAGCATCTTCTATTTTTCATTTATTTCCAGAAACTGTAGATCCTTTTAAAAAAATCATTAAATATCTACTTTGTCTTTTTTCCCAACTTCCCAATTATTTTCGTCAATCGTTGACCTGTGCATTAACAGCACTGATTTAGCACACCATTAAAAGGAGAAGTCCAATTACATTTTGGAGGATATGCATTGGCAGTTGGCCAGGCTGTGCCTAGGTCATGTCTGAATTTTCTGCCAAGGTCAAAGTTAGGTGGACTGCTCAGTTCTAACTATTGGCTGAGATCATAACTATTGCCAGTAATGAGCCACACATTCTAACCACTGAACTCCATGTTGGGTACAGATTTCACTTTTCCACATCAAAAGCACCTTGATCCCAAGTGATGAGATTCCATAGCAGTGGGTTAGAATGAGCTGCACTCATAAAATAGAACATTGAATGTGGAACATGGAACAGACACTTTGGACCATGATGTCCGTGTCAGGCATGATGTTTAATTAAATTAAACTTCTCCTGTCTCTACATGATCAATATTGCTCCATCCCTATTTAATAGCCTCTTCAACACCACACGAGTGCCTGACAATGACCACCTTTAACAAAAGTGTTTGACATATCTCCCTGACATTCATTACCAATAACAAAGCTAAGCCTATGTCATCAGGCAGGGATTCACCAGCTGACTGCGTAACCAATACCAAACTAGATCAGCCACAAGGAGTCATCAAGTCATGGAGTCAGGCAGCAGAGGAACATGTACTTAGGACCAACTTGACTGAGCCAACCAAAGTACCATCACAGCTGTCCTATACGGTCCATATTCCTCTAAACCTTTCCTCTCCAAATTCCTCTCCAAGCGTCTTTTAAAACTTATTAAGGTAACTGACCACCCTTTGGGTGAAAAAATGCCTCCTAGCTTCCTATTATGTCTCTCCTCTCTCACCTTAAACCTACGCCCTCTAGTTCTTGACTGCATATTAAATCAAATTAAAAATATGAGAAAATCTGCAGCTGCTGGAAATCCGAGCAACACACACAAAATGTTGAAGGCACTCAGCAGCCAGGCAGCATCTGTGGAAAAGAATATAGTCAACGTTTCGGGCCCAGACCCGAAAAGTACAGTCCAGTACAGTCCTGCTGTGCCGAAAGGTCGACGGTACTCTTTTCCTAAATGCTGCCTGTCCTGCTGAGTTCCTCCAAAATTTTCTGTGTGTTCCCAAATCAAATTAAGTCCAGTGAAGTTTATTGTCATTTAAATACATACACATGTATAGCCATATATTGTGTATAGGAACGAGACGACATTCCTCCAGACATGGGTGTAAAGCACAGTAGTACACATAAGACATGATAACTTATAAAAGTAAGGATAAAATCTACAGATGAATCACACATAAATAACAAACTAGAGTACATTAATATTAAATATTATAAGCTATGGAACAGTGACACTTTGAATACAATGCAGCAGCGAGTTCAGAAGTATAATGGCCTGGGGGAAGAAACTGCTCCTCATCCTGACCGTTCTTGTCTTTATGCATCGTAGTTTCCTGCCTGATGGTAGAAAGTCAAAGAGAGTGCTGGATGGATGGGTGGGATCCTGATAAGTGGACCCAATGGATGGTAGGGAGACCCCTATGATCCTCTCAGCCATTCTCACAGTCCTTCGTAGGGACTTCTGGTCCGATGCTCGACTGCTCCCATACCAGATGGAGATGCAACTTGTCAGGATGCTCTCAATAGTGCCCCTGTGAAATGCAGCTAAGATGGGGGATGGGGGAGCCTTGTTTGCCTCAATCTCCTGAGGAAGTGGAGGCACTGCTGTGCCTTCTTGTTCAGAGAGGTGATATTAAAGGACCAAGTGAGGTTAGCCATGATGTGAACTCACAGGAACCTGGCACACTTAACTCTCTCTATGGAGGAGCCATGTATTTGCAGAGGGGGATGGTTTGTCTGCATCTTCCTGAAGTCCACAATGATTTCCTTTGTCTTCTCTACATTCAGGTTTAGGTTGTTCTTCTCACAACAATCCACCAGCCGCTCCACTTCCCCTCTGTACTCTGCCATACACTCCAGTCTGCAGTGTAATTTTACCCCCTGGATTATGCATACATACTGTACTGCTGACACAAGACCAGGTCATAGGCTGAGGATTCTACAGGATGTGAGTTTCAAAGTCCTTCCAGAAATTGTTTAAATTACAATGAGACATTAACAGGATGCAGAGCTGGCCTGAGAAGTGGCAGATGAAGTTCAACATAGGAAAGTGTGAAGTTATTCACTTTGGGAGGTCCAATTAGAAGGCAGAGCAAGTTAAAGACGGGATCCTTACCAGTGTAGGGGAAAGGAGGGATCTAAATAAATCTTGGGGTCCACGTCCAAAGACCCCTGGAAGTTGTCGTGACAGCTGATAGGTTAGTCAAGAAGACATATGGTGTGTTGGACTATTAGTCGGGATTGAGTTTGAGAGTGGTGAGGTAATGTTGCAGCTCTATAAACCCAAGTTAGAATACACTTGTAGAGTATTGTGTTTAGTTTTGGTCACCTCATTGTAGGAAGGATATGGAAGCTTTAGAGAGGGTGCAGAGGAGTTTTACCAGAATGCTGCCTGGACTAGAGAGCCTGGCTTATGAATACAAGTTGAGCATGTATTTGTCTTTGCAGTGAAGGAGGATGGGAGGTAACTTGATAGAGGTCTACAAGTTGATAAGAAACATTGACAGAGTGGACAGCCAGAGACTATTTCCTCAGGTGGAAATGGCTAATACAAGGGGGCATAATTTTAAAGTGACTGGAGAAAAATATAGGAGAGTTGTCAGAGGTAAGTTTTTTACACAGAGAGTGGTTAGTGCATGGAACGTGCTGCCAGAGATAATGGTAGAGACAGATATATTAGGGACATTTAAGGAACTATTAGAAACAGGGAAGATTATGTAGGAGGGAAATGTTAGATTCATCTTAGAGCAGGTTAAAAGGTCAGCATAACATTGTGGACTGAAGGACCTGTACTGTGCTGTAACAGTCTATGTTCCATGTACTACAAATAAATCTCTTTAGTTTCGATTTGTAACTTCAGCAATGCTCACGAAATTCTTCACCAAACAAATCAATGCTGATGGCAGCCAAGTGCCCTAAATTTCTACTCTCTCCCTTACCAGTGTGCTGTAGCCACAGCCTGTACTGTATGCAGAAACACAGAGCACCTCACAAAGTCCCTTTGCTAAAGCAGACCATTCATCCCATCTAGCTTGATCCAGCTCTTATAGCACTTCTTCTAATTGCTTTCGTTCTTTATTTCCCTGTGAGTAATTTCCCCACTTGTGTTCCTCTCACCCCAATTCTTTGGCCACCCAACTCCACTAAGGGCAATTACAGTTGCCAATTAATCTTTCACTAATTGCTCTTCAGAGTCCTCTCCCAAATCTCTGTCAACAAATGACTAGAAGAGCAATAAACTCACAGAATTCAGGGCAAACTGGTTTTTAAAAAAGTCCTTATCGCTGATGCGTGAGACAAACAGAATACAAAAGCAAGGAGATATGTCAGAATTTCAAACGTTATTTGTTGGCCCTTAGTTGCACTGTGCTCTGGAGAACTCTGTGCAAGGTGAGACAGTGGCTCAGCTGGTATGGGCACTGCCTCATTGTGCCAGTGACTCAGCTGGTACGGGCACTGACTCTGTGCCAGTGACTCAGCTGGTACGGGCACTGCCTCACTGTGCCAGAGAGCCGGCCTTAGTCATGGCATTGAATGCTGTCTGTGTGGATGCTGCATGCTCTCCTCGTGACTGTGTGACTTTGGTTGAGTGCTACTTCCAGATGGTTTGGTTGTTGCTCACGTCTCACAGAGATGCAAAATGGTAGGTTAATTGGCCACTATTAATTGCTCCAAGTGTGGAGGTGATAAGAATGGGAGATTGATGATTAATACATATTTAATGGGTGACAGACTTGTTTATTTGCTGCACCTTGCTATGATTTTGTGCTATGCACATTAATCAAAGATGAGGGAATTCAACTTTGAGGAGGGATTGGAACAGTTATGTTGTGTATTTAATATTTCAGTAATATTTGAATAACGTTGTCAATATATTGTTTTATTAAGCATTCTTTGTTGTTTACACAATGCATTGTGGGTTATATATAAAAGTATGTAAATGGATACATCATTATGCTGCTGTGTCGTACATGTGTACCTCTCTAAAAGTAAAAACAAAACTAACGTACATGAGTTATCCAAGCTCAATGTTTTTTTAAATTAATTTAATATTTTAGAGTTACAAAGCATAACTGTGGTTACCAGGTACTTTAAAATAAACCCAAAATGACAAACTACCTGTTAAAGCACAGTGGGACACTTGAGTTAAAAGGAAATGCAGGGTGAAACAATCGAGTTTTAAAAGAGCAGCTCAGCATACGTCTCTTCAGAAGGGAGAGAGAGAAATGGTAAAGTCTTTTAAGAAAAAGGACAAATTCTAGGTTCATAATTAGTGAGTACCAGGTGTTAATAATCATATTTTTTTTAAAAAAACAGAAATGCCTGGGTACATCAGCAAGATTTATGCATTTGTTTGCATGAGAGATAACCGGATATTGTATACTGAGTGGATTGAGCAGTATATAGCCAATGAATAGCCAATGAACAGTGAATACCCATTTTGCTGAGTGCATTGGATTTAAGACTATAAGACCATAAGATATATTAGCAGAATTAGGCCATTTGCCCAATTGAGTCTGCTGCACTATTTCATTATGGTCGATCCATTTTCCCTCTCAGCCCCAATCTCCTGCCTTCCCTTGGGATCAGAATCAGAATGAGAATCAGTTTTATTAACACCAGAATGTATCATGAAATTTGTTAACTTAGCAGCAGCAGTTCAATACAATACATAATACAGAAAGAAAAAAAATTAAAGGATAGATAAATGAATCAATTATATTAAGTATCTATATGTAGGTATTCATGGGTTCAATGCCCATTCAGGAATCAGATGGCAGAGGGGAAGAAGCTGTTCTTGAATCACTGAGTGTGTGCCTTCAGGCTTCTGTACCTCCTACCTGTCAGTAACAATGACAAGAGGGCATGCCCTGGGTGTGGGGTTCCTTAATAATGGATATTGTCTTTTTGAGACATTGCTCCTTGAAGATGGGTACTCCAGAGGCTTTATTCAGTCCTGAGCAGTAGTGCCCCAACCAATATCCCCCTCACCCAGCACCAGAGTGTGATGCAACCTTTCAGAATGCTCTCCACGATACATCTGTAGATGTTTTTGAGTTATTTAGTTGACAGACCGAATCTCTTCAAACTCCTAATGAAATACAGCTGTTGTCTTGCTTTCTTGAGAGCTTCATCGAAATGTTGGGACCAGGTTAGATCCTCAGAGATTTTAACACCTAGAAACTTGGAATTGCTAACTCTGTCCACTTCTGATCCCTCTATGAAAACATAAGAACATAAGAAATAGGAGCAGGAAGAGGCCATCTGGCCCATCGAGCCTACTCCACCATTCAATAAATCATGGCTGATCTGACCATGGACTCATCTCCACCTACCTGCTATTTCCCCATAACCCATAATTCCCTTACTATGCAAAAATCTACCCAACCTTGTCTTAAATATATTTACTGAGGTCGTCTCCACTGCTTCATTAGGCAGAGAATGCCATAGATTCACTACTCTTCGGAAAAAGCAGTTCCTCATCATCTCTACCCCAAACTTACTCTCTCGAATCCTGAGGCTATGTCCCCTAGTTCTAGTCTCACCTACCAGTGGAAACAACTTTTCTCCCTCAAATTTATCTCTTCCTTCTTGCCCTAACAAATCAAAAAATTATCAACCACTGCACATACAGACTTGGCCTCCACTGCTGCCTGTGGCAACAATTCCATAGATTCACTAGTCTCTGGCTAAAGAAATTCCTTCTCATCACCATTCTGAAAGAGGCCCCTCTATTCTGAGGCTGTGTCCTCTGGTCTTAGAATTTCCCACCATGGGGACTATCCTCTCCACATCCACTCTATCAATGCCTTTCACCGTTTGATAGGTTTCAATGAGTTCACCCCTGTTTCTTCAGAATTCTAGTGAATACAGTCTCAGAGCCTTCAAACCTCCTCCATATGACAAGCCATTCAATTCTGGAATCATTTTTGTGAACCTCCTTTGAAACCTCTCCAGTTTCAGCACATTCTTTCCAAGATAAAGGGCTTAAACTTGTTCACAATACTCCAAGCGAGGCTTCCCCAGAGCTTAAGCAAATCTAGACATTACATCCTTGCTTTTATATTTAATCCTCATGAAATCAATGCTAGCATCGCATTTGCTTTCCTCACAACAGACTCAACCTGCAAATTAACCTTTACAGAATCCTGCACAAGAACTCCAAAGTCCATTTGCATCTCAGATTTTTGTATTTTCTTCTCCATTCATAAAATAGTTAATTCTTTCATTTCTTCTACCAAAGTGCATGATCATACACTTCCCGACACCGTATTCCAACTGCCTTTTCTTTGTCCATTATCCCAATCTGTCTCAGTCCTTCTGTAGCCTCTCTACTTGCTCAAAACTACCTGACCTCACCTATCTTCATATCATCTGCAAACTGCAACAAATCCATCAATTCCATCATCCAAATCATTGACATACAGCATAAAAAAATTGGTCCTAACACAGACCCCTATGGAACACCATGAGTCACTGGTAGCCAAACAGAAAAGGCTCCCTTTATTCGCACTCTTTGCCTCCTGCCAATCAGTCACTGCTTTGTCCATGCTAGAATCTTTCCTGTAATACCATAGGCTCATAGCTTGTTAAGCAGCTTTATGTGTGGCACCCTGGCAAAGGCCTTCTGAAAATCCAAATACACCACATCCATCGATTCTCCTTTGTCTATTCTGCTTGTTAGTTCTTCAAAATATTCCAACAGATTTGTCAATAAGATTTTACCTTGAACCTTCTCTCTAGTTATGGTAACTTCACATACTTCATGACCCCTGACACCTGAAACTTCCATCTTACTGCTAATATCTTCCACAGTGAAGACCAATCCGAAATACTTATACAGCTCATCCACCATTTCCTTGTTCCCCATTACTACCCTCTCCAGCATCATTTTCCAGCAGTCCATGCTGACTACAGTCTATTTTATCATGAGGCTCCAAGTACCCTGAAACCACATCCTTAACAATTGACTCCAATATCAATTGACGTCAGGCCAACTGGCCTATGATTTTTTTACTTATTGAAGAGTGCAGTGACATCTACAATTTTCCAGTCTCTGGAACCATTCCAGAATCTTGTGATTCTTGAAAGGTCATTACTAATGCCACCACAATCTCTTTAGCCACCTCTTTCAGAATCTTGGGATGTACACTATCTGGTCCAAGTGACTTATCTACCTTCAGACTTTTCAGTTTCCCAAGAACCTTCTCTCTAGTTATGGTAACTTCACTCACTTCATGACTCCTGACACCTGGAACTTCCATCATACTGCTAGTGTCTTCCACAGTGAAGACGGATCCAAATTACTTGTACAGCTCATCTGCCATTTCCTTGTCCCCCATTACTACCTCTCCAGCATCATTTTCCAGCGGTCTGATATCTACTCTCATCTCTCTTTTACACATTATGTATCTGAAGAAATGTTTGGTATCCTCTTTGATATTATTGTTAGCATATTTTCAAATTCCATCTTTACCTTCTAAAAGTTATTTTTTAGTTGCCTACTGTTGATTTTTAAAAACTTCCCAATCCTCTAATTTCCCACTAATTTTTGCTCTATTATATACCCTCTCTTTAGCTTTTATGTTGGCTTTGACTTCTATTGTTAACCAGGGTTGTGTCATCTTACCTTTAGAATACCTCTTCCTCTTTGGGATGTATATATCCTGTGCCTTCCAAATTGCTTCCAGAAATTCCAGCCATTGCTACTCTGCCATCATCACTGCCAGTGTTCTTTTCCAATCAATTCCTGCCAACTCCTCTCTAGAGCCTCTGTAAATCCTTTAACTCCACTGTACATCTGACTTTAGCTTAAGAAATTTCAAGGTGAATTCAATCATTTTATGATCAGTTTCCCTTAAGGGTTGTTTTACCTTAAGCTCTCTAATCAATTCCAATTCATTGCACAACACCCAATCCAGAATATATTCTTACCCTCACTGAGACAATGCACAGGGATTACCAATCCAGAGATTACTAACCTGAAGGTCCTGTTTCTCAACTTTCTATCTAAACTTTCTCCTAAAATTTCTCTTCAGGACCTCTTTGCCTTGTCTAACTATGTCATTGGTGCCAGCATGCACCAAGATTTCTGGCTGCTTGTGCTCACCCTTGAGAATGCCATGGACCTGATACAAGGCATCCCTGATCCTGGCACCAGAGAGACAATGTACCACCCAGAAGACATGTAGTTTGCTTAGATGTTTGACTGCTCTAACCAAGCCAGCTGAAATGAACTTTAGTGACATTGTGAAAGTAACTCAAGAGCATTTAGCAGAATGCTTTCAGTTTCACAAGCAGAATCAAAAGGAAGGGGAGTCCATTTCAGCTTATGAGGCTGAGTTGAAGAGATTGTCTGAACATTGTATTTTCAATCATGATGCACTGCGAGATTGTTTAGTTTGTGGAATCTTAAAAAACGGCTGATAAATGAAGCACATTTAAAAGAGCAGTAGAAATAGCTGTTTCAATGGAAAAACAGACAGAAATGTAATTGAGTTGCAGTCAGGAATGAAAGTGAGTGAGAACAAAATTGCAACGTCTCAGCAGAAAATGAACTGGCCGAACAAATTGTGTTACTGTTGTGACAGGGGCACACATTCACCACACCAATGCAGACTTAAGGGTAAAACCTGCAGAAAATGCAACAAAGTAGGACACATACAATGAGCATGTTGGGCAGACAAAAAGTCAATAATAAATGAACTGCACAGGGGACAGAGAAAATAAAAATTCAAGTAGCAGTTTCAAAGAGATTAATAATCAGCATACTGGTGATGAAAAATCTGATGAGAGTGACACAAATCTGCGTAGCCTTGAGATTTACAATGTGAAAACTAGCAATAGACAAATAATATGGTTTACATCATAAGTGGACGGCAAATTATTTAAAATAGGTTTGGACACTGGCTTGGCTGTTTCAGTCATTCCACAAATTGAGTTTGAACGACATTTAAAAGATACTGAACTGAAGCCTGCAGATATTCAGCTGTGAAATTATACTGGAGAAAAGATAACTGTTGCAAGGGGCGGCTGGAGGTGGACCCAAGTGCAGGACACAGGCACAGAGACTTGACACAGAGAAAGATTTGAACTTGACTCGAACTCGGAGCCTGGGCTTGGACTGAACTTGGACTCGGAGCCTGGACCTGGATGGAACTGGAACACGGAGACGACAATACCAAACAAAGACAGACAATTCATATCTTGGCTTGGAGCAGCAGCAAACGGCTAGCAATCCTCAGCTAGACATGAAGAGACAGAATTCCCAACTAGCAGTAGCGGCAAACAGCTGGACCTATTCAGCTGGAAACGAGATGACAGAAGCCAAACAAGGACAGTCCATTTGTATCTAGACACAGAGAAGTTCATGAAGATGGTCCCTTATCCTTGGCGGCTCAGAAAATGCTCCCTTATTCTAGGCGGCTTGGAAGACGCTCCCTTATTTTTGGTGGCGCAGAAGATGGTAATTTATTCTTGGCGGCTCAGAGTGGAGACAATCGACCAGCAAATCTCAGCTGGACACGAAAACAACTGAATTCACTAAGCAGCCACAGGCACCAAAGCAACTTAGAGTCCACGATTCTCAGCTGCTCTGGGAGCATAGCCATATTGGCTACGTTGACGAACCAGCAGTGAGTAGATGTAAGCTGAAGTTTTTATGCTGCCGGTTCGAATGAGGATCAGGTGCCCTAATCAAGGAGCCCCAGTGGAATGTGGGGTAAAGGAAATTAAACTGAAATGAGTAGTTAACAATCGGACTGTGACGATAGCAGTGAAATACAACAAACAAGCCACATTCAGCTTGTATGTGGTAAAACAGGAAAGCCAGTATTGTACTGTGGTGACTGCCTGAGCAATTATTGGAGATCCATCCACCATTTGCTTGCCACGTCCCCTGTGATAGAGTTAACTGAAGGTGAATTAAGGAAGGTACTGGATGATGCCACAGCAGTGTTCAAGGATGGCATTCGAAAACTCAAACATATCAGGTGTAAAATAGTGTTAACTGAAAATGTCAAATCAAACAAGAGGAAATCTGCAGATGCTGGAAAATGCTGGAGGAACTCAGCAGGTCAGGCAGCATCTATGGAAAAAAGTGCAGTCAACGTTGCAGGCTGAAATCCTTTGGCAGGATTGGAGAAAAAAGCTAAGGAGTAGATTTAAAAGGTGGGAGGAAGGGAGAGAGAAATGCCAGGCAATAAGTGAAACTTGAAGGAGGAGGAATGAAGTAAAGGGCTGGGAACTTGATTGGTGAAAGAGACAGAGGGCCATGGAAGAAAGAAAATGAGGAAGAAGCACCAGAGGGAGGTGGTGGGCAGGCAAGGAGATAAGGTCAAAGAGGGAAAAGAGGATGAGGAATGGTGAAGGGGGGAGGTTATTACTGAAAGTTCAAGAAGTCGATGTTCACGCCATCAGGTTGGAGGCTACCCAAACAGAATATAAGGTGTTGTTCCTCCAACCTAAATATGGCCTTATCACAACAGCGGAGGAGGCTATGGATGGATATATTGGAATAGGAATGAGAAGTGGAATGAAAAGGGTGACCACTGGGAGATCCTGTTTTTCTGGCAGTAGGTGCTTGGTGAAGCGGTCTCCCAATCTATGCTGGGTCTCAGCGATGTACAGGAGGCCACACTGGGAGCACCGAACACAGTAAATGACCCCAAACTCCAGCATTTTGTGTGTGTTGAAATGAAAATGCCATACTGGATTTTCAAAGCCCATTTGGTTTCTTATACTATCTGTGATAAAGTAGCTAGATCACATGGAGACCGAAGGAATTCTTTCCAAGTTTGAGTAGAACCCATGGGCATTGACAAATGTCCCAGTAGCCAAGAAGGATGGGTCTGTCAGGATTTGTGGTGATTATTGGCTCCATACTGAAAGGATATCAGTACCATCCTCCCACGAACTGGGCAGGTTAAGGGGTGATGCCATCAAGGATGTCAAGACAGTGACAGTTTTTGATGGATTAGAATTGTCATGATCTGGAGCAAACTCATTGAAAATTAAATTGATTCCACAAATAATTTTCAATGGAATTTGTCGAGGATTTTCAGGGTTATGGACAAAAATGGTAGTTGCAGAATCTCTTGTGTTTATCGTCTGTTGAATGTACTTCATTCTTTTTCTCTCTTCTTAAGTGCTGTTAGACCTGAGGAATTTCCATCCTAAAATCTGTTGTTGTCAGAAGGACCTCACAACAGATAAATTGGATGACGGGTGAATGATAGAAAAGTAATGTTATTGAACTAGTAATTTAAAGAAGTGAAAAAACAAACATCTAACTTTTACCAGAAGCAGAATCAAATTTAATATCTCCAGCATATGGTGAGGAATTTGTTATTTTGCAGCAGGGGTACTTTGCAATACTTAATAATAAAAACCATAAATTACAGGAAGAAATACATGTAAATGAATTAAATAAATTTTGCAAAAAGAGAGGGAGAAAAATACTGAGCTGGTGTTCAAGGGTTCTTTGTCCATTCCGAAATCCGATGATGGAGGGGATGAAGATGTTCCTGAAACAAGAAACTTCTACCAGCTGGACGGACAAGTCAGCCAAAGTCCGGGGAACACCACCACCTGGAAGCTGCTGTCCCAGCCACACTCCATCCTGACCAGGAAACATATTGTTGTTCCTTCACCGTCACCAGGACAAAATCCTGGGTCTCCCTCCCTCACTGGATTGTAGATGCGCCCACGCCTCAAGGACTGTAGTCGTTTAGCAGAAGCTCACCTCCATATTTTCAAAGGCAGCTGAGAATGGGCAATTAAATGCTGGCTCAGCCCACATTCCTTGCATAAGTAAAAAAGAATCTAGATGCATTATTACTTCAAATCCCACTGTGGCAGCTGGAGGATTTAAAATTCAAATAATCAAATAAATTTGTCAAATGGCTTAACTCTGTGCCTATATTTGATGGTCTTATAGTCTTTAGGTCTAAATGGTAGAAGATTAAATAGTTATTGTAAATTGTTTTAAAGTGAGGGGAAGTGGTCGGAGGAGATTTACAAAGTGTTTTATTTTCACAAAGCATGATAATTCACTGCCGGGGAGGGAGTAGAATCAGATGTGATTGCAAAGTCTGAGATGTATTTGAACAACACATGGACAGGCACTACAGAGGGTTGTGGGCCCAGTATAGACAGATGGGATTAATTTAGATTGACATCATGGCTGAAGCAATCATAATGGGCCAAAAGTGCTCTGCTTGTGTGTTACTGCTCTACAGGATGTTCAATATTCCATCCCTGGAGTAACTGTAGAAAATCTCTTCTGCTCCTACTCTAAACCATCACCTCTTTTATAGATTGGCATCTGGAACTGGACACAAGACTCTAATTACGGGTGAATTCAAGTTTTTTAAACGTGTATTACGACTTCCCTGCTCTTAGGTTCACAGAGCCTTAGAAAAGTACAGCACAAAAAGGCCCTTCTGCCTATCTAGTCCATGCCTAACCTTTTAGAGTGCCTACTCCCATCAGCCTACACCAGGACCATACCCCTACCATCCATGTATCTATCCAAACTTCACTTAAACATTGAAATTGAGCTCACATGCAACATTTGCACTGACTCAAGTTCCACTCTTATGTCCCTCTGAGTGAATAAGATTTCCTTCATGTTCCCCTTAAACATTTCACCTTTCACCCTTAATCCATGACCTCTAGTTATACTCCCACCCAACCACAGTGGAAAAGGCCTGCTTGCATTTACCCTATCTATAACACCTCATAATTTTGTACATCTCTATCAAATCTCCCCTCAATCTTCTACATTCCAAGGAATAAAGTCCTAATCTTTTCAATCTTCAAATTAGACCTCACCAAAGTCTTATACAACTTCAACATAACACCCCATCTCCTATTGTCAATACTTGGATTTATGAAGGCAAACATGCTAAAAGCTTTCTTTATTACCCTATCTAACTTCAAAAGTGACATTTGAACAGGTCAAAGCTTGTATGTGCCTGTCAGAATAAAAAGTAATGATAACAGGGGTTGGAAACCTTAGTTTTCAAGAGATATTGAGGCCCTGGTTAAGAAAAAAATGTAGGTGTATTTCAGGTGTGGGCAGGTAGGAACAAATGGGGTACTTATGGAGAATAGAAAATGCAAGAGAACACTTGAGAAAGAAGTCAGGAGGGCTAAAAGAAGGCATGAAGTTGCCTTGGCACACAAAGTGACAGAGAAACCTTAGGGATCCTACAGATATGTTAAGAGCAAAAGGATTACAGGGGACAGAATTGGTCCACTTGAAGATCAGAGTGGTAATCCGTGTGAGGATCCAAAACAGATGGGGGAGATCTTTAAGTTTTTTTGCATCTGTATTTACTCAGGAGATGTCACAGAGTCTATAGAAGTGAGACAAAGCGGCATCAACTTCATGGACTCTGCACAGATTACAGAGGAGGAGGTGTTTGCTGCCCTGATAAATCCCCAGGGTCTGATGACGTGCTCCCTCAGATACTGCGGGAGGCAAATGCAGACATTGCTGGAACCGGAGCAGAGATATTTAAATCATCCTTAGTGACAGGTGATGTATCAGAGGATTGGAGGATAGCTAATGTTGTTTCACTATTTAAGAAAGGCTCTAAAAATAAACCAGGAAATTATAGGTCATTCTGACCTTCCAGTAGACTAATTTTGTCCCTTACAATCCTTTTGCTCTTAACACAACTGTAGAATCCCTTAGGATTCTCCTTCACCTTGTCTTACCTCATGCCTTCTTTTAGCCCTCCTGATTTCCATTGACACCTCATCTGTGCCTGCCTGCTATATACCTCCTTTTCTCCTTAACTGGAGACTCCATATCTCTGCACCTGAGTGACACATACTGAAAGCTTCTGAAAAGCTTAGTACTCTCAAAATTTCACTTTTGAAGGCCTCCCACTTATCAAATACACCTTTGCCAGAAAACAGCCTGTCCCATTCCACACTTCCCAGATCCTTCTGGATACCACCAAAACTGACCTTTCTCTAATTTAGAATCTCAACCCGCAGATCAGACCTATCTTTTTGCATATTTACTTTGAAATTAATGGCATCGTGATCACTAAATGCAAAGTGTTCCCCTACACAAACTACTGTCAGTGGAGAGGCTATGGAGACAGATGCTCAGCAACCAAGTCTCACTAATGGCTACAATATCATTTTGATCCTAAGCTCATCTGCCTTTTCCATGATACTTCATGCATTGAAATATACACAGCTCAGGACATCAGTCGCACCATGCTCAACCTTTTGAGTCCTGACTTTGTCTGAGGTCATGTTGTGCATTTGGTCGGGATGATTTTCTGTAATGATCCTTGTGACAGCGCAGCTGAATGAACCGTAAGGTGGATATAGTAGGTGACTGGCACTCCCAAGTTATAAAAGGACTAGATGGAATAGAGTTTCTTAAATGTGTTCAGAAAAGTTTCCATAATCGCTATGTAGAATTTCCAATGAGAGAGCATGTAATATTGGATCTGCTATTAGAAAGATAGGTCTGATCTGCGGGCCTCTTCTCAGTGCTACCATCAGGGAGGAGGTACAGGGGATGTACACTCAATGTTTTAGGAACAGCTTGCTCCCCTCCGCCACCAGATTTCTGAATGGTCCATGAATTTGTGAACACTGCCTCTCCGTTGCTCGTTTGCACTCAGTTTGGATTTCATTCCTCATTGTAACCTATGTAATTTCTTTACGTTTGGCACAGTACAGCTACCGCAGAACGCTTGTCAGTGATTCTGAGCTAATGTCTCAGACTGGCGACCTTTAATGAGAAATGCAAACCACTGAGAAAAGCACTAAAGATTCTGCAGATGCTGGAAATCTAGAGCATGTCCGTTAAACATTGCTAAATGTAGAGGGACAACAAAGAAAGTGCTAAGGATAAAAGGGAAGATCTTTAAAAGGCCAAAGAGCTGAGAGCTTGTATGGAATCCAAGTTGAGAATGATGAACAACAGAAACATGCAGATGCTGCAAATCTGAAATAAAAACCAAAAATACTAGAAACACTGGGCAAGTCAGGCAGCATCTGTGGACGAGAGAGTTTTGTTTCAAGTTGACGAGAAAAAGAGGGGTAAGAGGAACTGTAAGCGGGAGAAGAGAAAACAAAAATTGGAACTCATCAGAATAAACAGTCTGTTCCTAACATCATTAATTAACTCGCCTTGTCCTCCTGAAATGTAAATAGGATGTGATTGTTCTACCAGATTTATCCGATTGATAACAGGGATGTGGGGAGGATTCAGAATTGTTCATTTCACAGAACATAAGGCAGAAATCTAACAGAGAAGTTTGAGGATGTGAAGTATCTGATGGATAAATAAGATATGTACCGCATGAGTAGCTATGATGTTTATCAGGGGACCACTTAATGTCATCTAACTTGCTGTGAGTCTGGAGTCACATAAGAACATTGCAACACAAACCCCAACGGACACAAATGCAGCTGCTGATTTTTAATTTTGCACAATAATCCAATAGGTTTAACCATACTATATTTTCTCCTGCTTCCAAAATTTACTGAGTTTAATTGAAGTTCAAGTTCCCTATCTGCTGTGGCAAGATCAGATGACTGGTCGGTCATGATGATGTAGAATCGTGGAAAGGACAATGGACCCATGGGCTGAGCTGTCTGTGTCGACTTTTACAGGGCAAAAGGGAGGGAAATTGTGTTAACTGCAGCAAAGCGAAGGTTAAAATGGTGTGCTAACAGAACAGAGTGCTGACATTTTGTACAGACTTTCTCTGTGTGATAGCTCACTGAGGCAACAGTCAAGAAGATAAGTTGACAGAGACAGTGTGCAGACGTAGTGCAGTCACTCAGGCCCTTGAAAGCCTGACTCTTGTACAGCCTTTCTGTTCAAGTCCAGGAACCAAGGTCATCGAGCAGACCAAGATACAAACAAAGCATTCTCGGACAACATTTATTTTACTAACTCTCAAGTATCATTGGCCTTTAACTTGTAGATTGATTTGGTTATTAACACTTGAAATATGCATTATGATTGTTACTTAAATATGCAAATGATGGGACTATCTCTATTGGATCAATATACAACTGGTTAATTTCTGTATGAAAATGGAATTTCTTTGTTCAAGTGTGTTGACAAGGGGCCAGGCTGTTGCCCTTGTGATAAGGTAAGTAAAGTGTGATTGAGGAGCGAGTGTGAGTTTTCGGAGTCCCGTTAATGGCAACGACAGTGTGGTTAGGTTGAGAAAGTTGTAAGCACGCTATGCTGGTGTTGGAAGACACTCGTGGGCTGTCCAGCACAATGCCCCCGATTTAATTTGATGCAAACAACATGCTTTGATGTATAGGTGAAAAATGAAGCTAATCCTTATCTTTAACATATTCAAAAACCCCTTTCACCCTGATCACCCTCTTTTCTGCCCCACCCATCAGACAGAAGATACAAACACACACCACCAGGCTCAAGGACACGCTTTAAGTCTTATGAATAGTCCACTTGTACAATAAAGGTATCTCTCTATCTACCTCACCATGGACCTTGCAGTTTATTGTTCACTTGGTGAGCAATTTGGTGCAGCTGTAACATTATGCTGGGCATTCTTTTACCTTTAGTAGCATCTACACCTGGAATGGTACCTTGGATCAGATGCAGAACCAACGTATCTCAGTACAGGTGACATTAAAACTACTACCAGTGACCAATGACCAACGGCAATTACAACACAAAGAGCAAGAGTTTCATTGGGTCCTCTCGGACATATCTATTGACCGTGCAAGTGCTCTGGTGAATAGCTGCTTCTGTTTCTGATGAAGTCTTTATTAGTTCAGTGGTGATGGGGATTGCAATATGGAGAAGTATGAGATGACTGGAACATTTAGGGAGAGCATAACTCCACTTCTACTTCACTTTGCTTTACAATCCTGCCTTCATAATTTGTCATCTTATTTGACGCTTGCCACCTTGTTTACTATGAATTATGCACACATACAATTTGGCAGCCCTGGCTGTATCAGCTCCAAAACTGATTTGTAACCGGAAAGCAAAGGAGTGTAATAAAATGGGAACTATTTGCTCAAATGCAGTGTCTGATAAAACACACCTCATCATAATCCCCTGTCATGCTTAACTCCCTTATGTTTGCAAGGAAATCCTGGCCTACTATTTGCAGAAGGGGTGTATTATTCTCCCCAGCCTTTCTGGGGAAACTCAAGGCAAGAGGGCCTCTGAATCCCAGTCCCTTAGAAACAGGTAAAACCCAGAGCAGGTGAGCTTCTGAATCCCAGTCCCTTAGAAACAGGTAAAACCCAGGGCAGGTGAGCTTCTGAATCACAGTCCCTTAGAAACAGGTAAAACCCAGGGCAGGTGAGCTTCTGAATCCCAGTCCCTTAGAAACAGGTAAAACCCAGAGCAGGTGAGCCTCTGAATCCCAGTCCCTTAGAAACAGGTAAAACCCTGGGCAGGTGAGCTATTCCCCTTAGAAACAGGTAAAACCCAGGGCAGGTGAGCTTCTGAATCCAAGTCCCTTAGAAACAGGTAAAACCCAGCGCAGGTGAGTCTCTGAATCACAGTCCCTTAGAAACAGGTAAATCCCAGAGCAGGTGAGCTTCTGAATCCCAGTCCCTTAGAAACAGGTAAAACCCAGGGCAGGTGAGCCTCTGAATCCCAGTCCCTTAGAAACAGGTAAAACCCAGAGCAGGTGAGTCTCTGAATCCCAGTCCCTTAGAAACAGGTAAAACCCAGGGCAGGTGAGCTTTTCCCCTTAGAAACAGGTAAAACCCAGGGCAGGTGAGCTTCTGAATCCCAGTCCCTTAGAAACAGGTAAAACCCAGCGCAGGTGAGACTCTGAATCACAGTCTCTTAGAAACAGGTAAATCCCAGAGCAGGTGAGCTTCTGAATCCCAGTCCCTTAGAAACAGGTAAAACCCAGCGCAGGTGAGTCTCTGAATCCCAGTCCCTTAGAAACAGGTAAAACCCAGCGCAGGTGAGTCTCTGAATCCCAGTCCCTTAGAAACAGGTAAAACCCAGGGCAGGTGAGCTTCTGAATCCCAGACCCTTAGAAACAGGTAAAACCCAGGGCAGGTGAGCTTCTGAATCCCAGTCCCTTAGAAACAGGTAAAACCCAGAGCAGGTGAGCCTCTGAATCCCAGTCCCTTAGAAACAGGTAAAACCCAGGGCAGGTGAGCTTCTGAATCCCAGTCCCTTAGAAACAGGTAAAACCCAGGGCAGGTGAGCTTCTGAATCCCAGTCCCTTAGAAACAGGTAAAACCCACGGCAGGTGAGCCTCTGAATCCCAGTCCCTTAGAAACAGGTAAAACCCAGGGCAGGTGAGCTTCTGAATCCCAGTCCCTTAGAAACAGGTAAAACCCAGAGCAGGTGAGTCTCTGAATCCCAGTCCCTTAGAAACAGGTAAAACCCAGGGCAGGTGAGCTTCTGAATCCCAGTCCCTTAGAAACAGGTAAAACCCACGGCAGGTGAGCTTCTGAATCCCAGTCCCTTAGAAACAGGTAAAACCCAGGGCAGGTGAGTCTCTGAATCCCAGTCCCTTAGAAACAGGTAAAACCCTGGGCAGGTGAGCCTCCGAATCCCAGTCCCTTAGAAACAGGTAAAACCCAGGGCAGGTGAGTCTCTGAATCCCAGTCCCTTAGAAACAGGTAAAACCCAGGGCAGGTGAGCTTCTGAATCCCAGTCCCTTAGAAACAGGTAAAACCCAGAGCAGGTGAGCCTCTGAATCCCAGTCCCTTAGAAACAGGTAAAACCCAGGGCAGGTGAGCTTCTGAATCCCAGTCCCTTAGAAACAGGTAAAACCCAGAGCAGGTGAGTCTCTGAATCCCAGTCCCTTAGAAACAGGTAAAACCCAGGGCAGGTGAGCTTCTGAATCCCAGTCCCTTAGAAACAGGTAAAACCCAGGGCAGGTGAGCTTCTGAATCCCAGTCCCTTAGAAACAGGTAAAACCCACGGCAGGTGAGCCTCTGAATCCCAGTCCCTTAGAAACAGGTAAAACCCAGGGCAGGTGAGCTTCTGAATCCCAGTCCCTTAGAAACAGGTAAAACCCAGAGCAGGTGAGTCTCTGAATCCCAGTCCCTTAGAAACAGGTAAAACCCAGGGCAGGTGAGCTTCTGAATCCCAGTCCCTTAGAAACAGGTAAAACCCAGAGCAGGTGAGTCTCTGAATCCCAGTCCCTTAGAAACAGGTAAAACCCAGGGCAGATGAGTCTCTGAATCCCAGTCCCTTAGAAACAGGTAAAACCCAGGGCAGGTGAGTCTCTGAATCCCAGTCCCTTAGAAACAGGTAAAACCCACGGCAGGTGAGCTTCTGAATCCCAGTCCCTTAGAAACAGGTAAAACCCAGAGCAGGTGAGTCTCTGAATCCCAGTCCCTTAGAAACAGGTAAAACCCACGGCAGGTGAGCTTCTGAATCCCAGTCCCTTAGAAACAGGTAAAACCCAGAGCAGGTGAGCCTCTGAATCCCAGTCCCTTAGAAACAGGTAAAACCCTGGGCAGGTGAGCTTCTGAATCCCAGTCCCTTAGAAACAGGTAAAACCCAGGGCAGGTGAGTCTCTGAATCCCAGTCCCTTAGAAACAGGTAAAACCCTGGGCAGGTGAGTCTCTGAATCCCAGTCCCTTAGAAACAGGTAAAACCCAGGGCAGGTGAGTCTCTGAATCCCAGTCCCTTAGAAACAGGTAAAACCCAGGGCAGGTGAGTCTCTGAATCCCAGTCCCTTAGAAACAGGTAAAACCCTGGGCAGGTGAGCCTCCGAATCCCAGTCCCTTAGAAACAGGTAAAACCCAGGGCAGGTGAGCTTCTGAATCCCAGTCCCTTAGAAACAGGTAAAACCCAGAGCAGGTGAGCTTCTGAATCCCAGTCCCTTAGAAACAGGTAAAACCCAGAGCAGGTGAGTCTCCGAATCACAGTCCCTTAGAAACAGGTAAAACCCTGGGCAGGTGAGCCTCTGAATCCCAGTCCCTTAGAAACAGGTAAAACCCAGAGCAGGTGAGTCTCCGAATCACAGTCCCTTAGAAACAGGTAAAACCCTGGGCAGGTGAGCCTCTGAATCCCAGTCCCTTAGAAACAGGTAAAACCCTGGGCAGGTGAGCCTCTGAATCCCAGTCCCTTAGAAACAGGTAAAACCCTGGGCAGGTGAGCCTCTGAATCCCAGTCCCTTAGAAACAGGTAAAACCCAGAGCAGGTGAGCCTATGAATCCCAGTCCCTTAGAAACAGGTAAAACCCTGGGCAGGTGAGCCTCTGAATCCCAGTCCCTTAGAAACAGGTAAAACCCTGGGCAGGTGAGCCTCTGAATCCCAGTCCCTTAGAAACAGGTAAACCCCAGGGCAGGTGAGCTTCTGAATCCCAGTCCCTTAGAAACAGGTAAACCCCAGGGCAGGTGAGCCTCTGAATCCCAGTCCCTTAGAAACAGGTAAAACCCAGAGCAGGTGAGCCTCTGAATCCCAGTCCCTTAGAAACAGGTAAAACCCAGAGCAGGTGAGCCTCTGAATCCCAGTCCCTTAGAAACAGGTAAAACCCTGGGAAGGTGAGCCTCTGAATCCCAGTCCCTTAGAAACAGGTAAAACCCTGGGCAGGTGAGTCTCCGAATCCCAGTCCCTTAGAAACAGGTAAAACCCAGAGCAGGTGAGCTTCTGAATCCCAGTCCCTTAGAAACAGGTAAAACCCAGAGCAGGTGTGCCTCTGAATCCCAGTCCCTTAGAAACAGGTAAACCCCAGGGCAGGTGAGTCTCTGAATCCCAGTCCCTTAGAAACAGGTAAAACCCTGGGCAGGTGAGCCTCCGAATCCCAGTCCCTTAGAAACAGGTAAAACCCAGGGCAGGTGAGTCTCTGAATCCCAGTCCCTTAGAAACAGGTAAAACCCAGGGCAGGTGAGCTTCTGAATCCCAGTCCCTTAGAAACAGGTAAAACCCTGGGCAGGTGAGCTTCTGAATCCCAGTCCCTTAGAAACAGGTAAAACCCAGAGCAGGTGAGCTTCTGAATCCCAGTCCCTTAGAAACAGGTAAAACCCAGGGCAGGTGAGTCTCTGAATCCCAGTCCCTTAGAAACAGGTAAAACCCTGGGCAGGTGAGTCTCTGAATCCCAGTCCCTTAGAAACAGGTAAAACCCAGAGCAGGTGAGCTTCTGAATCCCAGTCCCTTAGAAACAGGTAAAACCCAGGGCAGGTGAGCCTCTGAATCCCAGTCCCTTAGAAACAGGTAAAACCCAGGGCAGGTGAGCTTCTGAATCCCAGTCCCTTAGAAACAGGTAAAACCCAGAGCAGGTGAGCTTCTGAATCCCAGTCCCTTAGAAACAGGTAAAACCCAGGGCAGGTGAGCCTCTGAATCCCAGTCCCTTAGAAACAGGTAAAACCCAGAGCAGGTGAGCTTCTGAATCCCAGTCCCTTAGAAACAGGTAAAACCCAGGGCAGGTGAGCCTCTGAATCCCAGTCCCTTAGAAACAGGTAAAACCCAGGGCAGGTGAGCTTCTGAATCCCAGTCCCTTAGAAACAGGTAAAACCCAGGGCAGGTGAGCTTCTGAATCCCAGTACCTTTGAGGCTGCTCAAATCAGCTGCCTGCTATAATAACAAACACACACCCTTTCTTTCATTTCCTTTAGCCACTTTTTGATGTTTCTGTTACAAAAACCGTGTCTGAGTTGGCCACCAAATACATTGAATAGCCAAAATACCAAGGGTGGCTGGTGAGGGAAAACAACAGAAAATGAGTGACTAATTAAATGAGGTCTGAGCTCATAGTGAGGGGGTTTACACACTGAGGCTGTCAGCTTGCTTGTCCAAGTGAATTTCACAAAGCATTAATTGTTCAGCAAAGGGTGCCCCTGAACAACTGGGTTGTTTAGGAGGATATTAAAGAGACATTAAGGGCATTACGAAGCAATTACTTCTTATACTTTAGAAATGATTGCCACTCATTAGATTGCACAACAGATTGCCACTCATTAAATTCATTTTCATAACTTGTTTATTGGGGTATTTGAGCTCACAACTTCCAGATCAAATTAAGTGACTGGGAGATCGAATCAAGGTGATGCTGGAGGTCAACTTGATGTGTTTGCATGCATTTGAGCATGTGTGTGTGAGTGAGTGAGAGTGTGAGAGCGAGAAGAGTGTGTATGTGTGTGTGAGAGAATGAGTGTGTGGTTGTGTGTGAGAGAGAGAGTGAGTATGGTTGTGTGTGAGAGAGTGTCAGAGAGAGAGTGAGTGTGAGAGAGAGTGTGAGAGGAGACTGTGTGAGAGAGAGTCTGAGAGAGAGAGTATGAGAGTGTGTGAAACAGAGAGTGAGTGTGTGTGAGACAGAGAGTGAGTGTGGTTGTGAGAGAGAGAGAGTGTGTGTGAGAGAGTGTGAGTATGAGAGAGTGTGAGTGTGGTTGGGTGAGAGAGAGAGAGAGTGAGTGTGAGAGAGAGTGAGTCTGAGAGAGAGTGTGAGAGAGAGAGTGTGTGAAAGAGAGTGTGAGAGGGAGACTGTGTGAGAGAGAGTGGGTGACAGAGAGAGAGCGAGTGAGTGTGGTTGTGTATGAGAGAGAGTGTGTGAGAGAGTGTAAGAGAGCGTGTGTGAGAGAGCGTGTGAGAGTGTGTGTGAGAGAAAGTATGTGTGTGAGAGAGAGCGTGTGAGAGAGAGTGAGTGTGGTTGGGTGAGAGAGAGAGTGAGTATGGCTGGGTGTGAGAGAGAGTGAGTGTGGTTGGGTGAGAGAGAGAGTGTGTGTGCATGGGTGTGAGAGAGAGTGTGTGAGAGAGAGTGTGAGAGAGACTGTGTGTGAAAGACAGAGTGAGTGTGGTTGTGTGTGAGAGAGAGTGTGTCTGAGAGAGAGTGTGTGAGAGAGTGTGTGGGAGGGAGACTGTGTGAGACAGAGATTGAGTGTGGTTGTGCGAGAGAGAGTGTGTGTGTGAGAAAGAGAGTGTGTGTGTGTGAGAGAGTGAGTGTGGTTGTGTGTGAGAGAGAGAGTAAGTGTGGTTGTGTGTGAGAGGGTGTGAGTGTGGTTGGGTGAGAGAGAGAGTGTGGGTGAGTGTGTGAGAGAGAGTGTGTATGTGAGGGAGTGTGTGTGAGAGATGGTGTGAGAGATACAGAGTGTGTGTGAGAGAGAAAGTGTGTGGTTGGGTGAGAGAGAGAGTTTGAAAGAGAGTGCCTGAGAGAGAGAGTGAGTATAGTGGGGTGAGAGAGAGAGTGAGCATGGCTGGATGAGAGAGAGAGAGAGTGTGGTGTTGTGTGAGAGACAGTGTGTAAGAGAGTGTGAGTGAGAGTCTGTGTGAGAGAGAGTGAGTGAGTGTGTGAGAGTGAATGTGAGAGAGAGAGTGAGTGTGAGAGAGAGTGTGAGAGGGAGACTGTGTGTGAGAGAGAGTGTGTGTGAGAGAGAACGAGTGAGTGTGGTTGTGTATGAGGGAGAGAGTGTGAGAGAGCGTGAGAGTGTGTGTGAGAGAAAGTATGTGTGTGAGAGAGAGTGTGTGAGAGAGAGTGTGTGAGAGTGTGTGTGAGAGAAAGTATGTGTGTGAGAGAGAGTGTGTGAGAGTGTGTGTGAGAGAGAGTGAGTGTGCATGGGTGTGAGAGAGAGTGTGTGAGAGAGTGTGTGTGAGAGAGAGTGAGTGTGCATGGGTGTGAGAGAGAGTGTGTGAAAGAGAGTGTGAGAGAGAGACTGTGTGTGTGAAAGACAGAGTGAGTGTGGTTGTGTGTGAGAGAGAGTGTGTCTGAGAGAGAGTGTGTGAGAGTGTGTTTGGGAGGGAGAGTGTGTGTGAGACAGAGTGAGTGTGTGTGAGAGAGAGTGAGTGTGGTTGTGTGTGAGAGAGACTGTGTGGTTGTGTGTGAGAGAGAGAGTAAGTGTGGTTGTGTGTGAGAGGGTGTGTGTGAGAGAGTGTGAGAAAGATTGTGT
This sequence comes from Hemitrygon akajei, assembly GCF_048418815.1. NCBI lineage: Eukaryota > Metazoa > Chordata > Chondrichthyes > Myliobatiformes > Dasyatidae > Hemitrygon > Hemitrygon akajei. The sequence continues at coordinate 109,402,193 of NC_133133.1, read as the reverse complement.
GTGAGAGTGTGTGAGAAAGATTGTGTGTGACAGTGTGTGAGTGTGGTTGGTTGGGTGTGTGAGAGAGAGTGTGTGAGAGAGTGTGTGTGAGGGAGTGTGTGTGAGAGATGGTGAGAGAGATACAGAGTGTGTGTGAGAGAGAAAGTGTGTGTGGTTGTGTGTGAGAGTGTGTGTGAGGGAGAGCCTGTGAGGGAGAGCGTGTGAGAGAGAGCGTGTGAAAGAGAGAGTGTCTGAATGGCTGTGTGAGAGAGAGTGTGTGCAAAAGACAGAGTGAGTGTGGTTGGGTGTGAGAGAGAGTGTGGTTGTGTATGAGAGAGAGTGTGTGAAAGACAGAGTGAGTGTGGTTGTGTGTGAGAGAGAGTGTGTCTGAGAGAGAGTGTGTGAGAGAGTGTTTGGGAGGGAGAGTGTGGGTGGGTGTGAGTGTGTGAGAGAGTGTGTGTGAGAGATACAGAGTGTGTGTGAGAGAGAAAGTGTGTGTGGTTGTGTGTGACAGTGTGTGTGAGAGAGAGTGTGTGGTTGGGTGAGAGAGTAAGTGTGGTTCAGTGAGAGAGAGAGAGAGAGTTTGAGAGAGAGTGCCTGAGAGAGAGAGAGAGTGAGTATGGTGGGGTGAGAGAGAGAGAGTGAGTATGGTTGTGTGGGAGAGCAAGAGGGTGAGTGTGAGAGGGAGAGTGTGTGTGAGGGAGAGTGTGTGTGAGGGAGAGTGTGTGTGAGACAGAGAGTGAGTGTGGTTGTGAAAGAGAGAGTGTGTGAGAGAGTGTGAGTGTGGTTGTGTGTGAGAGGGTGCATGTGAGAGTGTGTGAGAGTTTGTGTGAGAGAGAGAGTGTGAGAGAGAGAGAGTGAGTGAGAGAGAGGGTGTGTGTGAGAGAGTGTGAGTGTGGTTGTGTGCGAGAGAGAGTGAATGAGTGTGAGAGAGAGTGTGAGAGACAGTGAGAGAGAGTGTATGAGTGAGAGATACAGAGTGTGTGTGAGAGAGAAAGTGTGTGGTTGTGTGCGAGAGTGTGTGTGAGAGAGAGTGTGAGAGAGATAGTGAGTGTGGTTGGGTGAGAGAGTAAGTGTGGTTTGGTGAGAGAGAGTGTGTGAGAGAGAGTGTCTGAGAGAGAGAGAGTGAGAGAGGTTGTGTGTAAGAGAGAATGTGTGAGAGAGAGTGTGTGTGAGTGAGAGTGTGTGTGAGAGAGAGTGAGTATGGTTGTGTGTGAGAGCAAGAGTGTGAGAGAGAGTGAGAGTGTGGGTGGGTGTGAGAGGGAGTGTGTGCGAGGTTGTGTGTGAGAGAGAAAGTGTGTCTGGTTGTGTGTGTGAGAGAGAGTAAGTGTGGTTGGGTGAGAGTGTGTGTGGTTGTGTGAGAGAGTGTGTGTGAGTGAGAGTGTGTGTGAGAGAATGAGTGAGTGTGGTTGTGTGTGAGAGAGTGAGTATGGTTGTGTGAGAGAGTGAGTGAGTGTGTGTGAGAAACAGTGTATGTGAGAGAGAGAGTGTGTGTGTGAGGGAGAGAGTGTGTGTGAGAGAGAGTGAGTATGGTTGTGTGTGAGAGAGTGTGTGTGAGAGAGTGTGTGTGAGAGAGTGTGTGTGAGAGAGAGTGAGTGTGAGAGAGTGTGTGTGAAAGAGAATGTGAGAGGGAGACTGTGTGAGAGAGAGTCTGAGAGAGAGTGTATGAGAGTGTGTGAGAGAGAGTGTGTGTGAGAGAGAGTGAGTGTGTGTGAGGGAGAGTGTGTGTGAGAGAAAGTAAGAGTGTGAGAGAGAGAGTGTGTGAGAGAGACAGAGTGAGTGTGGTTGTGTGTGAGAGGGTGTGTGTGAGAGAAAGTAAGAGTGTGAGGGAGAGAGTGTGTGTGAGAGAGAGTGAGTGTGGTTTGGTGAGAGAGAGATTGATCCCACATCACCACAGAGTTTCCTATCCATCCCTAGGGCAGATCCCACATCACCACAGTGTGAGAGAGAGAGTGAGTGTGGTTGTGTGAGAGAGTGTGTGTGAGAGAGAGTGAGTGTGTGAGAGAGAGTGTGTGTGAGAGAGAGAGTGTGAGAGAGATAGTGAGTGTGGTTGGTGTGTTTGAAAGAGAGTATGAGTGAGAGAGAGTGAGAGAGAGTGTGTGAGAGTGTGAGAGAGAGTATGTGTGAGAGAGAGTGTGTGTGAGAGAGAGTGAGTGTGGTTTGGTGAGAGAGAGATTGATCCCACATCACCACAGAGTTTCCTATCCATCCCTAGGGCAGATCCCACATCACCACAGAGTGTGTGAGAGAGAGAGTGAGTGTGGTTGTGTGAGAGAGTGTGTGTGAGAGAGAGTGTGTGTGAGAGAGAGTGAGTGTGAGAGAGATAGTGAGTGTGGTTGGTGTGTTTGAAAGAGAGTATGAGTGAGAGAGAGTGAGAGAGAGTGTGTGAGAGTGTGAGAGAGTGTGTGTGTGAGAGAGTGAGTGTGAGAGAGACAGAGAGTGTCAGAGACTGTGAGGGAGAGTGTGAGAGAGAGTGTGTGTGAAAGAGAGTGTGAGAGGGAGACTGTGCGTTAGAGAAAGAGTGTCTTAGAGAAAATGTGTGAGAGAGTGTGTGGGAGACAGAGAGTGAGTGTGGTTGAGTGTGTGAGAGAGATTGAGTGTGAGAGAGAGATAGTGAGTGTGGTTGTGTGTGAGAGGGTGTGTGTGAGAGTGTGTGTCAGAGAGTGTGAGTGTGGTTGGGTTAGAGAGAGAGTGTGTGTGAGAGATACAGAGTGTGTGTGAGAGAGAGAGTGTGTGGTTGTGTGTGAGTGATAGTATGTGTGAGAGAAAGTATTGGTATGAGAGAGAGAGAGATTGAGTATGGTTGGGTGAGAGAGAGAGTGAGTATGGTTGCGTGAGAGAGAGAGTGTGAGTATGGTTGGGTCTGAGAGAGAGAGTGAGTGTGGTAGGGTGAGAGAGAGTGAGTGTGTGTGAGGGAGAGTGTGTGTGCGAGAGAGTGAGTGTGGATGGGTGAGAGAGAGAGTGTGAGTGTTGGTGGGTGTGAGAGTGTGTGTGAGAGAAAGTATGTGTATGAGAGAGAGTGTGTGTGAGAGAGAGAGTGAGTGTAGTTGTGTGTGAGGGAGAGTGTGTGTGAGAGAAAGTATATGTGTGTGAGAGAGAGTGAATGTGGTTGGGTGAGAGAGAGAGTGAGTATGGTTGGGTCTGAGAGAGTGTGTGGTAGGGTGCGAGAGAGAGTGTGTGAGAAAGAGTGTGTGTGAGAGAGTGAGAGTATGGTTGAGTCTGAGAGAGAGTAAGTGTGGTTGGGTGAGAGAGAGTGAGTGTGTGTGGGTGTGAGAGAGAGTGGGTGTGATTGTGTGTGAGAGAGAGTGTGTGTGAGAGAGTGAGAGTGAGTGCGGTTGTGTGTGAGGGATAGTGTGTGTGAGAGAGAGTGAGTGTAGCTGGGTGAGAGAGAGTGAGCATGGTTGGGTGAGAGAGAGAGTGAGTGTGGTAGGGTGTGAGAGACTGTGTGAGAGAGAGTGAGAGTGAGTGAGAGTGTGTGTGAGAGAGAGTGAGTATGGTTGTGTGTGAGAGCAAGAGTGTGAGAGAGAGTGAGAGTGTGAGTGGGTGTGAGAGAGTGTGTGTGAGAGGGAGTGTGTGCGAGGTTGTGTGTGAGAGAGAAAGTGTGTCTGGTTGTGTGTGAGAGTGTGTGTGAGAGAGAGTAAGTGTGGTTGGGTGAGAGTGTGTGTGGTTGTGTGAGAGAGTGTGTGTGAGTGAGAGTGTGTGTGAGAGAATGAGTGAGTGTGGTTGTGTGTGAGAGAGTGAGTATGGTTGTGTGAGAGAGTGAGTGAGTGTGTGTGAGAAACAGTGTATGTGAGAGAGAGAGTGTGTGTGTGAGGGAGAGAGTGTGTGTGAGAGATACAGAGTGTGTGTGAGAGAGTGTGTGTGAGAGAGTGTGTGTGAGAGAGAGTGAGTGTGAGAGAGTGTGTGTGAGAGAATGTGAGAGTGAGACTGTGTGAGAGAGAGTCTGAGAGAGAGTGTATGAGAGTGTGTGAGAGAGAGTGTGTGTGAGAGAGAGTGAGTGTGTGTGAGGGAGAGTGTGTGTGAGAGAAAGTAAGAGTGTGAGAGAGAGTGTGTGAGAGAGACAGAGTGAGTGTGGTTGTGTGTGAGAGGGTGTGTGTGAGAGAAAGTAAGAGTGTGAGGGAGAGAGTGTGTGTGAGAGAGAGTGAGTGTGGTTTGGTGAGAGAGAGATTGATCCCACATCACCACAGAGTTTCCTATCCATCCCTAGGGCAGATCCCACATCACCACAGAGTGTGTGAGAGAGAGAGTGAGTGTGGTTGTGTGAGAGAGTGTGTGTGAGAGAGAGTGAGTGTGTGAGAGAGAGTGTGTGTGAGAGAGAGAGTGTGAGAGAGATAGTGAGTGTGGTTGGTGTGTTTGAAAGAGAGTATGAGTGAGAGAGAGTGAGAGAGAGTGTGTGAGAGTGTGAGAGAGAGTATGTGTGAGAGAGAGTGTGTGTGAGAGAGAGTGAGTGTGGTTTGGTGAGAGAGACATTGATCCCACATCACCACAGAGTTTCCTATCCATCCCTAGGGCAGATCCCACATCACCACAGAGTGTGTGAGAGAGAGAGTGAGTGTGGTTGTGTGAGAGAGTGTGTGTGAGAGAGTGTGTGTGTGAGAGAGTGTGTGTGTGAGAGAGAGTGTGTGTGAGAGAGAGAGAGTGTGAGAGAGATAGTGAGTGTGGTTGGTGTGTTTGAAAGAGAGTATGAGTGAGAGAGAGTGAGAGAGAGTGTGTGAGAGTGTGAGAGAGTGTGTGTGTGAGAGAGTGAGTGTGAGAGAGACAGAGAGTGTCAGAGACTGTGAGGGAGAGTGTGAGAGAGAGTGTGTGTGAAAGAGAGTGTGAGAGGGAGACTGTGCGTTAGAGAAAGAGTGTCTTAGAGAAAATGTGTGAGAGAGTGTGTGGGAGACAGAGTGAGTGTGGTTGAGTGTGTGAGAGAGATTGAGTGTGAGAGAGAGATAGTGAGTGTGGTTGTGTGTGAGAGGGTGTGTGTGAGAGTGTGTGTCAGAGAGTGTGAGTGTGGTTGGGTTAGAGAGAGAGTGTGTGTGAGAGATACAGAGTGTGTGTGAGAGAGAGAGTGTGTGGTTGTGTGTGAGTGATAGTATGTGTGAGAGAAAGTATTGGTATGAGAGAGAGAGAGATTGAGTATGGTTGGGTGAGAGAGAGAGTGAGTATGGTTGCGTGAGAGAGAGAGTGTGAGTATGGTTGGGTCTGAGAGAGAGAGTGAGTGTGGTAGGGTGAGAGAGAGTGAGTGTGTGTGAGGGAGAGTGTGTGTGCGAGAGAGTGAGTGTGGATGGGTGAGAGAGAGAGTGTGTGTTGGTGGGTGTGAGAGTGTGTGTGAGAGTGTGAGAGAAAGTATGTGTATGAGAGAGTGTGTGAGAGAGAGAGTGAGTGTAGTTGTGTGTGAGGGAGAGTGTGTGTGAGAGAAAGTATATATGTGTGAGAGAGAGTGAATGTGGTTGGGTGAGAGAGAGAGTGAGTATGGTTGGGTCTGAGAGAGTGTGTGGTAGGGTGCGAGAGAGAGTGTGTGAGAAAGAGTGTGTGTGAGAGAGAGTGAGAGTATGGTTGAGTCTGAGAGAGAGTAAGTGTGGTTGGGTGAGAGAGAGTGAGTGTGTGTGGGTGTGAGAGAGAGTGGGTGTGATTGTGTGTGAGAGAGAGTGTGTGTGAGAGAGTGAGAGTGAGTGCGGTTGTGTGTGAGGGATAGTGTGTGTGAGAGAGAGTGAGTGTAGCTGGGTGAGAGAGAGTGAGCATGGTTGGGTGAGAGAGAGAGTGAGTGTGGTAGGGTGTGAGAGACTGTGTGAGAGAGAGTGAGAGTGTGGGTGTGTGTGAGAGGGAGTGTGTGCAAGAGTGTGTGTGAGAGAGAAAGTGTGTCTGGTTGTGTGTGAGAGTCTGTGTGAGAGAGAGTGAGTGTGGTTGGGTGAGAGTGTGTGTGAGTGAGTGTGTGAGTGAGAGTGTGTGTGAGAGAATGAGTGAGTGTGGTTCTGTGTGAGAGAGCGTGAGTATGGTTGGGTGAGAGAGAGAGTGAGTGTGTGTGAGGGAGAGTGTGTGTGAGACAGAGAGTGAGTGTGGTTGTGAAAGAGAGAGTGTGTGAGAGAGTGTGAGTGTGGTTGTGTGCGAGAGGGTGCGTGTGAGAGTGTGTGAGAAAGAGTGTGAGAGAGCGTGTGTGAAAGAGATTGTGAGAGGGAGACTGTGTGTGAGAGAGAGTGTCTGAGAGTGTGTGAGAGTGTGTGGGAGAGAGTGTGTGTGAGACAGAGAGTGAGTGTGGTTGTGAAAGAGAGAGTGTGTGAGAGGGTGTGAGTGTAGTTGTGTGTGAGAGTGTGTGAGAGAGAGAATGTTGGAGAGAGAGAATGTGTGAGAGAGAGAGTGAGAGAGAGTGAGTGTGAGAGTGTGTGAGAGAGAGAATGTTGGAGAGAGAGAATGTGTGAGAGAGAGAGTGAGTGTGGTTGTGAAAGAGAGAGTGTGTGAGAGAGTGTGAGAGTGGTTGTGTGTGAGAGGGTGCATGTGAGAGTGTGTGAGAAAGAGTGTGTGTGAGAGAGAGAGTGTGAGTGTGTGTGTGTGTGTGAGGGAGAGAGTGTGTGTGAGAGAGAGTGAGTATGGTTGTGTGTGAGAGAGAGAGAGAGTGAGAGAGAGAGAAAGAGTGAGTGTGAGAGAGTGTGTGTGAAAGAGAGTGTGAGAGGGAGACTGTGAGAGAGAGTCTGAGAGAGAGTGAGTGTGGTTTGGTGAGAAAGAGTGATTGTGTGTGAGAGAGAGATTGTGGGTGGGTGTGAGAGAGTGTGTGAGAGTGTATGTGTGAGAGATACAGAGTGCGTGTGAGAGAGAAAGTGTGTGTGGTTGTGTGTGAGAGTGTGTGTGAGAGAGAGTGTGAGAGACTGTGAGAGAGTGAGAGAGATTTTGTGTAAGAGAGAGTGAGTATGGTTGTGAGAGAGAGAGAGAGAGACTGAGTGAGTGTGAGAGAGAGTGTGAGTGTGAGAGAGAGTGTGAGAGACTGTGTGAGAGAGAGTGAGTGTGAGAGAGAGTGTGTGAGAGAGTGTGAGTGTGGTTGTCTGTGAGAGAGTGTGTGAGAAAGTCTGTGTGTGAGAGTGTGAGTGTGGTTGGGTGAGAGAGAGTGAGTGTGTGTGAGGGAGAGTGTGTGTGAGAGAATGTATGAGTGTGAGAGAGAGTATGGTTGAGTGTGAGAGAGAGTGATTGAGTGTGAGGCAGTGAGTGTGAGAATGAGAGTGAGTGAGTGTGAGAGACAGAGTGTGAGAGAGTGTGTGTGAAAGAGAGTGTGAGAGGGAGACTGTGTGAGAGAGAGTGTCTGAGAGAGCGTGTGTGAGAGTGTGTGGGAGAGAGAAAGTGTGTGTGGTTGTGTGTGACAGTGTGTGTGAGAGAGAGTGTGTGGTTGGGTGAGAGAGTAAGTGTGGTTCAGTGAGAGAGAGAGAGAGTTTGAGAGAGAGTGCCTGAGAGAGAGAGAGAGTGAGTATGGTGGGGTGAGAGAGAGAGAGAGAGAGAGAGTATAGTTGTGTGGGAGAGCAAGAGGGTGAGTATGAGAGGGAGAGGGAGTGTGAGAGAGAGTGAGAGTGTGGGTGTGTGTGAGAGAGAAAGTGTGTCTGGTTGTGTGTGAGAGTGTGTGCGAGAGAGAGTGAGTGTGGTTGGGTGAGAGTGTGTGTGAGTGAGTGTGTGAGTGAGAGTGTGTGTGAGAGAATGAGTGAGTGTGGTTCTGTGTGAGAGAGAGTGAGTATGGTTGTGTGAGAGAGAGAGTGAGTGTGTGTGAGGGAGTGTGTGTGTGAGACAGAGAGTGAGTGTGGTTGTGAAAGAGAGAGTGTGTGAGAGAGTGTGAGTGTGGTTGTGTGTGAGAGGGTGCATGTGAGAGTGTGTGAGAGTTTGTGTGAGAGAGAGAGTGTGAGAGAGAGAGAGTGAGTGAGAGAGAGAGAGTGAGTGTGAGAGAGAGTGTGAGAGGGAGACTGTGTGAGAAAGAGTCTGAGAGAGAGTGTATGAGAGTGTGTGAGAGAGTGTGTGTGAGAGAGTGTGTATGAGAGAGAGTGTGTGTGAGAGAGGTTGTGTGTGAGAGAGACAGAGTGAGTGTGGTTGTGTGTGAGAGGGTGTGTGTGAGAGAGAGTGTGTGAAAGAGTATGTGAGAGAGAGTGTGAGAGAGAGTGTGTGTGGGTGTGAGAGAGAGAGTGTGTGAGAGAGTGTGTGAGAGAGAGTGTGTGTGGGTGTGAGAGAGAGAGTGTGTGAGAGAGAGAGTGAGTGGTTGTGTGAGAGAGAGAGTGTGTGTGAGGGAGAGTGTGTGTGAGACAGAGAGTGAGTGTGGTTGTGAAAGAGAGAGTGTGTGAGAGAGTGTGAGTGTAGTTGTGTGTGAGAGGGTGCATGTGAGAGTGTGTGAGAGTTTGTGTGAGAGAGAGAGTGTGAGAGAGAGAGAGAGTGAGTGAGAGAGAGAGTGTGTGTGAGAGAGTGTGAGTGTGGTTGTGTGCGAGAGAGAGTGAGTGAGTGTGAGAGAGAGTGTGAGAGACAGTGAGAGAGAGTGTATGAGTGAGAGATACAGAGTGTGTGTGAGAGAGAAAGTGTGTGGTTGTGTGCGAGAGTGTGTGTGAGAGAGAGTGTGAGAGAGATAGTGAGTGTGGTTGGGTGAGAGAGTAAGTGTGGTTTGGTGAGATGGAGATTGTGAGAGAGAGTGTCTGAGAGAGAGAGAGAGTGAGAGAGGTTGTGTGTAAGAGAGAATGTGTGAGAGAGAGAGTGTGTGTGACTGAGAGAGAGTGAGTATGGTTGTGTGTGAGAGCAAGAGTGTGAGAGAGAGTAAGAGTGTGGGTGGGTGTGAGAGAGTGTGTGTGGTTGTGTGAGAGAGTGTGTGTGAGTGAGAGTGTGTGTGAGAGAATGAGTGAGTGTGGTTGTGTGTGAGAGAGAGTAAGTGTGGTTGGGTGAGAGTGTGTGTGAGTGAGTGTGCGTGTGAGAGTGTGTGTGGTTGTGTGAGAGAGTGTGTGTGAGAGAGAGTGTGTGTGAGAGAGGTTGTGTGTGAGAGAGACAGAGTGAGTGTGGTTGTGTGTGAGAGGGTGTGTGTGAGAGAGAGTGTGAGAGAGAGTGTGTGTGGGTGTGAGAGAGAGAGAGAGTGTGTGAGAGAGAGAGTGAGTGGTTGTGTGAGAGAGAGTGTGTGTGAGAGAGAGAGTGTCTGAGAGAGAGAGTGAGTGGGTGTGTGAGAGAGAGTGTGTGAGAGAGAGTGTGTGTGGGTGTGAGAGAGAGAGTGTGTGAGAGAGTGTGTGTGGGTGTGAGAGAGAGAGTGTGTGTGAGAGTGTGTGTGTGTGTGAGAGAAAGTATGTGTGTGAGAGAGTGAGTGTGGTTGTGAAAGAGAGAGCGTGTGAGAGAGTTTGAGTGTAGTTGTGTGTGAGAGTGTGTGAGAGAGAGAATGTGTGAGAGAGAGAGTGAGAGAGAGTGAGTGTGAGAGAGTGTGTGAGAGAGAGAGTGTGTGTGAGACAGAGAGTGAGTGTGGTTGTGAAAGAGAGAGTGTGTGAGAGAGTGTGAGAGTGGTTGTGTGTGAGAGGGTGCATGTGAGAGTGTGTGAGAAAGAGTGTGTGTGAGAGAGAGTGTGTGAGAGAGAGTGTGTGAGAGAGAGTGTGTGAGAGTGTGTGTGTGGGAGTGTATGAGTGAGAGATACAGAGTGTGTGTGAGAGAGAAAGTGTGTGGTTGTGTGCGAGAGTGTGTGTGAGAGAGAGTGTGAGAGAGATAGTGAGTGTGGTTGGGTGAGAGAGTAAGTGTGGTTTGGTGAGAGAGAGTGTGTGAGAGAGAGTGTCTGAGAGAGAGAGAGAGTGAGAGAGGTTGTGTGTAAGAGAGAATGTGTGAGAGAGAGTGTGTGTGAGTGAGAGTGTGTGTGAGAGAGAGTGAGTATGGTTGTGTGTGAGAGCAAGAGTGTGAGAGAGAGTGAGAGTGTGGGTGGGTGTGAGAGAGTGTGTGTGAGAGGGAGTGTGTGCGAGGTTGTGTGTGAGAGAGAAAGTGTGTCTGGTTGTGTGTGAGAGTGTGTGTGAGAGAGAGTAAGTGTGGTTGGGTGAGAGTGTGTGTGGTTGTGTGAGAGAGTGTGTGTGAGTGAGAGTGTGTGTGAGAGAATGAGTGAGTGTGGTTGTGTGTGAGAGAGTGAGTATGGTTGTGTGAGAGAGTGAGTGAGTGTGTGTGAGAAACAGTGTATGTGAGAGAGAGAGTGTGTGTGTGAGGGAGAGAGTGTGTGTGAGAGATACAGAGTGTGTGTGAGAGAGTGTGTGTGAGAGAGTGTGTGTGAGAGAGAGTGAGTGTGAGAGAGTGTGTGTGAAAGAGAATGTGAGAGGGAGACTGTGTGAGAGAGAGTCTGAGAGAGAGTGTATGAGAGTGTGTGAGAGAGAGTGTGTGTGAGAGAGAGTGAGTGTGTGTGAGGGAGTGTGTGTGTGAGAGAAAGTAAGAGTGTGAGAGAGAGAGTGTGTGAGAGAGACAGAGTGAGTGTGGTTGTGTGTGAGAGGGTGTGTGTGAGAGAAAGTAAGAGTGTGAGGGAGAGAGTGTGTGTGAGAGAGAGTGAGTGTGGTTTGGTGAGAGAGAGATTGATCCCACATCACCACAGAGTTTCCTATCCATCCCTAGGGCAGATCCCACATCACCACAGAGTGTGTGAGAGAGAGAGTGAGTGTGGTTGTGTGAGAGAGTGTGTGTGAGAGAGAGTGAGTGTGTGAGAGAGAGTGTGTGTGAGAGAGAGAGTGTGAGAGAGATAGTGAGTGTGGTTGGTGTGTTTGAAAGAGAGTATGAGTGAGAGAGAGTGAGAGAGAGTGTGTGAGAGTGTGAGAGAGAGTATGTGTGAGAGAGAGTGTGTGTGAGAGAGAGTGAGTGTGGTTTGGTGAGAGAGAGATTGATCCCACATCACCACAGAGTTTCCTATCCATCCCTAGGGCAGATCCCACATCACCACAGAGTGTGTGAGAGAGAGAGTGAGTGTGGTTGTGTGAGAGAGTGTGTGTGAGAGAGAGTGTGTGTGAGAGAGAGTGAGTGTGAGAGAGAGAGTGTGAGAGAGATAGTGAGTGTAGTTGGTGTGTTTGAAAGAGAGTATGAGTGAGAGAGAGTGAGAGAGAGTGTGTGAGAGTGTGAGAGAGTGTGTGTGTGAGAGAGTGTGAGAGGGAGACTGTGCGTTAGAGAAAGAGTGTCTTAGAGAAAATGTGTGAGAGAGTGTGTGGGAGACAGAGAGTGAGTGTGGTTGAGTGTGTGAGAGAGATTGAGTGTGAGAGAGAGATAGTGAGTGTGGTTGTGTGTGAGAGGGTGTGTGTGAGAGTGTGTGTCAGAGAGTGTGAGTGTGGTTGGGTTAGAGAGAGAGTGTGTGTGAGAGAGAGTGAGTATGGTTGTGTGTGAGAGAGTGTGTGTGAGAGAGTGTGTGTGAGAGAGAGTGAGTGTGAGAGAGTGTGTGTGAAAGAGAATGTGAGAGGGAGACTGTGTGAGAGAGAGTCTGAGAGAGAGTGTATGAGAGTGTGTGAGAGAGAGTGTGTGTGAGAGAGAGTGAGTGTGTGTGAGGGAGAGTGTGTGTGAGAGAAAGTAAGAGTGTGAGAGAGAGAGTGTGTGAGAGAGACAGAGTGAGTGTGGTTGTGTGTGAGAGGGTGTGTGTGAGAGAAAGTAAGAGTGTGAGGGAGAGAGTGTGTGTGAGAGAGAGTGAGTGTGGTTTGGTGAGAGAGAGATTGATCCCACATCACCACAGAGTTTCCTATCCATCCCTAGGGCAGATCCCACATCACCACAGAGTGTGTGAGAGAGAGAGTGAGTGTGGTTGTGTGAGAGAGTGTGTGTGAGAGAGAGTGAGTGTGTGAGAGAGAGTGTGTGTGAGAGAGAGAGTGTGAGAGAGATAGTGAGTGTGGTTGGTGTGTTTGAAAGAGAGTATGTGAGAGAGAGTGAGAGAGAGTGTGTGAGAGTGTGAGAGAGAGTATGTGTGAGAGAGAGTGTGTGTGAGAGAGAGTGAGTGTGGTTTGGTGAGAGAGAGATTGATCCCACATCACCACAGAGTTTCCTATCCATCCCTAGGGCAGATCCCACATCACCACAGAGTGTGTGAGAGAGAGAGTGAGTGTGGTTGTGTGAGAGAGTGTGTGTGAGAGAGAGTGTGTGTGAGAGAGAGTGAGTGTGAGAGAGAGAGTGTGAGAGAGATAGTGAGTGTGGTTGGTGTGTTTGAAAGAGAGTATGAGTGAGAGAGAGTGAGAGAGAGTGTGTGAGAGTGTGAGAGAGTGTGTGTGTGAGAGAGTGAGTGTGAGAGAGACAGAGAGTGTCAGAGACTGTGAGGGAGAGTGTGAGAGAGAGTGTGTGTGAAAGAGAGTGTGAGAGGGAGACTGTGCGTTAGAGAAAGAGTGTCTTAGAGAAAATGTGTGAGAGAGTGTGTGGGAGACAGAGTGAGTGTGGTTGAGTGTGTGAGAGAGATTGAGTGTGAGAGAGAGATAGTGAGTGTGGTTGTGTGTGAGAGGGTGTGTGTGAGAGTGTGTGTCAGAGAGTGTGAGTGTGGTTGTGTGTGAGTGATAGTATGTGTGAGAGAAAGTATTGGTATGAGAGAGAGAGAGATTGAGTATGGTTGGGTGAGAGAGAGAGTGAGTATGGTTGCGTGAGAGAGAGAGTGTGAGTATGGTTGGGTCTGAGAGAGAGAGTGAGTGTGGTAGGGTGAGAGAGAGTGAGTGTGTGTGAGGGAGAGTGTGTGTGCGAGAGAGTGAGTGTGGATGGGTGAGAGAGAGAGTGTGAGTGTTGGTGGGTGTGAGAGTGTGTGTGAGAGTGTGAGAGAAAGTATGTGTATGAGAGAGAGTGTGTGTGAGAGAGAGAGTGAGTGTAGTTGTGTGTGAGGGAGAGTGTGTGTGAGAGAAAGTATATGTGTGTGAGAGAGAGTGAATGTGGTTGGGTGAGAGAGAGAGTGAGTATGGTTGGGTCTGAGAGAGAGTGTGGTAGGGTGCGAGAGAGAGTGTGTGAGAAAGAGTGTGTGTGAGAGAGAGTGAGAGTATGGTTGAGTCTGAGAGAGAGTAAGTGTGGTTGGGTGAGAGAGAGTGAGTGTGTGTGGGTGTGAGAGAGAGTGGGTGTGATTGTGTGTGAGAGAGTGTGTGTGAGAGAGTGAGAGTGAGTGCGGTTGTGTGTGAGGGATAGTGTGTGTGAGAGAGAGTGAGTGTAGCTGGGTGAGAGAGAGTGAGCATGGTTGGGTGAGAGAGAGAGTGAGTGTGGTAGGGTGTGAGAGACTGTGTGTGAGAGAGTGAGTGTGTGAGAGAGAGTGAGTGTAGTTTTGTGTGAGGGAGTGTGTGTGAGAGAGAGTGAGAGTGTGGTTGGGTCTGAGAGAGAGAGAGTAAATGTGGTTGGGTGAGAGAGAGTGAGTGTGTGTGGGTGTGAGAGAAAGTGAGTGTGGTTGTGTGTGAGAGAGTGTGTGTGTGAGAAAGTGTGGTTGTGTGTGATAGACAGTGTGTGAGAGAGTGAGTGTGGTTGATTGAGAGTGTGTGTGTGAAAGAGTGTGGTTGTGTGTGAGAGAGTGTCAGGGAGAGTGTGTGAGAGAGTGTGTGTGTGCGAGAGAGTGAGTGTGGATGGGTGAGAGAGAGAGTGTGAGTGTTGGTGGGTGTGAGAGTGTGTGTGAGAGAGTGTGAGAGAAAGTATGTGTGTGAGAGAGAGTGTGTGTGAGAGAGTGTGAGAGAAAGTATGTGTGTGAGAGAGAGTGTGTGTGAGAGAGAGAGTGAGTGTAGTTGTGTGTGAGGGAGAGTGTGTGTGAGAGAAAGTATATGTGTGAGAGAGAGAGTGAGTGTAGTTGTGTGTGAGGGATAGTGTGTGTGAGAGCGAGAGTGAATGTGGTTGGGTGAGAGAGAGAGTGAGTATGGTTGGGTCTGAGAGAGAGTGAGTGTGGTAGGGTGCGAGAGAGAGTGTGTGAGAAAGAGTGTGTGTGTGAGAGAGAGTGAGTGTGTGAGAAAGAGTGTGTGTGAGAGAGAGTGAGTGTAGTCTTGTGTGAGGGAGAGTGTGTGTGAGAGAGAGTGAGAGTGTGGTTGGGTCTGAGAGAGAGAGTAAATGTCTTTGGGTGAGAGAGAGTGAGTGTGTGTGGGTGTGAGAGAGAGTGAGTGTGGTTGTGTGTGAGAGAGAGTGTGTGTGTGAGTGTGGTTGTGTGTGATAGACAGTGTGTGAGAGAGAGTGAGTGTGGTTGGGAGAGAGAGATTGAGAGTGTGTGTGTGTGTGTGAAAGAGTGGTTGTGTGCGAGAGAGTGTCAGGGAGAGAGTGTGAGAAAGTGTGTGTGTGTGCAAGAGAGTGAGTGTGGATGGGTGAGAGAGAGTGTGAGTGTGGGTGTGTGTGAGAGTGTGTGTGAGAGTGAGTGTGTGAGAGTGTGTGTGAGAGAGAGAGTGAGTGTAGTTGTGTGTGAGGGAGAGTGTGTATGAGAGAAAGTATATGTGTGAGAGAGAGTGAGTGTAGTTGTGTGTGAGGGATAGTGTGTGTGAGAGTAAGTATTGGTGTGAGAGAGAGTGAGTGTGGTTGGGTGAGAGAGAGAGTGAGTGTGGTTGGGTGAGAGAGAGAGAGTGAGTATGGTTGGGTCTGAGAGAAAGTGTGTGTGTGAGAGAGTGAGTGTGTGAGAAAGAGTGTGTGTGAGAGAGAGTGAGTGTAGTTTTGTGTGAAGGAGAGTGTGTGTGAGAGAGAGTGAGAGTGTGGTTGGGTCTGAGAGAGAGAGTGAGTATGGTGGGGTGAGAGAGAGAGTGAGTGTGGTTGGGTGAGAGAGAGAGTGAGTATGGTGGGGTGAGAGAGAGAGTGAGTGTGGTTGGGTGAGAGAGAGAGTGTGTGGTTTTGTGTGTGAGAGAGTGTGTGTGGTTGTGTGAGAGAGAGTGTGTGTGAGAGTGTGCGTGAGAGAATGAGTGAGTGTGATTGGGTGAGAGTGTGTGTGAAAGAGAGTGTGTGTGTGTGACAGAGAGTGTGTGTGTGAGAGTGTGCATGAGAGAATGAGTGAGTGTGGTTGGGTGAGAGTGTGTGTGAAAGATAGTGTGTGTGTGAGGGAGAGTGTGTGTGAGAGAGAGTGAGTGTGGTTGGGTGAGAGAGATTGAGAGAGTGTGTGTGAGAAAGAGTGAGTGTAATTGGGTGAGAGAGAGAGTGAATGTGTGTGAGAGAGAGAGTGAGTGTAGTTGTGTGTGAGGGAGAGTGTGTGTGAGAGAAAGTATATGTGTGAGAGAGAGAGTGAGTGTGGTTGGGTGAGAGAGAGAGAGTGAGTATGGTTGGGTCTGAGAGAGAGTGTGTGTGTGAGAGAGTGAGTGTGTGAGAAAGAGTGTGTGTGAGAGAGAGTGAGTGTAGTTTTGTGTGAGGGAGTGTGTGTGAGAGAGAGTGAGAGTGTGGTTGGGTCTGAGAGAGAGAGTAAATGTGGTTGGGTGAGAGAGAGTGAGTGTGTGTGGGTGTGTGTGAGAGAATGAGTGAGTGTGATTGGGTGAGAGTGTTTGTGAAAGAGAGTGTGTGTGTGAGAGAGAGTGTGTGTGTGGTTGTGTGAGAGAGAGTGTGTGTGTGAGAGTGTGCATGAGAGAATGAGTGAGTGTGGTTGGGTGAGAGTGTGTATGAAAAATAGTGTGTGTGTGAGGGAGAGTGTGTGTGAGAGAGAGTGAGAGTGTGGTTGGGTCTGAGAGAGAGAGTAAATGTCTTTGGGTGAGAGAGAGTGAGTGTGTGTGGGTGTGAGAGAGAGTGAGTGTGGTTGTGTGTGAGAGAGTGTGTGTGTGTGAGAGAGTGTGGTTGTGTGTGATAGACAGTGTGTGAGAGAGAGTGAGTGTGGTTGGGAGAGAGAGATTGAGAGTGTGTGTGTGTGAAAGAGTGTGGTTGTGTGTGAGAGAGTGTCAGGGAGAGAGTGTGAGAAAGTGTGTGTGTGCGAGAGAGTGAGTGTGGATGGGTGAGAGAGAGAGTGTGAGTGTGGGTGGGTGTGAGAGTGTGTGTGAGAGAGAGTGTGTGAAAGAAAGTATGTGTGTGAGAGTGAGTGTGAAGAGTGTGTGAGAGTGTGTGTGAGAGAGAGAGTGAGTGTAGTTGTGTGTGAGGGAGAGTGTGTGTGAGAGAAAGTATATGTGTGAGAGAGAGAGTGAGTGTAGTTGTGTGTGAGGGACAGTGTGTGTGAGAGTAAGTATTGGTGTGAGAGAGAGGGTGAGTGTGGTTGGGTGAGAGAGAGAGTGAGTGTGGTTGGGTGAGAGAGAGAGTGAGTATGGTTGGGTCTGAGAGAGAGAGTGTGTGTGAGAGAGTGAGTGTGTGAGAAAGAGTGTGTGTGAGAGAGAGAGTGTAGTTTTGTGTGAGGGTGAGTGTGTGTGAGAGAGAGTGAGAGTGTGGTTGGGTCTGAGAGAGAGAGTAAATGTGGTTGGGTGAGAGAGAGAGTGTGTGTGTGGGTGTGAGTGAGAGTGAGTGTGGTTGTGTGTGAGAGAGAGTGTGGGTGAGAAAGTGTGGTTGTGTGTGATAGACAGTGTGTGAGAGAGTGTGTGTGAGAGAGAGTGAGTGTGGTTGGGTGAGAGAGATTGAGAGTGTGTGTGTGAGAGAGTGTGTGAGAGTGTGTGTCAGAGAGAGTGAGTGTGGATGGGTGAGAGAGAGAGTGTGAGTGTGGGTGGGTGTGAGTGTGAGTGTGAGAGAGTGTGTGTGGTTGTGTGAGAGAGTGTGTGTGAGAGTGTGCGTGAAAGAATGAGTGAGTGTGGTTGGGTGAGAGTGTGTGTGAAAGAGAGTGTGTGTGTGAGGGAGAGTGTGTGTGAGAGAGAGAGTGTGTGGTTGGGTGAGAGAGATTGAGAGTGTGTGTGTATGTGAGAGAGATTGAGAGTGTGTGTGTATGTGAGAGAGTGTGGTTGTGTGTGAGAGAGTGTGTGTGTGCGAGAGAATGAGTGTGGATGGGTGAGAGAGAGAGTGTGAGTGTGTGTGAGAGTCTGTGAGAGAGAGAGTGAGTGTAGTTGTGTGTGAGGGAGCGTGTGTGAGAGAAAGTATGTGTGAGAGAGAGAGTGAGTGTGGTTGGGTGAGAGAGAGAGTGAGTATGGTGGGGTGAGAGAGAGTGTGGTTTTGTGTGTGAGAGAGTGTGTGTGAGTGAGCGTGTGAGAGAGTGTGTGAGAGAGTGTGTGTGGTTGTGTGAGAGAGAGAGTGTGTGTGAGAGTGTGCATGAGAGAATGAGTGAGTGTGATTGGGTGA
Organism: Hemitrygon akajei; assembly: GCF_048418815.1. NCBI lineage: Eukaryota > Metazoa > Chordata > Chondrichthyes > Myliobatiformes > Dasyatidae > Hemitrygon > Hemitrygon akajei. The sequence continues at coordinate 109,385,156 of NC_133133.1, read as the reverse complement.
GTGTGTGAAAGAGAGTGTGTGTGTGAGAGAGAGAGTGTGTGTAGTTGTGTGAGAGAGAGTGTGTGTGTGAGAGTGTGCATGAGAGAATGAGTGAGTGTGGTTGGGTGAGAGTGTGTGTGTGAGGGAGAGTGTGTGTGAGAGAGAGAGTGAGTGTGGTTGGGTGAGAGAGATTGAGAGAGTGTGTGTGAGAGAGAGTGAGTGTGGTTGGGTGAGAGAGAGAGAGAGTGAATGCGTGTGAGAGAGAGTGAGTGTAGTTGTGTGTGAGGGATAGTGTGTGTGAGAGTAAGTATTGGTGTGAGAGAGAGGGTGAGTGTGGTTGGGTGAGAGAGAGAGTGAGTGTGGTTGGGTGAGAGAGAGAGAGTGAGTATGGTTGGGTCTGAGAGAGAGTGTGTGTGTGAGAGAGTGAGTGTGTGAGAAAGAGTGTGTGTGAGAGAGAGTGAGTGTAGTTTTGTGTGAGGGAGAGTGTGTGTGAGAGAGTGTGAGAGTGTGGTTGGGTCTGAGAGAGAGAGTAAATGTGGTTGGGTGAGAGAGAGAGTGTGTGTGGGTGTGAGTGAGAGTGAGTGTGGTTGTGTGTGAGAGAGAGTGTGGGTGAGAAAGTATGGTTGTGTGAGATAGACAGTGTGTGAGAGAGAGTGTTTGTGAGAGGGAGTGAGTGTGGTTGGGTGAGAGAGATTGAGAGTGTGTGTGTGTGAGAGTGTGTGTGTGTGTGAGAGTGTGTGTGAGAGTGTGTGTCAGAGAGAGTGAGTGTGGATGGGTGAGAGAGAGTGTGAGTGTGGGTGGGTGTGAGTGTGAGTGTGAGAGAGTGTGTGTGGTTGTGTGAGAGAGTGTGTGTGAGAGTGTGCGTGAAAGAATGAGTGAGTGTGGTTGGGTGAGAGTGTGTGTGAAAGAGAGTGTGTGTGTGAGGGAGAGTGTGTGTGAGAGTGAGAGTGGTGTGGTTGGGTGAGAGAGATTGAGAGTGTGTGTGGTTGGGTGAGAGAGATTGAGAGTGTGTGTGTATGTGAGAGAGTGTGGTTGTGTGTGAGAGAGTGTGTGTGTGCAAGAGAATGAGTGTGGATGGGTGAGAGAGAGAGTGTGAGTGTGTGTGAGAGTGTGTGAGAGAGAGAGAGTGAGTGTAGTTGTGTGTGAGGGAGCGTGTGTGAGAGAAAGTATGTGTGTCAGAGAGAGTGAGTGTGGATGGGTGAGAGAGAGTGTGAGTGTGGGTGGGTGTGAGTGTGAGTGTGAGAGAGTGTGTGTGGTTGTGTGAGAGAGTGTGTGTGAGAGTGTGCGTGAAAGAATGAGTGAGTGTGGTTGGGTGAGAGTGTGTGTGAAAGAGAGTGTGTGTGTGAGGGAGAGTGTGTGTGAGAGTGAGAGTGGTGTGGTTGGGTGAGAGAGATTGAGAGTGTGTGTGGTTGGGTGAGAGAGATTGAGAGTGTGTGTGTATGTGAGAGAGTGTGGTTGTGTGTGAGAGAGTGTGTGTGTGCAAGAGAATGAGTGTGGATGGGTGAGAGAGAGAGTGTGAGTGTGTGTGAGAGTGTGTGAGAGAGAGAGAGTGAGTGTAGTTGTGTGTGAGGGAGCGTGTGTGAGAGAAAGTATGTGTGAGAGAGAGAGTGAGTGTGGTTGGGTGAGAGAGAGAGAGTGTGGTTTTGTGTGTGAGAGAGTGTGTGTGAGTGAGCGTGTAAGAGAGTGTGTGAGAGAGTGTGTGTGGTTGTGTGAGAGAGAGAGTGGGTGTGAGAGTGTGCGTGAGAGAATGAGTGAGTGTAATTGGGTGAGAGTGTGTGTGAAAGAGAGTGTGTGTGTGAGAGAGAGTGTGTGTGTGGTTGTGTGAGAGAGAGTGTGTGTGTGAGAGTGTGCATGAGAGAATGAGTGAGTGTGGTTGGGTGAGAGTGTGTGTGAAAGATAGTGTGTGTGTGAGGGAGAGTGTGTGTGAGAGAGAGAGTGAGTGTGGTTGGGTGAGAGAGATTGAGAGAGTGTGTGTGAGAGAGAGTGAGTGTGGTTGGGTGAGAGAGAGAGAGTGAATGTGTGTGAGAGAGAGAGTGAGTGTAGTTGTGTGTGAGGGAGAGTGTGTGTGAGAGAAAGTATATGTGTGAGAGAGAGAGTGAGTGTGGTTGGGTGAGAGAGAGAGTGTGTGTGAGTATGAGAGAGAGTGTGTATGTGAGGGAGCATGTGTGAGAGAAAGTATGTGTGTGAGAGAGAGAGTGAGTGTGGTTGGGTGAGAGTGAGAGTGAGTATGGATGGGTGTGAGAGAGAGTGAGTGTGGTTGGGTGAGAGACAGAGAGAGTGTGGTTTTGTGTGAGAGAGAGTGTGTGTGAGTGAGAGTGTGTGAGAGATTGTGTGTGTGAGAGAGTGTGTGTGGTTGTGTGAGAGAGAGTTAGTGTGGTTGGGTGTGAGAGAGTGAGTGTGGTTGGGTGATAGAGAGAGTTAGTGTGGGTGGGCGTGTGAGACAGAGGGTGTGTGTGAGAGAGAGTGTGTGAGAGAGAGAGTGAGTGTGGTTGGGTGTGAGAGAGAGAGTGAGTGTGGTTGGGTGTGAGAGAGTGAGTGGTTGGGTGAGAGAGAGTGTGTGTGGTTGGGTGAGAGACAGAGAGAGTGTGGTTTTGTGTGTGAGAGAGTGTGTGTGAGTGAGAGTGTGTAAGAGATTGTGTGTGTGAGAGAGAGAGTGTGTGAGAGAGTGTGTGGTTGTGTGAGAGACAGTGTGTGTGTGAGAGTGTGCGTGAGAGAATGAGTGAGTGTGGTTGGGTGAGAGTGTGTGTGAGATAGAGAGTGAGTGTGGTTGGGTGTGAGAGAGAGAGTGAGTGTGGATGGGTGGGTAGGTGTGAGCATGCCTGCATCTACCTGTTAAAGTCCCATTACTGTCCCCCGTAATACATACAGAGATAATGTAATTATTCAATATCCATCCTTTACACTCTAAATCTATTAACACTTTTATATCTATGTAATTCTTTGCTTTCTATCTAAGAGTAGACAAGTGTAGCGAAGGTGCTCCTTCAATATCTTCCTACCAGGAAGAACTGTTTGGGTCATTCAGTGATGGTGAAAGAGGAGATACAGGCATAGGCAGTTGCAGGGAAAGGGGTTATGGAGGGGTGGATGGAGCTGGATGTCATATCCCAGGAGTTATGGGTCCTGCAGAAAGCAGAGAGGTGGCAAGGAACCTCTGTTTGTGTGGACTGCAGGGTCCACTGCCTCCATAGATCCCTGGTTAACTTCCCTTGACTCACCCAGAAGAAGGGAACCACTGTGAGGATTTTCTCCCAGGATGACATCTATAGCACTGGAAAGCTGAATATCCTTTCTTGGCCAACTTCATTACCTAGATTAGCTTGTTCATTTTTCCTGAGCCTCAATGTGGTATGAGATTCTAGGCAGACAGATGAAAAAAAAACTCAAGGGAATACTCAAAGTGTTTTTGATGAAATGCAACATTACATTGACAATTGGAGATCCCTAGCCCACGGCCAATGGGATTCCCTGGCCTAATGCCAATGGAGATCCTTGACCCAATGCCAATGGGAGTCTCTGGCCCATGGCTAATGGAAATCCTTGACTCATGGCCAATCAAAATGGAAAAGGGACATTGAGGACAATGGTGAGAACTTCAGGTTCATGTGTTGGAACCTCCCCAATGCCCATTGCCAACCCATGAACTTTTACTGTCTTCACTGTGGCAGAAGACCTGGATCACATAGTTCTTACTGGCACAGAGGGCTGGATTGGAAGTGAGTCATTATCAATCCCAAGGAAGAAAATGGGTCGGTAAGTAGGAGAGGACAGGGAGAAGGAAGAGGATCAAGAAGATGAGAAGAAAAGAGAAAAGAAAGAGAAGAAACCACAATTATACGAAACACAAGTTTCACTAACTTCAGTTTATAAATTGCCTTTGAGGAGAGATAAGCTCATAGTTTTCAGGACAAATAGAATGGTTGGACTCTAATCTTGAAAAAGGAACATCAGATCAAAGTGACAAGAAAGTGAATCCTAATAAAAAATGAAGGGAATACTTAATAATGCTAAATGGGGGTCCTGAAGAAGGGTCTCAGCCTGAAACGTCGACTGTTTATTCATTTCCATAGACGCTGCCTGGCCTGCTGAGTTCCTCCAGCATTTTTTGTGTGTTGCTTGGATTTCCAGCACCTGTAGATTTTCTCTTGTTTGTGATTGGACTCTCTCCTGACTGGTCACTTGCCCAGGCTGTGGATGAAAGTTCTTCACGAGATGCTGCCAGGTTGTTTTGTGCTCACATTTGCCAAGGAACGTTATTTTACAGTGGATGTTATCATACAACTTTACCCCACTCCCACAATGGACAGACAACCCTCACTTATCTTCCACTGTTGACAGCTTACTTTACCCTGGTAGCTTTGCCCTAGGCTCTTCACTATCAAGAGACTTTACCCTGCCCTACCTGCTGCCAATCAGCCATGACCTATGCTTGCTCTCACTACAAGCCATGTTGCCATGGTTAGCCTATGTTGTGGATCCCAGACCAAGTGAGCCTCTAGCCATCAGCTTGATGTGATGTTGCAGTCGGTGGCGGATAATACTGCAGTACCACGTGAGTGATGGACCACATGGTGCAGAGGCATTGGTCAGGCCTGCATCTGTGTGATGGATCTGGAGAGCTGGAGGCTCTCGTCCCTACAGTGTGAGCCTCACATACAACCAGAGACACTTACAACTAAATTTTTTATATTATATTTGTTTTGGACTATTTTTCACTTAACCGTTCAATATAAAATATATACATACTGTAACTGATTTACTTTTTTTTATTTCTTTCTATACGATCATGTATTTGGTGGTGCAGACAGCAAATGTGTTGGGGTCCGGTCTGGAGCCCACCTTCCTGGTCTTGCTCCGGTCCGCAGACTCCGGACTCCGGGCCTTGCAGCCAGCCCTCCTGTCTCCCAGAGCCATTGGATCATCTTGGCTTAAGGAGGTACACCTGTTGCCTATTAGGGGCAGGTGTTTATAAGGGGCTCGGGGAGGGATTGCATTGGATCCGATCCTGTTTACAATCCCTGGGATCTGACCTGCTCTGTATTGGTTCTGTCGAGGTTTGTCTTGTTTTCCTGCTTCTCTTGTGTGTGCTGTTCTGCCTTATTCGCCTTGCCTGTGCTGTCATGCTGTCGGCTGCCTTTCCCAATTTACTGGTGTATCACGGTAGTCCTGCTGCTCACCCTGGACCCAGCTCTCTTCTGTTCCCTTTCCTCTGTTGGGGAAGCCAGGCTGTCTGTTGTTGCCCGGTGAGGGGACTTGGTCACCTTCCTACCCCGCACCTCAGATAGGTTGTGCCCTGCACCTGCCCAGGTGTCTGTGCCTTGCCCAGGCCTCTGTCTCTGCCTGGGAGGTGGTCCTGCCCGGGATCCATACGGCCCGCCCTGAGGACTCTGACCCTTTCCATCCGTTGCTCCCTACGGGCTGTGCCCGCACCTGCCCAGGGTTCTGCGTCTTGCCCAGGCCTCTGTGTTCCTGCCTGGGAGGTGGCCCCGCCCAGGAGTTATACGCCTGCCCCAGGGGGCTCTTCCGCCTGCCTCACCTGCCCTCTGGGATCCTGCTCTGCCTGCATTACCCCTTGCATGCCATGGCATCCCCATCCTGTCCTACCCCTAGTACTTCAGTGCCTGCGTCCTGCATTTGGGTCCATTTCATGTCTGTTCCTGACAAAATGCAATGTTGGCATTCATTCCTAGAGGTATAGAATATAAGAGCAGGGATGTGATGTTGAGGCTCTATAAGGCACTTGTGAGACCACACTTGGAGTATTGTTCTGTTTTGGGCTTCTTATTTTAGAAAGGAGGATATACTGACATTAGAGGGGGTACAGAGAAGATTCACGAGAATGATTCCAGGAATGAGAGGGTTACTGTATGAGGAACGTCTAGCAGCTCTTGGGCTGTATTCCCTGGAGTTCAGGAAAATGAGGTGGAATCCCATTTAAACATTTCAAATGTTAAAAGGCCTGAACAGATTAGATATGACCAAAGGGGAGTCTAGGACAAGTGGGAATGGCTTCAGGACTGAAGGATGTCCATTTAGAACTGAGATGTGGAAAAATAACTTTAGTCAGAGGGTGGTAAATCTGTGGAAATAGTTGACATGAGCAGCTGTGGAGGCCAAGTAATTGGGTGCATTTAAGGCAGAGATAGATAGGTTCTTGATTAGCCAGGGCATCAAAGGGTATGGGGAGAAGGCAGGGGAGTAGGGATAACTGAAAGAATTGGATCAGACTATGATTGAATGGTGAAGCAGACTCAATGGGCCAAATGGCCTACTTCTGCTCCTATATCTTATGGTCTATATTATGTATTGCATTGAATCGCTGCTGCTAAGGTAACAAATTTCACGACACATGCTGATGATAATAAACCTGATTCTGTACGTTGGTATGAACAGGTAAAGAGCAGCAGAAAAATAGGACTGTTTTAACCCTTTAGACCCAAGACAGGCCCAATTAACACTGACTTCTTGAAACAGAAGACATTTTATATTTATATAATGCCTTCTGTGTAGCAAGGAATATTGCAATTTGTTCATGAAAAGATAGTTTTCGTATCATTTATACCAGCGTGTTTAATGGCTCTGAGCCGGCTCTTGCTGGAATTTACAAGAATGAAGGAAAATATAACTGAAATCTATGGAATTTTGAAAGTTCTAAACAGTGGATGTGGAGAGGGTGTGTCCTATAGTGGGGAAGTCTTGATTGGTCAGGGCATCAAAGGTTTAGGGAGAAAGTGGGAGAGTGGGGTTCAGAGTGATGATAAAGCAGCCATGATGAAATGGTGGAGCAGATTAGAGGGGCTGAATGGCCTAATTGTTCTCCTATGTCTTATGGTTTGTATGCCCAAGACAATAAACTGGAATTAGCGAAGGGAGGTGAATGGAACCCGAAGGCATAATCACTGACAGCAGAACAGTTGTAGTCGGGATCACGAGAGGACTCGTTACAGGAGCACTGCTTTATCAGAGGGCTGTGTGTCTGTGAAAGGACTGCTGGCCGTAGAGCTGATTGAAGTTCTTGGCTGACTGTTGAAAGTGGAAGAGGAACCTGATAGAGGGAATGGACAGCAAGCACATTGTGGCAGCTGAAACTACCGGGTAAGAATAGAATGCTGGCTACAGAGCAAAGGAAGGATTTACTTATGGAGGCCGTCAATAACTTTTGCAGATGAGGTACAGGAGACTGTCAACAAACTACAGGAGATTGTTGATGAGATACAGGAGGCTGCAGATGCTGTGCAGCAACCCATATCTACAGTAATTTATCAGGCATGATATTCAGGATCAAGGAAAGCCACAACTAGATATTAAGAAGACCAAGTATTTCCAAGAGCCCTAGAAGACTTGTCTGCCTGTCATTCAAGCTCTCTTGCTCCTGCTTAGTTCCTTGGAACTGACACACTCATATGGTCATGAATTAACCTTTCACTCTTGAGCCCCACTTGAACCAAAGAATACTTGCAAGAGAAAATTAGCCTATCAGCACATCTTCAGGGTGTGGAGGACACCAAAGCACCCTGGAAAACCCACACGTGTTCTTCACCTTCTGAGACCCTCCACTGGTTGGGGTCGAACATGGATGTTGCGTCCTAGCTAGGTGATACACGAGCCATGCCAGTTGATATGAAGAGCAAGCTGTTGCCCATGAAGCAGGCCCCTCCTCTTCAACCAGCTGATGAATCCAAAGGAGCGGTAGAGATCAATACAGTTTGGCACCAGGGGAATCGAAGGAGTTGTAACATGTTAGTCAGAGTTATAATCGGCTTAGGACTGCCTTGGGGACTCCAGCTCTGGATTTTTCCCTCAGGGTTTACTCCCGAAGCTTCTCCATGAGTGGGTACAGCTGCAAGGCAGTGGAGACTTGAGTTCAGAGATTTCCTTCAGAGTTTATGAGACACACACCACTGGGAGCATGTAATAGGTAGTGGGAGCTTATCCCCAGTTCTACCCCCCCTACCACAACCTTAAGAAGCCATAGCACCCTTAGTCTTACAGAAGATGCCAAAGGTGGTTTCTGAATAGAATATACACCATTGCTGAAATCCTTTGTTTCACACAGCAATCAGCAGGCAAGAAGGACAGGTATAATATTCCCTTTACCACCAAATTCAAAATCAACTACTTCCCTTCACCACCAAGTCCAAGTACAGCTACTTCCCTTCAGACATTTGACTCTTGAACCAACCAGGAACCCTTAATCATTACAGTTTAGCAACACTACAGCCAATTTGACCACTTTGCCTTTTATTGTTCTAACCGTGATCTTTTTGTAAAAATTGTGTATAATTTATGGATATTTTATGTTTTTATTGTGAGTGGTGTTGTGTGCATGTGATGCTGCTGAAACGAAGTTTTTCATTGCATCTGTGCAGATGATGAACTTGACTTTGATGGAGTGTGTGCTCTTGCCTGTATTAGCACTTTGTCCTAAATTGTAGTGTCGGTGTACAATCCCAAACCAACTGCTGCTCATCCTTTGCTGATTTTCATCTACTCCACTGTAATTGGACTAGTAAATGGTTCCCTAGTATGATAAACTGGACATCACAATCTAACTCATTATTGTTTACCTGCGCTGCACTTCCTCTGTAGCTGTTGCACTTTATTCTGCACTCTGTTATTGCTTTACCTTTCTCTTCTTCAATGAATGCAATGGTTTAATCTAAATGAATAGTCTGCAAGATAACCTTTTCATTGTATCATGCTATCTGTGACAGTAACAAGCCAATGACAATAACATGGCAATACTAATACCCTGTTTTTTAACATATCCAACTTGGGGAAAAAGACTCAAACTGTTTATCTATGTCTCTCAAAATTTTATACAGTTCCATCAGGTTGGCCCTCACCCTGCAGCACTTCAGAGGAAACAACATTCTAGTTTGTCCACTCTCCCCTTCGAGTTCGTAATCCTTACTCCAGACAACGTCCTGGGGAATCTCTGCTACTATGTCAGTTTCTGCTATGTGAATACCACTTGTGCCTGATCTGAAGTTTGTTAAGGAGGTTATGGGTTGTCATTTAGAAAGCTCAGTTGGCTCTCCCTTACTGGAGAAACCCAGGGATGAGATGGTTTGGCAGTACAGTGACACAACGAATGGTGTTTCCATCTCAGTCAATCCTGACCTCATCCACAATCAACCTGATACACTTACATGGATTAGGAAGTTGCTGGACTTCCGGCAAGATGGCAACTGTTTAGCTGTTCCGAACTTTTGCTCCGTCATTTTCCCTACCTTGCACAATATGTCTCCATTCTTAAATCTTAGTTAGGTATTTTATTAGGTTTTTCTTAATTGCCTGCGAACACATCTATCTTATAATGTCTAACAAAAGTACGAAAACCGGGAAAAAAGAAATTCCTACGGCTTTGCCAGTTGACATTCTCGCTGCTTTGGAACAGCATCGACAAGATATTTTAAAGGAATTTAGAACTTCTTTCAACCAGCTGGATGTCAAATTGGATCGGATCAACGCTAGAGTGGAAGAACATTTATCTTGCATCGACTCAACTTCTGAAGATCTAAAACGACGTGTCCAATATCTGGAAACCCTCTGCTCCAGCCTAGAGCAGCAGATTTGTAAGCTTTTTTCCAAAATGATGGATCTTGAAAACCGTAGCAGACGTTGCAATCTACGAATTCTTGGTTTGCCAGAGGCCACCCAACAGGGCTCTCCCATGAAATTTTTTTCCGATTTTCTCTGTGAGATTTTTGGGAAAGAATTTCTTCCGACTCCACCTGAGCTTGAAAGAGCACACAGGATCTACGTTCCCCGTGCAACTCTGGGTTCCCGCCCACGACCGGTAATTTTGTGCTTTCATCAATACCAGGTGAAAAACCGTTTGATTATGGAGGCACGCCGCAGAGGTACTTTTGCTTTTCGAAATACAGTCATTCGTTTTGTGGAGGATTTTGCCCCCCAGGTTCTGAAGATGCGCGCTGTTTAAAGGTGTAATGAAAGTGCTTTTTGATTGTGGTTTTAGACCCTCTGTTCGCAATCCAGCCGACCTGCGAATTACGCTTACTACTGGAGAATATAAGTGGTTTAAATCAGTGAAGGATGCTGAGGCATTTATTGAAAGTCTTCCGGCTATCCCGTCTCCTCAGGAACCCGGTCTGACCTTCTAAAATGGTGGATAAGTACCTCTCATAGTAAAGCTATTTTTTTCCCTGACTCAGACTGTACTTGAATAATACAGACATTATCTATTGAGACTCTAAGGGCTGTAGACAATCTCTCCCTGGACTTGGTGTGTTTTTTCTAAATAGATAATCCGAGTATAATGTTTCCCTGTGGACGTTTAGTTTGTACTTGTGCAATCCATTGTATTCTTGTATAACTTTATCTATAGAGATCTACAATTGACTTTAACTTGTTTTGGAGGTTTGGAGTTTTTATTGAAGGCCTCCCTGTTGGTTGATTCATAGTTTAAGTTTTGCTTTTTTTTCTGTAAATGGTTGATAAGTACTCTTTTCGAATCTATAATATCCCTCTTTTCTCCCTCCCCTTTTTTTCCCTTTTAATCTTCTATAATTTTTCGCGGGTAAGTTAGTTTTGGCTTTCTTTTGATTTTTGTATTAAGTCTCACACTTCTGCTGAAGCTGTTCCTATTTGTTATGTTTTCTAGTGCATAAACTAGTTACCATTTGCTATAGTATTTATATGGAACTGTTGTTAACGACACAGAACTGGAAGTCATACTTGGGTTAATTTTTTTGGTAGAGCTAGCTGCTTTTTTTGGTAGCCATCTAGTTTTGGGTTGGGAGGATGGGGTGGGTTCTCCAGTTCCAACACCACTCACTGTTTCCTTTGCTTTCCTCTGTTACTCAGGACATGTTTCTGTTTTGATTCTATGAATCTATGTTTACATTTTTGCTCCCAGACTGTTATTGTACTGCTTGACTTTTTATATGCCTGCTGCCTTCTATGCACTAACAATTGATAATGGTTAATACAGTTAAATTTGTGAGCTGGAATGTAAAGGGATTGAATCACCCTGTTAAAAGAAGGAAGGTCTTCTCACATATTAAACAACTCAAAGCGGACATTGCTTTCCTTCAAGAAACTCATATTCGTTGTTCTGATAACTCCCGGCTTTTGTCAAAGTGGGCGGGTCAGCATTTTCATTCATCCTTTGCTGCCAAAGCTAGGGGGGGTCTCCATCCTTATTAACTCAAATATTCCTTTTGAACTCCATAATAAGATATCTGATACAAATGGCCGTTTTGTTATTGTTTCTGGTAAACTATATAATACTAAAGTTGTACTAGCAAACCTGTATGCTCCCAATTTTGATAATGTTAATTTTTTTGAACGTTTTTTCTCCTCACTACCAGACTTAAACTCATACTCTCTTATACTGGATGGTGATTTCAATTGTTGGTTAGATCCTAGTTTGGATCGATCGTCCTCTGTTACTAGACCACCTACTAAATCTGCCTCAGCTATTCAATCGTTTCTCTCTAACTATGGTATCTCTGATATATGGCGTTTCCTTCATCCGACAGAGATTATTCTTCTTTTCACATGTTCACTATACCTTTACTAGAATTGACTACTTCTTACTCGACAATCAACTCATTCCATTTGTCTATTCTTGTGATTATCAGAGTATACTGATTTCTGACCATGCCCCAATTACTCTGTCTTTAAATTTTCCTGGCCTTCCTCAGAGGAATAAACACTGGCGGTTTGACTTGACTTTACTATCGGATGATGATTTTCTAAAATTTATCAAGGATCAGATAACCTTTTATTTTAACACCAATGCATCACCTGAAGTGTCATCCCAGATTGTCTGGGATGCCATGAAAGCATATCTGAGGGGTCAAATAATCTCCTATACGGCAAATCTTAATAGAAAGTCCTGTGCAGTTCGATTAGACCTCATTAATCAGATTAAAGAATTGGATCAACTGTATGCTCAAACTAAGAATCCTGAACTATACAAGAAACGTGTAGAACTTCAAACTAAATTTAACCTCCTGTCCACTCAACCTGTCGAACGCCAACTTCTTGAAAGTAAGAGTCGTTTTTATATTCATGGTGACAAATCTGGTAAATTTCTAGCCAATCAGCTGAGGCTTTCCAAAGCCAAACAACATATTACAAAGATCCGGAAGGAGAATGGAGACCTTACATCGGATCACTTAGAAATCAATGACGCATTTAAAAATTTCTATTCTCGACTTTATTCCTCTGAATCTTTGAATGACAATATCTCTATCGATCATTTTTTAAATAATCTGAATATTCCTTCGCTTTCATCTGATTTTAAAGCCAAACTTAATGCGCCTATATCATCAGAAGAAATATCTTCTGCAATTTCTGCATTTTCCTCAGGGAAATCTCCTGGACCTGATGGGTTCCCCGTAGAATTTTATAAATCATTCTCTTCACTTCTCTCCCCTCAGTTACTTTCAGTATTATCTGACTCGTTTAACTACGGCAAATTGCCACCCTCTTTTAATGAGGCTTTTATTAAAAAAGGGTAAAGACCCAACAGAGTGTTCCTTGTATAGGCCGATTTCATTGCTTAATGTTGATGTTAAAATCTTGGCCAAAGTTTTGGCTTATAGATTAGAAACTGTTATTCCCTCTATTTCTGATGATCAAACTGGTTTTATTAAAAACCGTCTTCCTTTTTTAACATTCGGCATTTACTTAACATTTTATATTCACCTCCAACTGGGATTCCTTAATGTGTTATTTCCCTTGATGCTGAGAAAGCATTTGATTGTATAGAGTGGAACTACCTTTTTGCAGTTTTAGAAAAATTTGACTTTGGTCAAAGTTTTATCTCTTGGATCAAATTACTGTATTTGTGTCCTACTGCCTCTGTTTTAACTAATTCTCAGAAATCCCAGTTATTTAACCTCAAACGTGGCACCCGCCAGGGATGCCCTTTAAGTCCCTTTCTCTTTGATTTGGCTATAGAACCTTTGGCGATAGCTTTTCGAAATTGTCCTGAACTGACCGGGATTTGGAGAGGGGGTGTTGAGCATAAAGTTTCTCTTTATGCTGATGACTTATTACTTTTTCTTTCAAATCCGTCTACATCCTTACCTCCAATGTTTTCACTTCTTGACCAGTTTAGCCAGTTCTCTGGATATAAACTTAATTTACATAAGAGCGAACTTTTCCCAATTAATAAAGAAGCACAAGAATTAACATTTCGTGATCTCCCTTTTAAAGTAGTCCACAATCAATTTACTTATCTTGGGATTACAGTCACAAGGAAGTTTAAAGATCTCTTTCGTGAAAATTTTGCCAATCTTTCATATACGATTAAACAGAGTCTGTTACAATGGTCACCTCTATCTATGTCCTTGATAGGTCGTATTAATGTTGTTAAAATGTATGTTCTCCCTAAACTTTTATATCTATTTCAATCAATCCCAATTTTTATTCCTAAATCTTTTTTTGATTCCTTAGACTCTATTATTTTGTCATATCTGTGGAAGAATAAGCGCTCTAGAATTAACAAAGTTTATCTCCAAAAATCTTTAAAAAAAAAAGAGGGTGGCATGGCTTTACCTAACTTTCGTTTATATTATTGGGCAGCTAATATACGTTGCACTACCTTTTGGTCTTTTTTTCATAGCCAACCCGAGTGCCCTAATTGGGTGGCAATGGAGTTGAATTCCACTAAAGAATTAGTTATCTATCTCTGCACTTCTCAGCTCTGTACTCCCTAGTAGTTTGTCCAGATTAATAGTTAATCCTCTTGTCAGTCACACTTTGCGTATATGGGCTCAGTTTAGGAAATTTTATGGTTTCCATGGTTTTTCGTTTTCTAGCCCTATCTTACATAATCATCTTTTTTTACCTACTACGTATGACTCAGCCTTCCATGATTGGTATAGGAAGGGCATTAGTCATTTTGAAGATCTTTTTATTGACAATCGCTTCGCCTCTTTTCAACAGCTCTCTGCTAAGTTCAATCTGCCTAATGCTCATTTTTTTAGATATCTCCAAATTAGACACTTTATTACTCCTTTAATCCCTAACTTCCCTGAAATGCCTGAGAAAAATGTTATGGACTTATTTCTTTCTATTAATCCACTAGGTAAAGGTTTAATATCATTTATTCGTGATAAATTAGCAGCCCTATGACGTGCCCCTTTGGATAAAATTAAAATGGCATGGGAGCATGATTTAAATACCTCTTTATCCGATGAGACTTGGGACTTGATTCTCAAATCGGTTAACTCAACCTCTCTTTGTGCTTGCCATTGCCTTTTACAGTTTAAGATTGTTCATAGAGCCCATATGTCTAAATCTAAATTATCTCGATTTTACCCTAACATCAGTCCGCTTTGTGATAAATGCAAAAGGGGCGAGGCCTCTCTCATTCATATGTACTGGCTTTGTCCTAGCTTGGAGAAATTTTGGAAAGATGTCTTCATAACGTTATCGTATATTCTGAATCACCACCTAGAACCTAACCCTTTAATTGCTTTGTTCGGTTTCTGGGGTGAGACAGATTTACGCCTGAGTTCGACTAAGTGTTGAATATTATCTTTTGCCTCTCTCCTGGCTAGATATTTAATCCTCCTTAGATGGAGAGATGTTGCTCCGCCCACACATGCTCAATGGCTTAACGATATTATGGCCTGCTTAGACCTTGAAAAAATTCATTATTCAGTCCTTAATTCGGATTTAAAGTTCTATAAGGTCTGGGGACCTTTTATTGAGTACTTTCATAACCTTCCTCTTAACTAAGGTTTTTTTTCGGTCCCTTGCTTTCAGCTCCTTTTTTTTGTAGTAGGCATTAATATCTTCTGTTGCTAAGTGTATTTACAGTTTGGGGGGTTTGATTGTCCTGATTTATATTCTCTATAGTGTGTTGTGGTTGGTCTGGAGTTTTTTTTTGTTGCGGGGCTTGGGGAGGATACTAATTTTACATGTCTTCAATTTGGGTGCTTTCTCAATTATCTTTCTTTGTATCATATTATTATTGTATGTTTATTTTTGCACTGTTTCAACGTTCTTCATTTTGATCCGGGGTTTTTTTTATCTGTAGCTATGTAGAAAATGTATTAAAAAACTAATTAAAAAAAAAAGGAAGTTGCTGTAGTGTGTTGGTCAGGGTGTGACTGGAAATAACAAATAATATTCTACAATTATAAAGAATTAAAAAAAGATCTATCAATAAAGTTTAAAGGACTGATATGGAATAGAATTTGTATAAATAAATCAATATGTGGGAAAATACAATGTAAACAGCATTTTTAAAATAGTTTAAAGACTTTACAGTGCAGGACCCCGAAGTGGAGTAACAGTGAGTGGAAAGGGAGTAACTACAATAGATGATCAGATTAACTGCTTGAGGGAAGAAACATTTAGGATGGTGTGAATTTTTTTATAAATAGCCCTGTAAAGCTCCCTTCTGGAATGCTTTTGGGAAAGACAGTTTGCAGGGTGGGTGGTAACAGTGATGGTAGACTGCAGCCAATGACCTTTTCTACTGACCTGACAGTTCGCTTTAGTTTTCTTGTATTGTGAGAAGATGCTGCACCAAGCCAGACAGTAATGGGTAGTGTGAGGATGCTCTCTGTGATGGCAGTGTAGAATTGCACCAGTATGTTCTGGGGAAGATGGAATTTTACCAACTTCCACACAATGTGCATCCTCTGCTGAGCCTTTTTGTTAATGAAGGAGATGTGGTTCTCCCACAAGGTCCTGTGAAACAATGATGGCCAGGAACCTGAACGCTGACGTGGAGTTGTTGATGATGAGTGGGTGGAGAGGAGACACATTTCTCCTGAGGTTGATGTGCATCTCCATGGTGTTGAGGGCTTTCAGCTCCAAGCTGTTGTGGTTGTACCAGGACACCAGCTTGTATACTTCCTGGTGGCACTTGGAGTTGTCACCTCTGGCGATTCGGCCATTGATTGGGTGTCAGTGTGGAACCTGCACATTCCTCTCATGAGCTTGAGGGTGCTCCGCTTTACCCCCAAATACCAAATTAGGCAACACACACAATGCTGGAGGAACTCAGCAGGTCAAGCAGCATCTATGGAGAGACATGAAGAATCAACATTTTGAGCTGAGACCCTTCATCTGCACTGGAAAGGAAGAGAGGCAGAAGTCAGAAATAAAGAGTCGGGGGAGGTACAGAGGTTGGCAGGTGATAACACAATCTAAGTGAGAGGGAAGGCAGGTTTGTTTGGGGGGGGGTGTGGTGATGTTAGAAGCTAGGATGTGATTGGCAGAAGAGGTTGAAGAAGGAATTTGGTAGGAGAGGACAGTAGACTCTGGAAGAAAGGGAAGGAGGTGCTCTACCTCCCTTTGTGTAGGTGGGTGTCAGGAGGGCCCGAGGGAAGTTAATGCACAACAGAGAGAATAGCAAACGGAGGGAATGGCATCTGCAGCAATGTTCGAAGTGCAGTCTGTTCAAAACAAGCTACATCCCAATGAAAACTAAGGAAAAGGAGGCAAGCTATGAAATCATTCCTTACATTTAAAAAAATAAATTACATCAGTGATTAAATTATGAAATCTCCTTTGATCCACTTTTGAGAGCTTGGTAAAACGTGAAATCACGAGACCTTGTTTGATCCACTATTGAAAGCTCTGTAGACAGCCCAGCCTACCTTTTCATTGCTATGCCATAAGCTAACACAAAATTGTTTAATTAGAACTGGCTGATGACAGGTCAGACTGCTCCCTTTCATACCAGCTTCCTCGGCTAGCATCACTAATTGAATAACTGTTTTTCTGAGAGATTTGTACCATTTTTGTTTACCTTCTCCCATCATGCCTCAAACCCAGAATAAGCATGTAAAAGGTGAGGTCACGATCTGGGTGAATTACTAATTGTCAGGGTGAGCTTGAAAATTCCTCTTTCCACTGACATACCTGATCAAAGGTGATCAGGGGAATTTAGCACAGATAATAATTTCAAAATGAGATCTTCGATTAAGTTAAAAAGAAATCAGTATTACTGTGGGACATCAGTGTAGTGAGCTCGAAGTAATTTGTGAATTCTGACCTTCTGCAATTGGTGTTAGATTTCTTTGTGTATCCATTGTGTCAGATTGCATTAGACAAAGAACTGTCTGGACAAAACACAGGTCCAAATACTGTGAAATTACGCACTAAAACATCATTGCAGTTTTAACAATTCAATTATCTCCCTGATAATTTCATTACAAATCGACATTTACCTCACATACAGAATTCTTTAACCAAGACTGAACATAAGAGACTGTTTTATCTTTAATCTCCCTGAAGAACTGCTAACTGTGGGATTAGGTTGTTGATGGTGAATTGATAATGCTGATTTAGACGTTGCCTCTATTTAACCATTGCCGCTAAACCTAACAGGATCAATACTGCTTAATGCAGAAATTAAGTCCACGGGCTGATTTTTGGTGTGTCTCCTTGGTTCCCATGGCAACGAGTTGCTGAGGCCTCTGGAAAGGCTCCGCTAGGGAACTGTAGGGAACTCAAATGTCTGCTAGCAGTCTGTCAGCAACCACAGGAAAGCAAAAGTATAAACTCATCTGTACTGCTTGTGATTTTCTATTAGATTCACATCAATCTGCTGCTTTCCTGGAGCCTCTTGATGCCAAAGTGATTTTAATTTCCTTATAAAAGTGCAAGGGCAACTTGAAGATATTTTTCTTTATTCCCACCAGGATTCATTTGAAACACAGAAGTAATTGCCACCCTGCCCTTTGCTCGCATTATATATCAAAATGCTCCAATAATAAATGCCTGATTTAAGTACAGAACAGATGTTGGATACAAGATATTCTGCAGATGTTGGAAACCCAGAGCAACCACACAAAATGCAGGAGGAACTCAGCAGGTCAGACAGCACCTATAGAAAAGAGAAAACAGTCAATGTTTTGTGCCAAGATGTAGGTGCTGATGAAGGGCCTTGGCCCGAAACCTCAACTATTTATTTCACTTCATAGGCTCTGTCTGACCTGTTGAATTCCTCCAGCATTTTGGGAGTGTTGCTATATATTTCCAGCATCTGCAGAGTCCATTTTTGATCCATAAAATCTGTGGAGTCTTTTGAAGGAGGAGGGTGGTTTTGCTGAGTGTGCATGTCAGCATTAGACTCACTCAGATTTACCTGTCAGCAGCACTCTCTCCTAAATATTTCAATAGTATTAAATAGAGGCCATAGTTTTAAGGTGCTTGGAAATAGATACAGTGGAGATGTCAGGGGTAAGTTTTTTATGCAGAGAGTGGAGAGTGCGTGGAATGGGCTGCCAGTGACGGTGGTGGGGGCGGATACGATGGGGTCTTTTAAGAAACTCCTGGATAGGTACATGGAGCTTAGAAAAATAAAGAGCTATGGGTAACCCAAGATAATTTCTAAAGTAAGTACATATTCAGCATAGTATTATTTGAGTATTTGTGTGTATTATTTATTACAGGTTATAAATACATGAATTGGATATGTCATCATGCTATCACATGATATGGGTACTTGACCAGCATTGCAGACTCCCATGACTTCCTTTGAATTAGTTTAATGCTTTGGAGTTATAAAATTAACATTGGCGATGAGGCATTTCTGAAACAAACCTGAGACTGACCTATTGAAGTGCAGCAAGACGTTCGAACTAAAAGAATCCTGCAAGGAATGGTGGAATTTTTTAAAAGCAGCCTAGCACATGCAGAGATAGTTAAGTTTTTTTTTTAAAAAAAGCATAGCAGATGTTCCTTGAAAGGGAAGACAGGATTGAGTTTTGTTTTAAGTCAGGAAATGGAAGAATTCACAGGTTAATAAAGAGTCTTTTTTTAAAAAAAGAGCAGAAATGGCTGGCTACATCAGAAAGACAGACAAGTTAGATCACACAACAGATAATTTGATTTTATATACTCAGCAAATCGAGCAGTATTTTGAAATAAATTAAATAGCCAATCAGAAATGGGTACCAATTTTACTGAGTGCACTGAGTTTAAAGGCATACAGTTTGCATTGAAGTTTGACTGCTCCAATCAAACCAGCTGAAATGAGCTTTGCTGATATTTAGAAAATGATGCAGGAACATTTAGTACCAAAACCATTGTTGATTGTGGAACACTTTGGGTTTTCTATAAGTGAAATCAAAAGGAAGGGGAGTCCATTTCAAAACACGTGACTAAATTGAAGAATTTGCCAGTTCAGTAAAGGGTCAATAATTCACTGAGAATTTGTTGGCAGAATTTTAAAAGATAGCATTATAAAATGGCTGTTAACTGAAGCACTACTCATTTAAAAGAGCAGTTGAAATTGCTGTTTCAATAGAAACAGCAGAGAGACACAATTGAAATGCAGTCAGCAATGAGTGAGTGTGACTAAGTTTGCAACGTCTAAACAGCAACTGTCCTGGCCAAACTAATTGTGTTACTGTTGAGGCAGAGGCTCACTTTCACCAATCAAATGCAGGTTTAAAGGAGGAACTTGTAGAAAATGCAGCAAAATAGGACATATGCAAAGAGCATGTCAGACAGACAAAAATAAATGGACTACTCAGAGGAGAAAAAGATAAAATGTCAGGTTGCAGTTTCTAAAAGAGCACTAAACCGCATGCTGTTGATGAAAAATCTTATGATGAGAGTGACACAGGACTGGATACCCTTGAGGCTTACAATGTTAAAATTAACAATAGATGAGCAATATGGCTTACACCAGAAGTGAACGGCAAATTAATTAATATGGAATCGGGCCCTGGTTCGGCTGTATCAGTCATTCCACAAAATGAGTTTGATTGGTATTTCAAGGTACCAAAGTGAAGTCAGCAGATATCCAGCCAAGAACTTGTACTGGAGAAAAGATGATTAGTGTGGGAATGACATTCATAACAGTGAAATACAACAACAAACAAGCCACATTGGGCTTGTATGTGGTAAAACAGGAACACCAGCATTGTGGGGTCATGGTTGGCTGAGACAATAGCAACCTGACTGGAGATCGATCCACTATTTGCTTGCCACATCCCCTGCAATGAAGCCATATGAAAGCAAATTAAGAAAGATACTGGCTGATGCTACAACTGTCACCATGCCAAACACCATGAACCATTCATTGCCCAACAGAGGGCAAAATGGTGTTGGTGCCAACCTCTGTGCCTCTGATTGGAAAGCATATTGGACCAAAGAAGGACCATGTTGCTCAGAGGAATCATGAAAGTGATGAAAGCAGTGGTCCAACTATAAAAGCTTTTTAGGCAACATATCTGAGAAAGCTTCTGATATGTTAATCAAGTAGTTACTTGCAAAATGTGGCTTAGTTTTAAGCTGGAAGACATTTCAAGAAATTTGCAAGCATTCGGCTTTTGTGAGTCTAATGACCTAGACTCTGTGTGCATTAAGTTTATTACATGAATTTCAAATGGGAGAAAAAATCTGCTTGTAAAAGTAGATGCAAAGACCAAAGAGCAGCTGAATGAATGGAAGGCCAGAGAGAAAGGAGTCAATGGAGGTATGAAAACAGAGGATTTGTCAGATGATGTTGTGGATGAGGAAGCCAAGAGGAGAGATCATATCATAAAGAGAGCAATAGGAGGATTAATAAGAGAATACTCCGGTGAACTAAATACACCTTCCCAAGATCAAGATCTAGAACAAGAAAAAGAAAAGAAGGGATGGAGGGAAAGAATGTGAATGAGAAAGAATGGTTGGTGTGAAAGAGGAGGAACGTGAGAAAGAAAAAAGGGATCAAAGCAGATCCAGAGAGAGAAAAGGGAAGTAACGATGACCAGAGCTGTCAAAACCACTTGCTGCAGTCTGAGTCAACTCCTAGAACCAGTAGAAAAAAGGGTCCAGAACCTGATTGTTTCACAGCCACAAGTCTCACCTGCCAGGCGGAGTGATTTTCCCCCTTGTCAGGAAAGATGTTATTTCACAAGAGTAAGAAAGACTCCTTCGCAGATAAATCCTTAGGTCTGAATGGGACATTTTTAAAAAATTACTATGCTCTGGATGTCTGTATAGTAGTTGTACTATATAGTGTACTGTGTATATAGTTGAGATGCATTCTATATCGAGATGGAGTTTATAGCTAAGCAGGGAGGAGGGTTGTGAATTTAATATTTCAGTAATATTTGAGTAATATTGTAAATGAGTTGATTAGGCATTCTTGTTTGTTTAAATAAATCATTTTGGGTTATATGTATAAATATGTGAATTGCATATGTCATCACTCTATCATGTGACATGCACACAACTCGCTTAAAGTAAACGTGAAGTTAGACCTGCATTTTCGGACTCCCGTGTCTTCCTTTGAAATAGTTTGATGTTTTGAAGTAGCAAAACAGAACAGCAATGGTATCATCTTCAATTCTTTCAGTTTCTTGTATTGCTGAGTTTCAGACCAACAGGCACAAAATCAGTTCTGATCAAGTCAGGTCACTTTTATTGTCATTTCGACCATAACTGCTGGTACAGTGCATAGTAAAAATGAGACAACATTTTTCAGGACCATGGTGTTACATGACACAGTACAAAAAAACTAGACTGAACTATGTAATAAAAAAAAGAGAAAGCTACACTAGACTACAGACCTACACTGGACTGCATAAAGTGCACAAAAAAAGTGCAGGCATTTACAATAAATAATAAACTGGACAGTAGGGCAAGGTGTCAGTCCAGGCTCTGGGTATTGAGGAGTCTGATAGCTTGGGGGAAGAAGCTGTTACATAGTCTGGTCGTGAGAGCCCGAATGCTTCAGAGCCTTTTCCCACGACAGCAGGAGGGAGAAGAGATTGTATGAGGGGTGCATTGGATCCTTCATAATGCTGTTTCCTTTGTGGATGCAGCGTGTAGTGTAAATGTCCGTGATGCCTGGAAGAGAGACCCCAATGATCTTCTCAGCTGACCTTAACTCAAATTGTCAACTGCTTACCCTCTCTATAAGATGCTGCAGCATAGATCCTCCAGCATTTTGTGTGTTTTGCTCTGGATTTCCAGTATCTGTAGAATCTCTTGTGTTTGAGTTTGACGTCGATTTACAAAGGCTAATTTACGCCTTTTGCCTTCACAGAAGCTGCTGAGTTCTTCCAGCATTCTGCTTTTTAAATTTGCAGAATCTTTTCCCTTGTCTAGATTTTCAGAGGTGTTGTACAATTTGTTGATACACTACTAGTAACAAAACTGCCTTGTGCTATGGACTCGTAGGCTGGGGGTGTGGGGGTAATGTATTTTCAAGCAATTATCTGTTCATTATCACTTGCTCTTTTTGGGAATTTGCCATACACCAGCACGGTGTTCAGATAGGAATTTATTGGCTGCCCTGAGGTTGATAGTGATGTGTGATAATTATAAATTAGGTTGTTCTTTATATCTTTCTCTAATATTACAGTTAAACTTTGATCTACTTCCTCAAGAGGCTAAAGAAACTTCTTCCCTCCACACGACCACAAGAAACAGCAGAGAGCAGTGCAGAAATGGCCTATTATCCAGGACTCTGTCTCTCCCCCACAATGCCTCAGTGAAGCAGCCAGCTAATCAAAGACCCCACCACCCTGGACTTTCTCCCCTCTCCCATCGAGCAGAAGATGCAAAAGGCTAAAAGCACATCACCAGGCTCAAGGTCAACTTCTATGCCACTGAACAGACCTCTTGCATGACAAGATGGACACTTGGCCTCACAATCTACTCGTTATGATCTTGTACTTTATTGTTCACCTGCTCTGCTCTTTTACATTATATTTTGCATTTTTAATGTTTGGCATTAGCTTAGTTGAATGCAGTGTGTACTGATTTGATCTGTTTGCAAGACAAGCTTTACACTGTATCATGAGACCGTAATACTATTGAACTAATAAACCATTGAATGATCACTATGCATTGAGTTCAGTTTATTGTTATTCAATTGCATACACATATACAGTTAAATGATACAATGGTCCTCTGGGACCAAGATGCACAACGTAGTTCATGTATCATATACAGCTCATGAAATAATATTAAGACAATATTACTAGAAAATAAAATTCAGTAGATGTACAAGTTGACATGAACTGGAAGTACAACATATAGTTAAATATTCAACAGTATTACTGTTACTGGCACTGTCATAAATATTGGGAGCAGGGTGTTCGAAAGTCTCACAGCCTGGGAGAAGAATTTGTTACTCAGTCTAACAGTTCTTGTTCTTATCGTGTGGTACTCTCTGCCTGATGGTAGTGGGTCAAAGAGATTGTGGGATGGATAGGAGGGATCCTTGACAATACTGAGGGCTCTTTGAATGCAGCCCTTCTGGTCTATGTCCTGGATGGGACGAGAAAGACCCCAATGATTTAACAGCAGTCCTCACCATCCACTGCATGGTCTTGCAATCAGATGTCTTGCAATTCCCATGCCCGATTGGGTACAGCTGGTCCAGGGCACTCCAGATGTTGCTCTGGTAGAATGTCGTTAGTATGGGGGTGGGGTGACTTGCTTGTCTCAATCTCCATGTGATTGGAAAGCCATCTTACTAAAAGAACAGAAATTGGTTTATTAGGGTCACATGTAGTCAGATACAATGGAATGCTTCAGTTCGCCTGCCCAAACAAATCTTTCTGTCCCCAAATACTTCAAGACGGTAAAAAGGAAATCGGACCACAGTTTCAGAATCAGGTTTATTATCACTGGTGTGTGTTTTGAAAGTTGTTGCAGGAGTGCAGAGAAAGACATGGACGGTTCAGATCTTTGAAGGCAGAAGGGAAGGGTGAGCGTAGATCTTCAGGGTCCTGTACCTCTTGTCTGATGATAGTAATCAGAAGAGCACTCATCTTTCCTACATTGCTGTACAGCACTGAATCATGGACCCTCTACAGCGGCCCTGGAACAAAACCACCAAAGTTCATTATGAAAGATTTTGAGGATCAGCTGGAAGGGCAGACACACAAACACCAGCATACTGGAGGAGGCCAACATAAACAGCATCTCCATCATAATAGAGCAATACCAACACCGATGGACAGGTCATGTCGCCCGGATGCCTAACTCACGTCTCCCCAAACAGATCCTTCACTCCCAGTTGAAGGAAGGTTAGAGAGCCCCTGGAGGGCAAAGGCAACATCAAGATCAGCCTGAAGAAATTCAACATTGCATATAAAAACTGGGAAGACATTGCACTCAATAGATACCCCTGGAGGAAATCTGTTGAACAGGGAGCCATGCTACATGAGAACAATCTCCACTGTGCTGTGGAGAACAAGCAGTAGTTGTGAAAGGAGAGACTGAACGACCTAGAGGCCCAACCACCAACACAGCCACCACTTATTCTCACCCACACTGCACCAGAATATGTGGGTCCCCCATCACTTGAGGACCCACCAATAGAAACCCTTGCAGGAGAACATCAGACTCAGTTCGAGTGATTTCACTATCATGAGTTACAGTCCTGGTTAGACTCAATACCGCAATTTGAGTCCTTGTGTTTCTAGACCATAGATGAAATTTAGAATCGTACTTTACATTTGTAAAGGTTCTACTGTGGGTCACCCCACAACAGGCAAGGTTCAGTTCATTGTGCACTGTCCAATGTGCAGACAGGGCAGTCGGTTTGCCTTACCTGATGTGGGTCGAGCAGAATCTATGATCAGTCTGTAGTGCTGGTAGGTCCCTTTCAAATACAGTGTAGAGAATAGGACATTGGACAAATACCGTGAACAGAATAGGACAAACACTGTGTACAGCAGGAGTCATTGGATAAATACAGAGAAATAGAAGCTCTCTAAAGATGATAATTCATAAATCTGCGAAGTGTCTCCACTCCTCAGGGCAGGGTGCCTCTGGTTGTCACCCTGTGTTCCAGTAAGACCCAATCTTCACCCAATCTGTTTCTTGTAAAATTTCTTCAATGGAACTGGAGTTTACATCTGTATCCATTTCAAAGAATTCAAAGTCTGAATGTCTTCTTCTGAAATTGAGACATTTTTCTTGGACTCTGTGATGGTTGAAAACCATTGTCAACCTCTTCCACAGCATTTTGTTTGAGTCCAGACTGGTTCTGATAAGAGCAACCACAAGAGGGATTGCAAATTCTGGATTGCAATCTGCATCAACACATAGTATGCTGTGGGGGCTCTGTCAGTCTGTGAAGGGAAGTTGAGACCCTTCATCAGGACCTGAAATGTTGATGACCCTTTTCCCTCCAGCGATGCTTCCTGAGCCACTGATTTTCTCTAGCATTTTGTCAGACTGCTAGGAAACTCCTTCATCACACGGAGTTCTCAGGGGGACCTTTTCTTCTCTGTAGTCATACGCAATTGCTGCACTTGGGCAGGAGACCAGCACAGAAGAAGAATGATGCACCTTTTTTGAGCGATGACTATTAAATTAGTGGGTTGTCATTAACAAAACAAAACTTTTGGTTCAGTTAGTTGCCCATGGAATGGACGTCTGCCATGGTGACCTGTACTGGACAAGAAGGATGTTCCTTCTCCATGATGTTTTGTGATGTAGCCTCTCTGCCCAGTGGAAAGGAAGAACTTAAAGTATGAGAGGGGATATTGACCACCTTACAGATGCAAGGATGGGTGTCTAACATAATCACAGGAGATGCTGCAGATGCTGGAAATCCAGAACAACACACACAGAAATTACTGAAGAATCTTAAAGGTCAGGCAGTATCCATAGAGGGGAATAAACAGTTGAGTCCCTTCATCAGAGTTCTGATGAACGATCTTAACCTGAAGTATCGACTGCCCATTCCCCTGCACAGATGCTGCCCAACCCACTGACCTCCTCCAGCATCTTGTGTGCGTTGCTTCAGACTTCCAGCATCTGCAGAATCTCCTGTGTCTATAATCAACCTCACTGACACAAAATTTGGGTGAGGAAACTGGAATTGTTTAGTCAAGGGTGCTGCAAATGATGCATCATAACGTTCACAACCAAGAGGGATAGAACTTGAAATTTTAAAGAGTCAACCTATTTGTGTTTCAGGAATGGCACTGAAGTAAAAGATTTGATTGGAGCAGGGAAATTGGGCCAAAGGGTTTACACCTGTCTGTTGTTTCATTCTCCCCCGCCCCTTGTTATTTTCCTCTGTTGAGTTACGGTACTGTGAACCATCCTTTCAAAGGTTGTACTCACTCCAATTTTGATGCACTCCAGGTAATAGCACCCATTTCACTTGGGAGTAGTGCTAATGAGTACTCCAGTGGCTATGCAAATCAGCTGGCCCAACAAACCTTTGTGTAACTACCTCTCCAGACCATCTGTGGGCAGATGTCTTTGTTCCATAGGCGTAACTTGGCACACATCACCACTTGGAAATTGCAGGCTGTTGACTCCAAATGCAATGGTGTCAAGCAGGAGCTTTGTTCTGGATGGTCTCAAGCTCCATAAGAGCTTCGACGAGTGCTACAACATGCTCCGAAAGTGAGTTTTTCAGCTAGTGTCGATGATTCAGGCAGCAAGCTACTCATCGTGGAGTACCCGTTCGAGCAGTTGATTGGGTTGGTGTACACGTGATGTCGAAGAGGGCCACAAAGTGCAGCAGTTGTTTTGTTTTGGAAATTGCAGATCCAACTTAGGGAACAGAGGTCTGTGTCTTACTCAGAGAATAGGCTAAGATTCAGAGTTCTAATCAGCCTTGTTCAAAGGATGGGCCAATGCCATGGAGTTGTACTTCATGATCTATGCCCCACTACGTCAGACATCTGTTCACACTCATTTTACGCTAATCTCATTTTTAAAAATCCCTTTAATTTCTCCCAGGTTCTACCCTCATCTATGTCCCAGTGATAAAGTGCAGCTGAAACAGCCCTGGTTTCCTTGGCTGCATAAGTCTAGGGAAGACTACCTCCAGCTCCAGCAAACTCGTGAGATTGAGGCGAGCTCAATCCCACCCCAAACCCCGGTTTGTGTGGATGCTGTGTCTTTTGCTCTCCTGTTACAAATTAGTGTCATGAAATAACAGACAGTACACTGCACACGATGAAAGGAAATATATTGATGAATCTTAATTGAAGGGTTAGTAAAGAATAACAATAAAACAAGGGCCCATTCTAGTTAAGCAGTCAAATGTGTACAAGTTGGAGCTCATCTTGAACTTTTCTGTCACTCAAGTACTGGGCCCTCGGTCAGTGTGAACACCCGCTCACAATCCATCTCAAATAGACCAGTCTCCCACTGGGTTGTACGCTATGACCAGCTCTCCCCAGCGTCTTCTCTCTTCATCTCCTCTCAAACAAAAACCTCAAGCCCAACCTCACAAAGAAATCCTCCCACTTATTGGATGGCACACATTCCACATCATCCCTCATCTTCTACAATAACCCAAACAGGCTGAAAGCAGGACAGCTGCTCTTACAGAGCGGCTAAATGAAATGCCTACAGCATAACAGTAAAGATGTGAACCAGGGCATTACAGAGCCTTACCTTCAGAAAGGTAGATACAGAAGCCTGAAATTCCTCACCACCAGGTTCAGGAATAGCCACTTCTCTAAGCATTCAGATCTTGAACTAATCTGCACAGTCCTAATCGTGACCGCAGTGTAACAACGGCTGTTTTGACTTCTTGGTCATATATTGGACTTTTGATTTGTTCTAACTGTATTGTGTTTGTAAAGATTGTGTATAACTGATGTTTAACTTATGTTTCTGTTGTGAATGCTGTGTGTCTGATGCTCTGAGCCTGTGACACTCCACAAGGAAACTTTCCACCTCACCTGTACGCACAGGTATTCCTGCAGGTGGCAATAAGCTCGACTTTTGACCTTCGGTCTATAGTGGTCAGGTGACAGCAAGTTGCACATCTGTTGGATGTGGGAGGATGCCAAGACCGTCACAGGAAAAACATTCAAGCTTGACATAAACCAAACTGAAGATGAGGATTGAATCTGGGTTGCTGGAGCTGGGAGACAGAAACATTATTTGCTAGGTTACACATGTAAAGTTATTTCTATGAAAACGTAGTATGCAATATTACACCGTGACGTAGCTGGCGTTAGTGACACAGACTACTGGCTTCAGATGTCACTAGAGTTGATTTCTAGCACATTTTATCTCTCCTGTAGCTGAATGTATCCTTGTACTGTATGTGATGATATTCACTCTGAATGTATCCTGTGTATGTGACAATATTTACTCTGAATGCATCCTTGTATGTGACAATACTTACTCTGAATGTATCCCATGTATGTGATGATATTTACTCTGATTTGCATCTTGATCCCAGAAAGAACAATGTTTTGGTTAGCTGTATACATGAGAAGCCCTTCGCTGGTCAGGGTCAACCATGGATGTTGTGTCCCAGCTGTCTGTGTGATACACAAGCTTGGGCAGTATGATATGGAGAGCAAGCTGTTGCTCATGTATCAGGCTTCCCTTCTCCACACAGTTGATAAACTGAAAGGAACAGCAGAGACTGGTATAGTTTGGCACCAGCGGCATTGCAGGAGTTGCCAGTCAGTATT
Source organism: Hemitrygon akajei (assembly GCF_048418815.1). Lineage (NCBI taxonomy): Eukaryota > Metazoa > Chordata > Chondrichthyes > Myliobatiformes > Dasyatidae > Hemitrygon > Hemitrygon akajei. The sequence continues at coordinate 109,356,813 of NC_133133.1, read as the reverse complement.
GAACTCAACATAGGACTGCCTTAGGGACTCCAGCTCTAGATTTTTCCCTCGGGGTTTACTCCCAAAACCTTCCCCATGAGTGGGTAAAGCCACAGGGCAGTGGACGTTTGAGATCAGACTTTTCCTTCTCCTAGATGAGCTGCCAACCACAGCTGATGAGCCCCATCTGCCCAAAGTGACTGGTTTTAAGGCATCAGTGACCCACCTTTGCCCCTTCTCCCGTCAGTGGAAATGGTTCCACCACTTGGTAGCTAAGCCATACGCGAAGATTAGGAGCCGGACTTGGTTGTCAGAGGCTATTTGGGATAAATGTCAGAATTAGGTTTAATAACACTGGCATATGTTTTGAAATTTGTTAACTGTGGCAGCAGTACAATGCAATACATAATAATAGAAAAGGAAAAAACTGTGAATTACAGTAAGTATATATATGTTAAATAGTCAAATTAAATAAGTAGTGCAAAAACAAATTAAAAAGTAGTGAAATAGTGTTCAGGGGTTCAATGCTGGATTTAAACCTTTTCACCTTAAATGAATGTCCTCCAGTACCATTCACTTTAAGCCCAAGATACTGGCTGTCTACTCTTGACACATTTCAAACCTCTGTTGGGCTTCCCCTCTGCCTCCTCTGCTCCAGAGAAAGGAAGCCTCTCCCAGCACACGTTCTCCAATCCAGGCAGCATCCTGGTAAGAAAGGCAATGATTTGAAGTGTAATTAGATACAGTATTGACAAAATTCAAAATCATTGGGACAACCACCAGTCAAGGAATGAAGGTGCACCAGGTGTACACTTGATATTTTATCTGCTTTTTACCATTCAGGTTCCATTGACAAGGAAAATAGTTATTTCCCTCTTTATCTGTAATGACATGAGATTATCTCACACAAAAACTGGAGGAACTCAACACCCCAGGCAGCACCTATGGAGCGGAATAAACAGTGAACATTTCTCTCCATAGATGCTGCCTGTCTTGCTGAGTTCCTTCAGCATTTTGTGTGTGTTGCTTTGGATTTCCAGCATCTGCAGAATCTGTTGTGTTTATAATATGAGATTATGTTAGTTTCAATACGGAAATTTTACAGACTTCAAGAAAGAGTGTACTTACTGAAATTAAATGGCTTATCAGCAATGAGTTGGTCACAGAGGAGGTTTGTGTCTGCATGCTATATTGATTCAACGAACAAGAGCAGCAGATGATGTGTGACTTATTCTGCCTGTTGCAAGATGTAATTTTTCTGCCCTCTCTTGCCCTCCTTTGTCTTCAGGGACAGTCCTCCTGGTCACGTTACCAGAACAGCTGGTGCCAACACCTGCAGTCTGATGAGCTCCTGTCAACGAACTGGCATCTCTCATTACATGAGGCACACAGGACAGATCGAAAAGGAGACTTCAATATGACCCCCCAAGAAACTATTTAAAAACACTCCAATGACTCTAGGGTCAGGCAAACAGCCCAAGCTAAACTGTCACCATAAATATTAGATGATTGTCTTCTGATGGGACCAAGGACAGAGCCTGGGAGCTTTCAATCTCAAACTATCATCTATATACGGTATGTTGCTACATAGAAAGTTAACAGTTAAGCCTATGTTAGCAGTTCAAAGTACTGTAGAGAGCTTTGGGACATCCTGAAAGAGATGTGAAATTTGTTGTAAGTGTTACATTTTCTTTTATAAGTGTTTGGGGCAGAGACAATCCTTGGAGTTTAAGAGACTTTCTCAGGTGACATTAGAGAGAAGTGTAAGATCAAGGGAGACATTGCTAGGGTGAATACATGGAGGCTGTCTTCCCAGATGTGGAGAATGAAGGACTAGAGGGCATAGGTTTCAGCTGAGAGGAGGAAGTTTTACCTTGTTGGGAATGTTTTCTGTATGGGGGGGGTGTATATATGCAAAGAGCTGCCACAGAAATATTTGAGGCAGGTACAAGAACAATACTCAGAAGACATTTGGATAGGTTTATTGTAAAGAAGGGGGTGAGATGGATAAGGGCCAAAGTCGGCAAATTGGATTCACTTCGATGGGCATGTTGGATGGTGTGGAGTTGGATGGAATGGAATTGGATGGAACGGAGTTGGATGGAACAGAGCTGCATGGAATGGAGTTCGATGAAATGGAGTTGGATGGAATGGAGTTTGATGAAATGGAGTTGGATGGAATGGAGCTGAATGGAACGGAGCTGCATGGAATGGAGTTCGATGAAATGGAGTTGGATGGAATGGAGTTTGATGAAATGGAGTTGGATGGAATGGAGTTGGATGGAACGGAGTTGGATGGAATGAAGTTAAATAGAATGGAGCTGGGTGGAACGGAGCTGGATGGAACGTAGTTGCAAGGAACAGAGTTGGATCGTATGGAGTTAGATGGAATGGAGTTGGATGGACGGATTTGGGTGGAACAGAATTGGATGGTGTGGAGTTGGATGGCATGGAGTTGGATGGAACGGAGTTGGATGGCATGGAGTTGGATGGAATGGAGTTGGATGGAATGGAGTTGGATGGAATGGAGTTGGATGGAACGGAGTTGGATGGAATGGAGTTGGATGGTGTGGAGTTGGATGGATGGATTTGGGTGGAATGGAATTGGATGGTGTGGAGTTGGATGGCATGGAGTTGGATGGAACAGAGTTGGATGGAATGGAGTTAGATGGAATGGAGCTGGATGGAACAGAGTTAGATGGAATGGAGCTGGATGGAACAGAGCTGGATGGAATGGAGTTGGATAAAATGGAGTTGGATGGAACGGAGTTAGATGGAATTGAGCGGCAAAGAACCGAGCTGGATGGAACGGAGTTGGATGGAATGGAGTTGGATGGAATGGAGTTAGATGGAATGGAGCTGGATGGAACAGAGTTAGATGCAATGGAGCTGGATGGAACAGAGCTGGATGGACGGATTTGGGTGGAACGGAGTTGGATGGAATGGAGTTGGATGAAATGGAGTTCGATGAAATGGAGTTGGATGGAATGGAGTTTGATGAAATGGAGTTGGATGGAATGGAGTTGGATGGAACGGAGTTGGATGGTGTGAAGTTGGATGGAATGAAGTTAAATAGAATGGAGCTGGGTGGAACGGAGCTGGATGGAACGTAGTTGGAAGGAACAGAGTTGGATCGTATGGAGTTAGATGGAATGGAGTTGGATGGACGGATTTGGGTGGAATGGAATTGGATGGTGTGGAGTTGGATGGCATGGAGTTGGATGGAACGGAGTTGGATGGAATGGAGTTAGATGGAATGGAGCTGGATGGAACAGAGTTAGATGGAATGGAGCTGGATGGAACAGAGCTGGATGGAATGGAGTTGGATAAAATGGAGTTGGATGGAACGGAGTTAGATGGAATTGAGCGGGATAGAACCGAGCTGGATGGAACGGAGTTGGATGGAATGGAGTTGGATGGAACGGAGTTAGATGGAATGGAGCTGGATGGAACAGAGTTAAATGGAATGGAGCTGGATGGAACAGAGCTGGATGGACGGATTTGGGTGGAACGGAGTTGGATGGAATGGAGTTGGATGGACGGATTTGGGTGGAATGGAGTTGGATGGAATGGAGTTGGATGGTGTGGAGTTGGGTGGAACGGAGTTGGATGGAACGGAGTGGGATGGACGGATTTGGGTGGAACGGAGTTGGATGGAATGGAATTGGATGGTGTGGAGTTGGGTGGAATGAAGTTAGATGGAATGGAGCTGGATGGAATGGAGTTGGATGGCATGGAGTTGGATGGAATGGAGTTGGATGGAACGGAGTTGGATGGAATGGAGTTGGATGGAGTGGAGTTGGATGGAGTGGAGTTGGATGGAACAGAGTTGGATGGAATGGTGTTGGATGGAGTGGAGTTGGATGGTGTGGAGTTGGGTGGAATGGAGCTGGATGGAACGGAGTTGGATGGACGGATTTGGGTGGAATGGAGTTGAATTGAATGGAGTTGGATGGACAGATTTGGGTGGAATGGAGTTGGATGGAATGGGGTTGGATGGTGTGGAGTTGGGTGAAATGAAGTTAGATGATATGGAGTTGGGTGGACTGAAGTTAGATGGAATGGAGCTGGATGGAATGGAGTTGGATGGTGTGGAGTTGGGTGGAATGGAGTTGGATGGACGGATTTGGGTGGAACGGAGTTGGATGGAATGGAGTTGGATGGACGGATTTGGGTGGAACGGAGTTGGATGGAATGGAGTTGGATGGATGGTTTTGGGTGGAACGGAGTTGGATGGCATGGAGTTGGATGGAATGGAGTTGGATGGAATGGAGTTGGATGGAGTGGAGTTGGATGGAATGGAGCTGGTTGGAATGGAGCTGGATGACACGGAATTGGATGGAACGGAGTTGGATGACACGGAGTTGGATAGCATGGAGTTGGATGGAATGGAGTTGGATGACACGGAATTGGATGGAATGGAGTTGGATGGCACGGAGCAGTTGGACCAAGGAGTTTATTTCCAATCTTCTTGACTCTATAACTGTGTGGTAATCAGTCTTCCCCACACTGACAACATGTAGTTCTCCAATTTCAGGCATTAGAATTGGAATTGGGTTATAATTGTCATATACACGGTGAACAACTTGTCTGTCTCGCATGCGGTCCATCCAGATCAGACCAGTGCGCATTGAGGTAAAACAAGTTAAATTAGTAACAAAGCAGAATAAAATGTAACAGCTACAAAGAAAGTGCTGGAAATAAGGTGCAGGATCATAACGAGGTAGATTGTGAGGTCAGGAGTCCATCGTATTTTACTAGGTAAACATTCAATAGTCTTATAACAGTGGGGTAGAAACTGTCCTTGAGCCTGGTGAAAGGTGCTTTCGGGATTTTGAGTCCAGTAACTGACGGGAGAAGGGTGAAGAGAGAATGTCTTCTCTCAGTTTCTCTGTTCATGGGCTGCCCAGCTCCCGTCATTTTGTTTCTTATCCCTCGTCCATCCACTTGTTCTGCTCTTCCCCTAAGCACTCCTCCCAATGGGTGCTCTACCCTATCTGTCCAAGCCATCTGCTTTGTTGGATTTCAGTTCTCCCTTTGATCATCTGCTACCCTTTGTTATCACCTCACAGTCTCTGCAGTGATTTCCACCTTTTCCCTGCCCAGCTACCTATCAGCCCCCTTCACTGGGATCCACCAATCACTTGCCAGCTCTTTCTCCCTCATTCCCCTCATCTCTTTATACCATTTATTCCTTGTATGGATGAGGCGTCTTGAGTCAAAATGCTGACTGCCTCACCCGCTGAGTTCCTTCAGGTTTTTATAAGCACAAGAGATTCTGCAGAAACTGGGCACCATGAGCAAGACACACGGACTACTGAAGGAATTCAGCAAGTCAGGCAGTGTTTATGGAGGGGATTAAACAGCTTGTGGTTTGGACCGAAACCTTTCATTGGGGCCCTCAGCCCAAAACGTGGACTGTTTGTGCCCTGACTTGCTGTGTTCCTCTAGCATTTAGTGTGTGATTCGCCCCCACCCCTGTTTTTTCTTGGCATTTCACCTCAGTGAAGGTTTAAATGTAAAGGCACAAATATATAAACAAAAGGACCTTAACTTAATCTCTCCATCACAAATTCAATGGGATTCTGGTTACACGTCGCCATATCCAAAAACAGTATTGGGTGAGATCTGAACTTAGCGTTCACTGCAAGAGAGACTAGTGAAAATTACCCACAAACCACTGACATTTACATAATAAGGCCGATCAAATGTTTTCTCTGAAGCTACCCCTTTGACAATATTTTGCAATACTGTGACCAGTTTTGGGCCTCTTATCTAAGAAAGGATGTGCTGGCATTGGAGAGGGTCCAGATGAGGTTCACAATAATGATCCCAGGAATGAAAGGGTTAACATATGAGGAGTATTTGATGGTTTTTGGCCTGTACTTGCTGGAGTTTAGAAGAATGAGGAGTGAATCTCAGTGAAACCTACCAAATATTGAAATCTGGATAAAGTGGATGTGGAGAGGGTATTTCCTATAGCGAGGAGTCTAAGACCAAAGGCCACAGCCTCAGAATTGAAGGACGTCCATTTAGAATAGGGATGAGGAAAATATACTTTAGCCAGAGGGTGGTGAATTTGTGGAATTCATTGCCACAGACAGCAGTGCAGGCCACGTCTGTGGATACATTTAAGGCAGAGGCTGATAGGTTCTTGATTAATCAGGGTGTCATAAGTTACGTGGAGAAGGTAGGAGAATTGGTTGAGAGGGATAATAAATCAGCCATGATGGAATAGCACAGCAGACTTGATGGACCAAATGGCCTAATTTTGCTCCTAAGTCTCACGGACTTACGGTCTAATGGCTACTCCCATTACTTCTCGAGTGCCTTTCTGAAGTGTTGGGAGGCATCTTTGTGAGGTCCTAATGCAAAGTCTTCATCCTGATGAATTAATTCACTTCCTCCTTCTACAGAAGCTATCTGACCTGCTGAGAGCTTCTGGTGTGTTCTGCTTTTATTTCAAAGATTTGATGAACATTATGTTCAATGCTCTTTGTAAGCTGGTTAAATTGCAGTTCATTTAGTCCGTTATGAATGGGACATGGCCTTTCACTATCCAGTTCATCAACAAAAGGGAAGGACCACTTCTTTCTGCCTGTCCATTATTGGTTTTGAAATAAAATTTTGCTCTGACAGTTGTACCTGACAGCTGTCAGTTATGTGAAACTGAAAGTGTGGGAAAATGCGTGTGGTTCGACAGGTAGTCAAATGCCGCAGCTGGGGGGCTTATCATATCCGTGGCAGGAGATCGGTGGAAAGTTTTTAGGGTATCCCTTTTGGCTAGGGGGGCAGATAAATTACTTGCGGTGCCAAGGGGATCTGTTAAGGAGATCAGCTCCTCCCTCAGTTGTTCAGTTGATCCGAGAGGTGTCGGGAAACTTAGAGGAAGCCCAGTGGGGGAATGGCTTGGGGTCTCTGGGGGAGCACGTTCCCAGCAATGTACCAAGGAACTCCCGAAAGGAACAGACCCTATTCCTGAAGGCTTAGAGGGACCACACACTCAGGTGTCGTTAGGGATGGATGGAAGCCAAGTTAAAGCAGTCCTCGACACCGGGGCGCCGGTTAATTTGCTGTACAGTTTGTTTTATAACCGTTATTGGAAGCATTTACCCTTGACGACATTGAGGGCACTGGAGATTTGGGGTACCAGTACCGGTGATTATCCAGACGACGGTTGTTGGTCAGTGAAAATGGGGTTCTTAGAGGCCAATGTGGAGGTGACTGAAGTTCGTGAATCGTTAATGCAGATGTGTCCAGACACTGTTGAGACGGGCAGCGTTTCGGTTCTGGAGAGGACCAATACCCCGCTGATGTGCTTGGGGGCCTGCTCGGAGGAGGCGGGTGAGAGCTGTTTGGAGGCATTGTCCATGCACCCAGAGTTTCGAGCTGCTTGTGCGGACATGTGTACCAGCATTGGGCCAATACCAAATTCAAACAAGAGCCGGTGGTGGTACGGCCTGAGGCAAGTATCTGAGGGTGAGACCCTCTTAGTGGATGCTGCGAAATACCACGAGGGAGGGGAGTTGACTGCTGAAGACACCTTGGTGAGAGAGAGGTAGTGGTGACTGGCCCCTGAAGCCATGGAAGACGTAGGCAGCGTGCGTGTGGATTATATTGCACTGAAGAGGTGCACTGTCAGTGACCAGAATATTGCCCTGAGGGCCGAAGAGGTGATGGCCTGTCTGAGTGGTGCAAAGTGGTTTAAGGTGCTGGATCTGAGGAGTGGATGTTGCCAGATCCCGATGAGTGGGGCCAAACAAGGAGAAGACGGCCGTTATAAGTTCCCTAGGAGTCTTCCCGTCTGAAAAGATGCCACAGGGCATATCCGGAGCCCTTGCAACCTTCCCGCGGGGCATGTGGAAGACCATGGGGGATGTGGAGGCATTTGGAGTTTTGGTGTATGTGGATGATCTCTTGGTATTTGGATTTGTCTCAGGAGAACATGAAGTGAGGTCATTGCAGGAGCGGCTGAGAACTACAGAGTTAAAGTGTTTTCTGGACACGTGCCAGGGCTGGCGAAGGTCGCAGCTCGTGAGTGACTGTCTCTACGGAATCAAGTTTGAAATGAAGACAGAGAGACTGGAGAAAGTTGATCTGGAAGAAGTCATGAGGAAGAAAAAGCTGGAGAGAAGTGCAGTGAATACTGAACTGGAGGCTGACCAATCTTTAACTGCTGCTTTTCAGGTCGGGGTGGAAGAAGCTGTTGGAGTGACTGGGTCCCAGATTGAGATGGCCGGGATGCGTGAGTCAGAACTGCTGAGCCTGTGGTGAGAGTTGCAGGGGCCAGAGAAGAAGCTGATCTCTCGATTGCAGGAGGCTGCAGAGACTGCAGGAGCCGTGCAGGCCATGTGTTTCCGTTTGGAGAAGATCAAACAGCAGCTACCGATCGTAGAAATGAGGAAGAATACAGATTCGATGGATGATGTGCTGGATGTGTGGTACATGCTGCCTTTTGCTGACTTTCCCTCGATTGAGGAAAAGACCTTTGGCCCTTCTCCATTGAGTCAGGTGTAGTGGGGAGGGTTAGCTGTGTGCAGTGTGGGGATTCGGCGCGAGGGGGTGAGAGAGAGAGGATGCGATGCTCTAAACTGGGCGAGGAATGGACCCCAAGTGGGGGTCCAAGGCCAGGAGGTACCCCGAGGAGAGGAGACGACGATAGATGTGCTTGGTTGACCACTTCGGGTGGTCCTGAGCTGCGAGTTGAGGAGTTCGGAAGGGATCGAATGGTGGCCAGAAGACTTCAGTAATTGAGCTCCAACTGTTGTGCATGAAGTGGTTTGGACTTTGATAAGTTTGGCGCCTTTTCTTTATTTTCTTTTCCTTCATATATACTGTATCGTTATTAATCACTTAGTATAGTAATCTTTATAAATTGTACTCATTTAATCACATATGGTGTACTGTCTGTTTTTGGGCGAGGCGGGGACATCACACAGCATCCACACCAGCTGATTACCCAGTTTGGCGGAGCCGAAGGCTGCTCCCCCTAGATGAGAACGAGCTGAGCGAGCCTGAGGCGACCCAGGGGGTTACACAGTGTTCTGAAAATATGACATTTTATTTCATATTGACCACCCACTGTCTGTGCATGTGTGTGAATGAAAGAGAGATAGAGGCAGAGAGTGTAAGAGAATGAAAGAAAGGCAGAGGGGGAGACAGAGAAAGACAGAGAGGCAGAGAGAGAGACAGAGAGAGAGAGAGAGAGAGAGAAAGAATGTGAGAGGAGACAGAGAGATTTGTCAAATTAGATGGATAATTTAAGTGCAATAAAATAGAAAAATACTGGCAAAACTCAACAGGTCCAACTGCATCTCTGGAAAGAGAAACATAGTTAATATTTATGTATATGTGATATTGATATCATACTGATATCCCACAAGTGCAAACCTGCCTCCTGCATCCACTTCATCAAAGGCCTGAACTACAGTTTGTATTTTAAAAACATGTTGTAAGCCACTCCTCAGATTTCCTTTTACTTAATAAAAATATGAACCAGTTGCTTAATAAATAACAAAAGATTTCTCCAGGGTAAGTAAAAGGCAATGTGAAATTAACGAAGACAAAGAAAACAAAACTGAATGCAGGAAAGGTGAGATACCAAACTGAAACTACTGATCACCTGAAGTTGTTCATTTAAGTTCTGAGTTTGGAACATTGCAGGCTCACAGCCAGAAAATGAGGTGTTCTTCTTCAAGTTAATGTTGTGCTTTTTTGGAACAGTGTAGGAGGTCAAAGACAAAATGTTCAAACTGTGTGTGGGTGGAGAATTAAAGTGACAGGTAACTGGAGATGTCACCCTTGCAGAGAGAACGAACATGTCCTTTATAGTGATCCACCAACTAGTGTGTGTTCTGTCACTGTGCACCAATGATTAAACTGATCTTACAGTGCTTTCTCTTTTAATTTAGATTTATTGCTGATTTCCCAGATCTAAAGCATTTTACTTTAAAGTTTATGAAATGCCAAGTTGTTTTCAAGTTTACAATGGGAGCTAAAGTTTGTCTTTGTCAGTGCAAGCCACGTTATTCACCATCTGTGTACATAATGGGCACACGGGGATGAAAATGTTAGTTTAAGACAATTTATTCAGGCAGAGATTGATCCCCTGTGGACTTTGTTTCATTTGCTTAATAAGAATGATTGGAAAAAAAGGGATGTTTATCTCGCCATCAGGTCCCAAAGGCTCTTTGTGTGTCAACTGTTCTCATGCTGACACGTCAGCTACAAAAGGCAGCCAAGGTGGGCAAAGCAGGAGTACTCGTTATCTCTGTTCTAAACTGGGTCCTGCAGCCTATGCATTATCTATCCATCCATCTATATATCTACCTATTGATCTGCCTATCTAACTGTCTATCTATCTATCTGTCTGTCTATCTATCCATCTACCTATCTGTCCTTCTGTCTATCTATCTATCTATCTATCTATCTATCTATCTATCTATCTATCTATCTATCTATCTAGCTATCTCTCTATATTTCTAACCTATCCATCTCTAACCCATCCTCAGATAAGGCACAGTAACAGGCCTTTCTGACCCGTAATAATATTGCATGGGTCACCATTAACTTTCTTCTTTTTTCCCAGAACCCGATAATGGTCCAATTCTTCTGCATTGCTGCATCTCTGGCCTCATGGGTTCATGGACTGTTCCGAAATCTGACAGCAAAGGGGAAGAAGCCATGCCCAAAAGGTTCAGTATACAGTATGACTTCAGGCTCCTGTACCTCCTTCTCGATGGTAGCAAAGAGACGACGTTATGTCCTGGACGTTGAAGGTCCTTCCCGAGGCATCAGCATTTGAAATGCCCTGGATTCTGGAGATACCACTGCCCATGATGGAGCTGGCTGAGTTTGCATCTTTCTGCAACTTTTTCTGATCCTGTGCAGTGGCCCCTTCATACCAGACAGTGAGGAAACCAGTCAGAAAGCTCTCCATGTTACATCTGTGGAAATTTGGTCACGCATCAAATCTCCACAAATTCCTGATTAAATATAGCTGCTGTTTTGCCTTCTTTGTAACTGTATCAATATGTTGGGCCCAGGATAAATCTTCAGAGATGGTGACACCCAGGAACTCACCCTTTCCACTAATGATCCCTCGATGAGGATTGGTGTGTGTTCCATGGACTTCCCCTTCCTGAAGTCCACAGTCCATTCCTTGTTCTTACTGACTAACAACTGAACTGTGGTGGTTTAGTCCAAAGTCTGTGGTCCGGTCTGCAGACTCCGGGTTTTCCGGAGGTCCCTTGCTGCGGTTGGACTTAACCAGAAACAGCTGAGGCTCATATTGGAACTGGGAATATAAGTGGCCCTGGTATTGAGTGTGTTTGGGGGGTTGTCTTGTTAAGATACTCATGGCATGGATGGCTAGAATGGACTCCTGCCATCCATAGAGAACCATGGCTTCTGGGAGCCAAGGCTGCTGGCCATAACAGCTACTTGGAGCTATCCCAAGGCAGAGATGGAACTGTCTGTCATTCTTTGGTGTTTGTCTCTTCCTGTCCTTGCCCCGTGGGGTAAGTCTGGCTGGTCTGCCGTTGCCCTGTGGGGGGATCTGTCTTGTCCTCTCCTCCATGGGGTAAATCAGGCTGTTCTGCTGTTGCCCTGTGGGGGAACCTGTCTTGTCTTTGCTTCCGTTGGGTAGGTCAGGCCATTCTGCTGTTACCTGATGGATGGTCCTGCCCCACCTTAGTGTGGAGTTATAGATGAGTCCCAGCTCTATGTCTGTGTACTGTCCCGTCTCATGTCAGTGTCCTGTTAAAGATGAGTCCTGGCTTGTCGGTGGATAAGTTCTGGCTCTATGTCTGTGTACTGTCCCGTCTCATGTCAGTGTCCTGTTAAAGATGAGTCCTGGCTTGTCGGTGGATAAGTCCCAGCTCCATGTTGATGTACACTTCCTAGTCTGCCCCTAGCTCCAGCCTCGAGTACCCCAGCTCGAAGCCCCCAGCCTCGAGTACCCCAGCTCGAAGCCCCCAGCCTCGAGTATCCAAGCCTCATCACGTCCTCGCCTGGGTTTGGGTGTCCGAGCCCGAGGCAAGACCCAGATTCTGGATCCTTGTCCAGTCTCAGGCTCAGAGTCCACCCCGGCTCCTTGTTCCCAGTCCCTTGTCCTGGTCCTGCTTCCCTTGCCTAGACTACATCCCGACCCGTTCTTGGGTTCCGCCTCGTCCTGTTTCCGGGACTCCAGTATCTGTGTCCTGCAGTTGGGTCCTGATTCAACACTCGACTTGTGACACTGAACTGCATAAAGATAAGTTCTGATGCTGCAGGTTTGCAGAGGTTTTACAAGTGTAGTCTATCGATGAATACATGTTCAGCTCAGCAGTCTTTGTTTCTTTACCTTGTTAAAATGAGCTAATATATACTATCTAAACTAGCTGGGAACACAACAGATCAACTCCTTGAACTAAGTGACACAACCGAGTCACTACGACACTGTGACCACTTCCATCACTTTGAACTAATGTGACCTTTGTGTTTTTTTTCCTGTTTTTTATATTATTGATACAGTGTGGAATGGGCCCTTCCGGCCCTTCAAGCTGTGCTGCCCAGCAACCCCCGATTTAATGCTAGCTTAATCACGGGACATTTTACAATGAGCAATTAACCTACCAACCACTACGTCTTCGGACCATGGGGGAAATCAGAGCGCCCGGAGGAAACCCACATGTTCACAGGGTGAATGTACAAACTCCTTACAGACAGCAATGGGAATTGAACCTGGGTTGCTGGTACTGTAAAACGTTGTGCTAATCACTACACCATCATACCACTCGGTTCTAATTGTGTTCTTTCTTGTCAAAAATTGGTGCAATTTATGTTGGTTTTGTCTTGTTTTCTTGTGAATGTTCCTTGTATGATGTTATGTGCAGCTGCAAGTAATTCAAAAGTTCAAAATTCAAGGTAAAGTTATTATTTAAGTATGCATATGTCACCATAAGCTACCCTGAAGTTTATTACATTTGTTTGTTATGATATGGGTGATCATGGTCTTATCAATGATTGTTCTTGGCAAGTTCTTCTGCAGAAGTGGTTTGCTATTGCCTTCTTCCTGGCAGTGTCCTTACAAGATGGATGACCCCAGCCATTATCAATACTGTTCAGAGATTAGCTGCCTGAGGTCAGTACCCACCAGCTGGGATGCTCATAGGACCGTCCTACAGCTGCTCCCATGGTTTCACATGACCCTGTACAGTGTTGTATCTGGAAATTAATAAACAAATACAATACATATACAACCTGTCCTCGTTATATGCAGGGGATATGTTCCTCGCAGTCGACGCATACAATCGGCCCTCCTTATCCACGAATTCAGCCAACCGCAAATCGCGAAAACCCAGAAGTGCTCTTCCAGCACTTGTTGTTCGAGCATGTACAGACTTTTTTTTTGCCATTATTCCCTAAACAATGCAGTTCTCTTACTAAGTAAGTCGGAACAGATACTTCCGGTATTATTTAGCGTCAGTTAATCAGATGGTTGTATTTGTATATATTTTACCTTTCTATGCATATAAAACACTTAAGAACGTATATTTCAGTGCCGGGCTTGGGAAGTTCCCGAGTTCGATCCAGTGACAGATCGCTCCCGAGTGCGCTCTCCATCTGTGCCGGGTTGATGTGGAGGATCAAAAACCCAAAACCCAATAATTAAACCACTGCGTTGCTTAGTAATAACTGTAGCTTTCATCGGGGCACAGCCTTTCTCACTTTTTCTTTAAAATTGTTCCGATCACTGACCGACGTAGCCCGACACTTTTCCAATGACCGATGGCGTTTCGCCTCTTTCCGATCCCTTTATTATTTCCACTTTATTTTCAATCGTTATCGTGATTATTTTCAGGAACAGAAACACTGTGGATTCAGATCTTTGCTGCTGGGTCCTAATGTCCACCACACTGAGACTGGTTAAATAAAGTCTTGGGTTCCGCTGGGTCCTAAGTTCCACCGCATTGAAACAGGTTGAATAAGGGACTTGAGCATCCGTGAATTTTGGTATCCGCAAGGGGTCCCGGAACCAAGCCCTCGCGGATAAGAAGGGCTGACCGTAATGTGAAATCGCATAATGTGAATAATTATTTAAATGGAGAAAATAGGGATGTGTTCCAGAGGGCTTCCTAAATATGTTTTATCAGTAATTTATTCACATTTTCATACCAATATGACACAAAAGCAGTACCATAAGACAACATTTGTATTATATTTAATCAATTTAAGGCAACATTCAACATAATAAATCATAGAAAGTTAACAAACTAGGGTGTACAGTACTCACCAACAGTGGCAGGTGTGTTTGCTCTGGGAGATGAGTGGTTGTTGTAGTGTCAGGCAGCTTTACATGGATAAGGTGGATCGCTGTGGTCATCAGGATCATATCAAGCACAGCAAGGGGTGAAGGAAGACTCACAGCACTCTTAGAACTGCCGGCAGTAGGAGATGACACGGGTTGAAGAAAGTGGTGAGGGTTGTTTGCTTGGCAGCATTTTGTTTTTCAGTATAAATTTGCTTGTAAGGAAGAAGGGTTGATGGCACAGAACGACTAAAATGCTGACTCCGTTCTAAACTTGGGTCCATGTCCATCGCCATTTGTGCCAAGTGTTCCGACTTCTACCATTCCCTCACTGTTGGTAAACTCCCGGGATTTTCAAAATCACCTGTTGCTTGCAGCACCTGAGAGATAGTCCGCCGTAAAAAAAATACGCCTTGAATGTGGATCACATCTTGGTCGAGTGGTTGAATCAGCGATGTTGTGTTAGGCAGCAGGAAACACACTGTTATGTTAGGATGAATGCTGTCCAAATGTTTAGGATGGGCTGGCACATTGTCAAGCAACAGAAGCAATTTAAAGGCAAGATTCTGTTCCCGGCAGTAGCATCCCAGAGCTGTGTTACCTTCACCTGATGCCACACTGTTTATAATTTCCAACTTTTTTTAAAGTGTTAAAACGGTTCTTTGCCTCTCAGCTGATGGCCCAGGACATGACATCGGAGCTTAGGAGGCATAGTTAAATATTTCAAGCACAAAATCACTGCACTGTAGGTAAAACCAACAAAAGTTTAAGAGCGCAAGATTGCGCATCCACACTTTACCAAAACCAATGTAAGACTGGCGGGAGTGAAACTGTGAGGCGTGTGCACGTGACTTGTATTGGCAGGAAAACTGTGTTGCTCGCATAACTGTGAGTTTTGGAAGCAGAAAAGGTAGAAATAGGTTCCTCGCGTAACTGTGAATCTACATTGTCTAAAGTCACATATAACGAGGATAGGGTGTATTGTGTGGTATATAGTGGTCACATTGACAGTTGCTTTCCAGTTAGGAGATTATGGGAAATAATGAACATTAATTTACACACTATTTCTTGTTTTATCTTCCTGCACCCTCAGATAATGCAGATTTTCATCAGTTCATTCTGTTTGTTAGTTGGAAAATAAACAAAAATCTGAAATTTGCTGTCATGAATGGCACATGCACTGATGCTGTGGATAAGAAAGAAAACAGTTTCAAAATGTGGACAGGAGAGAAAGAAAGATAGAGAGAGAATAGAGAGATAGAAAGAAAAAGAAAGAGAGAAGGAGAAAGGAAATCAGTCTTTTATTTGTAGGGATAAATGGATGCAGTTTGCTCGGGAGAGCACGTGCAGAGTCGCCAGATACCGGCGCCATCTTAACTGGGATTTTGAATTTAATGCTTTAGAGAGCTTGTGTCTGTACAGGTGCCCCTCGGTTGGGTGTTTGTAACTGGGGCATGACCTCTGTCTGAAACCAGGAGAGAAAAATTACATTTTTAAAAATGGTATCTACAGCATTGAACAGGCCTTTATGCCCCAAAGGCTCGGTGCTGCTCAGTTACACCAGTTAACCGACTAACCCATACACCTTTGGAACCCACAACATGGAGAGCTGGAGACATTTACCTGACAGGCAGGGGGTGGAATGGCTCTGTTGGTAAACAAATGAAAGCAAATCTTTAGAAAGAGGTGACATAGAATTAGAAGGATCAGAAACCTTGTGGATAGCATTAAGAAACTGCAAGGATGAATAGAGCCTGATGGGAGTTAAATACAGGCCTCCGAACAGCAGCGAGAATGACAAAGGAAGATAGAAAAGATGTGTAAAGAGGGCGATGTTGTGATATCCATGGAGAGCAGTGGAGCTGTCCTCACCATTGAGCACATCCCACAAAACACTATCCTAGGAAATCAGGGATCCCCACCACCCAGGCCTTACTCTTTTCACACTACTGCCATCAGAAAGGAGGTACAGGAGCCTCAGGGTTCAAATCACCAGGTTCTGGAGCAGTTATTACCCCTCAGCCATTGGGGTCTTAAACCAAAGGAAATAAGCTCCCACTACTATTAAATGCTGCCAATGGCGTGTGTCTCAAATAGTCTCTGACAACCAAGTCCTGCTCCTGGCCTTCACGTGTGGGTTAGGTACTAAGCCCAGTGGAATCATTTCTACCAACAGGAGGAGGGACAAAGGTGGGTTACTGGCACCTTAAAACCAATTGCTTAGGGTAGATGGGGCAACTATCTCGGAGAAGGTAAACTCTGATCATAAACCTCCACTGCCTTGCAGCTATACCCACCCATGGGGAAGGCTTCGGGAGATGGAGTCCCTAAGGCAGTCCTACATTGAGCTCAACACTGACTGGCAACTCCTGGTGCCAAACTGTATCGGTCTCTGCCGTTCCTTTGGCTGTGCGGAGATTGGGAGCCTGCTGCATAGGCAAGCTCGCTCTCCATATTGTACTGCCCTGCCTTTGGTGTATCATAAAGACAGCTGGGACGCTCCATTCATGGCACACCCCTGTCAATGGAGGCTCTCAAAACAATCCAGTTAATTCACTGACAGCAGTGCCAATAAGATCTTTAGTTTTATTTAATTAATTATCTAAATAAAATCCCTTGATTGCATGATGTGATTATACCTCTGCTATCTGGGTCATTAGTTCAGGCTTCAGGATTAGTATTTGAGTAAAGTGGCTGCACTGCCCGAGTATTTGAGGGCTTGGGGAGATTTGAAAGTTGCTCTTCACTAGATATAATTCACTAGATATTGCTAGTATCGTATATAATCATAAGTTCCCATTCCTGTATTTGATCAGTTCACCGTTCAGCAATGCCGACATTTCTTCCTCACTCAACTGTTGGAGGCTGAGATAATTTTGTGAACCACTACAGTTTTTATGAAGTTTGGATCCTCAGCATGCTCCCCATGACAATATGGCAATATTTCTCCAAATCAGGATGGCGTGAAAGTACTAAAGAGTTCTGGAACACATACAGAATGCTGGAGGAACTCATGTTGTCAGGCAGAATCCAGAGAATGAACCGTCAATGTTTTCTACCCGATATCAGCCTGGCGTGATAGATGAGGGAGTAAAGGGCTGAAAAATGAGAAATCTAATAGGAGTGGAGAGGAGAGCAAACCTTGGAGAGGAGATGATGGGCAGGTGAGGAGGTGAAGGGCTGAGAAGGGAACCAGAGAAGGGGATGGAAAAGAGGAGGGGGGAGAGAAATTACTGGAAGTTGGAGACCAATGTCGATGCCATCAGGCTGGAGGCTAATCCAGACAGAACGTGAGGTGATGATCCTCCACCCTTATTATGACGGTTTTGGAAGTCATGGACAGACATGTCTCAGTGTGATTGGGAAGTTGAATTGAAATGGATAGCCGCCACCAGGAGATCCTGCCTTTACAGCCTTTACAAAGGTCCTCAACAATGGAGTCTGCTAATCTGTGTTGGTCTCACCAATTTAGAGGGCAATACCCCAGGAGCACTGAATACAGTAGAGGACCCTGACAGACTCACAGTTAAGTGTCTCCTCACCTAAAAGGACTATACTCCTCCCCCCAAGTGGAAATCTTGACTTGTCTACTCTCCATACAGATCAGATGATCACACAGTGATTTGAGCTAGATACACAACAGAGTGCAGAATAAAGTGTGACAACTACAGAGAAGGTGCAATGAAGGTAAACAGATCATAACTTTCTCCTTCTACCCTGATTTTCCTACCATCCATCTAACCAAGGGTTAAGTTACAGAAATCAGTTAACCTACCAAGACCTGTTTGCAATGTGGGAGGAAACAGAAGCAACAGGAACATTTCAAATGAGGGAGATGTTGCTTCATTTGGGATAGGATTAGGGTTCAGGCCTTCCCTTCCTGCGACAGAAGTATTTGGGCCCATCAAGTTTGCTCCACCATTTCCTTAAGGCTGCTTTTCCATTTGCTTTTGCTTTTATATTCTAGTCCAAGTATATAGTTTACGGAACTCAGCATCGTGGATAGACAACGTGGGGAAGCAAGCTGGTCTTCATCGGGTTGGACGGGCACAGAGTGTAGAAGTTGGGATGTTATGTAGCAGTCATACAAAGCATTAGTTAGATTGCGCAGAGTATTGTGGTCATCCTGTAAAAGGGAAGACATCATTAAACTAGAAAGAGTGCAGAGAAGATTTATGTGAAGATTTGAGTGGAGAGCCTGAGTAACAGGGAGAGCTTGAGCAGGTCAGGACTTTATTCATTAGAGTGTTGGAGATTGGAAGGTGACGTTACAGAGGTGCATCAGTTCGGGCGAATGCACAGAGTCCTTATCCTGGTGAAGAAGAACTAAAAACTAGACAGCAAACATGCAAGATGAGAGGTGACCTGAGGGGCAACATCTGGAGGGTGGTGCATTTGTGAAATGAGCTGCCAGAAGAGTGTGAGAAACAGCTTTCAAAAGAGGTTGATGGACAGGGAATGCTTCGAGTGATGTGGACCAGTTGGACAAGTTTGGTGGCCGATGGTCTGGGTGGACAAGGTGAGTTGAAGAACACCACTTTGAGTATCAGCATGCCGAGAACTTGGTGTGAACCAAACACATTAAATGGTGGGTTGCCACAACATGACAGCAGCTTCATTGCCAAATGTGGACCATTGCAGACTTGTCACTGAATATTTGGGAAAGCAGCTCTCTTGAGCTACACACACAAAATGCTGGAGGAACTCAGCTGGTTGGGCAGCATCTACGGAGAAGAATAAAAGTTTTGGGTCAAGACACTTCAGCAGAACTGGAAAGGAAGGGGGAAGAATCCAGAATAAGACGCAGGGGGAGGGGGAGAAGTACAAACTGGCAGGTGACAGGTGAATCCAGGTGAGGAGGTAGGTGGGTAAGTGGAGCAGGGGGATGAAGTGAGAAGCTGGGAAATGATGGGTGAAGGAGGTAAGTCTCCACAGATTCTAACCTTCAAGTGTACCTGATCTTAATCAGTTAATATTGACAG
Organism: Hemitrygon akajei; assembly: GCF_048418815.1. Lineage (NCBI taxonomy): Eukaryota > Metazoa > Chordata > Chondrichthyes > Myliobatiformes > Dasyatidae > Hemitrygon > Hemitrygon akajei. The sequence goes on along the minus strand of NC_133133.1, from coordinate 109,337,562 downwards.
CCCTTCTTTCAGATGCAAGGCACTGAGAGCTGACCAATAAGAAATAGTAGAATTAGGCCATTTGGCCCATCAAGTCTGTTCTGCTATTTCATCATGGCTGATCCATTTCTCTTTGAGCCCCAATCTCCTCCCTGTATCCCTTCATGCCCTGACCAATCAAGAATCTATCAACCTCTGCCTTAAATATACATAAAGACTTGGACTCCACAGAAGCCTGTGTCAAAGAATTCCACAGATCCATCACCCTCTCACAAAAGAAATTTCTCTTCCCCTCTATTCTAAATAGATGTTCCTCTCTTCTGAGGCTATGTCCTCTGTTCTAAGACTCCTCCACTACAGGAAGCATCTTCTCCACATCCACTCTATCTAGGCCTTTCAACATTCAGTAGGTCTTTTGAATTCCAGTGAGTTCAGGCCCAGAGCCATCAAACACTCCTCATATGACAAGCTTTTCAATCACAGAATCATTTTTGTGAGCCTTTTTTTTAACTCTCTCCAGTTTCAGCACATCCTTTCTAAGATAAGGGGCCCAAAACTGCTCACAATACTCCAAGTGAGGCCTCACCAGTGCCTTACAGAGCCTCAACATTACATTCTTGCTATTATATTCTAATCCACTTGAAATGAATGTTCACGTTGCATTTGTCTACCACACCACCAACTCAACCTGCAAGTTAACCTTTAGGGAATCTTGCACAAGGACCCCCAAGTCTCTTTGCACCTCATATTTGTGAATTTTCTCTCTGTTTAGAAAATAGTCAGCCCTTTCATTTCTTCTACCAAAGTGCATGACCATGCACTTCCCGACACTGTCATTACACAACACCCAATCCAGAATAGCTGATCCCCTATAATCTCAACCACGTTGCTCTAAAAAGCCATCTTGTGGGCATTCTCCAATTTCCTCTTTTTGGGCTCCAGCACCAACCTGATTTTTCCAATCTATCTGTATATTGAAATTCCCCACAACCACCATAGCCTTGTCCTTTTCTATCTCCTTTTGTAATCTGTAGCCCACATCCTGTCTACTGTTCTGAGGCTTGTATGTAACCTCTATCAGGGTCTTTTAACCCTTGCAGTTTCTTAACTCTACCCACAATGATTCTACATCTTCCAATCCTATGTCACCTCTTTCTAGGGATTTTATTTTATTTTTTACCAACAGAGCCACCCCAGCCCCTCTGCCTACCTGCCTGTCTATTCAAAACAATATATATCCTTGCATGTTAAGCTCCCAGTTACATTCTTTATTCAGCCATGATTCAGTGATGACTACAATATCATACATACCTACCTGTAACTGTGCTACAAGTTCATTGGCCTTAGTCCGTATACTGTGTGCATTCAAATATAACACCTTCAGTCCTGTACTCATCACCCTTTTCGATTTTGCCCACCTTTTAGAATCAGAATCAGAATCAGGTTTAATATCACCAGCATGTCACCGGAAATTTGACTTTGCGGCAGGAGAACATTGCAATATGTGATAAATATAGAAAACAAAATTGAATTACAAGAGTTCAATGTTTATTTAGAAATAAATAGAGGAGAAGAAGATGGCGACGCGACGCAGCACGCGCGGCCTCTCTGGAGATTGATATCTGTTACTTGTTAAGTAGGGATCCGTGCACAATCCTGATTTGATGGAGACAGACGTGAGAGCGTGGAGGAACATCTGGAGAAACTTCCGAAATGCCCGCTTCGCTGCCGCTGCTACCGTGCGGTCCGGAATCTCCGGAGGAGACGGCCTCCGAGACCTCGGCTTTGCTTGTTTCGGCGGCCGGGACGAGGTCGAAGGCGCTCGGCAGAGGATGGCGCTCGGGAGGCTGTATCCGAGGGGCTGGTCGGAGGCTCTAAGTTTTCGGATGGACTCAGAGTCTGCTGTCGTTGGGTGCTTCCAAGGCATCTGTTGTCAGTGCCTGGAAGTTTATGGCAGGGAGAGTTTCTCCCTTTTTGCTGCCTGAGATCGGGGACTATTGGAGTCGATCGGGGCTTGAGACTTTTTTTAACCGTGCCCATGGTCTGCTTTTATCAAATTATGGTATTGCTTTGCACTGCTGTAACTATATGTTACAATTATGTGGTTTTATCAGTGTGAGTCTTTGGTTTGTCCTGTTTTCTTGTGATATCACTCTGGAGGAACGTTGTATCATTTCTTAATGCATGCATGCATTTCTAAATGACAATAAATGAGGACTGAGTGTCCTCATAATCTAAAAATATAGGATGGCAGGGTGGAAGAAAGTGTCCCTGAATCATTGGGTAAGTGCCTTCGGGCTCCTGTACCTCCTTCCTGATGGTAACAGAGGAGACTGCATGCTCTGGGTGGTTAAGTTACATTCTAACTTATTCCATTGACTTAAATTTTGACCTGTCATCTGATTGTCCTTGCTAGCCTCTGTTTTGTAAACCAACTGCCCCATCCTCAGCCCCATCACTCTGGTTCCCATCCCCCTGTCAAATTAGTTTAAACTCAACCAAATAGTTCTAGCAAACCTGCCCATAAGGACATTGGTCTCCCTCGGGCTCAGGTGTAACCCGGCCCTTTTGTACAGGTCACACCTTCCCAAAAAGTGATCTCAATGATGCAGAAATCTGAAACCCTGCCCCCTGCACCAATTCCTCAGCCCCCATTAATCTGTTAAATCATCCTATTCTTACCCTCACTGGCACATGGTACAGGAAGCAATCCAGGGATTACCACCCTAGAGGCTTTACTTCTCAAATTTCTAACTAGCTCCCCAAAATCTCTCAGGACCTCCTCACCTTGTCTACCCATGTCACTGGTGCCAATATGTACCAGGACGCCTGGTTGCTCACCCTCCTCCTTTAGAATGATGTGACCCAATCCGAGATATTCCTGACTCTGGCATCTAGGAGGCAACATACCATCCGGGTGTCTCTATCTCGCCCACAGAATCTTGCCCCTATTCCTCTAACTATGGAATGGCTTATCAACACTACAGTCTTCTGCACCTCTTCTCTTCTGAACCACAGCACCAGTCTCCGTGTCAGAGACCCAGTTGCTGTGGCTCCCCCTGGTAGGTTGTCCCCCTCAACAGTATCTAAAGTGGTATACTTACTATTGAGCAGAATGGCCACAGGGGTACTCTGCACAGGCTGCCCATTTCCCTTCCTCCTCCTGACAGTCACCCAGTTACCTGCCTCCTCCACCCTCGGGGTGACCACCTTCCTGTAGCTCCCATCATTTCCTCAGTCTCCCATCGAGCTGCAGCTCCCGTTCCTCAACACATTCTCCGAGGAGCTGCAACTCGGTGCACTGGGTGCAGATGTGGTTATCCGGGAGGCTGGAGGTCTCCCCGAATCCCAACATCTCACACACAGGACAAAACACAGCCACTGCAGCCATTCTCACTGCACTAACTGTGCCCTAACAGATGAGGGATGAAGTGGAAACTTACCCAAGAACTTAACTCGCCTGAGCCTGATGAGCCAAATCCAAAGCCTCCCCACTCCGACGCTGACCCAGTCACACAATGGCCGCTCTGCTTGCTCCTGTGCTTCTGTTGTAACTTGTATGTTTATCAACTCTCCTGTGAAGCCACAGGCAGCATGCTTCAGCATTGAGGGTGCCAAGTAAACTGATGCTGTTCTTATTATAAAGGCATCACTAACAGACCTGGGTTCAGAGATCCGAATTCATTTCTGGCCTTAGATGCTCTCTCTGTGGAGTCTGCACACCCTTCCTAGGAAGGACTAGATGAGTGGATGTGGAAAGGGTGATTCCTCTGGCGGGGTTGCCCAGAACAAAAGGGCACAGCCTCAAAATTGAGGGGCAGCCTTTTAGAACAGAGGTAAGGAGAAATTTTTTAGCCGAAGAGTGGTGAATCTGTGGAATCCTCTGCCACAGACTGCGGTGGAGGTAAAGTCCATGGGTATATTCAGAGTGGAAGTTGATATATTCCTGATTGGTTGGGGCATCAAGGGATCTAGTGCAAAGGCAGGTGTATGGGGTTGAATGGGATCTGGGATCAGCCATGATGAAATGGTGGAGCAGACACAGTGTGCTGAATGGCCTAGTTCTGCTCCTGTGTCTTCTGGTCTTCCTGTGATGATGTGGGTATCTCAGATGTCCACACAGTGCAGATTAGGATTAATGTAGAATCAGTGTAAATGAGTGTGTGGTATCAGTTTGGATTTGATGGGTGGAGCTTAGGAGGACGATGGCATCTAATGGCGACTCCTTTGCCTGCATCTTCAGAAACAGCTCCATTTCTATCTTTGATATCTCTTTTTCTTCCCTTTTCAAGGTTCTTTTTGAAGATCCTGACCGGGAGTTACATACTGATTTCAGTTCTTTGTGGAACTCTCGGGGTCTCATGACTGGCCACTTTTTGATATGCCAAGGATGCAGCCTGGAAGACTGGCACGCCTTCAGGGTGTCAGGGTGTCATGGCTCTGGAGGCGGGCGGACTCGAGGTCGGTGCCGCTGCCATCTGATGCATCGTGGGAGATGGAAAATCGAAAGCAGCGAGCTGGCTGCTGGCCGTGTGCCCAGAAACCCGAGTTCTTTGGGCACAGAGCTCGGAAAAAGCGACACAACAGACTTTTAACATCATAAATCAATGAGTTCTTAGTTATGTCTCCCCTCTCACTGTGAAGCGGGGACACTTCTCTTTCCCTTATTAGGGGGAGAGAGAGAGCCTGTGGTATGTCAAACTACTGGGTAAACGAGTAGTCTTTGGGGAACTGCAAGTCTGTGTCGTTATTGATGCTTTGCTGCACGCTCAAGTGCTTGTGGAAGGGGTGCCGATGTTTTTTTTGCTGGTGGGGGAGAGGGGGGAATCATTGTTCTGGTGTGGGAGGGGAAACTGGGGGAGACTTTGGGGTTCTAACGTTTAATTGTCATTCATTTTTAGGGCACTCTGTGTTTGTAGATGTTTGTGAAGAAAAAGAATTTCAGGATGTATATTGTATACGTTTCTCTGACATTAAATGCAACTTTGAAACCTATTGAATGTCTGGTTTCTGCACAGTCCATCTTGCTGCTCTGTCACTCTGATGTTTTATGATAAAGTTCTGTTGATATTCTTGCAAAGTTTTTTTCTTCCAAAGTGGATTTTGGTGTTAACATTGCACCTGTCAGATTTATGACCTTCATTCTGCAAAACACCCAGTGTAATATCGGACCAATCTGACGCAATTTCTTTTATGTCAGACAAAAATTCTTTTATGACCCAAAGTGTTGATTGACAATGGCCTGGCCCTTTGGGTGCTATTTGCGAAAAAAAAAATGTTAATGAAAAAGAAAAACTCATCTACCTCAGGCTCTTCTTTGACACTGCATTGTTTCAGTATCTTGGGAACACAAGACTAAATCACATTCTTCTTCAAACTTCTGATATCAAACTTACTGCCTGGCAGTGTTAATAGTTTGCTGTTTTTATCTCACCCTTTGCTCAGTGCGGACACAAAGATACTTTTGGATTTTTTTCCCCAGGCCAGTATAGACTCAATGGCCACTTTAATGGGTACCTTCTGCACCTAATGAAGTGGCACTGAGTGTTTGTCCATGATCTTCTGCCCATCCACTTGAAGTTCTAACATGTTGAGCATTCAGAGATGCTCTTCTGCACACCACTGTTGGAACACTGAGTGTATCTCCAGGAACACACGAAAAGCTGGAGGCACTCACTAGGCATCTTGCTCTAACAGTCTCTTGTGAGCCCGTTCATTCCAGTTGTGGTCGCCATTTACCCAAGGAAAACATCATAGGAAGAAAAAGATTAGAATTCAAATCAGATTTACCATCACTCACACATCTTAAAATGTATTGTTTTGCAGCAGCAGTATAGTGTTAGTCATGAAAATTACTATAGGTTAGAATAAAACTAGGGTAGATTCCAGTTAATTGGGACACATTGAGACAAGTATATTTTGGCCCAATTAAGTAGCTGTACCAATTAGCTGAAGTTTTATGGAAATAGTTAAAAAGGTATAAAAAAAGACAAACTAATGTTTAACTGAGTTACAAATGATGTGTTAAATGAATACAGAACAAATGAGAACAGGGCCAATGCTACAACAGTACTATAAAACTGTGTATTAGTTCCTAATAGTTATCGACAGTGGAATTCATCCAGTGTACTCTGCCATATTCTTTTGATTGACTGTAAATGAAAAAAATCAGCACAGACATCTGGTGCAGATATTGGACTGCCTTCAGACACTGCATCCTACAAATCTTCAGTTTCATTGTAACATCCAAGATGATTGTTGATGCCTTCAAATTCTTCATTGTTTCTAACTTGTTGAAGTAGTCAAATCATTTGCTTATCACTCCCAGCCATTTCTGGCATCCCAAAGCTTGAATGCTTGAAACCACATTGAGCAAAACAGTTCTGAATTGTTGCACTGTTTACTTCTCACTAACTATCAGTAACAAAAATATCTGCTTCTTGGCACTATTTAAAAACTGTTTGCGCTAAGCATGGTTTAGTGTTTAATGGCCACATGAATTACACTTGTCAGAAACTATTTAGCAATGGTCTTCTGTTGCAATTAACCATCATGGTATCCCAAATAAATGAAGGGAATCCCAGCTGTTTTCTTGATTAGTTTAAATCTTTAAGAGTTATCCCAAGTAAACGGCTGCCCCAATTGACCAATGGTCCAACTAGGCTACGTCCACACTACACTGGATAAATCCATAACCGAAGTTTTTCCTCTTCGTTTTACTTTCTGTCCACACTACAACGGCGTTTTCATTCCCCGAAACCGGAGCTTTTCAGAAACGGTCTCCAAAGTCTGTACTTTTGAAAACGCCGGATTGGCCGAAGCAGTGTGGACAGGGTAACGGAGATTTCTGAAAACGCTGTCAGATGGCAGTGCACCGTTTCATTGTTTTCTTGAATGGAACCTAACAATTTCAGAACAGATGACAATGAGACTGAAACCAGAAGAGTTAGAAATGTACTCACCAAATACTTTGACCCATAACTTACTGAATAAATAAGTATACTCACTTTGCCCTGTTTTCTGTCCTTGCTCGTGTGAAGGTGGTTTACCTATTTATGCAAGTACTTCTCTGACAATAGATGTGTAACAGCCTAATGTAACATTGTATGGAAATACAAGATAACACTGATGCAGACATGTTTTATACATTTAACAAGGTGCTTTATTAATGCAACAGAGTTAGTCAGTTTTTCAATGTTCATTGTCAGCCGGGTCAATCAGTCCGTGAACTCCCTGTCAGTTGCCTCCATACACTCCACTATTTTTTTTTTTTTTTACTTTAAGTTCTCCTGCATGAGACCCAACAGCTGTCCATCGTTTTAAGTTTTTCTAGTCTGTAACTGCACAAACATGCACTTTCACAGTGAGATTTGACACCAAACATGTTGCTTGTTTTCGGTAGATGTGTCCTGTGCATGCGCAGTAGGAGGAGATTCACCAAAATCTCTGTTTCAATGTGGATAGAGATATTTTTTAAAACGCATAGTGTGGACGCCTATCGTTTGTACATGAAATCGGCGTTTTCAAAATTATCCGGTCTAGTGTAGATGTAGCCTAAATGGAACCCACTGCATATAAAGTGTAAATAAGTGGTGTAAAAGAGAGCAGAATAGTGTGTAGTGTTCACAGACCCTTCAGAAATCTGATGGTGGAGAGGAAGAAGCTGATCCTAAAAGATTGAGTGTGCATCTCCAGGCTCCTGTACCCTGTCCCTGATGACAGCAATGAGAAGAGGACATGTCCTGGGAGGTGAGGATCCTTCTGCTTTTTGAAGGTTTCCTCAATGGTGCCCTTGATGGAGCTGCCTGAGTTTACAACCCTCAGTAGGGGATGATGATGGCTATGGTGGATCAGTTAATGAACAGTGGGTGTCTGAGCCTTAATGCTGGTTCATATTGGGATTTAAACCAGCTTTTCATTGTAAAGTCGTTAATATTGATTAATTGCCTTGTGAAAGGCTATGGAGTGGTATGTCCAATAGAGTTGCTAGCTCCCAGTTACTCGGGTCCAATCCTGGCCTTTGGAGTTTACACATCCTCTTGTGACTATCTGTATTCTCCCTCAGTGCTCCAGTTGCCTCCGGGGGGAAGGGAGAACAAAAAGGGGCTAATTTAAGATGGAAGGTGGGTGGTGTGGGCAGCGGAGATTTGGTGAACTAAAGGGACAATTTCTGGGGTCTGGTGAATCCATGATTTTACAGTTTTCTTAACAGTCTACATCAGCTACGCCAGTAAGTAAGAGTGGGCATAGGTCCTGTTGGTGGATGTGGCTAACGTCAAGGTACAGAGGGGAGGTGACATTGCTGAAACTAGCTGATGGATTTGAACATCCACTCTTTCAGGTACAAGCAATGATGATGCAAAGTCTTTTAGTGGGTCGAACCTTTGTGACCTAGAATCAACTCAAAGTGATTTTCAAGCAAGAGAGAATACGCGGAGTGATTTAGATTTGTCAGGTGCAGAGTTGAATGTCATTTTCTGTTGGGAAAATGATTAAATCCTTTGCCCATAGCCCACTCTAGTTTCCTGGGATCATTGAGACTGAAAAAGTGGATGTGTAATATTTACTAATGTCTGTCAGGAGCCTGACTAATAAAAATTCACTGTGAAACAGGGAAAATCTTCATACAGTCATGCCAAGCAAATATCAAAGAACATCCTCTCCCATGGGCCAGTACGTTAGTGTGGTGGTTAACACATCACTTTACAGTGCCATTGATCGGGGTGGAGTTCCTGTCACTGGTTGTATGTTCTCCCTGGGACCACGTCGGTTTCCTCTGGATATTCCTCCCACATTCCTCCCACATTCCATGAATGTACGAGCTTGGCTTAGTGATTTGTAAGCAGGATATCTCAGTACCAGAGGCCTGGCTGCCCAGCATGTTCCTGGCTGATCTGATGACACAAAATGAAGCCTTTCACTCTTTGTTTTGATGTTTCAATGCCCGTGTGACAGATATAGCCAGTTTACTCTTTACCCCTGGCCTTCTATTCTCTTCATTGCACAGGGCTATGTCCACCCGAGAGGATAGACTGCTTTGTTATAGCAGCTCTCCCAGGAATCAGCACCAAGGCAGGGGAGTGAGATAATGTTGGCTCTGTTGTTACCCTTAGCTCACTGGTGGAAATTTAATGCGCCGTCTCTCGATTCTGGGTTGAGAGTGATACCAACTGAACCAGGGCCAACACCAACAATCCCAGGATTTAATTAGTACGTGTAAATAATTGCAGGATTTAATTAGTACGTGTAAACACTGAAAGCCATTTTGCTGCTTAGAAAATAGACATTGCAAGAGAAAGAGAACGACATTCTGTCATATAGTGAACATCTTGGTCTTTTTCAACAAGAGCACTGCATAAATATAATAACAGATGCTGTTTTTAAAAAGTTCCTCTTTACTGAACAATTTCACACTCCCTCTGGGTTTCAGCTCACTGATGAAAGCTCCTTCAGAGTTTTTGAAATCCAGTTAAAGTTCAGCAATCCAGCCAGAACCATTGGCTGAAGATTTAGAGCAAGTAGTGTAACTCCAAGGGAACTCCCCATCGTCGGATGTGACGTGTGCTTTCCCAAAGACAGATTCAGGACACCCCAAAGAGAGTCAAATTGCGGTTTCTTTCCCTAATGCAAAGTGAATTTTTCAAGATTCAAGATTATTCATTGTCAATCTTCAGGACAGTCGTGTAAAAGAGAAGGAAATGATTGTTACTCTGGATCTGATGCAGCATAAAATAAAACGCAATAAACACAGAGAGCACAATGAAAACAAGCAGAAATAGAATGGTACCAGAATTGAACTCTGAACCCCAGAACATCACGAGCTGTTACACTCTCACACTAACCACTAGGCCAACCTGGTGTCTGAAAGGGCTGGAGCTGAGAGAATCCACCTCTTGTGTAACCCGGTGAAGGCTGGGTGCTTTTCTGCCAGAGGATGTGAGGTGACTTTTATAATCACATCAAAATCTGCAGATGCTGGAAATCCAGAGCAATACACACAAAATGCTGGAGGAACTCAGCAGGCCAGGCAGCATCTAAGGAAATGAGTTGCTGTTTCAGGCTGAAACCCTTCATCAGGACTGGAAAGGAAAGTAAGAGTAAAAAGGTGGGGGGAGGGGAAGGAGGACAAGTGACAGGTGAAGCCAGGTGGGTGGGAAAGGTAAAAGGCTGGAGAGGAAAGAATCTGATAGGAGAGGAGAGTGGTCCATGGGAGAAAGGGAAGAAGGGGAGGTGATAGGCAGGTGAGGAGAAGAGGTAAGAGGCCACAGTGGAGAATAGAAGAAGAGGGATGGAGGAGGGGAAAAGGTTATTGGAAGGAGAAACCGATGTTTATGCCATCGGGTTAGAGAGGCTATCTAGGTGTTGTTCCTCCACCCTGAGAGTGACCTTATTGTGGCAAGAGAAGAGGGGAGGGAGAGGGAAACATTATTTAACTAGAGGGAGAAATCGATGTTCATGCCATCAGGTTGGAGGCTACCCAGATGGAATATATGCTGTTGCTCCTTCACCCTGAGGATGGCCTCATCGTGGCACAAGAGGGGGCCATGGACCGACATGTTGGAACAGGAATGGGACTCGTTCCCTATCAGTGAGGTGATTTGATGGTGGCCGAGATCCTGACAGATTTAGACAGGGTAAACAGAGGGAACTCAATGGTTTTCATAGGCTAAATGTGAGGCATGGATTTAAAGCTTGTGGAAAGTCATGAGAGGGATGGGACAGAAAAGAATATTAATAATCTGAAACAAGGATTCATGGGGATGCATTCAATACCTTCACCCTGGAGGTGGAGGTTCAATCCTCACCACCGTCTGTATGGAGCTGGGATGTTCTCCCTGTGACCGCGTGGGTTTCCTCCAGGAGCTCTGGTTTCTTCCCAGTCCAAAAAGATTGGTGTTAGTTGGTTAATTGGTCAGATGTGTGTAATTGGACAGGATGGGCTCATCATGCTGGAAGGCCTGTTGCCCCATGGTATCTCTGAATAATAAAATTGGATCGACACTTGGGAGAGAATAATTTGCAAGAGAAACAGCTGTGGGATTGCAATGTATGGGACTACTGTCTTTGGAGAGTGATGAGAGGGTGATAGTGAGCACTGCCATAGATGAAACTTTTTAGCCACACAAAGAGCATTTTGTTCCTTAAGTCTGTCTACAGCAGAAGGTGCAAATGTCAGGGTCGTTAATTGCAGCATGTAGGCTCCCAGATGAGAAACAATTAATAGTAACACAAATTCTCGCTGGTGCTCCCCACTGCATAATTGAAGCACCATCAATAACTCTCTGAGACGTGAAGACGAGATATCGGCTTTTATTGACTGGAAGAAAGAACAAGCAGCAGTTGACCACCACACTACATCCTGGAGACTGAGGGCCGGGCTCAGGCCTCAATCGCCTTTATACCGGGGTCTGTGGGAGGAGCCATGGTCAGTGGGAGGGGCCACAGGAGCAGTCAGTAGAGGGGCGTGTCCAGACAGGTATATGTCGTTCACCACAATAATGTTTGAAGTCAATACAAAAAGTGAGTCTCTTTAGATTGAGACAAATGAGCGTCTTGCCACTCTTCTTACGGTGCGGATGCACAAGGTGACTTTTAGGCAGTGGCTGAAGATTTGTTTCTTCACAATTTTGCCACGTAACGTAGCTCGAGGCTGCTCTGCAGGGTTCACGTTTTTCATTCTGCTTTGCCAGTCTCTGCAATACGCCTGTTCCTGACACAGGGCAGAGCATTACTAATGCTTATGACACATCCACTAAATGTTCAAAGGCACTCAGAGTTTGAGGTGGAGACTCTTTTGTAATAATTCAATTTGAAATAAAAAATCCTAGAGATGTGCAGCCAAGTTGAACAAGACGGTTATCATGAACTATTCATAACCTTTGCCAGGCAAGGCTTTTTGTGTGTAGTGTGCTACTTATCACTGACTTGATTTCAAGCTAAATTCTGCCTGTGTAATGGATTGCAGGCCTGTATGTGTGAGGGAGTTGCAGGCCTGTGTGTGCGAGGGGCTGGAGCCTGTGTGTGTGAGGGGGTTGGAGGCCTGTGTGTGTGAGGGTGTTGGAGGCCTGTGTGTGTGAGCAGTTTGTAGGCTTGTGTGGGAGAGTGGTTGGAGGCCTGTGTGTGTGAGGGGCTGGAGCCTTTGTGTGTGAGGGGGTTGGAGGCCTGTGTGTGTAAGGGGCTGGAGCCTGTGTGTGTTAGGGGGATGGAGACCTGTGTGTGTGAGGGGGTTGGAGACCTGTGTGTATGAGCAGTTTGTAGGCTTGTGTGTGAGAGCAGTTTTAGGCCTTTGTGTGTGAGGGGGATGGAGGCCTGTGTGTGTGAGGGGGTTGTAGGCCTGTGTGTGTGAGGGGGTTGAAGACCTGTGTGTGTGAGGGGCTGGAGCCTGTGTGTGTGACATTTTGGAGGCCTGTGTGTGTGAGGGGATTTGGAGTCCTGTCTGTGTGATGGGTTGGGGCCCCATGTGTGTGAGGGTATTGTAGGCTTGTGTGTGTGACATTTTGGAGGCCTGTGTGTGTGAAGGGGTCAGAGGAAGGTATATGTATGAGGGGTTTATAGGCCCATGTGTATGAGCAGGTTAGAAGCCTGTGCATTAAGGGGTTGGAGATCTCTGTTTGTGAATGTTTTGGAGGCCTGTGTGTGAGGGATTGTCAGCCAGGATGTTTGCGGAGATGGAGGCCTGTGTATGTGAGGGGTTTGTAGGCCTGCGTCTGTGAGAGGTTTGTAGGCCTGAGTGTGTGAGGGTATTGTAGGTCTGTGTGTGAGGGTTTCGTAGGCTTTTGTGTGTGAGGTGTTTGGGGTCCTGTGTGTGTGAGAGGTTGGTGGCCTGTGTGTGATGGTTGGGGGCCTTTCAATGTGAAGGGATGGAGGCTTGTGTGTGTGAAGGGTTTGGTGGGCAATGTGTGTGAGGGATTAGGGGTCTGTGTTTGAGAGGGGGTTTGAAGAGAGGCCTGTGTGTTTGTGGTTGTAGGTCTCTATTTGTGAGTGATTGATTTGGATGCCTGGGTGTGATAGGGACTGTAGGCCGCTGTGTGTGAAACATTTGGAGGTCTGTCTGTGCCAGGAAGTTGGAGGGCTGTGTGTGTGGGGAGTGGAGGCCTGTATGTGTGAGGGTTGGAGACCTGTGTGTATGAGGGGTCTATAGGCCTGTGTGTTTGAGGGGGTTAGAGGCCTGTACGTTAAGTGGTTGGAGATCTGTGTTTGTGAGTGTTTTATAGGGCTGTGTGTGTGAAGAAGTTGGTGGCCTTTGTGTGTTAGGGGTTTGGGGGCCTGGGTGTGTGGGGAGGGGGCTGGGTGCCTGTGTTTGTGAGGGAGTTAAAGGAGAGGCCTGTGCATTTGTTTGTTGTAGATCTTTGTTTGTTAGAGTTTTGTAGGCCTCTGTCTGTGTGAGGAATTGCAGGCCTGTGTATATGAGGGGATGGAGGCCTTTGTGTGTCTGAGGGGGTTGTAGGCCTATGAGTGTGATGCACCATCAATAACTCTCTGAGACGTGAGGTGAGATATCAGCTTTTATTGACTGGAAGAAAGAACAAGCAGTAGTTGACCACCATACCACATCCTGGAGAATGAGGGTCGGGCTCAGGCCTCAATCGCCTTTATACCGGGGTCTGTGGGAGGAGCCACAGGAGTAGTCAGCAGGGGGTGTGTCCAGACAGGTATATGTAGTTCACCACATTCACCCCCCCTTTGTTTTAAAAGAAAGTCCCCATGGGGCGAAGTTTCTTACAAGTATATTTACAGGTTAAGTCTATCAGGTGGTTAAATCAGTCGCTGCGATCTATGTAGCACCGGCTGTGATTGCACAGGTGCCGGTGGTGATTGCACCAGAGACAGTGGTTGTGCTGGTTCCGGCCTAACTGGAGGTGTCAGCCCACTAGGCGTCAGTAATCCCTCATGCGTGTGCGAGGCGCCTGGTATATGCGCGTATGAGACACCCGGTATAGGAGTGTCATGAGGAGTCTGTGTAGTGCGCGGTGTCACCTTGGGTACAGGGTTCATAGTTACCGTGGAGTGTTCGGGGTAGTGGTCTGTTGCTCCTGTGGGCGCCAGGTCGCGGACGGAGACCGTGTCCTCCCGCCCATCAGGTAAGACCACGTAAGCACACTGGAGGTTCGCATGTAGAAGGTGAACCCTCTCGACCAGCGGGGAGTATTTATTGCTCCTCACATGTTTCCGGAGCAGCACTGGCCCTGGGGGCATCAGCCAAGCTGGTAGGGTGGTCCCAGTGGCAGACTTCCTGGGAAAAGAGAATAGGCGCTCGTGAGGGGTGGCATTGGTGGACGTACATAACAGGGAGCGGATAGAGTGGAGTGCCTCAGGGAGGACCTCCTGCCAGCGAGAGACTGGCAATCCCTTTGACCTAAGGGCTAAGAGTGTGGCCTTCCACACCGTGGCATTCTCCCTCTCCACCTGTCCATTTCCCTGGGGATTATAGCTCGTGGTCCTACTAGTAGCAATGCCCCTAGCCAGCAGGTACTGGCGCAGCTCGTCGCTCATAAAGGAGGACCCTCTATCACTGTGGATATAGCAGGGATATCCGAACAGAGTGAAGAGCTGGCACAGGGCTTTTATGACAGACGTGGTAGTGGTGTCGGGGCAGGGGATGGCAAAGGGGAACAGCGAGTACTCGTCGATAATGTTGAGAAAGTAGACATTGCAGTCGGTGGAGGGAAGGGGGCCCTTAAAGTCAACACTCAGTCGCTCAAAGGGGTGGGTGGCCTTGATTAGTTGTGCCTTTTCAGGATGGTATAAGTGCGGTTTGCACTCAGCGCAGACTTGGCAGTCCCTGGTCATCGTCCTGATGTCCTCAAGGGAGTACGGCAGGTTCTGGGCTTTCACGAAATGGTAAAATCGGGTGACCCCTGGGTGGCAAAGATCCGCATGGAGGGTGTATAGCTGGTCGAGCTGCGCGCTGGCACACGCTCCCCGGGATAGGGCATCAGGGGGCTCATTGAGCCTTCCAGGCCGGTACAGGATATCATAGTTGTAGGTGGTGAGTTCTATTCTCCACCGCAAAATTTTATCATTTTTGATTTTGCCCCACTGTTGGTTGCTGAACATGAACGCAACTGAGCGCTGGTTGGTCAGCAAGGTGAACCTTTTGCCGGCGAGATAGTGCCTCCAGTGCCTAATAGCTTCCACTATGGCCTGGGCTTCTTTCTCCACCGCGGAGTGCCGAATTTCAGAGCCTTGAAGGGTACGAGAAAAGAATGCTACTGGCCTGCCTGCCTGATTGAGGGTAGCAGCCAGCGCGAAATTGGAGGCGTCACTCTCTACTTGGAAGCGAATGGTCTCATCCACCGCATGCATCGTTGCTTTGGCAATGTCTCCTTTAATGCGGCAGAAGGCCGCGCGGGCCTCGGCAGAGAGGGGAAATGTGGTGGACTTGACCAGGGGGCGGGCCTTGTCTGCGTAATGGGCGTAATAGGAAAAGAAGCCCAGGCACCTTCTGAGGGTTTTGCAGGTGGTGGGAAGGGGGAGTTCTAACAGGGGGCGCATACGGTCAGGATCAGGGCCAATGACCCCGTTTTCCATGTCATACCCAAGGATAGCGAGTCGGGTGGTTCCGAACACACACTTGTCCCTATTATAAGTAAGGTTCAGGGCTTTGGCCACTTGGAAAAATTGTTGGAGGTTGGCGTTGTGATCCGGCCAGTCGTGACCACAGATGGTGACGTTATCGAGATAGGGAAATGTGGCCTTCAGTTGGCACTGGTCCACCATCCGGTCCATTTCCCTCTGGAAGACCGAGACACCATTTGTGACACCGAATGGGACGCGCAGGAAGTGATAGAGCCTGCCGCCCGCCTCAAAGGCGGTGTAGGGGCAGTCCTCTGGGCAGATGGGGAGCTGGTGATAAGCGGATTTCAGATCTATTGTCGAGTACACCTTGTACTGAGCTATCTGATTGACCATATCTGCGATGCGGGGTAGGGGGTACGCGTCAAGCTACGTGAACCTATTGATGGTTTGACTATAGTCCATGACCATCCTATTTTTCTGCCCGGTCCGAACAGCAACCACCTGGGCCCTCCAAGGGCTTGTGCTTGGCAAAATGACCCCCTCCCTGAGCAGCCGCTGCACCTCCGACTGAATGAAGGCCCTGTCCCCCGCACTGTACCTCCTGCTTTTAGTTGCCACAGGTTTACAGTCGGGGGTCAGGTTGGCGAACAGCGGTGGGGGAGGGACCTTGAGGGTGGAGAGGCTGCAAGTGGTGTCAGTAGCGCAGTTGTCGGCATGGTGCTGGGTGGGATGTGCGGGTCGGTGTGTGTGTGTGTGGTCAGTAGTGGGGTATATGGCGAAGTCCCACAAAACTGAGGATTCCTGACAGTGAGTGGTGGGAGGGGCCCGTCATATGCCATAGTCACACTTTCGAGGTGGCTCTGGAAGTCCAGCCCCAATAGCACAGGCGCGCACAGTTGAGGCATGACCAATAGTGCAAAGTTCCGATATTCTGTGCCCTGCACCACCAATGTCGCTACACAACCCACCCAGATGTCTGTGGAATACGACCCAGAAGCCAAGGTGACTCTCTGGATTACCGGCTGTGTCACGAGTCCGCAGCATTGCACTGTGTCCGGGTCAATAAAACTCTCAGTGCTGCCCGTGTCAAACAGGCAACTAGTCCTGTGGCCCTCCACCAGGATGTCCATCATTGACCTTGCAAGCTGGTGTGGGGCGCTTTGGTCGAGGGTTACGGAGGCCAGAGTTGAACTGCCGTCTTGGTGCCCAGTAAGCACCAGTGGGTAGCGTGTGGGGCATGTTGGCGCCCACAAAGATGGCCGCCCCCATCCGGGCATGCAAGATGGCGGCCCCCTGCCTCATACGCAGCGCTGCCCGACCCCGCTCGTGGTTTAGACTTACAGACCTTGGTGAAATGGCCCCTCTTCCCGCAGCTGGAACAGGTTGCTTCTTGGGCCGGGCAGCGTTTTCGGGGGTGCTTTTCGAGTCCGCAGAAGTAACACTTCGTGGGCTTGCGACTGGCAGCAGCTGTGGTCGGGTTCAGGGAGTTCATGGAATCACGACTGGCAGCGGCATTGGCGAATTCACTCATGGGAACCGGCGGCGGCGGGGTCTGCGGTGTCCATGGAACCGGTGGAGGATCGCACGGCTGGACAGCGTCAGCGTTGTGCAGAGCAGCCTCCAGCGTGTCGGCTGTCTCGATTGCTGAGCGTAAGGTAAGATCGGCATTTTCCAGCAGCCGCTGGCGCAAGTACACTGACCTGATCCCTGTAACAAAGGCGTCTCATACGAGGAGCTCCGAATGCTGCTCCGCCATGAGAGTTTTGCAGTCGCAAGTTCGCACGAATGTCTGTAGGGCTTGGAGAAACTCGGCGCTCGACTCTCTAGCCTGCTGTTGTCGCGTAGCTAAGCGATGTCTTGCGTAGACAGTGTTCACCGGCCGCAGGTACTGTCTTTTGAGGGCATCCAGTGCCCCTTGGTAGGTCGGCAGGTCCCTGATCAGTGAGTAAACTTTCAGGGTGATCCTCGAGAGGAGAATTCTGTGCATAACAGCGGGTTCAGTTGCACTAACCTCCTCCAAGTATGATTGGAAGCATGCAAGCCAGAGTTCAAAGGCAAGAGCTGCTTCAGGGGCTTAGGGGTCCAAATCCAATTTTTCCGGACGTAAAATACTTCCCATGTTTTAAAACTTCCAGTCAATAAAATTGATGCACCATCAATAACTCTCTGAGACGTGAGGCGAGATATCGGCTTTTATTGACTGGAAGAAAGAACAAGCAGTAGTTGACCACCATACTATATCCTGGAGACTGAGGGCCGGGCTCAGGCCCCAACCGCCTTTATACTGGGGTCAGTGGGAGGGGCCACAGGAGCAGTCAGCAGGGGGCGTGTCCAGACAGGTATATGTCGTTCACCACAGAGTGTGAGCGGATTGGGGCCCTGTGTATATGAGGAGGTTGGAGGCCTGTTTGTGTGAGGTGTTTATAGGCCTGTGCATGTGAGGAGTTAGTACACCTGTGATGGTGAGTGTGCTGGAGCCCTGTGTGTGTGTGAGGGTGTCAGAGGCCTGTGTAAGTGAGGAAGTTGGCCTTTGTGTGTGAGGGTTTGGGGGCCAGTGTGTGTGAGGGTGCTGGAGGCCTGTATGTGTGAGCAAATTGGAGGCCCTTTTTGTGTGAAGGGTTCGGGGCCTGTGTTTGTGAGGTTGTTAAAAGCTTGTCCATTCAGGTGTTGTAGACCTGTGTTTGTGGGTGTTTTGGATGCCTTGGTGTGATGGGGGCTGGAGGCCTATGTGAGTGAGAGGTTTGTAGTCCTGCGTGCGTGAGGGACTCTGGCCGTGTGTGTGAGGGTTGGAGATCTGTGTGTATGATGGAGTTGGAGGCCTATGTGTGCGACAGTTTTATAGACCTGTGTGTGTGAGAGGGTTAGAGGCCTGTGTATTAGGGGATTTCAGATCTGTGCTTGTGAGAGTTTTGTAAGCCTTTGCGTGTGAGGGTTGAGGGCCTGTGGGTGTGATGAAGTTGTAGGCATTTGTGTGTAATGGGTTTGAGGCCCAGTGTTCATGGGTTGTAGATTTTTATGACAGTTTTGTAGGCCTCTGTGTGTGAAGGAGTTGAAAGCCTGTGTGTGTGAGGGGGTTGGGGGAAGTGTGTGCAAAGGGTTTGGAGCCCTATGTATTAGGGGTTTGATTATCTGTGTTTGTGAGTGTTTTGAAGGCCTGAGTATATGAGGGGGTTAAAGGCCTTTGTGAGAGTAATTCAGAGGTCTTTGTGTGTGAAGGGTTCTGGCCGTATGAGAGAGAGTTGGTGATCTGTGTTTGTGATGGCAGTTGGAGGCCTGTGTGTTCGATGGAGTTAGAGGCCCGTGTGTGTGAGGTGGTTGGAAGCCCATGTGTGAGGAGTAGGGGGTGTGTGTGTGTGTGGGGGGGGAGGGGAGGTTTGGAGGCCTATGTATGTGAGGGATTGTAAGCCCGTGTGTGTGAGGGGGATTAGAGGCCTGTGCGTTATGGGTTTCGAGAAGCCCGTGTGTGTGTAAGGGGTTTGTAGGCCTGTGTGTGTGAGGGTTGGGGCCCTGAGTGTGTGAGGGTGTTGGAGGCCTGTGTGTGTGAGGGTTGGAGGGAAGTATGTGTGAGGGGCTTGGCTTGGATGTCTGTGTGTGTGACATTTTGGAGGCCTGTGTGCGTATGAGTGGGTTAGAGGCCTGTGTGTGTGAGGGGTTGTAGGCCCGTGTGTGTGACGGGTTTAGAGGCCTGTGCGTAGGGGTTTCAAGGTCTGTGTCTGTGATGGTAAGTGGGTTGGTGGAAAGTGTGTGTGTGAGGCTGTTAGGGGGCCCATGTGTGTGTGGGGGTGTGGAGGCCTGTGGGTGATTTTTTGGAGATCTGTGTTGTGATGACAGTTGAAGGCCTGTGTGTACGAGTGAGTTAGAGGCCTGTGTGTATGAGGGGCTTGTAGGCCTGTTTGTTTTGAGTGCTGGAGCCCTGCTTGTAGGCCTGTGTGTGTGACGATTTTGGAAGTTTTGCATGAGAGGTGTTTGTAGGTTTGTGTGTGTGAGGGATTAGGGGCCTGTATGTGTGATGGGGTTAGAAGTTATGTGTGTGAGGTGTTGGAGGCCTGTGCTATGAAGTGTTGGAAGCTGGTGTGTGTGAGGGGTATGTAGACCTGTGTGTGCGAGGGATTTGTATGTCTGTGTGTGTGAGGGGATCAAAGCCCTGTGTATATGAGTGGTTTCTAGGCCTGTGCTTGAGGGGGCTGGGGGCCTGTGAGTATGACTGTTTGTAGGCTTATATGTATGAGGGGTTAAAGGCCTGTGTATGTGAGGGCTTTGGGGGCTTGTGTTTGTGAGGGGTTGCAGGCCTGAGTGTATGATGGGTTTGGAGAGTTTGTGTGTGACGGGGCTGGATGCCTGTGTGTTTGAGAGGTTTATAGGCCTCTGTGTATGAGGGAGTTCGAGGCCTGTGTGTGAGGGTGCTAGAGTTCTGTGCTTGTGAAGGTTGGAGTCCTATGTGTGTGAGACTGTTGTTGGCCCTTGTGTTTGATTGTTTTAGAGTCCTATGTATGTGACGGTTTAGAGGCTATTGCGTGTGAGCGGACTGGAGGCCTGTGTGCGTGAGGGGATGGAGGCTTGTTTGTGTGGAAGTTTAGCATGTGAGGATGTTTCATATTTTGCTGTTGTTGTTATGTCCTGTTTTTGTTGCAGATTTTGCTGTTCTGTGCTTTGTGTTTTTTGAAGCTTGGTGGACAGCTCACTTGAGTGCTGGAATGTGTGGTATCACCTTCAACCTGCCCCTTGCACATCCTTGTGTGTGTCGATTGTCAATGCAAACTATGCACGTGACTCTTGTCTTGATTTTCATTGGGAAATAAATATGATCTGAATTTTTTAGATCAATGTGCGAATTTTAAAGGAATGGAGTGGTCTGGATTTTAAACTGAAGGATAACATTTTGTGTTAATTGGCATCAAGGTAAGCACAAGATTGTGGGCCGAATGGCCTGTTTGGTGTTGCAATCTTTCATGCTCTATATCCCAATATGGATTTCTGTCAGTGACCTGGATCACAATGTACGTAAGCAGCCTTGGATTCAAACTTGTGTCAGCAGCTCTTGTCTGCTTTTTAAGGGCCCGCAGAGTTTCATGAGGCAGTGAAAGTGTTAAAGTCCAGGTTCAGCTGATGATTAAAGGAGCAAATGGACACTTCAGTCCCTGTACACAACCTGCTACAACCGTACAACAGACGTACTTCGCCACTTCCGGCCCTGGTTACACCCTGACAAGTCCTGGCCTCTGACCTGCTGGCCTCAGAAACAAAGAATGTTACTTCTCATGCTCTGTCCTGACCGTACATCTTTCACAGTTTCATTTTTCTCTGCACAGGCAAAATGAAATTGCTCTTAAGAAGGTCCATTTCAATACAGGATGAAGGTTCACAGTTGGAAAGTGCACACAACAACAACAGAATGTCTGAAGAAGACAGCGTTCATCACTAAAGACCCCTAGTATGTGGGGCACACTCCTTTCTCATTACGATCATCAGGGTGGAGGTTCAGGAGCCTGAAGACACACACTCAACATTTTAGAACACTCTTCCTTCTAGCATCCCTTCACTACCCCTCTTTCCCACTGTTTATTTATTTATTTATTTAGTTAGTTATTACTGTAGCTTCTGGTAATTTTTTCTCTCTTGCACTGTACTGCTGCCACAAAACAATGAATTTCTTGACACGTCAGAGTTAATAAACCTGATTCTGATTCCAGCTCTGAACAGGTGGTGTTGATCAAATTCAGAGACAACACCTCAGAAGTACATCTCCGATAGATTGCCAGTGCAACGTTACCAAAATAGCCTGTTCTTGTGTTGACATGATACACAAAATGTCTAGCATGCAATGCATGGGATTTGTCGGACTTTTGGCTGTTGAAGAATACAGATCATGTTGGACTAATTTGACATTTTTTGAAAGAAAACAAGCAGCACAATTTCCCATCTGTTCACTTCGGCACAGTGAAACTGCAGCAATGAAGGAAAGCAAAATAGTTTTTCATTCTTCTTGCTGCCAGAGGTCTTGTACATTATAGAAGGAAATTCAGTGGGATTTATTGAGTCCACCAGTAATAGTGAACTCAATAAGATTTATTGAGTTCTCCGGTGATAGGGAATGGAGAGAGATTTATTGAGTTCACTAGTGATAGTGAACACAATGAGATTCAGTGAGCTCACCAGTGACTGGTCAGAAGAACAAATCATCGCTTTCTAGAAATCACCTAAATTCACAAATATAGCAAAGAATTTGTGTTCCTGTAATGTCTGCTACATCCACCAGATATCTCATTATTTTTTGCTAGCTGCTGCTTCAATGTAGTAAAGTGAGTAGCAATTTTGTTGGAGGATTTGCAAACATTGCTGGGAGAGTTGGGGTTTATACTGAGCACCTCAGTGTTCCAATCAGGTGGTGTAGAGCTGTCTCCTTGAACTGCTGCAGTCCTTCTGAGCACTCAGCTCCCCACCATCAAGGACAAGTTCAGAAGGTGATGCCTGAAGAAGTCATCATCTATCATGGAAGACCCTGAGCGTCCAGGACACGCCCTCTTCTCATTCCTACTGGTGGGAAGGAGGTACAGGAGCCTGAAGACACACTCAGTGTTTTAGGAACAGCTTCTTCCTCTCTGCCAACAGATTTTTGAACAGTTCATGAACCCATTTAGATTTAGAATGAGAATTTTATTTCTTACATCCCTCTTACAACATGAGGGAGTAAAAATCTTTATGTGGTGTCTCCGTCTCTATGAACAAGCAACAAGGAAGGGAAATGTGGGAGGATATTGCCCAGACACCAAGACTGTGTACGTAAGTGTTTTGTATACGTGTATGTACATATGATATACAGTATACAGTTCCACTACCCCACTACCAAGCACATCTTTCCCTCCCCCCCTTTCTGCTTTCTACAGGGATCACTCCCTACGTGACTCCCTTGTCCACTCATCCCCCCCATCCCTTCCCACCGATCTCCCTCCTGGCACTCATCCTTGCAAGCGGAACAAGTGTTACACCTGCCCTTACATTTTCTCCCTCACCACCATTCAGGGCCCCAGACAGTCCTTCCAGGTGAGGCGACACTTCACCTGTGAGTCAGCTGGTGTGGTATACTGTGTCCGGTGCTCCCGGTGTGGCCTTTTATATATTGGTGAGACCCGACACAGACTGGGAGAATGTTTTGCTGAACACCTACGCTCTGTCTGCCAGAGAAAGAGGACCTCCTAGTGGTCATGCATTTTAATTCCACGTCCCATTCCCATTCTGATATGTCAATCCATGGCCTCCTCTACTGTCAAGATGAAGCCACACTCAGGTTGGAGGAACAACACCTTATATACCGGCTGGGTAGCCTCCAACCTGATGGCATGAACATTGACTTCTATAACTTCCGTTAATGCCCCTCCTCCCCTTCTTACCCCATTCCTGATATATTTAGTTTTTTTTGTTTTTTCCCCCTCCCTTTTTTTTCTTTCTCTCTCTGCCCATCACTCTGCCTGTTCTCCATCTCCCTCTGGTGCTCCCTTCCCCCTTTTTTTCTCCCTAGGCCTCCTGTCTCATGATCCTTTCCCTTCTCTGGCTCTGTATCCCTTTTGCCAATCACCTGTCTGGCTCTCAGCTTCACCCCACCCCCTCCGGTCTTCTCCTATCATTTTGCATTTTCCCCTCCCCCTCCTACTTTCAAATCTCTTACTATCTTTCCTTTCAGTTAGTCCTGACGAAGGGTCTCGGCCCAAAACGTCGACAGCGCTTCTCTCTATAGATGCTGCCTGGCCTGCTGTGTTCCCCCAGCATTTTGTGTGTGTTGCTAAATGTGTAATCTGGGAAAGAATCATCCAAATGTGGCAAGAAAGAGGGGACAGGGAGGGGAAAGGGAGGCATAAATATCAAATACAGAAGAGTGTTACAGGTACTAGGTAGGCAGTGGATACAGAAGAGAGGAAACTGTGTGGACTAGATTAAGGCTGGGCCACTGTGCACTAAACAAAGCATTGAAAATGATAGGGAAACACCAGACAGGATTGTGTGAGGAATGTCAGGAAGAGGAGTCAGTAGAACATGTAGTTCTGAGTTGCAGGAAGTATGAGATACAGAGAGAGATGATGAGAATTAATCTAAGGGAACTGGGGGTGCAGGAATTCACATAAAAGGGTTACTGGGCATGGATACAGGTCAGAGTACTTTTAGCTTTCTTAATGGATACAGGAGTTTTTTTTTATAGGATATGATGGATAAGCAGGAATAGGGTACTAGGATAGCCAAAGAAGGAAGTATAAAGTGTAGATTAGGGTGTGTGTGTGTGTGTGTGTGTGTGTGTGAATGGGAGAAGGCAATTAGAATGTAAGTCTATCGTCTGATCTGCACTCCAGAGCAGAAGGTGGTGGTAATGCACCATTAAACTGGGTGCCAAGCGCCGTAAAACAAGAAGAAGAAGAAGAAGAAGAAGAAGAAGAAGAAGAAGAAATGGATTGGGTAGGAGAAGAGCACAGGCTGCTCCCGACCCCAAAACGTGACTCAGTCACATTGGTGCTTGTGGAAGATTGCTGCGTGTGAATTCCTCACAGTAGTTACTGCATAAGATTTGTGACCGACATAGTTCCGTATGCCATCAAGACCAGGCAGCACCATGGACAGAGTACAGGAGCAACCGATACCACTGCCCGGCTCAGAGTAGCTGATTTCTGCTTCCACTCCTTCCGTTCATTGATTGTAAAGTACTCCGAGGCGTGTACAGACGATAACGTCACAGTTATATAGCAGAGAAACATGCCTTTCAGCCCATCTGCTCTCTACTGACCAAGAATGCCTTCTCAGCTAGTCCCATTTGCCCAGGTTCGACTCACATCCCTCCAAACCAGGGGTCCCCCGACCTTTTGCCTGAAGGTATTGGTCCATGGTTGGGAGGCCTTTCTCCAAAGCTTTGTTATTCAGGTACATGTACCTGCCTCAACCACTCCCTCTGACAGCTCGTTCCGTGTACAGACCACCCACCGGGTGAAAAGTTTCTCCCCAGATTCCTATTAAATCTTTCCCCTCTCACCTTTAACCTTCTCCCTCTTGTCCTTGATTGCCCAATCCTGGGAAGATGTGTGCGCATTTACCCGAACTATCGCCCCTCATGATTTATACACGTATGAGCAGTTAGGGAAATGCACATTTCTGATCTGCAGAAAATCTTTGGTTTTTTTTCTTGGTATTCAATTATTAGCAAACCTTCATACACTTAGAAAATACTCTGAGGTATTGACAGGCTAATTAACCACCTGACAGATATGAAGCAAAATCATCTTTGTAATAATTGAGAGGGAGGTTAGCCCTTTCATTGTAACTCCATTTCATTTGTCTGTCTAATCCATGGGATGGGGGCCACCCTTGGTAAATCCGAGTGAATTAAATCCCTACCCTTCCAATCTTTGGAGTTAAAATTCCTATAATGTGTGGACTGTAATAAGAATGCTACCAGCAGGAAAAAAAGGTTTGCTCCAAGGATCGAGTTAATTTATCTCTTATGTTCAGTAGTTGAGCGACTGAAGAAAAAAAAATGATTGAGAGAGAGCTGATTGCATATGTGTCATCATTCATCAAGAAATCAGACAGGCAGCAGCAAGTGAGCGAATTTAGATGAGAGAAAATATGCAAGGACAGCACTGAGTAGAACACAAGACCCAGGGCACTGAATTACAGGCTGAGGAGAAGATGCCTGGGGCAGTGATAGAAGAGATCAGAGCTCAGAGAGATGTTACTGAGACAGCAAAGCAAAAAGACAGTTCATTACAAAGAGAAGTCAAGTGGGCTGGTTAGGGAAGGCAGAGGCAGGGCAGAGTGGGTGGAGAATGCCAAGTTGAGTGAATTACAGAGAAAGCAGAACCAATCCAAGGCCAGGTTCACAGAAGATTCGATCCATAGTGTATGTGCTGGCTGATTGATACTACAACGTACATCTCACCTCAATATTGACTTGTGACAAACACATGTCCAATATTCCTACAAGTGTTGGAAAATACTTGAGATCAGCCAGCAGTTGTTGAAAGAGACTTTTTGTTTTTGAGTTTCATTTCTTCCAATGCCCAATATCTCCATCTGGTGCCCCACAGTCATTGTAATCCCATGGCCCTCTGGAGCCCCCTGGTCCACTGGAACCCCCTGGTCCACTACAATCCCATGGTCCACTGTCCTCTCCTATAAGATTCCTTATTTATTCATTTCTTTTCCTCTGCCACCCATCATCTCTCAGCTTCTTGAGGTAGGGCTTCCATCAATCAGACTTGACCATGGATACTGCATCCTAGCTGTTTAGGTACACAAGCCTGGGCAGTACAATATGGAGAGCAAGCTGTTGCTCATGTAACAAGCTCCCCCTCTCCACGCATCTGATGAATCCGAAGGAATGGCAGAGACCGATACAGTTTGGCACCAGTGGCATCGCAGGAGTTTCCAGTCAGAGTTGAACTCAAGGTCGGACTGCCTTAGGGACTCCAGCTCTGGAGTGTTCTCTGGGGTTTACTCCCAAAGCCTTCCCCATGAGTGGGGACAGCTGCAAGGAATTGGAGGTTTGAGATCAGAGTTTTCTTTCTCCTAGATCAGCTGCCAGTCATGGCTAACGAGCCCTATCTGCCTGAAGCAACTGGTTTTAAGGCATCAGTATCCTGCCTTTGCCCCTTCTCGTGTCAGTAAGAACAGTTCCACCGGGCTTAGTAGTAAGCCACACGTGAAGGCCAGGAGCTGGACTTGGTTGTCAGAGACTATTTGAGTCGCACACCATTGGGAGCATTTAATAGGTAGCGGGAGTTTATTCCCATGGCCACCCCTCCCCCACCCCTGGCTATAACAGCATCTTACTCCATTTGTTTCCCCCATCAGCCCAGCTTCACCTCACCTGACCTGCTGAGTTCCTCCAGCATTTTGTGTGTGTTGCTCTGGATTTCCAGCATCTGCAGAATCTCTTATTTGTAGAGTTTGACTCGTCAAACATACATCCAGCAAATCCCTTTGTAATTTTGAAGATCTTTTGTCGTGAATGAAGAGTGAAAAAGCTTTTAATTTCTCACTGTGGTATTTCTCAAATGGTGGTATTTCCAATCCTGACTCAAAAGGTTGTGGGTTTGTGTTCAAACTTTGGTCTGACACGGGAGTTCAGTTCTGAGGGGAAGCTGCGGATGGTGACGAGGAGGGGGAGCTGCGGATGGTGACGAGGAGGGGGAGCTGCGGATGGTGACGAGGAGGGGGAGCTGTGGATGGTGACGAGGATGGAGATCTGGAGAAGCTGACGAAGAGTCATACAGGAGCGAAAATGAGGAACTAGTCGAGTACTATTGCAACAGCAACCTCACACTGAAAATCTGCAGTCAAAGTTCGAGCAATAAACTTAGGAAATTGGAGTTACAGGAAAGGGTGACATAACATTCCTTGTGTCTCAAATCAATGACCTAACATTTGTGCACTCAGATTCTGAGGTGAGAATCTGCTATGCCACTGTAGACCTGTTAATTTTACTGAAAATAGTGCTTTCAGCCCCCAGGATTATGTTAGTAAAGGAGCCAGTCTTGCCAATGTATCACTCCACAACAATCCAGAAGGTTTCCTCCAAACATGAACCTCAGGATGTCAGAGAAAACCAACCTTGTCTTTAATACAGACATTTGCCTATAAGACCAAGAAAGCACATCAATGCAATCTTGAAAAAGGCTCGATATTGGCTCTACTTCATTAGGAAGGTTGAGGAGATTTGGAATATTGCTAAAGACTCTTGCAGGTTTCTACGGATGCACCATGGAGCATGCATCACCACAATGCAAGGAGTTACCGTCACCTTCCCATCAGTCTGAACCAGTCTGGCCATTCTCCTCTGACCTCTTTCATTAACAAGCTGCTTTTGCCCACAGAATGATCACTCACTCAATGTTTTTTTTTTTGTTTTTTTGTACCATTCTCAATAAACTCTAGAAATGGTTGTGCATAAAAGTCCTAGGAGATCAGTAGTTTCTGAGACACCCAAACTACCTGTCTGGCAGCAACAGTCATTCCATTGTCAAAGTCACTTAGATCATGTTTCTTCCCCATTCTGATGTTTGGTCTGAACAAAAATTGAACCTCTTGACCATGTCTGCATGCTTTTATACATTGTGTTGCTGCCAAACGATTGAGTTAACAAGCAAGTATCCAAGTGGACACGGAGTGCAAATCATCTTCAGTGTACAGGTGAGTGGTAGCATTGGAGGAATTGATGAAAGTGAGAGAAAATGAAATAGGATGAGCATGTACTGGTGCGTGATGATTAGTTCAGATCCATCTGCCTCCCCTCTCCCTCCTTTCTCCCCGTCTTTGCTCATAGTTTTCTTTCTGATACTTCCAGATCCCACTCTCTCACTGTTTCCTCAAGTTACTTTTGCTCTTTGGTCAATCACTTGTATTAGCAGAAGAACGAGAAATCTTTTATATTATGTAAATATTTATGTAAATAAATTTTAGTAGTCATGGGTTAGGACCTGGGGAGTTGTGAGTTTGAATTGTTGGGCTTGAAATTCTGCCCTGTGTTCGTTTAGGAAGAGAGACAACCAACACCGGAATATTACAAAACTTGGGTTTATTGCAGAATTCGTAACTGGCACAGCGAATCCATGGAGTCGCTGGAGAAGGCGCGTTCCGACCTCCCCTTACAATCTGCTCTTATTTATATCCCTTTTCCCCCCAGCACAACCCCCCGCTACATATTAGGTAATATCGGGCACTTGTGTCCATCTTATTGGCCCGATGCCATACACTCACGAGTTACCTGTTTCTTTTGTTTACTGAATCGCGTGACACTAGTAGTTTCGGTGTAGCGGAATCCCCAGTTTCGCTCCCCCCCTCCCTCGCATTCCGGTCCCCTAATATTACGTGAGCCACTCCTGACCTGTAATGGCAGTCTCGAATTAACCCTAACATTAACCCTAACAGGTGTTATGTAAATAAATTTTAGTAGTCATGGGTTAGGACCTGGGGAGTTGTGAGTTTGACTCCCAATTGTGAAGTGATTTGAAATTGACAGTAATTTTGGGAAAAACATCCACTATTGACCGTTAGCAGTTCCATAGTGGCGATGGCGTCATAGAATGGATCTAAGTAGTTAAAAGATTTCCAGTATTAAAATGTTGGAAATCTGAAAAAAAATCAAAAAATTCTGGAGATACTTAGCAGGCCAGAGAGCTGTGGTGAGCATTAACTTGCATAAGCTACTCATAAACCAAAAGGACCCGGCTAGCCCATTACAACCAAGATTCTGATCTAAGCTCATCGCTTAACCTTTCCCACTCAGGTACCCAGCTCCTTTCAAAGGTTGTTAATGTATATGCCTCAGCCTCTTTCTCTGGTAACTTGTTCCACGCACTTACAGACACTTTTCTAGCTGAAAAAGGTTAATGTACATGCCTCAGCCTCTGCCTCTAGCAGCTCGCTCCACATACTGACATGCACTTTTCCAGCTGAAAAAGTTTCCCGTCAGGTTTTCACTACATCTTTACCCTTTCATCTCAAAGCTGTGCCTTAAGTTCCTGATTCCCCAACCCTGAGAGAAAAGCTGAGAGCATTCTCTGCCCCTCACCTCTAAAAATAATCCGAATTCTTCCGTGCTCCAGTGAAAAAATCTCAACCCACTCAACCTCCTTCCACAACTCAGTGCCTTGAGTCCGGCAAAATCATTATAAATCTCCTCTGCACTCTTTCCTCGAGACTGAACACAACTATTCCAAACACAAGAAATTTTGAAGATTCCTACAGATACTGCCTCACCTGCTGTGCTCCTTCCAAATGTGTTACAATATTCCAAATGTGCTCCCTAAAGTCTGGCATGAAATCCCTACATTGTACCACGGAATGAAATTCTATCCATGACAAAAAAAAATGTTGGAAAGACTCAATGGGTGAGGTAGCATCAATGAAGAGAGTTAATGTGTCAACATGATAGTTTTTATCTGACTGGTCTCTGTGTTGGTCTATTAACACTGTTATGCTCACCACAAATCTACTTGCTAAGTATCTCCAGCATTTTTAGTGTATTTCAGATTTCCAACATTTTATGATCGTGGAACTTTAACTCCCTGGTTGAGAATCAGAGTCAGGTTTGTAATCACTGACAGATGTTGTGAAATGTGTTGTTTTGTGACAACAGTACAGTGCAAGACAAAAGATGATTATCAATTACAAAAATAAATTCAATTAATCGTCCAAAAGAGGAATTGTGAGGAAGGGTTCAGAGGTTCACAGAACATTCATAAATCTGATAGCAGAGGAGCAGAAGCATTGAGTGTGCATCCTTGGGCTCCTGTACCTCCTCCCAGTTGGTAGCAATAAGCAGAGGGCCCGTCGTCGGTGGTGAGGGTTCCTAATGATGGATGCTGCCTTCTTGAGGCATCGCCTTTTGAAGATGTCCTGAAAGGTGAGGACATTTGTTCCCAGGGTGGAGCTGGGTGAATCTACAACTCTTTTTCAATCATGTGCATTGCAGCCTCCAGACCAGACTAGTCTGGCCCTGCAAAGACGACCAAATGCTAATCCCCCAATGGCAATCAAGGACATTGCACTGGTATGTAATGCCAAGGTCATTCTGATCCCAGATGTAAATGCATTCGTAGATGTGGGTTTGATTTCAGCATTTAAGAGAAATTTGGATAAATACTTGGATGGGAGGGGTGTGGAGACCAATGCTTCAGGTCAATGGGACGAGGCAGAGGTACAGTTTGACCAGACTAGATAGGCTGAATGGCCTGTTTTTGTGCTGCAGTGCTCCGTGACTCTAGGATCAGTAAAAATACTGATCCCAAAATTCCCTTCCTTTTGAGTTCTCACTTCATTCCAGCTTTAGCTTCCCAAGTTGTTGGTTTCGGCACGAAAATTCCAGCTTTAGCTTCCTAAATGGCTAATTTCTGCACAGAAAGTCTGCTGGGAATTAATATGAAAGTCAATTTACATATTCAGACCTTTGAGCTCAGGTGTTGTAAGCATCGCATTAGTGGTGCTGCTAATTACAATTACAAATTCTTTTTGCCTGACTCCAGTGCTGCATTGCTTTCAAATGAAGAATAAACAGGATGAGGAACATTACAATTCACTCATTCCAGGTTAGTCACTATCAGCACCAAAGCCAGTTTACCTCAGGACAAATGGAATAGATTTGGTCAGAGCTGTTGTCAAAGAGCTGCAGAAGCGCAGTAAGTGGGCAAAGAGTAGGCCATAGAATTAAACATGAAAGGCACTCCCACCCTCACGTTATTAAGCTGTGACTGCATCATTGACTTTGTAAACAGCATGGCAGCCATCAAAAAATCTGCACTTGCTGAGATTGAACATGTATGCAAAATGCTAGCAGCAGTGTTCAAATCTGGTTAGATTATAGCCACCGCTTTATGGCCGAGCTGCTGAATATTTCTGAGTTAACCAGTGAATGCACTACAATTCCTGTTTTAAAATGCCATTACCAACAACAGGACTGTTGGTGATGAACCCTGAAAGGAACATGGATATTGTCCTGGGTTAATTGGCTTACCTTAACTCCTTAAACCTGCTTTTTACCATCATCCTGAATATAGCTGGTTACGATCATCTACCAATCCCATGAAGAGAGCTTGGACTATTCTGGCAGGCTTAACTCTTATTATTCAACTGTTCCTCCTTTCCTAGACTTCACCAAAGTAGAGCGAGTCTCTTCCTATGTAACGTTGTGAAAGTCAATCAAATCTCCCTCTAACTTCTAAATGCATTGTTTAATTTAGACCAAAACACAAGGTGCTGGAGGAACTCAGCAGGTCGGGCAGCGTCTGTAGATGCAAAGATACAAACTGTCACTCTTTCGATTTAAGACCCTGATCAGGTTCTTCTTGGCTGACCTTGACATTACAAATCAATGCCCCTTCCTTGGTTGCCTCAAGGGATTAGCGTTTGGTTATGTTTATGGGGCCAGAGTGGCATGTTGCTTCACCGCCTGGTATGTGATAGGGTAGAGACCAGGCGAGACTGATTGACGCAAGTGGAGATGGCACTAGCTTAAAGGTGGCTGCAGATCCAATTGGTTCCCTAATGGCTTTCAGGTCAGAATTCTGCCATCCCTACTCAGCTGAAGTCACTAAATGACCCAAACCCAATTATGGGATGTTCTCTGAAATTGCCTAGCAACCAGATTTCAGTTTAAAGGCAATGAGGAATGGACAATAAATACTGGTCTCACTCGCCAAGCCTCCATACCAAGAAAATAAATAAATTAAATGAAGAGACACAAGTGAGTAAACATGCCGGGATCCAGAAGCAAAGCAAAAGCCCTTTGTGTCAATCAGTCTTCATCGGTCTCTACCCTATCACAAACATAGCAACATGGCGGTCAGCACAGTGCTTTACGGACCAGCGACCCGGGTTCAATTCCTCCACTCTCTGTAAGGAGTTTGTATGCTCTCCCCGTGGCCGTGTCGGTGCTCCTGTTGTCTGCCACATTCTGATGACCCTTTGGGTCAGTAGGTCAGATGGGGGTAATTGGGCAGTGGGGGGTTGCTGGGCCGGAAGAGCTAGTTACCCTGTGGTATCTCTAAATAAAACTCCAAACCCAGCAAAGTGTCTCCAAACATAAATATACCCTTTGCTGTCTCGTTGTTCATACCTCCTCTGCAGCTTAAAGAGACCTAGGCAATGCATTTCACTGTACTTTTTGACACATGAAGCTCATCTTTATCTTTGCATGGTTTATTACTAACTTTATTAATTCTAATGAAAAATCACTAATTGAAAACATTAATTCTGTTTCTCAGAATGTTTCCTGATCTGCTGGAGATTTTGTATTTTGTTCCTTCTTTTCAGATTACCACAATTTACAGCTTTTTCTTTTTGGTTTCTGGTTTATACTTAAGTTCCTTATCCTTCATGAATTTATCTAATGTCCACTTTAAAAATGTTTGGTTAAAGCTTCTGCCTTCCACATGCAGACACTGCCCTGGATTTAGAAACATTGCCCTGGGTTTTGAGATACTGTCATGGGTTTGGAGACTCTTTCCTGGGTTTTGAAGACACCTTCCAGGGTTTGGAAACATTGCACTGGGTTTGGAGACACAGAAATGCAGTTGAAAGGTTTTGTCCTGTAATGTTCAGAGTCTGTTTTCCACCACAGTTGCTACCTGACCTGAAGTGCTCCCCCACCATCCTGCACTTCTATCTCTGGCTTTGGAAGCTTTTCCTTTTTTTTGTAATTATCATTAGTGACTGTTTTACTTTTGGCTCTCCAGTGGTAGAAGCACTGTCATTACTCTTCCCTCTCAAATTTCAGTGAGAGGGGAGGTGGCAAGGCCATGCGTAGCAAAGTCAAAGATAGAATGATAAATGGAGGGAAATTCAAGCAGAAAGAAAATGGTGAATGGGTTACGGGAAAGGGTATCGTAACGGTCCCAGGGCACTTGCCTGGATATGATAATGTTTCATTTTAACTTGTGCACTCAGATTCTCAGGTTAAAATTTGCTATGCCATTGTATGCCTATCAATTTTACTGAAATAAAGTTTGTTGCCTATTTCCTCAGGAACTGAGTTAATGGTCCAGTTGTTAGATACGGTCCTAATAATGCATCACACTGTAACATCCAAAATCAGATTTCCTCCAAGTTTGAACGTCAGGATGTCATGGAAAGCCAACTTTGTCTCTACTACAGACATGTGCTCACAGGTCAGTATGGATGTAGTGGGCTGAATGGCCTGCTTCCATGCTGTATCATGATGGGTTCCTTGGTCTGACAGTAGTGGACTGGAAGAGAACAGGACTGGGCTTTGCCTCTGGTTTTGCTCAGAAATTCCTGGTATTGAAAGTAAAAACAACATGAATGGACGGTGGTGATTTGTGGAGATCAGTGTGGCACTTGGAGCCCGAGACAAACAGGGTTGGTTGAACTTTTGTAAACCTTTGTCAAGATCCTTTTTCACTGTGGCTTCATAATGATCCTGGTGGGAGGTTAATTATGGTAATTGTAAGTTTTATTCGTGTTGGTATCATCTATCTATAGCTCCCGTGGTGTCAATAATATATTCTGGTGTATGTAAAATACATCTTCCAAGTTGTCATTTATACAACCATTATTTAGTTTAATTGGCAAACGTTTAATGAACAGTCTGCAGACCAAAAAAAATAAAGAGTTAAGGAAGTTTCAAGCAACTCAGCTGATGAATCTGACTAACTACTGTTATCGAAGTGTAGCTTTGAGATGAAAAATAAACAGAATTCTGCACTCAGCTGCTCAGGCAACAGCTGTGGAGAGAGACATTAACATAAAATTTCAGTTTCTGATGAATATTTTGGGGTTAAATTGACCTGAAATACTCACCCTGTTCGACCTGAAACACCCACCCTGTCTGATCTGAAATGCTCGCCCTATCATGGTCCCAATCATTAATTCCCTCTCTTTCTCCAAATTTCCTATGATTGGACCATGGTTCTGACCGTTAATTTCCCACTTGCTTCTAATTCTCTTTGATGACAGTACACCTGGTTTCCATCAGGACCTACAACATAAGAACCCTGGCGTTACAACCAGATTGTTGGTTTTGCCTGTGTGGTAATTAACTTTTCCCGGCAGCTTAGGATCGTGTGTTCTAAGTTTTGCTCCAGTTTCAAGGTGTACCTATGAAACTCCGTCTCTCTGTGTCAAGGCTCCATGTCAAGATTCCTCCTGTTTGTTGCTCAACATTCACGTCCGCGTAAGCATCCTAACTCAGTCTCCGTGCCTGTGTCCTGCATTTGGGTTCACTTCATTCGCTCATTGCAACAGAACGATCTGGCCACAATGAACACAGTGGACATGAATACCCTGCAAGAAGCCCTCGCCTGCCAAGGCTCCCTACTGGGTCTGCACGATCAACTTCTCTGGGATGTCATGGAGAACCTCTGTTCCCTGGCTGCTAACATAATGGAGATTGGTGACCAGGTGGACCGTGTATACACTCATCTTACCCCATCCTCTCCTGGAACTCAGTCAGACCTGGTATTGAAAGTAAAAACAACATGAATGGACGGTGGTGATTTGTGGAGATCAGTGAGGCACTTGGAGCCCGAGTCAAACAGGGTTGGTTGAACTTTTGTAAACCTTTGTCAAGATCCTTTTTCACTGTGGCTTCATAATGATCCTGGTGGGAGGTTAATTATGGTAATTGTAAGTTTTATTCTTGTTGGAGATTGAGAGGGGATCTGATTGAAACATATAAGATTATTAAGGGATTGGACAAGATAGAGGCAGGAAATATGTTCCAGATGCTGGGAGAGTCCAGTACCAGAGGGCATGGTTTGAGAATAAGGGGTAGGTCATTTAGGACAGAGTTAAGGAAAAACTTCTTCTCCCAGAGAGTTGTGGGGGTCTGGAATGCACTGCCTCGGAAGGTAGTGGAGGCCAATTCTCTGGATGCTTTCAAGAAGGAGCTAGATGGGTATCTTATGGATAGGGGAGTCAAGGGATATGGGGACAAGGCAGGAACCGGGTATTGATAGTAGTTGATCAGCCATGATCTCAAAATGGCGGTGCAGGCTCGACGGGCTGAATGGTCTACTTCTACACCTATTGTCTATTGTCTATAAACCAATCCAGACAGTCTGTAGTGGCAACCCCCTACGTGTCAGCAACCCCTCCGTCAAGAGAGCCACACATAACTGAACCAGAACACTACACTGGGGATTTGAGGAAGTGCCAGGCAATGCCATGCTCCTTAGTGTTCAAACGGCAGTCACCCACGTACTCCATGGAAAAGTCAAAGATAGCTTATATCTTTGTACCTCAGCATGGGCTACAGCTGTTTGGGATAATCAACTGGATATCTGCTCTTCTCTCCCCACCTTTATCACAGAAATGAGAAAGATCTTTGACCACCCCGTCCACGGTAAAGATGCCGCTAAGCATCTACTCACTCTCCCTCTGGGCTCACGCATTTTTGCTGAATATTCTGTGGAGTTCCGGATGTTAGCAGCCGACTCGGGGTGGAAGGATGAGGTACTCCAAGGGCTATTTCAGAATGGACTCAGTGACCTGGTGAAGGACGAGTTGGCAGCAAGAGATAACACCGACAGCCTGGATTCCTTGATCTCCCTAGCCACCAGGTTGGACAATCATCGCCAAGAACGCCATAGGGAAAGAACTGGACATCCACCACCTTTGTCCACTCTATGGCACTCATTACCATCTCCCACCAGCATAAGACTCTCCTCCTCCTGCTCCTAGAGTAGATCCCAGCCCGGCTGTTTCCACCACCCCGGGAGAGGAACCCATGCAGCTGGGACAGAGCGACTTTTCCCCACAGAACGACTAGAGAGATTGAGAGTGGGTGTGTGTCTATATTGAAACCAGTCCGGCCACTTCCTTGTCCCCTTCAGCCAAAAGGGGGACCCTGGTGAGCCAGATAACATTCCCTTCTGTCCCTTGAACCCGGATGCAGATCCAAGCTACTTTACGTTACAACCAATAGTCCCTGCCTCTGTCTGCTCTAGTAGACTCTGGTGTCAAGGGAAACCTGTTGGATGAAAACATAACTTCCCAGGCTGGAATTCCTTGGGAGCCATTGAGAACCCCTCTGGAAGCCCGGGGACTGGACGGTAGACTTCTGGCCCAAATCACACACTGCACAGCACCCGTCTCTTATTCTCTCTGGGAACCATTGGGAGCAGGTACAAATAACTTATTTTCCTCTCCTCAAGCTCCTATAGTTCTTGGGTACCCCTGATTAAGCTGCCATAATCCCCACATTGACTGGTCCACTGGAAAGATAACCAGCTGGAGTCCGTTCTGTCACTCCACTTGTCTACAGTTGGCCCTTTCCCCTGTGAAAGTCACCACGACCTTGTTTGCCGCTGAAACCCCTGACTTATCCAAGGTTCCAGCAGAGTATCACGATCTGGGAGAAGTGTTTAGCAAACAACGCCCTCCACACCGCCCTTACAATTGCACAATTAACCTTCTCCCCAGAGCCTCTCTACCCACCAGTCGGCTGTATAACCTGTCCCAACCAGAAAGGGAAGCAATGGAGGCTCACCTAAATGACTCTTTCGTGGCGGGCATTATCCGACCCTCATCTTCCCCTGTAGGTGCAGGTTTCTTCTTTGTGGGGAAGAAAGATGGCACACTGTACCTCCGCATTGACTACTGGGGCCTAAATAGCATCACCATAAAGAATAAGTATCCACTGCCCCTTATCAACTCTGCTTTCGAACCCCTTCATGGAGCCACCATCTTCTCTAAGTTCGACCTACAAAGTGCCTACCACCTGGTCAGGATAAGGAGGGAGATGAATGGAAAACAGCTTTTAACACCCCTCTTGGCCACTTCAAATACCTGGTCATACCATTCAGCCTCACCAATGCACCCGCCATCTTCCAAGCCCTGATAAATTACGTCCTTAGGGACTTTATTAACCATTTTGTTTTTGTTTATTTGGATGACATCTTAATCTTCTCTCGCAGTCTTCAGGAACACACCCACCATATCCATCAGGTTCTGCAGAGGCTTTGGGAGAACAAGCTATTTGTGAAGGCTGAGAAGCGTAAGTTTCATGTCCCTTCTGTCAATTTCCTGGGGTACATCATCGAGAGCAGGCAAGCGAGAGAGGATCCCGAAAAGATCTAGGCTATGGCAGAGTGGCCAAAACCCACCACACTCAAGCAACTCCAGCAATTTCTGGGGTTCACAAACTTTTATCGTCGCTTCATCAGAGATTACAGCCGGGTAGCAGCGCCCCTTACTCGACTCACCTCTCCTACGACCCCTTTTCACTGGGACCCCGAAGCAGACGCTGCCTTCTCAGAGCTGAAGAGGCGTTCCACCTCCGCTCCCATCCTGGTTCAACCAGACGCCTCTCGCCAATTCATTGTGGAGGTCAACGCCTCCGACTCCGGGGTGGGAGCGGTCCACTCCCAACGCTCTGGTCCAGACCAAAAGCTCCATCCCTGCACCTTCTTCTCTCGCCGGCTGTACCCTGCCGAACGAAATCACGACATAGGGAACTGGGAATTCCTGGCCATCAAACTCGCTTTGGAGGAGTGGAGGCACTGGCTGGAGGGAGCTGAACATCTGGATGGACCGCAAGAGCCTTGCATACATCCAAACCGGCAAATGCCTGAACTCCTGCCAAGCCTGTTGGGCATTATTTTTTGGCTGTTTCAGATTCACACTCACCTGTCGTCCGGGGTCCAAGAACAGGAAGCCCGATGCTCTCTCCCGTCAATACGCCTCTGAGGAGGGCCTTCCCAACCCCGAGACCATCCTTCCACCATCCTGTGTAGTGGCTGCCGTCACCTGGGAGATCAAATCCCTAGTCAAAGAGGCCCAATAGTCTCAACCTGACCCAGGCGATGGACCCCCCAATCCCTTCTTCGTGCCTGACTCAGTTCGGTCTCAGGTTCTCCAGTGGGGACACACTTCTCGTTTCGCCTGCCATCCCAGAATCAATTGAATTCTGTCCCTTCTGGTAGCCCTCTGTGGACACTGATGCCCATTCCTTTGTCTCTGCCTGTTCTATTTGCGCCCGCGGAAAAGCCTCCCACTGACCACCTGCTGGGTTGCTTCGTCCCCTACCTGTTCCTAGCTGCCCTTGGTCTCACATTTGCTGGACTTCATTACTGGACTACCCCATTCACATGGCAGCACTGCTGTACTCACCGTGGTGGACCGTTTCTCTAAAGCCGTGCACTTCGTTGCCCTTCCCAAACTCTCTACAGCCTGTGAAACAGCCGACCTTCTCATCCATCAAGACTTCCGCCTTCATGGAATTCTCTCTGACATTATTGTTGACCGGGGCCCCCAATTCATCTCTCAAGTCTGGAAATCCTTTTGGCAAGACCTTGGAGCCTCAGTAAACTTGTCTTCTGGCTTCCATCTACAGACTAATGGTCAAACAGAATGAGAAAACCAAGATTTGGAAGCAGCACTGCGCTGCACAACCGCCAACAACCTGGAGCACCCACCTCGTTTGGTTCGAGTATGCCCACAACTCCCTGGTCAGCACTGCCACCGGAATGCTCCCTCGGTTACCAACCCCCTCTGTTTCCTGCCCATGAAGACGACATCGCTGTGCCCTCTGTCCAGGCCCATCTCCGCCAGTGCCGCAAGGTCTGGAAGGATGCATGCGCGGCCCTGCTCCGTTCAGCCGATCGCAACCAGAGGATTGCCGATCGCCATTGAATTCCTGCACCAAATAATCAGCCTGGCCAGAAGGTTTAACTCTCATCAAAAGACATTCCCCTCAGGAATGAACCCAAGAAACTCACCCATCGCTACCTGAGACCATTTGAGATTGAGAGTCTCATCAACCTCTCGGTGGTCAGACTCAAACTGCCCGGATCCGTGCACATTCATTCCATGTTCCACATCTCCCAGTTGAAACCTGTGTCTGTCAGCCCTTTGTGCCCTCCTGCTGAACCCCCTCCACCTGCCCGGATCATTGACAACCACCTGGCGTACACCGTTCGGAGAATTCTGGATGTGTGCTGCCAAGGCAGGAACCTCCAATACCTGTTTGATTGGGAGGGATATAGCCCAGAGGAACATTCCTGGATTCCCTGCTCCTTCATCTCTCATCTATGATTTCCATCGAGATAATCTGGACAAGCTTTTTGGTTCACCTGGAGGCTACTGGTTTGGGGGGGGTGGGGTGGGGGGAGGTGGTACTGTCACAGTCCCGATCGTTAATTCCCTATCTTTCTCCTAATTTTCTTTGATTGTGCCACAGTTCTGACTGTTAATTTCCTATTCACTTTTAATTCTCTTTGATGATTAGATCTTTCCATCAAGACCTGCAGCATAAGAACCCTGGCGTCACAACCACTAGTCACCAGATCGTTGGTTTTGCCTGGGTGGTAATAAATGTTTCCCAGCTACTTAGAACTGTGTTCCAAGTTTTGCTCCAGTTTCAAGGTGTACCTATGAAGCTCCGCCTCTGTGTCAAGGCTCAGTGACAAGATCCCTCCTGTTTACTGTTCAACATTCACGTCCGCAGAAGCATCCTAACTCAGTCTCCGTGCCTGTGTCCTGCACTTGGGTTGGTTTCATTTCCTCATTGCAACACACCCTGTTCAACCTGAAATACTCACCCTGTTTGTGTTACAAGGGGCGAAGGCAGAGAACCCAAGTGCAGGACACTGGCATGTGGACTCAGTTGGAGAGGCTGTCGTAGAGTTGAACGTAGAGCAGAAAACCAGGGGGATCTTGACAGGGAGATGGGATTCACAGGGACTATCTAGAACTAGGGCGGAACTTAGAATTGCCGATTCCAATCGGGATAGGGAACGAAGTATCACACAAGGATTCCAACGAACTGGCAACCTGTGATAGGGTCGTCCTCGTTTTTATTTCCCATTTTCTGACGGTAATTGGGTAACTAGCAGCAATTAACTGAAATTGAGGCATGATCAGGGAGAAAGGAGTGTTAAAGGGGAACGGCCGACCGGAACCATAACAGTACCCCCCCCCCCCCACCAATGGGAGCCTCCTGGTGTTCCTCCAGGTCTGTCTGGATGGTCCCAGAGGGAAGGGTCTAGGATAAAGGAGTGGGGGACCCAGGAACGCTCTTCAGGACCGTAACCCTCCCAGTCCACCAGGTATTGGAAACCCCTGCCCCGACGGCGCACATCTAGCAGTCGTCGGACGCTGTATGCCGGATGGTTGTCGATGAGCCGGGCAGGGGGAGGAGTCTCAGCTGGGGGACACAAAGGGCTGACGGAGACTGGTTTTATCTGGCACACAGGAAAGGTTGGGTGAATACGCATGGACAGGCAGCGTGAGGCAGACCGCTGTGGGGTTGATAATCCTTTCAACCTTGAATGGTCTCAGGAAGCAGGGAGCGAGTTTCTTAGGTTCGCATTTGAGCGGGATGTCCCTGGAGGAAAGCCACAACATCTGCCCCGGTTAGTACTCTGGTGCTGGAGTTCGGTGTCGGTCGGCCGTTTTCTTATTTTGGTTTGTCAGTCTGAGTAGGGCCGTGCGGGTCTCCTCCCAAACCTTCCGGCACCGATCAACATGGTCCCGAACGGACGGTACCGCGATCTCCTCTTCCTGAGCGGGGAACAGCGGGGGTTGGTACCCAAGGGAGCACTCGACTTCCCAATGGCAGAGCTCACCAGGGAGTTGTGGGCGTACTCAACCCACGGGAGATGGTCGCTCCAGGTTGACGGGTGGTTTGCCATTACGCAGCGTAATGTCGCCTCCAGGCCTTGGTTGACCCGTTCCATCTGCCCGTTTGTCTGGGGGTGGAAGCCGGATGACAGGCTGCCCATTGCTCCTAGGGCTCGACAGAAGGCTCTCCATACCTGCGAGACGAACTGGGGACCCCGATCGGAGACGATGTCCGCGGGGATTCCATGGAGGTGGAAGACGTGGCAGCCGAGAAGGTCAACGGTTTCTTGCGAGGATGGGAGTTTAGGGAGGGCCACAAAATGCACCGCCTTGGAGAATTCGTCTACCATGGTGAGGACAGCTGTGTTTCCGCGGGAGGGGGGTAGACCGGTGACGAAGTCTAGGGCGATGTGCAACCAGGGACAGGTAGGGGACGAGGTAGACCCGCCGGTGGTCAATGAGAGGTTTTTCCTCGGGCACAGATGGAACAAACCGAGACACAAGAACGGGTGGCCCCCTTCATGGACGGCCACCAGAAGCATCTCCTCAGGAGAGCCAGGGTCTGATCACTCCCGGGGTGGCAGGCGAACTGGGATGTGTGTCCCCATTGGAGAACCTGAGGCCTGACGGAGGCGGGCACGTACAGGCGATCGCTGGGTCCGCTTCCAGGATCGGGGTCATCCTGCTGGGCTTCTCTTACCTTTGCCTCGATCTCCCAAGAGAGGGCGGCCACCACGCAGGTTGGAGGGAGGATCGTCTCGGGACTAATGGTGTCCTCCTTGGTGTCATGTTGACGGGACAGTGCGTCTGGCTTCCCGTTCTTGGATCCTGGGCGGTATGTGAGGGTAAACTGGAAACGTCCGAAAAACAATGCCCAACAGGCCTGACGGGAGTTCAGTCGCTTGGCGGTCTTAATATACTCCAGGTTCTTATGATCCGTCCATACCATGAACGGGTGTTCTGCCCCCTCCATTCTTCCAGCGCTAGCTTGACCGCCAGTAATTCCCGATTTCCCACGTCGTAATTTCGCTCGGCGGGGGACAGTCGGCGAGAGTAGAAGGCGCAGGGATGCAGCTTTTCGTCAGAACTTGCCCGTTGGGATAGGACCACTCCTACCCCGGAGTTGGAGGCATCAAATTCCATGATGAATTGCCGGGATGGGTCTGGATGAACCAGGATGGGGGCAGTGGTGAAACGCTTCTTCGGATTGGTGAATGCTGAGTCAGCTCGGGATTCCAGCAGAATGGTGTGGTGGGCGAGGTAAGTCGGGTAAGGGGGGCTGCCACCTGACTGTAGTTGCTGATGAACCGACGATAGAAGTTCGCAAACCCCAGGAACCGTTGGAGTTGCTTGCGGTCCGTGGGTTTGGGCCACTCCGTCACAGCCCGGATCTTCTCGGGATCAACTCTCACCTGTCCCCTCTGGATGATATACCCTAGGAAGCTGACCGAGGGGACGTGGAATACGCATTTCTCCGCCTTCACGAATAATTTATTCTCCCCCAGCTCTGCAAAACTTGACGGACATGGTGCACGTGTTGCTGGGGACTGCTGGAAAAGATCAGGATGTCATCCAGGTAGACAAACACGAAGCGGTTAATGAAGTCTCTTAGTACATTGTTAATCAAGACAGCTGGGGCATTGGTGAGGCCGAAAGGCATGACTAAGTACTCGAAGTGGCCTAAAGGGGTATTGAAAGCCGTCTTCCACTCGTCCCCCTCCCTTATCCGGGCCAAATGGTAGGTGTTTCGGAGGTCCAACTTCGAGAAGATGTTGGCTCCATGAAGTGGCTCAAACGCAGAACTTATAAGAGGCAGCGGGTACTTGTTCTTAATGGTGATATGATTCAGGCCTTGGTAATCAATGCAGGGATGGAGAGAGCCATCCTTCTTCCCCACAAGAGAATCCAGCACCCACTGGGGAGGATGAGGGTCAAATAATGCCCGCCGCGAGAGACTCACTAATATATTTCTCCATGGCTTCTTTCTCAGGGCGGGACAAATTATACAGGCGACTGGTAGATAGTGAGCACCGAGGAGAAGGTCAATTGCTCCATCGTATGGGTGGTGTGGGGGCAGGGAAAGGGCCCGAAGCTTGCTGAACACCTGTGCTAAGTCATGGTACTCCTTGGGGACCCAGGACAAGTCAAGGGGTTCCAACACAGGTGGGGTCACGGTAGCTTCTCTGGGAGACAGGGCCGACCGCAGGCAGTTGGTATGGCAGGACGGGCTCCATTTAGCTATCCTCCCGGTAGACCAGTCAATATGGGGATTGTGCTGGGTCAGCCATGGGTACCCTAGGACTACCGGGGCTTGGGGTGACTGAATGAGACTGAATCGTACTTCCTCCCGATGGCTGCCGGATAGAATCAAGGTCAGGGGCGGCGTACAGTGAGTCACCCGAGCCAGCAGTTTCCCGTCCAGGGCCCAGGCCTCCAGGGGGGTGGTCAATAGCTCCCATGGTATTCCGGCCTGGGAGGCTATCTCCTTGTCCAGCAGGTTGCCCTCCGCACCGGAATCCACCAGAGCGGATAGGGACAGGGACCACAGCTGGTATTTCACGGTTGCCGGGATCTGTATCCGTGTCTGGGGTGCTGAAGGGAGTGTCGTCCGGCTCACCAGGGCTCCCTTTCTCACTGGTGCCCTCCCTTTTGGCCGCTGAGGGCAGGTATCCCCGAAGTGGCCGGGTTGGCCGCAATAGTAACAGTCCCTAGCTCTCCACCTGCGTGTCCCTTCGGCCGGGGAGGGCCGGTTCCATCCAAGCTGTATCGGTTCTTCCCTCAGGGGGGTAGGGACAGGGATAGCAGCAGCCACACAGGGAGCGGCTGGGGAAGGGGACATGGCTGAGGCGGGCAAGGTGGACCGGGGACTTCCTCGAGGACTGGGGCGACTGGTCTTCTCTTTCTGACGCTCCTGAAGTCGGTAGTCTAATCGGATGGCTAGCGAGATCAGAGAGTCCAGAGTGTCCGTGTCGTCTCTCGCGGCCAACTCATCCTTGATCTGATCTGAGAGGCCCTGCTGAAACACCTCTCGTAGGGCCTCGTCATTCCAACAGGAGTCTGCGGCCAACGTCCGGAACTCGATGGAATACTTGGCCACACTTCGTGAAGCCTGGCGAAGAGCAAGCAGTCGTCTCGTGGCGTCCTTGCCACGAATGGATTGCTCGAAAACCTTTCTTATTTCCGTGACAAAGGAGGGGTAGGAGGAACAAACCCCCGGCTGGTTATCCCACTCCGCGGTTGCCCAAGCCAAGGCATCCCCTCGAAGCAACCCCATGATGTACGCTATCTTCGGTCTGTCAGAAGCATAGGTACGTGGCTGCAGATCGAAAACCAGGGAGCATTGGAGCAGGAAGGCCCGGCACCTGCCTAGATCCCTGGCGTAGGGTTCAGGCTCGGGCACAGGCGGTTCTCAAGAGGATGGGATTGTGGACTCTCAGGCCGAAGCCATCCCGAGCGGAGCGGTTTGGGTAGCTGGGGATCTTGGAGGGGGTGGGGAGGCCAAAGCAGAGACCTGGTCCATCCGTTCACTGACCTTCTGCACGTTCATAGTTAGCGTCCGAAGGTTTGTCTGTGATCTCCGGAAGCAGTTGATCATGGGCACCCAACAGGTAGCCCTGGCTGGTCAGGGCCTCTCATACGGGATCTGTGTCTGCTGGGTTCATTCTGGCCAGTTCGCTCTGTTACAAGGGGTGACGGTGGAGAACCCAAGTGCAGGACACTGGCACGTCGACTCCGTTGGAGATGCTGTCATAGACCTGAACGTAGATCAGAAAACCAGGGGGATCTTGACAATGAGACGGGATTCACAGGGATTCTCTAGGACTAGGGCGGAACTTAGAATTGACGATTCCAATTGGAATAGGGAACGAAGTATCACACAAGGATTGACCAACGAACTGGCAACCTGTGATAGGGTCGTCCTCGTTTTTATTTCCCGTTCTCTGATTGAAAGCCAGATGTATGGTAATTGGGTAACTAGCAGCAATTAACTGAAATTGGGGCATGATCAGGGAGAAAAGAGTGTTAAAGGGGAACGGCCGACCGGAACCAAGACTGGTTGACCCGAAATACTCCCCCTGTTTGACCCGAAATACTCCCCC
Source organism: Hemitrygon akajei (assembly GCF_048418815.1). NCBI lineage: Eukaryota > Metazoa > Chordata > Chondrichthyes > Myliobatiformes > Dasyatidae > Hemitrygon > Hemitrygon akajei. The sequence goes on along the minus strand of NC_133133.1, from coordinate 109,292,908 downwards.
TGTTTGACCCGAAATACTCACCCTGTTTGATCTGAAATACTCACCCTGCTTTTTACTTCATGGATATTGCTGGAACTGCTGAGTGTTTTTACTTTCTGTTTTTATTTCTGTTTTTCAGCATCTGCAGCTATTTTGTTTCTTAATTGGTTTAGAGGGTGCATTTTAGATATCAATGCATGACACTTGCACTTTGGGTGAGATACAGAAGGCTAAACAGTAAATTTTCAAATATAAATTTGACCAACTCAAATTCATATGAATAACTGAACTCCAGGATGTTATTTATCATTTATTTATTTACTTTTGAGACCGAGAACAGAACAGGCCCTTCCAGTCTTTGAGCCTTGCCACCCAGCAGACTCTGAGTTAACCCGAGCCTAATCACTGGACAATTGACCAACTAACTTTTGGAGTGTGTGAGGACGTGGAGAAAGTCAGGCGTTCCACGAGGTGGATGCACAAATTCCTTACAGATGAATGCTGAGCTCTGACACTCCGAGCTGTAAAATCATCGCGGTAACCTCTGTGTTACCATAGTGCCCGACCACACTTGAAATATTGTGCTCGGTTCTGGTCAATTCATTATAAGTAGGATGTGGATGTGGGTGCAGAGGAGATTTACCAGGATACCTCCTGGATTAGAGAGCACATCTTATAAGGAAAGGCTGAGTAAGCTCAGGTTTTTCTCTTTGGAGTGAAGGAGGATGAGGGGTGACATGACAGAGCTATACAAGATGATAAGAGGTATTGACAGACTGCTGGCACCTTTTGCCTCAGAATGGAAATGGCTGATAGCAGAGGCTGTCCATTTAAGTGAGAGATGTAGGTCAGATGTAGGTTATTTACACAGAGATTGGTAGGTGCCTGATATGCAATGTTGGTAGAGGCAGAGACATTAAGGACAGTTAAGAGGGTCTTAGAAAGGCACAAAGATGAAGGAAAACGGAAGGCTATGTAGGAGATATGTTGCTGTCCTGTGAAGCAATTTGAGATGTTTTGCTGCAATAAAGGTGTTTTTGCAAGTGATTTTGTTTATGGGAATTTGGTAACCACTGACTATCTCATTCATTAATTCAACTGACAATCTGTGGAAATTGGGAAAAATTCCAAATGGTGACTGTCTAAGGCTGAAACAGAGAGATGCTATAAAGTATGAATCAAGTTGTGACAAAGCTGATGGGCCAGTGTTTGATGCTGGTGGAAGATGCTGAAGTTAGAAGAATCTTATTCTCCAAGAGGAAGTGTTCAATTGATGAGGAATAAATAGCATTACAAATGCTATGATGGTTCTAATCAAAATTTCTCTTTGAGTTTTCATTAATAGCTACCTAGTTAAGGTTTGTAATAATAAATACCCATGACATCTTCACTTACCCAGAAGTTCTGCAATATGAAAGCACTGGGATGAGAATAGGGGCTGTTTGGGGAGGGGTAGTCACACACTGGGATGAGGGTGTGGGTTGTTTGGGGAGAGGTAGGGGTAGTCACACAGATAGGCTGAGAACTAAAGAGCTATTATTGTTGGACCATCAACTGGATGAAGGCTAATCTGTCATTAATCAGCTGATAATTCGTATACTTTTCAAATGCTGCTTAGCAAATAAAGTCTGATAAACTTTTAAATATTTCAATCAATTATTAGCCTTAAAAGCAATTTAGTGGAGGACCCCTTGAGTGAAAATGTGCTTCAATATATTATTTCTGAAAGGATGAATTTTAAATCGCAGACTCTCCTGATGGTGAAAGTGATCTCAATCTGGCTATTCCATCCCTCCTCTTTTATCTTTATTCACCTCGGCCAGCCCGAGCAAACTGTGCCTCATATCTCTACGTGGTGGATTATAATTCCTGATTTGATTGCTCATGAGATTGAGAATATTGCAGAAAATGAAAATAATTTCAAGATATCCCTTATGGTTTTTGTGCTGTGGAAGGAACTTTTATCAAAAAAGATTGCTGATGTAAATGAGCATGGGAAGGTATGTCAAAAGAATGAGTGGGAGGTGGAAATCACATTGAAACCTACCGAACATTGAAGGGCCTGGATACCTAGATAGAGTGGATGTGGAGAGGACATTTCCAGTGCTGGGAGAGTCTAGGACCAGAGGGCACAGCTTCAGATTACAAAGACGTCTCTTTTGTACAGAGATGAGGAGGGATTTCTTTTGCCCGACGGTGGTGAATCTGTGGAATTTATTGTCACAGGTGGCTGTGGGTGCCAGGTCACTGGGTATAGATTCAAGGTTCAAGGTTGAAGACAGTTTGATGTCATTTCCGTACACAGGTGTAAAGAACAAAATAATTGTTACTCTAAATCCATTGCAACACAAAAAAATAAGATAACAAGTATAACAATTAAAGAAAAAGACATTGCATTTAAACACATCAGATACCTTACTTATGTAGATTGTTTGTATGTCCTTAAATTAACACTAGGCATAGGAGTGAGGTGACTGACAAGAAATGATGATGTAGTGGAGGGGTGGGTTAGTTGGTGGAGATGTTGATCACCCTTACTGCTTGAGAAAAGTAACTGTTTTTGAGTCTGATGGTCCTGGTGTGGATGCTACGTAGCCTTTTCCCTGATGGGAGCGGGACAAACTGTCCATGAGCAGAGTGGGTGGGATCCTTCATGATGTTCCTGGCCCTTTCCCGGCACCTTTCTGTATATATGTCCTTGATGGTGAGGAGGCTTGTGTCAGTGATGCATTGACTTCCTGTGGTGGGACCTTCCTGTCTACTGTGATGCAGTTTCTGTACAATGCTGTGATCCAGCTTGTTAAGATGTTTGCCACTGCACATTTGTAGAATGACGTGAGTATGGATGTGTACGGTCCAGCTGTCTTTGGTCTCCTCAGAAAGTAGAGGCATTGGTGAGCTTTCCTGATTGTGTGGGATGTGTTCTGGGGCCACGAGAGGTTGTTGAGATGTGCACTCCCAGGAGTTTGAAACTGCTCACAATTTTTACTGCTGTGCTACCAATGTAAAGGGTGGTGTGAGAGGCACAAGTTCTCCTGAAGTCAATAACCACCTCCTTTGTCTTGTTGATGTTGAGGAAGAGGATAGTTGCCTGACACCAGGCCACGAGCTCTTCCACCTCCTCTCTGTAAGCCGTCTCGTTATTGTTGGTGCTGAGCCCCACCACTGTTGTGTTATCAGCGAACTTGACAATGTAATTTCTCGTGTGTTTGACCATGCAGTCATGTGTGAACAGAGTGTACAGCAGTGGGCTCAGCACACAGCCCTGGGAGGGGAAGGAGGGAACACCCGTGTTGAGGATGATGGAGGAGAAGGAGTGGTTGTGTTCCCAAAGGTTTACAGATGCATCAAAGGTTATGGAGAGAGAACAGGAGAATGGGGTTGAGAGGGAAAAATAAATCAGCCATGATGGAATGGCAGATAGACTCGATGGGCCAAATGGCCTAATTCTGCTCCAGTGTTTTAAAGCCCAATAAAGTCAGTAGATATATGAAGATATTTTGCCTCCAGAGTATGATTCTATTACGAGAAATAAGGAGACAGAAGCAGAAGTTAACTTCTTCCATATCTGTTGGAAGCATTGTCCAGCTAAGCGTGTTTCTTGTCTTGAAACAGTCGGTGATGGTTTCCCTCTCCACGGACTCTGCTAGACCTGATGGATGCTTCCAGGAATTCTGATTTTTATTCCAGATTTCCAGCATCTGCAATATTGTACTTTCAATACAACTTTTGTTCATTCTGATGGTTATTTTTGTTTTGAATCTGTCTTTGGAGGCTTTCTACCCATGTTCAGTGTCCTTACATATCGTTGTTCTCTATTCTGCGACAATCAGTTATCTGAAAGGCTTTGGTTGTAGATTGGCACCCAATCGATCTAATCATCTCAGCAGAAAGAGCTGAGTGATCAATGCTGGGGTTATTTCCTGGACTGCAGGTTCTCTTCTAGAGTTTTAGAATAGGAAAGTTGGGAGGATTAATGAACAAAAGTCATTCTTCCCCACTGTCATCAAACTCCTGAACCAATCACCTCTTTCACATCTCATCAGACACTTCTTCTAAAACTTAGCTCTACCTCTGCTACTGTCATTTTAGTCTTTCAGTTTGCACAATCTCAGTTTGCACTCGTCTACTTTGCACCATTCTGCTCCTTTGCACTCATTGCTGTGTTAATTGTAGAAATTGGAGTTATAGTGTCCATTGTATCTGGAGTGACTGTAGAGTAGCTGATAACATGACACTACAATGTCTATTGTATCTGGTGTGACTGTAGAGAAGCTGATAACATGACACTACAATGTCTATTGTATCTGGTGTGACTATAGGGAAGCTGATAACATGACACTACAATGTCTATTGTATCTGGTGTGACTATAGGGAAGCTGATAACATGACACTACAATGTCTATTGTATCTGGTGTGACTGTAGAGAAGCTGATAACATGACACTACAATGTCTATTGTATCTGGTGTGACTGTAGGGAAGCTGATAACATGACACTACAATGTCTATTGTATCTGGTGTGACTATAGGGAAGCTGATAACATGACACTACAATGTCTATTGTATCTGGTGTGACTGTAGAGAAGCTGATAACATGACACTACAATGTCTATTGTATCTGGTGTGACTGTAGGGAAGCTGATAACATGACACTACAATGTCTATTGTATCTGGTGTGACTATAGGGAAGCTGATAACATGACACTACAATGTCTATTGTATCTGGTGTGACTGTAGGGAAGCTGATAACATGACACTACAATGTCTATTGTATCTGGTGTGACTGTAGGGAAGCTGATAACATGACACTACAATGTCTATTGTATCTGGTGTGACTGTAGGGTAACTGTTAACGCTACACTGTTGCCGTGTCTATGACCCACATCCGGTGTTCCTCTCCGTATGTTTTCCCTGTGAGTGTGTACGGGTCTGCTCCCACATTCCAAAGGTGTGTGGTTTAGTAGGTTAATTGGTACCTGGGAGTTGTGGGCTTGTTGGACTGGAACAGCCTGTTGTGTCTCCGAATGAAAATAAAAATATTTTCTTTTCCATCTGTGAGTTCACGTGAGCTGGAATTTGATTGCACCCTGGTGTATATAAACAATAAAATAACCCAAGTCTCAACCTGAATATTCTCCTCACTCCAGAATCATGTTAATACCTGATGAGACTGCTGCTGATTCAGCTTCTCTTCTGGACACTTCTGACAGTTAATGCAATTATGGAGGATATTGTCTTTCAGTAAGTGACTGAGCATGATGTTCTGCTCTTTCATCACTTCAGCCTTCAGGTCTTCGTTATCACCAGCTGATCATTTGAATATATTTCTCCCACATTGTCATTATTAATGACAGCTTTAAACTTGACGATCTTGCAGACAGCCCTGCTGTACTTGGAGTCATTAAATCCATAGTTAACTGACTGGGTTGTCATTTTGTTTCACACAGCGGTGGCTTGTTAAGTTTCTATTTGCTTTGTTTTTTTCATCTGTGTGTGACATTTGATTTTTCATTTTACTATAACTCAAAACCATTGTACCCTTGAATTATGCACCTTCTCAAAGTGATCATGTTATAATTATAACAGAAACATTGTTGTGTTCTGCAGGCATCTGCTCTGCGACTTCTCTTTGTGATGTGTATCTGGAAGAGGAAGTGGATGGCTGATTTGCAGATGACACGAAGGTTGGTGGTGTTGTGGTTGGTGTAGAAGACTGTGATAGGTTACAATGGGACATTGACAGGTTGCAGAGCTGGGCTGAGAAGTGACAGATGCAGTTGAATCAGGAATATGTGAAGTAATTCACTCTGGAAGGTCAAGCTTGAAGGAAGAGTACAGGGTTAATAACTGGACTCTTAGCAGAGTGGAGAACAGAGAGATTGTGGTGTTAACATCCATAGATTCACCAGAGTTGCCGCATGGGTTGATAGTGTGGTTAAGGTACCTTACGGTGTGTTAGTCTTTATTAGTTACGATTTAGTTCACAAGCTGCAAGGTAATGCTGCAGCTCTATAAAACCATGGTTGGACCACACTTGGAGTATTGTGTTCAGTTCTGGTTGCCTCATTATAGGAAGGATGTGGAAGCTTTAGAGAGGATGCAGAGGAGATTTCTCAGGATGTTGGCTGGATTATAGAGCACATTTTAAGAGGATAAGTTGAGTGAGCTAAGGCTTTTCTCTTTGGAGGGAAGGAGGATGAGAGGTGACTAGATAGAAGTGTACAAGATAATACAAGGCATTGATAGAGTCGACAGCCAGCACATTTTTCTAAAGGTCAGGAATGGCTAATATGAGAGGACATAATTTTAAGATGATTGAAGGAAAGCATAGCATGCTTTGTCAGAGTTAAGTATTTTACAGAATGTGGTTGGTGTGTGGAACGTATTGCAAGGGGTGGCAGTAGAAACATACTTTACAGATACCTAAGAGACTGTTAGATAGACACATGGATGAAACAAAAATGGAGAGTTATGCAGGAGGAAAGGGTTAGACATATCTTGGAATGGGTTCAAAGGTTGGCACATCATGGGCCCAAGTGTTTATACAGGGCTGCAATCTTTTATATTCTGTGTTCTATGTAACATGGTATTTATTGTAGCCAGACACAAGATATCCAGTGTCCAAACAGGCTCTGGGAGGTCAAAGAAAGCCTTTAGAAGATCAGGAGGAAAATAGGGGTGATCTGAGGTATCAGAAGTGACAGTCCTGGGATAACCATGGCAAGGAAGAGGGTTCTGTGTTCAAAAGTCTGAGAAGACTCTAAACTTGCCACAGCAAATCTGGCCAATTCATATCTAAGTCCAAATTGTCTTTTGATTTAATATAAAAAGTGTTAAGATGGAATAGTAAATCAAAAGTAAAGTAATTAGAAAGCAGTAGTACACACACATTCATCAGTAACTTGAGTGCTCATAAAGATTCAGTTGCCCTAAATCTTGGTTTGACTCATCAGTTGATACCTATAGAGGTAATAGGGCCAATGGTATTTTCCTCATGCATGACTCCAGCACGTCCCTTCAACAAGTGCTGGTAAAAGACAGACACAACTTCTCCTGTTGGAAATGACAGACGTGCAGTCACCATCTGACCTGTCACATCTTCGTTTACATTTTTGAAGTGGCTGTGAAACTGTTTCAGGGCAGAGCCAATTTAACAGAAGGGCAAGTTGCTTAAGCAACATGGATGTTTAAAATATTGATAGTGCATTGTTACGTTTTCCTGGTTAGTTTGTACCTAAGCACTAAGTATTGAGGAAATCTTGGGAAAGCTGGTTATAAATCCCACTGATGCTGTGGAATCAGCAAAGCTCCTGATAAACCAGCTCATCGGAGAGTGTCTGGGCAAGTGGGTGCACTTTGATCAATGACTATTCATTTATCTGAAAGCCACATTACCTCACCCACAGAGAATCTGAATTTCTGAGCAATCTTCAGACTCAATGAGTCAAATGGCCCAATTCTGCTCCTATGTCATATGCTCTTTTACCATACTTTAAAAGTATCTGTGAACAGGGACAGAAAATTCAGGAAACACTCAGCAGGTCAGCTGGCATCTCTGGAAAGGGAAACAAGAGTTAACATTTCAATAAAAACACCTTCCCGATAAATGATCCATAGCCCAAAACATTAACTGCAGCCATCTTTCCAGATTTCCAGTATCTGCTGTTCTATTTGGTTTTCATATGCACTCAGTGGCTGCTTTATTAGATGTCTCCTGGAGCTAATAAAGTGGGCTCTGAGTGTATGTTTGTGATCTTCTGCTGCTGTAGCCCATCCACTTCAAGGTTGGACATGTTGCGTGTTCAGAGATGCTCTTCTACACACCACTGCTGTAACCTGTAGTTACTTGAGTAACTGTCACCTTCCTGTCAGCTTGAACCAGTCAGGCCATTCTCCTCTGACCTCTCCATTAACGAGATATTTTTGCTCACAGAGCTGCTGTTCACTGCATTTTTTTGGTTTTCATACCATTCTCTGCAAATTCTAGAGACTGTTGTGAGTGAAAATCCCAGGAGATCAGCAGTTTCTGAGAAACTCAAACCAGCCCATCTGACAGCAGAATCATTCCACGGTCAAAGTCACTTAGAATCTATTTCTTCCCCATTCTGATGTTTGATCTGAACAACAACTGAACCTCCTGACTATATCTGCCTGCTTTTATGCTTTGAGTTGCTGCCACATGATTGGCTGATTAGGTATTTGCATTAACAAGAGGTGGGCACTGAGGGTAATTTATCAATGTTGCCCTGTCACTACAGAAAACAGAAATTTGGATTTATCTTGCATTGTTACATCCTGAGGATTATCCAAACCCAATAAGGCCCTTTGGAATTGTGGCCACTGCTGTGACATGGCAGGCAAGGCAGCCTGTTCACGCACAGGTAATCTCGTCTTTGACAGAGAATGATCGAACTAAACTCTACCTCTCCCCCTTTACATGCTGTGCAAATTCGTAGGGCTATCTCCAGAGAAACTCAGAGTGCGCAAGGTGATTTATAAAGTCAAACAAAATAGAAATTCGCAATTGTGCCAGGAAATTCATCCTTAGTCAGTAGGACTGAGTGTGCTGCAGGAGGATATATTCTATATCATTCACTGATTGGGTTGAAGGGGGCATAGTACATTGTGTCCTGGCCATGATTTAACATGTGAAGCATTGTAAGGTCTTTAGGGGCCTTGACAGGGAAGATATTGTGATATTTCTATTTGTTGGAGAATCTAGAATAAGGGGTCATTTACAAGATTGCTTAAAATGAAGATGCATTGGAGATTTTCTTTCAGTGGGTGGGGAATCACTGGAATTTTCAACACAAGGGAGCTGTGGAGGCTAGGTCATTTGAGGTAGTTAGAAAATTGACGCAGAAAGCAGATGAGGTCTGAGGCATCACAGCCTTGGCCTCACTGAACAGTAAAATGGGATTGCAGGGCTGAGTAACTTACTCCGATCTCTTTTCCTTTGCCCTTGTGTTTTGTATTGTTACTGACTCGGGATAAATATCCAAACACTTCTAAACTTCAGTATCTGTGCTGTGACGTTAAGTATCAATCTGAACAATGGACCCTGGAGAGTGTCAACATGTGCCAATAAATAGTCTACTCTGAAGATTCCTCTTCAATGATTTTGCTTCCAATGGGGGAGCTGTTTTTACAAAACGAGGAACATCCAGTGCAGTGGGGGAGCAGTTCACTTGCCACTGTCCAGCGCCAGCAATCATCAGTAATGCCAGTAACAGTCACACCAATCTCATGGCAGCTGGGGTTACCTCCAGGTGCTCTGGTTTCCTCCCACATTCTTAAGACGTACAGTTAGGCTTAGTGAATTGCTAGCACTGAAAGATGTCCTCGGACCATTAACACAAACGATGCATTTCAGTGTTTTGATGTGCATGTGGCAAGTAGAGTCCATCTTTATCTTTAATCCCTCCTTTACTCACATTGAACATTTCACCACGTCAGTGTGTTGAGGTCATTTAAGGGAATATGACAACAGAATGCTGAATAAAGTGCTTCAGCCGCAGAGATACTGCAATGTATGCTGATAGTAAGGTACAGGGCCAGAAAAAGCTAGATTGTGAGGTCAAGAGTCCATCGTAAAACCTGAGGCTTCATAAGGCATTAGTCAGACTCCACTTGCAATATTGTACCAGGGGACTGTTCTATAGTCCTGTAACAGCAGGATAGAAACTGTCCTTGAGCTTGGTGATACGTGCTTTCAGGCTTTTGTATCTGCTGTCCAATGGAGGTGGGGGAGAAAAGAGATTGTTTGGCATAGGTAGGGTCTTTGACTGCGTTGGCTGCTTTACCAGGGAAATGGAAAATGCGGATTGGGTTAATGGTGGGCAGTGCTGGTTTCCACAAGATGCTAAACAGTTTCTGCAACTTCCTGCACTTCCTGGTGATTCTGGGCACACCAAGATGTGAATTAGCTATCAGAATAAGTGAGGGTTAAAAGGAACGTTACACTTCTAACATGAGAAAGACTGCAGACACTGGAAATCTAAAGCCACCCACACACATATTGCTGGAGGAATTCAACAGGCCAGGCAGCATCTATGGAGAGGAATAAATTGTCAATGTTTCAGGCTGAGACCCTTCATCAGGGCAGACAGGACTGTTACGTTCCTATAGCTTTCTGAGGAAATACAAGCACTGGCAATATTTCTTGCCCAAGGTAATAACGTGCCTGCACTGGGATACGTTATTGGTGACATTCATTCATGGGAAATTCTCAAGCTCAAAACAGTTCATGCACCCATGCCCTCTTCCCCCACCCACCACAGTGCTGAGGTCAATGATCTGCTGACACTGAAGAGGGGCTTTGGGGTTCTGAGATTTAACTGTCATTCATTCTTTGGGGTACTCCTCCATTTTCGTGGAATTTCATGATGCATATTCTATACATTTCTCTGACTTAAACATACCTATTGAAACCAGCTGGCTATTCGTATGGCAGTGTGTCACGAGGCTCCCTGTCTCCCTCTGAAGTTGTCTGAGATTCAGCTCACAACCGATTGGCACATGGAATAGGGGAAAAAAAGCATAGTGAGGAGGTTCTGGGTAGGTGATGGGGATCTGGGGTAGGTGAAGGGGGCCTGGGGTAGGTGATGGGGGTCTGGGGAAGATGATGGAGGTCTGGGGGAGATAATGAGGATCTGGGGTGTGATTGGGGTCTGGTGTAGATGATGGGGTCTGGGGTAGGTGATGAGGGTCTGGGGTAGGTGATGGGGGTCTGGGGTAGGTGATGAAGGTCTGGGGTAGACGATGGGGATCTGGGATAGGTGATGGGAGTCTGGGGTAGATGATGGGAGCCTGGGGTAGATGATGGGGGCCTGGGGTAGGTGATGGGGGTCTGGGGAAGATGATGGAGGTCTGGGGGAGATAATGAGGATCTGGGGTGTGATTGGGGTCTGGTGTAGATGATGGGGTTCTGGGTTAGGTGATGAGGGTCTGGGTTAGGTGATGGGTTCTGGGTTAGGTGATGAGGGTCTGGGTTAGGTGATGAGGGTCTGGGGTAGATGATGGGGGTCTGGGTTAGGTGATGAGGGTCTGGGGTAGATGATGGGTTCTGGGTTAGGTGATGAGTGTCTGGGGTAGATGATGAGGGTCTGGGGGAGATAATGAGGATCTGGGGTGTGATTGGGGTCTGGTGTAGATGATGGGGTCTGGGGTAGGTGATGGGGGTCTGGGGTAGATGATGGGGGCCTGTGGTAGGTGAAGGGGGTCTAGGGTAGATGGGTTCTGGGTTAGGTGATGAGGGTCTGGGTTAGGTGATGAGTGTCTGGGTAGATGATGGGGGTCTGGGGTAGGTGTTGTGTGTCTGGGGTAGGTGATGCGGTTCTGGGGTAGGTGATGGGATCTGTGGTAGATGATGTGGGGGTCTGGGGTAGGAGATGGTTGTCTGGGGTAGATGCAGGGGTCTGAGGTAGATGATGGTCTGGTGTATCTGATGGGGTCTGGTGCAAATGAAAGGCTCTGGGGTAGGTAATCGGGTCTGGAGTTAATGATGTGGGTCTGGGGTAGGTGATTGGGTCTGGGGTAGATGATGGGGTCTGAGGTAGCAAGTGGGGTCAGGGTAGATGATGGGGGTCTGGGTTAGGTGATGGGGGTCTGTGGTAGATGATGAGGGTCTGGGTAGGTGATGGGGGTCTGTGGTAGATGATGAGGGTCTGGGTAGGTGATGGGGGTCTGTGGTAGATGATAGGGGTCTGGTGTAGATGATGAGGGTCTCTGGTAGATGATGGGGGTCTGGTGTAGATAATGGGGATCTGGCTAGGAGATGGGGTTCTGGGGCAGATGATTGTGTCTGGGTTAGGTGATTGGCCCTTGGGGTAGATGGTGGGGTCTGGGTTAGGTGATGAGGGTCTGGGTTAGATGATGGGGGTCTGGGGTAGGTGATGGGGGTCTGGGGTAGATGATGGGGTCTGGGGTAGATGATGTGGGTCTGGGGGAGGTGCTGTCTGGGGTAGATAATGAGGATCTGGGGTAGGTGATGGGGCTCTGGGGTAGATGATAGGAGTCTGGTGTAGATGATGGGGGTCTGGGGTAGATGATGGAGATCTGGGGTAGTTGATAGTCATCTGGAGTAGGTGATGAGGTTAGAGGTAGATGATGGGGATCAGTAGTAGATGGTGTCTAGGGTAGATGATGGAGTATGGGGAAGGTGATGGGGTCTTAAGTAGATGATGGGGTGTAGGGTGTGTGATGAAGGTCTGGGGTAGATGATAGTGGTCTGAGATAGGAGATGGGGGTCTCGGGTAGGTGATGGGATCTGGGATAGTTGATGGGGTGGAGTTCTGCAGTAGATGATGTGCGTCTGGGGTTTGTGATAGTGTCTGGTGTAGGTGATGGGGTCTGAGGTAGATGATGGGGATCAGTGGTAAATGATAGGGGTCTGGTGTAGATGATGAGGGTCTGACCAGATGATGGAGGTCTGTGGTAGATGATAGGGGTGTGGTGTAGATGATGGGGGTCTTGGCATGATGATTGTGTCTTGGGTTGATGATGTTGGTCTGGTGTAGATGATGTGGGTCTGGTGTAGATGATGGAGATCTGGGGTAAATGATGGGTGTCTGGGGTAGTTGATGGCGTCTGGGGAAGGTGATGGGGTCTTAAGTAGATAATGAGGTCTAGAGTAGGTGATGAGGGTCGGGGGTAGATGATAGGGGTCTGGGATAGGCGATGGGGGTCTTGGGTAGGTGATGTATTCTGATGAAAATGATAGTACCTGGGGAAGATGATTTAGTCTGGGTTAGTGATGGGATCTGGAGTAGATGATGGGGGTCTGGGGTGGAAGTTGGGGGTCTGGAGTAGGTGATGGATGTCTGGGGTAGGTGATGGAGGTCTGGGCTAGGTGATGGGATCAGCGGTAAATGATGGGATGGGTGTCTGAGGTAGATGATGGAGTCTGGTGTAGCTGATGGGGTCTGGTGCAAATGATTGGCTCTGGAGTAGGTAATGGGGTCTGGAGTAGATGATGTGGGTCTGGGTTAGGTAATGGGGTCTGTGTTAGATGATGAGGGTCTGTGTTAGATGATGAGGGTCTGGGGTAGATGATGAGGGTCTGGGGTAGATGATGAGGGTCTGGGGTAGATGATGAGGGTCTGCGGTAGATGATGGGGTCTTGGGTAGATGTTGGGGGTCTGGTGTAGGTGATGAAGGTCTCAGGTAGGTTATGGGATCTGGGGTAGATGATGGGCTGGGGTTCTGCAGTGGATGATGTGGGTCTGGGGTTTGTGATAGTGTCTGGGGTAGGTGATGGAGTCTGAGGTAGATGATGGGGAACTGGTGTAGGTGATGGGGGTTTGGGGTAGATGACGGGTGTCTGGGGTAGATGATGGTGTCTGGGGAAGATGGGGTCTGTGGTAGGTGATGAGCGTCTGGGGTAAATGATGGGGTCTGGGGTAGGTGATGAGCATCTGGGGTAGATAATGGGGGTCTGGAGTAGATGATGGGCATCTGTGGTAGATGATAGGGTCTGCGGTAGATGGTGGGTCTGGGGTAGATAATGGGGGTTGGTGCAGTTGATGGGGTCTGGTGTAAATAATGGGCTCTGGGGTAGGTAATGGAGTGGGGTAGATGATGTGGGTCTGGGGTAGATGATGGGGTCTGTGGTTTCTATTGGGTCTGGGTAAGATAATGGGCTCTGGGGTAGGTAATGGAGTGGGGTAGATGATGTGTGTCTTGCGTAGATGATGGGCTCTGGAGTAGGTGATGGGGTCTGGGGCAAATTATGGGCTCTGGGGTAGGTAATGGAGTGGGGTAGATGATGTGTGTCGTGCATAGATGATGGGGTCTGTAGTTGCTGATGGGGTCTGGGGCAAATTATGTGCTCTGGGGTAGGTAATGGAGTGGGGTAGATGATGTGTGTCTTGCGTAGATGATGGGCTCTGGAGTAGGTGATAGGGTCTGGGGCAAATTATGGGCTCTGGGTTAGGTAATGGAGTGGGGTAAATGATGTGTGTCGTGCATAGATGATGGGGTCTGTAGTTGCTGATGGGGTCTGGGGCAAATTATGTGCTCTGGGGTAGGTAATGGAGTGGGGTAGATGATGTGTGTCTTGCGTAGATGATGTGGTCTGTAGTTGCTGATGGGGTCTGGGGAAGATGATGGGCTCTGGAGTAGGTGATGGGTGTCTGGGTACATGATGGGGTTCTGGGGTAGTTGTTGGGGGTCTGGGGTAGGTGATGGTGTCTTGGGTAGATGATGATATCTGGGGTAGGTGGTGGTGGGGTCAGGGGTAGATGATGGGGGTCTGGGGTAGGTGATGAGGTCTGGGGTTTATGTTGGGGTCTGGGGAACGTGAAGGTTTCTGGGGTAGGTGATGGGTATCTGGGCTAGATGAAGGGGTTCTTGTATATATAGTAGTGTCTGGGGTAGGTGATGGGGTCTGAGGTAGGTGATGGGTTCTGAGGTAGGTGATGGGTTCTGAGGTAGGTGATGGGGTCTGGGGTAGATGATGGTGTCTGAGGTAGATGATAGGGTCTGCTTTAGGTGATGGGGGTCTGCGGTAGATGGTGGGTCTGGGGTAGATAATGGGGGCTGGTGCAGTTGATGGGGTCTGGTGTAAATAATGGGCTCTGGGGTAGGTAATGGAGTGGGGTAGATGATGTGGGTCTGGGGTAGATGATGGGGTCTGTGGTTTCTATTGGGTCTGGGTAAGATGATGGGCTCTGGAGTAGGTGATGGGGTCTGGGGCAAATTATGGGCTCTGGGGTAGGTAATGGAGTGGGGTAGATGATGTGTGTCTTGTGTAGATGATGGGGTCTGTAGTTGCTGATGGGGTCTGGGGAAGATGATGGGCTCTGGAGTAGGTGATCGGGTCTCGGGAAGATGATGGGGGTCTGGTGTAGCTGATGAGGGTCTGGGGTAGATGATGGGGCCTGGGGCTGGTGTGAGTGTCTGGGGTGGATGATGGGGGTCTGGGATAGGTGATGGTGGTCACAGGTAGGTGATGGGGTTTGGGGTAGATGACAGGTGCCTGCAGTAGATGATGTGGGTCTGGGGTCCGTGATAATGTCTGGGGTAGGTGATGGAGTCTGAGGTAGATGATGGGGAACTGGTGTAGGTGATGGGGGTTTGGGGTAGATGACAGGTGCCTGGGGTAGATGACAGGTGCCTGGGGTAGATGACGGATGTCTGGGGTAGATGATGGGGGTCTTGTGTAGATGATGGGGGTCTAGGGTAGATGATGGAGTCTGGGGAAGATGATGGGGTCTTAAGTAGATGATGGGGTCTGTGGTAGGTGATGAGTGTCTGGGGTAGATGATGGTGGACTGGGATAGGTGATGCGGTTCTGGGGTAGGTGATGGGGTGGGGTTCTGCAGTAGACGTTGTGGGTCTGGGATAGATGATGGGTTCTGAGCTAGATGATGGAGTCTGGTGTATCTGATGGGGTCTGGTGCAAATGATAGTCTGTGGGGTAGGTTATCATGTCTGGAGTGGATGATGTGGGTCGGGGTAGGTGATGGGGTCTGGGGTAGATGGGGTCTGGAGTTGAAGATGGGGGTCTGGGTAGGTGATGTAGTCTGAGGAATGTGATGGTGACTGGGGTAGATGATTTGGTCTGGGGTATTGATGGGATATGGAGTAGGTGATGGGTGTCTGGGGTAGATGATGGGGGTCTGCGGTAGATGTTGGGTCTGGGGTAGATAATGGGGGCTGGTGCAGTTGATTGGGTCTGGTGTAAATAATGGGCTCTGGGGTAGGTAATGGAGTGGGGTAGATGATGTAGGTCTGGGGTAGATGATGTGGGTCTGGGGAAGATGATAGGCTCTGGAGTAGGTGATGGGGTCTCGGGAAGATGTTGGGAGTCTGGAGTAGGTGATGAAGGTCTGGGGTAGATGATGGGGTCTGGTGTAGGTGATGAAGGTCTCAGGTAGGTGATGGGATCTGGGGTAGATGATGGGCTGGGGTTCTGCAGTGGATGATGTGGGTCTGGGGTTTGTGATAGTGTCTGGGGTAGGTGATGGAGTCTGAGGTAGATGATGGGGAACTGGTGTAGGTGATGGGGGTTTGGGGTAGATGACAGGTGTCTGGGGTAGATGATGGGGGTCTGCCATAGATGATGAGGGTCTGGGGTAGATGATGGGAGTCTTGGATAGGTGTTGGGTGTTTGGGGTAGATGATGGGGTCTAGGGTAGGTGACTGGGTCTGGGGTAGATGATGGGATCTGGGGTAGATGGGCTCTGGTGTAGGTGATAATAGACAATAGACAGTAGGTGCAGGAGTAGGCCATTCGACCCTTCTAGCCAGCACCGCCATTCACTGTGATCATGGCTGATCATACACAATCAGTACCCCGTTCCTGCCCTCTCCCCATATCCCTTGACCCCGCTATCTATAAGAGCTCTATCTAACTCTCTCTTGAATGCATCCAGAGACTTGCCCTCCACTGCCTTCTGGGGCAGAGCATTCCACATATCCATCACTCTCTGAGTGAAAAGGTTTTTCCGCATCTCTGTTCTAGATGGCCCACCTCTTATTCTTAAACTGTGGCCTTTAGTTCTGGACTCGCCCATCAGTGGGAACATTCTTCCTGCCTCCAGTGTGTCCAATCCCTTAATAATCTTATATGTTTCAATCAGATCCCCTCTCATCCTTCTAAATTCCAGTGTATACAAGCCCAGTCACTCCAATCTTTCAACATATGACAGTCCCGCCATTCCGGAAACTAACCTTGTGAACCTACGCTACACTTCCTCAATAGCAAGAATGTCCTTCCTCAAATTTGGAGACCAAAACTGCACACAATACTCCAGGTGGGGTCTCACCAGGGCCCTGTACAGCTGCAGAAGGACCTCTTAACTCCTATACTCAATTTCTCTTGTTATAAAGGCCAGCATGCCATTAGCTTTCTTCACTGCCTGCTGTACCTGCATGCTTGCTTTCATTGACTGATGTACAGGAACACCTAGATCTCATTGTACTTCCCCTTTTCCTAACTTGACTCCATTTAGATAGTAATCTGCCTTCCTGTTCTTGCCACCAAAGTGGATAACCTCACATTTATCCACATTAAACTGCATCTGCCATACATTTGCCCACTCACCCAACCTGTCCAAGTCACCCTGCATTCTCATAACATCCTCCCGATATTTCACACTGCCACCCAGCTTTGTGTCATCGGCAAATTTGCTTATGTTACTTTTAATCCCTTCATCTAAATCATTAATGTATATTGTAAACGGCTGCGGTCCCAACACCGAACCTTGTGGTACCCCACTGGTCACAGCCTCCCATTCTGAAAGGGATCCGTTAATCGCTACTCTTTGTTTCCCGTCAACCAGCCAATTTTCAATCCATGTCAGTACTCTGCCCCCAATACCATGTGCCCTAATTTTGCCCACTAATCTCCTATGTGGGACTTTATCTAAAGCTTTCTGGAAGTCCAGGTGCACTACATCCACTAGCTCTCCCTTGTCCATTTTCATAGTTACATCCTCAAAAAACTCCAGAAGATTAGTCAAGCAAGATTTTCCCTTCATAAATCCATGCTGACTCGGACTGATCCTTCTACTGCTATCCAAATGTGTCGTAATTTCCTCTTTTATAATTGACTCCAGCATCTTTCCCACCACTGACGTCAGGCTAACCGGTCTATAATTCCCTGTTTTCTCTCTCCCTCCTTTCTTGAAAAGTGGGACAACATTAGCCACCCTCCAATCAGCAGGAACTGTTCCTGAATCTATAGAACACTGGAAAATGATTACCAATGTGTCCACGATTTCTAGAGCCACCTCTTTAAGTACCCTGGGATGCAGACCATCAGGTCCCGGGGGACTTATCAGCCTTCAGACTCAACAGTCTATCCAACACCGTTTCTTGCCTAATATAAATTTCCTTCAGTTCATCCTTTACCCTAGTTCCTTTGGCCACTATTACATCTGGGAGATTGTTTGTGTCTTCCCTAGTGAAGACAGATCCAAAGTACCTGTTCAACTCGTCTGCCATTTCCTTGTTCCCCATGATAAATTCACCCGTTTCTGTCTTCAATGGCCCAATTTTGGTCTTAACTATTTTTTTGCTATTCACATACCTAAAGAAGCTTTTACTATCCTCCTTTATATTCTTGGCTAGTTTACCTTCGTACCTCATTTTTTCTTGGCGTATTGCCTTTTTTGTTATCTTCTGTTGCTCTTTAAAAGCTTCCCAGTCCTCCAGTTTCCCGCTCATCTTTGCTATGTTATACTTATTCTCTTTTATTTTTATACTGCCCTTTACTTCCCTCATCAGCCACGGCCACCCCTTACTCCCCTTAGGATCTTTCTTCCTCTTTGGAATGAACCGATCCTGCACCTTCTGGATTATTCCCAGAAATACCTGTCATTGTTGTTCCACTGTCTTCCCTGCTAGGGTATTGTTCCATTGAATTTTGGCCAGCTCCTCCCTCATAGCTCCATAGTTCCCTTTGTTCAACTGTAATACTGACACATCCGATTTTCCCTTCTCATTCTCAAATTGTAGGTTAAAACATATCATATTATGGTCATTACCTCCTAATGGTTCCTTTACCTCGAGGTCCCTGATCAAATCCGGTTCATTGCACAACACTAAATCTAGAATTGCCTTCTCCCTGGTAGGCTCCAGTACAAGCTGTTCTAAGAATCCATCTCGGAGGCACTCCACAAACTCCCTTTCTTGGGGTCCAGTACCATTCTGATTCTCCCAGTCTACCTGCATGTTGAAATCCCTCATGACAACTGTATCATTACCTTTGCGATATGTCAATTTTAACTCTTCATTCAACTTACACCCTACATCCAGACTGCTGTTTGGGAGCCTGTAGATAACTCCCATAAGGGTCTTTCTACCCTTAGAATTTCTCAGTTCTATCCATACTGACTCTACATCCCCTGATTCTATGTCCCCCCTCGCAAGGGACTGAATATCATTCCTCACCAACAAAGCCACCCCACCCCCTCTGCCAGTCAGTCTGTCCTTTCGATAAGATGTATATCCTTGAATATTCATTTCTCAGGCCCTGTCCGCTTGAAGCCATATCTCTGTTATTCCCACAACATCGTACTTGCCAATTTCCAACTGAGCCTCAAGCTCATCTACTTTATTCCTTATACTTCGTGCATTCATATATAATACTTTTAATTCGTTACTCCCCTCACCTTTCATATCAATTCCTATTTCACTTGGCCATCCTATATGATCTCTTCTTGAGCTTTTACTCCATTGATTCTGTTGTCCTTTTTAACTTTTCTTATTTTCACTTTCCCTTTAACTCCATCCTTATATTTCCAGTTCATCCCCTCCTCCCAACTACTTAGTTTAAACACATCTGTGTTGCAGTGGCAAACCTGTCTGCCAGAATGCTGGTCCCCCGCCTATTAAGGTGCAACCCGTCCCTTTTGTACAATTCATCCCTACCCCAAAACAGATCCCAGTGGTCCAAGAATGTAAATCCTTGCTTCCTGCACCAGTTCCTCAGCCACACATTCAGATCTATTATCTCCCTGTTCCTGCCTTCTTCAGCACGAGGAACTGGAAGCAAACCAGAGATAACCACCCTGGAAATCCTGCTTTTCAGCCTTCTTCCGAGTTCTCTGAAGTCCCGTTGCAGAATGTCCTTCCTCTTCTTCCCGATGTCATTTGTGCCGACATGCACTACCACTTCCGGCTGTTCACCTTCACCCTTGAGGATTCCCTGCAATCGGTCCGTGATGTCCTGGATCCTTGCACCAGGGAGGCAACACACCATCCTTAAATCTCGCCTGTTGCCACAGAAACCCCTTTCCGTACCTCTTACTATGGAGTCCCCTACTACCACGGCTCTTCCTGATGTCTGACTTCTCGGCTCTGCTTCTGCACCAATTTTCGGCTCGCAGACCTGTCCGCCTCTCAGACTGGCAGTATCTTCTGTCCTGACAGCTTCCAAGAGGGTGAACCTGTTTACGAGAGGTACATCCCCTGAGGTCTCCTGTACTTCAAGCATCCTTTCCTTCCTCATCGTCGCTCCCAGTATCCTCAGTGTAACGACCTCACTGTAGGTCCTGTCCAGAAAACCCTTGTTTTCGTGGATAAACCTGAGGTCATCCAGTTCTTTCTTCAGTGCTGCAACATGCTCCTTCAGAAGCTGAATCTGGACACACTTTCCACAGCTGTAGCAGCCGGGGGCACCATCAGTGTCCCTGGCCTCCCACATCATGCACGTAGCACTCTGAATCAGCTTAGCGGTCATGTCTTCACCCTCTCCAATTGTGCCTGGCGTAGTTTCCTCGCCGAAGACTCTCGAGCCAAAGACTAGCACTTCTCACACCAGGCACTCCCCTCAACCAGGCCGCTTCCTAACAGGAAGCGGGGGAAATGATGGGGGTCTGGGGTAGTTGATGGGGGTCTGGGGTAGATGATGAGGGTCTGGGGTAGATGATGGGGGCTTGGATAGGTGTTGGGGGTTTGGTGTAGATGATGATTTGGGTCTGCAGTAGATGATGGGGGTCTGGGGTAGATGATGGGGTCTGTTGTAGGTGTTGGGGTTTGTGGTAGATGATGGGGGTCTGGGGTTGGTGATGAGGGTCTGGGGTTGATGATGGGATCTGGGGTAGCTGATGGAGTCTGAGGTAGGTGATGGGGTCTGGGGTATATGATGGGGGTCTGGTTTACATGATGAGGGTTTGGGGTAGATGATGGGGTCTGGGGTAGTTGATGAGGGCCTGGGGTAGATGATGGGGGTGTGCGGTAGGTGACTGGGGTTGGGGTAGATGATGGGATCTGGGGTAGGTGATAGGGGTCTGGGGTAGATGATGGGGGCTTGGATAGGTGTTGGTGGTTTGGGGTAGATTATGGGGGTATGGGGTTTATGATGAGAGTCTGGGGTGGATGTTGTTGTTCCTGGGTAATTGATGAGGGTCTGAGGTAGATGACAGTGTTTGGGGTAGATGATGGGGTTCTGGGATAGGTGACTGGGGTCTGGGGTAGGTGATAGGGGTCTTGGGTAGATGATGGGGGTCTTGGATAGGTGTTGGGGGTTTGGGATAGATGATGGGGTCTGGGGTAGCTGACGGGGTTCTGGGGTAGATGATGGTGTCTGGGGTGGATGTTGTTGTTCCTGGGTAATTGATGAGGGTCTGGGGTAGATGACAGTGTTTGGGGTAGATGATGGGGTTCTGGGATAGGTGACTGGGTCTGGGGTAGGTGATGGGGTCTTGGGTAGATGATGGGGGTCTTGGATAGATGTTGGGGGTTTGGGGTAGATGATGGGGTCTGGGATAGCTGACGGGGTTCTGGGGTAGATGATGGTGTCTGGGGTGGATGTTGTTGTTCCTGGGTAATTGATGAGGGTCTGGGGTAGATGACAGTGTTTGGGGTAGATGATGGGTGTTTGGGGTTTTTTGTGTGTTTATCTCCAAAAATCAGTGGCTTTTGTCACGTATAGTTGATGAGAAATAAGCAGAAAGGCAACTCAGATCTATTTTGCTCATTGTGGTTTCAAGCGATCATGTTTGGAGCTGCCAGTAGTTGACACCCATATCCTTTGATTTTCTACACATCCAGAAGTTCAGTCGAGAATCATCATCAAGCAGTAATGTTTCTCATCAGATCCTGGTCCTAACCCTGATGCAAAGCCTTATTGTTCCACCCCTCCTGCCAGCCGAAACAGCCTTTCTGTTAATCTGGTTAATCTGGTGCTGAAGTTCATTGCTGGTTATCGGGGTAGATGAGTTTTGTCGTGGTGGCTGACTGTTGACCTGTACAACTGAATTTTAGAGACAGAATACAACACTGAGCCAATGATGGTGCTACCTAACAAGGAATGAATTAAGAGACCTCTTCACCTTCAAATGATATCATCTTTCCTGCAGACCAATCTTCATCAGTCTCACCTTATTTGAAAAGCTTCAGTCCAATGAAACTGCACAGCACCACCTCTGACCAACAAGCATTGCATCAATTCTCAGGATATGATGGAAGCTGGCCTCC
The DNA here is from genome assembly GCF_048418815.1 of Hemitrygon akajei. NCBI lineage: Eukaryota > Metazoa > Chordata > Chondrichthyes > Myliobatiformes > Dasyatidae > Hemitrygon > Hemitrygon akajei. Next base: position 109,271,001 of record NC_133133.1, on the reverse strand, counting down.
ATTCCATTGACTCTGTCTGTACTTTCCACTGCCTCAGAAGAGCAGCTAGCATATCAAGCACCCCTCCCACCCCTGACATTCTCCCTTCTCCCTCGCTCCCTACAGGCAGAAATCACATACCACAGGCTCAAGGACAGCTTCTACTCCACCATCCTGAGAATATTGAATGGTTTCCTGGTACAATAAAATAGATTCTTGAGCTGCCAATCTATATCATTGTGATCTGACTACTCTGCATTCTTATGTACGGGTCTTTAAATGACCTTTAGGGCAGGAGAGTGTGATGAAGTTATCTGCACAGATGGCATTCAAAGCAAAGATTTACTTCATACATGTGTCAATAAAATAAACCAACATCTAATAATTCTCCATTGAATATTTTGTGCCAAGTAGAGGTCCTCTCCTCTTTTCCGGATACTCAGTCATTGAGTACACTCTAGGGAGGGGCACTAAAGGGATCAGAAGAAATGATCATGGTATGGAAAAGTTCATAAAGCTCCAGGCAAGAATTCTTATGGCCAATTCTAATCGTTTCTGACAATTTTACGTTCCAGTTCCAGAGGACTTTGATGTTCAAAGGTTTCTCTCAGATGTCAAGTGCAAAGTCTGGAGAAGGAGTGTGTTACATTATTTCAATGAAAGTCAAAGTCAAAGTGAATTTGTTATCAAAGTATGAATATATCACAATTTACTACCCTTAGGTTCATTTTCTTGCAGACATTTGGAAGAAAACAAAGAAATATAATAGAATTTATGAAAAAGATACATAAACAAAGACTGAAAAACAACCAATGTGCAAAAGAAGACCAAATGATCAAAACAATATATGCAGAGCAGATTCCGGTTAATTGGGCTATCGGTTAATCGGCCAGTCACTTAATTGGCACAACTTTTAAAGATTAAAAACTAATTGTCAAAAGAGCCAGGATTCCCTTCATTTATCTGGGACACTAGGTCACTTAACTGGGGCAGGAGACTGTTGTGGAACAGTTGCTACTAGTGTCAGTCATATGCAGACTGTGTGGCTGTGAGACACAACATCATGCTTTGAGAGAACAGTTTCTAAATAGCATCAGTTGTGTGTGTTTGTCTCCAAAAATCAGTGACTTAATAAGCAGAAAGACAATGCAGAACTGATTTGCTCACTGTGGTTTCAAGCAATCAAGCTTGGAGCTGCCAGGAGTTAAGATGAAACGGTTTCACTATAGCAAGTTAGAAACTATGAAGAATTTGAAGGCATCAGCAATTATCTTGAATGTTACAATGAAAGTGATGATTTGGAGGATATAATTGTTGACAGCATTGCACAAAACTGGTTCATTATCTGAATACATAATTTTAATACATAACTTTTTATTCAGCTTTTTTTAATACCTTTTTAACTATTTATATGAAACCAGCTAATTGGGGCAACCGCTTAATTTGTCAAAAATGATCAATTCCCCTTGCATATATAAAAATGTTGTTGTAGATGATGAACTCAGGGTTCAAGGTCATCAATCTGACCATTAGGTTACTAGAGCAAAGAGTGAGTCACTGGAAGAAGTCGGAGTCATTTTGGATTGAGACTGTTCATCTGGGCTGAAAAGGTAAAGGGGAGATAGTGAGCATGAAGAGCCCACAGGTTGGGTACAGCACGATGAGGCCTGGGGTGGGGTACAGCATGGAGAGCCCAAGTGTGGGGTACAGCACGGAGAGGCTGGGGTGGGGTACAGCACGGAGAGGCCAGGGATTGGGGTACAGCATGGAGAGCCCAAGTGTGGGGTACAGCACGGAGAGGCTGGGGTGGGGTACAGCATGGAGATCCCAAGTGTGGGGTACAGCACGGAGAGGCTGGGGTGGGGTACAGCACGGAGAGGCCAGGGATTGGGGTACAGCATGGAGAGCCCAAGTGTGGGGTACAGCACGGAGAGGCTGGGGTGGGATACAGCATGGAGAGCCCAAGTGTGGGGTACAGCACAGAGAGGCTGGGGTGGGGTACAGCACGGAGAGGCTGGGGTGGGGGTACAGCACGAAGAGCTCAGGATTGGGTACAGCAAGAACTGTACGGCATAGTAGCACAGTGGTTGTGGAATACTTTACAGAACCAGCTATAAGATTGGGGTTCATTTCCCGCCACTGCCTGTAAGGAGTTTGTACGTTCACACTGTGACCGCATGGGTTTCCTACACACGCTCCAGTTTCTTCCCACATTGCAAAGGCCCACCAGGCAAAGTGACATCTTCCCTTTCTTCCCAGTCCTGAAGAAGGGTCTCGACCGAAAACATCGATTGTTTATTCATTTCCATAGATGCTGCCTCAACTGCTGAGCTCCTCCAGTCTTTTGTGTGTGTTGGTTAGGGTTAATGAGTTATGAGTATGCTATGTTGGCATTGGGAGTGGGGCAACACCTGTGAATTGCCCCAGCACATTGTGTGTGTATTGGGAGTGGGGCAACACCTGTGAATTGCCCCAGCACATTGTGTGTGTATTGGGAGTGGGGTAACACCTGGATTGTCCCCAGCACATCATGTGTGTATTGGGAGTGGGGTAACACCTGGATTGTCCCCAGCACATCTTGAGTGTATTGGGAGTGGGGTAACACCTGGATTGTCCCCAGTACATCTTGTGTGTATTGGGAGTGGGGTAACACCTGTGAATTGCCCCAGCACATTGTGAGTGTATTGGGAGTGGGGTAACACCTGGATTGTCCCTAGCACATTGTGTGTGTATTGGGAGTGGGGTAACACCTGGATTGTCCCTAGCACATCGTGTGTGTATTGGGAGTGGGGTAACACCTGGATTGTCCCCAGCACATCATGTGTGTATTGGGAGTGGGATAACACCTGGATTGTCCCTAGCACATTGTGTGTGTATTGGGAATGGGGTAACACCTGGATTGTCCCCAGCACATTGTGTGTGTATTGGGAGTGGGGTAACACCTGGATTGTCCCCAGCACATTGTGTGTGTATTGGGAGTGGGGTAACACCTGGATTGTCCCTTGCACATTGTGTGTGTATTGGGAGTGGGATAACTCCTGGATTGTCCCTGGCACATTGTGTGTGTATTGGGAGTGGGGTAACACCTGGATTGTCCCTAGCACATTGTGTGTGTATTGGGAGTGGGATAACACCTGGATTGTCCCTAGCACATTGTGTGTGTATTGGGAGTGGGATAACACCTGGATTGTCCCTAGCACATTGTGTGTGTATTGGGAGTGGGATAACTCCTGGATTGTCCCTGGCACATTGTGTGTGTATTGGGAGTGGGGTAACACCTGGATTGTCCCCAGCACATCATGTGTGTATTGGGAGTGGGGTAACACCTGGATTGTCCCTAGCACATTGTATGTGTATTGGGAGTGGGGTAACACCTGGATTGTCCCCAGCACATCATGTGTGTATTGGGAGTGGGGTAACACCTGGATTGTCCCCAGCACATCATGTGTGTATTGGGAGTGGGATAACACCTGGATTGTCCCCAGCACATCATGTGTGTATTGGGAGTGGGGTAACACCTGGATTGTCCCTGGCAAATTGTGTGTGTATTGGGAGTGGGGTAACACCTGCTTGCTGTTCAAGCAGGAAGTCCAGGTTCATCATCCTTGAGATAAGAAATGATTCAAAATCCTTGGTGAAATGAAGTAACCCCTGCTCCCTCCAACATGATCAAGTGAGGACAACGTCTGTTTCAATAGTGTCAATGCAAAGGAAATCACACTGCCCGGGGACAAGAAATGGAAAAACAAAATGGCCTCATGGATAGAAAATCAATTCTAAATATTAGAGCCATAAACCTCCCTGCGAGCAATGTTTATAAATGCTTGAGGCTAAATCATATGAAGCACTTGGGTCTTCAAACTGTCTACTTGTTAGAGGGAGCTGCTGTTGATTATTGACAAATAAATCTGAACTGTGGGTGGAATATTTCTGTTCCACATTTACCTGCAGCGACTGCAAATTGGAATATGCAAAAAGAAAGAATACTTGGAGACTGATTTGCATATTTTTTAAAAAATCAGCCAATGTAGGCCAATAAAGGTGATATTGCCTTGTTTTGATGCTGCTGGCCCATAAAATTACACATCTAAAGATGCCAGGATGAATTGCGTTTGCAAATAAGCTGATGCATGTTGACACTCATGGAACACAAACAGATAGACTTGCTGTGATTAAGGACTTATTGAGTACCTGACTCATCTTTCCTTTGCATTTCAAGTAGACAGCAGAAATAAAACCATTTCTTTATGGGAGCCTCCCACTAGTCCTCTAATGCATCTCATTCATTTGAGCAGGCTACCTTGCACTGGCACGCTCTCCTAAGTCCACATTAATCTTATCTGTGCACTGATCTATTATCTCCCAAAGATTAATATTTCTCTTAATATTTTCATTCTGCAAGAATAAGTGGATCTCGGACATTTCAATTTTAATGATTCATACAGCAACATACAGGCTTTCAGAGGTGACATAGCTGTGCAGTTAGTACGTAATCTTAATGAATGTCTGCTTTTAACTAATAAAGAAAGGATATAAATGAGGATTAAGTGGATGTGATTCATTTTTTTAAATAATAAAGAAATAAAAACAAGTAAACAGTCTGGGTCTCTCGAGATGACAAGCTTTCAGTCTCATAATGAGTATCTGCAAAGTCTCTTCGAACTCTGAACACGTTTTATCATTATTTGAATGCTGGTAATTTGAACAGTTTGAATCAGTCGGGACTTCAGACCAGTTCCTCTGTTCATTTCCAATAGGTGGAAGCAATTGTCCCTCTCCTGTCAGAGTGTTTGTTGCCAAGTTGAATCTGTCCAATTAAAAAATCAAGTGAAGACTAAAGCACCAACTTTCCAAATGTCACGTCTCATTGGCTGCTCCAATTGCAACACTTCAGATGACCCATTACTCTGCGCCAGCCAAGATTCCCCATCAGAGCCGTCCCATCTGTCTGCGTTTGACCTGTTTCTCTCTCTTTCGCTAAGTTCGTCAGGAGGGAGGTGCAGGAGCCTTGGGTCCCACACCACGAGGTTTGGGGACATCTGTTCCCTACAGTCATCGGGCTCCTGAACTCACTCTGCTTCTGTGGATTCACATTGGGGAATCTGTGGCTCGTGTTCTCTGTGCTATTTGTCTACTTTTTGTTTATTATTTGCACCACTTGGCCTCTTCTGCGCACTGCATGTTTGCCGGTCTTTGTGATGAGGGTGTTTCTTTGTGGATTCAATTGTACTTCCTTGTTTTCTCGCAGGTGCCTGCAAGGTTGTCTATGGTATACATACTTTGATAATAAATTTACTTTGATGTTTGGACGTTCCTTTGTACTACTGTCAGGACTTGTCCTTTTTTTGTTGCTGGAAAAGAATGACATGCTTTCAGATCTTGCTCTGCAAATGAATGTGTAGGAAGTTCCATTAATACTGTTTGTGTTCATGTATATTTTGACCCTCACGGGCTGCTGTCAAACTTTTCTGTGCGTTACACACTGAACGAAATGTGAGAGGGCATTCTGGATGGATGGTTTACAAGCAAAATATACAGCAGCAGATTTGTTCCTCACCTTTCTATCTCTCCTGTGTGTTATTCACGGCCACCCAGCTTCCCACTACCACAAATGTAACAGGCAACGAGGTGACAAATCCTCCAGCAATATTTATTGATCTGTTCCCTTTGGCAAGAAAAGTCCATGTGTAATTCTGGTGATGTTCCGCTGTGTAATATGGGTGAGCGAAAAGACAATGGCCACAGGAAGTGTAGTGAATGAAGAATCCAAGGGGAGGGAATGAGAATGGGTAAGAGAGGCAGATAAGACTAATTAAGATCATAAGACATAGGAGCAGGATTCGGCTATTTGGCCCATTGAGTCTGCTCAGCCATTTCATTGTGACTGATCCATTTTCCTACCAGTCCCAATCTCCCCATAACCCTTTGTACCCTGACCTATCAAGAATCTATCAATCTCTGCCTTAAATATATGGAAATACGGCCTCTACAGCTGCCCGTGGCAAAGAATTCCACTGATTCATCAACCTCTGGCTAAAGAAATTCCTCCTCATCTCCATTACATTACATCCTTGCTTTTAGATTCTAGTCCTCTTGAAATGAATGCTAACATTGCATTTGCCTTCCTCACCACAGACTCAACCCGCAAGTTAACCTTTAGGGAATCCTGGACAAGCAGTCTCAGGTCCCTCTGTATCTCAGTTTTTGTATTTTCTCTCCATTTAGAAAATAGTCAGCCCTTTCATTTCTTCTGCCAAAGTGCATGACCATACACTTCCCATGACTGTATTCCATCTGCCACTTCTTTGCCCATTCTCCTAATCTATATGTCCTTCTGTAGTCTATGTACTTCCTCAGAACTACCTGCCTCTCCATATAACCATATAACAATTACAGCACGGAAACAGGGCATCTCAGCCCTTCTAGTCCATGCCAAGCGCTTACTCTCACCTAATCCCACTGACCCGCACTCAGCCCATAACCCTCCGTTCCTTTCCTGTCCATATACCTATCTAATTTTGCTTTAAATTACAATACCGAACCTGCCTCTACCACTTCTACTGGAAGCTCATTCCACACAGCTACCACTCTCTGAGTAAAAAAATTCCCCCTCATGTTACCCTTAAACTTTTGCCCCCTGTCTCAACTCATGTCCTCTTGTTTGAATCTCCCCTATTCTCAATGGAAGAAGCCTATCCATGTCAACTCTATCTATCCCCCTCATAATTTTAAATACCTCTATCAAGTTCCCTCTCAACCTTCTACACTCCAAAGAATAAAGACCTAACCTGTTCAATCTTTCTCTGTAACTTAGGTGCTAAAACCCAGGTAACATTCTAGTAAATCTTCTCTGTACTCTCTCTATTTTGTTGACATCTTTCCTATAATTTGGTGACCAGAACTGTACACAATACTCCAAATTCGGCCTTACCAATGCCTTGTACAATCTTAACATTACATCCCAACTCCTATACTGAATGCTTTGATTTATAAAGGCCAACATACCAAAAGCTTTCTTCACCACCCTATCCACATGAGATTCCACCTTCAGGGAACTATGCACCATTATTCCTAGATCACTCTGTTCTATTGCATTCTTCAATGCCCTACCATTTACCATGTATATCCTATTTGGATTATTCCTACCAAAATGTAGCACCTCACACTTATCAGCATTAAACTCCATCTGCCATCGTTCAGCCCACTCTTCTAACTGTCCTAAATCTCTCTGCAAACTTTGAAAACCTACTTCATTATCCACAACGCCACCTACCTTAGTATCATCTGTATATTTACTAATCCAATTTACCACCCCATCATCCAGATCATTAATGTATATGACAACCAACACTGGACCCAGTACAGATCCCTGAGGCACATCACTAGTCACCAGCCTCCAACCTGACAAACAGTTATCCACCACTACTCTCTGGCATCTCCCATCCAGCCACTGTTGAATCCATTTTACTACTTCAATATTAATACCTAATGATTGAACCTTCCTAACTAACCTTCCATGCAGAACCTTGTCAAAGGCCTTACTGAAGTCCATATAGACAACATCCACTGCTTTACCCTCGTCAACTTTCCTCGTAACCTCTTCAAAAAATTCAATAAGATTTGTCAAACATGACCTTCAACGCACAAATCCATGTTGACAGTTCCTAATCAGACCCTGCCTATCCAGATAATTATATATACCATCTCTAAGAATACTTTCCATTAATTTACCCACCACTGACTTCAAACTGACAGGCCTATAATTGCTAGGTTTACTCTTAGAACCCTTTTTAAACAATGGAACCACTTGAGCAATACGCCAATCCTCTGGCACCATCCCCATTTCTAATGACATTTGAAATATTTCTGTCAGAGCCCCTGCTATTTCTACGCTAACCTCCCTCAAGGTCCTAGAGAACATCCTGTCAGGATCTGGAGATTTATCCACTTTTATATTCCTTAAAAGCGCCAATACTTCCTCCTCTTTAATCATCATATTTTCCATAACTCCCCTACTTGTTTCCCTTACCTCACACAATTCAATATCGTTCTCCTTAGTGAATACTGAAGAAAAGAAATTGTTCAATATCTCCCCCATCTCTTTCAGCTCCACACATAGCTGTCCACTCTGATTCTCTAAGGGACCAATTTTATCCCTCACTATCCTTTTGCTATTAATATAACTGTAGAAACCCTTTGGATTTATTTTCACCTTTCTTGCCAAAGTAACTTCTTATAGCTTTTCTAATTTCTTTCTTAAGTTTCTTCTTACATTCTTTATATTCCTCAAGTACCTCATTTATTCCATGCTGCCTATATTTATTGTAGATAAATATCTTCATATCCATATTGTAACAAAGCCCTCAATTCCATCATCCAAATCATCAACATAAAACCTTAAAAGAAGCAGTCCCAACATAAGCTCCTGTGGAACATTACTAGTCACCGACAACCAGTCAGAAAAGGCTCCCTTTATTTCCATCTTTGCTTCCTGCCAGCCAGCCACTGCTAAAATATTTCCTGCACTACAGTGGGCTCATAGCTTGTATGGCACCTTGTACAAATGTAAAAGGCCTTCTGAAAATCCAAATACACATCAACTGATTCTCCTTTGTCTATCCTGCTTGTTATTTCTTCAAAGGATTCCAACGTACCTGCCAGGCAAGATTTTCCCTTGATGAAATCAAGTCATCTATGGCTTATTTTATCATGTCCCTCCAAGTACCTCAAACCACATCCTTAGCAATCGACTCCAACATCTTCCCAGCCATTGAGGTCAGGCTAACTGGTCTATAATTTTCTTTCTTCTGCCTCTTTCCATTCTTAAAGAGTAGTGTGACATTTGCAATTTTCTAATCTTCCAAAACCATTCCAGAATCTAGTGATTCTTGAAAGATCATTACTAATCCCTCCATGATCTTTTCAGCCACCTCTCCACCATCTTTTTCCAGTGGTTCAATATTCACTCTTGCCTCTCTTTTTGATGAGACCCCTTATTAGCGGGTGTCTTTAGAAACACAGCCGGTTAACCTTTTGCTAACAAGCCAATGGACTCAGCGGAGAGAAAATCACCTTTCTTGATCTCGGTACGTCTAGGGTTGACATGACTTGGGTCCCACCAGACCGGGACAGCCTGGACGTTTCAACCACTAGCACCCCAATCTGAGCAATTACTGTGAAAATGCTGCCCACTTGCAATTACCTGTTAGCAAGAAATAACAGATCGTACACTGCATACAACTATATAAAAAAAAGTTTATTTACATATTTCAGCCTTATCAAAGTTAGTGGGGAAAATAAATGAAAAAAAAGGACCCATTACAGTAACCTAGTCCAAATGTGCACATAAAGTTGGAGCTCTTCTCGAAGTTGTTTTTAACTCATGCGTTGGACCCATGGTCTGTAAAAGCACACACCACTTTTTGAACGGCACTTGAAATCCACCTCAAGCGAATGGGCTCACCGATGGGAACACTGGTCCTTCCTCCTTGAAGCCATTCAACTGCACAAGGCATCTTGTGCAATAGGGACAGTGTCCTCAGCCATCTTCCATCCTGTCTACTCCCAGCTCCCCCAAAAAGACCTTGACCCACACCAACGTCCATCACAAAAACCTCTCAATGCAGTGTTCGCTAGAATCTTCTCCCAATTCCACCAACCTGATTGGCTGACACAACATTCCTAAACATGAACATCACAACCCCTTACCTTTAGCTTAAACCCAAACAGGCTGAAAGCAGAACAGACTGCTGTTACAGAACTGCTGAAATTAAATACCTACAGCACAGCAGTAAAAGTCTTAACCATGATACTACATACATTTTATGTATCTGAAGAAACTTTTGGTATCCTCTTTAATATCATTGTCCAGTTTACTTCTGTATTCCATCTTTACCTTCTTAATGACCCATTAGCTGCCTTCTGTTGGAATTTGAAATCTTTGTTTTTTTATGTTGGCTTTGACTTCTCATGTTAGCCACAGTTCTGTCATCTTGCTTTTAGAATACCTCTTCCTCTTTGGGATGTATATATCCTGTGCCTTCTGAATTGCTTCCAGAAATTCCAGCCATTGCTGCTCTGCTGTCATCCCTGCCAGTGTTGTTTTTCAATCAATTCTGGTCAACTCCTCTCTTGTGTCTCTGTAATTCTCTTTACTCCACTGTAATACTGATACATCTGACTTTAGCTTCTCCCTCTCAAAATTCAGAGTGGATTTGACCATTGTTACGGATTCAGCAACAATAAATATATGAGTGAGGCAGGGGTTTTTATAACAAATAAAACATTTATTAAACACTGAAAAACAAACCCCCAAAAGTAAACAAATCACTAACGTAACCAGAAATCAGCTGCTGTGCGGCAGCTTAAACAGTTCTTAAAGCAATGAAGCTTAAACAGTTCTTAAAGCGATGTTGCAAAAACAGTTCTTCAAAGTAGTATTGCAAAAGTTCAAAATGCTTACAGTCCATTTAAGGGAGAGACTTTTTAAGACGATATAAATTCTCTTTCACGTTGTCTTGCTGCGGTTCCCAATTGAACTATACTTTTCCCACTAAGAATTTACGAAGATGGGAAATGAAACGGCTTAAAGGCACTGACCTTTCCTTTACAACACTGTACTCTATCCTTTCTGCTATTTCACAGGGATTAACATGAGCACAGTCAACGAATTCCTTCTGAATGAGGATCAAACAAGGTCGAACCTGTTTCACCATCAAAATCGACTTTCCTCGATCTTTTAACTCCCGAACTCCAATCTTCACTCTCCACTGATTTTTAACTAGCAGTATTATAAAGAAACTGCTGGCAATGACCTTTTAAACTTTAGGCATTAAATAAAACTCCATCTTTCACCTAAACCACGTCATAACATTAAATCACGCAGTGGCATGAAGTCAACATGGCAAATCCAGCCACGAACTGCCCCTCCTCACAGGGAGGGGTCCTCCTTTTATACCCTGTAAAAAAAACCTGTCACATGACCTCTACTGGCGGGAAAATGACGTCACTCCACCATCACAAGACCATTACCTCAAGTCCAGTATAGCTTCAACACCTGTCACGTGACAAGTACACCACTGTCACGTGTCACGGGTATGTAACACCATATTATGATCACGTACTCCTAAGCTTTCTTTAAACTTAAGCTCTCTAATCAATTCCATTCATTGCACAACACCCAGTCCAGAATAGCTGATCCTCTAGTGGGCTCAACCACAAACTGCTCTAAAATAAACATCTCATAGGCACTCTAGAAATTCTCCCTCCTGGAATCCAGGACCAACCTGATTCTCCCAATCTACCTACACATTGAAATCTCCCATGACTATTGTAACATTGCCCTTTTGACATGCATTTTCTATCTCCCATTGTAAGTTGTGGGCAACATCCTTACCATTGTTTGGGGGTCTGTATGCAACTTCCATCAGGGTCTTTTTACCCTTACAGTTCCTTAGCTCTATCCACAATGATTCAACACCTTCCGACCCTGTGTCCTGTCTACCAACTTTTAAATTTTCTGGAATGTGATTGTGTTTGAACCTAGTGACAATGTTTGGAAGCATGGGGCCTTATGATAAAACTATGGAGCTATGGAGTTCATGTACTGAAAGATTTGAATATTTTGCACTGGAAAATCAAATTTCAGATAAGATTCATGTTCTAACTTTTCTGACAGTGATGTGTGCAAAAACTTTTAATTTATTACAATCTAATGTAACCTGCTAAGCTTGGTGATGAGCCATATTAGGACAAAAAGTTAAAAGCTCACAGTTAATTTATCATCAAAGTACATGTGTGTCACATATACAACTCTGAAATTCATTTTCCTGTGGCCATACTCAATAAATCCATAGCAGATAATAACCATTGAAAGATCACAGCAACCTGGGCATTCAACCTATGTGCAACAAACTGTACAAATACAAAAAGAAAGAAATAATAATAAATAAATAAGCAACAAATATCGAGAGCATGAGATGAAGAGTCCTTGAAAGTGAAACTATTAGTTGTGGGAATATTTCAATGAAGGGCAAGTGAATTTGAGTGCAGTTATTCCCTTTGGTTCAGGAGCCTGATGGTTGAGGGATAATAACTGTTCCTGAACCTGGTGGTGTGAGTCCTGATGCTCCTGTACCTCTTTCCTGATAGCAGCTGTGAGAAAAGAGCATGGCCTGGGTGTTGGGAGTCCCATCTCATGGGCGAAGTGGGAATTCCTGGCTAAACTGAACCATGTGTGACAGTTGTGGCAGGGTTTGAATGCTATCACCTCTTATAAAATAAAATCAAGTGACTTAGGCAACAACAGGGCTTCACTTCCAGATGAGCTCAGTGCCTTCAATACTCACTTTGACTGTCAAAACATGGAGGACCCAGCACAAAGTCCCATATTCCTGAAGATCCTATGATTTCAGTCCCTAAGGCTGACGTGCGACATGGTTAAAGTCTTAAGGGAGCCCTATTGTTTAGGAAGTTGTGCCAGTACAATTAGTCTTCCACACCACAATTTGCCTTGTTTTACACTATCATGAGAATAGATCCCTCCAACCTATCATAGGGAAATGAGGATTCTTGGAAACCAGTCCAGGGTGAATAATTTGAACAGTAAGGATGAGAAGGAGAGAGGCAATGAAGGAAAAACCTGTACAGGAGAGGGATTAACAAGAAAGCGATTGTCAAACATAACATTTGTGTGCATTATCGTTTTGATGTTGCTCTTGGATTTTTGATTAATTTGTAAATGACTATTTTGGATGGATGCTTGGATGTATATTTTGTTTTGGACGGAAAAGTGATTTTTTTTTCCACTCCTAGAACTGGAAGCTTACGGGAGAGAGTTGTGTTTGCTTCATGGAGACACTAGAAGCTGCAGATGCAGGAAACCTGGAGCAAAGACAAGTGCTGGAAGAACAGTTAAAAGAGGATGTCTCTGTTGTTCAGAATCTCTCCTCACCACTTCTACGACGACATGCCATCGAGAAGCTGAACCGCACTGCAAGGCTGGATTTGCTAAACAATGTTCAGCAGCAGGAGAAGTATCCAGAGTTGTTCACAGGCCTGGGGAGGGCACTGAAAGAAGAGTACCTTATCCAATTGAGGCCAGGTGTGACATCCTACTCTCCCTCCACAGTGAGGCGTATACCAGTCCCATTGACGAACAAAGTCAAAGCTGAACTTGAGAGAATGAAGGTGCTGCACATCATAACTAGAGTGAATGAACCTACTGACTGGTGTGAAGCCATTGGTCCTGGTCCCAAGCCACATGGAACTCTGAGGATTTGTGTTGATCTAACAAACTGAATGATGCAGTGTGGCAGGAAAAGTTCATTCTGCCCTCCGTTGAGCACACATTGGGTATGCTGGGTGGAACAAAGTTTTTCATCACACTAGATGCAAACTCAGGGTTCAGGCAGATCTGTTTAGCCCCTGAGTCACAGAAGCTCAGAAACTTTATCACACCATATGGACACTGTGCCTTCAAGTTAACCCCTTTTGGTATCTCATTAGCCCCTGAACTCTTTCAGATGAAGATGAACCACATTTTGGAGGGACTGGAAGAAACAATCTGCCACATGGATGACAGTTAGTCCTGACGAAGGGTCTTGGCCCGAAATGTTGACTGTACTTCTTCCTATAGATGCTGCCTGGCCTGCTGTGTTCCACCAGTATTTTGTGTGTGTTACATGGATGACATACTCATTTTTGGAGGCTCAAGAGAGGAACATGACAAAAGAGTGGAAGCTATCTTGGAGAAACTGAAACAGGCTGGAATCACCATAAACAAAAAGAAATGTGAACTTGCAAAGTTGGAGGTTAAATTCTTAGTCCACCAACTGTCCTCAGAATGGGTGCATTCAGATTCAGACCAACTGCCAGGAGTTTGGAACATGGAAAATCCTTCTAGTGTATCAGAAATCTGCAGTTTCCTTGGTGTGGTAAACTAGTTGGGAAAGATTGTTCCAGATTTGGCAAGAGGAAACAAAGACACAACGTGAGCTCCTTTCTCAGAGAAAGGTTTGTACCTGCGACACACCACAGGAGAAATCATTCTCATCACTTAGAACTTATACATCCACCAATTTTGGCGTTCTTTGATCTGAACGAAGCCATCCAGGTCTCAGCAGATGCCTCTTCCTTTGGCCTGGGGGGTTGCTAATGCAAGACTTCAGTGGTGAACGGAAACTGGTCACATATGCATTAAGAGCACTAGCTCCTACTGAACAGCATTAACAGCGTTACGCCCAAAATAAAAAGCAGACTCTGGCTCTCATGTGGGCTTGTGAATACATCAGCTGCTACATGATAGGCATTCAATTCCTACTTGAAACAGACCACAAGCTATTTGTCAGCCTCCTCAGAAAACACTAGAATGACTTACCTCCACATCTGCAAAGATCCAGAATGAGGCTTATGCGATACTGTTATGACATTGAACATGTCCCTGACAAATCTTTCACAACACCAGACGCTCTATAGAGGATGCCATACCAAAGTGAGTGGGCAGAAGCTAACTCCACCCTCGTGGAAAATACCAACATCTATTTAACTCAGGTGAAAGCTTCCCTGCATCACAGAGTAAACTGGATGAAATTCACGCTGAATTGAAAAATAACCAAATCTGCAGCAAGGTCATGCAATACTGTGAGTGTGGATCACCTAGATGTTCCAAAAGGAGTTTACAAACTCAGACCTTACTGGCTTGAAAGAGATACACACACCATTCTTGATGGTTTGCTGCTAAAAGTCTCCAGGCTTTTCAACCCAGCTTCTATGCTCACCAAAATCATCAGTCAAATCCACCAAAGACATCAAGACATTGAAAAATGTCACCTAAATCAAGGCGAACCATTTGGTGGCCTGATCTGAGCACACAGCTGGGAGATTGCTGTATGCAAAGCAATGTGAAGCATGCAGAAAACTCCACAAAATCACGCTGAACCTCAGTCCACAGAATTCCCAGACTTCCCATGGCAAATTGCAGACACAGACATTCTTGAGCTGAAAAGAGACAAAAGTCTTCTCACTGTGGGTTACGACTGGTGGAATGTTGAGGTGTCCAAGCTGTCCTCTACATCCTCAGCAGCAGTTACACACCTGACAGCTGTATTCACTCGCCATGGAATACCAGAGACACTTGTGTCAGACAATGGTCCACAATCCAGCTGCTCAGAATTCAAAGCCTTTGCCAGGAACTATGCGTTCAAACAGCAGACAGGCAGTCCACTGTACTCACAGGCAAATGGAGAAGCAGAAGGAGCAGTGTAAACTGTTAAGATTTTCCTACTGAAGCAAAAGCTCCCCACAAAATACTGCTAGATCATTGCTCCACACACCTTGCAAATGGCTACAGTCTATCAGAGCTGCCAATGGGCTGCAGACTGAGAACAAACCTGCCTGTTCTTCCTTCCATTCTCCAACATCACTTACCGTACTTAGACAGAGTGAGAAACTTTGATACAACATAGCGTGAGGAGACAATGAGCCTGCATCTCAGAGCAAAATCTTCGTCGCCACTCAGGAGTGGTGAAGCTGCTTGTGTTTCAGATCAATTCACCAAAGGAACAACAGTCCAGCAGCATTCACCATGGTTGTTTATGATCAGAACATCACGGGGTGAAATCAGGCAGAAGAGGCATGTGCTCGTGCTCCTTCAAAATCTACGAAAGGTAGAGAAAGAAAAAGAGTGGCTTGATCTTTATGAAGAGAACCATTTACCTAAAGTGGACACATTTCAATGCAGTTCTATTGTCAAGAGGTACATGCCTGTTTTTTTCCAGAAGGGGAGATAGTTTGGTAGTTAATAGTTATATTCCTGTGCCACTGTTAGCCACTCCCGCATGGGAGGAGCTTATATTCTGTACAAGCTGGGTGAAGTTCAGTTGAGTATCCTGCAAGGCTGGCGTCCTGGTGCTCTCTGTACCATCCCTCAATACTGATCACAACAATCTGCATCGGGACCACTGTCCTCCATGTACCTATCCAAATTTCTCTTAAACATTGAAATCAAAATTGCACTGGCAGCTCATTCCACACTCTCACCACCCTCTGAGTGAAGAAGTTTCCCCTCATGTTCCCCTTAAACACTCAATATTGTCTCGTACAGCTGCAACAGAATGCTGAATCCTTTCTCCGCTGCAGTCAGTTCGAGTGATTGTGCAACTGTTTTAGGTAAAGGTTATCATGAAGTTATTGTGCAGTAGCAAAGAAAAATGTTCTGGCTTCTTCCCCTTTTCTTTCATGTCATGATGAAGGGTTTTGGCCTGAGGTGTCGACTGTTTATTCCCCTCCATAGATATTGCGCTACCTGTTGGGTTTATCTGGCAGTTTGTGCTTGTGGGTGTGTTGCTTTGGATTTCCAGTATATAGGTGTGCCTCAGCTGCCGAGTTCCTCTAGGTGTGTGAGTGTGTGTGTGTGTGTGTGTCTGTGAGTGTGTGTGTACATGTGTGTGAGTGTGTGTGTGTGTGTGTGCCTGTGAGTGTGTGTGTGTGTGTGTGTGAGTGTGTGTGTCTGTGAGTGTGTGTGTACGTGTGTATGTGTGTGCATGTGTGTGTGTCTGTGAGTGTGTGTGTGTGCATGTGTGTGTGTCTGTGAGTGTGTGTGTACGTGTGTGTGTGTGCATGTGTGTGTGTGTCTGTGAGTGTGTGTGTGCGTGTGTACATGTGTGTGTGCATGTGTGTGTCTGTGAGTGTGTGTGTGTGATTGTGTTACTCTGGATCTCCAGCATCTGCAGAATCTCTTGTGTTTATGGTTTTCTGCTGCTCTGTTAAATCTCTGCGAGGCATGAAGTCAAGTTGAGTTCAGTGAGGCCCTCTCTCTCTGCTCCCCCTCTGTGGTCTCTGCTGCCCTCTGACTCTTCGACCTACTCGAACAGTCCTAAAGTTGCACTCCTTCCCTTTCCTCCTTCCCTTCCAGTCCAGGTGAAGGGGCTTGACCTGAAATGTTGACTGTTTATTCCTCTCCATAGATGTTGTCTGGTTCCTTAAGTTTGTTATAGCTGGGGGTGATAGTGGGGTCAAACTTCCACGACCTATTAAATGGTCCAGTGGTGTGCAACACAAATAGCCTCTCACAACCAAGCCCAGTTCCTGGCCTCCACCTGTGGCTTAGGCCCATCACAATTTGTTTTTTACTGTCAGGACAAGAGGAAAAGTGGGCTACCGGTGCATTAAAACCAGTCGCTTTGGGCAGATGGGGCTCATCGCCTGTGATTGGCAGCTCAGCTAGGAATAGGAAAGCTCTGATCTCACCTCCACTGCCTTATGGCTATACCCACTCGAGGGAAAGGCTTCAGGGGTAAACCCCGATGGAAAAATCCAGAGCTGGTGTCCCTAAGGCAGTCCTACACTGGGGGGCAACTCCTCTGATACTGCTGGTACCAAACTGTATCAGTCTGTACCATTCCTTTGGGTTCATCAGCTGCGTGGGAAAGGGGAGCTTGCTACATGGGCAACAGCTTGTTCTCCGTATTGTACTGCCCTGGCTTGCATATCATGTAGACAGCTAGTAAACAATATTCATGGTCAGCTCTGAGCGACGGAGGCCACAGCACCTCAGGAGATGCTGTCTGACCTCTTGAGCTCTTCCAGCATTTTGTGTGTGTGTGTGTGTGTTACTCCAGATTTCCAGCATCTGCAGACTCTCTTGTCTTCATGTTTCCTCAGCTTGGCTGGCTCAAGTGTGTTCCTGTTCAAAGGAATCAAATTATGTCAACACAATGTGTGGGCTGTTGCTATGATTGATTTCCACGTCAATAAACTGCTTTTATTTTAACCAGCTGAGTCAAGTTCTCCTACTGAACTTGGAAATGAAAAGAGTTCTAGGGTCTGCCCCCTGGTTAGCAGGAACAGAGGCTCTGAGAAGCCAGTTACAAACCAATTAGAATGAGAGCCACTTGCGGTTACAGAAATCATTAAGTACAAATTGAAAGCTGAACAATTAGCAGCCTCTTCTGTGTTTTTTGGACCAAGGTTTCAACTGATTGATGGACTGGTACTGATTAATTCAGCTTCGGTGGGATTGGAGCACTGCAGGAAAACTTGTCTATAAATAGTGTTTCTTGGGAAAAAACTGCACCTCACTGATAACCCTGAGCATTGACACAAACCACAAAGGGCCAGTAAAGAGGACTGAAGCAGTTTTTCAACCTCTACGTACCCCCACCACTCCATTTCTCCTGCAGAGGATCTCACCCCAAAATATCGACATCCATTTCCCCAAAATATCAACATCCATTTCCATTTCCCAAAAATTATTGTTGGTGCAGCCAATTGGTTTTAGAAGTCGCATAATTAGTTAAACAGAGATCTGTTTTTGGGGACCTGTGTGCAGTCAAGGTGTTTCAATTGATTGTAGTAAAATTACTCCTGTATCTGGAAGGTTCAACTGCTGGTGAGTCAGTATCCTGGCAAAAACTACAACATGAAGATAAAAGAACACTCAAAGCAACTCCACAAAAAGGTCACTGAAAAACATGTCAGGAGATGGATACAAGAAAATTTCCAAGTCATTGAATATCCCTTGGAGGGCAGTTAAGTCAATCATCAAGAAATGGAAACAATATGGCACAACTGTAAATCTGCCTAGAGCAGGCCATCTACAAAAACTGAGTGACTGTGCAAGAAGGGGGCGAGTGAGGGAGGCCACTAAGAGACCTATGACAACTTTGGAGGAGTTCCAAGCCTCAGTGACTGAGATGGGAGAGGCTGCGCATATAACAACTGTTGCCCGGGTGCTTCACCAGTCACAGCTTTACGGGAGAGTAGCAAACAGAAAGCCACTGTTGAAAATAAATCACATAAAATCTCGGTTTGAGTTTACCAGAAGGCATGCAGGAGACTCTGAAGTCAGGTGGAATAAGGTTCTGTGGTCTGATGAAACCAAAGATGAGCCTTTTAGCCATCAGACTAAACTCTATGTTTGGTGTAAGCCAAACAACACACATCATCAAAAGCAGACCATCTCAACTGTGAAGCATGGCTGTGGCTGCATCATGCTGTGGAGAATCTTCACTACAGCAGACCCTGGAAGGCTTGTGAAGGTCGAGGGTAAAATGAATGCAGAAAAACACAGGGAAATCCTGGAGAAAAACCTGATGCAGTAAGCAAGAGAACTGTGTCTTGTGAGAAGATTTGTTTGCCAGCAAGACTATGACCCCAAGCATAAAGCCAAAGCTACACAGGAATGGCTTAAAACAACAAAGTTAATGTCCTGGAGTGGCCAAGTCAGAATCCAGTCCTCAACCCAATTGAGAATTTGTGGCTGGACTTGAAAAGGGCTGTTCACTCACAATCCCCATGCAATCTGACAGAGTTTGAGCAGTTTGGTAAAGAAGAATGGGGAAAAACTGTAGTGTCCAGATGTGCAAAGCTGATAGAGATCTATCCACACAGACTTAAGGCTGTAATCGCTGCCAAAGGTGCATCTACTAAATATTGACTTGAAGGGGGTGAATACTTATGCAATCAATTATTTTGTGTTTTATATTTGTAATTAATTTAGATCACTTTGTGGAGATCTGTTTTCACTTTGACACAAAAGAGTCTTTTTCTGTTGATCAATCAAAAGACAAATTAAATTCAATGTGATTCAGTATTGTAAAACTATAAAGTATGAAAACTTCTGGGGGGCAAGGGGAGCGTGGTGAATACTTTTGTCAGCACAGTTTAGCCATAAGAAGATGAATTCCATAAGAAAATTAATCTCAGGGTAGGATATGGAGACATATATGGACTTTAATAATAAATTTACACTGAACTATCGAATTTCAATAATTTACTCCTGAAGTTTGTCTGCTCACAAAGAAAGCATAGTTTCCATTACGGGAATATAACCATATAACCATATAACAATCACAGCACGGAAACGGGCCATCTCGGCCCTCCTAGTCCGTACCGAACTCTTAATCTCACCTAGTCCCACCTACCCGCACTCAGCCCATAACCCTCCACTCCTTTCCTGTCCATATACCTATCCAATTTTACCTTAAATGACACAACTGAACTGGCCTCTACTACTTCTACAGGAAGCTCATTCCACACAGCTATCACTCTCTGAGTAAAGAAATACCCCCTCATGTTTCCCTTAAACTTTTGCCCCCTAACTCTCAAATCATGTCCTCTTGTTTGAATCTCCCCTACTCTCAATGGAAACAGCCTATTCACGTCAACTCTATCTATCCCTCTCAAAATTTTAAATACCTCGATCAAATCCCCCCTCAACCTTCTACGCTCCAATGAATAGAGACCTAACTTGTTCAACCTTTCTCTGTAACTTAAGTGCTGAAACCCAGGTAACATCCTAGTAAATCGTCTCTGCACTCTCTCTAATTTATTGATATCTTTCCTATAATTCGGTGACCAGACCAGAACTGTACACAATTACTAATAATACACAAATAATGCCTGTCATTATTTAAGGATGTTGCAAAGAACTATTGCTGAAACATGAGATATTAAAAGCAAACAGTAATTTCAACAACTTAAGGACCTATTGACCAATAAAACTTATTTGATGATTTTAAGCAATAAATAGTGATGTGAACTTTAGGGAACATTAGCCGCATAAAATGCAGCCGGAACTTATTCAAAGTTGGCTTGTAAAATACATCCTAGAAATGCTTCACTCATCAAGTGTTCATTGGTAAAATTACAAACTGCATAGCATCTCCAATCTCACCCAAGGCAGGAGAACTCTCAATCTGACAGCCGATTGTGTAACTGTACCTTGTGAGCAACTTTGACTGTTCAGCCCCGATGCCAAGTGCCAAGTCCTTTTCCCTGTTCTTCCAAGTTGAAGGTTAATGCTGCCAAGCACTGGTTCAAGTTTTAAAGTTGAAGGAAAAATGTATTATTAAAGTACATATATGTCACCATATACAATCCTGAGATTCATTTTCTTGTGGACATACTCAACAAATATATTTAACCCTCAAGTTCTATCTAGGGAAGACAGTCTCACCCCACCAAATGTGTGAGATTGATGTGCAAAACCTCCTGTTTGGGTGGATGCTGTGTGATTTGTTTTCCTGTTACAAATCAGTACCATGAAATAACAGACAGTACACCACATGCAATTAAACGATTTAGATCTTAAATTCTTAATTGGACTAAAGGGTTAGTAAAGTAAAACAAAAAGAGAAGGGCCCATGTTAATGAAACAGTCTTATGTGCACGTTGGATCTCACGGTTTCCCTTCCCTTGGTCCTCCATCGATTTCCCTGGGCTTTGTTGACTCACGGCTCCACTCCGGTGTCTTCTCTCCTCATCTCCTGCCGACAAAAGACGGTGTCAAGCACACAACAGGAAAACACACTCCCCTCATGGGGTAGCTCACATTCCAAAGCACCCATTATCTCTAAGCACAACCCAACACTGCTTCTACAGGAAGACCATTACATGAGCAGTGAAACCTTTCCCAGGGTGTTACACTCCCCCCCACCCCACCAAATTTAGTCCTGTCCTCATGACATTGAGAAATTTGCTAACCCTTCATACAAAGCCCAAGGTCCAACCCAGGTGCAAAAGGCAGTGACATAACTCCACACAGCGATAGGTGCCACTCTGTTCCCCCGGTGCTACATAGGCCAGCCTATCCAGTGGTCTCCTGATTCTTTGAGACCTCCATACCCCCTCATCTACTTCTTCATGTTCCGACACTACTGGGGAGACTTCTGGTCTACCTGGCGAAGCCTCCTCTGGCCTATCACTCGTGCCCTCCTGCAACTCGGACCCCTCTGTCCCTTAGCTGAATCCTGGTTCATCCCTTGCAAGAACCCACTGAAACCCAGACTGTCCACAGGTAGCAGCTCCCTCCCCGATTTCACCTGACTCAGCGTGAGAAGGGTTGGGAATCTCTTCCTCAGTCAGTGGGGAGTTAGCAAAAGGCAGCATATACCACACCCCCATTTCCTCATCCTCTGAATCAGGGGCAGGGGCCAGTCTAATCTCTCCCGCTGTTGGTCCTTCAGTCACCTTGCGTCATCACAGAGTCCTCCTACTAGATGTAGGGTCCGGGTCGGGCTCTGGGTCAACCTGCACCTCCCGTCCCACAGGCAGAAGGTGGTTCCGATGGAGAATCTTGACCACTCCCATCCTCAGGTTTCACCTGGAAAACTGATACATTTGGTATCTGACTCTCCATCACATAGGACGTAGCCGCCCAGCGGTCAGCCAACTTATGCTTCCCAGGTTGCCCCAAATTCCTTATGAGGACTTGGTCTCCTGGTAAGAGTTGGGAAAACCTTACCTTTTGATCATGCCTCCTTTTATTTCCTTGATTCTGCTTGGTAACCGCAACCTCAGCTAATTCACAAGCCCTTTTTCAGCTCCCTTCTCATATCAGACATGTACTTCAGGTAAGTCTTCAGTGATAGGTCTTCCTCGCCAGTCCCAAAAGGTCGACTGGCAACCTTGCCTCATGCCCAAACATCAGATAATATGGTGAGTACCTGGTAGCTTCATTCCGTGTACAGTTGTAGCAGTGACACTTGTTCTTCGTGCTGATCTCCAGGGTCCCGAGCATGTCTAGCAAGGTCGAATTAAACCTCTCTGGCTGGGGAATCACCCTGTGGGTGATAAAGCGTAGTCCTCAACTTCCTGGCTCCGAGCATGCTCAGTAACTCATGTATGAGCCTACTCTTGAAATCCCATCCTTGATCACTATGTATCTGTCTAGGAGGCCGTAATAAATGAAATACTTCTCCCATAACACGTTGGCCACAGTGGACACCCTCTGATCCTTGGTAGGGAAAGCCTGCGCATAATTAGTGTAGTGGTCTGTGATGCCTAAGACATTCATCGTGTTGCTGGCATCGGGTTCTATGGACAGGAAATCCATACACACCAGATCAAGGGGGCCCGCACTCTGCAAGTGGGACAAGGGAGCTGCACGTGTAGGCTGCACCGTATGCATCGAATGCACGACGTGCAGTATTCTTCCGCCTCTGGCTTCATTCAGGGCCGGTGGAACTGATCTCTGAGCAATCCATAGGTCTTTTCAATCCCTAAATGTCCAGAATGATCATAGAGTGACTTCAACACACTCCTCTGAATCTTCTCTGGCAGAACCAGCTGGCAACACCAAGGCCGGTCTGGAGGCAGCGTGACCCCGTATAGGATCTGGTTCCTCAACTCCATTCTGGGCCATTCTCTCAGTAATGGAGGTACCACAGCTTGTTTTGTCTTCTCTGCTTGGACCATGTCTCCCTTTTCAACTGCTGACCAAATGGTACCGATGCCCGGGTCATCTCACTGAGCAGCTGCCAATTCCCCAGGACTCAACTCCGGTAACTGGCTTGTCTTCAGAGCAGTCAGGTTACAGTAAGCTTGTGGAATGGCATCATCAGAAGCCCCCAGTTGAACTACTGTTCGATCCTGCCCCTACCTTCCCTCTGCCTTCACCTTCATGCACAGAAGCTGATTTAAAGGGTGACTCACTTTTGCATAGCCCTTCACAAACCTCTGATAGTAACCACAGAACCCGAGGAACGAGCAGAAAGTGCTCACAGCCTGGGGCATTGGCCATGTGGTCACCTTCTCTATCTTAAACAGATCCATAGCTACTCCATCATGAGACTATGTGCCCAACGTAGTTGACAGTCGTCTTGTTGAACTGACACTTGTCAGGGAACACTTTAACCCTTCAGCTTTCAGGCAGCCCAGCTCCTTCAGCAGCCTCACTTCATGTTCCTCCAAGATGGACCCAAACACTATGAGGTCATCCAGATACACCAATACCTCAAGCAAGTTCATATCCCCCACCATTTTCTCCATGACACACTGGAAGTTTGCAGGGGCTCCCAATATGCCCTGGGGCATCCTTTCAAACTGGAAGAATCCCAGTGGACATATGAATATCATCTTCTCTTTGTCAGCCTCACTCATGGGGATCTGGTAACATCCACTCCTCAAGTCCAGCACACTGAAGCACTTCACACCATTCACACAGGCCAGCGCATCTTCGATCCTCAGGACCGTATACTGGTTGGGGATGGTGTGTTTGTTCAGAGTCCTATAGTCCACACTCATCCATACCTTCCCATTCTCCTTTCCAGCCACTACTACTGGGGATGCATAGGGGCTTCGGGACTCAGTGATGATCCCAACTTCCTTCAACTTACACAAATGCTGCCAAACATCCTGCACGTCTGCAGGGGTCAGTCACCATGATCTTTCTCTGAACAGGGTGTCCTCGGTCACCCGGATAGTGTGACGAGTGCTCCTGGAACAACCCACATCAAACTTGTCAGTGGAGAAGACACCTTCCATCTTCAACATCTTCTCTACCAGCCTCCTCTTCCAACCTATAGGAACTGGGGAGTCCCCAAAGTTGAATGACTCAATGGGCATCTGCAGTTCGGGCCTCATCAGTACCCCTGTAGGCATGCACAACTCCTCTTCAAGGTCTTCCAAGAGGGCCTCGCCCTCAGGCATTCCAGGAAATTTGGAGTTTCCCATCACTCTCGCTACTTCCCCGGGCCATAACACAATTGGCTTGGACTGGGTGAACCACACAGTTCCTCGCCTAAGGTCGTTATCCGGCCCATTGCAGCCACGCACTTCCTCAAAAGCAGCTGGAAACACCAGGTGAACAAACAATGTTCTCAGGAAGCTCTCTCCATCTCTCTCCAGCTTTCTCCTTGCAGCCCCCATGAGCCCCCTCACAAGAGGGGTGTTGGTCCCCACAAGTATTGAAATGCCACCCTTCTCAACGGGACAAACTTGTACTAATGTATCACGGGCCTCAGCCTCCGAAAACTCCAGGTTCACTGACAAATAACCATCATACGGATAATCACTTGCACTAAGATCTCTAATGCACTAGTGGTGTCAATGGTAAATACATCAAATACTGGTTGTAAAACAAACGGTACAACAAAGTGGCCTGCGACCCTGGTCAAATATGGCTTTAGCGTAAATACCCTCTATCTGTAGCGATACATCGGAGCTTGGCCCCATTAAGCCTTCAGGAAAAGGGGTTTTTGCTTTAGGTTGTTCCTTGATATATTGCTGGGAATGTGTTCTCCCCGAAACGCCAGGCCATTCCCTCACTGGGTCTCTAAGTTTTCCCAATGTCTTTCTCTTCAGGGATTCACTCTCTGAAAGGTTTCCTGTCGTTCACACTCCCGCCTGAAAAGTCCCTCTTCAACACAATTATAACAAACAATACTGACCACTCCCCTTCTCTCGTGACACTGGCTACCAGTAGCCCTCCATATAGTCCATCCCCTTATAGAATCCACCTCCCTATCAGCTCCATCATATGGAGGCGGGGGGGGGTCACACCTGCGACATCTCTGTTCTCAACTCTGCCACAATCTCCTCTACGGCTCCCCAGGGCAGGCTATCGGTGGTCACTTTACCGCAGGGGACCACTACTGAGAACTGTATTCTGCTGACGAAGGCCACCGGCACCTCTGATGCCTTCTCCTGCTCCCGTACTTCTCTGATCAGCTCAACAAATGAGGGAGGGGTCACATCTTATGAGACAGTTGGAGACCCCAAGTGATCAGGTTCTGGGACTGGGTTCCTTTCGCTGTTTGGTCCATCCTTAACTGATTCACCTCAGCCGGCTGAATGGCCCCTCTTCACCGAAAGCAATTTGCCTGTCTCTCTAGCTAAAAAATGCAGACAGAAAACTTCTCCCCTCCTCCTGACACATCTACCCCACTCAACACGGACACACTCGTTACCAGTAACCCTGTGGATTCAGACCACTGTTCAACCCCGGCAGCATCCATATCCCACGTATTGTAATCACTTCACTGGACAAAAGTTTAGCACAGACTTAAACACACAACCTACAGGTTCAGTGCAGCATCACACAGCATCTAACGAAATCAATCCTGAGCAATGCGCCCACAATTGTTACCCTCAGGTTCCATTGGTAGCATGTCTAGGGAAGACAGTCTCACCCGACCAAATGGGAGAGATTCAGGTGCAAAAACCTCCTGTTCATGTGGATGCTGCGTGATGTGTTTCCCTGTTACAAATCAGTACCATGAAGTAACAGACAGTACACCATATGCAATTAAATGATTTAGCTTCATAATTCTTAATTTGACTAAAGGGTTAGTAAAGTAAAACAAAAAGAGAAGGGCCCATGTTAATGAAACAGTCTAATATGCATGTTGGATCTCACGGTTTCCCTTCCGCTGGTCCTCCATCGATTTCCCCGGGCTTTGTTGACTCACGGCTCCACTCCAGTGTCTTCTCTCCTCATCTCCTGCCGACAAAAGACGCAGATCAAGCACACAGCATGAAAACACACTCCCTTCATTGGACGGCTCACATTCCAAAGCCCCCGTTATCTCTAACCATCACCCAAATTCTGCTTCTACAGGAAGACCATTACATAAGCAATGAAACCTTTTCCCTGGGTGTTACACATATACGTAATACTAATGATAACAAAATCAGTGAAAAACCATCCAACTTGGGCGTTCAACCAGTGTGCAAAAGACAACAAACTGTGAAAATACAAAAGAAAGAAACAATAATATAAATAAATAAGCAGTAAATATCAAGAACATGAGATGAAGAGTCCTTGAAAGTGAGTCCATAGGTTGTGGGAACATTTCAATGATGGAGCAAGTGAAGCTGAGTGAAGTGGTTCAAGAGCCTGATGGTTGAAGAGCGATAACTGTTCCTGACACATGAGGTACTGCAGACGCTGCAAATCCAGATGTGCTGGAGGAGCTCAGCAGGTCAGGCAGCATCTATAGAGAGGAACAAATATTGACATTTCATGCTGAAACCCTTCATCAGAACTGTTCCTGAACCTGGTGGTGAAAGTCCTGAGGCTCCTGTCCCTTCTTCCTGATGGCAGCAGTGAGAAGTGAGCATGTCCTGGATGGTGGGGATTCCTGATGATGGATGCTGCTTTCCTTCAACAACGTTTCATGTAGATGTGATCAATGGTGGAGAGGGCTTTACCCGTGATGGACTGGGCCATATCCACTACTTTTTGTAGCAATTTCCATTCAAGGGCATTGGTGTTCCCATCCCAGGCTGTGATGTACTCAGTCAATATACTCTCCACCACACGTCAACGAAGTTTTTCAAAGTTTTATGCTGTATGCATCTTGCTGTCCGATGTTCCAGGGAATGACATCTGCTGTTGACCTGTTGTTCTGGTAGGCAAATTGGAGCAGATCTAAGTCACTTCTCAGGCAGTTTCATCATCAACCTCTCAAAGCTCTTCATCACTGTGGATGTAAGTGCCTCTGGATGACAGTCATTGAGGTAGGTTGTCACGTTTTTCTTAGGCACCGATATAATTGAAGCCTTCTGGAAGCAGCTGGGTATCTCAGACTGCCGAAGCGAGAGGTTAAAGGTATCGGTGAACCCACCAACCAGTTGATCAGTACAGGTCTTTAACACGTGGTCAGGTACCCTGTCTTGGCTGGATACTGCTCATCGGTTCACCCTCCTGAAGGCAGCTGGCAGGTCGGCTGAAATCTTACGATCAATGGGGGATGTGAGTTTTTGTGATGGTCTCTCCAGGCTTTGGTGGTCAAAGCGAGCACAGAAGGCATTGACCTCATCTGGAAGCGAACCCCTGCGGTCTCCTGTATCTCTTGATTTAACTTCATAAGAGGTGACAGTATTGAAGCCCGCAGCTGCCGAGTATCCTTTGTTGATTCAACTTTTGTTCTGGAGTTTCCACTTCGCTCATGAGGTGGCTTTCTGGAGATTGTACCTGGACCTTTTGTAACTTCCTTGGTGATCAGACGTGAATGCCTCTGATCTGACCCTCAGCAGATTCCAGATCCCATTGTTCATCCAGGGTTTCTGATTGGGGAAGACGTGGAATGATTTTGTGGAGATGCACGCGTCTACACCTGTTTTACTGACTTTCCAGATGAGAATAGGACTGCACCAGAGCAGAATTTTGCTGAAGGTAGACTAGAACCTGCCTGTCCAGTTTATTACCAAGTGAAAATCAAACATCGTATTCTGTGCAAATACCTCAGGGAATATTTCAGACCTGTACTCAAATTACTGGCAAATGATTGCATTCCTATTAATAATACTTGGCTTTGTTCTAATTTATCGTTTCTAATCTATTAAAACTGTTACCTTTGTTGCTTTGTTGCCTCTGTCAAGATACTTTAAAAATCATCTCAAAAGTGCTTTCTCTTTCAACAGCATCAATATCAATTGTATTCTGCCTCGGGGTCTGCACAGTACTGAAACCAATTAAAATTAATCCAAATTGGTTTTTTTTAAATACTCAAAATTTTCTTCCTTGCTTAAAAGTTATAAACTATTGAGCTGAGAGAGGCAATGACGTGATGGCGGGATCTCTGACTACCCCACCCTCCACTCCTTTGCCCAAATGCTCTCACCTCATACCGGTAACAACAGCCATCAAGTGAGGCATCGGCCGTTGAACCTACAGCGTTATTGGGTCAAGAGCATTTGACCTCTTTCTGATATAAATGTATTTAAAATTGGAGAGACTCTACAAAGATTATGTATTCTTAATGCAGCAGTCTTTTTTCATCCATTTATGTGATTTGCCTGGTAAAGGCAGGATTTACAGTCCGCCCCAATTACGTTTTAATCTAATATGGTTTGCGAGGCATTCACAGAAGGTACTTAAGAGCCGACCACATTGCTCTAGGGTTGGATCCAGATGTGGATCAGTTCTCCACATTGATGGTGGATTTTCTTTCCTAGAAAACAGATGTTTTCTAATGACAATGGGCATTTTCATGGCATCTGTTACTGATACCAACTCGTTATTCCAGATTTAAACCCTGACCAGTCATTAAAAGACAGTACATTCTCCAGATGAAGTCAACCATATCTTCCACAACAGCTGTGCCACCAGCTTTGAGCTCTGTGGCGCTCCAATTGTTTCCACTGGCCTGACATCTTGCTGTCATGACATTTTCCAATGACACACTGCTGCTGTTCCAAAGGTTTACATAAAGGGAGCCTCATGCCAGTCCTACCTTGTCAAGACTGAAACATAAACTGTACAGAATCTTCATCTGCTGAGAGTCCTTACTCAGAAACCCAGACCCGTCAGTCACCTTACTGGGTGATGCTCACACTGTGATGAATCACATTGCCAGGGCATTTTGTTCTGTGTGGCAGTAAATGGATTGTCACTGGGCACGGCTGAACTCTAGGGACAGGATTTGTAATTCAAAGAGTTTTTAACTTACTTGTCTGGTCAGTAACCTGTTGCAGGGAAGATGTGGTTAAACTGAAAAGAGAGCAGGGAAGGAAGGAAGAGGTTGGCTAGGCTCGGTCTTTATTCTGAGAATAAGATGGCCAGATAAAGTAGATGGCAACGGTCTCTCCCCAGGGTAGGGGAATCCAAAACTCAGAGCCTGGGCTTCTGGTGAGGAGGGAAAGGGACTTTTTCACACAGCACAGAGGGAGGTGATGATATGGAATGAGGAAGTAGTTGAGGTGGATACAATAGAGTCATTTAGGAAGCACTTGGAGAGGCTTATGGTGGAGAGAGGCTTATAGAGATAGGCAACAACAGGGAATTGGGACTGGCTGGGGCACTGGGAACTGTGGACAGTTAGGGACAAGGAGCCTGTATCTGTCTAAAACTGCTCAATGATTCAATGTTAATATCTTGTCTTTGATTCTTCACGCATGCAGAGAAGAGTTTTTTTAACATGAAGAGCAGGAATTTCTTCTCAGCCTAACAGGTTTATTACTGTCTGTACAAGAGCTGATACTCCATAGGTTCTGTTCCCCTACATTGTAAAGTTTTCTCTAATCCTGTTTTCAGAATGAGAATGCAAATGAAATACATTTGACATCATGTTTATCACAAATGCAAAGGCTAGGTTCTATTTGTGCATTTGGTTGATAAAATCCATGGCTGTTTACACAAATGGGGTTTTAGGCAGGCTGGTATTGATCTAGATAATTTCCACCTGAATCTGAGACAAATTATTGACAACAATAAAGTTTAAAGAACACTGGGTTAGAAATGCACTCAGTGGCTGCTTTATTCAGATACCTCCTGTACCTAATAAAGTGGCCACTAAATGTTCTTGATCTTCTGCTGCTGTAGCCCATCCACTTCAAGGTTCAACATGTTGTGCATTTAGAGATGCTCTTCTGCACACCACTGTGGTAATGCGTGGTTATTTGAGTTCCTGTCACCTTCCTGTCAGCTCGAACCAGTCTGGCCATTCTCCTCTGACCTCTCTCATTAACAAAGTGCTTTCACCATGGAAATGCTGCTCACTGGATTTTTTTTTCTCACCATTCTCTGTAAACTCTGGAGATTGTTGTGTGTGAAAATCCCAGGAGATCAGCAGCTTCTGAGATACTCAAACCACCCCATCTGGCACCAGCAATCATTCCACGGTTAAACTCACCTGGATCTCATTTCTTCCCCATTCTGATGTTTGATCTGAACAACAACTGAACCTCTTGACCATGTCTGGGTACTTCTATGCACTGAGTTGTTGCCAAATGATTGGCTGATTAGATATTTGCGTTAACAAGCAGGTGTACAGGTGTACCTAATAAAGTGGCCACTGAGTGTGTATATCACATATTAATGTTGGGATATTTCATTGGAATACCCTCTTTCAGATTCTGATTCCTGAGGTATGAGATTAATAAGATCCAGGGAATTAGAAGTTATATTAATGATGTCAAGACAATAACTCTTGAATTTGAATCAGAACAACCACTAAGCACATCAACATGGAGAAAGCATGTCACAGGAAAGCAGCACCCATCGTCAGAAAAACCCACCTACCAGGTCATGCTGTCTTTTTACTGCTGCCATCAGGTAGAAGGTGCTGGAGTCTCAGGACCCACACCACCAGGTTCAAGACCAGTTATTAACCCTCACACATCAGGCTCCTAAACCAAAGGGAATAACTTCACTCTCCCCATCACCATCTATGGACTCACTTCCAAGGACTCTACATCTCACATTATTGCTTTTTCATTATATTATTATTATTTTTTCTTTCTTTTTGCATTTGCACAGTTTATTGTCTTTTGCACACTGGTTGTCCACCTGTTCATATGGTCCTTCATTGATTCTATCATGGTTTTTGGATTTACTGAGTATGCCTGCAAGAAAATTAATGTCAGGGTTGTATATGGCATCATATATGTGTTTTGAAGTTTACTTTGTACTTTGAAAATTAGGTTTATTTTTCACTCACATTTGCCATAAAGTTTGATACTTTGCAGAAGTACAGTGTCTATATATATCAAAATTACTATAAGTTTCAAAAAGAAATATTAATTACATAGTGCAGGAAGAGAGCAGAGTAGTGTTCATAGGTTCTTGGATCATTCAGAAACCTGATGGTGAAAAGGAAGAAGCTGTTCCTAAAAGGTTGAGTGTGTATTTTAGCCTCCTCCCTGAAGGTTTTCAATAGGTGCATTTAATGTCAGAGAAACGTATATAATATACATCCTGAAATTATTTTTCTTCACAAACATCCATGAAGACAGAGTACCCCAAAGAATGAATGACAGTTAAATGTTAGAACCCCAAGCCCCACCAGCTCCCCCTCCCACACACAAGCAGCAGCTAAGCAATGAACCCCCTCCCACACCAACAAAAAAGCACCCCCCCACTGAGCACTCAGCGTGTGACAAAGCATCAATAAAGACACAGAGTTACAGTACCCCAAAAACTACTCATTCACCAGGTAATTCAACATACTATAGGCTCTCTCTCCCTAATGAGGGAAAAAGAGGTGCCCCCAGTGGCAAGCCCTCGCTGGTGTGAGTCTATAATCATGGATGCTGCCTGATTGAGCATCTCCTTTTGAAAGTGCCCTCGATGCTGGGGAGGCTACTGTCTATGGTAAAGATTACTTTCTGCAGATTTTTCCAATCTTGTCTATTGGAGCCTCCTACCAGATGGTGAAGCAGCCAGTCCCAACGCTCTCCACTGTACTTTTGTAGAAATTTGCTTAGAGTCTTTCGTGACATACCTTTTGGTGATACCTTTTGATATCATAAATTAGAATCAGAAAGAACAGCATCAATTTGCACATAGAGCCTGCTGTTTTCCATCTTTAATGTCTCAAACATCTGTCTGAGATAAATGAAAATTATTGGTGGTTTAAATTTTGAGGGTACAGTATTGTGGCACTCGGGGAGGGGGGCATGGTTGACAGCCCTCTCCAGCATTCCTGGTGGCCAGCACTATTTATTGTTCTTGTTTTAAAATGTGTTTGTGGGATTATGGTAGGATGTTTGTTCATTTATTGTTCCATTTTAGCTTGGGTTATACTGTTATTTACTTGTGTGTTTGTGGGTCACCCTGACTGTAACTGGGTGTGTGATGGTCACCTCCCCGTCAGTGTGAGAGTGAGTGAGTTCTCTCCCCACCCCGGGTCATAGTGCCCAGTCTGGTTCTGTGCTCATTGCAGTAAAAATGGCTGTTGAGTTAAATGAGTTTTTCTCATCTGTCATCATGGACTGAATGCTCGTCACGGTATTAAACAAAAGAAGATGGCATCATTCCTGTGGAGACAGAAGGGATAGTAGTTACTGGAATCTGTAGCAAAAGCAACCTTTTGGAGGAAATCAGTGAGTTGAGCAGTACCTGTGGGAGCAAAACAACATCGATATTTTAGGTTAAGAAAGGAGATGGCAAGTACAAAGGGAAGAGTGGGAGCAGTGGAAAAGGATTCTGCTCTTAATAATGGCCACTGCCTTGCGAGAAGCAACTGCCAGCTTTTCCCATCTCATCGGGAAGTGTATCAAATAGGGCCTTTGGCAGAGAATGAGTGATAAAACAGATTTTGTATTCAATTGTAACCGGGAGATACAGTAGACTACAGATGTTGGAAGCTTGAGCAAGAAAAAAAATCAAACTGGTGTGGTATCTCAGTAGGTTGAACAGCTTCTGTGGGGGGCAAAGGGACAATTCCTTAACCTCAACAGATTCTACCTGATATGCTGAGTTCCTCCAGCATTTTTTTTGTATTAAACTAACTGGCTTTGTTTCCAAGCAAATCAAACAAGGGCTGTTGGCAAGCTTCTTATTCTGGCTGAAAACGTTTGTGTTTTCAGGTCAGCTCATCGTGTGCTCTTCTCTTCCTGGCTTTGCTAGGATTCCTGAGCTTGCTCAGTCAAACCAGCTCAGGATCACTGAACACCACTGTACCACTCCTAAATGGGGTTGACAGGTCGGCACCGGGAGGACTGACTGGCAAGTCTCAAACTAAGGTGCAAAGTCTACAGAACAGGGGTTATCCATCGATGGCTGAGATGAAGAGAACTTTCTTCACTCAGAGGGTTGAGAATCCTTGGCGTTCTCTTGAGAATGGTGGAGGTTGAGTCATTAAATCTATTCAGATCTGAGATAGGCACCAACAGATGACAGGATAAAAACATTTCATCCTTAGCTTTCCATTCAAATAAAAGATATAATGTGGGATTTAGCATCAGTTTTTTTTACTTTCATTACAATACCAGCTATTTTTGTTGAAATGTGCAATAAAGCTTTCTTGAAATCCATTGCTTTGAATACACAGGACAACTAAGATTTTGCTTCCTGAATACCTTTGGGATTTTGGGCTGCTGATCATAAAAATTACCATGAAATTTCAGTATCATGCACCATTCTTTGAAATTACATACATTTGTTACTTCGATCCATAACTCAAGTCAAGTAAAATTTTGCCCACAACATAAGCTGAAAATGTTTCTATCTTGTCCAGAGATGCCTGGGCATGACTAGGCAGGGTGGATGCTACATGGCAGGACAGGATTTAGAAAGACTATAAAAGCATCATGCACGTGTCGCTTCATGCATTGTGCTTACATGTGTATCAGTCTGTGATCTGCATGCATAGCATATTGTGTGTAACTGTATCTTCAGAATTATTTGTGATTGCAACATCTCTCACCAATGTTGTAACAGCTGCGATACTTTCTGTTATATTTGTGGCGAGTACACACTTAAGTCAAAGATGGAGCATGACTCCTCTTATTAAGAAAGCCCATGAGCTCTACTTTGGGTGTAAAATTGGTGACTAAGACAAAGCCTAGGCTACTCCCGTTGGTTGCACAACATACACTGTCGATCTTAGAGCTTGGATCAGAGGAACTCAGAAGTCAATGCCATTCATTCTCCTGATGATATAGCGAGAACAGAAGGATCATGTGACAGAGTGCTACTCTTATCTGACCAGTGTGTCTGATTTCTCTGCTAAAAACAAGAAATCCATTGACTACCCCAATCTCCCCTCAGCTATGAGACCTGTGTCGCATGGCGGTGGTCTTCCGGTACCGAAGCCACCAGAGACATGGAGTCTAGAGGACGCAGATGATGATACCATGATGCACGAGCCTCAGATAGAAAACAAAATGGAAAATGATATAAATTTTGAACCCTTTATACATCAAGTAAGCATCATCTGGGCTAACTGACCTGGTCAGAGATTTGGGTTTATTAAAGGCAAGAGCAGTATTACTGGGTTCAAGACTGCAAGGATGGAATCTGCTGTCACCAGGCACAGAAGTTTCCGTGAAGGATTTCGATATTTGAGACAGATGTTTCCTGGAATAACTGACGCCAAGATTAAGGAAGGCATTTTTTTTGGTCCATAATCAAACAGGTCATCAATGAAGGCAATTCAAAGAACTTCTAGTGGGACTGGAGAAAATCGCATGTAAGACATTCAAGGATATTGAAAACTTACAGAGCATTTAACTACATGCAGCTGGTCGACAACACGTTTCGAGCATACAAAACCATGGAGTGCAACATGTCACAAAAGATTCATTTTCTGCGTTCCCATTTAGACTTCTTCCTTGAAAATCCTAGTGCTGTCTGTGAGGAGCACGGTGAAAGGTTTCACCAGAACATGGAGAACCAGTGTAAGGACAACTGGAATCCATAAATTCTGGCTGATTATTGTTGACAATTAAGCGAGAAGCCTCAGACGCTGAGTACAAATAAAAATCATCAACAAAATATTTTAACTTAGTTGAACCAGGGCAAAGCATTAACACCATTATGCAGTTAAGCTCATTATATTCAACAAAAGTTAACTTCTTGTTTCACCAAACTCCTACATGATGTAAGTAGTATAAAATATATTTGTGTTCAGCTTCAGGTGGTCTATCATAATCACATAAAGTTTCTGAGGAAGCAACACTTAAAAAAAATTAGTAATGCATCCTGCATTTTTACAACCAATCAACCTCAAATTATATCACCAAATACTCATGGCATCCATTTCCAAATCGTTAATCCATTTATGTCATCACATACCAGGGATATTAGGTAAATATCAGTTTCCAATTGTTTTCAAATCCTTTCATGACCTGCTTCCTCTCCTTCTCTGTCATCCATTGATCATTCTGCCTCTGGGACAGCTGTGGTTCTCTACTTCAGGCCTCTCATTACTCTGATTACTCTTCCATTAGCAACATTCCTTTAGAGCAGGGACAAGGAGAAATTGCTTTAGCAGCAGGGTGGTGAATCTGTGGAATTCATTGCCACAACTGGCTGTGGAGGCCAAATCCTTGGGATATATTTAATATTTTTTATTAGTTAGAGATACAACACAGTAACAGGCCCATCCAGCCCTATGAGCCTGCACCCTCAATTACACCCCTGAGGCCAATTAACCTGCTAATCTGTACGTCTTTGGACTGTGGGAGGGAAATGGAGCACCCAGAGGAAACCCACGCAGTCACAGGGAGAACGTACAAATTCTTTACAGGCAGCAGTGGAATAGAACCCGAATCGCTGGCGCTGTAAAGTGTAACGTTAATCGCTACGCTATTGTGCTGATAGGTTCTTGATTGGTAAGGGCATTAAAGATTATGGGATGAAGAGTGCAGGATGGGGTTGCGTGGGATAACAAATTTGCTATGATCATATGGCGGAGTAGACTCAAAGTCTGTCCCCATGCTTAATGGCCTTTGTATGCCAAAGCTCCAGCCTTTGGACTTCCCTCTGGAAACCTCTCCTGCCTGTCAGCCCCTTCTCCTCCAAACTGATTTTACACAATTTACAAGGATGTTGCCCAGTCTGGAAGTCCTGATTTATAAGGAAAGGTTGAGTAGGTTAGGACTTTATTCCTTGGAACATAGAAGATTAAGAGGAGATTTGATAGAGGCATACAAAATTATGAGGGGACTACAACAATTGTCATGGGTTAAGGGTGAAAGGTGAAAAGTTTAAGGGGAACATGAGGGGAAACTTATTCATATAGAAGGTCATGAGGGTGAGGAATGAGCTGCCAGCACAGGGGTGCATGTGAGCTCAATTTCAACGTTTAAGAAACGTTTGGATAGGTGCATGGGTAGTAAGGGTATGGAGGGCTCTTGTCCGGGTGCAGGATTATGGGAGTAGGCAATTTAAGTGGTTCAGTATGGACTAGATGGGCCAAAGGGCCTGTTTTTATGCTATATTTTTCTATGACTCTAAAAGCTTAATTATTGAGTTGTACCGGACTTGACAGGTGCTATTGCAGCAAATACATCCGCTGGCCCTGTGTCATTTCAGAACTGCCGCTGAAATGCCAGTTGCTGCGGGTGCAAGTCGATATTGAGCAAGGTAAGTGAATATTAACCAAGACTCCAAATCTATTCCTTCTACCCACTTCATGTCCTTACATGGCTCAGTGTTAAATTTTGTTCAATAATGCTTCTGCGAATCACCTTATAATATTGCAATTATATTGAAATGGCCTGTGAAAATGTAAATTGTTTTTGTAGACATTAGCAATGACTGTTATCGTTCCCTGAATAAAGCACTGAATACAATCACTCCACAAAGTTACATAATATAGGCAAGTGTTGTAATATAATTGCATCCCAATGTCATTTTGGATACTGTTGATAGCTCGTTATTTGCTTTATTAAACTATTTAAGCAGTTTGGTAAAATGCTGCTTTGTAAATCAGTCCCAGGTTACTATGATTTTATATGTAACATGCTTGAAGACAACAGTGATGGCTTTTTGTGTTGTCTTGACAATGTTGAGCACCATTCCAGGTCAGATATTACAGAGGAGCTCTTCAACTGATAATTGCAGCACATACATTTCAGCTTAGTGCAATTCCATTTGGAAACAATGAAAACGGATGAATACTAAATCATCAAGCAAACAATTCAAAACCAGAATTGCTTTTAGTGTGCTCCAATTTAACATAAAAGAAATATCAATATTATGTTTCTTTCATTTTCCTGTTAATATGCTCAAGACCTTTGTGACTTGATTTAGATTAATTACTATTATCATTGTGATAAGAGCTGAAGAGAGCATCGACCAATCAGGGATGACGTCGCTTGTTGAAATGGCTGAAGTAGAAGGAAAGGGGCACAGTTGTTTGGTGTTTAAGTTGATAAGCTGACTGCCATAAGCCCAGCACATTCTCTGTCCATGTTGGTTGTTGTTGCAAATGAAGTATTATGTTTCAATGCCATACGACAAATAAAGCTAATCTTATTTCTATAATCTTCAGTTCATATCATCGAAGTTAAATTTGACAAATGACATAGATCTGGAGTTAAAAGCCAGCGTCAGCAGTTGTGACAGTAAAATTACTGGATTTTTATTTAAAAACCCATCTGGTTCATTAACATCCAATAAGGAAAGAAATTGTTTCATTCTTTGCTGATCTGTAAACCAGCCAGCATAATCAAAGACCCACCCACCATGGGCAATCTCTCTTTTCCCTCCCCCACCAGGCTCAAGAACAGCTTCGACCCTGCATTATAAGTCTATTGATAGTTCCCAAACTTGATAAAATGGATTCTTGACCTCACAATTTACCTCCTTATGAGCTTGCACCTAATTGATTACTTACTTTCTCTACAATTGTTACACTTTATTGTTTTAACTTGTTCTAACTTAATGTAAGGTTGTTATGGTCCGGTCTGGAGCCCGCATTCTAGTTCTTGATCCGGTCCATGGACTCCGGACTCCGGGTCCTTTGACCTTCCCTCGGTTCACCTTGTGCAGAGTCCTCTGGGTGGCCACATCTTGGCTTCTTTGTGCTCAAGGAGGCGCACCTGATGCCTATCGATTGGCGGTCTCTCTAAGGGACTCTGGGACTGAGTATAGTTGGAAAGTTGTCCTGTTCCGACCTGGTTGTTCTGTTCATCCTGGTTTGGAGTACCCACCGTTATAAATGAGTTCTGCGAGTGAGTCTGGAAGTCACTCTAGACCGAGATCCCTTCCTATCCCTTGCCTCTGTCGGGTAAGTCAGGCCGGACTGCCGTCACCCGGCGGGGGACTCTGCCCCTTCTGATCCCTCGCCTCCTATGGGTTGTGCCCAGGCCCCTGTGTCCTGCCTGGGAGGTCCGGGCCCTGCCCAGGAGTTCTGCGGCCCGCCCAGAGAACTCTGACCCTTCCTATTCCTCGCCGCCGATGGGTTGTGCCCCATGACCTGCCCAGGTGCCCCGTGACCTGCCCAGGCCCCTGTGTCCTGCCTGGGAGGTCCGGGCCCTGCCCAGGAGTTCTGCAGCCCACCCAGAGGACTCTGACCCTTCCTATCCCTCGCTGCTGACGGGTTGTACCCTGCGACCTGCCCAGGTGCCCCGCGATCTGCCCAGGCCCCTGTGTTCTGCCTGGGAGGTCTGGGCCCTGCCCAGGAGTTCTGCGGCCCACCCAGGGGGCTATCCTCCCAGCATTCCTAGTCCCAAAAACCCATTCTCTAGCCTAGCCAGAAAACCAGGTATGATTTGCAGAGGGCTATTTCAAGGGTGAAGAGACAATTTCGAATGAGGTTGGAATAGAACAACTCTGGCAGGGTTTACAAGATATTACTTCCTACAATGTGAAACCCACTAGCATGAATGGCAACGATGCTTCACTACCAGATGAGCTCAATGCCTTCTACGCCCTCTTTGAAATGCAGAATATAACTACAGCTGTGAAGATTGCTGCTGCACTTGTGATCATCTATCTCAGAGGCAGATGTCAGGCTGTCTTTAAAGAGGGTGAATCCTCGCAAGGCGGAAGGTCCCGATGGAGTACCTGGTAAGGCTCTGAAAACCTGTGCCAACCATCTAGTGGAAGTATTCAAGGACATTTTCAAACTATCACTGCTATGGGCCGAAGTTTCCACTTGCTTCGAAAAGACAACAATTATACCAGTGCCTAAGAAGAATAATGTGAGCTGCCTTAATGACTATTGCCTAGTAGCACTCACAATGACAGTGATGAAATGCTTTGAGAGTTTGGTCACGACTAGACTGAACTCCTGCCTCAGCAAGGATCTGGACCCATTGCAATTTGCCTATCACCACAATCGGTCAATAGCAGATGCAATCTCAATAGCTCTTCACACAGCTTTAGACCACCTGGATAACACAAACACCAACGTCAGGATGCTGTTCACCGACTATAGCTCAGCATTTAATACCATCATTCCCACAATCCTGATTGAGAAATTACAGAACCTGGGCCTCTGTACCTCCCTCTGCAACTGGATCCTCAATTTCCTAACCGGAAGACCACAATCTGAGCAGATTGGTGATAATATCTTCTCCTCACTGACGATCTACACTGGTGCACCTCGGGGGTGTGTGCTTAGCCTGCTGCTCTACTCTCTATATACACATGACTGTGTGGTTAGGCATAGCTCAAATACCATCAATAAGTTTGCTTATGATACAACCATCATTGGTAGAATCTCAGGTGGTGACGAGAGAGCGTACAGGAGTGAGATATGCCAACTAGTGGAGTGGTGTCGCAGCAACAACCTCGCACTCAGTGTCAGTAAGACGAAAGAGCTGATTGTGGACTTCAGGAAGGGTAAGACGAAGGAACACGTACCAATCCTCACAGAAGTGGAGAGAGTGAGCAGTTTCAAGTTCCTAGGTGTCAAGATCTCTGAGGATCTAACCTGGTCCCAACATATCAATGTAGTTATAAAGAAGGCAAGACAGTGGCTATACTTCATTAGCAGTTTGAGGAGATTTGGTTTGTCACCTAAAACACTCAAAAACTTCTATAGTGCAAACACGAGGAAATCTGCAGATGCTGGAAATTCAAACAACAACACACACAAAATGCTGGTGGAACACAGCAGGCCAGGCAGCATCTATAAGGAGAAGCACTGTCGATGTTTCGGACCTGATGAAGGGTCTCGGCCCAAAATGTCGACAGTGCTTCTCCTAATAGATGCTGCCTGGCCTGCTGTGTTCCAAAAACTTCTATAGTTTTACCGTGGAGAGCATTCTGACAGACTCTGTATGGTATGGAGGGGCTACTGCACAGGACCGAAACAAGCTACAGAAAGTTGTAAAATCAGTCAGCTCCATCTAGAGTAATAGACTCTTCAGGGAGCGGTGTCTCAGGAAGGCGGTGTCCATTATTAAGGACATCCAGCACCCAGGGCATGCCCTTTTCTCACTGTTACCATCAGGTAGCAGGTACAGGAGCCTGAAGGCACACACTCAGCCATTCAGGAACAGCTTCTTCCACTCTGCCATCCGATTCCTGAATGGACATTGAACCCGTGAACACTACCTCACTTTTTTATATTATTTCTGTTTTGCACTATTTATAATCTAATTATTTAGTATACATTTATATGTTTACTGTAATTGATGTACTTATTTATGTTTTTCTTTCTACATTATCATGAATTGCATTGAACTGCTGCTGCTAAGTTAACAAGTTTCACAACAGATGCTGGGGATAATTAACCTGATGTGGATTCTGATTGAAGTTGCTGACCCTCTCTACACTGATCCTCTGAGGAGGACTAGTTCATGGATCTCTGACCACCTGCTCTTGGAGTCAGTAATTAGCTCCTTGGTCTTGCTGGTTGTTGTTGTGGATCCACTCAGCCAGATTTTCAATCTCCCTCCTATATGCTGATTCATCACCACCTTTGATTCGGTCGATGACAGTGGTGTCATCAGGAACCTTGAATATGGCATTGGAGCTGTGCTTAGCCATACAGCTGTGAGTGTAAAGCAAGCAGAGCAGGGGGTTACGTACACAGCCTTGTGGTGCACCTGTGCTGTTGGAGATCGCAGAGATGTTGTTGCCATCCGAACTGACTGGTGTTTACAAGTGGGGAGATACAGAATCCAATTGCATAAGGAGATGCTGAGGCCAAGGTCTTGAAACTTATTGATTAGTTTTGAGGGGGTGATAGCTTTGAATGCTGATCTGTAGTCGATAAAGAGCATCCTGATGTTTGCACCTTTGCTGTCCTGATGTTCCAGGGTTGAGTGAAGAGCCAATGAGATGGCAGCTGTTGATGACCTGTTGCTCTGGGAGGTGAATTAGGGAGGATCTAAGTCACTTCTCAGGCAGGAGTGGATATGTTTCACCACCAACCCCTCAAAACTCTTCATCACTGTGGATGTAAGTGCTAATGGACAATGGTCATTGAGATAAGTCACCATACTCTGAAACCTGCTTGAAGCAGGTGGGTACCTCAGACTGCCAAAGTGAGAAGCTGAAGATCTCAGTGAACACTCCAGACAGTTGATCAGCACAGCTCTTTAGTACTTGGCCAGGTACCTTGCCTAATAACCATGTGTTACAACAGTGTTGTGCAGAAGAACATCTCTGAATGCGTGACACATCAGAGTTTGAAGTGGATGGGCTATAGCAGCTGAAGACCACAAACATACACTCAGTGGCCACTTTATTAGGTACAGAACAACCGGCCACTGAATGCATACTGCCTCAGCAAAACCCATCTCTTATCCACACCTTGTGGCCTTATCGTTGATAGCATATTAGATGATATTTAACATTTACCTTGAAACTCAAGATCTAAATTTTAAAAAAAATCAATGCCATAACTAAGCATTTCAGAATCAGTGATGGATTTTCTTCCGCCCGCAGTAAATGAGAACAGATGAGCAAAATGTAACTGGCATGCAGCACAATGTTTGCACTTGATAGTTTAAAATTTAGCCATATAAATTACTCCACTCAGACACCAGAACTAATTAGGTTTTGTTTAACTCAGAAGCAGTGAGTGGGCTAAATCTGAGAAAAATACCACACACATTTACATTCATCTAAAACATTGGTTGGCAAATGAAAATAATATATTTTCTTGATGCAACACACACAAAATGCTGGTGGAACACAGCAGGCCAGGCAGCATCTACAGGGAGAAGCACTGTTGACGTTTTGGGCCAAGACCCTTCGTCAGGACTAACTGAAAGGAAAGATAGTAAGAGATTTGAAAGTAGTGGGGGGAGGGGGAAATGCGAAATGATAGGAGAAGACCAGAGGGGGTGGGATGAAGCTAAGAGCTGGAAAGGTGACTGGCGAAAGTGATACAGAGCTGGAGAAGGGAAAGGATCATGGGACGGGAGGCCTAGAGAGAAAGAAAGGAGTGGGGGGAGCACCAGAGGGAGATGGAGAACAGGCAAACAACTAAATATGTCAGGGATGGGGTAAGAAGGGGAGGAGAGGCATTAACGGAAGTTAGAGAAGTCAATGTTCATGCCATCAGGTTGGAGGCTACCCAGCCGGTATATAAGGTGTTGTTCCTCCAACCTGAGTTTGGATTCATTTTGACAATAGAGGAGGCCATGGATAGACATATCAGAATGGGAATGGGACATGGAATTAAGATGTGTGGCCACTGGGAGATCCTGCTTTTTCTGGCGGACCGAGCGTAGGTATTTTCTTGGTATTTCTTGATAATTTTATATCATTCCATCAGCCCACAATGCAGTTAGTAACCAACATTTATTGTGTTAATGACTGAAATATGGTCTAGGTCCTTCAGGAAGACCAATAACCTTCGAGGAGCATTGGCAGAAGCCTTAACTATAATTCAGTGGCAATAATTTTGTCCGAATACAAACACTACTCTGGAAAAGCAAGCTCAAGATATACATACATTCTGGTGCTGCAAAGCTAGTTGCAACGTCTCTGGTGTAAGCTATATCAAGGGCTTGTTTGGACTCACAAATTGATTTAGTATTTCTTTGAACTTTTCTTTGATGGAGAACAGGTGTTATGACCCGACTCATACTTCATCTCTGAAGGAACACTGCTCAAAGTAAATATTTTAAAGATGTTCCAAAGATAGCGTGAAGGCGTTAGATTTTACCTCCTGGGAATAACTTTCATAATGAAGACTGGACTTGCAGCAGAACTCACCTTAGACAAGAATGGAACATCCAAGACATTGGGAGGGGTGGTCCCAAACTCCAATCACTTGGGGAGGGACGATACTCAGGGCAAACAACATGTAACGCATCCTAAACACAAGATCTACAGATGCTGGAAATCTAAAACAATGCACAAAAAACACTGGAGGAACTCAGCAGGTCAGGCAGCTTCTATGAAAATGAATAAACAGTCAACATTTCAGACTGAGATCCAGTCCTGAAGAAAGATGATTGTTCATTAATTTCCATAGATGTCGCCTGACCTACTGAGTTCCTCCAGCATTTTGTGTAGCACAGCCTCCTGGGAATTTCTTGCAGAAATGCAGCAGTCAATCTGTACACAATGAACTCTCGTAAATGGCATTGACACTGTATTTTAATATGACCTATTCTTTCTCAAAGTATTATTTTGTCTTTTTGCCTTTTGGTATGTGATTTGTTTTGTGCATTGTTACCCTGTCCTGCTTTCCATTTGTACTCCATTTTAAACTGCACCTCTCGATGACTTTCCTGAGGTTTCATCGTCACCTTGTTCTCGAGATTAGAACAAGGAACATTCAACATTACAGCACTGCTCAGCCCTTGTTGTGATGACCTTTTAACCTGCACTATCAATCTCACACTTTCCTCCCTCTTCGTCCGTTTTTCTATCATCCATGCATCTACCTAAGAGTGCCTCAGATGTCCCTAATGTTTCGCCCTCTACCACCACCCCTGGTAACGTGCTCCATGCACCCCTGTAAAACCTTCCTCTGAACTCTCCCCTATACTTTCCTGCAATCACTGTAAAATTTTGCTTTCTGGTGTTGGTCATCACCACTTTGGGAAAAGGAGCTGCCTGCCCTCTTCATCTATATCTCTTCTAATCTCTTGCAGCTCTATCAACTCAGTTCTTATCCTCCTTCATTCCAAAGAGAAAAGCTTGCTCAAACTTTCCTCATAAGACATACTTTTTCATCTAGGCAGCATCCTGGTAAATCTCCTCTGCACCCTCCACATCCTTCCTACAATGAGGTGAGCAGAAATGAATGCAGAACTCTGAGTCTAACCACAGTTTTAAGAGCAGCTCTTGAATTTATTCCCCTGACTAATGAAGGCCAACACATGAGACACCTTCTTAACCACACTCAGTGGCAACTATGGGGTCTCAATGGAAGTGGATCCCAAGATTCCTCTGTTCCCCCATGTCCTGTCATTCTGGAATAAAACGGGCCTTTTCTGGTGGGCTGCTGATGACGACTGGTATTCCAC
Organism: Hemitrygon akajei; assembly: GCF_048418815.1. Lineage (NCBI taxonomy): Eukaryota > Metazoa > Chordata > Chondrichthyes > Myliobatiformes > Dasyatidae > Hemitrygon > Hemitrygon akajei. The sequence continues at coordinate 109,226,685 of NC_133133.1, read as the reverse complement.
AGGGGTCAGGATTGCGATTGCTTTTTAACATGCTATGTGTCAATAACTTGGATGATGGAATTGATGACTGTGGCCAGGTTTGCAGATGATATGATAGGTGGAGGGGCAGGTAATATTGAAGAAGCTGTAGGACTTAGACAGATTAGAAGAATGGGCAAAGCAGGTGTAATATAGAGTAGGGAAGTGCATAGTCATGCACTTTGAAACAGCGTAGACTATTTTCTAAATGGGAAAAAAATCAAAAATCAGAGTTGCAAAGCGACTTGGGAGTCCTCGTGCAGGATTCCCTATAGGCAAACTTGCAGGCTGAGTCGGTGGTAAGGAAGGCAAATGCAATATTCACATTGATTTTGAGAGGATTAATATAGAAGGATGTAATACATTGGTCAGACTGCACAGAGTACTGTGAGCAGTTTTGGGCCTCTTACCTAAGAAAGGATGTCCTGACGTTGGAGAAGGTCCAGATGAGCTTCACATAAATGATTGAAAGGGTTAATATATGAGGAGCATTTGATGACTTTGGGCCTGCACTCAGTGGTTTAAAAGAATGATAGTGAATCTCATCGAAACCTATTGAATAATGAAAGGTCTAGACAGAGTGAATATGTAGAGGATGTTTCCTATTGTGGGTGATTCTGCGACCAGAGGACACAGCCTCAGAATACAAGTACCAAGTACATTGGAACAGAGATTGGGATGAATTTCTTGAGCCAGAGGGTAGTGAATCTGTGGAATTCATTTCCACAGACCACTGTGGCAGCCAGGTCATTGGGTGTATTTGAAGCAGAGGTTGATAGCTTTAAGTTGAAGTACAAATTTATTGCCATCTGATTTTACATATATATAACCAAATGAAACAACATTCCTCTGGACCACAGTGCACCCACAAAACATGCACATACAGCACAGAGACCAAATATTACTGCAAATAATAAAATATAATTGAAAATGTAAAGCACAGCACCAATAAATGGAAAACGGTAAACAGCTCGCTGTCCTAGTGACGAGAGCTTGGTGGAGGCAGGGTATTCATTAGTCTCACAGCCTGAGGGAAGAAGCTGTTACCCAGTCTGGCAGTCCTAGTCCTATCAGATGCTGCCAGGCCTGCTGAATTCCTCCAGCATTTTGTGCGTGTTGCTCTGGATTTCCAGCAGCTGCAGATTTTCTCTTGTTCTTGATGCTCCTGCACTCCTTTCCTGATCGTAGTGGATCAAGTGGGATGGCTGGTAGGGATCCTCAACAGTCCTGGTAAATGTCAGAAATAGGGGAGGGAGACTCCAGTGATCCTCTCTGTGGTTTTTACTGTCCTCTGTAGGGTCTTGAACAATCAGGGCATTAGAGGTTAAGAGAAGAAAGCAGGAGAATGGGGTTGAGCGGGATAATAAATCATCTATGATGTCACGATGGAGCAGATTTGATGGGCCAAATGGCCTAATTCTGCTCCTGTGTCTCTAATTGGACTTCAAGTTCAACCTTCCAAAGTGAATCACTCAATGTCCTGACCAATAAAGGCCAGCATGCCAAAAGCCTTCTTCTCTACCCTGTCTACCTGTCTCCCTTTCATTAGCTCTGTCCATATGGAAACATGTTTCAAGTTCTAATTCAAGTTTAATTGTCATTCAACCACACATTAATACGCATGAATACAGACAAACTTAGGCGAAGTCCAAAACACGGGGTTCTTATGCTGCAGGTCTTGATGAAAACCAGGTGTGCTGTCATCAAAGAGAATTAGGAGCAAATAGGGAATTAACGATGGGGACCGTGACAACAAGACACATATAACACAGTACAAAACACCATACCAACAGTCATACACAACAGAAGACACAAATAACATAGCAGTAAACATACAATCACATAGAAAAATAAGTGCAGCACAGAAACAGGCCCTTTGGCCCATCTAGTCCATACTAAACCATGTGTGTATCTCATGTATGCCCGTGTGTGTCTGTGTGTGTGTCTGTCTGTCTGTCAGTGTGTGTGTGTGTGTTTGTGTCTCTGTGTGTACGTGTCTGTCTGTCTGTCAATGTGTGAATCTGTGTGTGTGTGTGTGTGTGTGTGTGTGTGTCTGTGTGTCTGTGTGTGTGTGTGTGTGTCTGTGTGAGTGTGTGTGTGTGTGTGTGTGTCTGTGTGTCTGTGTGAGTGTGTGTGTGTGTGTGTACGTGTATTTGTGTGTGTGTGTGTGTGTACGTGTATTTGTGTGTGTGTGAGTGTGTGTGTGTGTGTGTGTGTGAGTGTGTGTGTGTGTGTCTGTGTGAGTGTGTGTGTGTGTCTGTGTGAGTGTGTGTTAGTACATAAGAGATTCTGTACAGTTTCTGTCAATGCAGCCACCTGTTTTATTTTTGGGTTGTTTGATGGGTCTGCTGGCTGACACGTGTGGGTCATCAGCTGTCAGCTGTCACCTAACCAAATCATTTCACTGATAAAGACTGAAACTCCTGAGCTGCCGCAGCATCTGTAAAGAGAGAAAGCTTTTTGGTTCATAGTTTATTACTGACATTGCAATGCAGGGACAAGCCAATGAGATTCAATGGACATATTGACACTGTGCTTATTTAACTATTTAACAGAATTTAACAGAACATATTTCCATTCAACTCAGACCATATTTTATCAAGATGGAAAACGCTTTTCTTTCCCTTCCTTCCTTAACTGGATGGTTCTTTCATCTCTCCCTTTGCTCTTCTTTCTCCTGCAGTTATTGTTCATTTGATCTCGTGCTTCTGCCACTCCAGCCTTCTCTCTGTTCTTGCTTTCTGTTATCTGTCAGTCTTTCCCCTTTCATCTGTAAGCTCACTGTTGACTTAAGGGAGAGGAGACAGCAACAACAGAGTAGTTAGTTGGGGACATAGGATGGTAAAGCAAAGGGACAAATTAAAGTCATAACCATGCCATGTAATTAACTCACACGAGCACACGACCCATATCCCTCCAGTGCCCGTGTATTCGTGCGACTGTTTAAGACCACATATATGCCTCTATCATATCTGCCTTCACCACCCACCCCAGGAACCCATAACTGTGTAAAAACTTGCCTCACAAATCTTTGAACTTATATTAAATATATACCCTCTGGCATTAGACATTTTAGCCCAAGTAAAAAAGATACTGGCTGTCCACTTTGTCAATGCCTCTCATATTCAGAAATAAATTCCTATTAGATCTCCTCTCAGCCTTCACCATTCCACAATAAAAAGCACTTTAGTTTGTCTGAATTCTTCTTATAACACCCGCTATCAAATTCAGGGACCAGATGGGTAAAACTGATCCTTATTATGAAGGAAGTGGGAATGTAACTCTTTATTTCTCTCCTTTGATCTTTCTCACATTCTTTTTAATTCTCATTTTCTCTTCCACCTTTTTATCATTTATTTTTCTCTATCTTTGCTTCTTCCAGTTTCTATCTTCCTTCTCAAAGTTCACCTTGAGTTTTAGCTCAGTTTCAAACTATGTGAAAAATACTAAATAAAAACATTCTTACAAAAAGCTCCTTTCAACTGCCTTATCTTTGTCTTTGAGATATTTTTCCTGACTCAGTACAATGGAGCTTGGGGTCAAGGGAACGTAGCTAGTGTAAATTATAGATCATGAAGTCCAGTTATAAGCAAAGGTTTAGAGCTGTCAGCAGCCACATTATTATAGTATTTTGTGAATCCACAATTAAGAACAACAACTCAAATCTGTGTTGAAATAGCCTGCGTCTGCTGGTAGTAGTGACAACTTTGTGATCACTCGAGTCAGGTCTGATGTTCTCCTATGTGGCTGTCTAGTGAGTTGTCACAAGACTTAATCTGGGATGTGAGGATGGAGTATGTCTGTGTGTGATTTTGTTTAACGTGGGGAGGCTGATGCATGGACAGCCACCATGATCAGGGTCAAGGTCCAGTGGCATGGGGTACAAGACGACTGCACCTTCCTCTGCTTTCACTGCTGTTGTGATGTGCCATCATCCACCAGCTCCAACACTGAGATCTTGGTTGGATTGCTCTTTGTTTGGGACCTCCCCCTTGGCCTTACCACCATGGGTGTCTCTGTCTGGAACCTCCCCCTTGGCCTTACCACCATGGGTGTTCCTACCAGAAAGCAAGAGCCAGGAGGATAAATCCTGATGGCATTGCTCTCAGGATCTACACGTATGTGAAGAGCAAGAGGATAAGACGTGAGAGAATAGGACCAATCAAGTGTGATAGTGGAAAAGTGTGTATGGAGCCGGAGGAGCTAGCTGAGGTACTTAATGAATACTTTGCCTCAGTATTCACTATGAAAAAACATCTTGGTGATTGTAGGGATGACTTACAGCAGACTGAAAAGCTTGAGCATATAGACATTATGAAAAAGGATGTGCTGGAGCTTTTGGAAAGCATCAAGTTAGATAAGTCTTCGAGACTGACAAGACTACTTTCCCAGGCTACTGTGGAAAGTGGGAAGGAGATTGCTAAGACACTGGTGATGATCTTTGCATCATCAATGGGGACGGGAGAGGTTCCGGAGGATTGGAGGGATGCAGATGTTGTTCCCTTATTCAAGAAAGGGAGTAGAGATAGCCCAGGAAATTATAGACCAGTGTGTCTTACTTCAGTGGTTGGTAAGCTGATGGAAAAGATCCTGAGAGGCAGGATTTATGAACATTTGGAGAGGCATAATATGATTAGGAATAGTCAGCATGGCTTTGTCAAAGACAGGTTGTGCCTTACGAGCCTGATTGAATTTTTTGAGGATATGACTAAACACATTAATGAAGGAAGAGCAGTAGATGTAGTGTATATGGATTTCAGCAAGGCATTTGATAAGGTACTCCATGCAAGGCTTATTGAGAAAGTAAGGAAGCATGGGCTCCAAGGAGACCTTGCTTTGTCGATCCAGAATTGGCTTGCTCACAAGGAGTGGTTGTAGACGGGTCATATTCTGCATGGAGGTCAGTGACCAGTGGAGTGCCTCAGAGGTCTGTTCTGAGACCTTTACTCTTCGTGATTTTTATAAATGACCTGGATGAGGAAGTGGGGGGATGGGTTAGTAAATTTGCTGATGACACAAAGGTTGGGGGTGTTGTGGACAGTGTGGAGCACTGTCAGAGGTTACAGCAGGACATTGATAGGATACAAAACTGGGCTGAGAAGTGGCAGATGGAGTTCAACCCAGATAAGTGTGAGGTGGCTCATTTTGGTAGGTCAAATATGATGGCAGAATATAGTATTAATAGCAAGTGTCTTGACAGTGTGAAGGATCAGAGGGATCTTGGGATACAAGTCCATTAGACACTCAAAGCTGCTGCACAGGTTGACTTTGTAGTTAAGAAGGCATATGGTACATTGGCCTTCATCAACTGTGGGATTGAGTTTAAGAGCCAAGAGGTAATGTTGCAGCTATATAGGACCCTAGTCAGACCCCACTTGGAGTACTGTGCTCAGTTCTGGTCACCTCACTACAGGAAGGATGTGGAAACCTTTGAAAGGATGCAGAGGAGATTTACAAGGATGTTGCCTGGATTGGGGAGCATGCCTTATGAGAATAGGTTGAGTGAACTCTGCCTTTTCTCCTTGGAGCGGCGAAGGATGAGAGGTGAGCTGATAGAGGAGTATAAGATGATGAGAGGCATTGATTGTGTGGATAGTCAGAGGCTTTTTCCCAGGGCTGAAATGGCTAACATGAGAGGGCACAGTTTTAAGGTGCTTGGAAGAAGGTACAGATGAGATATCAGGGATAAGTTTTTACACAGAGAGTAGTAAATGCTTGGAATGGGCTGCTGGCAATGGAGGTGGAGGTGGATACAATAGGGTCTTTTAAGAGACTCCTGGATAGGTACATGGAGCTTAGAAAAACAGAGGGCTATGGGTAACCCTAGGTAATTTCTGAAGTAAGTACGTTTGGCACAGCATTGTGGGCTGAAGGGTCTGTGTTGTGCTGTAGATTTTCTATCTTTCTATCTCTGGAACTTACAGGGTGACAATTCTCTGAGAAGCACTGTATCTAGATACATATGGCAATCAATTAAAATACAATCTCGTTTCCAATCCCAGCAAGGTAGGGTAAATACAAAATAAAATAAAAAATATATTCAAAACAATATTTTTAAAGGCCATGCCAAAACATTCAGAACTCAGAACAGGGAACTTTCAGTGTCAAAAGGGTTAATTGGGTATGATTAACGGGAATGGTTATATGGCCACTTATGCCAGCAATTACTGTTCATAAACACCTGCAGTGAGTTCTGTTTGTGTCTACTTCACCTTCTTCAATAATAATCGGCAGTGGAGCTCAGACAGCAACTTGTGGTTAACCCGATTTATGTGCACAGTTCCCCTCACCTGAAGTAGCTTTACCATCTGTGCATAAACAAAGCCAAGCAGGGTTGTTATATTGACAGACAATTGTAAGCCATTAATATAGGTATTTTGTGAATCATTGCTTTTTCAAAAACACCTCAAAATTTGGCAGAGAAATGACCCAATGTGTGCTACTTTACAACAATTGAGGAATTCAGTGGTACTCCATTTACATTTTGGCAGGTTGAAACAATTTATTTTCAGCAATATAAAGTTATATAAAATCATTTGGCTCTGCTGTACTGAAACGGGGCAGCATTTGATGGCTCTGGGCTGGTACTCACTAGAGTTTAGAAGAGCGATGATCTCATTGAAACCTATTGAATATTGAAAGGCCTCAATAGAGTGGATGTGGAGAGGATGTTTCCTATAGTGGGGAGTTTAGAATGAGAGGGGACAGCCTCAGAATACAAAGACGTCCCTTTAGAACTGAGATAAGAAGTTATTTCTTTGGCCAGAGGGTGGTGAATCAGTGGAATTCATTGCCACAGATGGCTGTTGAGGCCAAGTTATTGGGTATATTTAAAGCAGAAGTTAACAGGTTCTTGATTAGTTTGGGAGTCAAAGATTACATGGAGAAGGCTGGAGAATGAGGTTGAGAGGGATAATGAATCAGCTATGATGGAATGGTGGAGCAAACTCAATGTGCTGAATGGCCTAATTCTGCTCCTATACCTTATGGTCTTATGGTAAAGTCTGTGGTTTAGCTTTGAAGGCCATTCTGCTTTCAGAAGGTTAAACCTTTGAAAGTCTGCACATTTTCTAGTAATCCAACACAGCTGATACTTTCCGATGTTACAGCTCCAGAACAAGTGAATTTCATATAAGCCATTAGCCAGTGCAGTAATTTGAACTTTATTATACCTGACACATTTGTCAAAGGGGAGAATCAGATGTGAACTGCTATTTCTGTCCATAGACAGCAGAATCTACTGCCGTACTACAATGCTCTGACTTTGCCCACAATATGGTGATTGTTTCCTGTTTCCCAGCACTCAGTCATCACGTTGCTTTCCAGGCAGCATCGTGACAGAACGATGACCTCAACCTTATCTGTCTCCAATCTATTCGCAGAAAGGCGATGAGGAGCTCAAATGGGGATGAATACCCACTGGAACCAGTCACTGTTAACGATTAGATTCAAAATATTAGGAAATATCCTCTCCACTTCCACTCTATCGAGGCCTTTCAATATTCAATAGGTTTCAATGAGATCATCGCTCTTCGAAACTCCAGCGAGTACCGGCCCAGAGCTGCCCCATTTCAGTACCGCAGGGCCAAATGATTTTATATAACTTTATATTGCTGAAGAAAATTTTTCAAACCTACCAAAATGTGGACAGAGCACCAATGAATTCCTCAATTGTTACAGTGAAACACCGGTACCATTTCAAAACAAAGTTTCAGGTGTTTTTTTTAAAAAAAAATTGCACATGCACAGTGAAACGTTGAAACGCAGTGAAATGTTCAAACTTCAAAGTAAAATTCAATGTTAGAGTACATATATGTCACAACATATGACCCTGAGATTCTTTTTCCTGTGGGCATATTCAGCAAATCTATATAGCAGAAATTGTAAATAGCATCAATGAACAAGAATACACATCAAAATGCTGGAGGAACTCAACAGGCCAGAAAGTATCTATAGAAAAAAGATCCTAGCATTCATAATTGCTTCCTGGCCTGCTGAGTTCCTAAAGCATTTTGTGTGCGTTGCTTCAATTTCCAGCATCTACAGATTTTCTCTTCTTTGTCGATGAACAGGAAAATGTGCAAATAAAATTATAGATAATAAGAATAAATAATGAGAATGAAATAACATAAACTGAAAGAGCTTGAAATAAAAAGATAAAGAGACCTTAAAGTGAGACAACTGGTTGTGGGAACACCAGAAACAGAATGAGTGTAATTACCCCCTTTTGTTCAAGAGCCAGACGGTGGAGGGGTAGTAACAGGTCTTGATGTGTCGGTGCATTAACAGCCAACACTTCTGAGGATGTGCTGGGGTCAACCTGCAAGTGTCTTCATCCTTCTGACTCCATCAATACATGCCCAGAACTCAGAAATCCTAACCCAGAATGTGCAAAGAACCCATAACATCTGGAAGAAGCCCACGCAGTGATGGGGAAACCAATGAACTTCTTCCGGACAGCAATGGGAATTCAACCCCACAGGCTGATCGCTGTCTCTTCTTACATACAGCAGTGTGAACCGAACCCCGATCTCTGATCACTGTTGGTGTTACAGACAGCAGTGTGAATCGAACACCAATCTCTGATCACTGTTGTTGTTACGGACAGCAGTGTGAATCGAACCCCGATCTTTGATCACTGTTGGTGTCACGGACAGCAGTGTGAATGGAACCCTGATCTCTGATCACCGTTGGTGTTACGGACAGCTGTGTGAATCGAACACCAATCTCTGATCACTGTTGTTGTTACGGACAGCAGTGTGAATCGAACAATGATCTCTGATCATTGTTGGTGTTACGGACAGCTGTGTGAATCGAACCCTGAACTCTGATCACTGTTGGTGTTATGGACAGCAGTGTGAATCGAACGCCGATCTCTGATCACTGTTGATGTTGCGGACAGCAGTGTGAATCGAACCCCGATCTCTGATCACTGTTGGTGTTACGGACAGCGGTGTGAATCGAACCCCGATCTGTGATCACTGTCGGTGTTACGGACAGCTGTGTGAATCGAACCCCGATCTCTGATCACTGTTGGTGTTACGGACAGCAGTGTGAATCGAACCCCGATCTCTGATCACTGTTGGTGTTACGGACAGCAGTGTGAATCGAACCCCGATCTCTGATCAATTTTGGTGTTACCAAGAGCAGTGTGAATCAATCCCGATCTCTGATCACTGTTGGTTTTATGGACAGCAGTGTGAAACAAATCTCGATCTCTGATCACTGTTGGTGTTACGGACATTAGTGTGAATGGAACCACGATCTCTGATCACTGTTGGTGTTACAGACAGCTGTGTGAATCGAACCCCGATCTCTGATCACTGTTGGTGTTACGGACAGCAGTGTGAATCGAACACCGATCTCTGATCACTGTTGGTGTTACGGACAGCGGTGTGAATAGAACACCGATCTCTGATCACTGTTGGTGTTACGGACAGTAGTGTGAATCGAACCCCGATCTCTGATCACTTTTGGTGTTATGGACAGCAGTGTGAATCGAACCCCAATCTCTGATCACTTTTGGTGTTACGGACAGCTGTGTGAATCGAACCCTGATCTCTGATCAAATTTGGTGTTACCTAGAGCAGTGTGAATCGATCCCCGATCTCTGATCACTGTTGGTTTTATGGACAGCAGTGTGAATCAAATGTCGATCTCTGATCACTGTTGGTGTTACGGACAGCAGTGTGAATGGAACCCCGATCTCTGATCACTATTGGTGTTACGGCAGCACTGTGAATCGAACACCGATTTCTGATCACCGTTGGTGTTACAGACAGCAGTGTGAATCGAACCCCGATCTCTGATCACAGTTGTTGTTACGGACAGCAGTGTGAATCGAACCCCAATCTCTGATCACTGTTGTTGTTACCAATAGCAGTGTGAATCGAACCCCGATCTCTGATCACTGTTGTTGTTACGGACAGCAGTGTGAATCGAACCCCGATCTCTGATCACTGTTGTTGTTACAGACAGCAGAGTGAATCGAACCCCGATCTCTGATCACTGTTGTTGTTACGGACAGCAGTGTGAATCGAACCCCGATCTCTGAACACTGTTGGTGTTACGGACAGCAGTGTGAATTGAACCCCGATCTCTGATCACTGTTGTTGTTACGGACAGCAGTGTGAATCGTACCCCGATCTCTGATCACTGTTGTTGTTACGGATAGCAGTGTGAATCAAACCCCGATCTCTGATCACTGTTGGTGTTACGGACAGCAGTGTGAATCGAACCCCGATCTCTGATCACTGTTGGTGTTACGGACAGCAGTGTGAATCGAACACCAATCTCTGATCACTGTTGGCGTTACAGACAGCTGTGTGAATGGAACCCCGATCTCTGATCACTGTTGGTGTTACGGACAGCAGTGTGAATGGTACCCCGATCTCTGATCACTGTTGTTGTTACGGACAGCAGTGTGAATAAAACCCTGATCTCTGATCACTGTTGGTGTTACAGACAGCTGTGTGAATGGAACCCCGATCTCTGATCACTGTTGGTGTTACGGAGAGCACTTTGAATCGATCCCCGATCACTGATCTCTGTTGGTGTTGCGGACAGCAGTGTGAATCGAAAACCAATCTCTGATCACTGTTGGTGTTACAGACAGCTGTGTGAATCGAACACCAATCTCTGATCACTGTTGTTGTTACGGACAGCAGTGTGAATCGGACCCCGATCTCTGATCACTGTTGTTGTTACGGACAGCTGTGTGAATCGAACCCTGATCTCTGATTACTGTTGGTGTTACGGACAGCAGTGTGAATCGAACCCCGATCTCTGATCACTGTTGTTGTTACGGAAAGCAGTGTGAATCGAACTCCGATCTCTGATCACTGTTGTTACGGACAGCAGTGTGAATGGAACTCCGATCTCTGATCAGTGTTGCTGTTACTGACAGCAGTGTGAATCGAACCCCGATCTCTGATCACTGTTGGTGTTACGGACAGCAGTGTGAATCGAACCCCGATCTCTGATCACTGATGGTGTTACGGACAGCAGTGTGAATCGAACCCCGATCTCTGATCACTGTTGTTGTTACGGACAGCAGTGTGAATCGAACACCAATCTCTGATCACTGTTGGTGTTACAGACAGCTGTGTGAATGGAACCCTGATCTCTGATCACTGTTGTTGTTACGGACAGCAGTGTGAATAAAACCCCGATCTCTGATCACTGTTGGTGTTACGGACAGCACTTTGAATCGATCCCCGATCACTGATCTCTGTTGGTGTTGCGGACAGCAGTGTGAATCGAACACCAATCTCTGATCACTGTTGGTGTTACAGACAGCTGTGTGAATCGAACACCAATCTCTGATCACTGTTGTTGTTACGGACAGCAGTGTGAATCGAACCCCGATCTCTGATCACTGTTGCTGTTACGGACAGCAGTGTGAATCGAACCCCGATCTCTGATTACTGTTGGTGCTACGGACAGCAGTGTGAATGGAACACCCATCTCTGATCACTGTTGGTGTTACGGACAGCAGTGTGAATCGAACACCAATCTCTGATCACTGTTGGTGTTACAGACAGCTGTGTGAATGGAACCCTGATCTCTGATCACTGTTGTTGTTACGGACAGCAGTGTGAATGGAACCCCGATCTCTGATCACTGTTGTTGTTACGGACAGCAGTGTGAATAAAACCCTGATCTCTGATCACTGTTGGTGTTACAGACAGCTGTGTGAATGGAACCCCAATCTCTGATCACTGTTGGTGTTACGGAGAGCACTTTGAATCGATCCCCGATCACTGATCTCTGTTGGTGTTGCGGACAGCAGTGTGAATCGAAAACCAATCTCTGATCACTGTTGGTGTTACAGACAGCTGTGTGAATCGAACACCAATCTCTGATCACTGTTGTTGTTACGGACAGCAGAGTGAATCGGACCCCGATCTCTGATCACTGTTGTTGTTACGGACAGCTGTGTGAATCGAACCCTGATCTCTGATTACTGTTGGTGTTACGGACAGCAGTGTGAATCGAACCCCGATCTCTGATCACTGTTGTTGTTACGGAAAGCAGTGTGAATCGAACTCCGATCTCTGATCACTGTTGTTACGGACAGCAGTGTGAATGGAACTCCGATCTCTGATCAGTGTTGCTGTTACTGACAGCAGTGTGAATCGAACCCAGATCTCTGATCTCTGTTGGTGTTACGGACAGCTGTGTGAATGGAACCCCGATCTCTGATCACTGTTGGTGTTACAGACAGCAGTGTGAATCGAACCCCGAACTCTGATCACTGTTGTTGTTACGGACAGCAGTGTGAATCGAACCCCCGATCTCTGATCACTGTTGCTGTTACGGACAGCAGTATGCATGGAACCCCGATCTCTGATCACTGTTGGTGTTACGGACAGCAGTGTGAATCGAACCCCGATCTCTGATCACTGTTGGTGTTACGGACAGCAGTGTGAATCGAACCCCGATCTCTGATCACTGATGGTGTTACGGACAGCAGTGTGAATCGAACCCCGATCTCTGATCACTGTTGGTGTTACAGACAGCTGTGTGAATGGAACCCTGATCTCTGATCACTGTTGTTGTTACGGACAGCAGTGTGAATAAAACCCCGATCTCTGATCACTGTTGGTGTTACAGACAGCACTTTGAATCGATCCCCGATCACTGATCTCTGTTGGTGTTGCGGACAGCAGTGTGAATCGGACACCAATCTCTGATCACTGTTGGTGTTACAGACAGCTGTGTGAATCGAACACCAATCTCTGATCACCGTTGTTGTTACGGACAGCAGTGTGAATCGAACCCCGATCTCTGATCACTGTTGTTGTTACGGACAGCAGTGTGAATCGAACCCCGATCTCTGATTACAGTTGGTGCTACGGACAGCAGTGTGAATGGAACCCCAATCTCTGATCACTGTTGGTGTTACAGACAGCAGTGTGAATCGAACACCAATCTCTGATCACTGATGGTGTTACAGACAGCTGTGTGAATGGAACCCTGATCTCTGATCACTGTTGTTGTTACGGACAGCAGTGTGAATAAAACCCTGATCTCTGATCACTGTTGGTGTTACAGACAGCAGTGTGAATCGAACTCCTATCTCTGATCACTGTTGTTACGGACAGCAGTGTGAATGGAAACCCGATCTCTGATCAGTGTTGCTGTTACGGACAGCAGTGTGAATCGAACCCCGATCTCTGATCTCTGTTGGTGTTACGGACAGCTGTGTGAATGGAACCCCGATCTCTGATCACTGTTGGTTTTACAGACAGCAGTGTGAATCGAACCCCGATCTCTGATCACTGTTATTGTTACGGACAGCAGTGTGAATCGAACCCCCGATCTCTGATCACTGTTGCTGTTACGGACAGCAGTGTGAATCGAACCCCCGATCTCTGATCACTGTTATTGTTACGGACAGCAGTGTGAATCGAACCCCGATCTCTGATCTCTGTTGGTGTTACGGACAGCTGTGTGAATGGAACCCCGATCTCTGATCACTGTTGGTTTTACAGACAGCAGTGTGAATCGAACCCCGATCTCTGATCACTGTTATTGTTACGGACAGCAGTGTGAATCGAACCCCCGATCTCTGATCACTGTTGCTGTTACGGACAGCAGTATGCATGGAACCCCGATCTCTGATCACTGTTGGTGTTACAGACATCTGTGTGAATGGAACCCAGATCTCTGATCACTGTTCGTCATATGGACAGCAGTGTGAATCGGACCCCGATCTCTGATCACTGTTGTTGTTACGGACAGCAGTGTGAATCGAACCCTGATCTCTGATTACTGTTGGTGTTACGGACAGCAGTGTGAATCGAACCCCGATCTCTGATCACTGTTGTTGTTACGGAAAGCAGTGTGAATCGAACTCCTATCTCTGATCACTGTTGTTACGGACAGCAGTGTGAATGGAACCCCGATCTCTGATCAGTGTTGCTGTTACGGACAGCAGTGTGAATCGAACCCCGATCTCTGATCTCTGTTGGTGTTACGGACAGCTGTGTGAATGGAACCCCGATCTCTGATCACTGTTGGTTTTACAGACAGCAGTGTGAATCGAACCCCGATCTCTGATCACTGTTATTGTTACGGACAGCAGTGTGAATCGAACCCCCGATCTCTGATCACTGTTGCTGTTACGGACAGCAGTATGCATGGAACCCCGATCTCTGATCACTGTTGGTGTTACAGACATCTGTGTGAATGGAACCCAGATCTCTGATCACTGTTCGTCATATGGACAGCAGTGTGAATCGGACCCCGATCTCTGATCACTGTTGTTGTTACGGACAGCAGTGTGAATCGAACCCTGATCTCTGATTACTGTTGGTGTTACGGACAGCAGTGTGAATCGAACCCCGATCTCTGATCACTGTTGTTGTTAGGGAAAGCAGTGTGAATCGAACTCCGATCTCTGATCACTGTTGTTACGGACAGCAGTGTGAATGGAACCCCGATCTCTGATCAGTGTTGCTGTTACGGACAGCAGTATGAATCGAACCCCGATCTCTGATCTCTGTTGGTGTTACGGACAGCTGTGTGAATGGAACCCCGATCTCTGATCACTGTTGGTGTTACAGACAGCAGTGTGAATCGAACCACGATCTCTGATCACTGTTGTTGTTACGGACAGCAGTGTGAATCGAACCCCCGATCTCTGATCACTGTTGCTGTTACGGACAGCTGTATGCATGGAACCCCGATCTCTGATCACTGTTGGTGTTACAGACATCTGTGTGAATGGAACCCTGATCTCTGATCACTGTTGTTGTTACGGACAGAAGTGTGAATCGAACCCCGATCTCTGATCACTGTTGGTGTTGTGGACAGCAGTGTGAATCGAACCCCGATCTTTGATCACTGTTGGTGTTCCAGACAGCTGTTTGAATGGAACCCCGATCTCTGATCACTGTTGGTGTTGCGGACAGCAGTGTGAATCGAACCCCGATCTCTGATCACTGTTGTTGTTACGGAAAGCAGTGTGAATCGAACTCCGATCTCTGATCACTGTTGTTACGGACAGCAGTGTGAATGGAACCCCGATCTCTGATCAGTGTTGCTGTTACGGACAGCAGTATGAATCGAACCCCGATCTCTGATCTCTGTTGGTGTTACGGACAGCTGTGTGAATGGAACCCCGATCTCTGATCACTGTTGGTGTTACAGACAGCAGTGTGAATCGAACCCCGATCTTTGATCACTGTTGGTGTTCCAGACAGCTGTTTGAATGGAACCCCGATCTCTGATCACTGTTGGTGTTGCGGACAGCAGTGTGAATCGAACACCAATCTCTGATCACTGTTGTTGTTACGGACAGCAGTGTGAATCGAACCCCGATCTCTGATCACTGTTGTTGTTACGGACAGCAGTGTGAATGGAACCCCGATCTCTGATCACTGTTGGTGTTACGGACAGCAGTGTGAATCGAACACCAATCTCTGATCACTGTTGGTGTTACAGACAGCTGTGTGAATGGAACCCTGATCTCTGATCACTGTTGTTGTTACGGACAGCAGTGTGAATAAAACCCTGATCTCTGATCACTGTTGGTGTTACAGACAGCTGTGTGAATGGAACCCCGATCTCTGATCACTGTTGGTGTTACGGAGAGCACTTTGAATCGATCCCCGATCACTGATCTCTGTTGGTGTTGCGGACAGCAGTGTGAATCGAACACCAATCTCTGATCACTGCTGGTGTTACAGACAGCTGTGTGAATCGAACACCAATCTCTGATCACTGTTGTTGTTACGGACAGCAGTGTGAATCGGACCCCGATCTCTGATCACTGTTGTTGTTACGGACAGCAGTGTGAATCGAACCCTGATCTCTGATTACTGTTGGTGTTACGGACAGCAGTGTGAATCGAACCCCGATCTCTGATCACTGTTGTTGTTACGGACAGCAGTGTGAATCGAACCCCCGATCTCTGATCACTGTTGCTGTTACGGACAGCAGTATGCATGGAACCCCGATCTCTGATCACTGTTGGTGTTACAGACATCTGTGTGAATGGAACCCAGATCTCTGATCACTGTTCGTCATATGGACAGCAGTGTGAATCGGACACCGATCTCTGATCACTGTTGTTGTTACGGACAGCAGTGTGAATCGAACCCTGATCTCTGATTACTGTTGGTGTTACGGACAGCAGTGTGAATCGAACCCCGATCTCTGATCACTGTTGTTGTTACGGAAAGCAGTGTGAATCGAACTCCTATCTCTGATCACTGTTGTTACGGACAGCAGTGTGAATGGAACCCCGATCTCTGATCAGTGTTGCTGTTACGGACAGCAGTGTGAATCGAACCCCGATCTCTGATCTCTGTTGGTGTTACGGACAGCTGTGTGAATGGAACCCCGATCTCTGATCACTGTTGGTTTTACAGACAGCAGTGTGAATCGAACCCCGATCTCTGATCACTGTTATTGTTACGGACAGCAGTGTGAATCGAACCCCCGATCTCTGATCACTGTTGCTGTTACGGACAGCAGTATGCATGGAACCCCGATCTCTGATCACTGTTGGTGTTACAGACATCTGTGTGAATGGAACCCAGATCTCTGATCACTGTTCGTCATATGGACAGCAGTGTGAATCGGACCCCGATCTCTGATCACTGTTGTTGTTACGGACAGCAGTGTGAATCGAACCCTGATCTCTGATTACTGTTGGTGTTACGGACAGCAGTGTGAATCGAACCCCGATCTCTGATCACTGTTGTTGTTAGGGAAAGCAGTGTGAATCGAACTCCGATCTCTGATCACTGTTGTTACGGACAGCAGTGTGAATGGAACCCCGATCTCTGATCAGTGTTGCTGTTACGGACAGCAGTATGAATCGAACCCCGATCTCTGATCTCTGTTGGTGTTACGGACAGCTGTGTGAATGGAACCCCGATCTCTGATCACTGTTGGTGTTACAGACAGCAGTGTGAATCGAACCACGATCTCTGATCACTGTTGTTGTTACGGACAGCAGTGTGAATCGAACCCCCGATCTCTGATCACTGTTGCTGTTACGGACAGCTGTATGCATGGAACCCCGATCTCTGATCACTGTTGGTGTTACAGACATCTGTGTGAATGGAACCCTGATCTCTGATCACTGTTGTTGTTACGGACAGAAGTGTGAATCGAACCCCGATCTCTGATCACTGTTGGTGTTGTGGACAGCAGTGTGAATCGAACCCCGATCTTTGATCACTGTTGGTGTTCCAGACAGCTGTTTGAATGGAACCCCGATCTCTGATCACTGTTGGTGTTGCGGACAGCAGTGTGAATCGAACCCCGATCTCTGATCACTGTTGTTGTTACGGAAAGCAGTGTGAATCGAACTCCGATCTCTGATCACTGTTGTTACGGACAGCAGTGTGAATGGAACCCCGATCTCTGATCAGTGTTGCTGTTACGGACAGCAGTATGAATCGAACCCCGATCTCTGATCTCTGTTGGTGTTACGGACAGCTGTGTGAATGGAACCCCGATCTCTGATCACTGTTGGTGTTACAGACAGCAGTGTGAATCGAACCCCGATCTTTGATCACTGTTGGTGTTCCAGACAGCTGTTTGAATGGAACCCCGATCTCTGATCACTGTTGGTGTTGCGGACAGCAGTGTGAATCGAACACCAATCTCTGATCACTGTTGTTGTTACGGACAGCAGTGTGAATCGAACCCCGATCTCTGATCACTGTTGTTGTTACGGACAGCAGTGTGAATGGAACCCCGATCTCTGATCACTGTTGGTGTTACGGACAGCAGTGTGAATCGAACACCAATCTCTGATCACTGTTGGTGTTACAGACAGCTGTGTGAATGGAACCCTGATCTCTGATCACTGTTGTTGTTACGGACAGCAGTGTGAATAAAACCCTGATCTCTGATCACTGTTGGTGTTACAGACAGCTGTGTGAATGGAACCCCGATCTCTGATCACTGTTGGTGTTACGGAGAGCACTTTGAATCGATCCCCGATCACTGATCTCTGTTGGTGTTGCGGACAGCAGTGTGAATCGAACACCAATCTCTGATCACTGCTGGTGTTACAGACAGCTGTGTGAATCGAACACCAATCTCTGATCACTGTTGTTGTTACGGACAGCAGTGTGAATCGGACCCCGATCTCTGATCACTGTTGTTGTTACGGACAGCAGTGTGAATCGAACCCTGATCTCTGATTACTGTTGGTGTTACGGACAGCAGTGTGAATCGAACCCCGATCTCTGATCACTGTTGTTGTTACGGAAAGCAGTGTGAATCGAACTCCGATCTCTGATCACTGTTATTGTTACGGACAGCAGTGTGAATCGAACCCCCGATCTCTGATCACTGTTGCTGTTACGGACAGCAGTGTGAATCGAACCCCCGATCTCTGATCACTGTTATTGTTACGGACAGCAGTGTGAATCGAACCCCGATCTCTGATCTCTGTTGGTGTTACGGACAGCTGTGTGAATGGAACCCCGATCTCTGATCACTGTTGGTTTTACAGACAGCAGTGTGAATCGAACCCCGATCTCTGATCACTGTTATTGTTACGGACAGCAGTGTGAATCGAACCCCCGATCTCTGATCACTGTTGCTGTTACGGACAGCAGTATGCATGGAACCCCGATCTCTGATCACTGTTGGTGTTACAGACATCTGTGTGAATGGAACCCAGATCTCTGATCACTGTTCGTCATATGGACAGCAGTGTGAATCGGACCCCGATCTCTGATCACTGTTGTTGTTACGGACAGCAGTGTGAATCGAACCCTGATCTCTGATTACTGTTGGTGTTACGGACAGCAGTGTGAATCGAACCCCGATCTCTGATCACTGTTGTTGTTACGGAAAGCAGTGTGAATCGAACTCCTATCTCTGATCACTGTTGTTACGGACAGCAGTGTGAATGGAACCCCGATCTCTGATCAGTGTTGCTGTTACGGACAGCAGTGTGAATCGAACCCCGATCTCTGATCTCTGTTGGTGTTACGGACAGCTGTGTGAATGGAACCCCGATCTCTGATCACTGTTGGTTTTACAGACAGCAGTGTGAATCGAACCCCGATCTCTGATCACTGTTATTGTTACGGACAGCAGTGTGAATCGAACCCCCGATCTCTGATCACTGTTGCTGTTACGGACAGCAGTATGCATGGAACCCCGATCTCTGATCACTGTTGGTGTTACAGACATCTGTGTGAATGGAACCCAGATCTCTGATCACTGTTCGTCATATGGACAGCAGTGTGAATCGGACCCCGATCTCTGATCACTGTTGTTGTTACGGACAGCAGTGTGAATCGAACCCTGATCTCTGATTACTGTTGGTGTTACGGACAGCAGTGTGAATCGAACCCCGATCTCTGATCACTGTTGTTGTTAGGGAAAGCAGTGTGAATCGAACTCCGATCTCTGATCACTGTTGTTACGGACAGCAGTGTGAATGGAACCCCGATCTCTGATCAGTGTTGCTGTTACGGACAGCAGTATGAATCGAACCCCGATCTCTGATCTCTGTTGGTGTTACGGACAGCTGTGTGAATGGAACCCCGATCTCTGATCACTGTTGGTGTTACAGACAGCAGTGTGAATCGAACCACGATCTCTGATCACTGTTGTTGTTACGGACAGCAGTGTGAATCGAACCCCCGATCTCTGATCACTGTTGCTGTTACGGACAGCTGTATGCATGGAACCCCGATCTCTGATCACTGTTGGTGTTACAGACATCTGTGTGAATGGAACCCTGATCTCTGATCACTGTTGTTGTTACGGACAGAAGTGTGAATCGAACCCCGATCTCTGATCACTGTTGGTGTTGTGGACAGCAGTGTGAATCGAACCCCGATCTTTGATCACTGTTGGTGTTCCAGACAGCTGTTTGAATGGAACCCCGATCTCTGATCACTGTTGGTGTTGCGGACAGCAGTGTGAATCGAACCCCGATCTCTGATCACTGTTGTTGTTACGGAAAGCAGTGTGAATCGAACTCCGATCTCTGATCACTGTTGTTACGGACAGCAGTGTGAATGGAACCCCGATCTCTGATCAGTGTTGCTGTTACGGACAGCAGTATGAATCGAACCCCGATCTCTGATCTCTGTTGGTGTTACGGACAGCTGTGTGAATGGAACCCCGATCTCTGATCACTGTTGGTGTTACAGACAGCAGTGTGAATCGAACCCCGATCTTTGATCACTGTTGGTGTTCCAGACAGCTGTTTGAATGGAACCCCGATCTCTGATCACTGTTGGTGTTGCGGACAGCAGTGTGAATCGAACACCAATCTCTGATCACTGTTGTTGTTACGGACAGCAGTGTGAATCGAACCCCGATCTCTGATCACTGTTGTTGTTACGGACAGCAGTGTGAATGGAACCCCGATCTCTGATCACTGTTGGTGTTACGGACAGCAGTGTGAATCGAACACCAATCTCTGATCACTGTTGGTGTTACAGACAGCTGTGTGAATGGAACCCTGATCTCTGATCACTGTTGTTGTTACGGACAGCAGTGTGAATAAAACCCTGATCTCTGATCACTGTTGGTGTTACAGACAGCTGTGTGAATGGAACCCCGATCTCTGATCACTGTTGGTGTTACGGAGAGCACTTTGAATCGATCCCCGATCACTGATCTCTGTTGGTGTTGCGGACAGCAGTGTGAATCGAACACCAATCTCTGATCACTGCTGGTGTTACAGACAGCTGTGTGAATCGAACACCAATCTCTGATCACTGTTGTTGTTACGGACAGCAGTGTGAATCGGACCCCGATCTCTGATCACTGTTGTTGTTACGGACAGCAGTGTGAATCGAACCCTGATCTCTGATTACTGTTGGTGTTACGGACAGCAGTGTGAATCGAACCCCGATCTCTGATCACTGTTGTTGTTACGGACAGCAGTGTGAATCGAACCCCCGATCTCTGATCACTGTTGCTGTTACGGACAGCAGTATGCATGGAACCCCGATCTCTGATCACTGTTGGTGTTACAGACATCTGTGTGAATGGAACCCAGATCTCTGATCACTGTTCGTCATATGGACAGCAGTGTGAATCGGACCCCGATCTCTGATCACTGTTGTTGTTACGGACAGCAGTGTGAATCGAACCCTGATCTCTGATTACTGTTGGTGTTACGGACAGCAGTGTGAATCGAACCCCGATCTCTGATCACTGTTGTTGTTACGGAAAGCAGTGTGAATCGAACTCCTATCTCTGATCACTGTTGTTACGGACAGCAGTGTGAATGGAACCCCGATCTCTGATCAGTGTTGCTGTTACGGACAGCAGTGTGAATCGAACCCCGATCTCTGATCTCTGTTGGTGTTACGGACAGCTGTGTGAATGGAACCCCGATCTCTGATCACTGTTGGTTTTACAGACAGCAGTGTGAATCGAACCCCGATCTCTGATCACTGTTATTGTTACGGACAGCAGTGTGAATCGAACCCCCGATCTCTGATCACTGTTGCTGTTACGGACAGCAGTATGCATGGAACCCCGATCTCTGATCACTGTTGGTGTTACAGACATCTGTGTGAATGGAACCCAGATCTCTGATCACTGTTCGTCATATGGACAGCAGTGTGAATCGGACCCCGATCTCTGATCACTGTTGTTGTTACGGACAGCAGTGTGAATCGAACCCTGATCTCTGATTACTGTTGGTGTTACGGACAGCAGTGTGAATCGAACCCCGATCTCTGATCACTGTTGTTGTTAGGGAAAGCAGTGTGAATCGAACTCCGATCTCTGATCACTGTTGTTACGGACAGCAGTGTGAATGGAACCACGATCTCTGATCAGTGTTGCTGTTACGGACAGCAGTATGAATCGAACCCCGATCTCTGATCTCTGTTGGTGTTACGGACAGCTGTGTGAATGGAACCCCGATCTCTGATCACTGTTGGTGTTACAGACAGCAGTGTGAATCGAACCACGATCTCTGATCACTGTTGTTGTTACGGACAGCAGTGTGAATCGAACCCCCGATCTCTGATCACTGTTGCTGTTACGGACAGCTGTATGCATGGAACCCCGATCTCTGATCACTGTTGGTGTTACAGACATCTGTGTGAATGGAACCCTGATCTCTGATCACTGTTGTTGTTACGGACAGAAGTGTGAATCGAACCCCGATCTCTGATCACTGTTGGTGTTGTGGACAGCAGTGTGAATCGAACCCCGATCTTTGATCACTGTTGGTGTTCCAGACAGCTGTTTGAATGGAACCCCGATCTCTGATCACTGTTGGTGTTGCGGACAGCAGTGTGAATCGAACCCCGATCTCTGATCACTGTTGTTGTTACGGAAAGCAGTGTGAATCGAACTCCGATCTCTGATCACTGTTGTTACGGACAGCAGTGTGAATGGAACCCCGATCTCTGATCAGTGTTGCTGTTACGGACAGCAGTATGAATCGAACCCCGATCTCTGATCTCTGTTGGTGTTACGGACAGCTGTGTGAATGGAACCCCGATCTCTGATCACTGTTGGTGTTACAGACAGCAGTGTGAATCGAACCCCGATCTTTGATCACTGTTGGTGTTCCAGACAGCTGTTTGAATGGAACCCCGATCTCTGATCACTGTTGGTGTTGCGGACAGCAGTGTGAATCGAACACCAATCTCTGATCACTGTTGTTGTTACGGACAGCAGTGTGAATCGAACCCCGATCTCTGATCACTGTTGTTGTTACGGACAGCAGTGTGAATGGAACCCCGATCTCTGATCACTGTTGGTGTTACGGACAGCAGTGTGAATCGAACACCAATCTCTGATCACTGTTGGTGTTACAGACAGCTGTGTGAATGGAACCCTGATCTCTGATCACTGTTGTTGTTACGGACAGCAGTGTGAATAAAACCCTGATCTCTGATCACTGTTGGTGTTACAGACAGCTGTGTGAATGGAACCCCGATCTCTGATCACTGTTGGTGTTACGGAGAGCACTTTGAATCGATCCCCGATCACTGATCTCTGTTGGTGTTGCGGACAGCAGTGTGAATCGAACACCAATCTCTGATCACTGCTGGTGTTACAGACAGCTGTGTGAATCGAACACCAATCTCTGATCACTGTTGTTGTTACGGACAGCAGTGTGAATCGGACCCCGATCTCTGATCACTGTTGTTGTTACGGACAGCAGTGTGAATCGAACCCTGATCTCTGATTACTGTTGGTGTTACGGACAGCAGTGTGAATCGAACCCCGATCTCTGATCACTGTTGTTGTTACGGAAAGCAGTGTGAATCGAACTCCGATCTCTGATCACTGTTGTTACGGACAGCAGTGTGAATGGAACCCCGATCTCTGATCAGTGTTGCTGTTACGGACAGCAGTGTGAATCGAACCCCGATCTCTGATCTCTGTTGGTGTTACGGACAGCTGTGTGAATGGAACCCCGATCTCTGATCACTGTTGGTTTTACAGACAGCAGTGTGAATCGAACCCCGATCTCTGATCACTGTTGTTGTTACGGACAGCAGTGTGAATCGAACCCCGATCTCTGATCACTGTTGCTGTTACGGACAGCAGTATGCATGGAACCCCGATCTCTGATCACTGTTGGTGTTACAGACATCTGTGTGAATGGAACCCAGATCTCTGATCACTGTTCGTGTTATGGACAGCAGTGTGAATCGAACCCCGATCTTTGATCACTGTTGGTGTTCCAGACAGCTGTTTGAATGGAACCCCGAACTCTGTTCACTGTTGGTGTTACGGACAGCAGTGTGAATCGAACCCCGATCTCTGATCACTGTTGGTTTTATGGACAGCCGTGTGATTCGAACCCCGATCTCTGATCACTGTTGGTGTTACGGACAGCAGTGTAAATCGAACCCCGATCTCTGATCACTGTTGTTGTTACGGACAGCTGTGTGAATGGAACCCCGATCTCTGATCACTGTTGTTGTTACGGACAGCAGTGTGAATAAAACCTTGATCTCTGATCACTGTTGGTGTTACAGACATCTGTGTGAATGGAACCCAGATCTCTGATCAGTGTTGCTGTTACGGACAGCAGTGTGAATCGAACCCCGATCTCTGATCAGTGTTGCTGTTACGGACAGCAGTGTGAATCGAACCCCGATCTCTGATCTCTGTTGGTGTTACGGACAGCTGTGTGAATGGAACCCCGATCTCTGATCACTGTTGGTGTTACAGACAGCAGTGTGAATCGAACCCCGATCTCTGATCACTGTTGTTGTTACGGACAGCAGTGTGAATCGAACCCCCGATCTCTGATCACTGTTGCTGTTACGGACAGCTGTATGCATGGAACCCCGATCTCTGATCACTGTTGGTGTTACAGACATCTGTGTGAATGGAACCCTGATCTCTGATCACTGATGTTGTTACGGACAGAAGTGTGAATCGAACCCCGATCTCTGATCACTGTTGGTGTTGTGGACAGCAGTGTGAATCGAACCCCAATCACTGATCACTGATGTTGTTACGGACAGCAGTGTGAATCGAACACCAATCTCTGATCACTGTTGGTGTTACAGACATCTGTGTGAATGGAACCCAGATCTCTGATCACTGTTGGTGTTGCGGACAGCAGTGTGAATCGAACACCAATCTCTGATCACTGTTGTTGTTTCGGACAGCAGTGTGAATCGAACCCCGATCTCTGATCACTGTTGTTGTTACGGACAGCAGTGTGAATGGAACCCCGATCTCTGATCACTGTTGGTGTTACGGACAGCAGTGTGAATCGAACACCAATCTCTGATCACTGTTGGTGTTACAGACAGCTGTGTGAATGGAACCCTGATCTCTGATCACTGTTGTTGTTACGGACAGCAGTGTGAATAAAACCCTGATCTCTGATCACTGTTGGTGTTACAGACAGCTGTGTGAATGGAACCCCGATCTCTGATCACTGTTGGTGTTACGGAGAGCACTTTGAATCGATCCCCGATCACTGATCTCTATTGGTGTTGCGGACAGCAGTGTGAATCGAACACCAATCTCTGATCACTGCTGGTGTTACAGACAGCTGTGTGAATCGAACACCAATCTCTGATCACTGTTGTTGTTACGGACAGCAGTGTGAATCGAACCCTGATCTCTGATTACTGTTGGTGTTACGGACAGCAGTGTGAATCGAACCCCGATCTCTGATCACTGTTGTTGTTACGGAAAGCAGTGTGAATCGAACTCCGATCTCTGATCACTGTTGTTACGGACAGCAGTGTGAATGGAACCCCGATCTCTGATCAGTGTTGCTGTTACGGACAGCAGTGTGAATGGAACCCTGATCTCTGATCACCGTTGTGTTACGGACAGCTGTGTGAATCGAACACCAATCTCTGATCACTGTTGTTGTTACGGACAGCAGTGTGAATCGAACAATGATCTCTGATCATTGTTGGTGTTACGGACAGCTGTGTGAATCGAACCCTGAACTCTGATCACTGTTGGTGTTATGGACAGCAGTGTGAATCGAACGCCGATCTCTGATCACTGTTGATGTTGCGGACAGCAGTGTGAATCGAACCCCGATCTCTGATCACTGTTGGTGTTACGGACAGCGGTGTGAATCGAACCCCGATCTGTGATCACTGTCGGTGTTACGTACAGCTGTGTGAATCGAACCCCGATCTCTGATCACTGTTGGTGTTACGGACAGCAGTGTGAATCGAACCCCGATCTCTGATCACTGTTGGTGTTACGGACAGCAGTGTGAATCGAACCCCGATCTCTGATCAATTTTGGTGTTACCTAGAGCAGTGTGAATCAATCCCCGATCTCTGATCACTGTTGGTTTTATGGACAGCAGTGTGAAACAAATCTCGATCTCTGATCACTGTTGGTGTTACGGACATTAGTGTGAATGGAACCACGATCTCTGATCACTGTTGGTGTTACAGACAGCTGTGTGAATCGAACCCCGATCTCTGATCACTGTTGGTGTTACGGACAGCAGTGTGAATCGAACACCGATCTCTGATCACTGTTGGTGTTACGGACAGCGGTGTGAATAGAACACCGATCTCTGATCACTGTTGGTGTTACGGACAGTAGTGTGAATCGAACCCCGATCTCTGATCACCTTTGGTGTTATGGACAGCTGTGTGAATCGAACCCCAATTTCTGATCACTTTTGGTGTTACGGACAGCTGTGTGAATCGAACCCTGATCTCTGATCAAATTTGGTGTTACCTAGAGCAGTGTGAATCGATCCCCGATCTCTGATCACTGTTGGTTTTATGGACAGCAGTGTGAATCAAATGTCGATCTCTGATCACTGTTGGTGTTACGGACAGCAGTGTGAATGGAACCCCGATCTCTGATCACTATTGGTGTTACGGCAGCACTGTGAATCGAACACCGATTTCTGATCACCGTTGGTGTTACAGACAGCAGTGTGAATCGAACCCCGATCTCTGATCACAGTTGTTGTTACGGACAGCAGTGTGAATCGAACCCCAATCTCTGATCACTGTTGTTGTTACCAATAGCAGTGTGAATCGAACCCCGATCTCTGATCACTGTTGGTGTTACGGAGAGCACTTTGAATCGATCCTCGATCACTGATCTCTGTTGTTGTTGCGGACAGCAGTGTGAATCGAACACCAATCTCTGATCACTGCTGGTGTTACAGACAGCTGTGTGAATCGAACACCAATCTCTGATCACTGTTGTTGTTACGGACAGCAGTGTGAATCGGACCCCGATCTCTGATCACTGTTGTTGTTACGGACAGCAGTGTGAATCGAACCCTGATCTCTGATTACTGTTGGTGTTACGGACAGCAGTGTGAATCGAACCCCGATCTCTGATCACTGTTGTTGTTACGGAAAGCAGTGTGAATCGAACTCCTATCTCTGATCACTGTTGTTACGGACAGCAGTGTGAATGGAACCCCGATCTCTGATCAGTGTTGCTGTTACGGACAGCAGTATGAATCGAACCCCGATCTCTGATCACTGTTGGTTTTACAGACAGCAGTGTGAATCGAACCCCGATCTCTGATCACTGTTATTGTTACGGACAGCAGTGTGAATCGAACCCCCGATCTCTGATCACTGTTGCTGTTACGGACAGCAGTATGCATGGAAACCCGATCTCTGATCACTGTTGGTGTTACAGACATCTGTGTGAATGGAACCCAGATCTCTGATCACTGTTCGTCATATGGACAGCAGTGTGAATCGGACCCCGATCTCTGATCACTGTTGTTGTTACGGACAGCAGTGTGAATCGAACCCTGATCTCTGATTACTGTTGGTGTTACGGACAGCAGTGTGAATCGAACCCCGATCTCTGATCACTGTTGTTGTTACGGAAAGCAGTGTGAATCGAACTCCGATCTCTGATCACTGTTGTTACGGACAGCAGTGTGAATGGAACCCCGATCTCTGATCAGTGTTGCTGTTACGGACAGCAGTATGAATCGAACCCCGATCTCTGATCTCTGTTGGTGTTACGGACAGCTGTGTGAATGGAACCCCGATCTCTGATCACTGTTGGTGTTACAGACAGCAGTGTGAATCGAACCACGATCTCTGATCACTGTTGTTGTTACGGACAGCAGTGTGAATCGAACCCCCGATCTCTGATCACTGTTGCTGTTACGGACAGCTGTATGCATGGAACCCCGATCTCTGATCACTGTTGGTGTTACAGACATCTGTGTGAATGGAACCCTGATCTCTGATCACTGTTGTTGTTACGGACAGAAGTGTGAATCGAACCCCGATCTCTGATCACTGTTGGTGTTGTGGACAGCAGTGTGAATCGAACCCCGATCTTTGATCACTGTTGGTGTTCCAGACAGCTGTTTGAATGGAACCCCGATCTCTGATCACTGTTGGTGTTGCGGACAGCACTTTGAATCGATCCCCGATCACTGATCACTGTTGGTGTTACGGGCAGCAGTGTGAATCGAACACCAATCTCTGATCACTGTTGGTGTTACAGACAGCTGTGTGAATGGAACCCTGATCTCTGATCACTGTTGTTGTTACGGACAGCAGTGTGAATAAAACCCTGATCTCTGATCACTGTTGGTGTTACAGACAGCTGTGTGAATGGAACCCCGATCTCTGATCACTGTTGGTGTTACGGAGAGCACTTTGAATCGATCCCCGATCACTGATCTCTGTTGGTGTTGCGGACAGCAGTGTGAATCGAACACCAATCTCTGATCACTGCTGGTGTTACAGACAGCTGTGTGAATCGAACACCAATCTCTGATCACTGTTGTTGTTACGGACAGCAGTGTGAATCGGACCCCGATCTCTGATCACTGTTGTTGTTACGGACAGCAGTGTGAATCGAACCCTGATCTCTGATTACTGTTGGTGTTACGGACAGCAGTGTGAATCGAACCCCGATCTCTGATCACTGTTGTTGTTACGGAAAGCAGTGTGAATCGAACTCCGATCTCTGATCACTGTTGTTACGGACAGCAGTGTGAATGGAACCCCGATCTCTGATCAGTGTTGCTGTTACGGACAGCAGTGTGAATCGAACCCTGATCTCTGATCTCTGTTGGTGTTACGGACAGCTGTGTGAATGGAACCCCGATCTCTGATCACTGTTGGTTTTACAGACAGCAGTGTGAATCGAACCCCGATCTCTGATCACTGTTGTTGTTACGGACAGCAGTGTGAATCGAACCCCGATCTCTGATCACTGTTGCTGTTACGGACAGCAGTATGCATGGAACCCCGATCTCTGATCACTGTTGGTGTTACAGACATCTGAGTGAATGGAACCCAGATCTCTGATCACTGTTCGTGTTATGGACAGCAGTGTGAATCGAACCCCGATCTTTGATCACTGTTGGTGTTCCAGACAGCTGTTTGAATGGAACCCCGAACTCTGTTCACTGTTGGTGTTACGGACAGCAGTGTGAATCGAACCCCGATCTCTGATCACTGTTGGTTTTATGGACAGCCGTGTGATTCGAACCCCGATCTCTGATCACAGTTGTTGTTACGGACAGCAGTGTGAATCGAACCCCAATCTCTGATCACTGTTGTTGTTACCAATAGCAGTGTGAATCGAACCCCGATCTCTGATCACTGTTGGTGTTACGGAGAGCACTTTGAATCGATCCTCGATCACTGATCTCTGTTGGTGTTGCGGACAGCAGTGTGAATCGAACACCAATCTCTGATCACTGCTGGTGTTACAGACAGCTGTGTGAATCGAACAACAATCTCTGATCACTGTTGTTGTTACGGACAGCAGTGTGAATCGGACCCCGATCTCTGATCACTGTTGTTGTTACGGACAGCAGTGTGAATCGAACCCTGATCTCTGATTACTGTTGGTGTTACGGACAGCAGTGTGAATCGAACCCCGATCTCTGATCACTGTTGTTGTTACGGAAAGCAGTGTGAATCGAACTCCTATCTCTGATCACTGTTGTTACGGACAGCAGTGTGAAAGGAACCCCGATCTCTGATCAGTGTTGCTGTTACGGACAGCAGTGTGAATCGAACCCCGATCTCTGATCTCTGTTGGTGTTACGGACAGCTGTGTGAATGGAACCCCGATCTCTGATCACTGTTGGTTTTACAGACAGCAGTGTGAATCGAACCCCGATCTCTGATCACTGTTATTGTTACGGACAGCAGTGTGAATCGAACCCCCGATCTCTGATCACTGTTGCTGTTACGGACAGCAGTATGCATGGAAACCCGATCTCTGATCACTGTTGGTGTTACAGACATCTGTGTGAATGGAACCCAGATCTCTGATCACTGTTCGTCATATGGACAGCAGTGTGAATCGGACCCCGATCTCTGATCACTGTTGTTGTTACGGACAGCAGTGTGAATCGAACCCTGATCTCTGATTACTGTTGGTGTTACGGACAGCAGTGTGAATCGAACCCCGATCTCTGATCACTGTTGTTGTTACGGAAAGCAGTGTGAATCGAACTCCGATCTCTGATCACTGTTGTTACGGACAGCAGTGTGAATGGAACCCCGATCTCTGATCAGTGTTGCTGTTACGGACAGCAGTATGAATCGAACCCCGATCTCTGATCTCTGTTGGTGTTACGGACAGCTGTGTGAATGGAACCCCGATCTCTGATCACTGTTGGTGTTACAGACAGCAGTGTGAATCGAACCACGATCTCTGATCACTGTTGTTGTTACGGACAGCAGTGTGAATCGAACCCCCGATCTCTGATCACTGTTGCTGTTACGGACAGCTGTATGCATGGAACCCCGATCTCTGATCACTGTTGGTGTTACAGACATCTGTGTGAATAAAACCCTGATCTCTGATCACTGTTGGTGTTACAGACAGCTGTGTGAATGGAACCCCGATCTCTGATCACTGTTGGTGTTACGGAGAGCACTTTGAATCGATCCCCGATCACTGATCTCTGTTGGTGTTGCGGACAGCAGTGTGAATCGAACACCAATCTCTGATCACTGCTGGTGTTACAGACAGCTGTGTGAATCGAACACCAATCTCTGATCACTGTTGTTGTTACGGACAGCAGTGTGAATCGGACCCCGATCTCTGATCACTGTTGTTGTTACGGACAGCAGTGTGAATCGAACCCTGATCTCTGATTACTGTTGGTGTTACGGACAGCAGTGTGAATCGAACCCCGATCTCTGATCACTGTTGTTGTTACGGAAAGCAGTGTGAATCGAACTCCTATCTCTGATCACTGTTGTTACGGACAGCAGTGTGAATGGAACCCCGATCTCTGATCAGTGTTGCTGTTACGGACAGCAGTGTGAATCGAACCCCGATCTCTGATCTCTGTTGGTGTTACGGACAGCTGTGTGAATGGAACCCCGATCTCTGATCACTGTTGGTTTTACAGACAGCAGTGTGAATCGAACCCCGATCTCTGATCACTGTTGTTGTTACGGACAGCAGTGTGAATCGAACCCCGATCTCTGATCACTGTTGCTGTTACGGACAGCAGTATGCATGGAACCCCGATCTCTGATCACTGTTGGTGTTACAGACATCTGTGTGAATGGAACCCAGATCTCTAATCACTGTTCGTGTTATGGACAGCAGTGTGAATCGAACCCCGATCTTTGATCACTGTTGGTGTTCCAGACAGCTGTTTGAATGGAACCCCGAACTCTGTTCACTGTTGGTGTTACGGACAGCAGTGTGAATCGAACCCCGATCTCTGATCACTGTTGGTTTTATGGACAGCCGTGTGATTCGAACCCCGATCTCTGATCACTGTTGGTGTTACGGACAGCAGTGTAAATCGAACCCCGATCTCTGATCACTGTTGTTGTTACGGACAGCTGTGTGAATGGAACCCCGATCTCTGATCACTGTTGTTGTTACGGACAGCAGTGTGAATAAAACCTTGATCTCTGATCACTGTTGGTGTTACAGACATCTGTGTGAATGGAACCCAGATCTCTGATCAGTGTTGCTGTTACGGACAGCAGTGTGAATCGAACCCCGATCTCTGATCAGTGTTGCTGTTACGGACAGCAGTGTGAATCGAACCCCGATCTCTGATCACTGTTGTTGTTACGGAAAGCAGTGTGAATCGAACTCCTATCTCTGATCACTGTTGTTACGGACAGCAGTGTGAATGGAACCCCGATCTCTGATCAGTGTTGCTGTTACGGACAGCAGTGTGAATCGAACCCCGATCTCTGATCTCTGTTGGTGTTACGGACAGCTGTGTGAATGGAACCCCGATCTCTGATCACTGTTGGTTTTACAGACAGCAGTGTGAATCGAACCCCGATCTCTGATCACTGTTATTGTTACGGACAGCAGTGTGAATCGAACCCCCGATCTCTGATCACTGTTGCTGTTACGGACAGCAGTATGCATGGAAACCCGATCTCTGATCACTGTTGGTGTTACAGACATCTGTGTGAATGGAACCCAGATCTCTGATCACTGTTCGTCATATGGACAGCAGTGTGAATCGGACCCCGATCTCTGATCACTGTTGTTGTTACGGACAGCAGTGTGAATCGAACCCTGATCTCTGATTACTGTTGGTGTTACGGACAGCAGTGTGAATCGAACCCCGATCTCTGATCACTGTTGTTGTTACGGAAAGCAGTGTGAATCGAACTCCGATCTCTGATCACTGTTGTTACGGACAGCAGTGTGAATGGAACCCCGATCTCTGATCAGTGTTGCTGTTACGGACAGCAGTATGAATCGAACCCCGATCTCTGATCTCTGTTGGTGTTACGGACAGCTGTGTGAATGGAACCCCGATCTCTGATCACTGTTGGTGTTACAGACAGCAGTGTGAATCGAACCACGATCTCTGATCACTGTTGTTGTTACGGACAGCAGTGTGAATCGAACCCCCGATCTCTGATCACTGTTGCTGTTACGGACAGCTGTATGCATGGAACCCCGATCTCTGATCACTGTTGGTGTTACAGACATCTGTGTGAATAAAACCCTGATCTCTGATCACTGTTGGTGTTACAGACAGCTGTGTGAATGGAACCCCGATCTCTGATCACTGTTGGTGTTACGGAGAGCACTTTGAATCGATCCCCGATCACTGATCTCTGTTGGTGTTGCGGACAGCAGTGTGAATCGAACACCAATCTCTGATCACTGCTGGTGTTACAGACAGCTGTGTGAATCGAACACCAATCTCTGATCACTGTTGTTGTTACGGACAGCAGTGTGAATCGGACCCCGATCTCTGATCACTGTTGTTGTTACGGACAGCAGTGTGAATCGAACCCTGATCTCTGATTACTGTTGGTGTTACGGACAGCAGTGTGAATCGAACCCCGATCTCTGATCACTGTTGTTGTTACGGAAAGCAGTGTGAATCGAACTCCGATCTCTGATCACTGTTGTTACGGACAGCAGTGTGAATGGAACCCCGATCTCTGATCAGTGTTGCTGTTACGGACAGCAGTGTGAATCGAACCCCGATCTCTGATCTCTGTTGGTGTTACGGACAGCTGTGTGAATGGAACCCCGATCTCTGATCACTGTTGGTTTTACAGACAGCAGTGTGAATCGAACCCCGATCTCTGATCACTGTTGTTGTTACGGACAGCAGTGTGAATCGAACCCCGATCTCTGATCACTGTTGCTGTTACGGACAGCAGTATGCATGGAACCCCGATCTCTGATCACTGTTGGTGTTACAGACATCTGTGTGAATGGAACCCAGATCTCTGATCACTGTTCGTGTTATGGACAGCAGTGTGAATCGAACCCCGATCTTTGATCACTGTTGGTGTTCCAGACAGCTGTTTGAATGGAACCCCGAACTCTGTTCACTGTTGGTGTTACGGACAGCAGTGTGAATCGAACCCCGATCTCTGATCACTGTTGGTTTTATGGACAGCCGTGTGATTCGAACCCCGATCTCTGATCACTGTTGGTGTTACGGACAGCAGTGTAAATCGAACCCCGATCTCTGATCACTGTTGTTGTTACGGACAGCTGTGTGAATGGAACCCCGATCTCTGATCACTGTTGTTGTTACGGACAGCAGTGTGAATAAAACCTTGATCTCTGATCACTGTTGGTGTTACAGACATCTGTGTGAATGGAACCCAGATCTCTGATCAGTGTTGCTGTTACGGACAGCAGTGTGAATCGAACCCCGATCTCTGATCAGTGTTGCTGTTACGGACAGCAGTGTGAATCGAACCCCGATCTCTGATCTCTGTTGGTGTTACGGACAGCTGTGTGAATGGAACCCCGATCTCTGATCACTGTTGGTGTTACAGACAGCAGTGTGAATCGAACCCCGATCTCTGATCACTGTTGTTGTTACGGACAGCAGTGTGAATCGAACCCCCGATCTCTGATCACTGTTGGTGTTACAGACAGCAGTGTGAATCGAACCCCGATCTCTGATCACTGTTGTTGTTACGGACAGCAGTGTGAATCGAACCCCCGATCTCTGATCACTGTTGCTGTTACGGACAGCTGTATGCATGGAACCCCGATCTCTGATCACTGTTGGTGTTACGGACAGCAGTGTGAATCGAACCCCGATCTCTGATCACTGTTGTTGTTACGGAAAGCAGTGTGAATCGAACTCCGATCTCTGATCACTGTTGTTACGGACAGCAGTGTGAATGGAACCCCGATCTCTGATCAGTGTTGCTGTTACGGACAGCAGTATGAATCGAACCCCGATCTCTGATCTCTGTTGGTGTTACGGACAGCTGTGTGAATGGAACCCCGATCTCTGATCACTGTTGGTGTTACAGACAGCAGTGTGAATCGAACCACGATCTCTGATCACTGTTGTTGTTACGGACAGCAGTGTGAATCGAACCCCCGATCTCTGATCACTGTTGCTGTTACGGACAGCTGTATGCATGGAACCCCGATCTCTGATCACTGTTGGTGTTACAGACATCTGTGTGAATAAAACCCTGATCTCTGATCACTGTTGGTGTTACAGACAGCTGTGTGAATGGAACTCCGATCTCTGATCACTGTTGGTGTTACGGAGAGCACTTTGAATCGATCCCCGATCACTGATCTCTGTTGGTGTTGCGGACAGCAGTGTGAATCGAACACCAATCTCTGATCACTGCTGGTGTTACAGACAGCTGTGTGAATCGAACACCAATCTCTGATCACTGTTGTTGTTACGGACAGCAGTGTGAATCGGACCCCGATCTCTGATCACTGTTGTTGTTACGGACAGCAGTGTGAATCGAACCCTGATCTCTGATTACTGTTGGTGTTACGGACAGCAGTGTGAATCGAACCCCGATCTCTGATCACTGTTGGTGTTACAGACAGCAGTGTGAATCGAACCACGATCTCTGATCACTGTTGTTGTTACGGACAGCAGTGTGAATCGAACCCCCGATCTCTGATCACTGTTGCTGTTACGGACAGCTGTATGCATGGAACCCCGATCTCTGATCACTGTTGGTGTTACAGACATCTGTGTGAATAAAACCCTGATCTCTGATCACTGTTGGTGTTACAGACAGCTGTGTGAATGGAACCCCGATCTCTGATCACTGTTGGTGTTACGGAGAGCACTTTGAATCGATCCCCGATCACTGATCTCTGTTGGTGTTGCGGACAGCAGTGTGAATCGAACACCAATCTCTGATCACTGCTGGTGTTACAGACAGCTGTGTGAATCGAACACCAATCTCTGATCACTGTTGTTGTTACGGACAGCAGTGTGAATCGGACCCCGATCTCTGATCACTGTTGTTGTTACGGACAGCAGTGTGAATCGAACCCTGATCTCTGATTACTGTTGGTGTTACGGACAGCAGTGTGAATCGAACCCCGATCTCTGATCACTGTTGTTGTTACGGAAAGCAGTGTGAATCGAACTCCGATCTCTGATCACTGTTGTTACGGACAGCAGTGTGAATGGAACCCCGATCTCTGATCAGTGTTGCTGTTACGGACAGCAGTGTGAATCGAACCCTGATCTCTGATCTCTGTTGGTGTTACGGACAGCTGTGTGAATGGAACCCCGATCTCTGATCACTGTTGGTTTTACAGACAGCAGTGTGAATCGAACCCCGATCTCTGATCACTGTTGTTGTTACGGACAGCAGTGTGAATCGAACCCCGATCTCTGATCACTGTTGCTGTTACGGACAGCAGTATGCATGGAACCCCGATCTCTGATCACTGTTGGTGTTACAGACATCTGTGTGAATGGAACCCAGATCTCTGATCACTGTT
Organism: Hemitrygon akajei; assembly: GCF_048418815.1. Taxonomy (NCBI): domain Eukaryota; kingdom Metazoa; phylum Chordata; class Chondrichthyes; order Myliobatiformes; family Dasyatidae; genus Hemitrygon; species Hemitrygon akajei. The sequence goes on along the minus strand of NC_133133.1, from coordinate 109,191,036 downwards.
CGTGTTATGGACAGCAGTGTGAATCGAACCCCGATCTTTGATCACTGTTGGTGTTCCAGACAGCTGTTTGAATGGAACCCCGAACTCTGTTCACTGTTGGTGTTACGGACAGCAGTGTGAATCGAACCCCGATCTCTGATCACTGTTGGTTTTATGGACAGCCGTGTGATTCGAACCCCGATCTCTGATCACAGTTGTTGTTACGGACAGCAGTGTGAATCGAACCCCAATCTCTGATCACTGTTGTTGTTACCAATAGCAGTGTGAATCGAACCCCGATCTCTGATCACTGTTGGTGTTACGGAGAGCACTTTGAATCGATCCTCGATCACTGATCTCTGTTGGTGTTGCGGACAGCAGTGTGAATCGAACACCAATCTCTGATCACTGCTGGTGTTACAGACAGCTGTGTGAATCGAACAACAATCTCTGATCACTGTTGTTGTTACGGACAGCAGTGTGAATCGGACCCCGATCTCTGATCACTGTTGTTGTTACGGACAGCAGTGTGAATCGAACCCTGATCTCTGATTACTGTTGGTGTTACGGACAGCAGTGTGAATCGAACCCCGATCTCTGATCACTGTTGTTGTTACGGAAAGCAGTGTGAATCGAACTCCTATCTCTGATCACTGTTGTTACGGACAGCAGTGTGAATGGAACCCCGATCTCTGATCAGTGTTGCTGTTACGGACAGCAGTGTGAATCGAACCCAGATCTCTGATCTCTGTTGGTGTTACGGACAGCTGTGTGAATGGAACCCCGATCTCTGATCACTGTTGGTTTTACAGACAGCAGTGTGAATCGAACCCCGATCTCTGATCACTGTTATTGTTACGGACAGCAGTGTGAATCGAACCCCCGATCTCTGATCACTGTTGCTGTTACGGACAACAGTATGCATGGAAACCCGATCTCTGATCACTGTTGGTGTTACAGACATCTGTGTGAATGGAACCCAGATCTCTGATCACTGTTCGTCATATGGACAGCAGTGTGAATCGGACCCCGATCTCTGATCACTGTTGTTGTTACGGACAGCAGTGTGAATCGAACCCTGATCTCTGATTACTGTTGGTGTTACGGACAGCAGTGTGAATCGAACCCCGATCTCTGATCACTGTTGTTGTTACGGAAAGCAGTGTGAATCGAACTCCGATCTCTGATCACTGTTGTTACGGACAGCAGTGTGAATGGAACCCCGATCTCTGATCAGTGTTGCTGTTACGGACAGCAGTATGAATCGAACCCCGATCTCTGATCTCTGTTGGTGTTACGGACAGCTGTGTGAATGGAACCCCGATCTCTGATCACTGTTGGTGTTACAGACAGCAGTGTGAATCGAACCACGATCTCTGATCACTGTTGTTGTTACGGACAGCAGTGTGAATCGAACCCCCGATCTCTGATCACTGTTGCTGTTACGGACAGCTGTATGCATGGAACCCCGATCTCTGATCACTGTTGGTGTTACAGACATCTGTGTGAATGGAACCCTGATCTCTGATCACTGTTGTTGTTACGGACAGAAGTGTGAATCGAACCCCGATCTCTGATCACTGTTGGTGTTGTGGACAGCAGTGTGAATCGAACCCCGATCTTTGATCACTGTTGGTGTTCCAGACAGCTGTTTGAATGGAACCCCGATCTCTGATCACTGTTGGTGTTGCGGACAGCACTTTGAATCGATCCCCGATCACTGATCACTGTTGGTGTTACGGGCAGCAGTGTGAATCGAACACCAATCTCTGATCACTGTTGGTGTTACAGACAGCTGTGTGAATGGAACCCTGATCTCTGATCACTGTTGTTGTTACGGACAGCAGTGTGAATAAAACCCTGATCTCTGATCACTGTTGGTGTTACAGACAGCTGTGTGAATGGAACCCCGATCTCTGATCACTGTTGGTGTTACGGAGAGCACTTTGAATCGATCCCCGATCACTGATCTCTGTTGGTGTTGCGGACAGCAGTGTGAATCGAACACCAATCTCTGATCACTGCTGGTGTTACAGACAGCTGTGTGAATCGAACACCAATCTCTGATCACTGTTGTTGTTACGGACAGCAGTGTGAATCGGACCCCGATCTCTGATCACTGTTGTTGTTACGGACAGCAGTGTGAATCGAACCCTGATCTCTGATTACTGTTGGTGTTACGGACAGCAGTGTGAATCGAACCCCGATCTCTGATCACTGTTGTTGTTACGGAAAGCAGTGTGAATCGAACTCCGATCTCAGATCACTGTTGTTACGGACAGCAGTGTGAATGGAACCCCGATCTCTGATCAGTGTTGCTGTTACGGACAGCAGTGTGAATCGAACCCTGATCTCTGATCTCTGTTGGTGTTACGGACAGCTGTGTGAATGGAACCCCGATCTCTGATCACTGTTGGTTTTACAGACAGCAGTGTGAATCGAACCCCGATCTCTGATCACTGTTGTTGTTACGGACAGCAGTGTGAATCGAACCCCGATCTCTGATCACTGTTGCTGTTACGGACAGCAGTATGCATGGAACCCCGATCTCTGATCACTGTTGGTGTTACAGACATCTGTGTGAATGGAACCCAGATCTCTGATCACTGTTCGTGTTATGGACAGCAGTGTGAATCGAACCCCGATCTTTGATCACTGTTGGTGTTCCAGACAGCTGTTTGAATGGAACCCCGAACTCTGTTCACTGTTGGTGTTACGGACAGCAGTGTGAATCGAACCCCGATCTCTGATCACTGTTGGTTTTATGGACAGCCGTGTGATTCGAACCCCGATCTCTGATCACTGTTGGTGTTACGGACAGCAGTGTAAATCGAACCCCGATCTCTGATCACTGTTGTTGTTACGGACAGCTGTGTGAATGGAACCCCGATCTCTGATCACTGTTGTTGTTACGGACAGCAGTGTGAATAAAACCTTGATCTCTGATCACTGTTGGTGTTACAGACATCTGTGTGAATGGAACCCAGATCTCTGATCAGTGTTGCTGTTACGGACAGCAGTGTGAATCGAACCCCGATCTCTGATCAGTGTTGCTGTTACGGACAGCAGTGTGAATCGAACCCCGATCTCTGATCTCTGTTGGTGTTACGGACAGCTGTGTGAATGGAACCCCGATCTCTGATCACTGTTGGTGTTACAGACAGCAGTGTGAATCGAACCCCGATCTCTGATCACTGTTGTTGTTACGGACAGCAGTGTGAATCGAACCCCCGATCTCTGATCACTGTTGCTGTTACGGACAGCTGTATGCATGGAACCCCGATCTCTGATCACTGTTGGTGTTACAGACATCTGTGTGAATGGAACCCTGATCACTGATGTTGTTACCGACAGAAGTGTGAATCGAACCCCGATCTCTGATCACTGTTGGTGTTGTGGACAGCAGTGTGAATCGAACCCCAATCACTGATCACTGATGTTGTTACGGACAGCAGTGTGAATCGAACACCAATCTCTGATCACTGTTGGTGTTACAGACATCTGTGTGAATGGAACCCAGATCTCTGATCACTGTTCGTGTTATGGACAGCAGTGTGAATCGAACCCCGATCTCTGATCACTGTTGGTGTTGCGGACAGCAGTGTGAATCGAACACCAATCTCTGATCACTGTTGTTGTTACGGACAGCAGTGTGAATCGAACCCCGATCTCTGATCACTGTTGTTGTTACGGACAGCAGTGTGAATGGAACCCCGATCTCTGATCACTGTTGGTGTTACGGACAGCAGTGTGAATCGAACACCAATCTCTGATCACTGTTGGTGTTACAGACAGCTGTGTGAATGGAACCCTGATCTCTGATCACTGTTGTTGTTACGGACAGCAGTGTGAATAAAACCCTGATCTCTGATCACTGTTGGTGTTACAGACAGCTGTGTGAATGGAACCCCGATCTCTGATCACTGTTGGTGTTACGGAGAGCACTTTGAATCGATCCCCGATCACTGATCTCTATTGGTGTTGCGGACAGCAGTGTGAATCGAACACCAATCTCTGATCACTGCTGGTGTTACAGACAGCTGTGTGAATCGAACACCAATCTCTGATCACTGTTGTTGTTACGGACAGCAGTGTGAATCGAACCCCGATCTCTGATCACTGTTGTTGTTACGGAAAGCAGTGTGAATCGAACTCCGATCTCTGATCACTGTTGTTACGGACAGCAGTGTGAATGGAACCCCGATCTCTGATCAGTGTTGCTGTTACGGACAGCAGTGTGAACGGAACCCTGATCTCTGATCACCGTTGGTGTTACGGACAGCTGTGTGAATCGAACACCAATCTCTGATCACTGTTGTTGTTACGGACAGCAGTGTGAATCGAACAATGATCTCTGATCATTGTTGGTGTTACGGACAGCTGTGTGAATCGAACCCTGAACTCTGATCACTGTTGCTGTTACGGACAGCTGTATGCATGGAACCCCGATCTCTGATCACTGTTGGTGTTACAGACATCTGTGTGAATAAAACCCTGATCTCTGATCACTGTTGGTGTTACAGACAGCTGTGTGAATGGAACCCCGATCTCTGATCACTGTTGGTGTTACGGAGAGCACTTTGAATCGATCCCCGATCACTGATCTCTGTTGGTGTTGCGGACAGCAGTGTGAATCGAACACCAATCTCTGATCACTGCTGGTGTTACAGACAGCTGTGTGAATCGAACACCAATCTCTGATCACTGTTGTTGTTACGGACAGCAGTGTGAATCGGACCCCGATCTCTGATCACTGTTGTTGTTACGGACAGCAGTGTGAATCGAACCCTGATCTCTGATTACTGTTGGTGTTACGGACAGCAGTGTGAATCGAACCCCGATCTCTGATCACTGTTGGTGTTACAGACAGCAGTGTGAATCGAACCACGATCTCTGATCACTGTTGTTGTTACGGACAGCAGTGTGAATCGAACCCCCGATCTCTGATCACTGTTGCTGTTACGGACAGCTGTATGCATGGAACCCCGATCTCTGATCACTGTTGGTGTTACAGACATCTGTGTGAATAAAACCCTGATCTCTGATCACTGTTGGTGTTACAGACAGCTGTGTGAATGGAACCCCGATCTCTGATCACTGTTGGTGTTACGGAGAGCACTTTGAATCGATCCCCGATCACTGATCTCTGTTGGTGTTGCGGACAGCAGTGTGAATCGAACACCAATCTCTGATCACTGCTGGTGTTACAGACAGCTGTGTGAATCGAACACCAATCTCTGATCACTGTTGTTGTTACGGACAGCAGTGTGAATCGGACCCCGATCTCTGATCACTGTTGTTGTTACGGACAGCAGTGTGAATCGAACCCTGATCTCTGATTACTGTTGGTGTTACGGACAGCAGTGTGAATCGAACCCCGATCTCTGATCACTGTTGTTGTTACGGAAAGCAGTGTGAATCGAACTCCGATCTCTGATCACTGTTGTTACGGACAGCAGTGTGAATGGAACCCCGATCTCTGATCAGTGTTGCTGTTACGGACAGCAGTGTGAATCGAACCCTGATCTCTGATCTCTGTTGGTGTTACGGACAGCTGTGTGAATGGAACCCCGATCTCTGATCACTGTTGGTTTTACAGACAGCAGTGTGAATCGAACCCCGATCTCTGATCACTGTTGTTGTTACGGACAGCAGTGTGAATCGAACCCCGATCTCTGATCACTGTTGCTGTTACGGACAGCAGTATGCATGGAACCCCGATCTCTGATCACTGTTGGTGTTACAGACATCTGTGTGAATGGAACCCAGATCTCTGATCACTGTTCGTGTTATGGACAGCAGTGTGAATCGAACCCCGATCTTTGATCACTGTTGGTGTTCCAGACAGCTGTTTGAATGGAACCCCGAACTCTGTTCACTGTTGGTGTTACGGACAGCAGTGTGAATCGAACCCCGATCTCTGATCACTGTTGGTTTTATGGACAGCCGTGTGATTCGAACCCCGATCTCTGATCACAGTTGTTGTTACGGACAGCAGTGTGAATCGAACCCCAATCTCTGATCACTGTTGTTGTTACCAATAGCAGTGTGAATCGAACCCCGATCTCTGATCACTGTTGGTGTTACGGAGAGCACTTTGAATCGATCCTCGATCACTGATCTCTGTTGGTGTTGCGGACAGCAGTGTGAATCGAACACCAATCTCTGATCACTGCTGGTGTTACAGACAGCTGTGTGAATCGAACAACAATCTCTGATCACTGTTGTTGTTACGGACAGCAGTGTGAATCGGACCCCGATCTCTGATCACTGTTGTTGTTACGGACAGCAGTGTGAATCGAACCCTGATCTCTGATTACTGTTGGTGTTACGGACAGCAGTGTGAATCGAACCCCGATCTCTGATCACTGTTGTTGTTACGGAAAGCAGTGTGAATCGAACTCCTATCTCTGATCACTGTTGTTACGGACAGCAGTGTGAATGGAACCCCGATCTCTGATCAGTGTTGCTGTTACGGACAGCAGTGTGAATCGAACCCAGATCTCTGATCTCTGTTGGTGTTACGGACAGCTGTGTGAATGGAACCCCGATCTCTGATCACTGTTGGTTTTACAGACAGCAGTGTGAATCGAACCCCGATCTCTGATCACTGTTATTGTTACGGACAGCAGTGTGAATCGAACCCCCGATCTCTGATCACTGTTGCTGTTACGGACAACAGTATGCATGGAAACCCGATCTCTGATCACTGTTGGTGTTACAGACATCTGTGTGAATGGAACCCAGATCTCTGATCACTGTTCGTCATATGGACAGCAGTGTGAATCGGACCCCGATCTCTGATCACTGTTGTTGTTACGGACAGCAGTGTGAATCGAACCCTGATCTCTGATTACTGTTGGTGTTACGGACAGCAGTGTGAATCGAACCCCGATCTCTGATCACTGTTGTTGTTACGGAAAGCAGTGTGAATCGAACTCCGATCTCTGATCACTGTTGTTACGGACAGCAGTGTGAATGGAACCCCGATCTCTGATCAGTGTTGCTGTTACGGACAGCAGTATGAATCGAACCCCGATCTCTGATCTCTGTTGGTGTTACGGACAGCTGTGTGAATGGAACCCCGATCTCTGATCACTGTTGGTGTTACAGACAGCAGTGTGAATCGAACCACGATCTCTGATCACTGTTGTTGTTACGGACAGCAGTGTGAATCGAACCCCCGATCTCTGATCACTGTTGCTGTTACGGACAGCTGTATGCATGGAACCCCGATCTCTGATCACTGTTGGTGTTACAGACATCTGTGTGAATGGAACCCTGATCTCTGATCACTGTTGTTGTTACGGACAGAAGTGTGAATCGAACCCCGATCTCTGATCACTGTTGGTGTTGTGGACAGCAGTGTGAATCGAACCCCGATCTTTGATCACTGTTGGTGTTCCAGACAGCTGTTTGAATGGAACCCCGATCTCTGATCACTGTTGGTGTTGCGGACAGCACTTTGAATCGATCCCCGATCACTGATCACTGTTGGTGTTACGGGCAGCAGTGTGAATCGAACACCAATCTCTGATCACTGTTGGTGTTACAGACAGCTGTGTGAATGGAACCCTGATCTCTGATCACTGTTGTTGTTACGGACAGCAGTGTGAATAAAACCCTGATCTCTGATCACTGTTGGTGTTACAGACAGCTGTGTGAATGGAACCCCGATCTCTGATCACTGTTGGTGTTACGGAGAGCACTTTGAATCGATCCCCGATCACTGATCTCTGTTGGTGTTGCGGACAGCAGTGTGAATCGAACACCAATCTCTGATCACTGCTGGTGTTACATACAGCTGTGTGAATCGAACACCAATCTCTGATCACTGTTGTTGTTACGGACAGCAGTGTGAATCGGACCCCGATCTCTGATCACTGTTGTTGTTACGGACAGCAGTGTGAATCGAACCCTGATCTCTGATTACTGTTGGTGTTACGGACAGCAGTGTGAATCGAACCCCGATCTCTGATCACTGTTGTTGTTACGGAAAGCAGTGTGAATCGAACTCCGATCTCAGATCACTGTTGTTACGGACAGCAGTGTGAATGGAACCCCGATCTCTGATCAGTGTTGCTGTTACGGACAGCAGTGTGAATCGAACCCTGATCTCTGATCTCTGTTGGTGTTACGGACAGCTGTGTGAATGGAACCCCGATCTCTGATCACTGTTGGTTTTACAGACAGCAGTGTGAATCGAACCCCGATCTCTGATCACTGTTGTTGTTACGGACAGCAGTGTGAATCGAACCCCGATCTCTGATCACTGTTGCTGTTACGGACAGCAGTATGCATGGAACCCCGATCTCTGATCACTGTTGGTGTTACAGACATCTGTGTGAATGGAACCCAGATCTCTGATCACTGTTCGTGTTATGGACAGCAGTGTGAATCGAACCCCGATCTTTGATCACTGTTGGTGTTCCAGACAGCTGTTTGAATGGAACCCCGAACTCTGTTCACTGTTGGTGTTACGGACAGCAGTGTGAATCGAACCCCGATCTCTGATCACTGTTGGTTTTATGGACAGCCGTGTGATTCGAACCCCGATCTCTGATCACTGTTGGTGTTACGGACAGCAGTGTAAATCGAACCCCGATCTCTGATCACTGTTGTTGTTACGGACAGCTGTGTGAATGGAACCCCGATCTCTGATCACTGTTGTTGTTACGGACAGCAGTGTGAATAAAACCTTGATCTCTGATCACTGTTGGTGTTACAGACATCTGTGTGAATGGAACCCAGATCTCTGATCAGTGTTGCTGTTACGGACAGCAGTGTGAATCGAACCCCGATCTCTGATCAGTGTTGCTGTTACGGACAGCAGTGTGAATCGAACCCCGATCTCTGATCTCTGTTGGTGTTACGGACAGCTGTGTGAATGGAACCCCGATCTCTGATCACTGTTGGTGTTACAGACAGCAGTGTGAATCGAACCCCGATCTCTGATCACTGTTGTTGTTACGGACAGCAGTGTGAATCGAACCCCCGATCTCTGATCACTGTTGCTGTTACGGACAGCTGTATGCATGGAACCCCGATCTCTGATCACTGTTGGTGTTACAGACATCTGTGTGAATGGAACCCTGATCACTGATGTTGTTACCGACAGAAGTGTGAATCGAACCCCGATCTCTGATCACTGTTGGTGTTGTGGACAGCAGTGTGAATCGAACCCCAATCACTGATCACTGATGTTGTTACGGACAGCAGTGTGAATCGAACACCAATCTCTGATCACTGTTGGTGTTACAGACATCTGTGTGAATGGAACCCAGATCTCTGATCACTGTTCGTGTTATGGACAGCAGTGTGAATCGAACCCCGATCTCTGATCACTGTTGGTGTTGCGGACAGCAGTGTGAATCGAACACCAATCTCTGATCACTGTTGTTGTTACGGACAGCAGTGTGAATCGAACCCCGATCTCTGATCACTGTTGTTGTTACGGACAGCAGTGTGAATGGAACCCCGATCTCTGATCACTGTTGGTGTTACGGACAGCAGTGTGAATCGAACACCAATCTCTGATCACTGTTGGTGTTACAGACAGCTGTGTGAATGGAACCCTGATCTCTGATCACTGTTGTTGTTACGGACAGCAGTGTGAATAAAACCCTGATCTCTGATCACTGTTGGTGTTACAGACAGCTGTGTGAATGGAACCCCGATCTCTGATCACTGTTGGTGTTACGGAGAGCACTTTGAATCGATCCCCGATCACTGATCTCTATTGGTGTTGCGGACAGCAGTGTGAATCGAACACCAATCTCTGATCACTGCTGGTGTTACAGACAGCTGTGTGAATCGAACACCAATCTCTGATCACTGTTGTTGTTACGGACAGCAGTGTGAATCGAACCCCGATCTCTGATCACTGTTGTTGTTACGGAAAGCAGTGTGAATCGAACTCCGATCTCTGATCACTGTTGTTACGGACAGCAGTGTGAATGGAACCCCGATCTCTGATCAGTGTTGCTGTTACGGACAGCAGTGTGAACGGAACCCTGATCTCTGATCACCGTTGGTGTTACGGACAGCTGTGTGAATCGAACACCAATCTCTGATCACTGTTGTTGTTACGGACAGCAGTGTGAATCGAACAATGATCTCTGATCATTGTTGGTGTTACGGACAGCAGTGTGAATCGAACCCCGATCTCTGATCACTGTTGGTGTTACGGACAGCGGTGTGAATCGAACCCCGATCTGTGATCAGTGTTGCTGTTACGGACAGCAGTGTGAATCGAACCCCGATCTCTGATCTCTGTTGGTGTTACGGACAGCTGTGTGAATGGAACCCCGATCTCTGATCACTGTTGGTTTTACAGACAGCAGTGTGAATCGAACCCCGATCTCTGATCACTGTTATTGTTACGGACAGCAGTGTGAATCGAACCCCCGATCTCTGATCACTGTTGCTGTTACGGACAGCAGTATGCATGGAAACCCGATCTCTGATCACTGTTGGTGTTACAGACATCTGTGTGAATGGAACCCAGATCTCTGATCACTGTTCGTCATATGGACAGCAGTGTGAATGGGACCCCGATCTCTGATCACTGTTGTTGTTACGGACAGCAGTGTGAATCGAACCCTGATCTCTGATTACTGTTGGTGTTACGGACAGCAGTGTGAATCGAACCCCGATCTCTGATCACTGTTGTTGTTATGGAAAGCAGTGTGAATCGAACTCCGATCTCTGATCACTGTTGTTACGGACAGCAGTGTGAATGGAACCCCGATCTCTGATCAGTGTTGCTGTTACGGACAGCAGTATGAATCGAACCCCGATCTCTGATCTCTGTTGGTGTTACGGACAGCTGTGTGAATGGAACCCCGATCTCTGATCACTGTTGGTGTTACAGACAGCAGTGTGAATCGAACCACGATCTCTGATCACTGTTGTTGTTACGGACAGCAGTGTGAATCGAACCCCCGATCTCTGATCACTGTTGCTGTTACGGACAGCTGTATGCATGGAACCCCGGTCTCTGATCACTGTTGGTGTTACAGACATCTGTGTGAATGGAACCCTGATCTCTGATCACTGTTGTTGTTACGGACAGAAGTGTGAATCGAACCCCGATCTCTGATCACTGTTGGTGTTGTGGACAGCAGTGTGAATCGAACCCCGATCTTTGATCACTGTTGGTGTTCCAGACAGCTGTTTGAATGGAACCCCGATCTCTGATCACTGTTGGTGTTGCGGACAGCTGTGTGAATGGAACCCTGATCTCTGATCACTGTTGTTGTTACGGACAGCAGTGTGAATAAAACCCTGATCTCTGATCACTGTTGGTGTTACAGACAGCTGTGTGAATGGAACCCCGATCTCTGATCACTGTTGGTGTTACGGAGAGCACTTTGAATCGATCCCCGATCACTGATCTCTGTTGGTGTTGCGGACAGCAGTGTGAATCGAACACCAATCTCTGATCACTGCTGGTGTTACAGACAGCTGTGTGAATCGAACACCAATCTCTGATCACTGTTGTTGTTACGGACAGCAGTGTGAATCGGACCCCGATCTCTGATCACTGTTGTTGTTACGGACAGCAGTGTGAATCGAACCCTGATCTCTGATTACTGTTGGTGTTACGGACAGCAGTGTGAATCGAACCCCGATCTCTGATCACTGTTGTTGTTACGGAAAGCAGTGTGAATCGAACTCCGATCTCTGATCACTGTTGTTACGGACAGCAGTGTGAATGGAACCCCGATCTCTGATCAGTGTTGCTGTTACGGACAGCAGTGTGAATCGAACCCTGATCTCTGATCTCTGTTGGTGTTACGGACAGCTGTGTGAATGGAACCCCGATCTCTGATCACTGTTGGTTTTACAGACAGCAGTGTGAATCGAACCCCGATCTCTGATCACTGTTGTTGTTACGGACAGCAGTGTGAATCGAACCCCGATCTCTGATCACTGTTGCTGTTACGGACAGCAGTATGCATGGAACCCCGATCTCTGATCACTGTTGGTGTTACAGACATCTGTGTGAATGGAACCCAGATCTCTGATCACTGTTCGTGTTATGGACAGCAGTGTGAATCGAACCCCGATCTTTGATCACTGTTGGTGTTCCAGACAGCTGTTTGAATGGAACCCCGAACTCTGTTCACTGTTGGTGTTACGGACAGCAGTGTGAATCGAACCCCGATCTCTGATCACTGTTGGTTTTATGGACAGCCGTGTGATTCGAACCCCGATCTCTGATCACTGTTGGTGTTACGGACAGCAGTGTAAATCGAACCCCGATCTCTGATCACTGTTGTTGTTACGGACAGCTGTGTGAATGGAACTCCGATCTCTGATCACTGTTGTTGTTACGGACAGCAGTGTGAATAAAACCTTGATCTCTGATCACTGTTGGTGTTACAGACATCTGTGTGAATGGAACCCAGATCTCTGATCAGTGTTGCTGTTACGGACAGCAGTGTGAATCGAACCCCGATCTCTGATCAGTGTTGCTGTTACGGACAGCAGTGTGAATCGAACCCCGATCTCTGATCTCTGTTGGTGTTACGGACAGCTGTGTGAATGGAACCCCGATCTCTGATCACTGTTGGTGTTACAGACAGCAGTGTGAATCGAACCCCGATCTCTGATCACTGTTGTTGTTACGGACAGCAGTGTGAATCGAACCCCCGATCTCTGATCACTGTTGCTGTTACGGACAGCTGTATGCATGGAACCCCGATCTCTGATCACTGTTGGTGTTACAGACATCTGTGTGAATGGAACCCTGATCTCTGATCACTGATGTTGTTACGGACAGAAGTGTGAATCGAACCCCGATCTCTGATCACTGTTGGTGTTGTGGACAGCAGTGTGAATCGAACCCCAATCACTGATCACTGATGTTGTTACGGACAGCAGTGTGAATCGAACACCAATCTCTGATCACTGTTGGTGTTACAGACATCTGTGTGAATGGAACCCAGATCTCTGATCACTGTTCGTGTTATGGACAGCAGTGTGAATCGAACCCCGATCTCTGATCACTGTTGGTGTTGCGGACAGCAGTGTGAATCGAACACCAATCTCTGATCACTGTTGTTGTTACGGACAGCAGTGTGAATCGAACCCCGATCTCTGATCACTGTTGTTGTTACGGACAGCAGTGTGAATGGAACCCCGATCTCTGATCACTGTTGGTGTTACGGACAGCAGTGTGAATCGAACACCAATCTCTGATCACTGTTGGTGTTACAGACAGCTGTGTGAATGGAACCCTGATCTCTGATCACTGTTGTTGTTACGGACAGCAGTGTGAATAAAACCCTGATCTCTGATCACTGTTGGTGTTACAGACAGCTGTGTGAATGGAACCCCGATCTCTGATCACTGTTGGTGTTACGGAGAGCACTTTGAATCGATCCCCGATCACTGATCTCTATTGGTGTTGCGGACAGCAGTGTGAATCGAACACCAATCTCTGATCACTGCTGGTGTTACAGACAGCTGTGTGAATCGAACACCAATCTCTGATCACTGTTGTTGTTACGGACAGCAGTGTGAATCGAACCCTGATCTCTGATTACTGTTGGTGTTACGGACAGCAGTGTGAATCGAACCCCGATCTCTGATCACTGTTGTTGTTACGGAAAGCAGTGTGAATCGAACTCCGATCTCTGATCACCGTTGGTGTTACGGACAGCTGTGTGAATCGAACACCAATCTCTGATCACTGTTGTTGTTACGGACAGCAGTGTGAATCGAACAATGATCTCTGATCATTGTTGGTGTTACGGACAGCTGTGTGAATCGAACCCTGAACTCTGATCACTGTTGGTGTTATGGACAGCAGTGTGAATCGAACGCCGATCTCAGATCACTGTTGATGTTGCGGACAGCAGTGTGAATCGAACCCCGATCTCTGATCACTGTTGGTGTTACGGACAGCGGTGTGAATCGAACCCCGATCTGTGATCACTGTCGGTGTTACGGACAGCTGTGTGAATCGAACTCCGATCTCTGATCACTGTTGGTGTTACGGACAGCAGTGTGAATCGAACCCCGATCTCTGATCACTGTTGGTGTTACGGACAGCAGTGTGAATCGAACCCCGATCTCTGATCAATTTTGGTGTTACCTAGAGCAGTGTGAATCAATCCCCGATCTCTGATCACTGTTGGTTTTATGGACAGCAGTGTGAAACAAATCTCGATCTCTGATCACTGTTGGTGTTACGGACATTAGTTTGAATGGAACCACGATCTCTGATCACTGTTGGTGTTACAGACAGCTGTGTGAATCGAACCCCGATCTCTGATCACTGTTGGTGTTACGGACAGCAGTGTGAATCGAACACCGATCTCTGATCACTTTTGGTGTTATGGACAGCAGTGTGAATCGAACCCCAATCTCTGATCACTTTTGGTGTTACGGACAGCTGTGTGAATCGAACCCTGATCTCTGATCAAATTTGGTGTTACCTAGAGCAGTGTGAATCGATCCCCGATCTCTGATCACTGTTGGTTTTATGGACAGCAGTGTGAATCAAATGTCGATCTCTGATCACTGTTGGTGTTACGGACAGCAGTGTGAATGGAACCCCGATCTCTGATCACTATTGGTGTTACGGCAGCACTGTGAATCGAACACCGATTTCTGATCACCGTTGGTGTTACAGACAGCAGTGTGAATCGAACCCCGATCTCTGATCACAGTTGTTGTTACGGACAGCAGTGTGAATCGAACCCCAATCTCTGATCACTGTTGTTGTTACCAATAGCAGTGTGAATCGAACCCCGATCTCTGATCACTGTTGTTGTTACGGACAGCAGTGTGAATCGAACCCCGATCTCTGATCACTGTTGTTGTTACAGACAGCAGAGTGAATCGAACCCCGATCTCTGATCACTGTTGTTGTTACGGACAGCAGTGTGAATCGAACCCCGATCTCTGAACACTGTTGGTGTTACGGACAGCAGTGTGAATCGAACCCCGATCTCTGATCACTGTTGTTGTTACGGACAGCAGTGTGAATCGTACCCCGATCTCTGATCACTGTTGTTGTTACGGATAGCAGTGTGAATCAAACCCCGATCTCTGATCACTGTTGGTGTTACGGACCGCAGTGTGAATCGAACTCTGATCTCTGATCACTGTTGTTACGGACAGCAGTGTGAATGGAACCCCGATCTCTGATCAGTGTTGCTGTTACGGACAGCAGTGTGAATCGAACCCCGATCTCTGATCTCTGTTGGTGTTACGGACAGCTGTGTGAATGGAACCCCGATCTCTGATCATTGTTGGTGTTACAGACAGCAGTGTGAATCGAACACTGATCTTTGATCACTGTTGTTGTTACGGACAGCAGTGTGAATCGAACCCCGATCTCTGATCACTGTTGGTGTTACGGACAGCAGTGTGAATCGAACACCAATCTCTGATCACTGTTGGCGTTACAGACAGCCGTGTGAATGGAACCCCGATCTCTGATCACTGTTGGTGTTACGGACAGCAGTGTGAATGGTACCCCGATCTCTGATCACTGTTGTTGTTACGGACAGCAGTGTGAATAAAACCCTGATCTCTGATCACTGTTGGTGTTACAGACAGCTGTGTGAATGGAACCCCGATCTCTGATCACTGTTGGTGTTACGGAGAGCACTTTGAATCGATCCCCGATCACTGATCTCTGTTGGTGTTGCGGACAGCAGTGTGAATCGAAAACCAATCTCTGATCACTGTTGGTGTTACAGACAGCTGTGTGAATCGAACACCAATCTCTGATCACTGTTGTTGTTATGGACAGCAGTGTGAATCGGACCCCGATCTCTGATCACTGTTGTTGTTACGGACAGCTGTGTGAATCGAACCCTGATCTCTGATTACTGTTGGTGTTACGGACAACAGTGTGAATCGAACCCCGATCTCTGATCACTGTTGTTGTTACGGAAAGCAGTGTGAATCGAACTCCGATCTCTGATCACTGTTGTTACGGACAGCAGTGTGAATGGAACCCCGATCTCTGATCACTGTTGTTACGGACAGCAGTGTGAATGGAACTCCGATCTCTGATCAGTGTTGCTGTTACTGACAGCAGTGTGAATCGAACCCAGATCTCTGATCACTGTTGGTGTTACGGACAGCAGTGTGAATCGAACCCCCGATCTCTGATCACTGTTGCTGTTACGGACAGCAGTGTGAATCGAACCCCGATCTCTGATCACTGTTGTTGTTACGGACAGCAGTATGCATGGAACCCCGATCTCTGATCACTGTTGGTGTTACGGACAGCAGTGTGAATCGAACCCCGATCTCTGATCACTGTTGGTGTTACGGACAGCAGTGTGAATCGAACCCCGATCTCTGATCACTGATGGTGTTACGGACAGCAGTGTGAATCGAACCCCGATCTCTGATCACTGTTGTTGTTACGGACAGCAGTGTGAATCGAACACCAATCTCTGATCACTGTTGGTGTTACAGACAGCTGTGTGAATGGAACCCTGATCTCTGATCACTGTTGTTGTTACGGACAGCAGTGTGAATAAAACCCCGATCTCTGATCACTGTTGGTGTTACGGACAGCACTTTGAATCGATCCCCGATCACTGATCTCTGTTGGTGTTGCGGACAGCAGTGTGAATCGAACACCAATCTCTGATCACTGTTGGTGTTACAGACAGCTGTGTGAATCGAACACCAATCTCTGATCACTGATGTTGTTACGGACAACAGTGTGAATCGAACCCCGATCTCTGATCACTGTTGCTGTTACGGACAGCAGTGTGAATCGAACCCCGATCTCTGATTACTGTTGGTGCTACGGACAGCAGTGTGAATGGAACCCCCATCTCTGATCACTGTTGGTGTTACGGACAGCAGTGTGAATCGAACACCAATCTCTGATCACTGTTGGTGTTACAGACATCTGTGTGAATGGAACCCTGATCTCTGATCACTGTTGTTGTTACGGACAGCAGTGTGAATGGTACCCCGATCTCTGATCACTGTTGTTGTTACGGACAGCAGTGTGAATAAAACCCTGATCTCTGATCACTGTTGGTGTTACAGACAGCTGTGTGAATGGAACCCCGATCTCTGATCACTGTTGGTGTTACGGACAGCAGTGTGAATGGTACCCCGATCTCTGATCACTGTTGTTGTTACGGACAGCAGTGTGAATAAAACCCTGATCTCTGATCACTGTTGGTGTTACGGAGAGCACTTTGAATCGATCCCCGATCACTGATCTCTGTTGGTGTTGCGGACAGCAGTGTGAATCGAAAACCAATCTCTGATCACTGTTGGTGTTACAGACAGCTGTGTGAATCGAACACCAATCTCTGATCACTGTTGTTGTTACGGACAGCAGTGTGAATCGGACCCCGATCTCTGATCACTGTTGTTGTTACGGACAGCTGTGTGAATCGAACCCTGATCTCTGATTACTGTTGGTGTTACGGACAGCAGTGTGAATCGAACCCCGATCTCTGATCACTGTTGTTGTTACGGAAAGCAGTGTGAATCGAACTCCGATCTCTGATCACTGTTGTTACGGACAGCAGTGTGAATGGAACTCCGATCTCTGATCAGTGTTGCTGTTACTGACAGCAGTGTGAATCGAACCCAGATCTCTGATCTCTGTTGGTGTTACGGACAGCTGTGTGAATGGAACCCCGATCTCTGATCACTGTTGGTGTTACAGACAGCTGTGTGAATCGAAACCCGATCTCTGATCACTGTTGGTGTTACGGACAGCAGTGTGAATCGAACACCGATCTCTGATCACTGTTGGTGTTACGGACAGCGGTGTGAATAGAACACCGATCTCTGATCACTGTTGGTGTTACGGACAGTAGTGTGAATCGAACCCCGATCTCTGATCACTTTTGGTGTTATGGACAGCAGTGTGAATCGAACCCCGATCTCTGATCACTTTTGGTGTTACGGACAGCTGTGTGAATCGAACCCTGATCTCTGATCAAATTTGGTGTTACCTAGAGCAGTGTGAATCGATCCCCGATCTCTGATCACTGTTGGTTTTATGGACAGCAGTGTGAATCAAATGTCGTTCTCTGATCACTGTTGGTGTTACGGACAGCAGTGTGAATGGAACCCCGATCTCTGATCACTATTGGTGTTACGGCAGCACTGTGAATCGAACACCGATTTCTGATCACCGTTGGTGTTACAGACAGCAGTGTGAATCGAATCCCGATCTCTGATCACAGTTGTTGTTACGGACAGCAGTGTGAATCGAACCCCAATCTCTGATCACTGTTGTTGTTACCAATAGCAGTGTGAATCGAACCCCGATCTCTGATCACTGTTGTTGTTACGAACAGCAGTGTGAATCGAACCCCGATCTCTGATCACTGTTGTTGTTACAGACAGCAGAGTGAATCGAACCCCGATCTCTGATCACTGTTGTTGTTACGGACAGCAGTGTGAATCGAACCCCGATCTCTGAACACTGTTGGTGTTACGGACAGCAGTGTGAATCGAACCCCGATCTCTGATCACTGTTGTTGTTACGGACAGCAGTGTGAATCGTACCCCGATCTCTGATCACTGTTGTTGTTACGGATAGCAGTGTGAATCAAACCCCGATCTCTGATCACTGTTGGTGTTACGGACAGCAGTGTGAATCGAACTCCGATCTCTGATCACTGTTGTTACGGACAGCAGTGTGAATGGAACCCCGATCTCTGATCAGTGTTGCTGTTACGGACAGCAGTGTGAATCGAACCCCGATCTCTGATCTCTGTTGGTGTTACGGACAGCTGTGTGAATGGAACCCCGATCTCTGATCACTGTTGGTGTTACAGACAGCAGTGTGAATCGAACACTGATCTTTGATCACTGTTGTTGTTACGGACAGCAGTGTGAATCGAACCCCGATCTCTGATCACTGTTGGTGTTACGGACAGCAGTGTGAATCGAACACCAATCTCTGATCACTGTTGGCGTTACAGAGAGCTGTGTGAATGGAACCCCGATCTCTGATCACTGTTGGTGTTACGGACAGCAGTGTGAATGGTACCCCGATCTCTGATCACTGTTGTTGTTACGGACAGCAGTGTGAATAAAACCCTGATATCTGATCACTGTTGGTGTTACAGACAGCTGTGTGAATGGAACCCCGATCTCTGATCACTGTTGGTGTTACGGAGAGCACTTTGAATCGATCCCCGATCACTGATCTCTGTTGGTGTTGCGGACAGCAGTGTGAATCGAAAACCAATCTCTGATCACTGTTGGTGTTACAGACAGCTGTGTGAATCGAACACCAATCTCTGATCACTGTTGTTGTTACGGACAGCAGTGTGAATCGGAACCCGATCTCTGATCACTGTTGTTGTTACGGACAGCTGTGTGAATCGAACCCTGATCTCTGATTACTGTTGGTGTTACGGACAGCAGTGTGAATCGAACCCCGATCTCTGATCACTGTTGTTGTTACGGAAAGCAGTGTGAATCGAACTCCGATCTCTGATCACTGTTGTTACGGACAGCAGTGTGAATGGAACTCCGATCTCTGATCAGTGTTGCTGTTACTGACAGCAGTGTGAATCGAACCCAGATCTCTGATCTCTGTTGGTGTTACGGACAGCTGTGTGAATGGAACCCCGATCTCTGATCACTGTTGGTGTTACGGACAGCAGTGTGAATCGAACCCCCGATCTCTGATCACTGTTGGTGTTACGGACAGCAGTGTGAATCGAACCCCGATCTCTGATCACTGTTGGTGTTACGGACAGCAGTGTGAATCGAACCCCGATCTCTGATCACTGATGGTGTTACGGACAGCAGTGTGAATCGAACCCCGATCTCTGATCACTGTTGTTGTTACGGACAGCAGTGTGAATCGAACACCAATCTCTGATCACTGTTGGTGTTACAGACAGCTGTGTGAATGGAACCCTGATCTCTGATCACTGTTGCTGTTACGGACAGCAGTGTGAATAAAACCCCGATCTCTGATCACTGTTGGTGTTACGGACAGCACTTTGAATCGATCCCCGATCACTGATCTCTGTTGGTGTTGCGGACAGCAGTGTGAATCGAACACCAATCTCTGATCACTGTTGGTGTTACAGACAGCTGTGTGAATCGAACACCAATCTCTGATCACTGTTGTTGTTACGGACAGCAGTGTGAATCGAACCCCGATCTCTGATCACTGTTGCTGTTACGGACAGCAGTGTGAATCGAACCCCGATCTCTGATTACTGTTGGTGCTACGGACAGCAGTGTGAATGGAACCCCCATCTCTGATCACTGTTGGTGTTACGGACAGCAGTGTGAATCGAACACCAATCTCTGATCACTGTTGGTGTTACAGACAGCTGTGTGAATGGAACCCTGATCTCTGATCACTGTTGTTGTTACGGACAGCAGTGTGAATGGTACCCCGATCTCTGATCACTGTTGTTGTTACGGACAGCAGTGTGAATAAAACCCTGATCTCTGATCACTGTTGGTGTTACAGACAGCTGTGTGAATGGAACCCCGATCTCTGATCACTGTTGGTGTTACGGAGAGCACTTTGAATCGATCCCCGATCACTGATCTCTGTTGGTGTTGCGGACAGCAGTGTGAATCGAAAACCAATCTCTGATCACTGTTGGTGTTACAGACAGCTGTGTGAATCGAACACCAATCTCTGATCACTGTTGTTGTTACGGACAGCAGTGTGAATCGGACCCCGATCTCTGATCACTGTTGTTGTTACGGACAGCTGTGTGAATCGAACCCTGATCTCTGATTACTGTTGGTGTTACGGACAGCAGTGTGAATCGAACCCCGATCTCTGATCACTGTTGTTGTTACGGAAAGCAGTGTGAATCGAACTCCGATCTCTGATCACTGTTGTTACGGACAGCAGTGTGAATGGAACTCCGATCTCTGATCAGTGTTGCTGTTACTGACAGCAGTGTGAATCGAACGCAGATCTCTGATCTCTGTTGGTGTTACGGACAGCTGTGTGAATGGAACCCCGATCTCTGATCACTGTTGGTGTTACAGACAGCAGTGTGAATCGAACCCCGAACTCTGATCACTGTTGTTGTTGCGGACAGCAGTGTGAATCGAACACCAATCTCTGATCACTGTTGGTGTTCCAGACAGCTGTGTGAATGGAACCCCGATCTCTGATCACTGTTGTTGTTACGGAAAGCAGAGTGAATCGAACTCCGATCTCTGTTCACTGTTGTTACGGACAGCAGTGTGAATGGAACCCCGATCTCTGATCAGTGTTGCTGTTACGGACAGCAGTATGAATCGAACCCCGATCTCTGATCTCTGTTGGTGTTACGGACAGCTGTGTGAATGGAACCCCGATCTCTGATCACTGTTGGTGTTACAGACAGCAGTGTGAATCGAACCCCGATCTTTGATCACTGTTGGTGTTCCAGACAGCTGTTTGAATGGAACCCCGATCTCTGATCACTGTTGGTGTTGCGGACAGCAGTGTGAATCGAACACCAATCTCTGATCACTGTTGTTGTTACGGACAGCGGTGTGAATCGAACCCCGATCTCTGATCACTGTTGTTGTTACGGACAGCAGTGTGAATCGAACACCAATCTCTGATCACTGTTGTTGTTACGGACAGCGGTGTGAATCGAACCCCGATCTCTGATCACTGTTGGTGTTACGGACAGCAGTGTGAATGGAACCCCGATCTCTGATCACTGTTGGTGTTACGGACAGCAGTGTGAATCGAACACCAATCTCTGATCACTGTTGGTGTTACGGACAGCAGTGTGAATCGAACACCAATCTCTGATCACTGTTGGTGTTACAGACAGCTGTGTGAATGGAACCCTGATCTCTGATCACTGTTGTTGTTACGGACAGCAGTGTGAATGGTACCCCGATCTCTGATCACTGTTGTTGTTACGGACAGCAGTGTGAATAAAACCCTGATCTCTGATCACTGTTGGTGTTACAGACAGCTGTGTGAATGGAACCCCGATCTCTGATCACTGTTGGTGTTACGGAGAGCACTTTGAATCGATCCCCGATCACTGATCTCTGTTGGTGTTGCGGACAGCAGTGTGAATCGAAAACCAATCTCTGATCACTGTTGGTGTTACAGACAGCTGTGTGAATCGAACACCAATCTCTGATCACTGTTGTTGTTACGGACAGCAGTGTGAATCGGACCCCGATCTCTGATCACTGTTGTTGTTACGGACAGCTGTGTGAATCGAACCCTGATCTCTGATTACTGTTGGTGTTACGGACAGCAGTGTGAATCGAACCCCGATCTCTGATCACTGTTGTTGTTACGGAAAGCAGTGTGAATCGAACTCCGATCTCTGATCACTGTTGTTACGGACAGCAGTGTGAATGGAACTCCGATCTCTGATCAGTGTTGCTGTTACTGACAGCAGTGTGAATCGAACCCAGATCTCTGATCTCTGTTGGTGTTACGGACAGCTGTGTGAATGGAACCCCGATCTCTGATCACTGTTGGTGTTACAGACAGCAGTGTGAATCGAACCCCGAACTCTGATCACTGTTGTTGTTACGGACAGCAGTGTGAATCGAACCCCCGATCTCTGATCACTGTTGCTGTTACGGACAGCAGTATGCATGGAACCCCGATCTCTGATCACTGTTGGTGTTACGGACAGCAGTGTGAATCGAACCCCGATCTCTGATCACTGTTGGTGTTACGGACAGCAGTGTGAATCGAACCCCGATCTCTGATCACTGATGGTGTTACGGACAGCAGTGTGAATCGAACCCCGATCTCTGATCACTGTTGGTGTTACAGACAGCTGTGTGAATGGAACCCTGATCTCTGATCACTGTTGTTGTTACGGACAGCAGTGTGAATAAAACCCCGATCTCTGATCACTGTTGGTGTTACGGACAGCACTTTGAATCGATCCCCGATCACTGATCTCTGTTGGTGTTGCGGACAGCAGTGTGAATCGAACACCAATCTCTGATCACTGTTGGTGTTCCAGACAGCTGTGTGAATGGAACCCCGATCTCTGATCACTGTTGTTGTTACGGAAAGCAGTGTGAATCGAACTCCGATCTCTGTTCACTGTTGTTACGGACAGCAGTGTGAATGGAACCCCGATCTCTGATCAGTGTTGCTGTTACGGACAGCAGTATGAATCGAACCCCGATCTCTGATCTCTGTTGGTGTTACGGACAGCTGTGTGAATGGAACCCCGATCTCTGATCACTGTTGGTGTTACAGACAGCAGTGTGAATCGAACCCCGATCTTTGATCACTGTTGGTGTTCCAGACAGCTGTTTGAATGGAACCCCGATCTCTGATCACTGTTGGTGTTGCGGACAGCAGTGTGAATCGAACACCAATCTCTGATCACTGTTGTTGTTACGGACAGCGGTGTGAATCGAACCCCGATCTCTGATCACTGTTGTTGTTACGGACAGCAGTGTGAATCGAACACCAATCTCTGATCACTGTTGTTGTTACGGACAGCGGTGTGAATCGAACCCCGATCTCTGATCACTGTTGGTGTTACGGACAGCAGTGTGAATGGAACCCCGATCTCTGATCACTGTTGGTGTTACGGACAGCATTGTGAATCGAACACCAATCTCTGATCACTGTTGGTGTTACAGACAGCTGTGTGAATGGAACCCTGATCTCTGATCACTGTTGTTGTTACAGACAGCAGTGTGAATAAAACCCTGATCTCTGATCACTGTTGGTGTTACAGACAGCTGTGTGAATGGAACCCCGATCTCTGATCACTGTTGGTGTTACGGAGAGCACTTTGAATCGATCCCCGATCACTGATCTCTGTTGGTGTTGCGGACAGCAGTGTGAATCGAACACCAATCTCTGATCACTGCTGGTGTTACAGACAGCTGTGTGAATCGAACACCAATCTCTGATCACTGTTGTTGTTACGGACAGCAGTGTGAATCGGACCCCGATCTCTGATCACTGTTGTTGTTACGGACAGCAGTGTGAATCGAACCCTGATCTCTGATTACTGTTGGTGTTACGGACAGCAGTGTGAATCGAACCCCGATCTCTGATCACTGTTGTTGTTACGGAAAGCAGTGTGAATCGAACTCCGATCTCTGATCACTGTTGTTACGGACAGCAGTGTGAATGGAACCCCGATCTCTGATCAGTGTTGCTGTTACGGACAGCAGTGTGAATCGAACCCCGATCTCTGATCTCTGTTGCTGTTACGGACAGCTGTGTGAATGGAACCCCGATCTCTGATCACTGTTGGTTTTACAGACAGCAGTGTGAATCGAACCCCGATCTCTGATCACTGTTGTTGTTACGGACAGCAGTGTGAATCGAACCCCGATCTCTGATCACTGTTGCTGTTACGGACAGCAGTATGCATGGAACCCCGATCTCTGATCACTGTTGGTGTTACAGACATCTGTGTGAATGGAACCCAGATCTCTGATCACTGTTCGTGTTATGGACAGCAGTGTGAATCGAACCCCGATCATTGATCACTGTTGGTGTTCCAGACAGCTGTTTGAATGGAACCCCGAACTCTGATCACTGTTGGTGTTACGGACAGCAGTGTGAATCGAACCCCGATCTCTGATCACTGTTGGTTTTATGGACAGCCGTGTGATTCGAACCCCGATCTCTGATCACTGTTGGTGTTACGGACAGCAGTGTAAATCGAACCCCGATCTCTGATCACTGTTGTTGTTACGGACAGCTGTGTGAATGGAACCCCGATCTCTGATCACTGTTGTTGTTACGGACAGCAGTGTAAATAAAACCCTGATCTCTGATCACTGTTGGTGTTACAGACATCTGTGTGAATGGAACCCAGATCTCTGATCAGTGTTGCTGTTACGGACAGCAGTGTGAATCGAACCCCGATCTCTGATCAGTGTTGCTGTTACGGACAGCAGTGTGAATCGAACCCCGATCTCTGATCTCTGTTGGTGTTACGGACAGCTGTGTGAATGGAACCCCGATCTCTGATCACTGTTGGTGTTACAGACAGCAGTGTGAATCGAACCCCGATCTCTGATCACTGTTGTTGTTACGGACAGCAGTGTGAATCGAACCCCCGATCTCTGATCACTGTTGCTGTTACGGACAGCTGTATGCATGGAACCCCGATCTCTGATCACTGTTGGTGTTACAGACATCTGTGTGAATGGAACCCTGATCTCTGATCACTGATGTTGTTACGGACAGAAGTGTGAATCGAACCCCGATCTCTGATCACTGTTGGTGTTGTGGACAGCAGTGTGAATCGAACCCCGATCTCTGATCACTGATGTTGTTACGGACAGCAGTGTGAATCGAACACCAATCTCTGATCAATGTTGGTGTTACAGACATCTGTGTGAATGGAACCCAGATCTCTGATCACTGTTCGTGTTATGGACAGCAGTGTGAATCGAACCCCGATCTTTGATCACTGTTGGTGTTCCAGACAGCTGTTTGAATGGAACCCCGATCTCTGATCACTGTTGGTGTTGCGGACAGCAGTGTGAATCGAACACCAATCTCTGATCACTGTTGTTGTTACGGACAGCAGTGTGAATCGAACCCCGATCTCTGATCACTGTTGTTGTTACGGACAGCAGTGTGAATGGAACCCCGATCTCTGATCACTATTGGTGTTACGGACAGCAGTGTGAATCGAACACCAATCTCTGATCACTGTTGGTGTTACAGACAGCTGTGTGAATGGAACCCTGATCTCTGATCACTGTTGTTGTTACGGACAGCAGTGTGAATAAAACCCTGATCTCTGATCACTGTTGGTGTTACAGACAGCTGTGTGAATGGAACCCCGATCTCTGATCACTGTTGGTGTTACGGAGAGCACTTTGAATCGATCCCCGATCACTGATCTCTGTTGGTGTTGCGGACAGCAGTGTGAATCGAACACCAATCTCTGATCACTGCTGGTGTTACAGACAGCTGTGTGAATCGAACACCAATCTCTGATCACTGTTGTTGTTACGGACAGCAGTGTGAATCGAACCCTGATCTCTGATTACTGTTGGTGTTACGGACAGCAGTGTGAATCGAACCCCGATCTCTGATCACTGTTGTTGTTACGGAAAGCAGTGTGAATCGAACTCCGATCTCTGATCACTGTTGTTACGGACAGCAGTGTGAATGGAACCCCGATCTCTGATCAGTGTTGCTGTTACGGACAGCAGTGTGAATTGAACCCCGATCTCTGATCTCTGTTGGTGTTACGGACAGCTGTGTGAATGGAACCCCGATCTCTGATCACTGTTGGTTTTACAGACAGCAGAGTGAATCGAACCCCGATCTCTGATCACTGTTGTTGTTACGTACAGCAGTGTGAATCGAACCCCCGATCTCTGATCACTGTTGCTGTTACGGACAGCAGTGTGAATCGAACTCCGATCTCTGATCACTGTTGCTGTTACGGACAGCAGTATGCATGGAACCCCGATCTCTGATCACTGTTGATGTTACAGACATCTGTGTGAATGGAACCCAGATCTCTGATCACTGTTCGTGTTATGGACAGCAGTGTGAATCGAACCCCGATCTTTGATCACTGTTGGTGTTCCAGACAGCTGTTTGCATGGAACCCCGAACTCTGATCACTGTTGGTGTTACGGACAGCAGTGTGAATCGAACCCCGATCTCTGATCACTGTTGGTTTTATGTACAGCCGTGTGATTCGAACCCCGATTTCTGATCACTGTTGGTGTTACGGACAGCAGTGTAAATCGAACCCCGATCTCTGATCTCTGTTGGTGTTACGGACAGCAGTGTGAATGGAACCCCGATCTCTGATCACTGTTGTTGTTACGGACAGCAGTGTGAATAAAACCCTGATCTCTGATCACTGTTGGTGTTACAGACATCTGTGTGAATGGAACCCAGATCTCTGATCACTGTTCGTGTTATGGACAGCAGTGTGAATTGAACCCCGATCTTTGATCACTGTTGGTGTTCCAGACAGCTGTTTGAATGGAACCCCGATCTCTGATCACTGTTGGTGTTACGGACAGCAGTGTAAATCGAACCCCGATCTCTGATCACTGTTGTTGTTACGGACAGTAGTGTGAATCGAACTCCGATCTCTGATCACTGTCGGTGTTACGGACAGCAGTGTGAATCGAACCCCGATCTCTGATCACTGTTGGTGTTACGGACAGCAGTGTGAATCGAACCCCGATCTCTGATCACTGTTGGTGTTACGGACAGCAGTGTGAATCGAACCTCGATCTCTGATCAATTTTGGTGTTACCTAGAGCAGTGTGAATCAATCCCCGATCTCTGATCACTGTTGGTTTTATGGACAGCAGTGTGAAACAAATCTCGATCTCTGATCACTGTTGGTGTTACGGACATTAGTGTGAATGGAACCACGATCTCTGATCACTGTTGGTGTTACAGACAGCTGTGTGAATCGAACCCCGATCTCTGATCACTGTTGGTGTTACGGACAGCAGTGTGAATCGAACCCCGATCTCTGATCACTGATGTTGTTACGGACAGTCGTGTGAATCGAACACCAATCTCTGATCACTGTTGGTGTTACAGACAGCTGTGTGAATGGAACCCTGATCTCTGATCACTGTTGGTGTTACAGACATCTGTGTGAATGGAACCCAGATCTCTGATCACTGTTCGTGTTATGGACAGCAGTGTGAATCGAACCCCGATCTTTGATCACTGTTGGTGTTCCAGACAGCTGTTTGAATAGAACCCCGATCTCTGATCACTGTTGGTGTTACGGACAGCACTTTGAATCGATCCCCGATCACTGATCTCTGTTGGTGTTGCGGACAGCAGTGTGAATCGAACACCAATCTCTGATCACTGTTGATGTTACAGACAGCTGTGTGAATCGAACACCAATCTCTGATCACTGTTGTTGTTACGGACAGCAGTGTGAATCGAACCCCGATCTCTGATCACTGTTGTTGTTACGGACAGCAGTGTGAATCGAACACCAATCTCTGATCACTGTTGGTGTTACAGACATCTGTGTGAATGGAACCCAGATCTCTGATCACTGTTCGTGTTATGGACAGCAGTGTGAATCGAACCCCGATCTTTGATCACTGTTGGTGTTCCAGACAGCTGTTTGAATGGAACCCCGAACTCTATTCACTGTTGGTGTTACGGACAGCACTTTGAATCGATCCCCGATCACTGATCTCTGTTGGTGTTGCGGACAGCAGTGTGAATGGAACCCCGATATTTGATCTCTGTTGGTGTTAAGGACAGCTGTGTGAATGGAACCCCGATCTCTGATCACTGTTATTGTTACGGACAGTAGTGTGAATCGAACCCCGATCTCTGATCATTGTTGTTGTTACGGACAGCAGTGTGAATCGAACCCCGATCTCTGATCACTGTTGTTGTTACGGACAGCAGTGTGAATCGAACCCCGATCTCTGATTACTGTTGGTGCTACGGACAGCAGTGTGAATGGAACCCCGATCTCTGATCACTGTTGGTGTTACGGACAGCAGTGTGAATCGAACCCCGATCTCTGATCACTGTTGGTTTTATGGACAGCCGTGTGATTCGAACCCCGATCTCTGATCACTGTTGGTGTTACGGACAGCAGTGTAAATCGAACCCCGTTCTCTGATCACTGTTGTTGTTACGGACAGCAGTGTGAATCGAACCCCGATCTCTGATCACTGTCGGTGTTACGGACAGCAGTGTGAATCGAACCCCGATCTCTGATCAGTGTTGGTGTTACGGACAGCAGTGTGAATCGAACCCTGATCTCTGATCACTTTTGTTGTTACGGACAGAAGTGTGAATCGAACCCCGATCTCTGATCACTGTTGGTGTTGTGGACAGCAGTGTGAATCGAACCCCGATCTCTGATCACTGATGTTGTTACGGACAGCAGTGTGAATCGAACTCCGATCTCTGATCACTGTTGTTACGGACAGCAGTGTGAATGGAACCCCGATCTCTGATCAGTGTTGCTGTTACGGACAGCAGTGTGAATCGAACCCCGATCTTTGATCACTGTTGGTGTTCCAGACAGCTGTTTGAATGGAACCCCGATCTCTGATCACTGTTGGTGTTACGGACAGCAGTGTAAATCGAACCCCGATCTCTGATCACTGTTGTTGTTACGGACAGTAGTGTGAATCGAGCTCCGATCTCTGATCACTGTCGGTGTTACGGACAGCAGTGTGAATCGAACCCCGATCTCTGATCACTGATGTTGTTACGGACAGCAGTGTGAATCGAACACCAATCTCTGATCAATGTTGGTGTTACAGACATCTGTGTGAATGGAACCCAGATCTCTGATCACTGTTCGTGTTATGGACAGCAGTGTGAATCGAACCCCGATCTTTGATCACTGTTGGTGTTCCAGACAGCTGTTTGAATGGAACCCCGATCTCTGATCACTGTTGGTGTTGCGGACAGCAGTGTGAATCGAACACCAATCTCTGATCACTGTTGTTGTTACGGACAGCAGTGTGAATCGAACCCCGATCTCTGATCACTGTTGTTGTTACGGACAGCAGTGTGAATGGAACCCCGATCTCTGATCACTGTTGGTGTTACGGACAGCAGTGTGAATCGAACACCAATCTCTGATCACTGTTGGTGTTACAGACAGCTGTGTGAATGGAACCCTGATCTCTGATCACTGTTGTTGTTACGGACAGCAGTGTGAATAAAACCCTGATCTCTGATCACTGTTGGTGTTACAGACAGCTGTGTGAATGGAACCCCGATCTCTGATCACTGTTGGTGTTACGGAGAGCACTTTGAATCGATCCCCGATCACTGATCTCTGTTGGTGTTGCGGACAGCAGTGTGAATCGAACACCAATCTCTGATCACTGCTGGTGTTACAGACAGCTGTGTGAATCGAACACCAATCTCAGATCACTGTTGTTGTTACGGACAGCAGTGTGAATCGAACCCTGATCTCTGATTACTGTTGGTGTTACGGACAGCAGTGTGAATCGAACCCCGATCTCTGATCACTGTTGTTGTTACGGAAAGCAGTGTGAATCGAACTCCGATCTCTGATCACTGTTGTTACGGACAGCAGTGTGAATGGAACCCCGATCTCTGATCAGTGTTGCTGTTACGGACAGCAGTGTGAATCGAACCCCGATCTCTGATCTCTGTTGGTGTTACGGACAGCTGTGTGAATGGAACCCCGATCTCTGATCACTGTTGGTTTTACAGACAGCAGAGTGAATCGAACCCCGATCTCTGATCACTGTAGTTGTTACGTACAGCAGTGTGAATCGAACCCCCGATCTCTGATCACTGTTGCTGTTACGGACAGCAGTATGCATGGAACCCCGATCTCTGATCACTGTTGGTGTTACAGACATCTGTGTGAATGGAACCCAGATCTCTGATCACTGTTCGTGTTATGGACAGCAGTGTGAATCAAACCCCGATCTTTGATCACTGTTGGTGTTCCAGACAGCTGTTTGCATGGAACCCCGAACTCTGATCACTGTTGGTGTTACGGACAGCAGTGTGAATCGAACCCCGATCTCTGATCACTGTTGGTTTTATGGACAGCCGTGTGATTCGAACCCCGATTTCTGATCACTGTTGGTGTTACGGACAGCAGTGTAAATCGAACCCCGATCTCTGATCACTGTTGTTGTTACGGACAGCTGTGTGAATGGAACCCCGATCTCTGATCACTGTTGTTGTTACGGACAGCAGTGTGAATAAAACCCTGATCTCTGATCACTGTTGGTGTTACAGACATCTGTGTGAATGGAACCCAGATCTCTGATCACTGTTCGTGTTATGGACAGCAGTGTGAATCGAACCCCGATCTTTGATCACTGTTGGTGTTCCAGACAGCTGTTTGAATGGAACCCCGATCTCTGATCACTGTTGGTGTTACGGACAGCAGTGTAAATCGAACCCCAATCTCTGATCACTGTTGTTGTTACGGACAGTAGTGTGAATCGAACTCCGATCTCTGATCACTGTCGGTGTTACGGACAGCAGTGTGAATCGAACCCCGATCTCTGATCACTGTTGGTGTTACGGACAGCAGTGTGAATCGAACCCCGATCTCTGATCACTGTTGGTGTTACGGACAGCAGTGTGAATCGAACCTCGATCTCTGATCAATTTTGGTGTTACCTAGAGCAGTGTGAATCAATCCCCGATCTCTGATCACTGTTGGTTTTATGGACAGCAGTGTGAAACAAATCTCGATCTCTGATCACTGTTGGTGTTACAGACATTAGTGTGAATGGAACCACGATCTCTGATCACTGTTGGTGTTACAGACAGCTGTGTGAATCGAACCCCGATCTCTGATCACTGTTGGTGTTACGGACAGCAGTGTGAATCGAACCCCGATCTCTGATCACTGATGTTGTTACGGACAGTCGTGTGAATCGAACACCAATCTCTGATCACTGTTGGTGTTACAGACAGCTGTGTGAATGGAACCCTGATCTCTGATCACTGTTGGTGTTACAGACATCTGTGTGAATGGAACCCAGATCTCTGATCACTGTTCGTGTTATGGACAGCAGTGTGAATCGAACCCCGATCTTTGATCACTGTTGGTGTTCCAGACAGCTGTTTGAATAGAACCCCGATCTCTGATCACTGTTGGTGTTACGGACAGCACTTTGAATCGATCCCCGATCACTGATCTCTGTTGGTGTTGCGGACAGCAGTGCGAATCGAACACCAATCTCTGATCACTGTTGATGTTACAGACAGCTGTGTGAATCGAACACCAATCTCTGATCACTGTTGTTGTTACGGACAGCAGTGTGAATCGAACCCCGATCTCTGATCACTGTTGTTGTTACGGACAGCAGTGTGAATCGAACCCCGATCTCTGATTACTGTTGGTGCTACGGACAGCAGTGTGAATCGAACACCAATCTCTGATCACTGTTGGTGTTACAGACATCTGTGTGAATGGAACCCAGATCTCTGATCACTGTTCGTGTTATGGACAGCAGTGTGAATCGAACCCCGATCTTTGATCACTGTTGGTGTTCCAGACAGCTGTTTGAATGGAACCCCGAACTCTATTCACTGTTGGTGTTACGGACAGCACTTTGAATCGATCCCCGATCACTGATCTCTGTTGGTGTTGCGGACAGCAGTGTGAATGGAACCCCGATATTTGATCTCTGTTGGTGTTACAGACAGCTGTGTGAATGGAACCCCGATCTCTGATCACTGTTATTGTTACGGACAGTAGTGTGAATCGAACCCCGATCTCTGATCACTGTTGTTGTTACGGACAGCAGTGTGAATCGAACCCCGATCTCTGATCACTGTTGGTCTTACGTACTTCAGTCTGAATCGAACCCCGATCTCTGATCACTGTTGGTGTTACGGACAGCAGTGTGAATGGAACCCCGATCACTGATCACTGTTGGTGTTACGGACAGCACTTTGAATCGATCCCCGATCACTGATCTCTGTTGGTGTTGCGGACAGCAGTGTGAATCGAACACCAATCTATGATCACTGTTGGTGTTACAGACAGCTGTGTGAATCGAACACCAATCTCTGATCATTGTTGTTGTTACGGACAGCAGTGTGAATCGAACCCCGATCTCTGATCACTGTTGTTGTTACGGACAGCAGTGTGAATCGAACCCCGATCTCTGATTACTGTTGGTGCTACGAACAGCAGTGTGAATGGAACCCCGATCTCTGATCACTGTTGGTGTTACGGACAGCAGTGTGAATCGAACCCCGATCTCTGATCACTGTTGGTTTTATGGACAGCCGTATGATTCGAACCCCGATCTCTGATCACTGTTGGTGTTACGGACAGCAGTGTAAATCGAACCCCGTTCTCTGATCACTGTTGTTGTTACGGACAGCAGTGTGAATCGAACCCCGATCTCTGATCACTGTCGGTGTTACGGACAGCAGTGTGAATCGAACCCCGATCTCTGATCAGTGTTGGTGTTACGGACAGCAGTGTGAATCGAACCCTGATCTCTGATCACTTTTGTTGTTACGGACAGAAGTGTGAATCGAACCCCGATCTCTGATCACTGTTGGTGTTGTGGACAGCAGTGTGAATCGAACCCCGATCTCTGATCACTGATGTTGTAACGGACAGCAGTGTGAATCGAACTCCGATCTCTGATCACTGTTGTTACGGACAGCAGTGTGAATGGAACCCCGATCTCTGATCAGTGTTGCTGTTACGGACAGCAGTGTGAATCGAACCCCGATCTTTGATCACTGTTGGTGTTCCAGACAGCTGTTTGAATGGAACCCCGATCTTTGATCACTGTTGGTGTTACGGACAGCAGTGTAAATCGAACCCCGATCTCTGATCACTGTTGTTGTTACGGACAGTAGTGTGAATCGAGCTCCGATCTCTGATCACTGTCGGTGTTACGGACAGCAGTGTGAATCGAACCCCGATCTCTGATCACTGATGTTGTTACGGACAGCAGTGTGAATCGAACACCAATCTCTGATCAATGTTGGTGTTACAGACATCTGTGTGAATGGAACCCAGATCTCTGATCACTGTTCGTGTTATGGACAGCAGTGTGAATCGAACCCCGATCTTTGATCACTGTTGGTGTTCCAGACAGCTGTTTGAATGGAACCCCGATCTCTGATCACTGTTGGTGTTGCGGACAGCAGTGTGAATCGAACACCAATCTCTGATCACTGTTGGCGTTACAGACAGCTGTGTGAATGGAACCCCGATCTCTGATCACTGTTGGTGTTACGGACAGCAGTGTGAATGGTACCCCGATCTCTGATCACTGTTGTTGTTACGGACAGCAGTGTGAATAAAACCCTGATATCTGATCACTGTTGGTGTTACAGACAGCTGTGTGAATGGAACCCTGATCTCTGATCACTGTTGGTGTTACGGAGAGCACTTTGAATCGATCCCCGATCACTGATCTCTGTTGGTGTTGCGGACAGCAGTGTGAATCGAAAACCAATCTCTGATCACTGTTGGTGTTACAGACAGCTGTGTGAATCGAACACCAATCTCTGATCACTGTTGTTGTTACGGACAGCAGTGTGAATCGGAACCCGATCTCTGATCACTGTTGTTGTTACGGACAGCTGTGTGAATCGAACCCTGATCTCTGATTACTGTTGGTGTTACGGACAGCAGTGTGAATCGAACCCCGATCTCTGATCACTGTTGTTGTTACGGAAAGCAGTGTGAATCGAACTCCGATCTCTGATCACTGTTGTTACGGACAGCAGTGTGAATGGAACTCCGATCTCTGATCAGTGTTGCTGTTACTGACAGCAGTGTGAATCGAACCCAGATCTCTGATCTCTGTTGGTGTTACGGACAGCTGTGTGAATGGAACCCCGATCTCTGATCACTGTTGGTGTTACGGACAGCAGTGTGAATCGAACCCCCGATCTCTGATCACTGTTGGTGTTACGGACAGCAGTGTGAATCGAACCCCGATCTCTGATCACTGATGGTGTTACGGACAGCAGTGTGAATCGAACCCCGATCTCTGATCACTGTTGTTGTTACGGACAGCAGTGTGAATCGAACACCAATCTCTGATCACTGTTGGTGTTACAGACAGCTGTGTGAATGGAACCCTGATCTCTGATCACTGTTGCTGTTACGGACAGCAGTGTGAATAAAACCCCGATCTCTGATCACTGTTGGTGTTACGGACAGCACTTTGAATCGATCCCCGATCACTGATCTCTGTTGGTGTTGCGGACAGCAGTGTGAATCGAACACCAATCTCTGATCACTGTTGGTGTTACAGACAGCTGTGTGAATCGAACACCAATCTCTGATCACTGTTGTTGTTACGGACAGCAGTGTGAATCGAACCCCGATCTCTGATCACTGTTGCTGTTACGGACAGCAGTGTGAATCGAACCCCGATCTCTGATTACTGTTGGTGCTACGGACAGCAGTGTGAATGGAACCCCCATCTCTGATCACTGTTGGTGTTACGGACAGCAGTGTGAATCGAACACCAATCTCTGATCACTGTTGGTGTTACAGAGAGCTGTGTGAATGGAACCCTGATCTCTGATCACTGTTGTTGTTACGGACAGCAGTGTGAATGGTACCCCGATCTCTGATCACTGTTGTTGTTACGGACAGCAGTGTGAATAAAACCCTGATCTCTGATCACTGTTGGTGTTACAGACAGCTGTGTGAATGGAACCCCGATCTCTGATCACTGTTGGTGTTACGGAGAGCACTTTGAATCGATCCCCGATCACTGATCTCTGTTGGTGTTGCGGACAGCAGTGTGAATCGAAAACCAATCTCTGATCACTGTTGGTGTTACAGACAGCTGTGTGAATCGAACACCAATCTCTGATCACTGTTGTTGTTACGGACAGCAGTGTGAATCGGACCCCGATCTCTGATCACTGTTGTTGTTACGGACAGCTGTGTGAATCGAACCCTGATCTCTGATTACTGTTGGTGTTACGGACAGCAGTGTGAATCGAACCCCGATCTCTGATCACTGTTGTTGTTACGGAAAGCAGTGTGAATCGAACTCCGATCTCTGATCACTGTTGTTACGGACAGCAGTGTGAATGGAACTCCGATCTCTGATCAGTGTTGCTGTTACTGACAGCAGTGTGAATCGAACGCAGATCTCTGATCTCTGTTGGTGTTACGGACAGCTGTGTGAATGGAACCCCGATCTCTGATCACTGTTGGTGTTACAGACAGCAGTGTGAATCGAACCCCGAACTCTGATCACTGTTGTTGTTACGGACAGCAGTGTGAATCGAACCCCCGATCTCTGATCACTGTTGCTGTTACGGACAGCAGTATGCATGGAACCCCGATCTCTGATCACTGTTGGTGTTACGGACAGCAGTGTGAATCGAACCCCGATCTCTGATCACTGTTGGTGTTACGGACAGCAGTGTGAATCGAACCCCGATCTCTGATCACTGATGGTGTTACGGACAGCAGTGTGAATCGAACCCCGATCTCTGATCACTGTTGGTGTTACAGACAGCTGTGTGAATGGAACCCTGATCTCTGATCACTGTTGTTGTTACGGACAGCAGTGTGAATAAAACCCCGATCTCTGATCACTGTTGGTGTTACGGACAGCACTTTGAATCGATCCCCGATCACTGATCTCTGTTGGTGTTGCGGACAGCAGTGTGAATCGAACACCAATCTCTGATCACTGTTGGTGTTACAGACAGCTGTGTGAATCGAACAACAATCTCTGATCACCGTTGTTGTTACGGACAGCAGTGTGAATCGAACCCCGATCTCTGATCACTGTTGTTGTTACGGACAGCAGTGTGAATCGAACCCCGATCTCTGATTACTGTTGGTGCTACGGACAGCAGTGTGAATGGAACCCCAATCTCTGATCACTGTTGGTGTTACGGACAGCAGTGTGAATCGAACACCAATCTCTGATCACTGATGGTGTTACAGACAGCTGTGTGAATGGAACCCTGATCTCTGATCACTGTTGTTGTTACGGACAGCAGTGTGAATAAAACCCTGATCTCTGATCACTGTTGGTGTTACAGACAGCTGTGTGAATGGAACCCCGATCTCTGATCACTGTTGGTGTTACGGAGAGCACTTTGAATCGATCCTCGATCACTGATCTCTGTTGGTGTTGCGGACAGCAGTGTGAATCGAACACCAATCTCTGATCACTGCTGGTGTTACAGACAGCTGTGTGAATCGAACACCAATCTCTGATCACTGTTGGCGTTACAGACAGCTGTGTGAATGGAACCCCGATCTCTGATTACTGTTGGTGTTACGGACAGCAGTGTGAATGGTACCCCGATCTCTGATCACTGTTGTTGTTACGGACAGCAGTGTGAATAAAACCCTGATCTCTGATCACTGTTGGTGTTACAGACAGCTGTGTGAATGGAACCCCGATCTCTGATCACTGTTGGTGTTACGGAGAGCACTTTGAATCGATCCCCGATCACTGATCTCTGTTGGTGTTGCGGACAGCAGTGTGAATCGAAAACCAATCTCTGATCACTGTTGGTGTTACAGACAGCTGTGTGAATCGAACACCAATCTCTGATCACTGTTGTTGTTACGGACAGCAGTGTGAATCGGACCCCGATCTCTGATCACTGTTGTTGTTACGGACAGCTGTGTGAATCGAACCCTGATCTCTGATTACTGTTGGTGTTACGGACAGCAGTGTGAATCGAACCCCGATCTCTGATCACTGTTGTTGTTACGGAAAGCAGTGTGAATCGAACTCCGATCTCTGATCACTGTTGTTACGGACAGCAGTGTGAATGGAACTCCGATCTCTGATCAGTGTTGCTGTTACTGACAGCAGTGTGAATCGAACCCAGATCTCTGATCTCTGTTGGTGTTACGGACAGCTGTGTGAATGGAACCCCGATCTCTGATCACTGTTGGTGTTAAGGACAGCAGTGTGAATCGAACCCCGATCTCTGATCACTGTTGGTGTTACGGACAGCAGTGTGAATCGAACCCCGATCTCTGATCACTGATGGTGTTACGGACAGCAGTGTGAATCGAACCCCGATCTCTGATCACTGTTGTTGTTACGGACAGCAGTGTGAATCGAACACCAATCTCTGATCACTGTTGGTGTTACAGACAGCTGTGTGAATGGAACCCTGATCTCTGATCACTGTTGTTGTTACGGACAGCAGTGTGAATAAAACCCCGATCTCTGATCACTGTTGGTGTTACGGACAGCACTTTGATTCGATCCCCGATCACTGATCTCTGTTGGTGTTGCGGACAGCAGTGTGAATCGAACACCAATCTCTGATCACTGTTGGTGTTACAGACAGCTGTGTGAATCGAACACCAATCTCTGATCACTGTTGTTGTTACGGACAGCAGTGTGAATCGAACCCCGATCTCTGATCACTGTTGCTGTTACGGACAGCAGTGTGAATCGAACCCCGATCACTGATTACTGTTGGTGCTACGGACAGCAGTGTGAATGGAACCCCCATCTCTGATCACTGTTGGTGTTACGGACAGCAGTGTGAATCGAACACCAATCTCTGATCACTGTTGGTGTTACAGACAGCTGTGTGAATGGAACCCTGATCTCTGATCACTGTTGTTGTTACGGACAGCAGTGTGAATGGTACCCCGATCTCTGATCACTGTTGTTGTTACGGACAGCAGTGTGAATAAAACCCTGATCTCTGATCACTGTTGGTGTTACAGACAGCTGTGTGAATGGAACCCCGATCTCTGATCACTGTTGGTGTTACGGAGAGCACTTTGAATCGATCCCCGATCACTGATCTCTGTTGGTGTTGCGGACAGCAGTGTGAATCGAAAACCAATCTCTGATCACTGTTGGTGTTACAGACAGCTGTGTGAATCGAACACCAATCTCTGATCACTGTTGTTGTTACGGACAGCAGTGTGAATCGGACCCCGATCTCTGATCACTGTTGTTGTTACGGACAGCTGTGTGAATCGAACCCTGATCTCTGATTACTGTTGGTGTTACGGACAGCAGTGTGAATCGAACCCCGATCTCTGATCACTGTTGTTGTTACGGAAAGCAGTGTGAATCGAACTCCGATCTCTGATCACTGTTGTTACGGACAGCAGTGTGAATGGAACTCCGATCTCTGATTAGTGTTGCTGTTACTGACAGCAGTGTGAATCGAACCCAGATCTCTGATCTCTGTTGGTGTTACGGACAGCTGTGTGAATGGAACCCCGATCTCTGATCACTGTTGGTGTTACAGACAGCAGTGTGAATCGAACCCCGAACTCTGATCACTGTTGTTGTTACGGACAGCAGTGTGAATCGAACCCCCGATCTCTGATCACTGTTGCTGTTACGGACAGCAGTATGCATGGAACCCCGATCTCTGATCACTGTTGGTGTTACGGACAGCAGTGTGAATCGAACCCCGATCTCTGATCACTGTTGGTGTTACGGACAGCAGTGTGAATCGAACCCCGATCTCTGATCACTGATGGTGTTACGGACAGCAGTGTGAATCGAACCCCGATCTCTGATCACTGTTGGTGTTACAGACAGCTGTGTGAATGGAACCCTGATCTCTGATCACTGTTGTTGTTACGGACAGCAGTGTGAATAAAACCCCGATCTCTGATCACTGTTGGTGTTACGGACAGCACTTTGAATCGATCCCCGATCACTGATCTCTGTTGGTGTTGCGGACAGCAGTGTGAATCGAACACCAATCTCTGATCACTGTTGGTGTTCCAGACAGCTGTGTGAATGGAACCCCGATCTCTGATCACTGTTGTTGTTACGGAAAGCAGTGTGAATCGAACTCCGATCTCTGTTCACTGTTGTTACGGACAGCAGTGTGAATGGAACCCCGATCTCTGATCAGTGTTGCTGTTACGGACAGCAGTATGAATCGAACCCCGATCTCTGATCTCTGTTGGTGTTACGGACAGCTGTGTGAATGGAACCCCGATCTCTGATCACTGTTGGTGTTACAGACAGCAGTGTGAATCGAACCCCGATCTTTGATCACTGTTGGTGTTCCAGACAGCTGTTTGAATGGAACCCCGATCTCTGATCACTGTTGGTGTTGCGGACAGCAGTGTGAATCGAACACCAATCTCTGATCACTGTTGTTGTTACGGACAGCGGTGTGAATCGAACCCCGATCTCTGATCACTGTTGTTGTTACGGACAGCAGTGTGAATCGAACACCAATCTCTGATCACTGTTGTTGTTACGGACAGCGGTGTGAATCGAACCCCGATCTCTGATCACTGTTGGTGTTACGGACAGCAGTGTGAATGGAACCCCGATCTCTGATCACTGTTGGTGTTACGGACAGCAGTGTGAATCGAACACCAATCTCTGATCACTGTTGGTGTTACAGACAGCTGTGTGAATGGAACCCTGATCTCTGATCACTGTTGTTGTTACAGACAGCAGTGTGAATAAAACCCTGATCTCTGATCACTGTTGGTGTTACAGACAGCTGTGTGAATGGAACCCCGATCTCTGATCACTGTTGGTGTTACGGAGAGCACTTTGAATCGATCCCCGATCACTGATCTCTGTTGGTGTTGCGGACAGCAGTGTGAATCGAACACCAATCTCTGATCACTGCTGGTGTTACAGACAGCTGTGTGAATCGAACACCAATCTCTGATCACTGTTGTTGTTACGGACAGCAGTGTGAATCGGACCCCGATCTCTGATCACTGTTGTTGTTACGGACAGCAGTGTGAATCGAACCCTGATCTCTGATTACTGTTGGTGTTACGGACAGCAGTGTGAATCGAACCCCGATCTCTGATCACTGTTGTTGTTACGGAAAGCAGTGTGAATCGAACTCCGATCTCTGATCACTGTTGTTACGGACAGCAGTGTGAATGGAACCCCGATCTCTGATCAGTGTTGCTGTTACGGACAGCAGTGTGAATCGAACCCCGATCTCTGATCTCTGTTGCTGTTACGGACAGCTGTGTGAATGGAACCCCGATCTCTGATCACTGTTGGTTTTACAGACAGCAGTGTGAATCGAACCCCGATCTCTGATCACTGTTGTTGTTACGGACAGCAGTGTGAATCGAACCCCGATCTCTGATCACTGTTGCTGTTACGGACAGCAGTATGCATGGAACCCCGATCTCTGATCACTGTTGGTGTTACAGACATCTGTGTGAATGGAACCCAGATCTCTGATCACTGTTCGTGTTATGGACAGCAGTGTGAATCGAACCCCGATCTTTGATCACTGTTGGTGTTCCAGACAGCTGTTTGAATGGAACCCCGAACTCTGATCACTGTTGGTGTTACGGACAGCAGTGTGAATCGAACCCCGATCTCTGATCACTGTTGGTTTTATGGACAGCCGTGTGATTCGAACCCCGATCTCTGATCACTGTTGGTGTTACGGACAGCAGTGTAAATCGAACCCCGATCTCTGATCACTGTTGTTGTTACGGACAGCTGTGTGAATGGAACCCCGATCTCTGATCACTGTTGTTGTTACGGACAGCAGTGTGAATAAAACCCTGATCTCTGATCACTGTTGGTGTTACAGACATCTGTGTGAATGGAACCCAGATCTCTGATCAGTGTTGCTGTTACGGACAGCAGTGTGAATCGAACCCCGATCTCTGATCAGTGTTGCTGTTACGGACAGCAGTGTGAATCGAACCCCGATCTCTGATCTCTGTTGGTGTTACGGACAGCTGTGTGAATGGAACCCCGATCTCTGATCACTGTTGGTGTTACAGACAGCAGTGTGAATCGAACCCCGATCTCTGATCACTGTTGTTGTTACGGACAGCAGTGTGAATCGAACCCCCGATCTCTGATCACTGTTGCTGTTACGGACAGCTGTATGCATGGAACCCCGATCTCTGATCACTGTTGGTGTTACAGACATCTGTGTGAATGGAACCCTGATCTCTGATCACTGATGTTGTTACGGACAGAAGTGTGAATCGAACCCCGATCTCTGATCACTGTTGGTGTTACGGACAGCACTTTGAATCGATCCCCGATCACTGATCTCTGTTGGTGTTGCGGACAGCAGTGTGAATCGAACACCAATCTCTGATCACTGTTGGTGTTCCAGACAGCTGTGTGAATGGAACCCCGATCTCTGATCACTGTTGTTGTTACGGAAAGCAGTGTGAATCGAACTCCGATCTCTGTTCACTGTTGTTACGGACAGCAGTGTGAATGGAACCCCGATCTCTGATCAGTGTTGCTGTTACGGACAGCAGTATGAATCGAACCCCGATCTCTGATCTCTGTTGGTGTTACGGACAGCTGTGTGAATGGAACCCCGATCTCTGATCACTGTTGGTGTTACAGACAGCAGTGTGAATCGAACCCCGATCTTTGATCACTGTTGGTGTTCCAGACAGCTGTTTGAATGGAACCCCGATCTCTGATCACTGTTGGTGTTGCGGACAGCAGTGTGAATCGAACACCAATCTCTGATCACT
The DNA here is from genome assembly GCF_048418815.1 of Hemitrygon akajei. Taxonomy (NCBI): domain Eukaryota; kingdom Metazoa; phylum Chordata; class Chondrichthyes; order Myliobatiformes; family Dasyatidae; genus Hemitrygon; species Hemitrygon akajei. The sequence continues at coordinate 109,149,190 of NC_133133.1, read as the reverse complement.
GTTGTTGTTACGGACAGCGGTGTGAATCGAACCCCGATCTCTGATCACTGTTGTTGTTACGGACAGCAGTGTGAATCGAACACCAATCTCTGATCACTGTTGTTGTTACGGACAGCGGTGTGAATCGAACCCCGATCTCTGATCACTGTTGGTGTTACGGACAGCAGTGTGAATGGAACCCCGATCTCTGATCACTGTTGGTGTTACGGACAGCAGTGTGAATCGAACACCAATCTCTGATCACTGTTGGTGTTACAGACAGCTGTGTGAATGGAACCCTGATCTCTGATCACTGTTGTTGTTACAGACAGCAGTGTGAATAAAACCCTGATCTCTGATCACTGTTGGTGTTACAGACAGCTGTGTGAATGGAACCCCGATCTCTGATCACTGTTGGTGTTACGGAGAGCACTTTGAATCGATCCCCGATCACTGATCTCTGTTGGTGTTGCGGACAGCAGTGTGAATCGAACACCAATCTCTGATCACTGCTGGTGTTACAGACAGCTGTGTGAATCGAACACCAATCTCTGATCACTGTTGTTGTTACGGACAGCAGTGTGAATCGGACCCCGATCTCTGATCACTGTTGTTGTTACGGACAGCAGTGTGAATCGAACCCTGATCTCTGATTACTGTTGGTGTTACGGACAGCAGTGTGAATCGAACCCCGATCTCTGATCACTGTTGTTGTTACGGAAAGCAGTGTGAATCGAACTCCGATCTCTGATCACTGTTGTTACGGACAGCAGTGTGAATGGAACCCCGATCTCTGATCAGTGTTGCTGTTACGGACAGCAGTGTGAATCGAACCCCGATCTCTGATCTCTGTTGCTGTTACGGACAGCTGTGTGAATGGAACCCCGATCTCTGATCACTGTTGGTTTTACAGACAGCAGTGTGAATCGAACCCCGATCTCTGATCACTGTTGTTGTTACGGACAGCAGTGTGAATCGAACCCCGATCTCTGATCACTGTTGCTGTTACGGACAGCAGTATGCATGGAACCCCGATCTCTGATCACTGTTGGTGTTACAGACATCTGTGTGAATGGAACCCAGATCTCTGATCACTGTTCGTGTTATGGACAGCAGTGTGAATCGAACCCCGATCTTTGATCACTGTTGGTGTTCCAGACAGCTGTTTGAATGGAACCCCGAACTCTGATCACTGTTGGTGTTACGGACAGCAGTGTGAATCGAACCCCGATCTCTGATCACTGTTGGTTTTATGGACAGCCGTGTGATTCGAACCCCGATCTCTGATCACTGTTGGTGTTACGGACAGCAGTGTAAATCGAACCCCGATCTCTGATCACTGTTGTTGTTACGGACAGCTGTGTGAATGGAACCCCGATCTCTGATCACTGTTGTTGTTACGGACAGCAGTGTGAATAAAACCCTGATCTCTGATCACTGTTGGTGTTACAGACATCTGTGTGAATGGAACCCAGATCTCTGATCAGTGTTGCTGTTACGGACAGCAGTGTGAATCGAACCCCGATCTCTGATCAGTGTTGCTGTTACGGACAGCAGTGTGAATCGAACCCCGATCTCTGATCTCTGTTGGTGTTACGGACAGCTGTGTGAATGGAACCCCGATCTCTGATCACTGTTGGTGTTACAGACAGCAGTGTGAATCGAACCCCGATCTCTGATCACTGTTGTTGTTACGGACAGCAGTGTGAATCGAACCCCCGATCTCTGATCACTGTTGCTGTTACGGACAGCTGTATGCATGGAACCCCGATCTCTGATCACTGTTGGTGTTACAGACATCTGTGTGAATGGAACCCTGATCTCTGATCACTGATGTTGTTACGGACAGAAGTGTGAATCGAACCCCGATCTCTGATCACTGTTGGTGTTGTGGACAGCAGTGTGAATCGAACCCCGATCTCTGATCACTGATGTTGTTACGGACAGCAGTGTGAATCGAACACCAATCTCTGATCAATGTTGGTGTTACAGACATCTGTGTGAATGGAACCCAGATCTCTGATCACTGTTCGTGTTATGGACAGCAGTGTGAATCGAACCCCGATCTTTGATCACTGTTGGTGTTCCAGACAGCTGTTTGAATGGAACCCCGATCTCTGATCACTGTTGGTGTTGCGGACAGCAGTGTGAATCGAACACCAATCTCTGATCACTGTTGTTGTTACGGACAGCAGTGTGAATCGAACCCCGATCTCTGATCACTGTTGTTGTTACGGACAGCAGTGTGAATGGAACCCCGATCTCTGATCACTGTTGGTGTTACGGACAGCAGTGTGAATCGAACACCAATCTCTGATCACTGTTGGTGTTACAGACAGCTGTGTGAATGGAACCCTGATCTCTGATCACTGTTGTTGTTACGGACAGCAGTGTGAATAAAACCCTGATCTCTGATCACTGTTGGTGTTACAGACAGCTGTGTGAATGGAACCCCGATCTCTGATCACTGTTGGTGTTACGGAGAGCACTTTGAATCGATCCCCGATCACTGATCTCTGTTGGTGTTGCGGACAGCAGTGTGAATCGAACACCAATCTCTGATCACTGCTGGTGTTACAGACAGCTGTGTGAATCGAACACCAATCTCTGATCACTGTTGTTGTTACGGACAGCAGTGTGAATCGAACCCTGATCTCTGATTACTGTTGGTGTTACGGACAGCAGTGTGAATCGAACCCCGATCTCTGATCACTGTTGTTGTTACGGAAAGCAGTGTGAATCGAACTCCGATCTCTGATCACTGTTGTTACGGACAGCAGTGTGAATGGAACCCCGATCTCTGATCAGTGTTGCTGTTACGGACAGCAGTGTGAATTGAACCCCGATCTCTGATCTCTGTTGGTGTTACGGACAGCTGTGTGAATGGAACCCCGATCTCTGATCACTGTTGGTTTTACAGACAGCAGAGTGAATCGAACCCCGATCTCTGATCACTGTTGTTGTTACGTACAGCAGTGTGAATCGAACCCCCGATCTCTGATCACTGTTGCTGTTACGGACAGCAGTATGCATGGAACCCCGATCTCTGATCACTGTTGATGTTACAGACATCTGTGTGAATGGAACCCAGATCTCTGATCACTGTTCGTGTTATGGACAGCAGTGTGAATCGAACCCCGATCTTTGATCACTGTTGGTGTTCCAGACAGCTGTTTGCATGGAACCCCGAACTCTGATCACTGTTGGTGTTACGGACAGCAGTGTGAATCGAACCCCGATCTCTGATCACTGTTGGTTTTATGTACAGCCGTGTGATTCGAACCCCGATTTCTGATCACTGTTGGTGTTACGGACAGCAGTGTAAATCGAACCCCGATCTCTGATCACTGTTGTTGTTACGGACAGCTGTGTGAATGGAACCCCGATCTCTGATCACTGTTGTTGTTACGGACAGCAGTGTGAATAAAACCCTGATCTCTGATCACTGTTGGTGTTACAGACATCTGTGTGAATGGAACCCAGATCTCTGATCACTGTTCGTGTTATGGACAGCAGTGTGAATTGAACCCCGATCTTTGATCACTGTTGGTGTTCCAGACAGCTGTTTGAATGGAACCCCGATCTCTGATCACTGTTGGTGTTACGGACAGCAGTGTAAATCGAACCCCGATCTCTGATCACTGTTGTTGTTACGGACAGTAGTGTGAATCGAACTCCGATCTCTGATCACTGTCGGTGTTACGGACAGCAGTGTGAATCGAACCCCGATCTCTGATCACTGTTGGTGTTACGGACAGCAGTGTGAATCGAACCCCGATCTCTGATCACTGTTGGTGTTACGGACAGCAGTGTGAATCGAACCTCGATCTCTGATCAATTTTGGTGTTACCTAGAGCAGTGTGAATCAATCCCCGATCTCTGATCACTGTTGGTTTTATGGACAGCAGTGTGAAACAAATCTCGATCTCTGATCACTGTTGGTGTTACGGACATTAGTGTGAATGGAACCACGATCTCTGATCACTGTTGGTGTTACAGACAGCTGTGTGAATCGAACCCCGATCTCTGATCACTGTTGGTGTTACGGACAGCAGTGTGAATCGAACCCCGATCTCTGATCACTGATGTTGTTACGGACAGTCGTGTGAATCGAACACCAATCTCTGATCACTGTTGGTGTTACAGACAGCTGTGTGAATGGAACCCTGATCTCTGATCACTGTTGGTGTTACAGACATCTGTGTGAATGGAACCCAGATCTCTGATCACTGTTCGTGTTATGGACAGCAGTGTGAATCGAACCCCGATCTTTGATCACTGTTGGTGTTCCAGACAGCTGTTTGAATAGAACCCCGATCTCTGATCACTGTTGGTGTTACGGACAGCACTTTGAATCGATCCCCGATCACTGATCTCTGTTGGTGTTGCGGACAGCAGTGTGAATCGAACACCAATCTCTGATCACTGTTGATGTTACAGACAGCTGTGTGAATCGAACACCAATCTCTGATCACTGTTGTTGTTACGGACAGCAGTGTGAATCGAACCCCGATCTCTGATCACTGTTGTTGTTACGGACAGCAGTGTGAATCGAACCCCGATCTCTGATTACTGTTGGTGCTACGGACAGCAGTGTGAATCGAACACCAATCTCTGATCACTGTTGGTGTTACAGACATCTGTGTGAATGGAACCCAGATCTCTGATCACTGTTCGTGTTATGGACAGCAGTGTGAATCGAACCCCGATCTTTGATCACTGTTGGTGTTCCAGACAGCTGTTTGAATGGAACCCCGAACTCTATTCACTGTTGGTGTTACGGACAGCACTTTGAATCGATCCCCGATCACTGATCTCTGTTGGTGTTGCGGACAGCAGTGTGAATGGAACCCCGATATTTGATCTCTGTTGGTGTTAAGGACAGCTGTGTGAATGGAACCCCGATCTCTGATCACTGTTATTGTTACGGACAGTAGTGTGAATCGAACCCCGATCTCTGATCATTGTTGTTGTTACGGACAGCAGTGTGAATCGAACCCCGATCTCTGATCACTGTTGTTGTTACGGACAGCAGTGTGAATCGAACCCCGATCTCTGATTACTGTTGGTGCTACGGACAGCAGTGTGAATGGAACCCCGATCTCTGATCACTGTTGGTGTTACGGACAGCAGTGTGAATCGAACCCCGATCTCTGATCACTGTTGGTTTTATGGACAGCCGTGTGATTCGAACCCCGATCTCTGATCACTGTTGGTGTTACGGACAGCAGTGTAAATCGAACCCCGTTCTCTGATCACTGTTGTTGTTACGGACAGCAGTGTGAATCGAACCCCGATCTCTGATCACTGTCGGTGTTACGGACAGCAGTGTGAATCGAACCCCGATCTCTGATCAGTGTTGGTGTTACGGACAGCAGTGTGAATCGAACCCTGATCTCTGATCACTTTTGTTGTTACGGACAGAAGTGTGAATCGAACCCCGATCTCTGATCACTGTTGGTGTTGTGGACAGCAGTGTGAATCGAACCCCGATCTCTGATCACTGATGTTGTTACGGACAGCAGTGTGAATCGAACTCCGATCTCTGATCACTGTTGTTACGGACAGCAGTGTGAATGGAACCCCGATCTCTGATCAGTGTTGCTGTTACGGACAGCAGTGTGAATCGAACCCCGATCTTTGATCACTGTTGGTGTTCCAGACAGCTGTTTGAATGGAACCCCGATCTCTGATCACTGTTGGTGTTACGGACAGCAGTGTAAATCGAACCCCGATCTCTGATCACTGTTGTTGTTACGGACAGTAGTGTGAATCGAGCTCCGATCTCTGATCACTGTCGGTGTTACGGACAGCAGTGTGAATCGAACCCCGATCTCTGATCACTGATGTTGTTACGGACAGCAGTGTGAATCGAACACCAATCTCTGATCAATGTTGGTGTTACAGACATCTGTGTGAATGGAACCCAGATCTCTGATCACTGTTCGTGTTATGGACAGCAGTGTGAATCGAACCCCGATCTTTGATCACTGTTGGTGTTCCAGACAGCTGTTTGAATGGAACCCCGATCTCTGATCACTGTTGGTGTTGCGGACAGCAGTGTGAATCGAACACCAATCTCTGATCACTGTTGTTGTTACGGACAGCAGTGTGAATCGAACCCCGATCTCTGATCACTGTTGTTGTTACGGACAGCAGTGTGAATGGAACCCCGATCTCTGATCACTGTTGGTGTTACGGACAGCAGTGTGAATCGAACACCAATCTCTGATCACTGTTGGTGTTACAGACAGCTGTGTGAATGGAACCCTGATCTCTGATCACTGTTGTTGTTACGGACAGCAGTGTGAATAAAACCCTGATCTCTGATCACTGTTGGTGTTACAGACAGCTGTGTGAATGGAACCCCGATCTCTGATCACTGTTGGTGTTACGGAGAGCACTTTGAATCGATCCCCGATCACTGATCTCTGTTGGTGTTGCGGACAGCAGTGTGAATCGAACACCAATCTCTGATCACTGCTGGTGTTACAGACAGCTGTGTGAATCGAACACCAATCTCAGATCACTGTTGTTGTTACGGACAGCAGTGTGAATCGAACCCTGATCTCTGATTACTGTTGGTGTTACGGACAGCAGTGTGAATCGAACCCCGATCTCTGATCACTGTTGTTGTTACGGAAAGCAGTGTGAATCGAACTCCGATCTCTGATCACTGTTGTTACGGACAGCAGTGTGAATGGAACCCCGATCTCTGATCAGTGTTGCTGTTACGGACAGCAGTGTGAATCGAACCCCGATCTCTGATCTCTGTTGGTGTTACGGACAGCTGTGTGAATGGAACCCCGATCTCTGATCACTGTTGGTTTTACAGACAGCAGAGTGAATCGAACCCCGATCTCTGATCACTGTAGTTGTTACGTACAGCAGTGTGAATCGAACCCCCGATCTCTGATCACTGTTGCTGTTACGGACAGCAGTATGCATGGAACCCCGATCTCTGATCACTGTTGGTGTTACAGACATCTGTGTGAATGGAACCCAGATCTCTGATCACTGTTCGTGTTATGGACAGCAGTGTGAATCAAACCCCGATCTTTGATCACTGTTGGTGTTCCAGACAGCTGTTTGCATGGAACCCCGAACTCTGATCACTGTTGGTGTTACGGACAGCAGTGTGAATCGAACCCCGATCTCTGATCACTGTTGGTTTTATGGACAGCCGTGTGATTCGAACCCCGATTTCTGATCACTGTTGGTGTTACGGACAGCAGTGTAAATCGAACCCCGATCTCTGATCACTGTTGTTGTTACGGACAGCTGTGTGAATGGAACCCCGATCTCTGATCACTGTTGTTGTTACGGACAGCAGTGTGAATAAAACCCTGATCACTGATCACTGTTGGTGTTACAGACATCTGTGTGAATGGAACCCAGATCTCTGATCACTGTTCGTGTTATGGACAGCAGTGTGAATCGAACCCCGATCTTTGATCACTGTTGGTGTTCCAGACAGCTGTTTGAATGGAACCCCGATCTCTGATCACTGTTGGTGTTACGGACAGCAGTGTAAATCGAACCCCGATCTCTGATCACTGTTGTTGTTACGGACAGTAGTGTGAATCGAACTCCGATCTCTGATCACTGTCGGTGTTACGGACAGCAGTGTGAATCGAACCCCGATCTCTGATCACTGTTGGTGTTACGGACAGCAGTGTGAATCGAACCCCGATCTCTGATCACTGTTGGTGTTACGGACAGCAGTGTGAATCGAACCTCGATCTCTGATCAATTTTGGTGTTACCTAGAGCAGTGTGAATCAATCCCCGATCTCTGATCACTGTTGGTTTTATGGACAGCAGTGTGAAACAAATCTCGATCTCTGATCACTGTTGGTGTTACAGACATTAGTGTGAATGGAACCACGATCTCTGATCACTGTTGGTGTTACAGACAGCTGTGTGAATCGAACCCCGATCTCTGATCACTGTTGGTGTTACGGACAGCAGTGTGAATCGAACCCCGATCTCTGATCACTGATGTTGTTACGGACAGTCGTGTGAATCGAACACCAATCTCTGATCACTGTTGGTGTTACAGACAGCTGTGTGAATGGAACCCTGATCTCTGATCACTGTTGGTGTTACAGACATCTGTGTGAATGGAACCCAGATCTCTGATCACTGTTCGTGTTATGGACAGCAGTGTGAATCGAACCCCGATCTTTGATCACTGTTGGTGTTCCAGACAGCTGTTTGAATAGAACCCCGATCTCTGATCACTGTTGGTGTTACGGACAGCACTTTGAATCGATCCCCGATCACTGATCTCTGTTGGTGTTGCGGACAGCAGTGCGAATCGAACACCAATCTCTGATCACTGTTGATGTTACAGACAGCTGTGTGAATCGAACACCAATCTCTGATCACTGTTGTTGTTACGGACAGCAGTGTGAATCGAACCCCGATCTCTGATCACTGTTGTTGTTACGGACAGCAGTGTGAATCGAACCCCGATCTCTGATTACTGTTGGTGCTACGGACAGCAGTGTGAATCGAACACCAATCTCTGATCACTGTTGGTGTTACAGACATCTGTGTGAATGGAACCCAGATCTCTGATCACTGTTCGTGTTATGGACAGCAGTGTGAATCGAACCCCGATCTTTGATCACTGTTGGTGTTCCAGACAGCTGTTTGAATGGAACCCCGAACTCTATTCACTGTTGGTGTTACGGACAGCACTTTGAATCGATCCCCGATCACTGATCATTGTTGTTGTTACGGACAGCAGTGTGAATCGAACCCCGATCTCTGATCACTGTTGTTGTTACGGACAGCAGTGTGAATCGAACCCCGATCTCTGATTACTGTTGGTGCTACGGACAGCAGTGTGAATGGAACCCCGATCTCTGATCACTGTTGGTGTTACGGACAGCAGTGTGAATCGAACCCCGATCTCTGATCACTGTTGGTTTTATGGACAGCCGTGTGATTCGAACCCCGATCTCTGATCACTGTTGGTGTTACGGACAGCAGTGTAAATCGAACCCCGTTCTCTGATCACTGTTGTTGTTACGGACAGCAGTGTGAATCGAACCCCGATCTCTGATCACTGTCGGTGTTACGGACAGCAGTGTGAATCGAACCCCGATCTCTGATCAGTGTTGGTGTTACGGACAGCAGTGTGAATCGAACCCTGATCTCTGATCACTTTTGTTGATACGGACAGAAGTGTGAATCGAACCCCGATCTCTGATCACTGTTGGTGTTGTGGACAGCAGTGTGAATCGAACCCCGATCTCTGATCACTGATGTTGTTACGGACAGCAGTGTGAATCGAACTCCGATCTCTGATCACTGTTGTTACGGACAGCAGTGTGAATGGAACCCCGATCTCTGATCAGTGTTGCTGTTACGGACAGCAGTGTGAATCGAACCCCGATCTTTGATCACTGTTGGTGTTCCAGACAGCTGTTTGAATGGAACCCCGATCTCTTATCACTGTTCGTGTTATGGACAGCAGTGTGAATCGAACCCCGATCTTTGATCACTGTTGGTGTTCCAGACAGCTGTTTGAATGGAACCCCGATCTCTGATCACTGTTGGTGTTACGGACAGCAGTGTAAATCGAACCCCGATCTCTGATCACTGTTGTTGTTACGGACAGTAGTGTGAATCGAACTCCGATCTCTGATCACTGTCGGTGTTACGGACAGCAGTGTGAATCGAACCCCGATCTCTGATCACTGTTGGTGTTACGGACAGCAGTGTGAATCGAACCCCGATCTCTGATCACTGTTGGTGTTACGGACAGCAGTGTGAATCGAACCTCGATCTCTGATCAATTTTGGTGTTACCTAGAGCAGTGTGAATCAATCCCCGATCTCTGATCACTGTTGGTTTTATGGACAGCAGTGTGAAACAAATCTCGATCTCTGATCACTGTTGGTGTTACAGACATTAGTGTGAATGGAACCACGATCTCTGATCACTGTTGGTGTTACAGACAGCTGTGTGAATCGAACCCCGATCTCTGATCACTGTTGGTGTTACGGACAGCAGTGTGAATCGAACCCCGATCTCTGATCACTGATGTTGTTACGGACAGTCGTGTGTATCGAACACCAATCTCTGATCACTGTTGGTGTTACAGACAGCTGTGTGAATGGAACCCTGATCTCTGATCACTGTTGGTGTTACAGACATCTGTGTGAATGGAACCCAGATCTCTGATCACTGTTCGTGTTATGGACAGCAGTGTGAATCGAACCCCGATCTTTGATCACTGTTGGTGTTCCAGACAGCTGTTTGAATAGAACCCCGATCTCTGATCACTGTTGGTGTTACGGACAGCACTTTGAATCGATCCCCGATCACTGATCTCTGTTGGTGTTGCGGACAGCAGTGCGAATCGAACACCAATCTCTGATCACTGTTGATGTTACAGACAGCTGTGTGAATCGAACACCAATCTCTGATCACTGTTGTTGTTACGGACAGCAGTGTGAATCGAACCCCGATCTCTGATCACTGTTGTTGTTACGGACAGCAGTGTGAATCGAACCCCGATCTCTGATTACTGTTGGTGCTACGGACAGCAGTGTGAATCGAACACCAATCTCTGATCACTGTTGGTGTTACAGACATCTGTGTGAATGGAACCCAGATCTCTGATCACTGTTCGTGTTATGGACAGCAGTGTGAATCGAACCCCGATCTTTGATCACTGTTGGTGTTCCAGACAGCTGTTTGAATGGAACCCCGAACTCTATTCACTGTTGGTGTTACGGACAGCACTTTGAATCGATCCCCGATCACTGATCATTGTTGTTGTTACGGACAGCAGTGTGAATCGAACCCCGATCTCTGATCACTGTTGTTGTTACGGACAGCAGTGTGAATCGAACCCCGATCTCTGATTACTGTTGGTGCTACGGACAGCAGTGTGAATGGAACCCCGATCTCTGATCACTGTTGGTGTTACGGACAGCAGTGTGAATCGAACCCCGATCTCTGATCACTGTTGGTTTTATGGACAGCCGTGTGATTCGAACCCCGATCTCTGATCACTGTTGGTGTTACGGACAGCAGTGTAAATCGAACCCCGTTCTCTGATCACTGTTGTTGTTACGGACAGCAGTGTGAATCGAACCCCGATCTCTGATCACTGTCGGTGTTACGGACAGCAGTGTGAATCGAACCCCGATCTCTGATCAGTGTTGGTGTTACGGACAGCAGTGTGAATCGAACCCTGATCTCTGATCACTTTTGTTGTTACGGACAGAAGTGTGAATCGAACCCCGATCTCTGATCACTGTTGGTGTTGTGGACAGCAGTGTGAATCGAACCCCGATCTCTGATCACTGATGTTGTTACGGACAGCAGTGTGAATCGAACTCCGATCTCTGATCACTGTTGTTACGGACAGCAGTGTGAATGGAACCCCGATCTCTGATCAGTGTTGCTGTTACGGACAGCAGTGTGAATCGAACCCCGATCTTTGATCACTGTTGGTGTTCCAGACAGCTGTTTGAATGGAACCCCGATCTCTGATCACTGTTGGTGTTACGGACAGCAGTGTAAATCGAACCCCGATCTCTGATCACTGTTGTTGTTACGGACAGTAGTGTGAATCGAGCTCCGATCTCTGATCACTGTCGGTGTTACGGACAGCAGTGTGAATCGAACCCCGATCTCTGATCACTGATGTTGTTACGGACAGCAGTGTGAATCGAACACCAATCTCTGATCAATGTTGGTGTTACAGACATCTGTGTGAATGGAACCCAGATCTCTGATCACTGTTCGTGTTATGGACAGCAGTGTGAATCGAACCCCGATCTTTGATCACTGTTGGTGTTCCAGACAGCTGTTTGAATGGAACCCCGATCTCTGATCACTGTTGGTGTTGCGGACAGCAGTGTGAATCGAACACCAATCTCTGATCACTGTTGTTGTTACGGACAGCAGTGTGAATCGAACCCCGATCTCTGATCACTGTTGTTGTTACGGACAGCAGTGTGAATGGAACCCCGATCTCTGATCACTGTTGGTGTTACGGACAGCAGTGTGAATCGAACACCAATCTCTGATCACTGTTGGTGTTACAGACAGCTGTGTGAATGGAACCCTGATCTCTGATCACTGTTGTTGTTACGGACAGCAGTGTGAATAAAACCCTGATCTCTGATCACTGTTGGTGTTACAGACAGCTGTGTGAATGGAACCCCGATCTCTGATCACTGTTGGTGTTACGGAGAGCACTTTGAATCGATCCCCGATCACTGATCTCTGTTGGTGTTGCGGACAGCAGTGTGAATCGAACACCAATCTCTGATCACTGCTGGTGTTACAGACAGCTGTGTGAATCGAACACCAATCTCAGATCACTGTTGTTGTTACGGACAGCAGTGTGAATCGAACCCTGATCTCTGATTACTGTTGGTGTTACGGACAGCAGTGTGAATCGAACCCCGATCTCTGATCACTGTTGTTGTTACGGAAAGCAGTGTGAATCGAACTCCGATCTCTGATCACTGTTGTTACGGACAGCAGTGTGAATGGAACCCCGATCTCTGATCAGTGTTGCTGTTACGGACAGCAGTGTGAATCGAACCCCGATCTCTGATCTCTGTTGGTGTTACGGACAGCTGTGTGAATGGAACCCCGATCTCTGATCACTGTTGGTTTTACAGACAGCAGAGTGAATCGAACCCCGATCTCTGATCACTGTAGTTGTTACGTACAGCAGTGTGAATCGAACCCCCGATCTCTGATCACTGTTGCTGTTACGGACAGCAGTATGCATGGAACCCCGATCTCTGATCACTGTTGGTGTTACAGACATCTGTGTGAATGGAACCCAGATCTCTGATCACTGTTCGTGTTATGGACAGCAGTGTGAATCAAACCCCGATCTTTGATCACTGTTGGTGTTCCAGACAGCTGTTTGCATGGAACCCCGAACTCTGATCACTGTTGGTGTTACGGACAGCAGTGTGAATCGAACCCCGATCTCTGATCACTGTTGGTTTTATGGACAGCCGTGTGATTCAAACCCCGATTTCTGATCACTGTTGGTGTTACGGACAGCAGTGTAAATCGAACCCCGATCTCTGATCACTGTTGTTGTTACGGACAGCTGTGTGAATGGAACCCCGATCTCTGATCACTGTTGTTGTTACGGACAGCAGTGTGAATAAAACCCTGATCACTGATCACTGTTGGTGTTACAGACATCTGTGTGAATGGAACCCAGATCTCTGATCACTGTTCGTGTTATGGACAGCAGTGTGAATCGAACCCCGATCTTTGATCACTGTTGGTGTTCCAGACAGCTGTTTGAATGGAACCCCGATCTCTGATCACTGTTGGTGTTACGGACAGCAGTGTAAATCGAACCCCGATCTCTGATCACTGTTGTTGTTACGGACAGTAGTGTGAATCGAACTCCGATCTCTGATCACTGTCGGTGTTACGGACAGCAGTGTGAATCGAACCCCGATCTCTGATCACTGTTGGTGTTACGGACAGCAGTGTGAATCGAACCCCGATCTCTGATCACTGTTGGTGTTACGGACAGCAGTGTGAATCGAACCTCGATCTCTGATCAATTTTGGTGTTACCTAGAGCAGTGTGAATCAATCCCCGATCTCTGATCACTGTTGGTTTTATGGACAGCAGTGTGAAACAAATCTCGATCTCTGATCACTGTTGGTGTTACAGACATTAGTGTGAATGGAACCACGATCTCTGATCACTGTTGGTGTTACAGACAGCTGTGTGAATCGAACCCCGATCTCTGATCACTGTTGGTGTTACGGACAGCAGTGTGAATCGAACCCCGATCTCTGATCACTGATGTTGTTACGGACAGTCGTGTGAATCGAACACCAATCTCTGATCACTGTTGGTGTTACAGACAGCTGTGTGAATGGAACCCTGATCTCTGATCACTGTTGGTGTTACAGACATCTGTGTGAATGGAACCCAGATCTCTGATCACTGTTCGTGTTATGGACAGCAGTGTGAATCGAACCCCGATCTTTGATCACTGTTGGTGTTCCAGACAGCTGTTTGAATAGAACCCCGATCTCTGATCACTGTTGGTGTTACGGACAGCACTTTGAATCGATCCCCGATCACTGATCTCTGTTGGTGTTGCGGACAGCAGTGCGAATCGAACACCAATCTCTGATCACTGTTGATGTTACAGACAGCTGTGTGAATCGAACACCAATCTCTGATCACTGTTGTTGTTACGGACAGCAGTGTGAATCGAACCCCGATCTCTGATCACTGTTGTTGTTACGGACAGCAGTGTGAATCGAACCCCGATCTCTGATTACTGTTGGTGCTACGGACAGCAGTGTGAATCGAACACCAATCTCTGATCACTGTTGGTGTTACAGACATCTGTGTGAATGGAACCCAGATCTCTGATCACTGTTCGTGTTATGGACAGCAGTGTGAATCGAACCCCGATCTTTGATCACTGTTGGTGTTCCAGACAGCTGTTTGAATGGAACCCCGAACTCTATTCACTGTTGGTGTTACGGACAGCACTTTGAATCGATCCCCGATCACTGATCTCTGTTGGTGTTGCGGACAGCAGTGTGAATGGAACCCCGATATTTGATCTCTGTTGGTGTTACAGACAGCTGTGTGAATGGAACCCCGATCTCTGATCACTGTTATTGTTACGGACAGTAGTGTGAATCGAACCCCGATCTCTGATCACTGTTGTTGTTACGGACAGCAGTGTGAATCGAACCCCGATCTCTGATCACTGTTGGTCTTACGTACTTCAGTCTGAATCGAACCCCGATCTCTGATCACTGTTGGTGTTACGGACAGCAGTGTGAATGGAACCCCGATCACTGATCACTGTTGGTGTTACGGACAGCACTTTGAATCGATCCCCGATCACTGATCTCTGTTGGTGTTGCGGACAGCAGTGTGAATCGAACACCAATCTATGATCACTGTTGGTGTTACAGACAGCTGTGTGAATCGAACACCAATCTCTGATCATTGTTGTTGTTACGGACAGCAGTGTGAATCGAACCCCGATCTCTGATCACTGTTGTTGTTACGGACAGCAGTGTGAATCGAACCCCGATCTCTGATTACTGTTGGTGCTACGAACAGCAGTGTGAATGGAACCCCGATCTCTGATCACTGTTGGTGTTACGGACAGCAGTGTGAATCGAACCCCGATCTCTGATCACTGTTGGTTTTATGGACAGCCGTGTGATTCGAACCCCGATCTCTGATCACTGTTGGTGTTACGGACAGCAGTGTAAATCGAACCCCGTTCTCTGATCACTGTTGTTGTTACGGACAGCAGTGTGAATCGAACCCCGATCTCTGATCACTGTCGGTGTTACGGACAGCAGTGTGAATCGAACCCCGATCTCTGATCAGTGTTGGTGTTACGGACAGCAGTGTGAATCGAACCCTGATCTCTGATCACTTTTGTTGTTACGGACAGAAGTGTGAATCGAACCCCGATCTCTGATCACTGTTGGTGTTGTGGACAGCAGTGTGAATCGAACCCCGATCTCTGATCACTGATGTTGTTACGGACAGCAGTGTGAATCGAACTCCGATCTCTGATCACTGTTGTTACGGACAGCAGTGTGAATGGAACCCCGATCTCTGATCAGTGTTGCTGTTACGGACAGCAGTGTGAATCGAACCCCGATCTTTGATCACTGTTGGTGTTCCAGACAGCTGTTTGAATGGAACCCCGATCTCTGATCACTGTTGGTGTTACGGACAGCAGTGAAAATCGAACCCCGATCTCTGATCACTGTTGTTGTTACGGACAGTAGTGTGAATCGAGCTCCGATCTCTGATCACTGTCGGTGTTACGGACAGCAGTGTGAATCGAACCCCGATCTCTGATCACTGTTGGTGTTACGGACAGCAGTGTGAATCGAACCCCGATCTCTGATCACTGTTGGTGTTACGGACAGCAGTGTGAATCGAACCCCG
Source organism: Hemitrygon akajei (assembly GCF_048418815.1). NCBI lineage: Eukaryota > Metazoa > Chordata > Chondrichthyes > Myliobatiformes > Dasyatidae > Hemitrygon > Hemitrygon akajei. The sequence goes on along the minus strand of NC_133133.1, from coordinate 109,133,249 downwards.
ATCTCTGATCAATTTTGGTGTTACCTAGAGCAGTGTGAATCAATCACCGATCTCTGATCACTGTTGGTTTTATGGACAGCAGTGTGAAACAAATCTCGATCTCTGATCACTGTTGGTGTTACGGACATTAGTGTGAATGGAACCACGATCTCTGATCACTGTTGGTGTTACAGACAGCTGTGTGAATCGAACCCCGATCTCTGATCACTGTTGGTGTTACGGACAGCAGTGTGAATCGAACCCCGATCTCTGATCACAGATGTTGTTACGGACAGTCGTGTGAATCGAACACCAATCTCTGATCACTGTTGGTGTTACAGACAGCTGTGTGAATGGAACCCTGATCTCTGATCACTGTTGGTGTTACAGACATCTGTGTGAATGGAACCCAGATCTCTGATCACTGTTCGTGTTATGGACAGCAGTGTGAATCGAACCACGATCTTTGATCACTGTTGGTGTTCCAGACAGCTGTTTGAATGGAACCCCGATCTCTGATCACTGTTGGTGTTACGGACAGCACTTTGAATCGATCCCCGATCACTGATCTCTGTTGGTGTTGCGGACAGCAGTGCGAATCGAACACCAATCTCTGATCACTGTTGGTGTTACAGACAGCTGTGTGAATCGAACACCAATCTCTGATCACTGTTGTTGTTACGGACAGCAGTGTGAATCGAACCCCGATCTCTGATCACTGTTGTTGTTACGGACAGCAGTGTGAATCGAACCCCGATCTCTGATTACTGTTGGTGCTACGGACAGCAGTGTGAATCGAACACCAATCTCTGATCACTGTTGGTGTTACAGACATCTGTGTGAATGGAACCCAGATCTCTGATCACTGTTCGTGTTATGGACAGCAGTGTGAATCGAACCCCGATCTTTGATCACTGTTGGTGTTCCAGACAGCTGTTTGAATGGAACCCCGAACTCTATTCACTGTTGGTGTTACGGACAGCACTTTGAATCGATCCCCGATCACTGATCTCTGTTGGTGTTGCGGACAGCTGTGTGAATGGAACCCCGATCTCTGATCACTGTTATTGTTACGGACAGTAGTGTGAATCGAACCCCGATCTCTGATCACTGTTGTTGTTACGGACAGCAGTGTGAATCGAACCCCGATCTCTGAACACTGTTGGTGTTACGGACAGCAGTGTGAATCGAACCCCGATCTCCGATCACTGTTGGTCTTACGTACTTCAGTGTGAATCGAACCCCGATCTCTGATCACTGTTGGTGTTACGGACAGCAGTGTGAATGGAACCCCGATCTCTGATCACTGTTGGTGTTACGGACAGCACTTTGAATCGATCCCCGATCACTGATCTCTGTTGGTGTTGCGGACAGCAGTGTGAATGGAACCCCGATATTTGATCTCTGTTGGTGTTAAGGACAGCTGTGTGAATGGAACCCCGATCTCTGATCACTGTTATTGTTACGGACAGTAGTGTGAATCGAACCCCGATCTCTGATCACTGTTGTTGTTACGGACAGCAGTGTGAATCGAACCCCGATCTCTGATCACTGTTGGTCTTACGTACTTCAGTGTGAATCGAACCCCGATCTCTGATCACTGTTGGTGTTACGGACAGCAGTGTGAATGGAACCCCGATCTCTGATCACTGTTGGTGTTACGGACAGCACTTTGAATCGATCCCCGATCACTGATCTCTGTTGGTGTTGCGGACAGCAGTGTGAATCGAACACTAATCTATGATCACTGTTGGTGTTACAGACAGCTGTGTGAATCGAACACCAATCTCTGATCATTGTTGTTGTTACGGACAGCAGTGTGAATCGAACCCCGATCTCTGATCACTGTTGTTGTTACGGACAGCAGTGTGAATCGAACCCCGATCTCTGATTACTGTTGGTGCTACGGACAGCAGTGTGAATGGAACCCCGATCTCTGATCACTGTTGGTGTTACGGACAGCAGTGTGAATCGAACCCCGATCTCTGATCACTGTTGGTTTTATGGACAGCCGTGTGATTCGAACCCCGATCTCTGATCACTGTTGGTGTTACGGACAGCAGTGTAAATCGAACCCCGATCTCTCATCACTGTTGTTGTTACGGACAGCAGTGTGAATCGAACCCCGATCTCTGATCACTGTCGGTGTTACGGACAGCAGTGTGAATGGAACCCCGATATTTGATCTCTGTTGGTGTTAAGGACAGCTGTGTGAATGGAACCCCGATCTCTGATCACTGTTATTGTAACGGACAGTAGTGTGAATCGAACCCCGATCTCTGATCACTGTTGTTGTTACGGACAGCAGTGTGAATCGAACCCCGATCTCTGATCACTGTTGGTGTTACGGACAGCAGTGTGAATGGAACCCCGATCTCGATTCACTGTTGGTGTTACGGACAGCACTTTGAATCGATCCCCGATCACTGATCTCTGTTGGTGTTGCGGACAGCAGTGTGAATGGAACCCCGATATTTGATCTCTGTTGGTGTTAAGGACAGCTGTGTGAATGGAACCCCGATCTCTGATCACTGTTATTGTTACGGACAGTAGTGTGAATCGAACCCCGATCTCTGATCACTGTTGTTGTTACGGACAGCAGTGTGAATCGAACCCCGATCTCTGATCACTGTTGGTCTTACGTACTTCAGTCTGAATCGAACCCCGATCTCTGATCACTGTTGGTGTTACGGACAGCAGTGTGAATGGAACCCCGATCTCTGATCACTGTTGGTGTTACGGACAGCACTTTGAATCGATCCCCGATCACTGATCTCTGTTGGTGTTGCGGACAGCAGTGTGAATCGAACACCAATCTATGATCACTGTTGGTGTTACAGACAGCTGTGTGAATCGAACACCAATCTCTGATCATTGTTGTTGTTACGGACAGCAGTGTGAATCGAACCCCGATCTCTGATCACTGTTGTTGTTACGGACAGCAGTGTGAATCGAACCCCGATCTCTGATTACTGTTGGTGCTACGAACAGCAGTGTGAATGGAACCCCGATCTCTGATCACTGTTGGTGTTACGGACAGCAGTGTGAATCGAACCCCGATCTCTGATCACTGTTGGTTTTATGGACAGCCGTGTGATTCGAACCCCGATCTCTGATCAGTGTTGCTGTTACGGACAGCAGTGTGAATCGAACCCCGATCTTTGATCACTGTTGGTGTTCCAGACAGCTGTTTGAATGGAACCCCGATCTCTGATCACTGTTGGTGTTACGGACAGCAGTGTAAATCGAACCCCGATCTCTGATCACTGTTGTTGTTACGGACAGTAGTGTGAATCGAGCTCCGATCTCTGATCACTGTCGGTGTTACGGACAGCAGTGTGAATCGAACCCCGATCTCTGATCACTGTTGGTGTTACGGACAGCAGTGTGAATCGAACCCCGATCTCTGATCACTGTTGGTGTTACGGACAGCAGTGTGAATCGAACCCCGATCTCTGATCAATTTTGGTGTTACCTAGAGCAGTGTGAATCAATCCCCGATCTCTGATCACTGTTGGTTTTATGGACAGCAGTGTGAAACAAATCTCGATCTCTGATCACTGTTGGTGTTACGGACATTAGTGTGAATGGAACCACGATCTCTGATCACTGTTGGTGTTACAGACAGCTGTGTGAATCGAACCCCGATCTCTGATCACTGTTGGTGTTACGGACAGCAGTGTGAATCGAACCCCGATCTCTGATCACTGATGTTGTTACGGACAGTCGTGTGAATCGAACACCAATCTCTGATCACTGTTGGTGTTACAGACAGCTGTGTGAATGGAACCCTGATCTCTGATCACTGTTGGTGTTACAGACATCTGTGTGAATGGAACCCAGATCTCTGATCACTGTTCGTGTTATGGACAGCAGTGTGAATCGAACCCCGATCTTTGATCACTGTTGGTGTTCCAGACAGCTGTTTGAATGGAACCCCGATCTCTGATCACTGTTGGTGTTACGGACAGCACTTTGAATCGATCCCCGATCACTGATCTCTGTTGGTGTTGCGGACAGCAGTGCGAATCGAACACCAATCTCTGATCACTGTTGTTGTTACGGACAGCAGTGTGAATCGAACCCCGATCTCTGATTACTGTTGGTGCTACGAACAGCAGTGTGAATGGAACCCCGATCTCTGATCACTGTTGGTGTTACGGACAGCAGTGTGAATCGAACCCCGATCTCTGATCACTGTTGGTTTTATGGACAGCCGTGTGATTCGAACCCCGATCTCTGATCAGTGTTGCTGTTACGGACAGCAGTGTGAATCGAACCCCGATCTTTGATCACTGTTGGTGTTCCAGACAGCTGTTTGAATGGAACCCCGATCTCTGATCACTGTTGGTGTTACGGACAGCAGTGTAAATCGAACCCCGATCTCTGATCACTGTTGTTGTTACGGACAGTAGTGTGAATCGAGCTCCGATCTCTGATCACTGTCGGTGTTACGGACAGCAGTGTGAATCGAACCCCGATCTCTGATCACTGTTGGTGTTACGGACAGCAGTGTGAATCGAACCCCGATCTCTGATCACTGTTGGTGTTACGGACAGCAGTGTGAATCGAACCCCGATCTCTGATCAATTTTGGTGTTACCTAGAGCAGTGTGAATCAATCCCCGATCTCTGATCACTGTTGGTTTTATGGACAGCAGTGTGAAACAAATCTCGATCTCTGATCACTGTTGGTGTTACGGACATTAGTGTGAATGGAACCACGATCTCTGATCACTGTTGGTGTTACAGACAGCTGTGTGAATCGAACCCCGATCTCTGATCACTGTTGGTGTTACGGACAGCAGTGTGAATCGAACCCCGATCTCTGATCACTGATGTTGTTACGGACAGTCGTGTGAATCGAACACCAATCTCTGATCACTGTTGGTGTTACAGACAGCTGTGTGAATGGAACCCTGATCTCTGATCACTGTTGGTGTTACAGACATCTGTGTGAATGGAACCCAGATCTCTGATCACTGTTCGTGTTATGGACAGCAGTGTGAATCGAACCCCGATCTTTGATCACTGTTGGTGTTCCAGACAGCTGTTTGAATGGAACCCCGATCTCTGATCACTGTTGGTGTTACGGACAGCACTTTGAATCGATCCCCGATCACTGATCTCTGTTGGTGTTGCGGACAGCAGTGCGAATCGAACACCAATCTCTGATCACTGTTGGTGTTACAGACAGCTGTGTGAATCGAACACCAATCTCTGATCACTGTTGTTGTTACGGACAGCAGTGTGAATCGAACCCCGATCTCTGATCACTGTTGTTGTTACGGACAGCAGTGTGAATCGAACCCCGATCTCTGATTACTGTTGGTGCTACGGACAGCAGTGTGAATCGAACACCAATCTCTGATCACTGTTGGTGTTACAGACATCTGTGTGAATGGAACCCAGATCTCTGATCACTGTTCGTGTTATGGACAGCAGTGTGAATCGAACCCCGATCTTTGATCACTGTTGGTGTTCCAGACAGCTGTTTGAATGGAACCCCGAACTCTATTCACTGTTGGTGTTACGGACAGCACTTTGAATCGATCCCCGATCACTGATCTCTGTTGGTGTTGCGGACAGCTGTGTGAATGGAACCCCGATCTCTGATCACTGTTATTGTTACGGACAGTAGTGTGAATCGAACCCCGATCTCTGATCACTGTTGTTGTTACGGACAGCAGTGTGAATCGAACCCCGATCTCTGAACACTGTTGGTGTTACGGACAGCAGTGTGAATCGAACCCCGATCTCCGATCACTGTTGGTCTTACGTACTTCAGTGTGAATCGAACCCCGATCTCTGATCACTGTTGGTGTTACGGACAGCAGTGTGAATGGAACCCCGATCTCTGATCACTGTTGGTGTTACGGACAGCACTTTGAATCGATCCCCGATCACTGATCTCTGTTGGTGTTGCGGACAGCAGTGTGAATGGAACCCCGATATTTGATCTCTGTTGGTGTTAAGGACAGCTGTGTGAATGGAACCCCGATCTCTGATCACTGTTATTGTTACAGACAGTAGTGTGAATCGAACCCCGATCTCTGATCACTGTTGTTGTTACGGACAGCAGTGTGATTCGAACCCCGATCTCTGATCACTGTTGGTCTTACGTACTTCAGTGTGAATCGAACCCCGATCTCTGATCACTGTTGGTGTTACGGACAGCAGTGTGAATGGAACCCCGATCTCTGATCACTGTTGGTGTTACGGACAGCACTTTGAGTCGATCCCCGATCACTGATCTCTGTTGGTGTTGCGGACAGCAGTGTGAATCGAACACTAATCTATGATCACTGTTGGTGTTACAGACAGCTGTGTGAATCGAACACCAATCTCTGATCATTGTTGTTGTTACGGACAGCAGTGTGAATCGAACCCCGATCTCTGATCACTGTTGTTGTTACGGACAGCAGTGTGAATCGAACCCCGATCTCTGATTACTGTTGGTGCTACGGACAGCAGTGTGAATGGAACCCCGATCTCTGATCACTGTTGGTGTTACGGACAGCAGTGTGAATCGAACCCCGATCTCTGATCACTGTTGGTTTTATGGACAGCCGTGTGATTCGAACCCCGATCTCTGATCACTGTTGGTGTTACGGACAGCAGTGTAAATCGAACCCCGTTCTCTGATCACTGTTGTTGTTACGGACAGCAGTGTGAATCGAACCCCGATCTCTGATCACTGTCGGTGTTACGGACAGCAGTGTGAATGGAACCCCGATATTTGATCTCTGTTGGTGTTAAGGACAGCTGTGTGAATGGAACCCCGATCTCTGATCACTGTTATTGTTACGGACAGTAGTGTGAATCGAACCCCGATCTCTGATCACTGTTGTTGTTACGGACAGCAGTGTGAATCGAACCCCGATCTCTGATCACTGTTGGTGTTACGGACAGCAGTGTGAATGGAACCCCGATCTCGATTCACTGTTGGTGTTACGGACAGCACTTTGAATCGATCCCCGATCACTGATCTCTGTTGGTGTTGCGGACAGCAGTGTGAATGGAACCCCGATATTTGATCTCTGTTGGTGTTAAGGACAGCTGTGTGAATGGAACCCCGATCTCTGATCACTGTTATTGTTACGGACAGTAGTGTGAATCGAACCCCGATCTCTGATCACTGTTGTTGTTACGGACAGCAGTGTGAATCGAACCCCGATCTCTGATCACTGTTGGTCTTACGTACTTCAGTCTGAATCGAACCCCGATCTCTGATCACTGTTGGTGTTACGGACAGCAGTGTGAATGGAACCCCGATCTCTGATCACTGTTGGTGTTACGGACAGCACTTTGAATCGATCCCCGATCACTGATCTCTGTTGGTGTTGCGGACAGCAGTGTGAATCGAACACCAATCTATGATCACTGTTGGTGTTACAGACAGCTGTGTGAATCGAACACCAATCTCTGATCATTGTTGTTGTTACGGACAGCAGTGTGAATCGAACCCCGATCTCTGATCACTGTTGTTGTTACGGACAGCAGTGTGAATCGAACCCCGATCTCTGATTACTGTTGGTGCTACGAACAGCAGTGTGAATGGAACCCCGATCTCTGATCACTGTTGGTGTTACGGACAGCAGTGTGAATCGAACCCCGATCTCTGATCACTGTTGGTTTTATGGACAGCCGTGTGATTCGAACCCCGATCTCTGATCACTGTTGGTGTTACGGACAGCAGTGTAAATCGAACCCCGTTCTCTGATCACTGTTGTTGTTACGGACAGCAGTGTGAATCGAACCCCGATCTCTGATCACTGTTGTTGTTACGGACAGCAGTGTGAATCGAACCCCGATCTCTGATTACTGTTGGTGCTACGGACAGCAGTGTGAATCGAACACCAATCTCTGATCACTGTTGGTGTTACAGACATCTGTGTGAATGGAACCCAGATCTCTGATCACTGTTCGTGTTATGGACAGCAGTGTGAATCGAACCCCGATCTTTGATCACTGTTGGTGTTCCAGACAGCTGTTTGAATGGAACCCCGAACTCTATTCACTGTTGGTGTTACGGACAGCACTTTGAATCGATCCCCGATCACTGATCTCTGTTGGTGTTGCGGACAGCTGTGTGAATGGAACCCCGATCTCTGATCACTGTTATTGTTACGGACAGTAGTGTGAATCGAACCCCGATCTCTGATCACTGTTGTTGTTACGGACAGCAGTGTGAATCGAACCCCGATCTCTGAACACTGTTGGTGTTACGGACAGCAGTGTGAATCGAACCCCGATCTCCGATCACTGTTGGTCTTACGTACTTCAGTGTGAATCGAACCCCGATCTCTGATCACTGTTGGTGTTACGGACAGCAGTGTGAATGGAACCCCGATCTCTGATCACTGTTGGTGTTACGGACAGCACTTTGAATCGATCCCCGATCACTGATCTCTGTTGGTGTTGCGGACAGCAGTGTGAATGGAACCCCGATATTTGATCTCTGTTGGTGTTAAGGACAGCTGTGTGAATGGAACCCCGATCTCTGATCACTGTTATTGTTACAGACAGTAGTGTGAATCGAACCCCGATCTCTGATCACTGTTGTTGTTACGGACAGCAGTGTGAATCGAACCCCGATCTCTGATCACTGTTGGTCTTACGTACTTCAGTGTGAATCGAACCCCGATCTCTGATCACTGTTGGTGTTACGGACAGCAGTGTGAATGGAACCCCGATCTCTGATCACTGTTGGTGTTACGGACAGCACTTTGAATCGATCCCCGATCACTGATCTCTGTTGGTGTTGCGGACAGCAGTGTGAATCGAACACTAATCTATGATCACTGTTGGTGTTACAGACAGCTGTGTGAATCGAACACCAATCTCTGATCATTGTTGTTGTTACGGACAGCAGTGTGAATCGAACCCCGATCTCTGATCACTGTTGTTGTTACGGACAGCAGTGTGAATCGAACCCCGATCTCTGATTACTGTTGGTGCTACGGACAGCAGTGTGAATGGAACCCCGATCTCTGATCACTGTTGGTGTTACGGACAGCAGTGTGAATCGAACCCCGATCTCTGATCACTGTTGGTTTTATGGACAGCCGTGTGATTCGAACCCCGATCTCTGATCACTGTTGGTGTTACGGACAGCAGTGTAAATCGAACCCCGTTCTCTGATCACTGTTGTTGTTACGGACAGCAGTGTGAATCGAACCCCGATCTCTGATCACTGTCGGTGTTACGGACAGCAGTGTGAATGGAACCCCGATATTTGATCTCTGTTGGTGTTAAGGACAGCTGTGTGAATGGAACCCCGATCTCTGATCACTGTTATTGTTACGGACAGTAGTGTGAATCGAACCCCGATCTCTGATCACTGTTGTTGTTACGGACAGCAGTGTGAATCGAACCCCGATCTCTGATCACTGTTGGTGTTACGGACAGCAGTGTGAATGGAACCCCGATCTCGATTCACTGTTGGTGTTACGGACAGCACTTTGAATCGATCCCCGATCACTGATCTCTGTTGGTGTTGCGGACAGCAGTGTGAATGGAACCCCGATATTTGATCTCTGTTGGTGTTAAGGACAGCTGTGTGAATGGAACCCCGATCTCTGATCACTGTTATTGTTACGGACAGTAGTGTGAATCGAACCCCGATCTCTGATCACTGTTGTTGTTACGGACAGCAGTGTGAATCGAACCCCGATCTCTGATCACTGTTGGTCTTACGTACTTCAGTCTGAATCGAACCCCGATCTCTGATCACTGTTGGTGTTACGGACAGCAGTGTGAATGGAACCCCGATCTCTGATCACTGTTGGTGTTACGGACAGCACTTTGAATCGATCCCCGATCACTGATCTCTGTTGGTGTTGCGGACAGCAGTGTGAATCGAACACCAATCTATGATCACTGTTGGTGTTACAGACAGCTGTGTGAATCGAACACCAATCTCTGATCATTGTTGTTGTTACGGACAGCAGTGTGAATCGAACCCCGATCTCTGATCACTGTTGTTGTTACGGACAGCAGTGTGAATCGAACCCCGATCTCTGATTACTGTTGGTGCTACGAACAGCAGTGTGAATGGAACCCCGATCTCTGATCACTGTTGGTGTTACGGACAGCAGTGTGAATCGAACCCCGATCTCTGATCACTGTTGGTTTTATGGACAGCCGTGTGATTCGAACCCCGATCTCTGATCACTGTTGGTGTTACGGACAGCAGTGTAAATCGAACCCCGTTCTCTGATCACTGTTGTTGTTACGGACAGCAGTGTGAATCGAACCCCGATCTCTGATCACTGTCGGTGTTACGGACAGCAGTGTGAATCGAACCCCGATCTCTGATCAGTGTTGGTGTTACGGACAGCAGTGTGAATCGAACCCTGATCTCTGATCACTTTTGTTGTTACGGACAGAAGTGTGAATCGAACCCCGATCTCTGATCACTGTTGGTGTTGTGGACAGCAGTGTGAATCGAACCCCGATCTCTGATCACTGATGTTGTTACGGACAGCAGTGTGAATCGAACTCCGATCTCTGATCACTGTTGTCACGGACAGCAGTGTGAATGGAACCCCGATCTCTGATCAGTGTTGCTGTTACGGACAGCAGTGTGAATCGAACCCCGATCTTTGATCACTGTTGGTGTTCCAGACAGCTGTTTGAATGGAACCCCGATCTCTGATCACTGTTGGTGTTACGGACAGCAGTGTAAATCGAACCCCGATCTCTGATCACTGTTGTTGTTACGGACAGTAGTGTGAATCGAGCTCCGATCTCTGATCACTGTCGGTGTTACGGACAGCAGTGTGAATCGAACCCCGATCTCTGATCACTGTTGGTGTTACGGACAGCAGTGTGAATCGAACCCCGATCTCTGATCACTGTTGGTGTTACGGACAGCAGTGTGAATCGAACCCCGATCTCTGATCAATTTTGGTGTTACCTAGAGCAGTGTGAATCAATCCCCGATCTCTGATCACTGTTGGTTTTATGGACAGCAGTGTGAAACAAATCTCGATCTCTGATCACTGTTGGTGTTACGGACATTAGTGTGAATGGAACCACGATCTCTGATCACTGTTGGTGTTACAGACAGCTGTGTGAATCGAACCCCGATCTCTGATCACTGTTGGTGTTACGGACAGCAGTGTGAATCGAACCCCGATCTCTGATCACTGATGTTGTTACGGACAGTCGTGTGAATCGAACACCAATCTCTGATCACTGTTGGTGTTACAGACAGCTGTGTGAATGGAACCCTGATCTCTGATCACTGTTGGTGTTACAGACATCTGTGTGAATGGAACCCAGATCTCTGATCACTGTTCGTGTTATGGACAGCAGTGTGAATCGAACCCCGATCTTTGATCACTGTTGGTGTTTGAGACAGCTGTTTGAATGGAACCCCGATCTCTGATCACTGTTGGTGTTACGGACAGCACTTTGAATCGATCCCCGATCACTGATCTCTGTTGGTGTTGCGGACAGCAGTGCGAATCGAACACCAATCTCTGATCACTGTTGGTGTTACAGACAGCTGTGTGAATCGAACACCAATCTCTGATCACTGTTGTTGTTACGGACAGCAGTGTGAATCGAACCCCGATCTCTGATCACTGTTGTTGTTACGGACAGCAGTGTGAATCGAACCCCGATCTCTGATTACTGTTGGTGCTACGGACAGCAGTGTGAATCGAACACCAATCTCTGATCACTGTTGGTGTTACAGACATCTGTGTCAATGGAACCCAGATCTCTGATCACTGTTCGTGTTATGGACAGCAGTGTGAATCGAACCCCGATCTTTGATCACTGTTGGTGTTCCAGACAGCTGTTTGAATGGAACCCCGAACTCTATTCACTGTTGGTGTTACGGACAGCACTTTGAATCGATCCCCGATCACTGATCTCTGTTGGTGTTGCGGACAGCAGTGTGAATGGAACCCCGATATTTGATCTCTGTTGGTGTTAAGGACAGCTGTGTGAATGGAACCCCGATCTCTGATCACTGTTATTGTTACGGACAGTAGTGTGAATCGAACCCCGATCTCTGATCACTGTTGTTGTTACGGACAGCAGTGTGAATCGAACCCCGATCTCCGATCACTGTTGGTCTTACGTACTTCAGTGTGAATCGAACCCCGATCTCTGATCACTGTTGGTGTTACGGACAGCAGTGTGAATGGAACCCCGATCTCTGATCACTGTTGGTGTTACGGACAGCACTTTGAATCGATCCCCGATCACTGATCTCTGTTGGTGTTGCGGACAGCAGTGTGAATGGAACCCCGATATTTGATCTCTGTTGGTGTTAAGGACAGCTGTGTGAATGGAACCCCGATCTCTGATCACTGTTATTGTTACGGACAGTAGTGTGAATCGAACCCCGATCTCTGATCACTGTTGTTGTTACGGACAGCAGTGTGAATCGAACCCCGATCTCTGATCACTGTTGGTCTTACGTACTTCAGTGTGAATCGAACCCCGATCTCTGATCACTGTTGGTGTTACGGACAGCAGTGTGAATGGAACCCCGATCTCTGATCACTGTTGGTGTTACGGACAGCACTTTGAATCGATCCCCGATCACTGATCTCTGTTGGTGTTGCGGACAGCATTGTGAATCGAACACTAATCTATGATCACTGTTGGTGTTACAGACAGCTGTGTGAATCGAACACCAATCTCTGATCATTGTTGTTGTTACGGACAGCAGTGTGAATCGAACCCCGATCTCTGATCACTGTTGTTGTTACGGACAGCAGTGTGAATCGAACCCCGATCTCTGATTACTGTTGGTGCTACGGACAGCAGTGTGAATGGAACCCCGATCTCTGATCACTGTTGGTGTTACGGACAGCAGTGTGAATCGAACCCTGATCTCTGATCACTGTTGGTTTTATGGACAGCCGTGTGATTCGAACCCCGATCTCTGATCACTGTTGGTGTTACGGACAGCAGTGTAAATCGAACCCCGATCTCTCATCACTGTTGTTGTTACGGACAGCAGTGTGAATCGAACCCCGATCTCTGATCACTGTCGGTGTTACGGACAGCAGTGTGAATCGAACCCCGATCTCTGATCAGTGTTGGTGTTACGGACAGCAGTGTGAATCGAACCCTGATCTCTGATCACTTTTGTTGTTACGGACAGCAGTGTGAATCGAACCCCGATCTTTGATCACTGTTGGTGTTCCAGACAGCTGTTTGAATAGAACCCCGATCTCTGATCACTGTTGGTGTTACGGACAGCACTTTGAATCGATCCCCGATCACTGATCTCTGTTGGTGTTGCGGACAGCAGTGCGAATCGAACACCAATCTCTGATCACTGTTGGTGTTACAGACAGCTGTGTGAATCGAACACCAATCTCTGATCATTGTTGTTGTTACGGACAGCAGTGTGAATCGAACCCCGATCTCTGATCACTGTTGTTGTTACGGAAAGCAGTGTGAATCGAACCCCGATCTCTGATTACTGTTGGTGCTACGAACAGCAGTGTGAATGGAACCCCGATCTCTGATCACTGTTGGTGTTACGGACAGCAGTGTGAATCGAACCCCGATCTCTGATCACTGTTGGTTTTATGGACAGCCGTGTGATTCGAACCCCGATCTCTGATCACTGTTGGTGTTACGGACAGCAGTGTAAATCGAACCCCGTTCTCTGATCACTGTTGTTGTTACGGACAGCAGTGTGAATCGAACCCCGATCTCTGATCACTGTCGGTGTTACGGACAGCAGTGTGAATCGAACCCCGATCTCTGATCAGTGTTGGTGTTACGGACAGCAGTGTGAATCGAACCCTGATCTCTGATCACTTTTGTTGTTACGGACAGAAGTGTGAATCGAACCCCGATCTCTGATCACTGTTGGTGTTGTGGACAGCAGTGTGAATCGAACCCCGATCTCTGATCACTGATGTTGTTACGGACAGCAGTGTGAATCGAACTCCGATCTCTGATCACTGTTGTTACGGACAGCAGTGTGAATGGAACCCCGATCTCTGATCAGTGTTGCTGTTACGGACAGCAGTGTGAATCGAACCCCGATCTTTGATCACTGTTGGTGTTCCAGACAGCTGTTTGAATGGAACCCCGATCTCTGATCACTGTTGGTGTTACGGACAGCAGTGTAAATCGAACCCCGATCTCTGATCACTGTTGTTGTTACGGACAGTAGTGTGAATCGAGCTCCGATCTCTGATCACTGTCGGTGTTACGGACAGCAGTGTGAATCGAACCCCGATCTCTGATCACTGTTGGTGTTACGGACAGCAGTGTGAATCGAACCCCGATCTCTGATCACTGTTGGTGTTACGGACAGCAGTGTGAATCGAACCCCGATCTCTGATCAATTTTGGTGTTACCTAGAGCAGTGTGAATCAATCCCCGATCTCTGATCACTGTTGGTTTTATGGACAGCAGTGTGAAACAAATCTCGATCTCTGATCACTGTTGGTGTTACGGACATTAGTGTGAATGGAACCACGATCTCTGATCACTGTTGGTGTTACAGACAGCTGTGTGAATCGAACCCCGATCTCTGATCACTGTTGGTGTTACGGACAGCAGTGTGAATCGAACCCCGATCTCTGATCACTGATGTTGTTACGGACAGTCGTGTGAATCGAACACCAATCTCTGATCACTGTTGGTGTTACAGACAGCTGTGTGAATGGAAACCTGATCTCTGATCACTGTTGGTGTTACAGACATCTGTGTGAATGGAACCCAGATCTCTGATCACTGTTCGTGTTATGGACAGCAGTGTGAATCGAACCCCGATCTTTGATCACTGTTGGTGTTTGAGACAGCTGTTTGAATGGAACCCCGATCTCTGATCACTGTTGGTGTTACGGACAGCACTTTGAATCGATCCCCGATCACTGATCTCTGTTGGTGTTGCGGACAGCAGTGCGAATCGAACACCAATCTCTGATCACTGTTGGTGTTACAGACAGCTGTGTGAATCGAACACCAATCTCTGATCACTGTTGTTGTTACGGACAGCAGTGTGAATCGAACCCCGATCTCTGATCACTGTTGTTGTTACGGACAGCAGTGTGAATCGAACCCCGATCTCTGATTACTGTTGGTGCTACGGACAGCAGTGTGAATCGAACACCAATCTCTGATCACTGTTGGTGTTACAGACATCTGTGTCAATGGAACCCAGATCTCTGATCACTGTTCGTGTTATGGACAGCAGTGTGAATCGAACCCCGATCTTTGATCACTGTTGGTGTTCCAGACAGCTGTTTGAATGGAACCCCGAACTCTATTCACTGTTGGTGTTACGGACAGCACTTTGAATCGATCCCCGATCACTGATCTCTGTTGGTGTTGCGGACAGCAGTGTGAATGGAACCCCGATATTTGATCTCTGTTGGTGTTAAGGACAGCTGTGTGAATGGAACCCCGATCTCTGATCACTGTTATTGTTACGGACAGTAGTGTGAATCGAACCCCGATCTCTGATCACTGTTGTTGTTACGGACAGCAGTGTGAATCGAACCCCGATCTCCGATCACTGTTGGTCTTACGAACTTCAGTGTGAATCGAACCCCGATCTCTGATCACTGTTGGTGTTACGGACAGCAGTGTGAATGGAACCCCGATCTCTGATCACTGTTGGTGTTACGGACAGCACTTTGAATCGATCCCCGATCACTGATCTCTGTTGGTGTTGCGGACAGCAGTGTGAATGGAACCCCGATATTTGATCTCTGTTGGTGTTAAGGACAGCTGTGTGAATGGAACCCCGATCTCTGATCACTGTTATTGTTACGGACAGTAGTGTGAATCGAACCCCGATCTCTGATCACTGTTGTTGTTACGGACAGCAGTGTGAATCGAACCCCGATCTCTGATCACTGTTGGTCTTACGTACTTCAGTGTGAATCGAACCCCGATCTCTGATTACTGTTGGTGCTACGAACAGCAGTGTGAATGGAACCCCGATCTCTGATCACTGTTGGTGTTACGGACAGCAGTGTGAATCGAACCCCGATCTCTGATCACTGTTGGTTTTATGGACAGCCGTGTGATTCGAACCCCGATCTCTGATCACTGTTGGTGTTACGGACAGCAGTGTAAATCGAACCCCGTTCTCTGATCACTGTTGTTGTTACGGACAGCAGTGTGAATCGAACCCCGATCTCTGATCACTGTCGGTGTTACGGACAGCAGTGTGAATCGAACCCCGATCTCTGATCAGTGTTGGTGTTACGGACAGCAGTGTGAATCGAACCCTGATCTCTGATCACTTTTGTTGTTACGGACAGAAGTGTGAATCGAACCCCGATCTCTGATCACTGTTGGTGTTGTGGACAGCAGTGTGAATCGAACCCCGATCTCTGATCACTGATGTTGTTACGGACAGCAGTGTGAATCGAACTCCGATCTCTGATCACTGTTGTTACGGACAGCAGTGTGAATGGAACCCCGATCTCTGATCAGTGTTGCTGTTACGGACAGCAGTGTGAATCGAACCCCGATCTTTGATCACTGTTGGTGTTCCAGACAGCTGTTTGAATGGAACCCCGATCTCTGATCACTGTTGGTGTTACGGACAGCAGTGTAAATCGAACCCCGATCTCTGATCACTGTTGTTGTTACGGACAGTAGTGTGAATCGAGCTCCGATCTCTGATCACTGTCGGTGTTACGGACAGCAGTGTGAATCGAACCCCGATCTCTGATCACTGTTGGTGTTACGGACAGCAGTGTGAATCGAACCCCGATCTCTGATCACTGTTGGTGTTACGGACAGCAGTGTGAATCGAACCCCGATCTCTGATCAATTTTGGTGTTACCTAGAGCAGTGTGAATCAATCCCCGATCTCTGATCACTGTTGGTTTTATGGACAGCAGTGTGAAACAAATCTCGATCTCTGATCACTGTTGGTGTTACGGACATTAGTGTGAATGGAACCACGATCTCTGATCACTGTTGGTGTTACAGACAGCTGTGTGAATCGAACCCCGATCTCTGATCACTGTTGGTGTTACGGACAGCAGTGTGAATCGAACCCCGATCTCTGATCACTGATGTTGTTACGGACAGTCGTGTGAATCGAACACCAATCTCTGATCACTGTTGGTGTTACAGACAGCTGTGTGAATGGAAACCTGATCTCTGATCACTGTTGGTGTTACAGACATCTGTGTGAATGGAACCCAGATCTCTGATCACTGTTCGTGTTATGGACAGCAGTGTGAATCGAACCCCGATCTTTGATCACTGTTGGTGTTTGAGACAGCTGTTTGAATGGAACCCCGATCTCTGATCACTGTTGGTGTTACGGACAGCACTTTGAATCGATCCCCGATCACTGATCTCTGTTGGTGTTGCGGACAGCAGTGCGAATCGAACACCAATCTCTGATCACTGTTGGTGTTACAGACAGCTGTGTGAATCGAACACCAATCTCTGATCACTGTTGTTGTTACGGACAGCAGTGTGAATCGAACCCCGATCTCTGATCACTGTTGTTGTTACGGACAGCAGTGTGAATCGAACCCCGATCTCTGATTACTGTTGGTGCTACGGACAGCAGTGTGAATCGAACACCAATCTCTGATCACTGTTGGTGTTACAGACATCTGTGTCAATGGAACCCAGATCTCTGATCACTGTTCGTGTTATGGACAGCAGTGTGAATCGAACCCCGATCTTTGATCACTGTTGGTGTTCCAGACAGCTGTTTGAATGGAACCCCGAACTCTATTCACTGTTGGTGTTACGGACAGCACTTTGAATCGATCCCCGATCACTGATCTCTGTTGGTGTTGCGGACAGCAGTGTGAATGGAACCCCGATATTTGATCTCTGTTGGTGTTAAGGACAGCTGTGTGAATGGAACCCCGATCTCTGATCACTGTTATTGTTACGGACAGTAGTGTGAATCGAACCCCGATCTCTGATCACTGTTGTTGTTACGGACAGCAGTGTGAATCGAACCCCGATCTCCGATCACTGTTGGTCTTACGTACTTCAGTGTGAATCGAACCCCGATCTCTGATCACTGTTGTTGTTACGGACAGCAGTGTGAATCGAACCCCGATCTCTGATTACTGTTGGTGCTACGGACAGCAGTGTGAATGGAACCCCGATCTCTGATCACTGTTGGTGTTACGGACAGCAGTGTGAATCGAACCCTGATCTCTGATCACTGTTGGTTTTATGGACAGCCGTGTGATTCGAACCCCGATCTCTGATCACTGTTGGTGTTACGGACAGCAGTGTAAATCGAACCCCGATCTCTCATCACTGTTGTTGTTACGGACAGCAGTGTGAATCGAACCCCGATCTCTGATCACTGTCGGTGTTACGGACAGCAGTGTGAATCGAACCCCGATCTCTGATCAGTGTTGGTGTTACGGACAGCAGTGTGAATCGAACCCTGATCTCTGATCACTTTTGTTGTTACGGACAGCAGTGTGAATCGAACCCCGATCTTTGATCACTGTTGGTGTTCCAGACAGCTGTTTGAATAGAACCCCGATCTCTGATCACTGTTGGTGTTACGGACAGCACTTTGAATCGATCCCCGATCACTGATCTCTGTTGGTGTTGCGGACAGCAGTGCGAATCGAACACCAATCTCTGATCACTGTTGGTGTTACAGACAGCTGTGTGAATCGAACACCAATCTCTGATCATTGTTGTTGTTACGGACAGCAGTGTGAATCGAACCCCGATCTCTGATCACTGTTGTTGTTACGGAAAGCAGTGTGAATCGAACCCCGATCTCTGATTACTGTTGGTGCTACGAACAGCAGTGTGAATGGAACCCCGATCTCTGATCACTGTTGGTGTTACGGACAGCAGTGTGAATCGAACCCCGATCTCTGATCACTGTTGGTTTTATGGACAGCCGTGTGATTCGAACCCCGATCTCTGATCACTGTTGGTGTTACGGACAGCAGTGTAAATCGAACCCCGTTCTCTGATCACTGTTGTTGTTACGGACAGCAGTGTGAATCGAACCCCGATCTCTGATCACTGTCGGTGTTACGGACAGCAGTGTGAATCGAACCCCGATCTCTGATCAGTGTTGGTGTTACGGACAGCAGTGTGAATCGAACCCTGATCTCTGATCACTTTTGTTGTTACGGACAGAAGTGTGAATCGAACCCCGATCTCTGATCACTGTTGGTGTTGTGGACAGCAGTGTGAATCGAACCCCGATCTCTGATCACTGATGTTGTTACGGACAGCAGTGTGAATCGAACTCCGATCTCTGATCACTGTTGTTACGGACAGCAGTGTGAATGGAACCCCGATCTCTGATCAGTGTTGCTGTTACGGACAGCAGTGTGAATCGAACCCCGATCTTTGATCACTGTTGGTGTTCCAGACAGCTGTTTGAATGGAACCCCGATCTCTGATCACTGTTGGTGTTACGGACAGCAGTGTAAATCGAACCCCGATCTCTGATCACTGTTGTTGTTACGGACAGTAGTGTGAATCGAGCTCCGATCTCTGATCACTGTCGGTGTTACGGACAGCAGTGTGAATCGAACCCCGATCTCTGATCACTGTTGGTGTTACGGACAGCAGTGTGAATCGAACCCCGATCTCTGATCACTGTTGGTGTTACGGACAGCAGTGTGAATCGAACCCCGATCTCTGATCAATTTTGGTGTTACCTAGAGCAGTGTGAATCAATCCCCGATCTCTGATCACTGTTGGTTTTATGGACAGCAGTGTGAAACAAATCTCGATCTCTGATCACTGTTGGTGTTACGGACATTAGTGTGAATGGAACCACGATCTCTGATCACTGTTGGTGTTACAGACAGCTGTGTGAATCGAACCCCGATCTCTGATCACTGTTGGTGTTACGGACAGCAGTGTGAATCGAACCCCGATCTCTGATCACTGATGTTGTTACGGACAGTCGTGTGAATCGAACACCAATCTCTGATCACTGTTGGTGTTACAGACAGCTGTGTGAATGGAAACCTGATCTCTGATCACTGTTGGTGTTACAGACATCTGTGTGAATGGAACCCAGATCTCTGATCACTGTTCGTGTTATGGACAGCAGTGTGAATCGAACCCCGATCTTTGATCACTGTTGGTGTTTGAGACAGCTGTTTGAATGGAACCCCGATCTCTGATCACTGTTGGTGTTACGGACAGCACTTTGAATCGATCCCCGATCACTGATCTCTGTTGGTGTTGCGGACAGCAGTGCGAATCGAACACCAATCTCTGATCACTGTTGGTGTTACAGACAGCTGTGTGAATCGAACACCAATCTCTGATCACTGTTGTTGTTACGGACAGCAGTGTGAATCGAACCCCGATCTCTGATCACTGTTGTTGTTACGGACAGCAGTGTGAATCGAACCCCGATCTCTGATTACTGTTGGTGCTACGGACAGCAGTGTGAATCGAACACCAATCTCTGATCACTGTTGGTGTTACAGACATCTGTGTCAATGGAACCCAGATCTCTGATCACTGTTCGTGTTATGGACAGCAGTGTGAATCGAACCCCGATCTTTGATCACTGTTGGTGTTCCAGACAGCTGTTTGAATGGAACCCCGAACTCTATTCACTGTTGGTGTTACGGACAGCACTTTGAATCGATCCCCGATCACTGATCTCTGTTGGTGTTGCGGACAGCAGTGTGAATGGAACCCCGATATTTGATCTCTGTTGGTGTTAAGGACAGCTGTGTGAATGGAACCCCGATCTCTGATCACTGTTATTGTTACGGACAGTAGTGTGAATCGAACCCCGATCTCTGATCACTGTTGTTGTTACGGACAGCAGTGTGAATCGAACCCCGATCTCCGATCACTGTTGGTCTTACGAACTTCAGTGTGAATCGAACCCCGATCTCTGATCACTGTTGGTGTTACGGACAGCAGTGTGAATGGAACCCCGATCTCTGATCACTGTTGGTGTTACGGACAGCACTTTGAATCGATCCCCGATCACTGATCTCTGTTGGTGTTGCGGACAGCAGTGTGAATGGAACCCCGATATTTGATCTCTGTTGGTGTTAAGGACAGCTGTGTGAATGGAACCCCGATCTCTGATCACTGTTATTGTTACGGACAGTAGTGTGAATCGAACCCCGATCTCTGATCACTGTTGTTGTTACGGACAGCAGTGTGAATCGAACCCCGATCTCTGATCACTGTTGGTCTTACGTACTTCAGTGTGAATCGAACCCCGATCTCTGATTACTGTTGGTGCTACGAACAGCAGTGTGAATGGAACCCCGATCTCTGATCACTGTTGGTGTTACGGACAGCAGTGTGAATCGAACCCCGATCTCTGATCACTGTTGGTTTTATGGACAGCCGTGTGATTCGAACCCCGATCTCTGATCACTGTTGGTGTTACGGACAGCAGTGTAAATCGAACCCCGTTCTCTGATCACTGTTGTTGTTACGGACAGCAGTGTGAATCGAACCCCGATCTCTGATCACTGTCGGTGTTACGGACAGCAGTGTGAATCGAACCCCGATCTCTGATCAGTGTTGGTGTTACGGACAGCAGTGTGAATCGAACCCTGATCTCTGATCACTTTTGTTGTTACGGACAGAAGTGTGAATCGAACCCCGATCTCTGATCACTGTTGGTGTTGTGGACAGCAGTGTGAATCGAACCCCGATCTCTGATCACTGATGTTGTTACGGACAGCAGTGTGAATCGAACTCCGATCTCTGATCACTGTTGTTACGGACAGCAGTGTGAATGGAACCCCGATCTCTGATCAGTGTTGCTGTTACGGACAGCAGTGTGAATCGAACCCCGATCTTTGATCACTGTTGGTGTTCCAGACAGCTGTTTGAATGGAACCCCGATCTCTGATCACTGTTGGTGTTACGGACAGCAGTGTAAATCGAACCCCGATCTCTGATCACTGTTGTTGTTACGGACAGTAGTGTGAATCGAGCTCCGATCTCTGATCACTGTCGGTGTTACGGACAGCAGTGTGAATCGAACCCCGATCTCTGATCACTGTTGGTGTTACGGACAGCAGTGTGAATCGAACCCCGATCTCTGATCACTGTTGGTGTTACGGACAGCAGTGTGAATCGAACCCCGATCTCTGATCAATTTTGGTGTTACCTAGAGCAGTGTGAATCAATCCCCGATCTCTGATCACTGTTGGTTTTATGGACAGCAGTGTGAAACAAATCTCGATCTCTGATCACTGTTGGTGTTACGGACATTAGTGTGAATGGAACCACGATCTCTGATCACTGTTGGTGTTACAGACAGCTGTGTGAATCGAACCCCGATCTCTGATCACTGTTGGTGTTACGGACAGCAGTGTGAATCGAACCCCGATCTCTGATCACTGATGTTGTTACGGACAGTCGTGTGAATCGAACACCAATCTCTGATCACTGTTGGTGTTACAGACAGCTGTGTGAATGGAAACCTGATCTCTGATCACTGTTGGTGTTACAGACATCTGTGTGAATGGAACCCAGATCTCTGATCACTGTTCGTGTTATGGACAGCAGTGTGAATCGAACCCCGATCTTTGATCACTGTTGGTGTTTGAGACAGCTGTTTGAATGGAACCCCGATCTCTGATCACTGTTGGTGTTACGGACAGCACTTTGAATCGATCCCCGATCACTGATCTCTGTTGGTGTTGCGGACAGCAGTGCGAATCGAACACCAATCTCTGATCACTGTTGGTGTTACAGACAGCTGTGTGAATCGAACACCAATCTCTGATCACTGTTGTTGTTACGGACAGCAGTGTGAATCGAACCCCGATCTCTGATCACTGTTGTTGTTACGGACAGCAGTGTGAATCGAACCCCGATCTCTGATTACTGTTGGTGCTACGGACAGCAGTGTGAATCGAACACCAATCTCTGATCACTGTTGGTGTTACAGACATCTGTGTCAATGGAACCCAGATCTCTGATCACTGTTCGTGTTATGGACAGCAGTGTGAATCGAACCCCGATCTTTGATCACTGTTGGTGTTCCAGACAGCTGTTTGAATGGAACCCCGAACTCTATTCACTGTTGGTGTTACGGACAGCACTTTGAATCGATCCCCGATCACTGATCTCTGTTGGTGTTGCGGACAGCAGTGTGAATGGAACCCCGATATTTGATCTCTGTTGGTGTTAAGGACAGCTGTGTGAATGGAACCCCGATCTCTGATCACTGTTATTGTTACGGACAGTAGTGTGAATCGAACCCCGATCTCTGATCACTGTTGTTGTTACGGACAGCAGTGTGAATCGAACCCCGATCTCCGATCACTGTTGGTCTTACGTACTTCAGTGTGAATCGAACCCCGATCTCTGATCACTGTTGGTGTTACGGACAGCAGTGTGAATGGAACCCCGATCTCTGATCACTGTTGGTGTTACGGACAGCACTTTGAATCGATCCCCGATCACTGATCTCTGTTGGTGTTGCGGACAGCAGTGTGAATGGAACCCCGATATTTGATCTCTGTTGGTGTTAAGGACAGCTGTGTGAATGGAACCCCGATCTCTGATCACTGTTATTGTTACGGACAGTAGTGTGAATCGAACCCCGATCTCTGATCACTGTTGTTGTTACGGACAGCAGTGTGAATCGAACCCCGATCTCTGATCACTGTTGGTCTTACGTACTTCAGTGTGAATCGAACCCCGATCTCTGATCACTGTTGGTGTTACGGACAGCAGTGTGAATGGAACCCCGATCTCTGATCACTGTTGGTGTTACGGACAGCACTTTGAATCGATCCCCGATCACTGATCTCTGTTGGTGTTGCGGACAGCATTGTGAATCGAACACTAATCTATGATCACTGTTGGTGTTACAGACAGCTGTGTGAATCGAACACCAATCTCTGATCATTGTTGTTGTTACGGACAGCAGTGTGAATCGAACCCCGATCTCTGATCACTGTTGTTGTTACGGACAGCAGTGTGAATCGAACCCCGATCTCTGATTACTGTTGGTGCTACGGACAGCAGTGTGAATGGAACCCCGATCTCTGATCACTGTTGGTGTTACGGACAGCAGTGTGAATCGAACCCTGATCTCTGATCACTGTTGGTTTTATGGACAGCCGTGTGATTCGAACCCCGATCTCTGATCACTGTTGGTGTTACGGACAGCAGTGTAAATCGAACCCCGATCTCTCATCACTGTTGTTGTTACGGACAGCAGTGTGAATCGAACCCCGATCTCTGATCACTGTCGGTGTTACGGACAGCAGTGTGAATCGAACCCCGATCTCTGATCAGTGTTGGTGTTACGGACAGCAGTGTGAATCGAACCCTGATCTCTGATCACTTTTGTTGTTACGGACAGCAGTGTGAATCGAACCCCGATCTTTGATCACTGTTGGTGTTCCAGACAGCTGTTTGAATAGAACCCCGATCTCTGATCACTGTTGGTGTTACGGACAGCACTTTGAATCGATCCCCGATCACTGATCTCTGTTGGTGTTGCGGACAGCAGTGCGAATCGAACACCAATCTCTGATCACTGTTGATGTTACAGACAGCTGTGTGAATCGAACACCAATCTCTGATCACTGTTGTTGTTGCGGACAGCAGTGTGAATCGAACCCCGATCTCTGATCACTGTTGTTGTTACGGACAGCAGTGTGAATCGAACCCCGATCTCTGATTACTGTTGGTGCTACGGACAGCAGTGTGAATCGAACACCAATCTCTGATCACTGTTGGTGTTACAGACATCTGTGTGAATGGAACCCAGATCTCTGATCACTGTTCGTGTTATGGACAGCAGTGTGAATCGAACCCCGATCTTTGATCACTGTTGGTGTTCCAGACAGCTGTTTGAATGGAACCCCGAACTCTATTCACTGTTGGTGTTACGGACAGCACTTTGAATCGATCCCCGATCACTGATCTCTGTTGGTGTTGCGGACAGCAGTGTGAATGGAACCCCGATATTTGATCTCTGTTGGTGTTACAGACAGCTGTGTGAATGGAACCCCGATCTCTGATCACTGTTATTGTTACGGACAGTAGTGTGAATCGAACCCCGATCTCTGATCACTGTTGTTGTTACGGACAGCAGTGTGAATCGAACCCCGATCTCTGATTACTGTTGGTCTTACGTACTTCAGTCTGAATGGAACCCCGATCTCTGATCACTGTTATTGTTACGGACAGCAGTGTGAATGGAACCCCGATCTCTGATCACTGTTGGTGTTACGGACAGCACTTTGAATCGATCCCCGATCACTGATCTCTGTTGGTGTTGCGGACAGCAGTGTGAATCGAACACCAATCTATGATCACTGTTGGTGTTACAGACAGCTGTGTGAATCGAACACCAATCTCTGATCATTGTTGTTGTTACGGACAGCAGTGTGAATCGAACCCCGATCTCTGATCACTGTTGTTGTTACGGACAGCAGTGTGAATCGAACCCCGATCTCTGATTACTGTTGGTGCTACGAACAGCAGTGTGAATGGAACCCCGATCTCTGATCACTGTTGGTGTTACGGACAGCAGTGTGAATCGAACCCCGATCTCTGATCACTGTTGGTTTTATGGACAGCCGTGTGATTCGAACCCCGATCTCTGATCACTGTTGGTGTTACGGACAGCAGTGTAAATCGAACCCCGTTCTCTGATCACTGTTGTTGTTACGGACAGCAGTGTGAATCGAACCCCGATCTCTGATCACTGTCGGTGTTACGGACAGCAGTGTGAATCGAACCCCGATCTCTGATCAGTGTTGGTGTTACGGACAGCAGTGTGAATCGAACCCTGATCTCTGATCACTTTTGTTGTTACGGACAGAAGTGTGAATCGAACCCCGATCTCTGATCACTGTTGGTGTTGTGGACAGCAGTGTGAATCGAACCCCGATCTCTGATCACTGATGTTGTTACGGACAGCAGTGTGAATCGAACTCCGATCTCTGATCACTGTTGTTACGGACAGCAGTGTGAATGGAACCCCGATCTCTGATCAGTGTTGCTGTTACGGACAGCAGTGTGAATCGAACCCCGATCTTTGATCACTGTTGGTGTTCCAGACAGCTGTTTGAATGGAACCCCGATCTCTGATCACTGTTGGTGTTACGGACAGCAGTGTAAATCGAACCCCGATCTCTGATCACTGTTGTTGTTACGGACAGTAGTGTGAATCGAGCTCCGATCTCTGATCACTGTCGGTGTTACGGACAGCAGTGTGAATCGAACCCCGATCTCTGATCACTGTTGGTGTTACGGACAGCAGTGTGAATCGAACCCCGATCTCTGATCACTGTTGGTGTTACGGACAGCAGTGTGAATCGAACCCCGATCTCTGATCAATTTTGGTGTTACCTAGAGCAGTGTGAATCAATCCCCGATCTCTGATCACTGTTGGTTTTATGGACAGCAGTGTGAAACAAATCTCGATCTCTGATCACTGTTGGTGTTACGGACATTAGTGTGAATGGAACCACGATCTCTGATCACTGTTGGTGTTACAGACAGCTGTGTGAATCGAACCCCGATCTCTGATCACTGTTGGTGTTACGGACAGCAGTGTGAATCGAACCCCGATCTCTGATCACTGATGTTGTTACGGACAGTCGTGTGAATCGAACACCAATCTCTGATCACTGTTGGTGTTACAGACAGCTGTGTGAATGGAACCCTGATCTCTGATCACTGTTGGTGTTACAGACATCTGTGTGAATGGAACCCAGATCTCTGATCACTGTTCGTGTTATGGACAGCAGTGTGAATCGAACCCCGATCTTTGATCACTGTTGGTGTTCCAGACAGCTGTTTGAATGGAACCCCGATCTCTGATCACTGTTGGTGTTACGGACAGCACTTTGAATCGATCCCCGATCACTGATCTCTGTTGGTGTTGCGGACAGCAGTGCGAATCGAACACCAATCTCTGATCACTGTTGGTGTTACAGACAGCTGTGTGAATCGAACACCAATCTCTGATCACTGTTGTTGTTACGGACAGCAGTGTGAATCGAACCCCGATCTCTGATCACTGTTGTTGTTACGGACAGCAGTGTGAATCGAACCCCGATCTCTGATTACTGTTGGTGCTACGGACAGCAGTGTGAATCGAACACCAATCTCTGATCACTGTTGGTGTTACAGACATCTGTGTGAATGGAACCCAGATCTCTGATCACTGTTCGTGTTATGGACAGCAGTGTGAATCGAACCCCGATCTTTGATCACTGTTGGTGTTCCAGACAGCTGTTTGAATGGAACCCCGAACTCTATTCACTGTTGGTGTTACGGACAGCACTTTGAATCGATCCCCGATCACTGATCTCTGTTGGTGTTGCGGACAGCAGTGTGAATGGAACCCCGATATTTGATCTCTGTTGGTGTTAAGGACAGCTGTGTGAATGGAACCCCGATCTCTGATCACTGTTATTGTTACGGACAGTAGTGTGAATCGAACCCCGATCTCTGATCACTGTTGTTGTTACGGACAGCAGTGTGAATCGAACCCCGATCTCCGATCACTGTTGGTCTTACGTACTTCAGTGTGAATCGAACCCCGATCTCTGATCACTGTTGGTGTTACGGACAGCAGTGTGAATGGAACCCCGATCTCTGATCACTGTTGGTGTTACGGACAGCACTTTGAATCGATCCCCGATCACTGATCTCTGTTGGTGTTGCGGACAGCAGTGTGAATGGAACCCCGATATTTGATCTCTGTTGGTGTTAAGGACAGCTGTGTGAATGGAACCCCGATCTCTGATCACTGTTATTGTTACGGACAGTAGTGTGAATCGAACCCCGATCTCTGATCACTGTTGTTGTTACGGACAGCAGTGTGAATCGAACCCCGATCTCTGATCACTGTTGGTCTTACGTACTTCAGTGTGAATCGAACCCCGATCTCTGATCACTGTTGGTGTTACGGACAGCAGTGTGAATGGAACCCCGATCTCTGATCACTGTTGGTGTTACGGACAGCACTTTGAATCGATCCCCGATCACTGATCTCTGTTGGTGTTGCGGACAGCAGTGTGAATCGAACACTAATCTATGATCACTGTTGGTGTTACAGACAGCTGTGTGAATCGAACACCAATCTCTGATCATTGTTGTTGTTACGGAGAGCAGTGTGAATCGAACCCCGATCTCTGATCACTGTTGTTGTTACGGACAGCAGTGTGAATCGAACCCCGATCTCTGATTACTGTTGGTGCTACGGACAGCAGTGTGAATGGAACCCCGATCTCTGATCACTGTTGGTGTTACGGACAGCAGTGTGAATCGAACCCCGATCTCTGATCACTGTTGGTTTTATGGACAGCCGTGTGATTCGAACCCCGATCTCTGATCACTGTTGGTGTTACGGACAGCAGTGTAAATCGAACCCCGATCTCTCATCACTGTTGTTGTTACGGACAGCAGTGTGAATCGAACCCCGATCTCTGATCACTGTCGGTGTTACGGACAGCAGTGTGAATGGAACCCCGATATTTGATCTCTGTTGGTGTTAAGGACAGCTGTGTGAATGGAACCCCGATCTCTGATCACTGTTATTGTTACGGACAGTAGTGTGAATCGAACCCCGATCTCTGATCACTGTTGTTGTTACGGACAGCAGTGTGAATCGAACCCCGATCTCTGATCACTGTTGGTCTTACGTACCTCAGTCTGAATCGAACCCCGATCTCTGATCACTGTTGGTGTTACGGACAGCAGTGTGAATGGAACCCCGATCTCTATTCACTGTTGGTGTTACGGACAGCACTTTGAATCGATCCCCGATCACTGATCTCTGTTGGTGTTGCGGACAGCAGTGTGAATGGAACCCCGATCTCTGATCACTGTTATTGTTACGGACAGTAGTGTGAATCGAACCCCGATCTCTGATCACTGTTGTTGTTACGGACAGCAGTGTGAATCGAACCCCGATCTCTGATCACTGTTGGTGTTACGGACAGCAGTGTGAATGGAACCCCGATCTCTGATCACTGTTGGTGTTACGGACAGCAGTGTGAATGGAACCCCGATCTCTGATCACTGTTGGTGTTACGGACAGCACTTTGAATCGATCCCCGATCACTGATCTCTGTTGGTGTTGCGGACAGCAGTGTGAATCGAACACCAATCTATGATCACTGTTGGTGTTACAGACAGCTGTGTGAATCGAACACCAATCTCTGATCATTGTTGTTGTTACGGACAGCAGTGTGAATCGAACCCCGATCTCTGATCACTGTTTTTGTTACGGACAGCAGTGTGAATCGAACCCCGATCTCTGATTACTGTTGGTGCTACGAACAGCAGTGTGAATGGAACCCCGATCTCTGATCACTGTTGGTGTTACGGACAGCAGTGTGAATCGAACCCCGATCTCTGATCACTGTTGGTTTTATGGACAGCCGTGTGATTCGAACCCCGATCTCTGATCACTGTTGGTGTTACGGACAGCAGTGTAAATCGAACCCCGTTCTCTGATCACTGTTGTTGTTACGGACAGCAGTGTGAATCGAACCCCGATCTCTGATCACTGTCGGTGTTACGGACAGCAGTGTGAATCGAACCCCGATCTCTGATCAGTGTTGGTGTTACGGACAGCAGTGTGAATCGAACCCTGATCTCTGATCACTTTTGTTGTTACGGACAGAAGTGTGAATCGAACCCCGATCTCTGATCACTGTTGGTGTTGTGGACAGCAGTGTGAATCGAACCCCGATCTCTGATCACTGATGTTGTTACGGACAGCAGTGTGAATCGAACTCCGATCTCTGATCACTGTTGTTACGGACAGCAGTGTGAATGGAACCCCGATCTCTGATCAGTGTTGCTGTTACGGACAGCAGTGTGAATCGAACCCCGATCTTTGATCACTGTTGGTGTTCCAGACAGCTGTTTGAATGGAACCCCGATCTCTGATCACTGTTGGTGTTACGGACAGCAGTGTAAATCGAACCCCGATCTCTGATCACTGTTGTTGTTACGGACAGTAGTGTGAATCGAGCTCCGATCTCTGATCACTGTCGGTGTTACGGACAGCAGTGTGAATCGAACCCCGATCTCTGATCACTGTTGGTGTTACGGACAGCAGTGTGAATCGAACCCCGATCTCTGATCACTGTTGGTGTTACGGACAGCAGTGTGAATCGAACCCCGATCTCTGATCAATTTTGGTGTTACCTAGAGCAGTGTGAATCAATCCCCGATCTCTGATCACTGTTGGTTTTATGGACAGCAGTGTGAAACAAATCTCGATCTCTGATCACTGTTGGTGTTACGGACATTAGTGTGAATGGAACCACGATCTCTGATCACTGTTGGTGTTACAGACAGCTGTGTGAATCGAACCCCGATCTCTGATCACTGTTGGTGTTACGGACAGCAGTGTGAATCGAACCCCGATCTCTGATCACTGATGTTGTTACGGACAGTCGTGTGAATCGAACACCAATCTCTGATCACTGTTGGTGTTACAGACAGCTGTGTGAATGGAACCCTGATCTCTGATCACTGTTGGTGTTACAGACATCTGTGTGAATGGAACCCAGATCTCTGATCACTGTTCGTGTTATGGACAGCAGTGTGAATCGAACCCCGATCTTTGATCACTGTTGGTGTTCCAGACAGCTGTTTGAATGGAACCCCGATCTCTGATCACTGTTGGTGTTACGGACAGCACTTTGAATCGATCCCCGATCACTGATCTCTGTTGGTGTTGCGGACAGCAGTGCGAATCGAACACCAATCTCTGATCACTGTTGGTGTTACAGACAGCTGTGTGAATCGAACACCAATCTCTGATCACTGTTGTTGTTACGGACAGCAGAGTGAATCGAACCCCGATCTCTGATCACTGTTGTTGTTACGGACAGCAGTGTGAATCGAACCCCGATCTCTGATTACTGTTGGTGCTATGGACAGCAGTGTGAATCGAACACCAATCTCTGATCACTGTTGGTGTTACAGACATCTGTGTGAATGGAACCCAGATCTCTGATCACTGTTCGTGTTATGGACAGCAGTGTGAATCGAACCCCGATCTTTGATCACTGTTGGTGTTCCAGACAGCTGTTTGAATGGAACCCCGAACTCTATTCACTGTTGGTGTTACGGACAGCACTTTGAATCGATCCCCGATCACTGATCTCTGTTGGTGTTGCGGACAGCAGTGTGAATGGAACCCCGATATTTGATCTCTGTTGGTGTTAAGGACAGCTGTGTGAATGGAACCCCGATCTCTGATCACTGTTATTGTTACGGACAGTAGTGTGAATCGAACCCCGATCTCTGATCACTGTTGTTGTTACGGACAGCAGTGTGAATCGAACCCCGATCTCCGATCACTGTTGGTCTTACGTACTTCAGTGTGAATCGAACCCCGATCTCTGATCACTGTTGGTGTTACGGACAGCAGTGTGAATGGAACCCCGATCTCTGATCACTGTTGGTGTTACGGACAGCACTTTGAATCGATCCCCGATCACTGATCTCTGTTGGTGTTGCGGACAGCAGTGTGAATGGAACCCCGATATTTGATCTCTGTTGGTGTTAAGGACAGCTGTGTGAATGGAACCCCGATCTCTGATCACTGTTATTGTTACGGACAGTAGTGTGAATCGAACCCCGATCTCTGATCACTGTTATTGTTACGGACAGCAGTGTGAATCGAACCCCGATCTCTGATCACTGTTGGTCTTACGTACTTCAGTGTGAATCGAACCCCGATCTCTGATCACTGTTGGTGTTACGGACAGCAGTGTGAATGGAACCCCGATCTCTGATCACTGTTGGTGTTACGGACAGCACTTTGAATCGATCCCCGATCACTGATCTCTGTTGGTGTTGCGGACAGCAGTGTGAATCGAACACTAATCTATGATCACTGTTGGTGTTACAGACAGCTGTGTGAATCGAACACCAATCTCTGATCATTGTTGTTGTTACGGACAGCAGTGTGAATCGAACCCCGATCTCTGATCACTGTTGTTGTTACGGACAGCAGTGTGAATCGAACCCCGATCTCTGATTACTGTTGGTGCTACGGACAGCAGTGTGAATGGAACCCCGATCTCTGATCACTGTTGGTGTTACGGACAGCAGTGTGAATCGAACCCCGATCTCTGATCACTGTTGGTTTTATGGACAGCCGTGTGATTCGAACCCCGATCTCTGATCACTGTTGGTGTTACGGACAGCAGTGTAAATCGAACCCCGATCTCTCATCACTGTTGTTGTTACGGACAGCAGTGTGAATCGAACCCCGATCTCTGATCACTGTCGGTGTTACGGACAGCAGTGTGAATCGAACCCCGATCTCTGATCAGTGTTGGTGTTACGGACAGCAGTGTGAATCGAACCCTGATCTCTGATCACTTTTGTTGTTACGGACAGAAGTGTGAATCGAACCCCGATCTCTGATCACTGTTGGTGTTGTGGACAGCAGTGTGAATCGAACCCCGATCTCTGATCACTGATGTTGTTACGGACAGCAGTGTGAATCGAACTCCGATCTCTGATCACTGTTGTTACGGACAGCAGTGTGAATGGAACCCCGATCTCTGATCATTGTTGCTGTTACGGACA
This sequence comes from Hemitrygon akajei, assembly GCF_048418815.1. NCBI lineage: Eukaryota > Metazoa > Chordata > Chondrichthyes > Myliobatiformes > Dasyatidae > Hemitrygon > Hemitrygon akajei. The sequence continues at coordinate 109,100,757 of NC_133133.1, read as the reverse complement.
GCAGTGTGAATCGAACCCCGATCTTTGATCACTGTTGGTGTTCCAGACAGCTGTTTGAATGGAACCCCGATCTCTGATCACTGTTGGTGTTACGGACAGCAGTGTGAATCGAACCCCGATCTCTGATCACTGTTGGTGTTACGGACAGCAGTGTGAATGGAACCCCGATCTCTGATCACTGTTGGTGTTACGGACAGCAGTGTGAATGGAACCCCGATCTCTGATCACTGTTGGTGTTACGGACAGCACTTTGAATCGATCCCCGATCACTGATCTCTGTTGGTGTTGCGGACAGCAGTGTGAATCGAACACCAATCTATGATCACTGTTGGTGTTACAGACAGCTGTGTGAATCGAACACCAATCTCTGATCATTGTTGTTGTTACGGACAGCAGTGTGAATCGAACCCCGATCTCTGATCACTGTTTTTGTTACGGACAGCAGTGTGAATCGAACCCCGATCTCTGATTACTGTTGGTGCTACGAACAGCAGTGTGAATGGAACCCCGATCTCTGATCACTGTTGGTGTTACGGACAGCAGTGTGAATCGAACCCCGATCTCTGATCACTGTTGGTTTTATGGACAGCCGTGTGATTCGAACCCCGATCTCTGATCACTGTTGGTGTTACGGACAGCAGTGTAAATCGAACCCCGTTCTCTGATCACTGTTGTTGTTACGGACAGCAGTGTGAATCGAACCCCGATCTCTGATCACTGTCGGTGTTACGGACAGCAGTGTGAATCGAACCCCGATCTCTGATCAGTGTTGGTGTTACGGACAGCAGTGTGAATCGAACCCTGATCTCTGATCACTTTTGTTGTTACGGACAGAAGTGTGAATCGAACCCCGATCTCTGATCACTGTTGGTGTTGTGGACAGCAGTGTGAATCGAACCCCGATCTCTGATCACTGATGTTGTTACGGACAGCAGTGTGAATCGAACTCCGATCTCTGATCACTGTTGTTACGGACAGCAGTGTGAATGGAACCCCGATCTCTGATCAGTGTTGCTGTTACGGACAGCAGTGTGAATCGAACCCCGATCTTTGATCACTGTTGGTGTTCCAGACAGCTGTTTGAATGGAACCCCGATCTCTGATCACTGTTGGTGTTACGGACAGCAGTGTAAATCGAACCCCGATCTCTGATCACTGTTGTTGTTACGGACAGTAGTGTGAATCGAGCTCCGATCTCTGATCACTGTCGGTGTTACGGACAGCAGTGTGAATCGAACCCCGATCTCTGATCACTGTTGGTGTTACGGACAGCAGTGTGAATCGAACCCCGATCTCTGATCACTGTTGGTGTTACGGACAGCAGTGTGAATCGAACCCCGATCTCTGATCAATTTTGGTGTTACCTAGAGCAGTGTGAATCAATCCCCGATCTCTGATCACTGTTGGTTTTATGGACAGCAGTGTGAAACAAATCTCGATCTCTGATCACTGTTGGTGTTACGGACATTAGTGTGAATGGAACCACGATCTCTGATCACTGTTGGTGTTACAGACAGCTGTGTGAATCGAACCCCGATCTCTGATCACTGTTGGTGTTACGGACAGCAGTGTGAATCGAACCCCGATCTCTGATCACTGATGTTGTTACGGACAGTCGTGTGAATCGAACACCAATCTCTGATCACTGTTGGTGTTACAGACAGCTGTGTGAATGGAACCCTGATCTCTGATCACTGTTGGTGTTACAGACATCTGTGTGAATGGAACCCAGATCTCTGATCACTGTTCGTGTTATGGACAGCAGTGTGAATCGAACCCCGATCTTTGATCACTGTTGGTGTTCCAGACAGCTGTTTGAATGGAACCCCGATCTCTGATCACTGTTGGTGTTACGGACAGCACTTTGAATCGATCCCCGATCACTGATCTCTGTTGGTGTTGCGGACAGCAGTGCGAATCGAACACCAATCTCTGATCACTGTTGGTGTTACAGACAGCTGTGTGAATCGAACACCAATCTCTGATCACTGTTGTTGTTACGGACAGCAGAGTGAATCGAACCCCGATCTCTGATCACTGTTGTTGTTACGGACAGCAGTGTGAATCGAACCCCGATCTCTGATTACTGTTGGTGCTACGGACAGCAGTGTGAATCGAACACCAATCTCTGATCACTGTTGGTGTTACAGACATCTGTGTGAATGGAACCCAGATCTCTGATCACTGTTCGTGTTATGGACAGCAGTGTGAATCGAACCCCGATCTTTGATCACTGTTGGTGTTCCAGACAGCTGTTTGAATGGAACCCCGAACTCTATTCACTGTTGGTGTTACGGACAGCACTTTGAATCGATCCCCGATCACTGATCTCTGTTGGTGTTGCGGACAGCAGTGTGAATGGAACCCCGATATTTGATCTCTGTTGGTGTTAAGGACAGCTGTGTGAATGGAACCCCGATCTCTGATCACTGTTATTGTTACGGACAGTAGTGTGAATCGAACCCCGATCTCTGATCACTGTTGTTGTTACGGACAGCAGTGTGAATCGAACCCCGATCTCCGATCACTGTTGGTCTTACGTACTTCAGTGTGAATCGAACCCCGATCTCTGATCACTGTTGGTGTTACGGACAGCAGTGTGAATGGAACCCCGATCTCTGATCACTGTTGGTGTTACGGACAGCACTTTGAATCGATCCCCGATCACTGATCTCTGTTGGTGTTGCGGACAGCAGTGTGAATGGAACCCCGATATTTGATCTCTGTTGGTGTTAAGGACAGCTGTGTGAATGGAACCCCGATCTCTGATCACTGTTATTGTTACGGACAGTAGTGTGAATCGAACCCCGATCTCTGATCACTGTTATTGTTACGGACAGCAGTGTGAATCGAACCCCGATCTCTGATCACTGTTGGTCTTACGTACTTCAGTGTGAATCGAACCCCGATCTCTGATCACTGTTGGTGTTACGGACAGCAGTGTGAATGGAACCCCGATCTCTGATCACTGTTGGTGTTACGGACAGCACTTTGAATCGATCCCCGATCACTGATCTCTGTTGGTGTTGCGGACAGCAGTGTGAATCGAACACTAATCTATGATCACTGTTGGTGTTACAGACAGCTGTGTGAATCGAACACCAATCTCTGATCATTGTTGTTGTTACGGACAGCAGTGTGAATCGAACCCCGATCTCTGATCACTGTTGTTGTTACGGACAGCAGTGTGAATCGAACCCCGATCTCTGATTACTGTTGGTGCTACGGACAGCAGTGTGAATGGAACCCCGATCTCTGATCACTGTTGGTGTTACGGACAGCAGTGTGAATCGAACCCCGATCTCTGATCACTGTTGGTTTTATGGACAGCCGTGTGATTCGAACCCCGATCTCTGATCACTGTTGGTGTTACGGACAGCAGTGTAAATCGAACCCCGATCTCTCATCACTGTTGTTGTTACGGACAGCAGTGTGAATCGAACCCCGATCTCTGATCACTGTCGGTGTTACGGACAGCAGTGTGAATCGAACCCCGATCTCTGATCAGTGTTGGTGTTACGGACAGCAGTGTGAATCGAACCCTGATCTCTGATCACTTTTGTTGTTACGGACAGAAGTGTGAATCGAACCCCGATCTCTGATCACTGTTGGTGTTGTGGACAGCAGTGTGAATCGAACCCCGATCTCTGATCACTGATGTTGTTACGGACAGCAGTGTGAATCGAACTCCGATCTCTGATCACTGTTGTTACGGACAGCAGTGTGAATGGAACCCCGATCTCTGATCATTGTTGCTGTTACGGACAGCAGTGTGAATCGAACCCCGATCTTTGATCACTGTTGGTGTTCCAGACAGCTGTTTGAATGGAACCCCGATCTCTGATCACTGTTGGTGTTACGGACAGCAGTGTAAATCGAACCCCGATCTCTGATCACTGTTGTTGTTAAGGACAGTGGTGTGAATCGAGCTCCGATCTCTGATCACTGTCGGTGTTACGGACAGCAGTGTGAATCGAACCCCGATCTCTGATCACTGTTGGTGTTACGGACAGCAGTGTGAATCGAACCCCGATCTCTGATCACTGTTGGTGTTACGGACAGCAGTCTGAATCGAACCCCGATCTCTGATCAATTTTGGTGTTACCTAGAGCAGTGTGAATCAATCCCCGATCTCTGATCACTGTTGGTTTTATGGACAGCAGTGTGAAACAAATCTCGATCTCTGATCACTGTTGGTGTTACGGACATTAGTGTGAATGGAACCACGATCTCTGATCACTGTTGGTGTTACAGACAGCTGTGTGAATCGAACCCCGATCTCTGATCACTGTTGGTGTTACGGAGAGCAGTGTGAATCGAACCCCGATCTCTGATCACTGATGTTGTTACGGACAGTCGTGTGAATCGAACACCAATCTCTGATCACTGTTGGTGTTACAGACAGCTGTGTGAATGGAACCCTGATCTCTGATCACTGTTGGTGTTACAGACAGCTGTGTGAATGGAACCCTGATCTCTGATCACTGTTGGTGTTACAGACATCTGTGTGAATGGAACCCTGATCTCTGATCACTGTCGGTGTTACAGACAGCAGTGCGAATCGAACACCAATCTCTGATCACTGTTGGTGTTACAGACAGCTGTGTGAATCGAACACCAATCTCTGATCACTGTTGTTGTTACGGACAGCAGTGTGAATCGAACCCCGATCTCTGATCACTGTTGTTGTTACGGACAGCAGTGTGAATCGAACCCCGATCTCTGATTACTGTTGGTGCTACGGACAGCAGTGTGAATCGAACACCAATCTCTGATCACTGTTGGTGTTACAGACATCTGTGTGAATGGAACCCAGATCTCTGATCACTGTTCGTGTTATGGACAGCAGTGTGAATCGAACCCCGATCTTTGATCACTGTTGGTGTTCCAGACAGCTGTTTGAATGGAACCCCGAACTCTATTCACTGTTGGTGTTACGGACAGCACTTTGAATCGATCCCCGATCACTGATCTCTGTTGGTGTTGCGGACAGCAGTGTGAATGGAACCCCGATATTTGATCTCTGTTGGTGTTAAGGACAGCTGTGTGAATGGAACCCCGATCTCTGATCACTGTTATTGTTACGGACAGTAGTGTGAATCGAACCCCGATCTTTGATCACTGTTGGTGTTCCAGACAGCTGTTTGAATGGAACCCCGATCTCTGATCACTGTTGGTGTTACGGACAGCACTTTGAATCGATCCCCGATCACTGATCTCTGTTGGTGTTGCGGACAGCAGTGCGAATCGAACACCAATCTCTGATCACTGTTGGTGTTACAGACAGCTGTGTGAATCGAACACCAATCTCTGATCACTGTTGTTGTTACGGACAGCAGTGTGAATCGAACCCCGATCTCTGATCACTGTTGTTGTTACGGACAGCAGTGTGAATCGAACCCCGATCTCTGATTACTGTTGGTGCTACGGACAGCAGTGTGAATCGAACACCAATCTCTGATCACTGTTGGTGTTACAGACATCTGTGTGAATGGAACCCAGATCTCTGATCACTGTTCGTGTTATGGACAGCAGTGTGAATCGAACCCCGATCTTTGATCACTGTTGGTGTTCCAGACAGCTGTTTGAATGGAACCCCGAACTCTATTCACTGTTGGTGTTACGGACAGCACTTTGAATCGATCCCCGATCACTGATCTCTGTTGGTGTTGCGGACAGCAGTGTGAATGGAACCCCGATATTTGATCTCTGTTGGTGTTAAGGACAGCTGTGTGAATGGAACCCTGATCTCTGATCACTGTTATTGTTACGGACAGTAGTGTGAATCGAACCCCGATCTCTGATCACTGTTGTTGTTACGGACAGCAGTGTGAATCGAACCCCGATCTCCGATCACTGTTGGTCTTACGTACTTCAGTGTGAATCGAACCCCGATCTCTGATCACTGTTGGTGTTACGGACAGCAGTGTGAATGGAACCCCGATCTCTGATCACTGTTGGTGTTACGGACAGCACTTTGAATCGATCCCCGATCACTGATCTCTGTTGGTGTTGCGGACAGCAGTGTGAATGGAACCCCGATATTTGATCTCTGTTGGTGTTAAGGACAGCTGTGTGAATGGAACCCCGATCTCTGATCACTGTTATTGTTACGGACAGTAGTGTGAATCGAACCCCGATCTCTGATCACTGTTGTTGTTACGGACAGCAGTGTGAATCGAACCCCGATCTCTGATCACTGTTGGTGATACGGACAGCAGTGTGAATGGAACCCCGATCTCTGATCACTGTTGGTGTTACGGACAGCACTTTGAATCGATCCCCGATCACTGATCTCTGTTGGTGTTGCGGACAGCAGTGTGAATCGAACACTAATCTATGATCACTGTTGGTGTTACAGACAGCTGTGTGAATCGAACACCAATCTCTGATCATTGTTGTTGTTACGGACAGCAGTGTGAATCGAACCCCGATCTCTGATCACTGTTGTTGTTACGGACAGCAGTGTGAATCGAACCCCGATCTCTGATTACTGTTGGTGCTACGGACAGCAGTGTGAATGGAACCCCGATCTCTGATCACTGTTGGTGTTACGGACAGCAGTGTGAATCGAACCCCGATCTCTGATCACTGTTGGTTTTATGGACAGCCGTGTGATTCGAACCCCGATCTCTGATCACTGTTGGTGTTACGGACAGCAGTGTAAATCCAACCCCGATCTCTCATCACTGTTGTTGTTACGGACAGCAGTGTGAATCGAACCCCGATCTCTGATCACTGTCGGTGTTACGGACAGCAGTGTGAATCGAACCCCGATCTCTGATCAGTGTTGGTGTTACGGACAGCAGTGTGAATCGAACCCTGATCTCTGATCACTTTTGTTGTTACGGACAGAAGTGTGAATCGAACCCCGATCTCTGATCACTGTTGGTGTTGTGGACAGCAGTGTGAATCGAACCCCGATCTCTGATCACTGATGTTGTTACGGACAGCAGTGTGAATCGAACTCCGATCTCTGATCACTGTTGTTACGGACAGCAGTGTGAATGGAACCCCGATCTCTGATCATTGTTGCTGTTACGGACAGCAGTGTGAATCGAACCCCGATCTTTGATCACTGTTGGTGTTCCAGACAGCTGTTTGAATGGAACCCCGATCTCTGATCACTGTTGGTGTTACGGACAGCAGTGTAAATCGAACCCCGATCTCTGATCACTGTTGTTGTTAAGGACAGTGGTGTGAATCGAGCTCCGATCTCTGATCACTGTCGGTGTTACGGACAGCAGTGTGAATCGAACCCCGATCTCTGATCACTGTTGGTGTTACGGACAGCAGTGTGAATCGAACCCCGATCTCTGATCACTGTTGGTGTTACGGACAGCAGTGTGAATCGAACCCCGATCTCTGATCAATTTTGGTGTTACCTAGAGCAGTGTGAATCAATCCCCGATCTCTGATCACTGTTGGTTTTATGGACAGCAGTGTGAAACAAATCTCGATCTCTGATCACTGTTGGTGTTACGGACATTAGTGTGAATGGAACCACGATCTCTGATCACTGTTGGTGTTACAGACAGCTGTGTGAATCGAACCCCGATCTCTGATCACTGTTGGTGTTACGGAGAGCAGTGTGAATCGAACCCCGATCTCTGATCACTGATGTTGTTACGGACAGTCGTGTGAATCGAACACCAATCTCTGATCACTGTTGGTGTTACAGACAGCTGTGTGAATGGAACCCTGATCTCTGATCACTGTTGGTGTTACAGACAGCTGTGTGAATGGAACCCTGATCTCTGATCACTGTTGGTGTTACAGACATCTGTGTGAATGGAACCCTGATCTCTGATCACTGTCGGTGTTACAGACAGCAGTGCGAATCGAACACCAATCTCTGATCACTGTTGGTGTTACAGACAGCTGTGTGAATCGAACACCAATCTCTGATCACTGTTGTTGTTACGGACAGCAGTGTGAATCGAACCCCGATCTCTGATCACTGTTGTTGTTACGGACAGCAGTGTGAATCGAACCCCGATCTCTGATTACTGTTGGTGCTACGGACAGCAGTGTGAATCGAACACCAATCTCTGATCACTGTTGGTGTTACAGACATCTGTGTGAATGGAACCCAGATCTCTGATCACTGTTCGTGTTATGGACAGCAGTGTGAATCGAACCCCGATCTTTGATCACTGTTGGTGTTCCAGACAGCTGTTTGAATGGAACCCCGAACTCTATTCACTGTTGGTGTTACGGACAGCACTTTGAATCGATCCCCGATCACTGATCTCTGTTGGTGTTGCGGACAGCAGTGTGAATGGAACCCCGATATTTGATCTCTGTTGGTGTTAAGGACAGCTGTGTGAATGGAACCCCGATCTCTGATCACTGTTATTGTTACGGACAGTAGTGTGAATCGAACCCCGATCTCTGATCACTGTTGTTGTTACGGACAGCAGTGTGAATCGAACCCTGATCTCTGATCACTGTTGGTCTTACGTACTTCAGTGTGAATCGAACCCCGATCTCTGATCACTGTTCGTGTTACGGACAGCAGTGTGAATGGAACCCCGATCTCTGATCACTGTTGGTGTTACGGACAGCACTTTGAATCGATCCCCGATCACTGATCTCTGTTGGTGTTGCGGACAGCAGTGTGAATCGAACACCAATCTATGATCACTGTTGGTGTTACAGACAGCTGTGTGAATCGAACACCAATCTCTGATCATTGTTGTTGTTACGGACAGCAGTGTGAATCGAACCCCGATCTCTGATCACTGTTGTTGTTACGGACAGCAGTGTGAATCGAAACCCGATCTCTGATTACTGTTGGTGCTACGGACAGCAGTGTGAATGGAACCCCGATCTCTGATCACTGTTGGTGTTACGGACAGCAGTGTGAATCGAACCCCGATCTCTGATCACTGTTGGTTTTATGGACAGCCGTGTGATTCGAACCCCGATCTCTGATCAGTGTTGGTGTTACGGACAGCAGTGTGAATCGAACCCTGATCTCTGATCACTTTTGTTGTTACGGACAGAAGTGTGAATCGAACCCCGATCTCTGATCACTGTTGGTGTTGTGGACAGCAGTGTGAATCGAACCCCGATCTCTGATCACTGATGTTGTTACGGACAGCAGTGTGAATCGAACTCCGATCTCTGATCACTGTTGTTACGGACAGCAGTGTGAATGGATCCCCGATCTCTGATCAGTGTTGCTGTTACGGACAGCAGTGTGAATCGAACCCCGATCTCTGATCTCTGTTGGTGTTACGGACAGCTGTGTGAATGGAACCCCGATCTCTGATCACTGTTGGTGTTACAGACAGCAGTGTGAATCGAACCCCGATCTCTGATCACTGTTGTTGTTACGGACAGCAGTGTTAAACGAACCCCCGATCTCTGATCACTGTTGCTGTTACGGACAGCTGTATGCATGGAACCCCGATCTCTGATCACTGTTGGTGTTACAGACATCTGTGTGAATGGAACCCTGATCTCTGATCACTGTTGTTGTTACGGACAGAAGTGTGAATCGAACCCCGATCTCTGATCACTGTTGGTGTTGTGGACAGCAGTGTGAATCGAACCCCGATCTCTGATCACTGATGTTGTTACGGACAGCAGTGTGAATCGAACACCAATCTCTGATCATTGTTGGTGTTACAGACATCTGTGTGAATGGAACCCAGATCTCTGATCACTGTTCGTGTTATGGACAGCAGTGTGAATCGAACCCCGATCTTTGATCACTGTTGGTGTTCCAGACAGCTGTTTGAATGGAACCCCGATCTCTGATCACTGTTGGTGTTGCGGACAGCAGTGTGAATGGAACCCCGATCTCTGATCACTGTTGGTGTTACGGACAGCAGTGTGAATCGAACACAAATCTCTGATCACTGTTGGTGTTACAGACAGCTGTGTGAATGGAACCCTGATCTCTGATCACTGTTGTTGTTACGGACAGCAGTGTGAATAAAACCCTGATCTCTGATCACTGTTGGTGTTACAGACAGCTGTGTGAATGGAACCCCGATCTCTGATCACTGTTGGTGTTACGGAGAGCACTTTGAATCGATCCCCGATCACTGATCTCTGTTGGTGTTGCGGACAGCAGTGTGAATCGAACACCAATCTCTGATCACTGCTGGTGTTACAGACAGCTGTGTGAATCGAACACCAATCTCTGATCACTGTTGTTGTTACGGACAGCAGTGTGAATCGGACCCCGATCTCTGATCACTGTTGTTGTTACGGACAGCAGTGTGAATCGAACCCTGATCTCTGATTACTGTTGGTGTAACGGACAGCAGTGTGAATCGAACCCCGATCTCTGATCACTGTTGTTGTTACGGAAAGCAGTGTGAATCGAACTCCGATCTCTGATCACTGTTGTTACGGACAGCAGTGTGAATGGAACCCCGATCTCTGATCTCTGTTGGTGTTACGGACAGCTGTGTGAATGGAACCCCGATCTCTGATCACTGTTGGTTTTACAGACAGCTGTGTGAATCGAACCCCGATCTCTGATCACTGTTGTTGTTACGGACAGCAGTGTGAATCGAACCCCCGATCTCTGATCACTGTTGCTGTTACAGACAGCAGTATGCATGGAACCCCGATCTTTGATCACTGTTGGTGTTCCAGACAGCTGTTTGAATGGAACCCCGATCTCTGATCACTGTTGGTGTTACGGACAGCAGTGTAAATCGAACCCCGATCTCTGATCACTGTTGTTGTTACAGACAGCAGTGTGAATCGAACTCCGATCTCTGATCACTGTCGGTGTTACGGACAGCAGTGTGAATCGAACCCCGATCTCTGATCACTGTTGGTGTTACGGACAGCAGTGTGAATCGAACCCCGATCTCTGATCACTGTTGGTGTTACGGACAGCAGTGTGAATCGAACCCCGATCTCTGATCAATTTTGGTGTTACCTAGAGCAGTGTGAATCAATCCCCGATCTCTGATCACTGTTGGTTTTATGGACAGCAGCGTGAAACAAATCTCGATCTCTGATCACTGTTGGTGTTACGGACATTAGTGTGAATGGAACCACGATCTCTGATCACTGTTGGTGTTACAGACAGCTGTGTGAATCGAACCCCGATCTCTGATCACTGTTGGTGTTACGGACAGCAGTGTGAATCGAACCCCGATCTCTGATCACTGATGTTGTTACGGACAGTCGTGTGAATCGAACACCAATCTCTGATCATTGTTGGTGTTACAGACAGCTGTGTGAATGGAACCCTGATCTCTGATCACTGTTGGTGTTACAGACATCTGTGTGAATGGAACCCAGATCTCTGATCACTGTTCGTGTTATGGACAGCAGTGTGAATCGAACCCCGATCTTTGATCACTGTTGGTGTTCCAGACAGCTGTTTGAATGGAACCCCGAACTCTGATCACTGTTGGTGTTACGGACAGCAGTGTGAATCGAACCCCAATCTCTGATCACTGTTGTTGTTACGGACAGCAGTGTGAATCGAACCCCCGATCTCTGATCACTGTTGCTGTTACAGACAGCAGTATGCATGGAACCCCGATCTCTGATCACTGTTGGTGATACAGACATCTGTGTGAATGGAACCCAGATCTCTGATCACTGTTCGTGTTATGGACAGCAGTGTGAATCAAACCCCGATCTTTGATCACTGTTGGTGTTCCAGACAGCTGTTTGAATGGAACCCCGAACTCTGATCACTGTTGGTGTTACGGACAGCAGTGTGAATCGAACCCCGATCTCTGATCACTGTTGGTTTTATGGACAGCCGTGTGATTCGAACCCCGATCTCTGATCACTGTTGGTGTTACGGACAGCAGTGTAAATCGAACCCCGATCTCTGATCACTGTTGTTGTTACGGACAGCTGTGTGAATGGAACCCCGATCTCTGATCACTGTTGTTGTTACGGACAGCAGTGTGAATAAAACCCTGATCTCTGATCACTGTTGGTGTTACAGACATCTGTGTGAATGGAACCCAGATCTCTGATCACTGTTCGTGTTATGGACAGCAGTGTGAATCGAACCCCGATCTTTGATCACTGTTGGTGTTCCAGACAGCTGTTTGAATGGAACCCCGATCTCTGATCACTGTTGGTGTTACGGACAGCAGTGTAAATCGAACCCCGATCTCTGATCACTGTTGTTGTTACAGACAGCAGTGTGAATCGAACTCCGATCTCTGATCACTGTCGGTGTTACGGACAGCAGTGTGAATCGAACCCCGATCTCTGATCACTGTTGGTGTTACTGACAGCAGTGTGAATCGAACCCCGATCTCTGATCACTGTTGGTGTTACGGACAGCAGTGTGAATCGAACCCCGATCTCTGATCAATTTTGGTGTTACCTAGAGCAGTGTGAATCAATCCCCGATCTCTGATCACTGTTGGTTTTATGGACAGCAGCGTGAAACAAATCTCGATCTCTGATCACTGTTGGTGTTACGGACATTAGTGTGAATGGAACCACGATCTCTGATCACTGTTGGTGTTACAGACAGCTGTGTGAATCGAACCCCGATCTCTGATCACTGTTGGTGTTACGGACAGCAGTGTGAATCGAACCCCGATCTCTGATCACTGATGTTGTTACGGACAGTCGTGTGAATCGAACACCAATCTCTGATCACTGTTGGTGTTACAGACAGCTGTGTGAATGGAACCCCGATCTCTGATCACTGTTGGTGTTCCAGACAGCTGTTTGAATGGAACCCCGATCTCTGATCACTGTTGGTGTTACGGACAGCATTTTGAATCGATCCCCGATCACTGATCTCTGTTGGTGTTGCGGACAGCAGTGCGAATCGAACACCAATCTCTGATCACTGTTGGTGTTACAGACAGCTGTGTGAATCGAACACCAATCTCTGATCACTGTTGTTGTTACGGACAGCAGTGTGAATCGAACCCCGATCTCTGATCACTGTTGTTGTTACGGACAGCAGTGTGAATCGAACCCCGATCTCTGATTACTGTTGGTGCTACGGACAGCAGTGTGAATCGAACACCAATCTCTGATCACTGTTGGTGTTACAGACATCTGTGTGAATGGAACCCAGATCTCTGATCACTGTTCGTGTTATGGACAGCAGTGTGAATCGAAACCCGATCTTTGATCACTGTTGGTGTTCCAGACAGCTGTTTGAATGGAACCCCGAACTCTATTCACTGTTGGTGTTACGGACAGCACTTTGAATCGATCCCCGATCACTGATCTCTGTTGGTGTTGCGGACAGCAGTGTGAATGGAACCCCGATCTTTGATCTCTGTTGGTGTTAAGGACAGCTGTGTGAATGGAACCCCGATCTCTGATCACTGTTATTGTTACGGACAGTAGTGTGAATCGAACCCCGATCTCTGATCACTGTTGTTGTTACGGACAGCAGTGTGAATCGAACCCCGATCTCTGATCACTGTTGGTCTTACGTATTTCAGTGTGAATGGAACCCCGATCTCTGATCACTGTTGGTGTTACGGACAGCAGTGTGAATGGAACCCCGATCTCTGATCACTGTTGGTGTTACGGACAGCACTTTGAATCGATCCCCGATCACTGATCTCTGTTGGTGTTGCGGACAGCAGTGTGAATCGATCACCAATCTATGATCACTGTTGGTGTTACAGACAGCTGTGTGAATCGAACACCAATCTCTGATCACTGTTGGTGCTACGGACAGCAGTGTGAATGGAACCCCGATCTCTGATCACTGTTGGTGTTACGGACAGCAGTGTGAATCGAACCCCGATCTCTGATCACTGTTGGTTTTATGGACAGCCGTGTGATTCGAACCCCGATCTCTGATCACTGTTGGTGTTACGGACAGCAGTGTACATCGAACCCCGATCTCTGATCACTGTAGTTGTTACGGACAGCAGTGTGAATCGAACCCCGATCTCTGATCACTGTTGGTATTACGGACAGCAGTGTGAATCGAACCCCGATCTCTGATCAGTGTTGGTGTTACGGACAACAGTGTGAATCGAACCCTGATCTCTGATCACTGTTGTTGTTACGGATAGAAGTGTGAATCGAACCCCGATCTCTGGTCACTGTTGGTGTTGTGGACAGCAGTGTGAATCGAACCCCGATCTGTGATCACTGATGTTGTTACGGACAGCAGTGTGAATCGAACACCAATCTCTGATCACTGTTGGTGTTACAGACATCTGTGTGAATTGAACCCAGATCTCTGATCACTGTTCGTGTTATGGACAGCAGTGTGAATCGAACCCCGATCTTTGATCACTGTTGGTGTTCCAGACAGCTGTTTGAATGGAACCCCGATCTCTGATCACTGTTGGTGTTGCGGACAGCAGTGTGAATCGAACACCAATCTCTGATCTCTGTTGTTGTTACGGACAGCAGTGTGAATCGAACCCCGATCTCTGATCACTGTTGTTGTTACGGACAGCAGTGTGAATGGAACCCCGATCTCTGATCACTGTTGGTGTTACGGACAGCAGTGTGAATCGAACACCAATCTCTGATCACTGTTGGTGTTACAGACAGCTGTGTGAATGGAACCCTGATCTCTGATCACTGTTGTTGTTACGGACAGCAGTGTGAATAAAACCCTGATCTCTGATCACTGTTGGTGTTACAGACAGCTGTGTGAATGGAACCCCGATCTCTGATCACTGTTGGTATTACGGAGAGCACTTTGAATCGATCCCCGATCACTGATCTCTGTTGGTGTTGCGGACAGCAGTGTGAATCGAACACCAATCTCTGATCACTGCTGGTGTTACAGACAGCTGTGTGAATCGAACACCAATCTCTGATCACTGTTGTTGTTACGGACAGCAGTGTGAATCGGACCCCGATCTCTGATCACTGTTGTTGTTACGGAAAGCAGTGTGAATCGAACTCCGATCTCTGATCACTGTTGTTACGGACAGCAGTGTGAATGGAACCCCGATCTCTGATCTCTGTTGGTGTTACGGACAGCTGTGTGAATGGAACCCCGATCGCTGATCACTGTTGGTTTTACAGACAGCAGTGTGAATCGAACCCCGATCTCTGATCACTGTTGTTGTTACGGACAGCAGTGTGAATCGAACCCCCGATCTCTGATCACTGTTGCTGTTACGGACAGCAGTATGCATGGAACCCCGATCTCTGAACACTGTTGGTGTTACAGACATCTGTGTGAATGGAACCCAGAACTCTGATCACTGTTCGTGTTATGGACAGCAGTGTGAATCGAACCCCGATCTTTGATCACTGTTGGTGTTCCAGACAGCTGTTTGAATGGAACCCTGAACTCTGATCACTGTTGGTGTTACGGACAGCACTTTGAATCGATCCCCGATCACTGATCTCTGTTGGTGTTGCGGACAGCAGTGTGAATCGAACACCAATCTCTGATCACTATTGGTGTTACAGACAGCTGTGTGAATCGAACACCAATCTCTGATCACTGTTGTTGTTACGGACAGCAGTGTGAATCGAACCCCGATCTCTGATCACTGTTGTTGTTACGGACAGCAGTGTGAATCGAACCCCGATCTCTGATTACTGTTGGTGCTACGGACAGCTGTGTGAATGGAACCCCGATCTCTGATCACTGTTGGTGTTACAGACAGCAGTGTGAATCGGACCCCGATCTCTGATCACTGTTGTTGTTACGGACAGCAGTGTGAATCGAACCCTGATCTCTGATTACTGTTGGTGTTACGGACAGCAGTGTGAATCGAACCCCGATCTCTGATCACTGTTGTTGTTACGGAAAGCAGTGTGAATCGAACTCCGATCTCTGATCACTGTTGTTACGGACAGCAGTGTGAATGGAACCCCGATCTCTGATCAGTGTTGCTGTTACGGACAGCAGTGTGAATCGAACCCCGATCTCTGATCTCTGTTGGTGTTACGGACAGCTGTGTGAATGGAACCCCGATCTCTGATCACTGTTGGTGTTACAGACAGCAGTGTGAATCGAACCCCGATCTCTGATCACTGTTGTTGTTACGGACAGCAGTGTGAATCGAACCCCCGATCTCTGATCACTGTTGCTGTTACGGACAGCTGTATGCATGGAACCCCGATCTCTGATCACTGTTGGTGTTACAGACATCTGTGTGAATGGAACCCTGATCTCTGATCACTGTTGTTGTTACGGACAGAAGTGTGAATCGAACCCCGATCTCTGATCACTGTTGGTGTTGTGGACAGCAGTGTGAATCGAACCCCGATCACTGATCTCTGTTGGTGTTGCGGACAGCAGTGTGAATCGAACACCAATCTCTGATCACTGCTGGTGTTACAGACAGCTGTGTGAATCGAACACCAATCTCTGATCACTGTTGTTGTTACGGACAGCAGTGTGAATCGGACCCCGATCTCTGATCACTGTTGTTGTTACGGAAAGCAGTGTGAATCGAACTCCGATCTCTGATCACTGTTGTTACGGACAGCAGTGTGAATGGAACCCCGATCTCTGATCTCTGTTGGTGTTACGGACAGCTGTGTGAATGGAACCCCGATCGCTGATCACTGTTGGTTTTACAGACAGCAGTGTGAATCGAACCCCGATCTCTGATCACTGTTGTTGTTACGGACAGCAGTGTGAATCGAACCCCCGATCTCTGATCACTGTTGCTGTTACGGACAGCAGTATGCATGGAACCCCGATCTCTGAACACTGTTGGTGTTACAGACATCTGTGTGAATGGAACCCAGAACTCTGATCACTGTTCGTGTTATGGACAGCAGTGTGAATCGAACCCCGATCTTTGATCACTGTTGGTGTTCCAGACAGCTGTTTGAATGGAACCCTGAACTCTGATCACTGTTGGTGTTACGGACAGCACTTTGAATCGATCCCCGATCACTGATCTCTGTTGGTGTTGCGGACAGCAGTGTGAATCGAACACCAATCTCTGATCACTATTGGTGTTACAGACAGCTGTGTGAATCGAACACCAATCTCTGATCACTGTTGTTGTTACGGACAGCAGTGTGAATCGAACCCCGATCTCTGATCACTGTTGTTGTTACGGACAGCAGTGTGAATCGAACCCCGATCTCTGATTACTGTTGGTGCTACGGACAGCTGTGTGAATGGAACCCCGATCTCTGATCACTGTTGGTGTTACAGACAGCAGTGTGAATCGGACCCCGATCTCTGATCACTGTTGTTGTTACGGACAGCAGTGTGAATCGAACCCTGATCTCTGATTACTGTTGGTGTTACGGACAGCAGTGTGAATCGAACCCCGATCTCTGATCACTGTTGTTGTTACGGAAAGCAGTGTGAATCGAACTCCGATCTCTGATCACTGTTGTTACGGACAGCAGTGTGAATGGAACCCCGATCTCTGATCAGTGTTGCTGTTACGGACAGCAGTGTGAATCGAACCCCGATCTCTGATCTCTGTTGGTGTTACGGACAGCTGTGTGAATGGAACCCCGATCTCTGATCACTGTTGGTGTTACAGACAGCAGTGTGAATCGAACCCCGATCTCTGATCACTGTTGTTGTTACGGACAGCAGTGTGAATCGAACCCCCGATCTCTGATCACTGTTGCTGTTACGGACAGCTGTATGCATGGAACCCCGATCTCTGATCACTGTTGGTGTTACAGACATCTGTGTGAATGGAACCCTGATCTCTGATCACTGTTGTTGTTACGGACAGAAGTGTGAATCGAACCCCGATCTCTGATCACTGTTGGTGTTGTGGACAGCAGTGTGAATCGAACCCCGATCACTGATCTCTGTTGGTGTTGCGGACAGCAGTGTGAATCGAACACCAATCTCTGATCACTGCTGGTGTTACAGACATCTGTGTGAATCGAACACCAATCTCTGATCACTGTTGTTGTTACGGACAGCAGTGTGAATCGAACCCCGATCTTTGATCACTGTTGGTGTTCCAGACAGCTGTTAGAATGGAACCCCGATCTCTGATCACTGTTGGTGTTGCGGACAGCAGTGTGAATCGAACACCAATCTCTGATCACTGTTGTTGTTACGGACAGCAGTGTGAATCGAACCCCCGATCTCTGATCACTGTTGTTGTTACGGACAGCAGTGTGAATGGAACCCCGATCTCTGATCACTGTTGGTGTTACGGACAGCAGTGTGAATCGAACACCAATCTCTGATCACTGTTGGTGTTACAGACAGCTGTGTGAATGGAACCCTGATCTCTGATCACTGTTGTTGTTACAGACAGCTGTGTGAATGGAACCCCGATCTCTGATCACTGTTGTTGTTACGGACAGCAGTGTGAATAAAACCCTGATCTCTGATCACTGTTGGTGTTACAGACATCTGTGTGAATGGAACCCAGATCTCTGATCACTGTTCGTGTTATGGACAGCAGTGTGAATCGAACCCCGATCTTTGATCACTGTTGGTGTTCCAGACAGCTGTTTGAATGGAACCCCGATCTCTGATCACTGTTGGTGTTACGGACAGCAGTGTAAATCGAACCCCGATCTCTGATCACTGTTGTTGTTACAGACAGCAGTGTGAATCGAACTCCGATCTCTGATCACTGTCGGTGTTACGGACAGCAGTGTGAATCGAACCCCGATCTCTGATCACTGTTGGTGTTACGGACAGCAGTGTGAATCGAACCCCGATCTCTGATCACTGTTGGTGTTACGGACAGCAGTGTGAATCGAACCCCGATCTCTGATCAATTTTGGTGTTACCTAGAGCAGTGTGAATCAATCCCCGATCTCTGATCACTGTTGGTTTTATGGACAGCAGCGTGAAACAAATCTCGATCTCTGATCACTGTTGGTGTTACGGACATTAGTGTGAATGGAACCACGATCTCTGATCACTGTTGGTGTTACAGACAGCTGTGTGAATCGAACCCCGATCTCTGATCACTGTTGGTGTTACGGACAGCAGTGTGAATCGAACCCCGATCTCTGATCACTGATGTTGTTACGGACAGTCGTGTGAATCGAACACCAATCTCTGATCATTGTTGGTGTTACAGACAGCTGTGTGAATGGAACCCTGATCTCTGATCACTGTTGGTGTTACAGACATCTGTGTGAATGGAACCCAGATCTCAGATCACTGTTCGTGTTATGGACAGCAGTGTGAATCGAACCCCGATCTTTGATCACTGTTGGTGTTCCAGACAGCTGTTTGAATGGAACCCCGAACTCTGATCACTGTTGGTGTTACGGACAGCAGTGTGAATCGAACCCCAATCTCTGATCACTGTTGTTGTTACGGACAGCAGTGTGAATCGAACCCCCGATCTCTGATCACTGTTGCTGTTACAGACAGCAGTATGCATGGAACCCCGATCTCTGATCACTGTTGGTGTTACAGACATCTGTGTGAATGGAACCCAGATCTCTGATCACTGTTCGTGTTATGGACAGCAGTGTGAATCAAACCCCGATCTTTGATCACTGTTGGTGTTCCAGACAGCTGTTTGAATGGAACCCCGAACTCTGATCACTGTTGGTGTTACGGACAGCAGTGTGAATCGAACCCCGATCTCTGATCACTGTTGGTTTTATGGACAGCCGTGTGATTCGAACCCCGATCTCTGATCACTGTTGGTGTTACGGACAGCAGTGTAAATCGAACCCCGATCTCTGATCACTGTTGTTGTTACGGACAGCTGTGTGAATGGAACCCCGATCTCTGATCACTGTTGTTGTTACGGACAGCAGTGTGAATAAAACCCTGATCTCTGATCACTGTTGGTGTTACAGACATCTGTGTGAATGGAACCCAGATCTCTGATCACTGTTCGTGTTATGGACAGCAGTGTGAATCGAACCCCGATCTTTGATCACTGTTGGTGTTCCAGACAGCTGTTTGAATGGAACCCCGATCTCTGATCACTGTTGGTGTTACGGACAGCAGTGTAAATCGAACCCCGATCTCTGATCACTGTTGTTGTTACGGACAGCAGTGTGAATCGAACCCCGATCTCTGATCACTGTCGGTGTTACGGACAGCTGTGTGAATCGAACCCCGATCTCTGATCACTGTTGCTGTTACGGACAGCAGTGTGAATCGAACCCCGATCTCTGATCACTGTTGGTGTTACGGACAGCAGTGTGAATCGAACCCCGATCTCTGATCAATTTTGGTGTTACCTAGAGCAGTGTGAATCAATCCCCGATCTCTGATCACTGTTGGCTTTATGGACAGCTGTGTGAATCGAACCCTGATCTCTGATCACTGTTGGTGTTACGGACAGCAGTGTGAATCGAACCCCGATCTCTGATCACTGATGTTGTTACGGACAGTCGTGTGAATCGAACACCAATCTCTGATCACTGTTGGTGTTACGGACAGCAGTGTGAATCGAACCCCGATCTCTGATCACTGTTGGTGTTACGGACAGCAGTGTGAAACAAATCTCGATCTCTGATCACTGTTGGTGTTACGGACATTAGTGTGAATGGAACCACGATCTCTGATCACTGTTGGTGTTACAGACAGCTGTGTGAATCGAACCCTGATCTCTGATCACTGTTGGTGTTACGGACAGCAGTGTGAATCGAACCCCGATCTCTGATCACTGATGTTGTTACGGACAGTCGTGTGAATCGAACACCAATCTCTGATCACTGTTGGTGTTACAGACAGCTGTGTGAATGGAACCCTGATCTCTGATCACTGTTGGTGTTACAGACATCTGTGTGAATGGAACCCAGATCTCTGATCACTGTTCGTGTTATGGACAGCAGTGTGAATCGAACCCCGATCTTTGATCACTGTTGGTGTTCCAGACAGCTGTTTGAATGGAACCCCGATCTCTGATCACTGTTGGTGTTACGGACAGCACTTTGAATCGATCCCCGATCACTGATCTCTGTTGGTGTTGCGGACAGCAGTGTGAATCGAACACCAATCTCTGATCACTGTTGGTGTTACAGACAGCTGTGTGAATCGAACACCAATCTCTGATCACTGTTGTTGTTACGGACAGCAGTGTGAATCGAACCCCGATCTCTGATCACTGTTGTTGTTACGGACAGCAGTGTGAATCGAACCCCGATCTCTGATTACTGTTGGTGCTACGGACAGCAGTGTGAATCGAACCCCCGATCTCTGATCACTGTTGCTGTTACGGACAGCAGTATGCATGGAACCCCGATCTCTGATCACTGTTGGTGTTACAGACATCTGTGTGAATGGAACCCTGATCTCTGATCACTGTTCGTGTTATGGACAGCAGTGTGAATCGAACCCCGATCTTTGATCACTGTTGGTGTTCCAGACAGCTGTTTGAATGGAACCCCGAACTCTGATCACTGTTGGTGTTACGGACAGCACTTTGAATCGATCCCCGATCACTGATCTCTGTTGGTGTTGCGGACAGCAGTGTGAATCGAACACCAATCTCTGATCACTGTTGGTGTTACAGACAGCTGTGTGAATCGAACACCAATCTCTGATCACTGTTGTTGTTACGGACAGCAGTGTGAATCGAACCCCGATCTCTGATCACTGTTGTTGTTACGGACAGCAGTGTGAATCGAACCCCGATCTCTGATTACTGTTGGTGCTACGGACAGCAGTGTGACTGGAACCCCGATCTCTGATCACTGTTGGTGTTACGGACAGCAGTGTGAATCGAACCCCGATCTCTGATCACTGTTGGTTTTATGGACAGCCGTGTGATTCGAACCCTGATCTCTGATCACTGTTGGTGTTACGGACAGCAGTGTAAATCGAACCCCGATCTCTGATCACTGTTGTTGTTACGGACAGCAGTGTGAATCGAACCCCGATCTCTGATCACTGTCGGTGTTACGGACAGCTGTGTGAATCGAACCCCGATCTCTGATCACTGTTGGTGTTACGGACAGCAGTGTGAATCGAACCCCGATCTCTGATCACTGTTGGTGTTACGGACAGCAGTGTGAATCGAACCCCGATCTCTGATCAATTTTGGTGTTACCTAGAGCAGTGTGAATCAATCCCCGATCTCTGATCACTGTTGGCTTTATGGACAGCAGTGTGAAACAAATCTCGATCTCTGATCACTGTTGGTGTTACGGACATTAGTGTGAATGGAACCACGATCTCTGATCACTGTTGGTGTTACAGACAGCTGTGTGAATCGAACCCCGATCTCTGATCACTGTTGGTGTTACGGACAGCAGTGTGAATCGAACCCCGATCTCTGATCACTGATGTTGTTACGGACAGTCGTGTGAATCGAACACCAATCTCTGATCACTGTTGGTGTTACAGACAGCTGTGTGAATGGAACCCTGATCTCTGATCACTGTTGGTGTTACAGACATCTGTGTGAATGGAACCCAGATCTCTGATCACTGTTCGTGTTATGGACAGCAGTGTGAATCGAACCCCGATCTTTGATCACTGTTGGTGTTCCAGACAGCTGTTTGAATGGAACCCCGATCTCTGATCACTGTTGGTGTTACGGACAGCACTTTGAATCGATCCCCGATCACTGATCTCTGTTGGTGTTGCGGACAGCAGTGTGAATCGAACACCAATCTCTGTTCACTGTTGGTGTTACAGACAGCTGTGTGAATCGAACACCAATCTCTGATCACTGTTGTTGTTACGGACAGCAGTGTGAATCGAACCCCGATCTCTGATCACTGTTGTTGTTACGGACAGCAGTGTGAATCGAACCCCGATCTCTGATTACTGTTGGTGCTACGGACAGCAGTGTGAATCGAACACCAATCTCTGATCACTGTTGGTGTTACAGACATCTGTGTGAATGGAACCCAGATCTCTGATCACTGTTCGTGTTATGGACAGCAGTGTGAATCGAACCCCGATCTTTGATCACTGTTGGTGTTCCAGACAGCTGTTTGAATGGAACCCCGAACTCTATTCACTGTTGGTGTTACGGACAGCACTTTGAATCGATCCCCGATCACTGATCTCTGTTGGTGTTGCGGACAGCAGTGTGAATGGAACCCCGATCTTTGATCTCTGTTGGTGTTAAGGACAGCTGTGTGAATCGAACACCAATCTCTGATCACTGTTATTGTTACGGACAGTAGTGTGAATCAAACCCCGATCTCTGATCACTGTTGTTGTTACGGACAGCAGTGTGAATCGAACCCCGATCTCTGATCACTGTTGGTCTAACGTACTTCAGTGTGAATCGAACCCCGATCTCTGATCACTGTTGGTGTTACGGACAGCAGTGTGAATGGAACCCCGATCTCTGATCACTGTTGGTGTTACGGACAGCACTTTGAATCGATCCCCGATCACTGATCTCTGTTGGTGTTGCGGACAGCAGTGTGAATCGAACACCAATCTATGATCACTGTTGGTGTTACAGACAGCTGTGTGAATCGAACACCAATCTCTGATCACTGTTGTTGTTACGGACAGCAGTGTGAATCGAACCCCGATCTCTGATCACTGTTGTTGTTACGGACAGCAGTGTGAATCGAACCCCGATCTCTGATTACTGTTGGTGCTACGGACAGCAGTGTGAATGGAACCCCGATCTCTGATCACTGTTGGTGTTACGGACAGCAGTGTGAATCGAACCCCGATCTCTGATCACTGCTGGTTTTATGGACAGCCGTGTGATTCGAACCCCGACCTCTGATCACTGTTGGTGTTACGGACAGCAGTGTAAATCGAACCCCGATCTCTGATCACTGTTGTTGTTACGGACAGCAGTGTGAATCGAACCCCGATCTCTGATCACTGTCGGTGTTACGGACAGCAGTGTGAATCGAACCCCGATCTCTGATCAGTGTTGGTGTTACGGACAGCAGTATGAATCGAACCCTGATCTCTGATCACTGTTGTTGTTACGGACAGAAGTGTGAATCGAACCCCGATCTCTGATCACTGTTGGTGTTGTGGACAGCAGTGTGAATCGAACACCAATCTCTGATCACTGTTGGTGTTACAGACATCTGTGTGAATGGAACCCAGATCTCTGATCACTGTTCGTGTTATGGACAGCAGTGTGAATCGAACCCCGATCTTTGATCACTGTTCGTGTTCCAGACAGCTGTTTGAATGGAACCCCGATCTCTGATCACTGTTGGTGTTGCGGACAGCAGTGTGAATCGAACACCAATCTCTGATCACTGTTGTTGTTACGGACAGCAGTGTGAATCGAACCCCGATCTCTGATCACTGTTGTTGTTACGGACAGCAGTGTGAATGGAACCCCGATCTCTGATCACTGTTGGTGTTACAGACATCTGTGTGAATGGAACCCAGATCTCTGATCACTGTTCGTGTTATGGACAGCAGTGTGAATCGAACCCCGATCATTGATCACTGTTGGTGTTCCAGACAGCTGTTTGAATGGAACCCCGATCTCTGATCACTGTTGGTGTTATGGACAGCAGTGTAAATCGAACCCCGATCTCTGATCACTGTTGGTGTTACAGACAGCTGAGTGAATGGAACCCTGATCTCTGATCACTGTTGTTGTTACGGACAGCAGTGTGAATAAAACCCTGATCTCTGATCACTGTTGGTGTTACAGACAGCTGTGTGAATGGAACCCCGATCTCTGATCACTGTTGGTGTTACGGAGAGCACTTTGAATCGATCCCCGATCACTGATCTCTGTTGGTGTTGCGGACAGCAGTGTGAATCGAACACCAATCTCTGATCACTGTTGTTTTACGGACAGCAGTGTGAATCGAACCCCGATCTCTGATCACTGTTGTTGTTACGGACAGCAGTGTGAATGGAACCCCGATCTCTGATCACTGTTGGTGTTACGGACAGCAGTGTGAATCGAACACCAATCTCTGATCACTGTTGGTGTTACAGACAGCTGAGTGAATGGAACCCTGATCTCTGATCACTGTTGTTGTTACGGACAGCAGTGTGAATAAAACCCTGATCTCTGATCACTGTTGGTGTTACAGACAGCTGTGTGAATGGAACCCCGATCTCTGATCACTGTTGGTGTTACGGAGAGCACTTTGAATCGATCCCCGATCACTGATCTCTGTTGGTGTTGCGGACAGCAGTGTGAATCGAACACCAATCTCTGATCACTGCTGGTGTTACAGACAGCTGTGTGAATCGAACACCAATCTCTGATCACTGTTGTTGTTACGGACAGCAGTGTGAATCGGACCCCGATCTCTGATCACTGTTGTTGTTCCGGACAGCAGTGTGAATCGAACCCCGATCTCTGATCTCTGTTGGTGTTACGGACAGCAGTGTGAATCGAACCCCCGATCTCTGATCACTGTTGTTACGGACAGCCATGTGAATGGAACCCCGATCTCTGATCACTGTTGGTGTTACGGACAGCACTTTGAATCGATCCCCGATCACTGATCTCTGTTGGTGTTGCGGACAGCAGTGTGAATCGAACACCAATCTCTGATCACTGTTGGTGTTACAGACAGCTGTGTAAATCGAACACCAATCTCTGATCACTGTTGTTGTTACGGACAGCAGTGTGAATCGAACCCCGATCTCTGATCATTGTTGTTGTTACGGACAGCAGTGTGAATCGAACCCCGATCTCTGATTACTGTTGGTGCTACGGACAGCTGTGTGAATGGAACCCCGATCTCTGATCACTGTTGGTGTTACGGACAGCAGTGTGAATCGAACCCCGATCTCTGTTCACTGTTGGTTTTATGGACAGCCGTGTGATTCGAACCCCGATCTCTGATCACTGTTGGTGTTACGGACAGCAGTGTAAATCGAACCCCGATCTCTGATCACTGTTGTTGTTACGGACAGCTGTGTGAATGGAACCCCGATCTCTGATCACTGTTGTTGTTACGGACAGCAGTGTGAATAAAACCCTGATCTCTGATCACTGATGGTGTTACAGACATCTGTGTGAATGGAACCCAGATCTCTGATCACTGTTCGTGTTATGGACAGCAGTGTGAATCGAACCCCGATCATTGATCACTGTTGGTGTTCCAGACAGCTGTTTGAATGGAACCCCGATCTCTGATCACTGTTGGTGTTATGGACAGCAGTGTAAATCGAACCCCGATCTCTGATCACTGTTGGTGTTACAGACAGCTGAGTGAATGGAACCCTGATCTCTGATCACTGTTGTTGTTACGGACAGCAGTGTGAATAAAACCCTGATCTCTGATCACTGTTGGTGTTACAGACAGCTGTGTGAATGGAACCCCGATCTCTGATCACTGTTGGTGTTACGGAGAGCACTTTGAATCGATCCCCGATCACTGATCTCTGTTGGTGTTGCGGACAGCAGTGTGAATCGAACACCAATCTCTGATCACTGCTGGTGTTACAGACAGCTGTGTGAATCGAACACCAATCTCTGATCACTGTTGTTGTTACGGACAGCAGTGTGAATCGGACCCCGATCTCTGATCACTGTTGTTGTTCCGGACAGCAGTGTGAATCGAACCCCGATCTCTGATCTCTGTTGGTGTTACGGACAGCAGTGTGAATCGAACCCCCGATCTCTGATCACTGTTGTTACGGACAGCCATGTGAATGGAACCCCGATCTCTGATCACTGTTGGTGTTACGGACAGCACTTTGAATCGATCCCCGATCACTGATCTCTGTTGGTGTTGCGGACAGCAGTGTGAATCGAACACCAATCTCTGATCACTGTTGGTGTTACAGACAGCTGTGTAAATCGAACACCAATCTCTGATCACTGTTGTTGTTACGGACAGCAGTGTGAATCGAACCCCGAACTTTGATCACTGTTGTTTTTACGGACAGCAGTGTGAATCGAACCCCGATCTCTGATTACTGTTGGTGCTACGGACAGCAGTGTGAATGGAACCCCGATCTCTGATCACTGTTGGTGTTACGGACAGCAGTGTGAATCGAACCCCGATCTCTGTTCACTGTTGGTTTTATGGACAGCCGTGTGATTCGAACCCCGATCTCTGATCACTGTTGGTGTTACGGACAGCAGTGTAAATCGAACCCCGATCTCTGATCACTGTTGTTGTTACGGACAGCTGTGTGAATGGAACCCCGATCTCTGATCACTGTTGTTGTTACGGACAGCAGTGTGAATAAAACCCTGATCTCTGATCACTGATGGTGTTACAGACATCTGTGTGAATGGAACCCAGATCTCTGATCACTGTTCGTGTTATGGACAGCAGTGTGAATCGAACCCCGATCTTTGATCACTGTTGGTGTTCCAGACAGCTGTTTGAATGGAACCCCGATCTCTGATCACTGTTGGTGTTATGGACAGCAGTGTAAATCGAACCCCGATCTCTGATCTCTGTTGGTGTTACGGACAGCTGTGTGAATGGAACCCCGATCTCTGATCACTGTTGCTGTTACGGACAGCAGTATGCATGGAACCCCGATCTCTGATCACTGTTGGTGTTACGGACAGCAGTGTGAATCGAACCCTGATCTCTGATCACTGTTGTTGTTACGGACAGAAGTGTGAATCGAACCCCGATATCTGATCACTGTTGGTGTTATGGACAGCAGTGTGAATCGAACACCAATCTCTGATCACTGTTGGTGTTACAGACATCTGTGTGAATGGAACCCAGATCTCTGATCACTGTTCGTGTTATGGACAGCAGTGTGAATCGAACCCCGATCTTTGATCACTGTTGGTGTTCCAGACAGCTGTTTGAATGGAACCCCGAACTCTATTCACTGTTGGTGTTACGGACAGCACTTTGAATCGATCCCCGATCACTGATCTCTGTTGGTGTTGCGGACAGCAGTGTGAATGGAACCGGGATCTTTGATCTCTGTTGGTGTTAAGGACAGCTGTGTGAATGGAACCCCGATCTCTGATCACTGTTATTGTTACGGACAGTAGTGTGAATCGAACCCCGATCTCTGATCACTGTTGTTGTTACGGACAGCAGTGTGAATCGAACCCCGATCTCTGATCACTGTTGGTCTTACGTACTTCAGTGTGAATCGAACCCCGATCTCTGATCACTGTTGGTGTTACGGACAGCAGTGTGAATGGAACCCCGATCTCTGATCACTGTTGGTGTTACGGACAGCACTTTGAATCGATCCCCGATCACTGATATCTGTTGGTGTTGCGGACAGCAGTGTGAATCGAACACCAATCTCTGATCACTGTTGGTGTTACAGACAGCTGTGTGAATCGAACATCAATCTCTGATCACTGTTGTTGTTACGGACAGCAGTGTGAACGAACCCCGATCTCTGATCACTGTTGTTGTTACGGACAGCAGTGTGAATCGAACCCCGATCTCTGATTACTGTTGGTGCTACGGACAGCAGTGTGAATGGAACCCCGATCTCTGATCACTGTTGGTGTTACGGACAGCAGTGTGAATCGAACCCCGATCTCTGATCACTGTTGGTTTTATGGACAGCCGTGTGATTCGAACCCCGATCTCTGATCACTGTTGGTGTTACGGACAGCAGTGTAAATCGAACCCCGATCTCTGATCACTGTTGTTGTTACGGACAGCAGTGTGAATCGAACCCCCGATCTCTGATCACTGTTGCTGTTACGGACAGCTGTATGCATGGAACCCCGATCTCTGATCACTGTTGGTGTTACAGACATCTGTGTGAATGGAACCCTGATCTCTGATCACTGTTGTTGTTACGGACAGAAGTGTGAATCGAACCCCGATCTCTGATCACTGTTGGTGTTGTGGACAGCAGTGTGAATCGAACCCCGATCTCTGATCACTGATGTTGTTACGGACAGCAGTGTGAATCGAACACCAATCTCTGATCACTGTTGGTGTTACAGACATCTGTGTGAATGGAACCCAGATCTCTGATCACTGTTCGTGTTATGGACAGCAGTGTGAATCGAACCCCGATCTTTGATCACTGTTGGTGTTCCAGACAGCTGTTAGAATGGAACCCCGATCTCTGATCACTGTTGGTGTTGCGGACAGCAGTGTGAATCGAACACCAATCTCTGATCACTGTTGTTGTTACGGACAGCAGTGTGAATCAAACCCCGATCTCTGATCACTGTTGTTGTTACGGACAGCAGTGTGAATGGAACCCCGATCTCTGATCACTGTTGGTGTTACGGACAGCAGTGTGAATCGAACACCAATCTCTGATCACTGTTGGTGTTACAGACAGCTGTGTGAATGGAACCCTGATCTCTGATCACTGTTGTTGTTACGGACAGCAGTGTGAATAAAACCCTGATCTCTGATCACTGTTGGTGTTACAGACAGCTGTGTGAATGGAATCCCGATCTCTGATCACTGTTGGTGTTACGGAGAGCACTTTGAATCGATCCCCGATCACTGATCTCTGTTGGTGTTGCGGACAGCAGTGTGAATCGAACACCAATCTCTGATCACTGCTGGTGTTACAGACAGCTGTGTGAATCGAACACCAATCTCTGATCACTGTTGTTGTTACGGACAGCAGTGTGAATCGGACCCCGATCTCTGATCACTGTTGTTGTTACGGACAGCAGTGTGAATCGAACCCTGATCTCTGATTACTGTTGGTGTTACGGACAGCAGTGTGAATCGAACCCCGATCTCTGATCACTGTTGTTGTTACGCAAAGCAGTGTGAATCGAACTCCGATCTCTGATCACTGTTGTTACGGACAGCAGTGTGAATGGAACCCCGATCTCTGATCAGTGTTGCTGTTACGGACAGCAGTGTGAATGGAACCCCGATCTCTGATCTCTGTTGGTGTTACGGACAGCTGTGTGAATGGAACCCCGATCTCTGATCACTGTTGGTTTTACAGACAGCAGTGTGAATCGAACCCCGATCTCTGATCACTGTTGGTGTTACGGACAGCAGTGTGAATCGAACCCCGATCTCTGATCAATTTTGGTGTTACCTAGAGCAGTGTGAATCAATCCCCGATCTCTGATCACTGTTGGCTTTATGGACAGCAGTGTGAAACAAATCTCGATCTCTGATCACTGTTGGTGTTACGGACATTAGTGTGAATGGAACCACGATCTCTGATCACTGTTGGTGTTACAGACAGCTGTGTGAATCGAACCCCGATCTCTGATCACTGTTGGTGTTACGGACAGCAGTGTGAATCGAACCCCGATCTCTGATCACTGATGTTGTTACGGACAGTCGTGTGAATCGAACACCAATCTCTGATCACTGTTGGTGTTACAGACAGCTGTGTGAATGGAACCCTGATCTCTGATCACTGTTGGTGTTACAGACATCTGTGTGAATGGAACCCAGATCTCTGATCACTGTTCGTGTTATGGACAGCAGTGTGAATCGAACCCCGATCTTTGATCACTGTTGGTGTTCCAGACAGCTGTTTGAATGGAACCCCGATCTCTGATCACTGTTGGTGTTACGGACAGCACTTTGAATCGATCCCCGATCACTGATCTCTGTTGTTGTTGCGGACAGCAGTGTGAATCGAACACCAATCTCTGATCACTGTTGGTGTTACAGACAGCTGTGTGAATCGAACACCAATCTCTGATCACTGTTGTTGTTACGGACAGCAGTGTGAATCGAACCCCGATCTCTGATCACTGTTGTTGTTACGGACAGCAGTGTGAATCGAACCCCGATCTCTGATTACTGTTGGTGCTACGGACAGCAGTGTGAATCGAACACCAATCTCTGATCACTGTTGGTGTTACAGACATCTGTGTGAATGGAACCCAGATCTCTGATCACTGTTCGTGTTATGGACAGCAGTGTGAATCGAACCCCGATCTTTGATCACTGTTGGTGTTCCAGACAGCTGTTTGAATGGAACCCCGAACTCTATTCACTGTTGGTGTTACGGACAGCACTTTGAATCGATCCCCGATCACTGATCTCTGTTGGTGTTGCGGACAGCAGTGTGAATGGAACCCCGATCTTTGATCTCTGTTGGTGTTAAGGACAGCTGTGTGAATCGAACACCAATCTCTGATCACTGTTATTGTTACGGACAGTAGTGTGAATCAAACCCCGATCTCTGATCACTGTTGTTGTTACGGACAGCAGTGTGAATCGAACCCCGATCTCTGATCACTGTTGGTCTAACGTACTTCAGTGTGAATCGAACCCCGATCTCTGATCACTGTTGGTGTTACGGACAGCAGTGTGAATGGAACCCCGATCTCTGATCACTGTTGGTGTAACGTACTTCAGTGTGAATCGAACCCCGATCTCTGATCACTGTTGGTGTTACGGACAGCAGTGTGAATGGAACCCCGATCTCTGATCACTGTTGGTGTTACGGACAGCACTTTGAATCGATCCCCGATCACTGATCTCTGTTGGTGTTGCGGACAGCAGTGTGAATCGAACACCAATCTATGATCACTGTTATTGTTACGGACAGTAGTGTGAATCAAACCCCGATCTCTGATCACTGTTGTTGTTACGGACAGCAGTGTGAATCGAACCCCGATCTCTGATCACTGTTGGTCTAACGTACTTCAGTGTGAATCGAACCCCGATCTCTGATCACTGTTGGTGTTACGGACAGCAGTGTGAATGGAACCCCGATCTCTGATCACTGTTGGTCTAACGTACTTCAGTGTGAATCGAACCCCGATCTCTGATCACTGTTGGTGTTACGGACAGCAGTGTGAATCGAACCCCGATCTCTGATCACTGTTGGTCTAACGTACTTCAGTGTGAATCGATCCCCGATCACTGATCTCTGTTGGTGTTGCGGACAGCAGTGTGAATCGAACACGAATCTATGATCACTGTTGGTGTTACAGACAGCTGTGTGAATCGAACACCAATCTCTGATCACTGTTGTTGTTACGGACAGCAGTGTGAATCGAACCCCGATCTCTGATCACTGTTGTTGTTACGGACAGCAGTGTGAATCGAACCCCGATCTCTGATTACTGTTGGTGCTACGGACAGCAGTGTGAATGGAACCCCGATCTCTGATCACTGTTGGTGTTACGGACAGCAGTGTGAATCGAACCCCGATCTCTGATCACTGCTGGTTTTATGGACAGCCGTGTGATTCGAACCCCGACCTCTGATCACTGTTGGTGTTACGGACAGCAGTGTAAATCGAACCCCGATCTCTGATCACTGTTGTTGTTACGGACAGCAGTGTGAATCGAACCCCGATCTCTGATCACTGTCGGTGTTACGGACAGCAGTGTGAATCGAACCCCGATCTCTGATCAGTGTTGGTGTTACGGACAGCAGTATGAATCGAACCCTGATCTCTGATCACTGTTGTTGTTACGGACAGAAGTGTGAATCGAACCCCGATCTCTGATCACAGTTGGTGTTGTGGACAGCAGTGTGAATCGAACCCCGATCTCTGATCACTGATGTTGTTACGGACAGCAGTGTGAATCGAACACCAATCTCTGATCACTGTTGGTGTTACAGACATCTGTGTGAATGGAACCCAGATCTCTGATCACTGTTCGTGTTATGGACAGCAGTGTGAATCGAACCCCGATCTTTGATCACTGTTGGTGTTCCAGACAGCTGTTTGAATGGAACCCCGATCTCTGATCACTGTTGGTGTTGCGGACAGCAGTGTGAATCGAACACCAATCTCTGATCACTGTTGTTTTACGGACAGCAGTGTGAATCGAACCCCGATCTCTGATCACTGTTGTTGTTACGGACAGCAGTGTGAATGGAACCCCGATCTCTGATCACTGTTGGTGTTACGGACAGCAGTGTGAATCGAACACCAATCTCTGATCACTGTTGGTGTTACAGACAGCTGAGTGAATGGAACCCTGATCTCTGATCACTGTTGTTGTTACGGACAGCAGTGTGAATAAAACCCTGATCTCTGATCACTGTTGGTGTTACAGACAGCTGTGTGAATGGAACCCCGATCTCTGATCACTGTTGGTGTTACGGAGAGCACTTTGAATCGATCCCCGATCACTGATCTCTGTTGGTGTTGCGGACAGCAGTGTGAATCGAACACCAATCTCTGATCACTGTTGTTTTACGGACAGCAGTGTGAATCGAACCCCGATCTCTGATCACTGTTGTTGTTACGGACAGCAGTGTGAATGGAACCCCGATCTCTGATCACTGTTGGTGTTACGGACAGCAGTGTGAATCGAACACCAATCTCTGATCACTGTTGGTGTTACAGACAGCTGAGTGAATGGAACCCTGATCTCTGATCACTGTTGTTGTTACGGACAGCAGTGTGAATAAAACCCTGATCTCTGATCACTGTTGGTGTTACAGACAGCTGTGTGAATGGAACCCCGATCTCTGATCACTGTTGGTGTTACGGAGAGCACTTTGAATCGATCCCCGATCACTGATCTCTGTTGGTGTTGCGGACAGCAGTGTGAATCGAACACCAATCTCTGATCACTGCTGGTGTTACAGACAGCTGTGTGAATCGAACACCAATCTCTGATCACTGTTGTTGTTACGGACAGCAGTGTGAATCGGACCCCGATCTCTGATCACTGTTGTTGTTCCGGACAGCAGTGTGAATCGAACCCCGATCTCTGATCTCTGTTGGTGTTACGGACAGCAGTGTGAATCGAACCCCCGATCTCTGATCACTGTTGTTACGGACAGCCATGTGAATGGAACCCCGATCTCTGATCACTGTTGGTGTTACGGACAGCACTTTGAATCGATCCCCGATCACTGATCTCTGTTGGTGTTGCGGACAGCAGTGTGAATCGAACACCAATCTCTGATCACTGTTGGTGTTACAGACAGCTGTGTAAATCGAACACCAATCTCTGATCACTGTTGTTGTTACGGACAGCAGTGTGAATCGAACCCCGATCTCTGATCATTGTTGTTGTTACGGACAGCAGTGTGAATCGAACCCCGATCTCTGATTACTGTTGGTGCTACGGACAGCTGTGTGAATGGAACCCCGATCTCTGATCACTGTTGGTGTTACGGACAGCAGTGTGAATCGAACCCCGATCTCTGTTCACTGTTGGTTTTATGGACAGCCGTGTGATTCGAACCCCGATCTCTGATCACTGTTGGTGTTACGGACAGCAGTGTAAATCGAACCCCGATCTCTGATCACTGTTGTTGTTACGGACAGCTGTGTGAATGGAACCCCGATCTCTGATCACTGTTGTTGTTACGGACAGCAGTGTGAATAAAACCCTGATCTCTGATCACTGATGGTGTTACAGACATCTGTGTGAATGGAACCCAGATCTCTGATCACTGTTCGTGTTATGGACAGCAGTGTGAATCGAACCCCGATCATTGATCACTGTTGGTGTTCCAGACAGCTGTTTGAATGGAACCCCGATCTCTGATCACTGTTGGTGTTATGGACAGCAGTGTAAATCGAACCCCGATCTCTGATCTCTGTTGGTGTTACGGACAGCTGTGTGAATGGAACCCCGATCTCTGATCACTGTTGCTGTTACGGACAGCAGTATGCATGGAACCCCGATCTCTGATCACTGTTGGTGTTACGGACAGCAGTGTGAATCGAACCCTGATCTCTGATCACTGTTGTTGTTACGGACAGAAGTGTGAATCGAACCCCGATATCTGATCACTGTTGGTGTTATGGACAGCAGTGTGAATCGAACACCAATCTCTGATCACTGTTGGTGTTACAGACATCTGTGTCAATGGAACCCAGATCTCTGATCACTGTTCGTGTTATGGACAGCAGTGTGAATCGAACCCCGATTTTTGATCACTGTTGGTGTTCCAGACAGCTGTTTGAATGGAACCCCGAACTCTATTCACTGTTGGTGTTACGGACAGCACTTTGAATCGATCCCCGATCACTGATCTCTGTTGGTGTTGCGGACAGCAGTGTGAATGGAACCGGGATCTTTGATCTCTGTTGGTGTTAAGGACAGCTGTGTGAATGGAACCCCGATCTCTGATCACTGTTATTGTTACGGACAGTAGTGTGAATCGAACCCCGATCTCTGATCACTGTTGTTGTTACGGACAGCAGTGTGAATCGAACCCCGATCTCTGATCACTGTTGGTCTTACGTACTTCAGTGTGAATCGAACCCCGATCTCTGATCACTGTTGGTGTTACGGACAGCAGTGTGAATGGAACCCCGATCTCTGATCACTGTTGGTGTTACGGACAGCACTTTGAATCGATCCCCGATCACTGATATCTGTTGGTGTTGCGGACAGCAGTGTGAATCGAACACCAATCTCTGATCACTGTTGGTGTTACAGACAGCTGTGTGAATCGAACATCAATCTCTGATCACTGTTGTTGTTACGGACAGCAGTGTGAATCGAACCCCGATCTCTGATCACTGTTGTTGTTACGGACAGCAGTGTGAATCGAACCCCGATCTCTGATTACTGTTGGTGCTACGGACAGCAGTGTGAATGGAACCCCGATCTCTGATCACTGTTGGTGTTACGGACAGCAGTGTGAATCGAACCCCGATCTCTGATCACTGTTGGTTTTATGGACAGCCGTATGATTCGAACCCCGATCTCTGATCACTGTTGGTGTTACGGACAGCAGTGTAAATCGAACCCCGATCTCTGATCACTGTTGTTGTTACGGACAGCAGTGTGAATCGAACCCCCGATCTCTGATCACTGTTGCTGTTACGGACAGCTGTATGCATGGAACCCCGATCTCTGATCACTGTTGGTGTTACAGACATCTGTGTGAATGGAACCCTGATCTCTGATCACTGTTGTTGTTACGGACAGAAGTGTGAATCGAACCCCGATCTCTGATCACTGTTGGTGTTGTGGACAGCAGTGTGAATCGAACCCCGATCTCTGATCACTGATGTTGTTACGGACAGCAGTGTGAATCGAACCCCGATCTCTGATCACTGATGTTGTTACGGACAGCAGTGTGAATGGAACCCCGATCTCTGATCACTGTTGGTGTTACGGAGAGCACTTTGAATCGATCCCCGATCACTGATCTCTGTTGGTGTTACGGACAGCAGTGTGAATCGAACACCAATCTCTGATCACTGTTGGTGTTCCAGACAGCTGTTAGAATGGAACCCCGATCTCTGATCACTGTTGGTGTTGCGGACAGCAGTGTGAATCGAACACCAATCTCTGATCACTGTTGTTGTTACGGACAGCAGTGTGAATCAAACCCCGATCTCTGATCACTGTTGTTGTTACGGACAGCAGTGTGAATGGAACCCCGATCTCTGATCACTGTTGGTGTTACGGACAGCAGTGTGAATCGAACACCAATCTCTGATCACTGTTGGTGTTACAGACAGCTGTGTGAATGGAACCCTGATCTCTGATCACTGTTGTTGTTACGGACAGCAGTGTGAATAAAACCCTGATCTCTGATCACTGTTGGTGTTACAGACAGCTGTGTGAATGGAATCCCGATCTCTGATCACTGTTGGTGTTACGGAGAGCACTTTGAATCGATCCCCGATCACTGATCTCTGTTGGTGTTGCGGACAGCAGTGTGAATCGAACACCAATCTCTGATCACTGCTGGTGTTACAGACAGCTGTGTGAATCGAACACCAATCTCTGATCACTGCTGTTGTTACGGACAGCAGTGTGAATCGGACCCCGATCTCTGATCACTGTTGTTGTTACGGACAGCAGTGTGAATCGAACCCTGATCTCTGATTACTGTTGGTGTTACGGACAGCAGTGTGAATCGAACCCCGATCTCTGATCACTGTTGTTGTTACGCAAAGCAGTGTGAATCGAACTCCGATCTCTGATCACTGTTGTTACGGACAGCAGTGTGAATGGAACCCCGATCTCTGATCAGTGTTGCTGTTACGGACAGCAGTGTGAATCGAACCCCGATCTCTGATCTCTGTTGGTGTTACGGACAGCTGTGTGAATGGAACCCCGATCTCTGATCACTGTTGGTTTTACAGACAGCAGTGTGAATCGAACCCCGATCTCTGATCACTGTTGTTGTTACGGACAGCAGTGTGAATCGAACCCCCGATCTCTGATCACTGTTGCTGTTACGGACAGCAGTATGCATGGAACCCCGATCTCTGATCACTGTTGGTGTTACAGACATCTGTGTGAATGGAACCCTGATCTCTGATCACTGTTCGTGTTATGGACAGCAGTGTGAATCGATCCCCGATCACTGATCTCTGTTGGTGTTGCGGACAGCAGTGTGAATCGAACACCAATCTCTGATCACTGTTGTTGTTACGGACAGCAGTGTGAATCGAACCCCGATCTCTGATCACTGTTGTTGTTACGGACAGCAGTGTGAATCGAACCCCGATCTCTGATTACTGTTGGTGCTACGGACAGCAGTGTGACTGGAACCCCGATCTCTGATCACTGTTGGTGTTACGGACAGCAGTGTGAATCGAACCCCGATCTCTGATCACTGTTGGTTTTATGGACAGCCGTGTGATTCGAACCCCGATCTCTGATCACTGTTGGTGTTACGGACAGCAGTGTAAATCGAACCCCGATCTCTGATCACTGTTGTTGTTACGGACAGCTGTGTGAATGGAACCCCAATCTCTGATCACTGTTGTTGTTACGGACAGCAGTGTGAATAAAACCCTGATCTCTGATCACTGTTGGTGTTACAGACATCTGTGTGAATGGAACCCAGATCTCTGATCACTGTTCGTGTTATGGACAGCAGTGTGAATCGAACCCCGATCTTTGATCACTGTTGGTGTTCCAGACAGCTGTTTGAATGGAACCCCGATCTCTGATCACTGTTGGTGTTACGGACAGCAGTGTAAATCGAACCCCGATCTCTGATCACTGTTGTTGTTACGGACAGCAGTGTGAATCGAACCCCGATCTCTGATCACTGTCGGTGTTACGGACAGCTGTGTGAATCGAACCCCGATCTCTGATCACTGTTGGTGTTACGGACAGCAGTGTGAATCGAACCCCGATCTCTGATCACTGTTGGTGTTACGGACAGCAGTGTGAATCGAACCCCGATCTCTGATCAATTTTGGTGTTACCTAGAGCAGTGTGAATCAATCCCCGATCTCTGATCACTGTTGGTTTTATGGACAGCAGTGTGAAACAAATCTCGATCTCTGATCACTGTTGGTGTTACGGACATTAGTGTGAATGCAACCACGATCTCTGATCACTGTTGGTGTTACAGACAGCTGTGTGAATCGAACCCCGATCTCTGATCACTGTTGGTGTTACGGACAGCAGTGTGAATCGAACCCCGATCTCTGATCACTGATGTTGTTACGGACAGTCGTGTGAATCGAACACCAATCTCTGATCACTGTTGGTGTTACAGACAGCTGTGTGAATGGAACCCTGATCTCTGATCACTGTTGGTGTTACAGACATCTGTGTGAATGGAACCCAGATCTCTGATCACTGTTCGTGTTATGGACAGCAGTGTGAATCGAACCCCGATCTTTGATCACTGTTGGTGTTCCAGACAGCTGTTTGAATGGAACCCCGATCTCTGATCACTGTTGGTGTTACGGACAGCACTTTGAATCGATCCCCGATCACTGATCTCTGTTGGTGTTGCGGACAGCAGTGTGAATCGAACACCAATCTCTGATCACTGTTGGTGTTACAGACATCTGTGTGAATGGAACCCAGATCTCTGATCACTGTTCGTGTTATGGACAGCAGTGTGAATCGAACCCCGATCTTTGATCACTGTTGGTGTTCCAGACAGCTGTTTGAATGGAACCCCGAACTCTATTCACTGTTGGTGTTACGGACAGCACTTTGAATCGATCCCCGATCACTGATCTCTGTTGGTGTTGCGGACAGCAGTGTGAATGGAACCCCGATCTTTGATCTCTGTTGGTGTTAAGGACAGCTGTGTGAATCGAACACCAATCTCTGATCACTGTTATTGTTACGGACAGTAGTGTGAATCAAACCCCGATCTCTGATCACTGTTGTTGTTACGGACAGCAGTGTGAATCGAACCCCGATCTCTGATCACTGTTGGTCTAACGTACATCAGTGTGAATCGAACCCCGATCTCTGATCACTGTTGGTGTTACGGACAGCAGTGTGAATGGAACCCCGATCTCTGATCACTGTTGGTGTTACGGACAGCACTTTGAATCGATCCCCGATCACTGATCTCTGTTGGTGTTGCGGACAGCAGTGTGAATCGAACACCAATCTATGATCACTGTTGGTGTTACAGACAGCTGTGTGAATCGAACACCAATCTCTGATCACTGTTGTTGTTACGGACAGCAGTGTGAATCGAACCCCGATCTCTGATCACTGTTGTTGTTACGGACAGCAGTGTGAATCGAACCCCGATCTCTGATTACTGTTGGTGCTACGGACAGCAGTGTGAATGGAACCCCGATCTCTGATCACTGTTGGTGTTACGGACAGCAGTGTGAATCGAACCCCGATCTCTGATCACTGCTGGTTTTATGGACAGCCGTGTGATTCGAACCCCGACCTCTGATCACTGTTGGTGTTACGGACAGCAGTGTAAATCGAACCCCGATCTCTGATCACTGTTGTTGTTACGGACAGCAGTGTGAATCGAACCCCGATCTCTGATCACTGTCGGTGTTACGGACAGCAGTGTGAATCGAACCCCGATCTCTGATCAGTGTTGGTGTTACGGACAGCAGTATGAATCGAACCCTGATCTCTGATCACTGTTGTTGTTACGGACAGAAGTGTGAATCGAACCCCGATCTCTGATCACTGTTGGTGTTGTGGACAGCAGTGTGAATCGAACCCCGATCTCTGATCACTGATGTTGTTACGGACAGCAGTGTGAATCGAACACCAATCTCTGATCACTGTTGGTGTTACAGACATCTGTGTGAATGGAACCCAGATCTCTGATCACTGTTCGTGTTATGGACAGCAGTGTGAATCGAACCCCGATCTTTGATCACTGTTGGTGTTCCAGACAGCTGTTTGAATGGAACCCCGATCTCTGATCACTGTTGGTGTTGCGGACAGCAGTGTGAATCGAACACCAATCTCTGATCACTGTTGTTGTTACGGACAGCAGTGTGAATCGAACCCCGATCTCTGATCACTGTTGTTGTTACGGACAGCAGTGTGAATGGAACCCCGATCTCTGATCACTGTTGGTGTTACGGACAGCAGTGTGAATCGAACACCAATCTCTGATCACTGTTGGTGTTACAGACAGCTGAGTGAATGGAACCCTGATCTCTGATCACTGTTGTTGTTACGGACAGCAGTGTGAATAAAACCCTGATCTCTGATCACTGTTGGTGTTACAGACAGCTGTGTGAATGGAACCCCGATCTCTGATCACAGTTGGTGTTACGGAGAGCACTTTGAATCGATCCCCGATCACTGATCTCTGTTGGTGTTGCGGACAGCAGTGTGAATCGAACACCAATCTCTGATCACTGCTGGTGTTACAGACAGCTGTGTGAATCGAACACCAATCTCTGATCACTGTTGTTGTTACGGACAGCAGTGTGAATCGGACCCCGATCTCTGATCACTGTTGTTGTTCCGGACAGCAGTGTGAATCGAACCCTGATCTCTGATTACTGTTGGTGTTACGGACAGCAGTGTGAATCGAACCCCGATCTCTGATCACTGTTGTTGTTACGGAAAGCAGTGTGAATCGAACTCCGATCTCTGATCACTGTTGTTACGGACAGCAGTGTGAATGGAACCCCGATCTCTGATCAGTGTTGCTGTTACGGACAGCAGTGTGAATCGAACCCCGATCTCTGATCTCTGTTGGTGTTACGGACAGCTGTGTGAATGGAACCCCGATCTCTGATCACTGTTGGTTTTACAGACAGCAGTGTGAATCGAACCCCGATCTCTGATCACTGTTGTTGTTACGGACAGCAGTGTGAATGGAACCCCGATCTCTGATCACTGTTGGTGTTACAGACATCTGTGTGAATGGAACCCAGATCTCTGATCACTGTTCGTGTTATGGACAGCAGTGTGAATCGAACCCCGATCTTTGATCACTGTTGGTGTTCCAGACAGCTGTTTGAATGGAACCCCGAACTCTGATCACTGTTGGTGTTACGGACAGCACTTTGAATCGATCCCCGATCACTGATCTCTGTTGGTGTTGCGGACAGCAGTGTGAATCGAACACCAATCTCTGATCACTGTTGGTGTTACAGACAGCTGTGTAAATCGAAGACCAATCTCTGATCACTGTTGTTGTTACGGACAGCAGTGTGAATCGAACCCCGATCTCTGATTAATGTTGGTGCTACGGACAGCAGTGTGAATGGAACCCCGATCTCTGATCACTGTTGGTGTTACGGACAGCAGTGTGAATCGAACCCCGATCTTTGATCACTGTTGGTGTTCCAGACAGCTGTTTGAATGGAACCCCGAACTCTGATCACTGTTGGTGTTACGGACAGCACTTTGAATCGATCCCCGATCACTGATCTCTGTTGGTGTTGCGGACAGCAGTGTGAATCGAACACCAATCTCTGATCACTGTTGGTGTTACAGACAGCTGTGTAAATCGAAGACCAATCTCTGATCACTGTTGTTGTTACGGACAGCAGTGTGAATCGAACCCCGATCTCTGATTACTGTTGGTGCTACGGACAGCAGTGTGAATGGAACCCCGATCTCTGATCACTGTTGGTGTTACGGACAGCAGTGTGAATCGAACCCCGATCTCTGATTACTGTTGGTGCTACGGACAGCAGTGTGACTGGAACCCCGATCTCTGATCACTGTTGGTGTTACGGACAGCAGTGTGAATCGAACCCCGATCTCTGATCACTGTTGGTTTTATGGACAGCCGTGTGATTCGAACCCCGATCTCTGATCACTGTTGGTGTTACGGACAGCAGTGTAAATCGAACCCCGATCTCTGATCACTGTTGTTGTTACGGACAGCTGTGTGAATGGAACCCCGATCTCTGATCACTGTTGTTGTTACGGACAGCAGTGTGAATAAAACCCTGATCTCTGATCACTGTTGGTGTTACAGACATCTGTGTGAATGGAACCCAGATCTCTGATCACTGTTCGTGTTATGGACAGCAGTGTGAATCGAACCCCGATCTCTGATCACTGTTGGTGTTCCAGACAGCTGTTTGAATGGAACCCCGATCTCTGATCACTGTTGGTGTTACGGACAGCAGTGTAAATCGAACCCCGATCTCTGATCACTGTTGTTGTTACGGACAGCAGTGTGAATCGAACCCCGATCTCTGATCACTGTCGGTGTTACGGACAGCTGTGTGAATCGAACCCCGATCTCTGATCACTGTTGGTGTTACGGACAGCAGTGTGAATCGAACCCCGATCTCTGATCACTGTTGGTGTTACGGACAGCAGTGTGAATCGAACCCCGATCTCTGATCAATTTTGGTGTTACCTAGAGCAGTGTGAATCAATCCCCGATCTCTGATCACTGTTGGTTTTATGGACAGCAGTGTGAAACAAATCTCGATCTCTGATCACTGTTGGTGTTACGGACATTAGTGTGAATGCAACCACGATCTCTGATCACTGTTGGTGTTACAGACAGCTGTGTGAATCGAACCCCGATCTCTGATCACTGTTGGTGTTACGGACAGCAGTGTGAATCGAACCCCGATCTCTGATCACTGATGTTGTTACGGACAGTCGTGTGAATCGAACACCAATCTCTGATCACTGTTGGTGTTACAGACAGCTGTGTGAATGGAACCCTGATCTCTGATCACTGTTGGTGTTACAGACATCTGTGTGAATGGAACCCAGATCTCTGATCACTGTTCGTGTTATGGACAGCAGTGTGAATCGAACCCCGATCTTTGATCACTGTTGGTGTTCCAGACAGCTGTTTGAATGGAACCCCGATCTCTGATCACTGTTGGTGTTACGGACAGCACTTTGAATCGATCCCCGATCACTGATCTCTGTTGGTGTTGCGGACAGCAGTGTGAATCGAACACCAATCTCTGATCACTGTTGGTGTTACAGACATCTGTGTGAATGGAACCCAGATCTCTGATCACTGTTCGTGTTATGGACAGCAGTGTGAATCGAACCCCGATCTTTGATCACTGTTGGTGTTCCAGACAGCTGTTTGAATGGAACCCCGAACTCTATTCACTGTTGGTGTTACGGACAGCACTTTGAATCGATCCCCGATCACTGATCTCTGTTGGTGTTGCGGACAGCAGTGTGAATGGAACCCCGATCTTTGATCTCTGTTGGTGTTAAGGACAGCTGTGTGAATCGAACACCAATCTCTGATCACTGTTATTGTTACGGACAGTAGTGTGAATCAAACCCCGATCTCTGATCACTGTTGTTGTTACGGACAGCAGTGTGAATCGAACCCCGATCTCTGATCACTGTTGGCCTAACGTACATCAGTGTGAATCGAACCCCGATCTCTGATCACTGTTGGTGTTACGGACAGCAGTGTGAATGGAACCCCGATCTCTGATCACTGTTGGTGTTACGGACAGCACTTTGAATCGATCCCCGATCACTGATCTCTGTTGGTGTTGCGGACAGCAGTGTGAATCGAACACCAATCTATGATCACTGTTGGTGTTACAGACAGCTGTGTGAATCGAACACCAATCTCTGATCACTGTTGTTGTTACGGACAGCAGTGTGAATCGAACCCCGATCTCTGATCACTGTTGTTGTTACGGACAGCAGTGTGAATCGAACCCCGATCTCTGATTACTGTTGGTGCTACGGACAGCAGTGTGAATGGAACCCCGATCTCTGATCACTGTTGGTGTTACGGACAGCAGTGTGAATCGAACCCCGATCTCTGATCACTGCTGGTTTTATGGACAGCCGTGTGATTCGAACCCCGACCTCTGATCACTGTTGGTGTTACGGACAGCAGTGTAAATCGAACCCCGATCTCTGATCACTGTTGTTGTTACGGACAGCAGTGTGAATCGAACCCCGATCTCTGATCACTGTCGGTGTTACGGACAGCAGTGTGAATCGAACCCCGATCTCTGATCAGTGTTGGTGTTACGGACAGCAGTATGAATCGAACCCTGATCTCTGATCACTGTTGTTGTTACGGACAGAAGTGTGAATCGAACCCCGATCTCTGATCACTGATGTTGTTACGGACAGCAGTGTGAATCGAACACCAATCTCTGATCACTGTTGGTGTTACAGACATCTGTGTGAATGGAACCCAGATCTCTGATCACTGTTCGTGTTATGGACAGCAGTGTGAATCGAACCCCGATCTTTGATCACTGTTGGTGTTCCAGACAGCTGTTTGAATGGAACCCCGATCTCTGATCACTGTTGGTGTTGCGGACAGCAGTGTGAATCGAACACCAATCTCTGATCACTGTTGTTGTTACGGACAGCAGTGTGAATCGAACCCCGATCTCTGATCACTGTTGTTGTTACGGACAGCAGTGTGAATGGAACCCCGATCTCTGATCACTGTTGGTGTTACGGACAGCAGTGTGAATCGAACACCAATCTCTGATCACTGTTGGTGTTACAGACAGCTGAGTGAATGGAACCCTGATCTCTGATCACTGTTGTTGTTACGGACAGCAGTGTGAATAAAACCCTGATCTCTGATCACTGTTGGTGTTACAGACAGCTGTGTGAATGGAACCCCGATCTCTGATCACAGTTGGTGTTACGGAGAGCACTTTGAATCGATCCCCGATCACTGATCTCTGTTGGTGTTGCGGACAGCAGTGTGAATCGAACACCAATCTCTGATCACTGCTGGTGTTACAGACAGCTGTGTGAATCGAACACCAATCTCTGATCACTGTTGTTGTTACGGACAGCAGTGTGAATCGGACCCCGATCTCTGATCACTGTTG
This sequence comes from Hemitrygon akajei, assembly GCF_048418815.1. Taxonomy (NCBI): domain Eukaryota; kingdom Metazoa; phylum Chordata; class Chondrichthyes; order Myliobatiformes; family Dasyatidae; genus Hemitrygon; species Hemitrygon akajei. The sequence continues at coordinate 109,056,212 of NC_133133.1, read as the reverse complement.
TTGTTCCGGACAGCAGTGTGAATCGAACCCTGATCTCTGATTACTGTTGGTGTTACGGACAGCAGTGTGAATCGAACCCCGATCTCTGATCACTGTTGTTGTTACGGAAAGCAGTGTGAATCGAACTCCGATCTCTGATCACTGTTGTTACGGACAGCAGTGTGAATGGAACCCCGATCTCTGATCAGTGTTGCTGTTACGGACAGCAGTGTGAATCGAACCCCGATCTCTGATCTCTGTTGGTGTTACGGACAGCTGTGTGAATGGAACCCCGATCTCTGATCACTGTTGGTTTTACAGACAGCAGTGTGAATCGAACCCCGATCTCTGATCACTGTTGTTGTTACGGACAGCAGTGTGAATCGAACCCCCGATCTCTGATCACTGTTGCTGTTACGGACAGCAGTATGCATGGAACCCCGATCTCTGATCACTGTTGGTGTTACAGACATCTGTGTGAATGGAACCCAGATCTCTGATCACTGTTCGTGTTATGGACAGCAGTGTGAATCGAACCCCGATCTTTGATCACTGTTGGTGTTCCAGACAGCTGTTTGAATGGAACCCCGAACTCTGATCACTGTTGGTGTTACGGACAGCACTTTGAATCGATCCCCGATCACTGATCTCTGTTGGTGTTGCGGACAGCAGTGTGAATCGAACACCAATCTCTGATCACTGTTGGTGTTACAGACAGCTGTGTAAATCGAAGACCAATCTCTGATCACTGTTGTTGTTACGGACAGCAGTGTGAATCGAACCCCGATCTCTGATTAATGTTGGTGCTACGGACAGCAGTGTGAATGGAACCCCGATCTCTGATCACTGTTGGTGTTACGGACAGCAGTGTGAATCGAACCCCGATCTTTGATCACTGTTGGTGTTCCAGACAGCTGTTTGAATGGAACCCCGAACTCTGATCACTGTTGGTGTTACGGACAGCACTTTGAATCGATCCCCGATCACTGATCTCTGTTGGTGTTGCGGACAGCAGTGTGAATCGAACACCAATCTCTGATCACTGTTGGTGTTACAGACAGCTGTGTAAATCGAAGACCAATCTCTGATCACTGTTGTTGTTACGGACAGCAGTGTGAATCGAACCCCGATCTCTGATTACTGTTGGTGCTACGGACAGCAGTGTGAATTGAACCCCGATCTCTGATCACTGTTGGTGTTACGGACAGCAGTGTGAATCGAACCCCGATCTCTGATCACTGTTGGTTTTATGGACAGCCGTGTGATTCGAACCCTGATCTCTGATCACTGTTGGTGTTACGGACAGCAGTGTAAATCGAACCCCGATCTCTGATCACTGTTGTTGTTACGGACAGCTGTGTGAATGGAACCCCGATCTCTGATCACTGTTGTTGTTACGGACAGCAGTGTGAATAAAACCCTGATCTCTGATCACTGTTGGTGTTACAGACATCTGTGTGAATGGAACCCAGATCTCTGATCACTGTTCGTGTTATGGACAGCAGTGTGAATCGAACCCCGATCTTTGATCATTGTTGGTGTTCCAGACAGCTGTTTGAATGGAACCCCGATCTCTGATCACTGTTGGTGTTATGGACAGCAGTGTAAATCGAACCCCGATCTCTGATCTCTGTTGGTGTTACGGACAGCTGTGTGAATGGAACCCCGATCTCTGATCACTGTTGGTTTTACAGACAGCAGTGTGAATCGAACCCCGATCTCTGATCACTGTTGTTGTTACGGACAGCAGTGTGAATCGAACCCCCGATCTCTGATCACTGTTGCTGTTACGGACAGCAGTATGCATGGAACCCCGATCTCTGATCACTGTTGGTGTTACGGACAGCAGTGTGAATCGAACCCTGATCTCTGATCACTGTTGTTGTTACGGACAGAAGTGTGAATCGAACCCCGATATCTGATCACTGTTGGTGTTATGGACAGCAGTGTGAATCGAACACCAATCTCTGATCACTGTTGGTGTTACAGACATCTGTGTGAATGGAACCCAGATCTCTGATCACTGTTCGTGTTATGGACAGCAGAGTGAATCGAACCCCGATCTTTGATCACTGTTGGTGTTCCAGACAGCTGTTTGAATGGAACCCCGGACTCTATTCACTGTTGTTGTTACGGACAGCACTTTGAATCGATCCCCGATCACTGATCTCTGTTGGTGTTGCGGACAGCAGTGTGAATGGAACCCCGATTTTTGATCTCTGTTGGTGTTAAGGACAGCTGTGTGAATGGAACCCCGATCTCTGATCACTGTTATTGTTACGGACAGTAGTTTGAATCGAACCCCGATCTCTGATCACTGTTGTTGTTACGGACAGCAGTGTGAATCGAACCCCGATCTCTGATGACTGTTGGTCTTACGTACTTCAGTGTGAATCGAACCCCGATCTCTGATCACTGTTGGTGTTACGGACAGCAGTGTGAATGGAACCCCGATCTCTGATCACTGTTGGTGTTACGGACAGCACTTTGAATCGATCCCCGATCACTGATCTCTGTTGGTGTTGCGGACAGCAGTGTGAATCGAACACCAATCTCTGATCACTGTTGGTGTTACAGACAGCTGTGTGAATCGAACACCAATCTCTGATCACTGTTGTTGTTACGGACAGCAGTGTGAATCGAACCCCGATCTCTGATCACTGTTGTTGTTACGGACAGCAGTGTGAATCGAACCCCGATCTCTGATTACTGTTGGTGCTACGGACAGCAGTGTGAATGGAACCCCGATCTCTGATCACTGTTGGTGTTACGGACAGCAGTGTGAATCGAACCCCGATCTCTGATCACTGTTGGTTTTATGGACAGCCGTGTGATTCGAACCCCGATCTCTGATCACTGTTGGTGTTACGGACAGCAGTGTAAATCGAACCCCGATCTCTGATCACTGTTGTTGTTACGGACAGCAGTGTGAATCGAACCCCGATCTCTGATCACTGTCGGTGTTACGGACAGCTGTGTGAATCGAACCCCGATCTCTGATCAGTGTTGGTGTTACTGACAGCAGTGTGAATCGAACCCTGATCTCTGATTACTGTTTGTGTTACGGACAGCAGTGTGAATCAAACCCCGATCTCTGATCACTGTTGTTGTTACGGAAAGCAGTGTGAATCGAACTCCGATCTCTGATCACTGTTGTTACGGACAGCAGTGTGAATGGAACCCCGATCTCTGATCAGTGTTGCTGTTATGGACAGCAGTGTAAATTGAACCCCGATCTCTGATCTCTGTTGGTGTTACGGACAGCTGTGTGAATGGAACCCCGATCTCTGATCACTGTTGGTTTTACAGACAGCAGTGTGAATCGAACCCCGATCTCTGATCACTGTTGTTGTTACGGACAGCAGTGTGAATCGAACCCCCGATCTCTGATCACTGTTGCTGTTACGGACAGCAGTATGCATGGAACCCCGATCTCTGATCACTGTTGGTGTTACGGACAGCAGTGTGAATCGAACCCCGATATCTGATCACTGTTGGTGTTACGGACAGCAGTGTGAATCGAACCCCGATCTCAGATCACTGATGTTGTTACTGACAGCAGTGTGAATCGAACACCAATCTCTGATCACTGTTGGTGTTACAGACATCTGTGTGAATGGAACCCTGATCTCTGATCACTGTTCGTGTTATGGACAGCAGTGTGAATCGAACCCCGATCTTTGATCACTGTTGGTGTTCCAGACAGCTGTTTGAATGGAACCCCGAACTCTGATCACTGTTGGTGTTACGGACAGCACTTTGAATCGATCCCCGATCACTGATCTCTGTTGGTGTTGCGGACAGCAGTGTGAATCGAACACCAATCTCTGATCACTGTTGGTGTTACAGACAGCTGTGTGAATCGAACACCAATCTCTGATCACTGTTGTTGTTACGGACAGCAGTGTGAATCGAACCCCGATCTCTGATCACTGTTGTTGTTACGGACAGCAGTGTGAATCGAACCCCGATCTCTGATTACTGTTGGTGCTACGGACAGCAGTGTGACTGGAACCCCGATCTCTGATCACTGTTGGTGTTACGGACAGCAGTGTGAATCGAACCCCGATCTCTGATCACTGTTGGTTTTATGGACAGCCGTGTGATTCGAACCCCGATCTCTGATCACTGTTGGTGTTACGGACAGCAGTGTAAATCGAACCCCGATCTCTGATCACTGTTGTTGTTACGGACAGCTGTGTGAATGGAACCCCGATCTCTGATCACTGTTGTTGTTACGGACAGCAGTGTGAATAAAACCCTGATCTCTGATCACTGTTGGTGTTACAGACATCTGTGTGAATGGAACCCAGATCTCAGATCACTGTTCGTGTTATGGACAGCAGTGTGAATCGAACCCCGATCTTTGATCACTGTTGGTGTTCCAGACAGCTGTTTGAATGGAACCCCGATCTCTGATCACTGTTGGTGTTACGGACAGCAGTGTAAATCGAACCCCGATCTCTGATCACTGTTGTTGTTACGGACAGCAGTGTGAATCGAACCCCGATCTCTGATCACTGTCGGTGTTACGGACAGCTGTGTGAATCGAACCCCGATCTCTGATCACTGTTGGTGTTACGGACAGCAGTGTGAATCGAACCCCGATCTCTGATCACTGTTGGTGTTACGGACAGCAGTGTGAATCGAACCCCGATCTCTGATCAATTTTGGTGTTACCTAGAGCAGTGTGAATCAATCCCCGATCTCTGATCACTGTTGGTTTTATGGACAGCAGTGTGAATCGAACCCCGATCTCTGATCAGTGTTGGTGTTACTGACAGCAGTGTGAATCGAACACCGATCTCTGATCACTCTTGTTGTTACGGACAGCAGTGTGAATCGGACCCCGATCTCTGATCACTGTTGTTGTTACGGACAGCAGTGTGAATCGAACCCTGATCTCTGATTACTGTTTGTGTTACGGACAGCAGTGTGAATCGAACCCCGATCTCTGATCACTGTTGTTGTTACGGAAAGCAGTGTGAATCGAACTCCGATCTCTGATCACTGTTGTTACGGACAGCAGTGTGAATGGAACCCCGATCTCTGATCAGTGTTGCTGTTATGGACAGCAGTGTAAATTGAACCCCGATCTCTGATCTCTGTTGGTGTTACGGACAGCTGTGTGAATGGAACCCCGATCTCTGATCACTGTTGGTTTTACAGACAGCAGTGTGAATCGAACCCCGATCTCTGATCACTGTTGTTTTTACGGACAGCAGTGTGAATCGAACCCCCGATCTCTGATCACTGTTGCTGTTACGGACAGCAGTATGCATGGAACCCCGATCTCTGATCACTGTTGGTGTTACGGACAGCAGTGTGAATCGAACCCCGATATCTGATCACTGTTGGTGTTACGGACAGCAGTGTGAATCGAACCCCGATCTCAGATCACTGATGTTGTTACTGACAGCAGTGTGAATCGAACACCAATCTCTGATCACTGTTGGTGTTACAGACATCTGTGTGAATGGAACCCTGATCTCTGATCACTGTTCGTGTTATGGACAGCAGTGTGAATCGAACCCCGATCTTTGATCACTGTTGGTGTTCCAGACAGCTGTTTGAATGGAACCCCGAACTCTGATCACTGTTGGTGTTACGGACAGCACTTTGAATCGATCCCCGATCACTGATCTCTGTTGGTGTTGCGGACAGCAGTGTGAATCGAACACCAATCTCTGATCACTGTTGGTGTTACAGACAGCTGTGTGAATCGAACACCAATCTCTGATCACTGTTGTTGTTACGGACAGCAGTGTGAATCGAACCCCGATCTCTGATCACTGTTGTTGTTACGGACAGCAGTGTGAATCGAACCCCGATCTCTGATTACTGTTGGTGCTACGGACAGCAGTGTGACTGGAACCCCGATCTCTGATCACTGTTGGTGTTACGGACAGCAGTGTGAATCGAACCCCGATCTCTGATCACTGTTGGTTTTATGGACAGCCGTGTGATTCGAACCCCGATCTCTGATCACTGTTGGTGTTACGGACAGCAGTGTAAATCGAACCCCGATCTCTGATCACTGTTGTTGTTACGGACAGCTGTGTGAATGGAACCCCGATCTCTGATCACTGTTGTTGTTACGGACAGCAGTGTGAATAAAACCCTGATCTCTGATCACTGTTGGTGTTACAGACATCTGTGTGAATGGAACCCAGATCTCTGATCACTGTTCGTGTTATGGACAGCAGTGTGAATCGAACCCCGATCTTTGATCACTGTTGGTGTTCCAGACAGCTGTTTGAATGGAACCCCGATCTCTGATCACTGTTGGTGTTACGGACAGCAGTGTAAATCGAACCCCGATCTCTGATCACTGTTGTTGTTACGGACAGCAGTGTGAATCGAACCCCGATCTCTGATCACTGTCGGTGTTACGGACAGCTGTGTGAATCGAACCCCGATCTCTGATCACTGTTGGTGTTACGGACAGCAGTGTGAATCGAACCCCGATCTCTGATCACTGTTGGTGTTACGGACAGCAGTGTGAATCGAACCCCGATCTCTGATCAATTTTGGTGTTACCTAGAGCAGTGTGAATCAATCCCCGATCTCTGATCACTGTTGGTTTTATGGACAGCAGTGTGAAACAAATCTCGATCTCTGATCACTGTTGGTGTTACGGACATTAGTGTGAATGGAACCACGATCTCTGATCACTGTTGGTGTTACAGACAGCTGTGTGAATCGAACCCCGATCTCTGATCACTGATGTTGTTACGGACAGTCGTGTGAATCGAACACCAATCTCTGATCACTGTTGGTGTTACAGACAGCTGTGTGAATGGAACCCTGATCTCTGATCACTGTTGGTGTTACAGACATCTGTGTGAATGGAACCCAGATCTCTGATCACTGTTCGTGTTATGGACAGCAGTGTGAATCGAACCCCGATCTTTGATCACTGTTGGTGTTCCAGACAGCTGTTTGAATGGAACCCCGATCTCTGATCACTGTTGGTGTTACGGACAGCACTTTGAATCGATCCCCGATCACTGATCTCTGTTGGTGTTGCGGACAGCAGTGTGAATCGAACACCAATCTATGATCACTGTTGGTGTTACAGACAGCTGTGTGAATCGAACACCAATCTCTGATCACTGTTGTTGTTACGGACAGCAGTGTGAATCGAACCCCGATCTCTGATCACTGTTGTTGTTACGGACAGCAGTGTGAATCGAACCCCGATCTCTGATTACTGTTGGTGCTACGGACAGCAGTGTGAATCGAACACCAATCTCTGATCACTGTTGGTGTTACAGACATCTGTGTGAATGGAACCCAGATCTCTGATCACTGTTCGTGTTATGGACAGCAGTGTGAATCGAACCCCGATCTTTGATCACTGTTGGTGTTCCAGACAGCTGTTTGAATGGAACCCCGATCTCTGATCACTGTTGGTGTTACGGACAGCACTTTGAATCGATCCCCGATCACTGATCTCTGTTGGTGTTGCGGACAGCAGTGTGAATGGAACCCCGATCTTTGATCTCTGTTGGTGTTAAGGACAGCTGTGTGAATCGAACACCAATCTCTGATCACTGTTATTGTTACGGACAGTAGTGTGAATCAAACCCCGATCTCTGATCACTGTTGTTGTTACGGACAGCAGTGTGAATCGAACCCCGATCTCTGATCACTGTTGGTCTAACGTACTTCAGTGTGAATCGAACCCCGATCTCTGATCACTGTTGGTGTTACGGACAGCAGTGTGAATGGAACCCCGATCTCTGATCACTGTTGGTGTTACGGACAGCAGTTTGAATCGATCCCCGATCACTGATCTCTGTTGGTGTTGCGGACAGCAGTGTGAATCGAACACCAATCTATGATCACTGTTGGTGTTACAGACAGCTGTGTGAATCGAACACCAATCTCTGATCACTGTTGTTGTTATGGACAGCAGTGTGAATCGAACCCCGATCTCTGATCACTGTTGTTGTTACGGACAGCAGTGTGAATCGAACCCCGATCTCTGATTACTGTTGGTGCTACGGACAGCAGTGTGAATGGAACCCCGATCTCTGATCACTGTTGGTGTTACGGACAGCAGTGTGAATCGAACCCCGATCTCTGATCACTGCTGGTTTTATGGACAGCCGTGTGATTCGAACCCCGACCTCTGATCACTGTTGGTGTTACGGACAGCAGTGTAAATCGAACCCCGATCTCTGATCACTGTTGTTGTTACGGACAGCAGTGTGAATCGAACCCCGATCTCTGATCACTGTCGGTGTTACGGACAGCAGTGTGAATCGAACCCCGATCTCTGATCAGTGTTGGTGTTACGGACAGCAGTATGAATCGAACCCTGATCTCTGATCACTGTTGTTGTTACGGACAGAAGTGTGAATCGAACCCCGATCTCTGATCACTGTTGGTGTTGTGGACAGCAGTGTGAATCGAACCCCGATCTCTGATCACTGATGTTGTTACGGACAGCAGTGTGAATCGAACACCAATCTCTGATCACTGTTGGTGTTACAGACATCTGTGTGAATGGAACCCAGATCTCTGATCACTGTTCGTGTTATGGACAGCAGTGTGAATCGAACCCCGATCTTTGATCACTGTTGGTGTTCCAGACAGCTGTTTGAATGGAACCCCGATCTCTGATCACTGTTGGTGTTGCGGACAGCAGTGTGAATCGAACACCAATCTCTGATCACTGTTGTTGTTACGGACAGCAGTGTGAATCGAACCCCGATCTCTGATCACTGTTGTTGTTACGGACAGCAGTGTGAATGGAACCCCGATCTCTGATCACTGTTGGTGTTACGGACAGCAGTGTGAATCGAACACCAATCTCTGATCACTGTTGGTGTTACAGACAGCTGAGTGAATGGAACCCTGATCTCTGATCACTGTTGTTGTTACGGACAGCAGTGTGAATAAAACCCTGATCTCTGATCACTGTTGGTGTTACAGACAGCTGTGTGAATGGAACCCCGATCTCTGATCACTGTTGGTGTTACGGAGAGCACTTTGAATCGATCCCCGATCACTGATCTCTGTTGGTGTTGCGGACAGCAGTGTGAATCGAACGCCAATCTCTGATCACTGCTGGTGTTACAGACAGCTGTGTGAATCGAACACCAATCTCTGATCACTGTTGTTGTTACGGACAGCAGTGTGAATCGGACCCCGATCTCTGATCACTGTTGTTGTTCCGGACAGCAGTGTGAATCGAACCCTGATCTCTGATTACTGTTGGTGTTACGGACAGCAGTGTGAATCGAACCCCGATCTCTGATCACTGTTGTTGTTACGGAAAGCAGTGTGAATCGAACTCCGATCTCTGATCACTGTTGTTACGGACAGCAGTGTGAATGGAACCCCGATCTCTGATCAGTGTTGCTGTTACGGACAGCAGTGTGAATCGAACCCCGATCTCTGATCTCTGTTGGTGTTACGGACAGCTGTGTGAATGGAACCCCGATCTCTGATCACTGTTGGTTTTACAGACAGCAGTGTGAATCGAACCCCGATCTCTGATCACTGTTGTTGTTACGGACAGCAGTGTGAATCGAACCCCCGATCTCTGATCACTGTTGCTGTTACAGACAGCAGTATGCATGGAACCCCGATCTCTGATCACTGTTGGTGTTACAGACATCTGTGTGAATGGAACCCAGATCTCTGATCACTGTTCGTGTTATGGACAGCAGTGTGAATCGAACCCCGATCTTTGATCACTGTTGGTGTTCCAGACAGCTGTTTGAATGGAACCCCGAACTCTGATCACTGTTGGTGTTACGGACAGCACTTTGAATCGATCCCCGATCACTGATCTCTGTTGGTGTTGCGGACAGCAGTGTGAATCGAACACCAATCTCTGATCACTGTTGGTGTTACAGACAGCTGTGTAAATCGAAGACCAATCTCTGATCACTGTTGTTGTTACGGACAGCAGTGTGAATCGAACCCCGATCTCTGATTACTGTTGGTGCTACGGACAGCAGTGTGAATGGAACCCCGATCTCTGATCACTGTTGGTGTTACGGACAGCAGTGTGAATCGAACCCCGATCTTTGATCACTGTTGGTGTTCCAGACAGCTGTTTGAATGGAACCCCGAACTCTGATCACTGTTGGTGTTACGGACAGCACTTTGAATCGATCCCCGATCACTGATCTCTGTTGGTGTTGCGGACAGCAGTGTGAATCGAACACCAATCTCTGATCACTGTTGGTGTTACAGACATCTGTGTAAATCGAAGACCAATCTCTGATCACTGTTGTTGTTACGGACAGCAGTGTGAATCGAACCCCGATCTCTGATTACTGTTGGTGCTACGGACAGCAGTGTGAATGGAACCCCGATCTCTGATCACTGTTGGTGTTACGGACAGCCGTGTGAATCGAACCCCGATCTCTGATCACTGTTGGTTTTATGGACAGCCGTGTGATTCGAACCCTGATCTCTGATCACTGTTGGTGTTACGGACAGCAGTGTAAATCGAACCCCGATCTCTGATCACTGTTGTTGTTACGGACAGCTGTGTGAATGGAACCCCGATCTCTGATCACTGTTGTTGTTACGGACAGCAGTGTGAATAAAACCCTGATCTCTGATCACTGTTGGTGTTACAGACATCTGTGTGAATGGAACCCAGATCTCTGATCACTGTTCGTGTTATGGACAGCAGTGTGAATCGAACCCCGATCTTTGATCATTGTTGGTGTTCCAGACAGCTGTTTGAATGGAACCCCGATCTCTGATCACTGTTGGTGTTATGGACAGCAGTGTAAATCGAACCCCGATCTCTGATCTCTGTTGGTGTTACGGACAGCTGTGTGAATGGAACCCCGATCTCTGATCACTGTTGGTTTTACAGACAGCAGTGTGAATCGAACCCCGATCTCTGATCACTGTTGTTGTTACGGACAGCAGTGTGAATCGAACCCCCGATCTCTGATCACTGTTGCTGTTACGGACAGCAGTATGCATGGAACCCCGATCTCTGATCACTGTTGGTGTTACGGACAGCAGTGTGAATCGAACCCTGATCTCTGATCACTGTTGTTGTTACGGACAGAAGTGTGAATCGAACCCCGATATCTGATCACTGTTGGTGTTATGGACAGCAGTGTGAATCGAACACCAATCTCTGATCACTGTTGGTGTTACAGACATCTGTGTGAATGGAACCCAGATCTCTGATCACTGTTCGTGTTATGGACAGCAGTGTGAATCGAACCCCGATCTTTGATCACTGTTGGTGTTCCAGACAGCTGTTTGAATGGAACCCCGGACTCTATTCACTGTTGTTGTTACGGACAGCACTTTGAATCGATCCCCGATCACTGATCTCTGTTGGTGTTGCGGACAGCAGTGTGAATGGAACCCCGATCTTTGATCTCTGTTGGTGTTAAGGACAGCTGTGTGAATGGAACCCCGATCTCTGATCACTGTTATTGTTACGGACAGTAGTTTGAATCGAACCCCGATCTCTGATCACTGTTGTTGTTACGGACAGCAGTGTGAATCGAACCCCGATCTCTGATCACTGTTGGTCTTACGTACTTCAGTGTGAATCGAACCCCGATCTCTGATCACTGTTGGTGTTACGGACAGCAGTGTGAATGGAACCCCGATCTCTGATCACTGTTGGTGTTACGGACAGCACTTTGAATCGATCCCCGATCACTGATCTCTGTTGGTGTTGCGGACAGCAGTGTGAATCGAACACCAATCTCTGATCACTGTTGGTGTTACAGACAGCTGTGTGAATCGAACACCAATCTCTGATCACTGTTGTTGTTACGGACAGCAGTGTGAATCGAACCCCGATCTCTGATCACTGTTGTTGTTAAGGACAGCAGTGTGAATCGAACCCCGATCTCTGATTACTGTTGGTGCTACGGACAGCAGTGTGAATGGAACCCCGATCTCTGATCACTGTTGGTGTTACGGACAGCAGTGTGAATCGAACCCCGATCTCTGATCACTGTTGGTTTTATGGACAGCCGTGTGATTCGAACCCCGATCTCTGATCACTGTTGGTGTTACGGACAGCAGTGTAAATCGAACCCCGATCTCTGATCACTGTTGTTGTTACGGACAGCAGTGTGAATCGAACCCCGATCTCTGATCACTGTCGGTGTTACGGACAGCTGTGTGAATCGAACCCCGATCTCTGATCAGTGTTGGTGTTACTGACAGCAGTGTGAATCGAACACCGATCTCTGATCACTCTTGTTGTTACGGACAGCAGTGTGAATCGGACCCCGATCTCTGATCACTGTTGTTGTTACGGACAGCAGTGTGAATCGAACCCTGATCTCTGATTACTGTTTGTGTTACGGACAGCAGTGTGAATCGAACCCCGATCTCTGATCACTGTTGTTGTTACGGAAAGCAGTGTGAATCGAACTCCGATCTCTGATCACTGTTGTTACGGACAGCAGTGTGAATGGAACCCCGATCTCTGATCAGTGTTGCTGTTATGGACAGCAGTGTAAATTGAACCCCGATCTCTGATCTCTGTTGGTGTTACGGACAGCTGTGTGAATGGAACCCCGATCTCTGATCACTGTTGGTTTTACAGACAGCAGTGTGAATCGAACCCCGATCTCTGATCACTGTTGTTGTTACGGACAGCAGTGTGAATCGAACCCCCGATCTCTGATCACTGTTGCTGTTACGGACAGCAGTATGCATGGAACCCCGATCTCTGATCACTGTTGGTGTTACGGACAGCAGTGTGAATCGAACCCCGATATCTGATCACTGTTGGTGTTACGGACAGCAGTGTGAATCGAACCCCGATCTCAGATCACTGATGTTGTTACTGACAGCAGTGTGAATCGAACACCAATCTCTGATCACTGTTGGTGTTACAGACATCTGTGTGAATGGAACCCAGATCTCTGATCACTGTTCGTGTTATGGACAGCAGTGTGAATCGAACCCCGATCTTTGATCACTGTTGGTGTTCCAGACAGCTGTTTGAATGGAACCCCGAACTCTATTCACTGTTGGTGTTACGGACAGCACTTTGAATCGATCCCCGATCACTGATCTCTGTTGGTGTTAAGGACAGCTGTGTGAATGGAACCCCGATCTCTGATCACTGTTATTGTTACGGACAGTAGTGTGAATCGAACCCCGATCTCTGATCACTGTTGTTGTTACGGACAGCAGTGTGAATCGAACCCCGATCTCTGATCACTGTTGGTCTTACGTACTTCAGTGTGAATCGAACCCCGATCTCTGATCACTGTTGGTGATACGGACAGCAGTGTGAATGGAACCCCGATCTCTGATCACTGTTGGTGTTACGGACAGCACTATGAATCGAACACCGATCTCTGATCACCGTTGGTGTTATGGACAGAAGTGTGAATGGTACCCCGATCTCTTATCACTGTTGGTGTTACAGACAGCAGTGTGAATCGAACCCCGATCTCTGATCTCTGTTTCTGTTACGGAGAGTACTTTGAATCGAACCCCAATCACTGATCTCTGTTGGTGTTGCGGACAGCAGTGTGGATCGAACACCAATCTCTGATCACTGTTGGTGTTACAGACAGCTGTGTGAATCGAACACCAATCTCTGATCACTGTTGGTCTTACCTACTTCAGTGTGAATCGAACCCCGATCTCTGATCACTGTTGGTGTTACGGACAGCTGTGTGAAATGAACCCCGATCTCTGATCACTGTTGCTGTTACAGACAGCTGTGTGAATGGAACCCCGATCTCTGATCACTGTTGTTGTTACGGACAGCAGTGTGAATCGAACCCCGATCTCTGATCACTGTTGTTGTTACGGACAGCAGTGTGAATCGAACCCCGATCTCTGATCTCTGTTGGTGTTACGGACAGCTGTGTGAAATGAACCCCGATCTCTGATCACTGTTGCTGTTACAGACAGCTGTGTGAATGGAACCCCGATCTCTGATCACTGTTGTTGTTACGGACAGCAGTGTGAATCGAACCCCGATCTCTGATCACTGTTGTTGTTACGGACAGCAGTGTGAATCGAACCCCGATCTCGGATCACTGTTGTTGTTACAGACAGCAGTGTGAATCGAACCCCGATCTCTGATCAATGTTGTTGTTACGGACAGTAGTGTGAATCGAACTCCGATCTCTGATCACTGTTATTGTTACGGACAGCAGTGTGAATCGAACCCCGATCTCTGATCACTGTTGGTTTTATGGACAGCCGTGTGATTCGAACCCCGATCTCTGATCACTGTTGGTGTTACGGACAGCAGTGTAAATCGAACCCCGATCTCTGATCACTGTTGTTGTTACGGACAGCAGTGTGAATCGAACCCCCGATCTCTGATCACTGTTGCTGTTACGGACAGCTGTATGCATGGAACCCCGATCTCTGATCACTGTTGGTGTTACAGACATCTGTGTGAATGGAACCCTGATCTCTGATCACTGTTGTTGTTACGGACAGAAGTGTGAAGCGAACCCCGATCTCTGATCACTGTTGGTTTTACAGACAGCAGTGTGAATCGAACCCCGATCTCTGATCACTGTTGTTGTTACGGACAGCAGTGTGAATCGAACCCCCGATCTCTGATCACTGTTGCTGTTACGGACAGCAGTATGCATGGAACCCCGATCTCTGATCACTGTTGGTGTTACGGACAGCAGTGTGAATCGAACCCCGATATCTGATCACTGTTGGTGTTACGGACAGCAGTGTGAATCGAACCCCGATCTCAGATCACTGATGTTGTTACTGACAGCAGTGTGAATCGAACACCAATCTCTGATCACTGTTGGTGTTACAGACATCTGTGTGAATGGAACCCAGATCTCTGATCACTGTTCGTGTTATGGACAGCAGTGTGAATCGAACCCCGATCTTTGATCACTGTTGGTGTTCCAGACAGCTGTTTGAATGGAACCCCGAACTCTATTCACTGTTGGTGTTACGGACAGCACTTTGAATCGATCCCCGATCACTGATCTCTGTTGGTGTTAAGGACAGCTGTGTGAATGGAACCCCGATCTCTGATCACTGTTATTGTTACGGACAGTAGTGTGAATCGAACCCCGATCTCTGATCACTGTTGGTCTTACGTACTTCAGTGTGAATCGAACCCCGATCTCTGATCACTGTTGGTGATACGGACAGCAGTGTGAATGGAACCCCGATCTCTGATCACTGTTGGTGTTACGGACAGCACTATGAATCGAACACCGATCTCTGATCTCCGTTGGTGTTATGGACAGAAGTGTGAATGGTACCCCGATCTCTTATCACTGTTGGTGTTACAGACAGCAGTGTGAATCGAACCCCGATCTCTGATCTCTGTTTCTGTTACGGAGAGTACTTTGAATCGAACCCCAATCACTGATCTCTGTTGGTGTTGCGGACAGCAGTGTGAATCGAACACCAATCTCTGATCACTGTTGGTGTTACAGACAGCTGTGTGAATCGAACACCAATCTCTGATCACTGTTGGTCTTACCTACTTCAGTGTGAATCGAACCCCGATCTCTGATCTCTGTTGGTGTTACGGACAGCTGTGTGAAATGAACCCCGATCTCTGATCACTGTTGCTGTTACAGACAGCTGTGTGAATGGAACCCCGATCTCTGATCACTGTTGTTGTTACGGACAGCAGTGTGAATCGAACCCCGATCTCTGATCACTGTTGTTGTTACGGACAGCAGTGTGAATCGAACCCCGATCTCGGATCACTGTTGTTGTTACAGACAGCAGTGTGAATCGAACCCCGATCTCTGATCAATGTTGTTGTTACGGACAGTAGTGTGAATCGAACTCCGATCTCTGATCACTGTTATTGTTACGGACAGCAGTGTGAATCGAACCCCGATCTCTGATCACTGTTGGTTTTATGGACAGCCGTGTGATTCGAACCCCGATCTCTGATCACTGTTGGTGTTACGGACAGCAGTGTAAATCGAACCCCGATCTCTGATCACTGTTGTTGTTACGGACAGCAGTGTGAATCGAACCCCCGATCTCTGATCACTGTTGCTGTTACGGACAGCTGTATGCATGGAACCCCGATCTCTGATCACTGTTGGTGTTACAGACATCTGTGTGAATGGAACCCTGATCTCTGATCACTGTTGTTGTTACGGACAGAAGTGTGAAGCGAACCCCGATCTCTGATCACTGTTGGTGTTGTGGACAGCAGTGTGAATCGAACCCCGATCTCTGATCACTGATGTTGTTACGGACAGCAGTGTGAATCGAACACCAATCTCTGATCACTGTTGGTGTTACAGACATCTGTGTGAATGGAACCCAGATCTCTGATCACTGTTCGTGTTATGGACAGCAGTGTGAATCGAACCCCGATCTTTGATCACTGTTGGTGTTCCAGACAGCTGTTAGAATGGAACCCCGATCTCTGATCACTGTTGGTGTTGTGGACAGCAGTGTGAATCGAACCCCGATCTCTGATCACTGATGTTGTTACGGACAGCAGTGTGAATCGAACACCAATCTCTGATCACTGTTGGTGTTACAGACATCTGTGTGAATGGAACCCCGATCTCTGATCACTGTTCGTGTTATGGACAGCAGTGTGAATCGAACCCCGATCTCTGATCACTGTTGGTGTTGCGGACAGCTGTTAGAATGGAACCCTGATCTCTGATCACTGTTGGTGTGGCGGACAGCAGTGTGAATCGAACCCCGATCTCTGATCACTGTTGTTGTTACGGACAGCAGTGTGAATGGAACCCCGATCTCTGATCACTGTTGGTGTTACGGACAGCAGTGTGAATCGAACACCAATCTCTGATCACTGTTGGTGTTACAGACAGCTGTGTGAATGGAACCCTGATCTCTGATCACTGTTGTTGTTACGGACAGCAGTGTGAATAAAACCCTGATCTCTGATCACTGTTGGTGTTACAGACAGCTGTGTAAATGGACCCCGATCTCTGATCACTGTTGTTGTTACGGAGAGCACTTTGAATCGATCCCCGATCACTGATCTCTGTTGGTGTTGCGGACAGCAGTGTGAATCGATCACCAATCTCTGATCACTGTTGTTGTTACGGACAGCTGTGTGAATGGAACCCCGATCTCTGATCACTGTTGTTGTTACGGACAGCAGTGTGAATAAAACCCTGATCTCTGATCACTGTTGGTGTTACAGACATCTGTGTGAATGGAACCCAGATCTCTGATCACTGTTCGTGTTATGGACAGCAGTGTGAATCGAACCCCGATCTTTGATCACTGTTGGTGTTCCAGACAGCTGTTTGAATGGAACCCCGATCTCTGATCACTGTTGGTGTTACGGACAGCAGTGTAAATCGAACCCCGATCTCTGATCACTGTTGTTGTTACGGACAGCAGTGTGAATCGAACCCCGATCTCTGATCACTGTCGGTGTTACGGACAGCTGTGTGAATCGAACCCCGATCTCTGATCACTGTTGGTGTTACGGACAGCAGTGTGAATCGAACCCCGATCTCTGATCACTGTTGGTGTTACGGACAGCAGTGTGAATCGAACCCCGATCTCTGATCAATTTTGGTGTTACCTAGAGCAGTGTGAATCAATCCCCGATCTCTGATCACTGTTGGTTTTATGGACAGCAGTGTGAAACAAATCTCGATCTCTGATCACTGTTGGTGTTACGGACATTAGTGTGAATGGAACCACGATCTCTGATCACTGTTGGTGTTACAGACAGCTGTGTGAATCGAACCCCGATCTCTGATCACTGTTGGTGTTACGGACAGCAGTGTGAATCGAACCCCGATCTCTGATCACTGATGTTGTTACGGACAGTCGTGTGAATCGAACACCAATCTCTGATCACTGTTGGTGTTACAGACAGCTGTGTGAATGGAACCCTGATCTCTGATCACTGTTGGTGTTACAGACATCTGTGTGAATGGAACCCAGATCTCTGATCACTGTTCGTGTTATGGACAGCAGTGTGAATCGAACCCCGATCTTTGATCACTGTTGGTGTTCCAGACAGCTGTTTGAATGGAACCCCGATCTCTGATCACTGTTGGTGTTACGGACAGCACTTTGAATCGATCCCCGATCACTGATCTCTGTTGGTGTTGCGGACAGCAGTGTGAATCGAACACCAATCTATGATCACTGTTGGTGTTACAGACAGCTGTGTGAATCGAACACCAATCTCTGATCACTGTTGTTGTTACGGACAGCAGTGTGAATCGAACCCCGATCTCTGATCACTGTTGTTGTTACGGACAGCAGTGTGAATCGAACCCCGATCTCTGATTACTGTTGGTGCTACGGACAGCAGTGTGAATCGAACACCAATCTCTGATCACTGTTGGTGTTACAGACATCTGTGTGAATGGAACCCAGATCTCTGATCACTGTTCGTGTTATGGACAGCAGTGTGAATCGAACCCCGATCTTTGATCACTGTTGGTGTTCCAGACAGCTGTTTGAATGGAACCCCGAACTCTATTCACTGTTGGTGTTACGGACAGCACTTTGAATCGATCCCCGATCACTGATCTCTGTTGGTGTTGCGGACAGCAGTGTGAATGGAACCCCGATCTTTGATCTCTGTTGGTGTTAAGGACAGCTGTGTGAATCGAACACCAATCTCTGATCACTGTTATTGTTACGGACAGTAGTGTGAATCAAACCCCGATCTCTGATCACTGTTGTTGTTACGGACAGCAGTGTGAATCGAACCCCGATCTCTGATCACTGTTGGTCTAACGTACTTCAGTGTGAATCGAACCCCGATCTCTGATCACTGTTGGTGTTACGGACAGCAGTGTGAATGGAACCCCGATCTCTGATCACTGTTGGTGTTACGGACAGCACTTTGAATCGATCCCCGATCACTGATCTCTGTTGGTGTTGCGGACAGCAGTGTGAATCGAACACCAATCTATGATCACTGTTGGTGTTACAGACAGCTGTGTGAATCGAACACCAATCTCTGATCACTGTTGTTGTTATGGACAGCAGTGTGAATCGAACCCCGATCTCTGATCACTGTTGTTGTTACGGACAGCAGTGTGAATCGAACCCCGATCTCTGATTACTGTTGGTGCTACGGACAGCAGTGTGAATGGAACCCCGATCTCAGATCACTGTTGGTGTTACGGACAGCAGTGTGAATCGAACCCCGATCTCTGATCACTGCTGGTTTTATGGACAGCCGTGTGATTCGAACCCCGACCTCTGATCACTGTTGGTGTTACGGACAGCAGTGTAAATCGAACCCCGATCTCTGATCACTGTTGTTGTTACGGACAGCAGTGTGAATCGAACCCCGATCTCTGATCACTGTCGGTGTTACGGACAGCAGTGTGAATCGAACCCCGATCTCTGATCAGTGTTGGTGTTACGGACAGCAGTATGAATCGAACCCTGATCTCTGATCACTGTTGTTGTTACGGACAGAAGTGTGAATCGAACCCCGATCTCTGATCACTGTTGGTGTTGTGGACAGCAGTGTGAATCGAACCCCGATCTCTGATCACTGATGTTGTTACGGACAGCAGTGTGAATCGAACACCAATCTCTGATCACTGTTGGTGTTACAGACATCTGTGTGAATGGAACCCAGATCTCTGATCACTGTTCGTGTTATGGACAGCAGTGTGAATCGAACCCCGATCTTTGATCACTGTTGGTGTTCCAGACAGCTGTTTGAATGGAACCCCGATCTCTGATCACTGTTGGTGTTGCGGACAGCAGTGTGAATCGAACACCAATCTCTGATCACTGTTGTTGTTACGGACAGCAGTGTGAATCGAACCCCGATCTCTGATCACTGTTGTTGTTACGGACAGCAGTGTGAATGGAACCCCGATCTCTGATCACTGTTGGTGTTACGGACAGCAGTGTGAATCGAACACCAATCTCTGATCACTGTTGGTGTTACAGACAGCTGAGTGAATGGAACCCTGATCTCTGATCACTGTTGTTGTTACGGACAGCAGTGTGAATAAAACCCTGATCTCTGATCACTGTTGGTGTTACAGACAGCTGTGTGAATGGAACCCCGATCTCTGATCACTGTTGATGTTACGGAGAGCACTTTGAATCGATCCCCGATCACTGATCTCTGTTGGTGTTGCGGACAGCAGTGTGAATCGAACACCAATCTCTGATCACTGCTGGTGTTACAGACAGCTGTGTGAATCGAACACCAATCTCTGATCACTGTTGTTGTTACGGACAGCAGTGTGAATCGGACCCCGATCTCTGATCACTGTTGTTGTTCCGGACAGCAGTGTGAATCGAACCCTGATCTCTGATTACTGTTGGTGTTACGGACAGCAGTGTGAATCGAACCCCGATCTCTGATCACTGTTGTTGTTACGGAAAGCAGTGTGAATCGAACTCCGATCTCTGATCACTGTTGTTACGGACAGCAGTGTGAATGGAACCCCGATCTCTGATCAGTGTTGCTGTTACGGACAGCAGTGTGAATCGAACCCCGATCTCTGATCTCTGTTGGTGTTACGGACAGCTGTGTGAATGGAACCCCGATCTCTGATCACTGTTGGTTTTACAGACAGCAGTGTGAATCGAACCCCGATCTCTGATCACTGTTGTTGTTACGGACAGCAGTGTGAATCGAACCCCCGATCTCTGATCACTGTTGCTGTTACGGACAGCAGTATGCATGGAACCCCGATCTCTGATCACTGTTGGTGTTACAGACATCTGTGTGAATGGAACCCAGATCTCTGATCACTGTTCGTGTTATGGACAGCAGTGTGAATCGAACCCCGATCTTTGATCACTGTTGGTGTTCCAGACAGCTGTTTGAATGGAACCCCGAACTCTGATCACTGTTGGTGTTACGGACAGCACTTTGAATCGATCCCCGATCACTGATCTCTGTTCTTGTTGCGGACAGCAGTGTGAATCGAACACCAATCTCTGATCACTGTTGGTGTTACAGACAGCTGTGTAAATCGAAGACCAATCTCTGATCACTGTTGTTGTTACGGACAGCAGTGTGAATCGAACCCCGATCTCTGATTACTGTTGGTGCTACGGACAGCAGTGTGAATGGAACCCCGATCTCTGATCACTGTTGGTGTTACGGACAGCAGTGTGAATCGAACCCCGATCTTTGATCACTGTTGGTGTTCCAGACAGCTGTTTGAATGGAACCCCGAACTCTGATCACTGTTGGTGTTACGGACAGCACTTTGAATCGATCCCCGATCACTGATCTCTGTTGGTGTTGCGGACAGCAGTGTGAATCGAACACCAATCTCTGATCACTGTTGGTGTTACAGACAGCTGTGTAAATCGAAGACCAATCTCTGATCACTGTTGTTGTTACGGACAGCAGTGTGAATCGAACCCCGATCTCTGATTACTGTTGGTGCTACGGACAGCAGTGTGAATGGAACCCCGATCTCTGATCACTGTTGGTGTTACGGACAGCCGTGTGAATCGAACCCCGATCTCTGATCACTGTTGGTTTTATGGACAGCCGTGTGATTCGAACCCTGATCTCTGATCACTGTTGGTGTTACGGACAGCAGTGTAAATCGAACCCCGATCTCTGATCACTGTTGTTGTTACGGACAGCTGTGTGAATGGAACCCCGATCTCTGATCACTGTTGTTGTTACGGACAGCAGTGTGAATAAAACCCTGATCTCTGATCACTGTTGGTGTTACAGACATCTGTGTGAATGGAACCCAGATCTCTGATCACTGTTCGTGTTATGGACAGCAGTGTGAATCGAACCCCGATCTTTGATCATTGTTGGTGTTCCAGACAGCTGTTTGAATGGAACCCCGATCTCTGATCACTGTTGGTGTTATGGACAGCAGTGTAAATCGAACCCCGATCTCTGATCTCTGTTGGTGTTACGGACAGCTGTGTGAATGGAACCCCGATCTCTGATCACTGTTGGTTTTACAGACAGCAGTGTGAATCGAACCCCGATCTCTGATCACTGTTGTTGTTACGGACAGCAGTGTGAATCGAACCCCCGATCTCTGATCACTGTTGCTGTTACGGACAGCAGTATGCATGGAACCCCGATCTCTGATCACTGTTGGTGTTACGGACAGCAGTGTGAATCGAACCCTGATCTCTGATCACTGTTGTTGTTACGGACAGAAGTGTGAATCGAACCCCGATCTTTGATCACTGTTGGTGTTCCAGACAGCTGTTTGAATGGAACCCCGATCTCTGATCACTGTTGGTGTTACGGACAGCACTTTGAATCGATCCCCGATCACTGATCTCTGTTGGTGTTGCGGACAGCAGTGTGAATCGAACACCAATCTATGATCACTGTTGGTGTTACAGACAGCTGTGTGAATCGAACACCAATCTCTGATCACTGTTGTTGTTACGGACAGCAGTGTGAATCGAACCCCGATCTCTGATCACTGTTGTTGTTACGGACAGCAGTGTGAATCGAACCCCGATCTCTGATTACTGTTGGTGCTACGGACAGCAGTGTGAATCGAACACCAATCTCTGATCACTGTTGGTGTTACAGACATCTGTGTGAATGGAACCCAGATCTCTGATCACTGTTCGTGTTATGGACAGCAGTGTGAATCGAACCCCGATCTTTGATCACTGTTGGTGTTCCAGACAGCTGTTTGAATGGAACCCCGAACTCTATTCACTGTTGGTGTTACGGACAGCACTTTGAATCGATCCCCGATCACTGATCTCTGTTGGTGTTGCGGACAGCAGTGTGAATGGAACCCCGATCTTTGATCTCTGTTGGTGTTAAGGACAGCTGTGTGAATCGAACACCAATCTCTGATCACTGTTATTGTTACGGACAGTAGTGTGAATCAAACCCCGATCTCTGATCACTGTTGTTGTTACGGACAGCAGTGTGAATCGAACCCCGATCTCTGATCACTGTTGGTCTAACGTACTTCAGTGTGAATCGAACCCCGATCTCTGATCACTGTTGGTGTTACGGACAGCAGTGTGAATGGAACCCCGATCTCTGATCACTGTTGGTGTTACGGACAGCACTTTGAATCGATCCCCGATCACTGATCTCTGTTGGTGTTGCGGACAGCAGTGTGAATCGAACACCAATCTATGATCACTGTTGGTGTTACAGACAGCTGTGTGAATCGAACACCAATCTCTGATCACTGTTGTTGTTATGGACAGCAGTGTGAATCGAACCCCGATCTCTGATCACTGTTGTTGTTACGGACAGCAGTGTGAATCGAACCCCGATCTCTGATTACTGTTGGTGCTACGGACAGCAGTGTGAATGGAACCCCGATCTCAGATCACTGTTGGTGTTACGGACAGCAGTGTGAATCGAACCCCGATCTCTGATCACTGCTGGTTTTATGGACAGCCGTGTGATTCGAACCCCGACCTCTGATCACTGTTGGTGTTACGGACAGCAGTGTAAATCGAACCCCGATCTCTGATCACTGTTGTTGTTACGGACAGCAGTGTGAATCGAACCCCGATCTCTGATCACTGTCGGTGTTACGGACAGCAGTGTGAATCGAACCCCGATCTCTGATCAGTGTTGGTGTTACGGACAGCAGTATGAATCGAACCCTGATCTCTGATCACTGTTGTTGTTACGGACAGAAGTGTGAATCGAACCCCGATCTCTGATCACTGTTGGTGTTGTGGACAGCAGTGTGAATCGAACCCCGATCTCTGATCACTGATGTTGTTACGGACAGCAGTGTGAATCGAACACCAATCTCTGATCACTGTTGGTGTTACAGACATCTGTGTGAATGGAACCCAGATCTCTGATCACTGTTCGTGTTATGGACAGCAGTGTGAATCGAACCCCGATCTTTGATCACTGTTGGTGTTCCAGACAGCTGTTTGAATGGAACCCCGATCTCTGATCACTGTTGGTGTTGCGGACAGCAGTGTGAATCGAACACCAATCTCTGATCACTGTTGTTGTTACGGACAGTAGTGTGAATCAAACCCCGATCTCTGATCACTGTTGTTGTTACGGACAGCAGTGTGAATCGAACCCCGATCTCTGATCACTGTTGGTCTAACGTACTTCAGTGTGAATCGAACCCCGATCTCTGATCACTGTTGGTGTTACGGACAGCAGTGTGAATGGAACCCCGATCTCTGATCACTGTTGGTGTTACGGACAGCACTTTGAATCGATCCCCGATCACTGATCTCTGTTGGTGTTGCGGACAGCAGTGTGAATCGAACACCAATCTATGATCACTGTTGGTGTTACAGACAGCTGTGTGAATCGAACACCAATCTCTGATCACTGTTGTTGTTATGGACAGCAGTGTGAATCGAACCCCGATCTCTGATCACTGTTGTTGTTACGGACAGCAGTGTGAATCGAACCCCGATCTCTGATTACTGTTGGTGCTACGGACAGCAGTGTGAATGGAACCCCGATCTCAGATCACTGTTGGTGTTACGGACAGCAGTGTGAATCGAACCCCGATCTCTGATCACTGCTGGTTTTATGGACAGCCGTGTGATTCGAACCCCGACCTCTGATCACTGTTGGTGTTACGGACAGCAGTGTAAATCGAACCCCGATCTCTGATCACTGTTGTTGTTACGGACAGCAGTGTGAATCGAACCCCGATCTCTGATCACTGTCGGTGTTACGGACAGCAGTGTGAATCGAACCCCGATCTCTGATCAGTGTTGGTGTTACGGACAGCAGTATGAATCGAACCCTGATCTCTGATCACTGTTGTTGTTACGGACAGAAGTGTGAATCGAACCCCGATCTCTGATCACTGTTGGTGTTGTGGACAGCAGTGTGAATCGAACCCCGATCTCTGATCACTGATGTTGTTACGGACAGCAGTGTGAATCGAACACCAATCTCTGATCACTGTTGGTGTTACAGACATCTGTGTGAATGGAACCCAGATCTCTGATCACTGTTCGTGTTATGGACAGCAGTGTGAATCGAACCCCGATCTTTGATCACTGTTGGTGTTCCAGACAGCTGTTTGAATGGAACCCCGATCTCTGATCACTGTTGGTGTTGCGGACAGCAGTGTGAATCGAACACCAATCTCTGATCACTGTTGTTGTTACGGACAGCAGTGTGAATCGAACCCCGATCTCTGATCACTGTTGTTGTTACGGACAGCAGTGTGAATGGAACCCCGATCTCTGATCACTGTTGGTGTTACGGACAGCAGTGTGAATCGAACACCAATCTCTGATCACTGTTGGTGTTACAGACAGCTGAGTGAATGGAACCCTGATCTCTGATCACTGTTGTTGTTACGGACAGCAGTGTGAATAAAACCCTGATCTCTGATCACTGTTGGTGTTACAGACAGCTGTGTGAATGGAACCCCGATCTCTGATCACTGTTGATGTTACGGAGAGCACTTTGAATCGATCCCCGATCACTGATCTCTGTTGGTGTTGCGGACAGCAGTGTGAATCGAACACCAATCTCTGATCACTGCTGGTGTTACAGACAGCTGTGTGAATCGAACACCAATCTCTGATCACTGTTGTTGTTACGGACAGCAGTGTGAATCGGACCCCGATCTCTGATCACTGTTGTTGTTCCGGACAGCAGTGTGAATCGAACCCTGATCTCTGATTACTGTTGGTGTTACGGACAGCAGTGTGAATCGAACCCCGATCTCTGATCACTGTTGTTGTTACGGAAAGCAGTGTGAATCGAACTCCGATCTCTGATCACTGTTGTTACGGACAGCAGTGTGAATGGAACCCCGATCTCTGATCAGTGTTGCTGTTACGGACAGCAGTGTGAATCGAACCCCGATCTCTGATCTCTGTTGGTGTTACGGACAGCTGTGTGAATGGAACCCCGATCTCTGATCACTGTTGGTTTTACAGACAGCAGTGTGAATCGAACCCCGATCTCTGATCACTGTTGTTGTTACGGACAGCAGTGTGAATCGAACCCCCGATCTCTGATCACTGTTGCTGTTACGGACAGCAGTATGCATGGAACCCCGATCTCTGATCACTGTTGGTGTTACAGACATCTGTGTGAATGGAACCCAGATCTCTGATCACTGTTCGTGTTATGGACAGCAGTGTGAATCGAACCCCGATCTTTGATCACTGTTGGTGTTCCAGACAGCTGTTTGAATGGAACCCCGAACTCTGATCACTGTTGGTGTTACGGACAGCACTTTGAATCGATCCCCGATCACTGATCTCTGTTCTTGTTGCGGACAGCAGTGTGAATCGAACACCAATCTCTGATCACTGTTGGTGTTACAGACAGCTGTGTAAATCGAAGACCAATCTCTGATCACTGTTGTTGTTACGGACAGCAGTGTGAATCGAACCCCGATCTCTGATTACTGTTGGTGCTACGGACAGCAGTGTGAATGGAACCCCGATCTCTGATCACTGTTGGTGTTACGGACAGCAGTGTGAATCGAACCCCGATCTTTGATCACTGTTGGTGTTCCAGACAGCTGTTTGAATGGAACCCCGAACTCTGATCACTGTTGGTGTTACGGACAGCACTTTGAATCGATCCCCGATCACTGATCTCTGTTGGTGTTGCGGACAGCAGTGTGAATCGAACACCAATCTCTGATCACTGTTGGTGTTACAGACAGCTGTGTAAATCGAAGACCAATCTCTGATCACTGTTGTTGTTACGGACAGCAGTGTGAATCGAACCCCGATCTCTGATTACTGTTGGTGCTACGGACAGCAGTGTGAATGGAACCCCGATCTCTGATCACTGTTGGTGTTACGGACAGCCGTGTGAATCGAACCCCGATCTCTGATCACTGTTGGTTTTATGGACAGCCGTGTGATTCGAACCCTGATCTCTGATCACTGTTGGTGTTACGGACAGCAGTGTAAATCGAACCCCGATCTCTGATCACTGTTGTTGTTACGGACAGCTGTGTGAATGGAACCCCGATCTCTGATCACTGTTGTTGTTACGGACAGCAGTGTGAATAAAACCCTGATCTCTGATCACTGTTGGTGTTACAGACATCTGTGTGAATGGAACCCAGATCTCTGATCACTGTTCGTGTTATGGACAGCAGTGTGAATCGAACCCCGATCTTTGATCATTGTTGGTGTTCCAGACAGCTGTTTGAATGGAACCCCGATCTCTGATCACTGTTGGTGTTATGGACAGCAGTGTAAATCGAACCCCGATCTCTGATCTCTGTTGGTGTTACGGACAGCTGTGTGAATGGAACCCCGATCTCTGATCACTGTTGGTTTTACAGACAGCAGTGTGAATCGAACCCCGATCTCTGATCACTGTTGTTGTTACGGACAGCAGTGTGAATCGAACCCCCGATCTCTGATCACTGTTGCTGTTACGGACAGCAGTATGCATGGAACCCCGATCTCTGATCACTGTTGGTGTTACGGACAGCAGTGTGAATCGAACCCTGATCTCTGATCACTGTTGTTGTTACGGACAGAAGTGTGAATCGAACCCCGATATCTGATCACTGTTGGTGTTATGGACAGCAGTGTGAATCGAACACCAATCTCTGATCACTGTTGGTGTTACAGACATCTGTGTGAATGGAACCCAGATCTCTGATCACTGTTCGTGTTATGGACAGCAGTGTGAATCGAACCCCGATCTTTGATCACTGTTGGTGTTCCAGACAGCTGTTTGAATGGAACCCCGGACTCTATTCACTGTTGTTGTTACGGACAGCACTTTGAATCGATCCCCGATCACTGATCTCTGTTGGTGTTGCGGACAGCAGTGTGAATGGAACCCCGATCTTTGATCTCTGTTGGTGTTAAGGACAGCTGTGTGAATGGAACCCCGATCTCTGATCACGGTTATTGTTACGGACAGTAGTTTGAATCGAACCCCGATCTCTGATCACTGTTGTTGTTACGGACAGCAGTGTGAATCGAACCCCGATCTCCGATCACTGTTGGTCTTACGTACTTCAGTGTGAATCGAACCCCGATCTCTGATCACTGTTGGTGTTACGGACAGCAGTGTGAATGGAACCCCGATCTCTGATCACTGTTGGTGTTACGGACAGCACTTTGAATCGATCCCCGATCACTGATCTCTGTTGGTGTTGCGGACAGCAGTGTGAATCGAACACCAATCTCTGATCACTGTTGGTGTTACAGACAGCTGTGTGAATCGAACACCAATCTCTGATCACTGTTGTTGTTACGGACAGCAGTGTGAATCGAACCCCGATCTCTGATCACTGTTGTTGTTACGGACAGCAGTGTGAATCGAACCCCGATCTCTGATTACTGTTGGTGCTACGGACAGCTTTGTGAATGGAACCCCGATCTCTGATCACTGTTGGTGTTACGGACAGCAGTGTGAATCGAACCCCGATCTCTGATCACTGTTGGTTTTATGGACAGCCGTGTGATTCAAACCCCGATCTCTGATCACTGTTGGTGTTACGGACAGCAGTGTAAATCGAACCCCGATCTCTGATCACTGTTGTTGTTACGGACAGCAGTGTGAATCGAACCCCGATCTCTGATCACTGTCGGTGTTACGGACAGCTGTGTGAATCGAACCCCGATCTCTGATCAGTGTTGGTGTTACTGACAGCAGTGTGAATCGAACACCGATCTCTGATCACTCTTGTTGTTACGGACAGCAGTGTGAATCGGACCCCGATCTCTGATCACTGTTGTTGTTACGGACAGCAGTGTGAATCGAACCCTGATCTCTGATTACTGTTTGTGTTACGGACAGCAGTGTGAATCGAACCCCGATCTCTGATCACTGTTGTTGTTACGGAAAGCAGTGTGAATCGAACTCCGATCTCTGATCACTGTTGTTACGGACAGCAGTGTGAATGGAACCCCGATCTCTGATCAGTGTTGCTGTTATGGACAGCAGTGTAAATTGAACCCCGATCTCTGATCTCTGTTGGTGTTACGGACAGCTGTGTGAATGGAACCCCGATCTCTGATCACTGTTGGTTTTACAGACAGCAGTGTGAATCGAACCCCGATCTCTGATCACTGTTGTTGTTACGGACAGCAGTGTGAATCGAACCCCCGATCTCTGATCACTGTTGCTGTTACGGACAGCAGTATGCATGGAACCCCGATCTCGGATCACTGTTGGTGTTACGGACAGCAGTGTGAATCGAACCCCGATATCTGATCACTGTTGGTGTTACGGACAGCAGTGTGAATCGAACCCCGATCTCAGATCACTGATGTTGTTACTGACAGCAGTGTGAATCGAACACCAATCTCTGATCACTGTTGGTGTTACAGACATCTGTGTGAATGGAACCCAGATCTCTGATCACTGTTCGTGTTATGGACAGCAGTGTGAATCGAACCCCGATCTTTGATCACTGTTGGTGTTCCAGACAGCTGTTTGAATGGAACCCCGAACTCTATTCACTGTTGGTGTTACGGACAGCACTTTGAATCGATCCCCGATCACTGATCTCTGTTGGTGTTGCGGACAGCAGTGTGAATGGAACCCCGATCTTTGATCTCTGTTGGTGTTAAGGACAGCTGTGTGAATGGAACCCCGATCTCTGATCACTGTTATTGTTACGGACAGTAGTGTGAATCGAACCCCGATCTCTGATCACTGTTGTTGTTACGGACAGCAGTGTGAATCGAACCCCGATCTCTGATCACTGTTGGTCTTACGTACTTCAGTGTGAATCGAACCCCGATCTCTGATCACTGTTGGTGATACGGACAGCAGTGTGAATGGAACCCCGATCTCTGATCACTGTTGGTGTTACGGACAGCACTATGAATCGAACACCGATCTCTGATCACCGTTGGTGTTATGGACAGAAGTGTGAATGGTACCCCGATCTCTTATCACTGTTGGTGTTACAGACAGCAGTGTGAATCGAACCCCGATCTCTGATCTCTGTTTCTGTTACGGAGAGTACTTTGAATCGAACCCCAATCACTGATCTCTGTTGGTGTTGCGGACAGCAGTGTGAATCGAACACCAATCTCTGATCACTGTTGGTGTTACGTACTTCAGTGTGAATCGAACCCCGATCTCTGATCTCTGTTGGTGTTACGGACAGCTGTGTGAAATGAACCCCGATCTCTGATCACTGTTGCTGTTACAGACAGCTGTGTGAATGGAACCCCGATCTCTGATCACTGTTGTTGTTACGGACAGCAGTGTGAATCGAACCCCGATCTCTGATCACTGTTGTTGTTACGGACAGCAGTGTGAATCGAACCCCGATCTCGGATCACTGTTGTTGTTACAGACAGCAGTGTGAATCGAACCCCGATCTCTGATCAATGTTGTTGTTACGGACAGTAGTGTGAATCGAACTCCGATCTCTGATCACTGTTATTGTTACGGACAGCAGTGTGAATCGAACCCAGATCTCTGATCACTGTTGGTTTTATGGACAGCCGTGTGATTCGAACCCCGATCTCTGATCACTGTTGGTGTTACGGACAGCAGTGTAAATCGAACCCCGATCTCTGATCACTGTTGTTGTTACGGACAGCAGTGTGAATCGAACCCCCGATCTCTGATCACTGTTGGTGTTACAGACATCTGTGTGAATGGAACCCTGATCTCTGATCACTGTTGGTGTTACAGACATCTGTGTGAATGGATCCCTGATCTCTGATCACTGTTGTTGTTACGGACAGAAGTGTGAAGCGAACCCCGATCTCTGATCACTGTTGGTGTTGTGGACAGCAGTGTGAATCGAACCCCGATCTCTGATCACTGATGTTGTTACGGACAGCAGTGTGAATCGAACACCAATCTCTGATCACTGTTGGTGTTACAGACATCTGTGTGAATGGAACCCAGATCTCTGATCACTGTTCGTGTTATGGACAGCAGTGTGAATCGAACCCCGATCTTTGATCACTGTTGGTGTTCCAGACAGCTGTTAGAATGGAACCCCGATCTCTGATCACTGTTGGTGTTGCGGACAGCAGTGTGAATCGAACACCAATCTCTGATCACTGTTGTTGTTACGGACAGCAGTGTGAATCGAACCCCGATCTCTGATCACTGTTGTTGTTACGGACAGCAGTGTGAATGGAACCCCGATCTCTGATCACTGTTGGTGTTACGGACAGCAGTGTGAATCGAACACCAATCTCTGATCACTGTTGGTGTTACAGACAGCTGTGTGAATGGAACCCTGATCTCTGATCACTGTTGTTGTTACGGACAGCAGTGTGAATAAAACCCTGATCTCTGATCACTGTTGGTGTTACAGACAGCTGTGTGAATGGAACCCCGATCTCTGATCACTGTTGTTGTTACGGAGAGCACTTTGAATCGATCCCCGATCACTGATCTCTGTTGGTGTTGCGGACAGCAGTGTGAATCGAACACCAATCTCTGATCACTGTTGGTGTTACAGACAGCTGTGTGAATCGAACACCAATCTCTGATCACTGTTGTTGTTACGGACAGCAGTGTGAATCGAACCCCGATCTCTGATCACTGTTGTTGTTACGGACAGCAGTGTGAATCGAACCCTGATCTCTGATTACTGTTGGTGCTACGGACAGCAGTGTGACTGGAACCCCGATCTCTGATCACTGTTGGTGTTACGGACAGCAGTGTGAATCGAACCCCGATCTCTGATCACTGTTGGTTTTATGGACAGCCGTGTGATTCGAACCCCGATCTCTGATCACTGTTGGTGTTACGGACAGCAGTGTAAATCGAACCCCGATCTCTGATCACTGTTGTTGTTACGGACATCTGTGTGAATGGAACCCTGATCTCTGATCACTGTTGTTGTTACGGACAGAAGTGTGAATCGAACCCCGATCTCTGATCACTGTTGGTGTTGTGGACAGCAGTGTGAATCGAACCCCGATCTCTGATCACTGATGTTGTTACGGACAGCAGTGTGAATCGAACACCAATCTCTGATCACTGTTGGTGTTACAGACATCTGTGTGAATGGAACCCAGATCTCTGATCACTGTTCGTGTTATGGACAGCAGTGTGAATCGAACCCCGATCTTTGATCACTGTTGGTGTTCCAGACAGCTGTTAGAATGGAACCCCGATCTCTGATCACTGTTGGTGTTGCGGACAGCAGTGTGAATCGAACACCAATCTCTGATCACTGTTGTTGTTACGGACATCAGTGTGAATCGAACCCCGATCTCTGATCACTGTTGTTGTTACGGACAGCAGTGTGAATGGAACCCCGATCTCTGATCACTGTTGGTGTTACGGACAGCAGTGTGAATCGAACACCAATCTCTGATCACTGTTGGTGTTACAGACAGCTGTGTGAATGGAACCCTGATCTCTGATCACTGTTGTTGTTACGGACAGCAGTGTGAATAAAACCCTGATCTCTGATCACTGTTGGTGTTACAGACAGCTGTGTGAATGGAACCCCGATCTCTGATCACTGTTGGTGTTACGGAGAGCACTTTGAATCGATCCCCGATCACTGATCTCTGTTGGTGTTGCGGACAGCAGTGTGAATCGAACACCAATCTCTGATCACTGTTGGTGTTAAGGACAGCTGTGTGAATGGAACCCCGATCTCTGATCACTGTTATTGTTACGGACAGTAGTGTGAATCGAACCCCGATCTCTGATCACTGTTGTTGTTACGGACAGCAGTGTGAATGGAACCCCGATCTCTGATCACTGTTGGTCTTACGTACTTCAGTGTGAATCGAACCCCGATCTCTGATCACTGTTGCTGTTACGGACAGCAGTGTGAATGGAACCCCGATCTCTGATCACTGTTGGTGTTACGGACAGCACTTTGAATCGATCCCCGATCACTGATATCTGTTGGTGTTGCGGACAGCAGTGTGAATCGAACACCAATCTCTGATCACTGTTGGTGTTACAGACAGCTGTGTGAATCGAACATCAATCTCTGATCACTGTTGTTGTTACGGACAGCAGTGTGAATCGAACCCCGATCTCTGATCACTGTTGTTGTTACGGACAGCAGTGTGAATCGAACCCCGATCTCTGATTACTGTTGGTGCTACGGACAGCAGTGTGAATGGAACCCCGATCTCTGATCACTGTTGGTGTTACGGACAGCAGTGTGAATCGAACCCCGATCTCTGATCACTGTTGGTTTTATGGACAGCCGTGTGATTCGAACCCCGATCTCTGATCACTGTTGGTGTTACGGACAGCAGTGTAAATCGAACCCCGATCTCTGATCACTGTTGTTGTTACGGACAGCAGTGTGAATCGAACCCCCGATCTCTGATCACTGTTGCTGTTACGGACAGCTGTATGCATGGAACCCCGATCTCTGATCACTGTTGGTGTTACAGACATCTGTGTGAATGGAACCCTGATCTCTGATCACTGTTGTTGTTACGGACAGAAGTGTGAATCGAACCCCGATCTCTGATCACTGTTGGTGTTGTGGACAGCAGTGTGAATCGAACCCCGATCTCTGATCACTGATGTTGTTACGGACAGCAGTGTGAATCGAACACCAATCTCTGATCACTGTTGGTGTTACAGACATCTGTGTGAATGGAACCCAGATCTCTGATCACTGTTCGTGTTATGGACAGCAGTGTGAATCGAACCCCGATCTTTGATCACTGTTGGTGTTCCAGACAGCTGTTAGAATGGAACCCCGATCTCTGATCACTGTTGGTGTTGCGGACAGCAGTGTGAATCGAACACCAATCTCTGATCACTGTTGTTGTTACGGACAGCAGTGTGAATCAAACCCCGATCTCTGATCACTGTTGTTGTTACGGACAGCAGTGTGAATGGAACCCCGATCTCTGATCACTGTTGGTGTTACGGACAGCAGTCTGAATCGAACACCAATCTCTGATCACTGTTGGTGTTACAGACAGCTGTGTGAATGGAACCCTGTTCTCTGATCACTGTTGTTGTTACGGACAGCAGTGTGAATAAAACCCTGATCTCTGATCACTGTTGTTGTTACGGACAGCTGTGTGAATGGAATCCCGATCTCTGATCACTGTTGGTGTTACGGAGAGCACTTTGAATCGATCCCCGATCACTGATCTCTGTTGGTGTTGCGGACAGCAGTGTGAATCGAACACCAATCTCTGATCACTGCTGGTGTTACAGACAGCTGTGTGAATCGAACACCAATCTCTGATCACTGTTGTTGTTACGGACAGCAGTGTGAATCGGACCCCGATCTCTGATCACTGTTGTTGTTACGGACAGCTGTGTGAATCGAACCCTGATCTCTGATTACTGTTGGTGTTACGGACAGCAGTGTGAATCGAACCCCGATCTCTGATCACTGTTGTTGTTACGCAAAGCAGTGTGAATCGAACTCCGATCTCTGATCACTGTTGTTACGGACAGCAGTGTGAATGGAACCCCGATCTCTGATCAGTGTTGCTGTTACGGACAGCAGTGTGAATCGAACCCCGATCTCTGATCTCTGTTGGTGTTACGGACAGCTGTGTGAATGGAACCCCGATCTCTGATCACTGTTGGTTTTACAGACAGCAGTGTGAATCGAACCCCGATCTCTGATCACTGTTGTTGTTACGGACAGCAGTGTGAATCGAACCCCCGATCTCTGATCACTGTTGCTGTTACGGACAGCAGTATGCATGGAACCCCGATCTCTGATCACTGTTGGTGTTACAGACATCTGTGTGAATGGAACCCTGATCTCTGATCACTGTTCGTGTTATGGACAGCAGTGTGAATCGAACCCCGATCTTTGATCACTGTTGGTGTTCCAGACAGCTGTTTGAATGGAACCCCGAACTCTGATCACTGTTGGTGTTACGGACAGCACTTTGAATCGATCCCCGATCACTGATCTCTGTTGGTGTTGCGGACAGCAGTGTGAATCGAACACGAATCTCTGATCACTGTTGGTGTTACAGACAGCTGTGTGAATCGAACACCAATCTCTGATCACTGTTGTTGTTACGGACAGCAGTGTGAATCGAACCCCGATCTCTGATCACTGTTGTTGTTACGGACAGCAGTGTGAATCGAACCCCGATCTCTGATTACTGTTGGTGCTACGGACAGCAGTGTGACTGGAACCCCGATCTCTGATCACTGTTGGTGTTACGGACAGCAGTGTGAATCGAACCCCGATCTCTGATCACTGTTGGTTTTATGGACAGCCGTGTGATTCGAACCCCGATCTCTGATCACTGTTGGTGTTACGGACAGCAGTGTAAATCGAACCCCGATCTCTGATCACTGTTGTTGTTACGGACAGCTGTGTGAATGGAACCCCGATCTCTGATCACTGTTGTTGTTACGGACAGCAGTGTGAATAAAACCCTGATCTCTGATCACTGTTGGTGTTACAGACATCTGTGTGAATGGAACCCAGATCTCTGATCACTGTTCGTGTTATGGACAGCAGTGTGAATCGAACCCCGATCTTTGATCACTGTTGGTGTTCCAGACAGCTGTTTGAATGGAACCCCGATCTCTGATCACTGTTGGTGTTACGGACAGCAGTGTAAATCGAACCCCGATCTCTGATCACTGTTGTTGTTACGGACAGCAGTGTGAATCGAACCCCGATCTCTGATCACTGTCGGTGTTACGGACAGCTGTGTGAATCGAACCCCGATCTCTGATCACTGTTGGTGTTACGGACAGCAGTGTGAATCGAACCCCGATCTCTGATCACTGTTGGTGTTACGGACAGCAGTGTGAATCGAACCCCGATCTCTGATCAATTTTGGTGTTACCTAGAGCAGTGTGAATCAATCCCCGATCTCTGATCACTGTTGGTTTTATGGACAGCAGTGTGAAACAAATCTCGATCTCTGATCACTGTTGGTGTTACGGACATTAGTGTGAATGGAACCACGATCTCTGATCACTGTTGGTGTTACAGACAGCTGTGTGAATCGAACCCCGATCTCTGATCACTGTTGGTGTTACGGACAGCAGTGTGAATCGAACCCCGATCTCTGATCACTGATGTTGTTACGGACAGTCGTGTGAATCGAACACCAATCTCTGATCACTGTTGGTTTTACAGACAGCTGTGTGAATGGAACCCTGATCTCTGATCACTGTTGGTGTTACAGACATCTGTGTGAATGGAACCCAGATCTCTGATCACTGTTCGTGTTATGGACAGCAGTGTGAATCGAACCCCGATCTTTGATCACTGTTGGTGTTCCAGACAGCTGTTTGAATGGAACCCCGATCTCTGATCACTGTTGGTGTTACGGACAGCACTTTGAATCGATCCCCGATCACTGATCTCTGTTGGTGTTGCGGACAGCAGTGTGAATCGAACACCAATCTCTGATCACTGTTGGTGTTACAGACAGCTGTGTGAATCGAACACCAATCTCTGATCACTGTTGTTGTTACGGACAGCAGTGTGAATCGAACCCCGATCTCTGATCACTGTTGTTGTTACGGACAGCAGTGTGAATCGAACCCCGATCTCTGATTACTGTTGGTGCTACGGACAGCAGTGTGAATCGAACACCAATCTTTGATCACTGTTGGTGTTACAGACATCTGTGTGAATGGAACCCAGATCTCTGATCACTGTTCGTGTTATGGACAGCAGTGTGAATCGAACCCCGATCTTTGATCACTGTTGGTGTTCCAGACAGCTGTTTGAATGGAACCCTGAACTCTATTCACTGTTGGTGTTACGGACAGCACTTTGAATCGATCCCCGATCACTGATCTCTGTTGGTGTTGCGGACAGCAGTGTGAATGGAACCCCGATCTTTGATCTCTGTTGGTGTTAAGGACAGCTGTGTGAATCGAACACCAATCTCTGATCACTGTTATTGTTACGGACAGCAGTGTGAATCGAACCCCGATCTTTGATCACTGTTGGTGTTCCAGACAGCTGTTAGAATGGAACCCCGATCTCTGATCACTGTTGGTGTTGCGGACAGCAGTGTGAATCGAACAGCAATCTCTGATCACTGTTGTTGTTACGGACAGCAGTGTGAATCGAACCCCGATCTCTGATCACTGTTGTTGTTACGGACAGCAGTGTGAATGGAACCCCGATCTCTGATCACTGTTGGTGTTACGGACAGCAGTGTGAATCGAACACCAATCTCTGATCACTGTTGGTGTTACAGACAGCTGTGTGAATGGAACCCTGATCTCTGATCACTGTTGTTGTTACGGACAGCAGTGTGAATAAAACCCTGATCTCTGATCACTGTTGGTGTTACAGACAGCTGTGTGAATGGAACCCCGATCTCTGATCACTGTTGTTGTTACGGAGAGCACTTTGAATCGATCCCCGATCACTGATCTCTGTTGGTGTTGCGGACAGCAGTGTGAATCGAACACCAATCTCTGATCACTGTTGGTGTTACAGACAGCTGTGTGAATCGAACACCAATCTCTGATCACTGTTGTTGTTACGGACAGCAGTGTGAATCGAACCCCGATCTCTGATCACTGTTGTTGTTACGGACAGCAGTGTGAATCGAACCCTGATCTCTGATTACTGTTGGTGCTACGGACAGCAGTGTGACTGGAACCCCGATCTCTGATCACTGTTGGTGTTACGGACAGCAGTGTGAATCGAACCCCGATCTCTGATCACTGTTGGTTTTATGGACAGCCGTGTGATTCGAACCCCGATCTCTGATCACTGTTGGTGTTACGGACAGCAGTGTAAATCGAACCCCGATCTCTGATCACTGTTGTTGTTACGGACATCTGTGTGAATGGAACCCTGATCTCTGATCACTGTTGTTGTTACGGACAGAAGTGTGAATCGAACCCCGATCTCTGATCACTGTTGGTGTTGTGGACAGCAGTGTGAATCGAACCCCGATCTCTGATCACTGATGTTGTTACGGACAGCAGTGTGAATCGAACACCAATCTCTGATCACTGTTGGTGTTACAGACATCTGTGTGAATGGAACCCAGATCTCTGATCACTGTTCGTGTTATGGACAGCAGTGTGAATCGAACCCCGATCTTTGATCACTGTTGGTGTTCCAGACAGCTGTTTGAATGGAACCCCGATCTCTGATCACTGTTGGTGTTGCGGACAGCAGTGTGAATCGAACACCAATCTCTGATCACTGTTGTTGTTACGGACATCAGTGTGAATCGAACCCCGATCTCTGATCACTGTTGTTGTTACGGACAGCAGTGTGAATGGAACCCCGATCTCTGATCACTGTTGGTGTTACGGACAGCAGTGTGAATCGAACACCAATCTCTGATCACTGTTGGTGTTACAGACAGCTGTGTGAATGGAACCCTGATCTCTGATCACTGTTGTTGTTACGGACAGCAGTGTGAATAAAACCCTGATCTCTGATCACTGTTGGTGTTACAGACAGCTGTGTGAATGGAACCCCGATCTCTGATCACTGTTGGTGTTACGGAGAGCACTTTGAATCGATCCCCGATCACTGATCTCTGTTGGTGTTGCGGACAGCAGTGTGAATCGAACACCAATCTCTGATCACTGTTGGTGTTAAGGACAGCTGTGTGAATGGAACCCCGATCTCTGATCACTGTTATTGTTACGGACAGTAGTGTGAATCGAACCCCGATCTCTGATCACTGTTGTTGTTACGGACAGCAGTGTGAATCGAACACCAATCTCTGATCACTGTTGGTGTTGCGGACAGCAGTGTGAATCGAACCCCGATCTCTGATCACTGTTGTTGTTACGGACAGCAGTGTGAATCGAACCCCGATCTCTGATCACTGTTGTTGTTACGGACAGCAGTGTGAATCGAACCGCGATCTCTGATCACTGTTGGTCTTACGTACTTCTGTGTGAATCGAACCCCGATCTCTGATCACTGTTGGTGTTACGGACAGCAGTGTGAATGGAACCCCGATCTCTGATCACTGTTGGTGTTACGGACAGCACTTTGAATCGATCCCCGATCACTGATATCTGTTGGTGTTGCGGACAGCAGTGTGAATCGAACACCAATCTCTGATCACTGTTGGTGTTACAGACAGCTGTGTGAATCGAACATCAATCTCTGATCACTGTTGTTGTTACGGACAGCAGTGTGAATCGAACCCCGATCTCTGATCACTGTTGTTGTTACGGACAGCAGTGTGAATCGAACCCCGATCTCTGATTACTGTTGGTGCTACGGACAGCAGTGTGAATGGAACCCCGATCTCTGATCACTGTTGGTGTTACGGACAGCAGTGTGAATCGAACCCCGATCTCTGATCACTGTTGGTTTTATGGACAGCCGTGTGATTCGAACCCCGATCTCTGATCACTGTTGGTGTTACGGACAGCAGTGTAAATCGAACCCCGATCTCTGATCACTGTTGTTGTTACGGACAGCAGTGTGAATCGAACCCCCGATCTCTGATCACTGTTGCTGTTACGGACAGCTGTATGCATGGAACCCCGATCTCTGATCACTGTTGGTGTTACAGACATCTGTGTGAATGGAACCCTGATCTCTGATCACTGTTGTTGTTACGGACAGAAGTGTGAATCGAACCCCGATCTCTGATCACTGTTGGTGTTGTGGACAGCAGTGTGAATCGAACCCCGATCTCTGATCACTGATGTTGTTACGGACAGCAGTGTGAATCGAACACCAATCTCTGATCACTGTTGGTGTTACAGACATCTGTGTGAATGGAACCCAGATCTCTGATCACTGTTCGTGTTATGGACAGCAGTGTGAATCGAACCCCGATCTTTGATCACTGTTGGTGTTCCAGACAGCTGTTTGAATGGAACCCCGATCTCTGATCACTGTTGGTGTTGCGGACAGCAGTGTGAATCGAACACCAATCTCTGATCACTGTTGTTGTTACGGACAGCAGTGTGAATCAAACCCCGATCTCTGATCACTGTTGTTGTTACGGACAGCAGTGTGAATGGAACCCCGATCTCTGATCACTGTTGGTGTTACGGACAGCAGTGTGAATCGAACACCAATCTCTGATCACTGTTGGTGTTACAGACAGCTGTGTGAATGGAACCCTGATCTCTGATCACTGTTGTTGTTACGGACAGCAGTGTGAATAAAACCCTGATCTCTGATCACTGTTGGTGTTACAGACAGCTGTGTGAATGGAATCCCGATCTCTGATCACTGTTGGTGTTACGGAGAGCACTTTGAATCGATCCCCGATCACTGATCTCTGTTGGTGTTGCGGACAGCAGTGTGAATCGAACACCAATCTCTGATCACTGCTGGTGTTGCAGACAGCTGTGTGAATCGAACACCAATCTCTGATCACTGTTGTTGTTACGGACAGCAGTGTGAATCGGACCCCGATCTCTGATCACTGTTGTTGTTACGGACAGCAGTGTGAATCGAACCCTGATCTCTGATTACTGTTGGTGTTACGGACAGCAGTGTGAATCGAACCCCGATCTCTGATCACTGTTGTTGTTACGCAAAGCAGTGTGAATCGAACTCCGATCTCTGATCACTGTTGTTACGGACAGCAGTGTGAATGGAACCCCGATCTCTGATCAGTGTTGCTGTTACGGACAGCAGTGTGAATCGAACCCCGATCTCTGATCTCTGTTGGTGTTACGGACAGCTGTGTGAATGGAACCCCGATCTCTGATCACTGTTGGTTTTACAGACAGCAGTGTGAATCGAACCCCGATCTCTGATCACTGTTGTTGTTACGGACAGCAGTGTGAATCGAACCCCCGATCTCTGATCACTGTTGCTGTTACGGACAGCAGTATGCATGGAACCCCGATCTCTGATCACTGTTGGTGTTACAGACATCTGTGTGAATGGAACCCTGATCTCTGATCACTGTTCGTGTTATGGACAGCAGTGTGAATCGAACCCCGATCTTTGATCACTGTTGGTGTTCCAGACAGCTGTTTGAATGGAACCCCGAACTCTGATCACTGTTGGTGTTACGGACAGCACTTTGAATCGATCCCCGATCACTGATCTCTGTTGGTGTTGCGGACAGCAGTGTGAATCGAACACCAATCTCTGATCACTGTTGGTGTTACAGACAGCTGTGTGAATCGAACACCAATCTCTGATCACTGTTGTTGTTACGGACAGCAGTGTGAATCGAACCCCGATCTCTGATCACTGTTGTTGTTACGGACAGCAGTGTGAATCGAACCCCGATCTCTGATTACTGTTGGTGCTACGGACAGCAGTGTGACTGGAACCCCGATCTCTGATCACTGTTGGTGTTACGGACAGCAGTGTGAATCGAACCCCGATCTCTGATCACTGTTGGTTTTATGGACAGCCGTGTGATTCGAACCCCGATCTCTGATCACTGTTGGTGTTACGGACAGCAGTGTAAATCGAACCCCGATCTCTGATCACTGTTGTTGTTACGGACAGCTGTGTGAATGGAACCCCGATCTCTGATCACTGTTGTTGTTACGGACAGCAGTGTGAATAAAACCCTGATCTCTGATCACTGTTGGTGTTACAGACATCTGTGTGAATGGAACCCAGATCTCTGATCACTGTTCGTGTTATGGACAGCAGTGTGAATCGAACCCCGATCTTTGATCACTGTTGGTGTTCCAGACAGCTGTTTGAATGGAACCCCGATCTCTGATCACTGTTGGTGTTACGGACAGCAGTGTAAATCGAACCCCGATCTCTGATCACTGTTGTTGTTACGGACAGCAGTGTGAATCGAACCCCGATCTCTGATCACTGTCGGTGTTACGGACAGCTGTGTGAATCGAACCCCGATCTCTGATCACTGTTGGTGTTACGGACAGCAGTGTGAATCGAACCCCGATCTCTGATCACTGTTGGTGTTACGGACAGCAGTGTGAATCGAACCCCGATCTCTGATCAATTTTGGTGTTACCTAGAGCAGTGTGAATCAATCCCCGATCTCTGATCACTGTTGGTTTTATGGACAGCAGTGTGAAACAAATCTCGATCTCTGATCACTGTTGGTGTTACGGACATTAGTGTGAATGGAACCACGATCTCTGATCACTGTTGGTGTTACAGACAGCTGTGTGAATCGAACCCCGATCTCTGATCACTGTTGGTGTTACGGACAGCAGTGTGAATCGAACCCCGATCTCTGATCACTGATGTTGTTACGGACAGTCGTGTGAATCGAACACCAATCTCTGATCACTGTTGGTGTTACAGACAGCTGTGTGAATGGAACCCTGATCTCTGATCACTGTTGGTGTTACAGACATCTGTGTGAATGGAACCCAGATCTCTGATCACTGTTCGTGTTATGGACAGCAGTGTGAATCGAACCCCGATCTTTGATCACTGTTGGTGTTCCAGACAGCT
The DNA here is from genome assembly GCF_048418815.1 of Hemitrygon akajei. Taxonomy (NCBI): domain Eukaryota; kingdom Metazoa; phylum Chordata; class Chondrichthyes; order Myliobatiformes; family Dasyatidae; genus Hemitrygon; species Hemitrygon akajei. Next base: position 109,014,117 of record NC_133133.1, on the reverse strand, counting down.
GTTTGAATGGAACCCCGATCTCTGATCACTGTTGGTGCTACGGACAGCAGTGTGAATCGAACACCAATCTCTGATCACTGTTGGTGTTACAGACATCTGTGTGAATGGAACCCAGATCTCTGATCACTGTTCGTGTTATGGACAGCAGTGTGAATCGAACCCCGATCTTTGATCACTGTTGGTGTTCCAGACAGCTGTTTGAATGGAACCCCGAACTCTATTCACTGTTGGTGTTACGGACAGCACTTTGAATCGATCCCCGATCACTGATCTCTGTTGGTGTTGCGGACAGCAGTGTGAATGGAACCCCGATCTTTGATCTCTGTTGGTGTTAAGGACAGCTGTGTGAATCGAACACCAATCTCTGATCACTGTTATTGTTACGGACAGTAGTGTGAATCAAACCCCGATCTCTGATCACTGTTGTTGTTACGGACAGCAGTGTGAATCAAACCCCGATCTCTGATCACTGTTGGTCTAACGTACTTCAGTGTGAATCGAACCCCGATCTCTGATCACTGTTGGTGTTACGGACAGCAGTGTGAATGGAACCCCGATCTCTGATCACTGTTGGTGTTACGGACAGCACTTTGAATCGATCCCCGATCACTGATCTCTGTTGGTGTTGCGGACAGCAGTGTGAATCGAACACCAATCTATGATCACTGTTGGTGTTACAGACAGCTGTGTGAATCGAACACCAATCTCTGATCACTGTTGTTGTTACGGACAGCAGTGTGAATCGAACCCCGATCTCTGATCACTGTTGTTGTTACGGACAGCAGTGTGAATCGAACCCCGATCTCTGATTACTGTTGGTGCTACGGACAGCAGTGTGAATGGAACCCCGATCTCTGATCACTGTTGGTGTTACGGACAGCAGTGTGAATCGAACCCCGATCTCTGATCACTGCTGGTTTTATGGACAGCCGTGTGATTCGAACCCCGACCTCTGATCACTGTTGGTGTTACGGACAGCAGTGTAAATCGAACCCCGATCTCTGATCACTGTTGTTGTTACGGACAGCAGTGTGAATCGAACCCCGATCTCTGATCACTGTCGGTGTTACGGACAGCAGTGTGAATCGAACCCCGATCTCTGATCAGTGTTGGTGTTACGGACAGCAGTATGAATCGAACCCTGATCTCTGATCACTGTTGTTGTTACGGACAGAAGTGTGAATCGAACCCCGATCTCTGATCACTGTTGGTGTTGTGGACAGCAGTGTGAATCGAACCCCGATCTCTGATCACTGATGTTGTTACGGACAGCAGTGTGAATCGAACACCAATCTCTGATCACTGTTGTTGTTACGGACAGCAGTGTGAATAAAACCCTGATCTCTGATCACTGTTGGTGTTACAGACAGCTGTGTGAATGGAACCCCGATCTCTGATCACTGTTGGTGTTACGGAGAGCACTTTGAATCGATCCCCGATCACTGATCTCTGTTGGTGTTGCGGACAGCAGTGTGAATCGAACACCAATCTCTGATCACTGCTGGTGTTACAGACAGCTGTGTGAATCGAACACCAATCTCTGATCACTGTTGTTGTTACGGACAGCAGTGTGAATCGGACCCCGATCTCTGATCACTGTTGTTGTTCCGGACAGCAGTGTGAATGGAACCCAGATCTCTGATCACTGTTCGTGTTATGGACAGCAGTGTGAATCGAACCCCGATCTTTGATCACTGTTGGTGTTCCAGACAGCTGTTTGAATGGAACCCCGATCTCTGATCACTGTTGGTGTTGCGGACAGCAGTGTGAATCGAACACCAATCTCTGATCACTGTTGTTGTTACGGACAGCAGTGTGAATCGAACCCCGATCTCTGATCACTGTTGTTGTTACGGACAGCAGTGTGAATGGAACCCCGATCTCTGATCACTGTTGGTGTTACGGACAGCAGTGTGAATCGAACACCAATCTCTGATCACTGTTGGTGTTACAGACAGCTGTGTGAATGGAACCCTGATCTCTGATCACTGTTGTTGTTACGGACAGCAGTGTGAATAAAACCCTGATCTCTGATCACTGTTGGTGTTACAGACAGCTGTGTGAATGGAACCCCGATCTCTGATCACTGTTGGTGTTACGGAGAGCACTTTGAATCGATCCCCGATCACTGATCTCTGTTGGTGTTGCGGACAGCAGTGTGAATCGAACACCAATCTCTGATCACTGCTGGTGTTACAGACAGCTGTGTGAATCGAACACCAATCTCTGATCACTGTTGTTGTTACGGACAGCAGTGTGAATCGGACCCCGATCTCTGATCACTGTTGTTGTTCCGGACAGCAGTGTGAATCGAACCCTGATCTCTGATTACTGTTGGTGTTACGGACAGCAGTGTGAATCGAACCCCGATCTCTGATCACTGTTGTTGTTACGGAAAGCAGTGTGAATCGAACTCCGATCTCTGATCACTGTTGTTACGGACAGCAGTGTGAATGGAACCCCGATCTCTGATCAGTGTTGCTGTTACGGACAGCAGTGTGAATCGAACCCCGATCTCTGATCTCTGTTGGTGTTACGGACAGCTGTGTGAATGGAACCCCGATCTCTGATCACTGTTGGTTTTACAGACAGCAGTGTGAATCGAACCCCGATCTCTGATCACTGTTGTTGTTACGGACAGCAGTGTGAATCGAACCCCCGATCTCTGATCACTGTTGCTGTTACGGACAGCAGTATGCATGGAACCCCGATCTCTGATCACTGTTGGTGTTACAGACATCTGTGTGAATGGAACCCAGATCTCTGATCACTGTTCGTGTTATGGACAGCAGTGTGAATCGAACCCCGATCTTTGATCACTGTTGGTGTTCCAGACAGCTGTTTGAATGGAACCCCGAACTCTGATCACTGTTGGTGTTACGGACAGCACTTTGAATCGATCCCCGATCACTGATCTCTGTTGGTGTTGCGGACAGCAGTGTGAATCGAACACCAATCTCTGATCACTGTTGGTGTTACAGACAGCTGTGTAAATCGAAGACCAATCTCTGATCACTGTTGTTGTTACGGACAGCAGTGTGAATCGAACCCCGATCTCTGATTACTGTTGGTGCTACGGACAGCAGTGTGAATGGAACCCCGATCTCTGATCACTGTTGGTGTTACGGACAGCAGTGTGAATCGAACCCCGATCTTTGATCACTGTTGGTGTTCCATACAGCTGTTTGAATGGAACCCCGAACTCTGATCACTGTTGGTGTTACGGACAGCACTTTGAATCGATCCCCGATCACTGATCTCTGTTGGTGTTGCGGACAGCAGTTTGAATCGAACACCAATCTCTGATCACTGTTGGTGTTACAGACAGCTGTGTAAATCGAAGACCAATCTCTGATCACTGTTGTTGTTACGGACAGCAGTGTGAATCGAACCCCGATCTCTGATTACTGTTGGTGCTACGGACAGCAGTGTGAATGGAACCCCGATCTCTGATCACTGTTGGTGTTACGGACAGCAGTGTGAATCGAACCCCGATCTCTGATCACTGTTGGTTTTATGGACAGCCGTGTGATTCGAACCCTGATCTCTGATCACTGTTGGTGTTACGGACAGCAGTGTAAATCGAACCCCGATCTCTGATCACTGTTGTTGTTACGGACAGCTGTGTGAATGGAACCCCGATCTCTGATCACTGTTGTTGTTACGGACAGCAGTGTGAATAAAACCCTGATCTGTGATCACTGTTGGTGTTACAGACATCTGTGTGAATGGAACCCAGATCTCTGATCACTGTTCGTGTTATGGACAGCAGTGTGAATCGAACTCCGATCTTTGATCATTGTTGGTGTTCCAGACAGCTGTTTGAATGGAACCCCGATCTCTGATCACTGTTGGTGTTATGGACAGCAGTGTAAATCGAACCCCGATCTCTGATCTCTGTTGGTGTTACGGACAGCTGTGTGAATGGAACCCCGATCTCTGATCACTGTTGGTTTTACAGACAGCAGTGTGAATCGAACCCCGATCTCTGATCACTGTTGTTGTTACGGACAGCAGTGTGAATCGAACCCCCGATCTCTGATCACTGTTGCTGTTACGGACAGCAGTATGCATGGAACCCCGATCTCTGATCACTGTTGGTGTTACGGACAGCAGTGTGAATCGAACCCTGATCTCTGATCACTGTTGTTGTTACGGACAGAAGTGTGAATCGAACCCCGATATCTGATCACTGTTGGTGTTATGGACAGCAGTGTGAATCAAACACCAATCTCTGATCACTGTTGGTGTTACAGACATCTGTGTGAATGGAACCCAGATCTCTGATCACTGTTCGTGTTATGGACAGCAGTGTGAATCGAACCCCGATCTTTGATCACTGTTGGTGTTCCAGACAGCTGTTTGAATGGAACCCCGGACTCTATTCACTGTTGGTGTTACGGACAGCACTTTGAATCGAACCCCAATCACTGATCTCTGTTGGTGTTGCGGACAGCAGTGTGAATCGAACACCAATCTCTGATCACTGTTGGTGTTACAGACAGCTGTGTGAATCGAACACCAATCTCTGATCACTGTTGGTCTTACGTACTTCAGTGTGAATCGAACCCCGATCTCTGATCTCTGTTGGTGTTACGGAGAGCTGTGTGAAATGAACCCCGATCTCTGATCACTGTTGCTGTTACAGACAGCTGTGTGAATGGAACCCCGATCTCTGATCACTGTTGTTGTTACGGACAGCAGTGTGAATCGAACCCCGATCTCTGATCACTGTTGTTGTTACGGACAGCAGTGTGAATCGAACCCCGATCTCGGATCACTGTTGTTGTTACAGACAGCAGTGTGAATCGAACCCCGATCTCTGATCAATGTTGTTGTTACGGACAGTAGTGTGAATCGAACTCCGATCTCTGATCACTGTTATTGTTACGGACTGCAGTGTGAATCGAACCCCGATCTCTGATCACTGTTGGTTTTATGGACAGCCGTGTGATTCGAACCCCGATCTCTGATCACTGTTGGTGTTACGGACAGCAGTGTAAATCGAACCCCGATCTCTGATCACTGTTGTTGTTACGGACAGCAGTGTGAATCGAACCCCCGATCTCTGATCACTGTTGCTGTTACGGACAGCTGTATGCATGGAACCCCGATCTCTGATCACTGTTGGTGTTACAGACATCTGTGTGAATGGAACCCTGATCTCTGATCACTGTTGTTGTTACGGACAGAAGTGTGAATCGAACCCCGATCTCTGATCACTGTTGGTGTTGTGGACAGCAGTGTGAATCGAACCCCGATCTCTGATCACTGATGTTGTTACGGACAGCAGTGTGAATCGAACACCAATCTCTGATCACTGTTGGTGTTACAGACATCTGTGTGAATGGAACCCAGATCTCTGATCACTGTTCGTGTTATGGACAGCAGTGTGAATCGAACCCCGATCTTTGATCACTGTTGGTGTTCCAGACAGCTGTTAGAATGGAACCCCGATCTCTGATCACTGTTGGTGTTGCGGACAGCAGTGTGAATCGAACACCAATCTCTGATCACTGTTGTTGTTACGGACAGCAGTGTGAATCGAACCCCGATCTCTGATCACTGTTGTTGTTACGGACAGCAGTGTGAATGGAACCCCGATCTCTGATCACTGTTGGTGTTACGGACAGCAGTGTGAATCGAACACCAATCTCTGATCACTGTTGGTGTTACAGACAGCTGTGTGAATGGAACCCTGATCTCTGATCACTGTTGTTGTTACGGACAGCAGTGTGAATAAAACCCTGATCTCTGATCACTGTTGGTGTTACAGACAGCTGTGTGAATGGAACCCCGATCTCTGATCACTGTTGGTGTTACGGAGAGCACTTTGAATCGATCCCCGATCACTGATCTCTGTTGGTGTTGCGGACAGCAGTGTGAATCGAACACCAATCTCTGATCACTGTTGGTGTTACAGACAGCTGTGTGAATCGAACACCAATCTCTGATCACTGTTGTTGTTACGGACAGCAGTGTGAATCGAACCCCGATCTCTGATCACTGTTGTTGTTACGGACAGCAGTGTGAATCGAACCCTGATCTCTGATTACTGTTGGTGCTACGGACAGCAGTGTGACTGGAACCCCGATCTCTGATCACTGTTGGTGTTACGGACAGCAGTGTGAATCGAACCCCGATCTCTGATCACTGTTGGTTTTATGGACAGCCGTGTGATTCGAACCCCGATCTCTGATCACTGTTGGTGTTACGGACAGCAGTGTAAATCGAACCCCGATCTCTGATCACTGTTGTTGTTACGGACATCTGTGTGAATGGAACCCTGATCTCTGATCACTGTTGTTGTTACGGACAGAAGTGTGAATCGAACCCCGATCTCTGATCACTGTTGGTGTTGTGGACAGCAGTGTGAATCGAACCCCGATCTCTGATCACTGATGTTGTTACGGACAGCAGTGTGAATCGAACACCAATCTCTGATCACTGTTGGTGTTACAGACATCTGTGTGAATGGAACCCAGATCTCTGATCACTGTTCGTGTTATGGACAGCAGTGTGAATCGAACCCCGATCTTTGATCACTGTTGGTGTTCCAGACAGCTGTTAGAATGGAACCCCGATCTCTGATCACTGTTGGTGTTGCGGACAGCAGTGTGAATCGAACACCAATCTCTGATCACTGTTGTTGTTACGGACAGCAGTGTGAATAGAACCCCGATCTCTGATCACTGTTGTTGTTACGGACAGCAGTGTGAATGGAACCCCGATCTCTGATCACTGTTGGTGTTACGGACAGCAGTGTGAATCGAACACCAATCTCTGATCACTGTTGGTGTTACAGACAGCTGTGTGAATGGAACCCTGTTCTCTGATCACTGTTGTTGTTACGGACAGCAGTGTGAATAAAACACTGATCTCTGATCACTGTTGGTGTTACGGAGAGCACTTTGAATCGATCCCCGATCACTGATCTCTGTTGGTGTTGCGGACAGCAGTGTGAATCGAACACCAATCTCTGATCACTGTTGGTGTTACAGACAGCTGTGTGAATCGAACACCAATCTCTGATCACTGTTGTTGTTACGGACAGCAGTGTGAATCGAACCCCGATCTCTGATCACTGTTGTTGTTACGGACAGCAGTGTGAATCGAACCCTGATCTCTGATTACTGTTGGTGCTACGGACAGCAGTGTGACTGGAACCCCGATCTCTGATCACTGTTGGTGTTACGGACAGCAGTGTGAATCGAACCCCGATCTCTGATCACTGTTGGTTTTATGGACAGCCGTGTGATTCGAACCCCGATCTCTGATCACTGTTGGTGTTACGGACAGCAGTGTAAATCGAACCCCGATCTCTGATCACTGTTGTTGTTACGGACAGCTGTGTGAATGGAACCCCGATCTCTGATCACTGTTGTTGTTACGGACAGCAGTGTGAATAAAACCCTGATCTCTGATCACTGTTGGTGTTACAGACATCTGTGTGAATGGAACCCAGATCTCTGATCACTGTTCGTGTTATGGACAGCAGTGTGAATCGAACCCCGATCTTTGATCACTGTTGGTGTTCCAGACAGCTGTTTGAATGGAACCCCGATCTCTGATCACTGTTGGTGTTACGGACAGCAGTGTAAATCGAACCCCGATCTCTGATCACTGTTGTTGTTACGGACAGCAGTGTGAATCGAACCCCGATCTCTGATCACTGTCGGTGTTACGGACAACTGTGTGAATCGAACACCAATCTCTGATCACTGTTGGTGTTACAGACAGCTGTGTGAATCGAACACCAATCTCTGATCACTGTTGTTGTTACGGACAGCAGTGTGAATCGAACCCCGATCTCTGATCACTGTTGTTGTTACGGACAGCAGTGTGAATCGAACCCCGATCTCTGATTACTGTTGGTGCTACGGACAGCAGTGTGAATCGAACACCAATCTCTGATCACTGTTGGTGTTACAGACATCTGTGTGAATGGAACCCAGATCTCTGATCACTGTTCGTGTTATGGACAGCAGTGTGAATCGAACCCCGATCTTTGATCACTGTTGGTGTTCCAGACAGCTGTTTGAATGGAACCCCGAACTCTATTCACTGTTGGTGTTACGGACAGCACTTTGAATCGATCCCCGATCACTGATCTCTGTTGGTGTTGCGGACAGCAGTGTGAATGGAACCCCGATCTTTGATCTCTGTTGGTGTTAAGGACAGCTGTGTGAATCGAACACCAATCTCTGATCACTGTTATTGTTACGGACAGTAGTGTGAATCGAACCCCGATCTCTGATCACTGTTGTTGTTACGGACAGCAGTGTGAATCGAACCCCGATCTCTGATCACTGTTGGTCTAACGTACTTCAGTGTGAATCGAACCCCGATCTCTGATCACTGTTGGTGTTACGGACAGCAGTGTGAATGGAACCCCGATCTCTGATCACTGTTGGTGTTACGGACAGCGCTTTGAATCGATCCCCGATCACTGATCTCTGTTGGTGTTGCGGACAGCAGTGTGAATCGAACACCAATCTATGATCACTGTTGGTGTTACAGACAGCTGTGTGAATCGAACACCAATCTCTGATCACTGTTGTTGTTACGGACAGCAGTGTGAATCGAACCCCGATCTCTGATCACTGTTGTTGTTACGGACAGCTGTGTGAATCGAACCCCGATCTCTGATTACTGTTGGTGCTACGGACAGCAGTGTGAATGGAACCCCGATCTCTGATCACTGTTGGTGTTACGGACAGCAGTGTGAATGGAACCCCGATCTCTGATCACTGCTGGTTTTATGGACAGCCGTGTGATTCGAACCCCGATCTCTGATCACTGTTGGTGTTACGGACAGCAGTGTAAATCGAACCCCGATCTCTGATCACTGTTGTTGTTACGGACAGCAGTGTGAATCGAACCCCGATCTCTGATCACTGTCGGTGTTACGGACAGCAGTGTGAATCGAACCCCGATCTCTGATCAGTGTTGGTGTTACGGACAGCAGTATGAATCGAACCCTGATCTCTGATCACTGTTGTTGTTACGGACAGAAGTGTGAATCGAACCCCGATCTCTGATCACTGTTGGTGTTGTGGACAGCAGTGTGAATCGCACCCCGATCTCTGATCACTGATGTTGTTACGGACAGCAGTGTGAATCGAACACCAATCTCTGATCACTGTTGGTGTTACAGACATCTGTGTGAATGGAACCCAGATCTCTGATCACTGTTCGTGTTATGGACAGCAGTGTGAATCGAACCCCGATCTTTGATCACTGTTGGTGTTCCAGACAGCTGTTTGAATGGAACCCCGATCTCTGATCACTGTTGGTGTTGCGGACAGCAGTGTGAATCGAACACCAATCTCTGATCACTGTTGGTGTTACGGACAGCAGTGTGAATCGAACCCCGATCTCTGATCACTGTTGTTGTTACGGACAGCAGTGTGAATGGAACCCCGATCTCTGATCACTGTTGGTGTTATGGACAGCAGTGTGAATCGAACACCAATCTCTGATCACTGTTGGTGTTACAGACAGCTGTGTGAATGGAACCCTGATCTCTGATCACTGTTGTTGTTACGGACAGCAGTGTGAATAAAACCCTGATCTCTGATCACTGTTGGTGTTACAGACAGCTGTGTGAATGGAACCCCGATCTCTGATCACTGTTGGTGTTACGGAGAGCACTTTGAATCGATCCCCGATCACTGATCTCTGTTGGTGTTGCGGACAGCAGAGTGAATCGAACACCAATCTCTGATCACTGCTGGTGTTACAGACAGCTGTGTGAATCGAACACCAATCTCTGATCACTGTTGTTGTTACGGACAGCAGTGTGAATCGGACCCCGATCTCTGATCACTGTTGTTGTTCCGGACAGCAGTGTGAATCGAACCCTGATCTCAGATTACTGTTGGTGTTACGGACAGCAGTGTGAATCGAACCCCGATCTCTGATCACTGTTGTTGTTACGGAAAGCAGTGTGAATCGAACTCCGATCTTTGATCACTGTTGTTACGGACAGCAGTGTGAATGGAACCCCGATCTCTGATCAGTGTTGCTGTTACGGACAGCAGTGTGAATCGAACCCCGATCTCTGATCTCTGTTGGTGTTACGGACAGCTGTGTGAATGGAACCCCGATCTCTGATCACTGTTGGTTTTACAGACAGCAGTGTGAATCGAACCCCGATCTCTGATCACTGTTGTTGTTACGGACAGCAGTGTGAATCGAACCCCCGATCTCTGATCACTGTTGCTGTTACGGACAGCAGTATGCATGGAACCCCGATCTCTGATCACTGTTGGTGTTACAGACATCTGTGTGAATGGAACCCAGATCTCTGATCACTGTTCGTGTTATGGACAGCAGTGTGAATCGAACCCCGATCTTTGATCACTGTTGGTGTTCCAGACAGCTGTTTGAATGGAACCCCGAACTCTGATCACTGTTGGTGTTACGGACAGCACTTTGAATCGATCCCCGATCACTGATCTCTGTTGGTGTTGCGGACAGCAGTGTGAATCGAACACCAATCTCTGATCACTGTTGGTGTTACAGACAGCTGTGTAAATCGAAGACCAATCTCTGATCACTGTTGTTGTTACGGACAGCAGTGTGAATCGAACCCCGATCTCTGATCACTGTTGTTGTTACGGACAGCAGTGTGAATCGAACCCCGATCTCTGATTACTGTTGGTGCTACGGACAGCAGTGTGAATGGAACCCCGATCTCTGATCACTGTTGGTGTTACGGACAGCAGTGTGAATCGAACCCCGATCTCTGATCACTGTTGGTTTTATGGACAGCCGTGTGATTCGAACCCCGATCTCTGATCACTGTTGGTGTTACGGACAGCAGTGTAAATCGAACCCCGATCTCTGATCACTGTTGTTGTTACGGACAGCTGTGTGAATGGAACCCCGATCTCTGATCACTGTTGTTGTTACGGACAGCAGTGTGAATAAAACCCTGATCTCTGATCACTGTTGGTGTTACAGACATCTGTGTGAATGGAACCCAGATCTCTGATCACTGTTCGTGTTATGGACAGCAGTGTGAATCGAACACCAATCTCTGATCACTGTTGTTGTTACGGACAGCAGTGTGAATCGAACCCCGATCTCTGATCACTGTTGTTGTTACGGACAGCAGTGTGAATGGAACCCCGATCTCTGATCACTGTTGGTGTTACGGACAGCAGTGTGAATCGAACACCAATCTCTGATCACTGTTGGTGTTACAGACAGCTGTGTGAATGGAACCCTGATCTCTGATCACTGTTGTTGTTACGGACAGCAGTGTGAATAAAACCCTGATCTCTGATCACTGTTGGTGTTACGGAGAGCACTTTGAATCGATCCCCGATCACTGATCTCTGTTGGTGTTGCGGACAGCAGTGTGAATCGAACACCAATCTCTGATCACTGTTGGTGTTACAGACAGCTGTGTGAATCGAACACCAATCTCTGATCACTGTTGTTGTTACGGACAGCAGTGTGAATCGAACCCCGATCTCTGATCACTGTTGTTGTTACGGACAGCAGTGTGAATCGAACCCTGATCTCTGATTACTGTTGGTGCTACGGACAGCAGTGTGACTGGAACCCCGATCTCTGATCACTGTTGGTGTTACGGACAGCAGTGTGAATCGAACCCCGATCTCTGATCACTGTTGGTTTTATGGACAGCCGTGTGATTCGAACCCCGATCTCTGATCACTGTTGGTGTTACGGACAGCAGTGTAAATCGAACCCCGATCTCTGATCACTGTTGTTGTTACGGACAGCTGTGTGAATGGAACCCCGATCTCTGATCACTGTTGTTGTTACGGACAGCAGTGTGAATAAAACCCTGATCTCTGATCACTGTTGGTGTTACAGACATCTGTGTGAATGGAACCCAGATCTCTGATCACTGTTCGTGTTATGGACAGCAGTGTGAATCGAACCCCGATCTTTGATCACTGTTGGTGTTCCAGACAGCTGTTTGAATGGAACCCCGATCTCTGATCACTGTTGGTGTTACGGACAGCAGTGTAAATCGAACCCCGATCTCTGATCACTGTTGTTGTTACGGACAGCAGTGTGAATCGAACCCCGATCTCTGATCACTGTCGGTGTTACGGACAACTGTGTGAATCGAACACCAATCTCTGATCACTGTTGGTGTTACAGACAGCTGTGTGAATCGAACACCAATCTCTGATCACTTTTGTTGTTACGGACAGCAGTGTGAATCGAACCCCGATCTCTGATCACTGTTGTTGTTACGGACAGCAGTGTGAATCGAACCCCGATCTCTGATTACTGTTGGTGCTACGGACAGCAGTGTGAATCGAACACCAATCTCTGATCACTGTTTGTGTTACAGACATCTGTGTGAATGGAACCCAGATCTCTGATCACTGTTCGTGTTATGGACAGCAGTGTGAATCGAACCCCGATCTTTGATCACTGTTGGTGTTCCAGACAGCTGTTTGAATGGAACCCCGAACTCTATTCACTGTTGGTGTTACGGACAGCACTTTGAATCGATCCCCGATCACTGATCTCTGTTGGTGTTGCGGACAGCAGTGTGAATGGAACCCCGATCTTTGATCTCTGTTGGTGTTAAGGACAGCAGTGTAAATCGAACCCCGATCTCTGATCACTGTTGTTGTTACGGACAGCTGTGTGAATGGAACCCCGATCTCTGATCACTGTTGTTGTTACGGACAGCAGTGTGAATAAAACCCTGATCTCTGATCACTGTTGGTGTTACAGACATCTGTGTGAATGGAACCCAGATCTCTGATCACTGTTCGTGTTATGGACAGCAGTGTGAATCGAACCCCGATCTTTGATCACTGTTGGTGTTCCAGACAGCTGTTTGAATGGAACCCCGATCTCTGATCACTGTTGGTGTTACGGACAGCAGTGTAAATCGAACCCCGATCTCTGATCACTGTTGTTGTTACGGACAGCAGTGTGAATCGAACCCCGATCTCTGATCACTGTCGGTGTTACGGACAACTGTGTGAATCGAACACCAATCTCTGATCACTGTTGGTGTTACAGACAGCTGTGTGAATCGAACACCAATCTCTGATCACTGTTGTTGTTACGGACAGCCGTGTGAATCGAACCCCGATCTCTGATCACTGTTGTTGTTACGGACAGCAGTGTGAATCGAACCCCGATCTCTGATTACTGTTGGTGCTACGGACAGCAGTGTGAATCGAACACCAATCTCTGATCACTGTTGGTGTTACAGACATCTGTGTGAATGGAACCCAGATCTCTGATCACTGTTCGTGTTATGGACAGCAGTGTGAATCGAACCCCGATCTTTGATCACTGTTGGTGTTCCAGACAGCTGTTTGAATGGAACCCCGAACTCTATTCACTGTTGGTGTTACGGACAGCACTTTGAATCGATCCCCGATCACTGATCTCTGTTGGTGTTGCGGACAGCAGTGTGAATGGAACCCCGATCTTTGATCTCTGTTGGTGTTAAGGACAGCTGTGTGAATCGAACACCAATCTCTGATCACTGTTATTGTTACGGACAGTAGTGTGAATCGAACCCCGATCTCTGATCACTGTTGTTGTTACGGACAGCAGTGTGAATCGAACCCCGATCTCTGATCACTGTTGGTCTAACGTACTTCAGTGTGAATCGAACCCCGATCTCTGATCACTGTTGGTGTTACGGACAGCAGTGTGAATGGAACCCCGATCTCTGATCACTGTTGGTGTTACGGACAGCGCTTTGAATCGATCCCCGATCACTGATCTCTGTTGGTGTTGCGGACAGCAGTGTGAATCGAACACCAATCTATGATCACTGTTGGTGTTACAGACAGCTGTGTGAATCGAACACCAATCTCTGATCACTGTTGTTGTTACGGACAGCAGTGTGAATCGAACCCCGATCTCTGATCACTGTTGTTGTTACGGACAGCTGTGTGAATCGAACCCCGATCTCTGATTACTGTTGGTGCTACGGACAGCAGTGTGAATGGAACCCCGATCTCTGATCACTGTTGGTGTTACGGACAGCAGTGTGAATCGAACCCCGATCTCTGATCACTGCTGGTTTTATGGACAGCCGTGTGATTCGAACCCCGATCTCTGATCACTGTTGGTGTTACGGACAGCAGTGTAAATCGAACCCCGATCTCTGATCACTGTTGTTGTTACGGACAGCAGTGTGAATCGAACCCCGATCTCTGATCACTGTCGGTGTTACGGACAGCAGTGTGAATCGAACCCCGATCTCTGATCAGTGTTGGTGTTACGGACAGCAGTATGAATCGAACCCTGATCTCTGATCACTGTTGTTGTTACGGACAGAAGTGTGAATCGAACCCCGATCTCTGATCACTGTTGGTGTTGTGGACAGCAGTGTGAATCGCACCCCGATCTCTGATCACTGATGTTGTTACGGACAGCAGTGTGAATCGAACACCAATCTCTGATCACTGTTGGTGTTACAGACATCTGTGTGAATGGAACCCAGATCTCTGATCACTGTTCGTGTTATGGACAGCAGTGTGAATCGAACCCCGATCTTTGATCACTGTTGGTGTTCCAGACAGCTGTTTGAATGGAACCCCGATCTCTGATCACTGTTGGTGTTGCGGACAGCAGTGTGAATCGAACACCAATCTCTGATCACTGTTGTTGTTACGGACAGCAGTGTGAATCGAACCCCGATCTCTGATCACTGTTGTTGTTACGGACAGCAGTGTGAATGGAACCCCGATCTCTGATCACTGTTGGTGTTATGGACAGCAGTGTGAATCGAACACCAATCTCTGATCACTGTTGGTGTTACAGACAGCTGTGTGAATGGAACCCTGATCTCTGATCACTGTTGTTGTTACGGACAGCAGTGTGAATAAAACCCTGATCTCTGATCACTGTTGGTGTTACAGACAGCTGTGTGAATGGAACCCCGATCTCTGATCACTGTTGGTGTTACGGAGAGCACTTTGAATCGATCCCCGATCACTGATCTCTGTTGGTGTTGCGGACAGCAGAGTGAATCGAACACCAATCTCTGATCACTGCTGGTGTTACAGACAGCTGTGTGAATCGAACACCAATCTCTGATCACTGTTGTTGTTACGGACAGCAGTGTGAATCGGACCCCGATCTCTGATCACTGTTGTTGTTCCGGACAGCAGTGTGAATCGAACCCTGATCTCAGATTACTGTTGGTGTTACGGACAGCAGTGTGAATCGAACCCCGATCTCTGATCACTGTTGTTGTTACGGAAAGCAGTGTGAATCGAACTCCGATCTTTGATCACTGTTGTTACGGACAGCAGTGTGAATGGAACCCCGATCTCTGATCAGTGTTGCTGTTACGGACAGCAGTGTGAATCGAACCCCGATCTCTGATCTCTGTTGGTGTTACGGACAGCTGTGTGAATGGAACCCCGATCTCTGATCACTGTTGGTTTTACAGACAGCAGTGTGAATCGAACCCCGATCTCTGATCACTGTTGTTGTTACGGACAGCAGTGTGAATCGAACCCCCGATCTCTGATCACTGTTGCTGTTACGGACAGCAGTATGCATGGAACCCCGATCTCTGATCACTGTTGGTGTTACAGACATCTGTGTGAATGGAACCCAGATCTCTGATCACTGTTCGTGTTATGGACAGCAGTGTGAATCGAACCCCGATCTTTGATCACTGTTGGTGTTCCAGACAGCTGTTTGAATGGAACCCCGAACTCTGATCACTGTTGGTGTTACGGACAGCACTTTGAATCGATCCCCGATCACTGATCTCTGTTGGTGTTGCGGACAGCAGTGTGAATCGAACACCAATCTCTGATCACTGTTGGTGTTACAGACAGCTGTGTAAATCGAAGACCAATCTCTGATCACTGTTGTTGTTACGGACAGCAGTGTGAATCGAACCCCGATCTCTGATCACTGTTGTTGTTACGGACAGCAGTGTGAATCGAACCCCGATCTCTGATTACTGTTGGTGCTACGGACAGCAGTGTGAATGGAACCCCGATCTCTGATCACTGTTGGTGTTACGGACAGCAGTGTGAATCGAACCCCGATCTCTGATCACTGTTGGTTTTATGGACAGCCGTGTGATTCGAACCCCGATCTCTGATCACTGTTGGTGTTACGGACAGCAGTGTAAATCGAACCCCGATCTCTGATCACTGTTGTTGTTACGGACAGCTGTGTGAATGGAACCCCGATCTCTGATCACTGTTGTTGTTACGGACAGCAGTGTGAATAAAACCCTGATCTCTGATCACTGTTGGTGTTACAGACATCTGTGTGAATGGAACCCAGATCTCTGATCACTGTTCGTGTTATGGACAGCAGTGTGAATCGAACACCAATCTCTGATCACTGTTGTTGTTACGGACAGCAGTGTGAATCGAACCCCGATCTCTGATCACTGTTGTTGTTACGGACAGCAGTGTGAATGGAACCCCGATCTCTGATCACTGTTGGTGTTACGGACAGCAGTGTGAATCGAACACCAATCTCTGATCACTGTTGGTGTTACAGACAGCTGTGTGAATGGAACCCTGATCTCTGATCACTGTTGTTGTTACGGACAGCAGTGTGAATAAAACCCTGATCTCTGATCACTGTTGGTGTTACGGAGAGCACTTTGAATCGATCCCCGATCACTGATCTCTGTTGGTGTTGCGGACAGCAGTGTGAATCGAACACCAATCTCTGATCACTGTTGGTGTTACAGACAGCTGTGTGAATCGAACACCAATCTCTGATCACTGTTGTTGTTACGGACAGCAGTGTGAATCGAACCCCGATCTCTGATCACTGTTGTTGTTACGGACAGCAGTGTGAATCGAACCCTGATCTCTGATTACTGTTGGTGCTACGGACAGCAGTGTGACTGGAACCCCGATCTCTGATCACTGTTGGTGTTACGGACAGCAGTGTGAATCGAACCCCGATCTCTGATCACTGTTGGTTTTATGGACAGCCGTGTGATTCGAACCCCGATCTCTGATCACTGTTGGTGTTACGGACAGCAGTGTAAATCGAACCCCGATCTCTGATCACTGTTGTTGTTACGGACAGCTGTGTGAATGGAACCCCGATCTCTGATCACTGTTGTTGTTACGGACAGCAGTGTGAATAAAACCCTGATCTCTGATCACTGTTGGTGTTACAGACATCTGTGTGAATGGAACCCAGATCTCTGATCACTGTTCGTGTTATGGACAGCAGTGTGAATCGAACCCCGATCTTTGATCACTGTTGGTGTTCCAGACAGCTGTTTGAATGGAACCCCG
The DNA here is from genome assembly GCF_048418815.1 of Hemitrygon akajei. Lineage (NCBI taxonomy): Eukaryota > Metazoa > Chordata > Chondrichthyes > Myliobatiformes > Dasyatidae > Hemitrygon > Hemitrygon akajei. The sequence continues at coordinate 108,996,856 of NC_133133.1, read as the reverse complement.
ATCTCTGATCACTGTTGGTGTTACGGACAGCAGTGTAAATCGAACCCCGATCTCTGATCACTGTTGTTGTTACGGACAGCAGTGTGAATCGAACCCCGATCTCTGATCACTGTCGGTGTTACGGACAACTGTGTGAATCGAACACCAATCTCTGATCACTGTTGGTGTTACAGACAGCTGTGTGAATCGAACACCAATCTCTGATCACTGTTGTTGTTACGGACAGCAGTGTGAATCGAACCCCGATCTCTGATCACTGTTGTTGTTACGGACAGCAGTGTGAATCGAACCCCGATCTCTGATTACTGTTGGTGCTACGGACAGCAGTGTGAATCGAACACCAATCTCTGATCACTGTTGGTGTTACAGACATCTGTGTGAATGGAACCCAGATCTCTGATCACTGTTCGTGTTATGGACAGCAGTGTGAATCGAACCCCGATCTTTGATCACTGTTGGTGTTCCAGACAGCTGTTTGAATGGAACCCCGAACTCTATTCACTGTTGGTGTTACGGACAGCACTTTGAATCGATCCCCGATCACTGATCTCTGTTGGTGTTGCGGACAGCAGTGTGAATGGAACCCCGATCTTTGATCTCTGTTGGTGTTAAGGACAGCTGTGTGAATCGAACACCAATCTCTGATCACTGTTATTGTTACGGACAGTAGTGTGAATCGAACCCCGATCTCTGATCACTGTTGTTGTTACGGACAGCAGTGTGAATCGAACCCCGATCTCTGATCACTGTTGGTCTAACGTACTTCAGTGTGAATCGAACCCCGATCTCTGATCACTGTTGGTGTTACGGACAGCAGTGTGAATGGAACCCCGATCTCTGATCACTGTTGGTGTTACGGACAGCGCTTTGAATCGATCCCCGATCACTGATCTCTGTTGGTGTTGCGGACAGCAGTGTGAATCGAACACCAATCTATGATCACTGTTGGTGTTACAGACAGCTGTGTGAATCGAACACCAATCTCTGATCACTGTTGTTGTTACGGACAGCAGTGTGAATCGAACCCCGATCTCTGATCACTGTTGTTGTTACGGACAGCTGTGTGAATCGAACCCCGATCTCTGATTACTGTTGGTGCTACGGACAGCAGTGTGAATGGAACCCCGATCTCTGATCACTGTTGGTGTTACGGACAGCAGTGTGAATCGAACCCCGATCTCTGATCACTGCTGGTTTTATGGACAGCCGTGTGATTCGAACCCCGATCTCTGATCACTGTTGGTGTTACGGACAGCAGTGTAAATCGAACCCCGATCTCTGATCACTGTTGTTGTTACGGACAGCAGTGTGAATCGAACCCCGATCTCTGATCACTGTCGGTGTTACGGACAGCAGTGTGAATCGAACCCCGATCTCTGATCAGTGTTGGTGTTACGGACAGCAGTATGAATCGAACCCTGATCTCTGATCACTGTTGTTGTTACGGACAGAAGTGTGAATCGAACCCCGATCTCTGATCACTGTTGGTGTTGTGGACAGCAGTGTGAATCGCACCCCGATCTCTGATCACTGATGTTGTTACGGACAGCAGTGTGAATCGAACACCAATCTCTGATCACTGTTGGTGTTACAGACATCTGTGTGAATGGAACCCAGATCTCTGATCACTGTTCGTGTTATGGACAGCAGTGTGAATCGAACCCCGATCTTTGATCACTGTTGGTGTTCCAGACAGCTGTTTGAATGGAACCCCGATCTCTGATCACTGTTGGTGTTGCGGACAGCAGTGTGAATCGAACACCAATCTCTGATCACTGTTGTTGTTACGGACAGCAGTGTGAATCGAACCCCGATCTCTGATCACTGTTGTTGTTACGGACAGCAGTGTGAATGGAACCCCGATCTCTGATCACTGTTGGTGTTATGGACAGCAGTGTGAATCGAACACCAATCTCTGATCACTGTTGGTGTTACAGACAGCTGTGTGAATGGAACCCTGATCTCTGATCACTGTTGTTGTTACGGACAGCAGTGTGAATAAAACCCTGATCTCTGATCACTGTTGGTGTTACAGACAGCTGTGTGAATGGAACCCCGATCTCTGATCACTGTTGGTGTTACGGAGAGCACTTTGAATCGATCCCCGATCACTGATCTCTGTTGGTGTTGCGGACAGCAGAGTGAATCGAACACCAATCTCTGATCACTGCTGGTGTTACAGACAGCTGTGTGAATCGAACACCAATCTCTGATCACTGTTGTTGTTACGGACAGCAGTGTGAATCGGACCCCGATCTCTGATCACTGTTGTTGTTCCGGACAGCAGTGTGAATCGAACCCTGATCTCAGATTACTGTTGGTGTTACGGACAGCAGTGTGAATCGAACCCCGATCTCTGATCACTGTTGTTGTTACGGAAAGCAGTGTGAATCGAACTCCGATCTTTGATCACTGTTGTTACGGACAGCAGTGTGAATGGAACCCCGATCTCTGATCAGTGTTGCTGTTACGGACAGCAGTGTGAATCGAACCCCGATCTCTGATCTCTGTTGGTGTTACGGACAGCTGTGTGAATGGAACCCCGATCTCTGATCACTGTTGGTTTTACAGACAGCAGTGTGAATCGAACCCCGATCTCTGATCACTGTTGTTGTTACGGACAGCAGTGTGAATCGAACCCCCGATCTCTGATCACTGTTGCTGTTACGGACAGCAGTATGCATGGAACCCCGATCTCTGATCACTGTTGGTGTTACAGACATCTGTGTGAATGGAACCCAGATCTCTGATCACTGTTCGTGTTATGGACAGCAGTGTGAATCGAACCCCGATCTTTGATCACTGTTGGTGTTCCAGACAGCTGTTTGAATGGAACCCCGAACTCTGATCACTGTTGGTGTTACGGACAGCACTTTGAATCGATCCCCGATCACTGATCTCTGTTGGTGTTGCGGACAGCAGTGTGAATCGAACACCAATCTCTGATCACTGTTGGTGTTACAGACAGCTGTGTAAATCGAAGACCAATCTCTGATCACTGTTGTTGTTACGGACAGCAGTGTGAATCGAACCCCGATCTCTGATCACTGTTGTTGTTACGGACAGCAGTGTGAATCGAACCCCGATCTCTGATTACTGTTGGTGCTACGGACAGCAGTGTGAATGGAACCCCGATCTCTGATCACTGTTGGTGTTACGGACAGCAGTGTGAATCGAACCCCGATCTCTGATCACTGTTGGTTTTATGGACAGCCGTGTGATTCGAACCCCGATCTCTGATCACTGTTGGTGTTACGGACAGCAGTGTAAATCGAACCCCGATCTCTGATCACTGTTGTTGTTACGGACAGCTGTGTGAATGGAACCCCGATCTCTGATCACTGTTGTTGTTACGGACAGCAGTGTGAATAAAACCCTGATCTCTGATCACTGTTGGTGTTACAGACATCTGTGTGAATGGAACCCAGATCTCTGATCACTGTTCGTGTTATGGACAGCAGTGTGAATCGAACACCAATCTCTGATCACTGTTGTTGTTACGGACAGCAGTGTGAATCGAACCCCGATCTCTGATCACTGTTGTTGTTACGGACAGCAGTGTGAATGGAACCCCGATCTCTGATCACTGTTGGTGTTACGGACAGCAGTGTGAATCGAACACCAATCTCTGATCACTGTTGGTGTTACAGACAGCTGTGTGAATGGAACCCTGATCTCTGATCACTGTTGTTGTTACGGACAGCAGTGTGAATAAAACCCTGATCTCTGATCACTGTTGGTGTTACGGAGAGCACTTTGAATCGATCCCCGATCACTGATCTCTGTTGGTGTTGCGGACAGCAGTGTGAATCGAACACCAATCTCTGATCACTGTTGGTGTTACAGACAGCTGTGTGAATCGAACACCAATCTCTGATCACTGTTGTTGTTACGGACAGCAGTGTGAATCGAACCCCGATCTCTGATCACTGTTGTTGTTACGGACAGCAGTGTGAATCGAACCCTGATCTCTGATTACTGTTGGTGCTACGGACAGCAGTGTGACTGGAACCCCGATCTCTGATCACTGTTGGTGTTACGGACAGCAGTGTGAATCGAACCCCGATCTCTGATCACTGTTGGTTTTATGGACAGCCGTGTGATTCGAACCCCGATCTCTGATCACTGTTGGTGTTACGGACAGCAGTGTAAATCGAACCCCGATCTCTGATCACTGTTGTTGTTACGGACAGCTGTGTGAATGGAACCCCGATCTCTGATCACTGTTGTTGTTACGGACAGCAGTGTGAATAAAACCCTGATCTCTGATCACTGTTGGTGTTACAGACATCTGTGTGAATGGAACCCAGATCTCTGATCACTGTTCGTGTTATGGACAGCAGTGTGAATCGAACCCCGATCTTTGATCACTGTTGGTGTTCCAGACAGCTGTTTGAATGGAACCCCGATCTCTGATCACTGTTGGTGTTACGGACAGCAGTGTAAATCGAACCCCGATCTCTGATCACTGTTGTTGTTACGGACAGCAGTGTGAATCGAACCCCGATCTCTGATCACTGTCGGTGTTACGGACAACTGTGTGAATCGAACACCAATCTCTGATCACTGTTGGTGTTACAGACAGCTGTGTGAATCGAACACCAATCTCTGATCACTGTTGTTGTTACGGACAGCAGTGTGAATCGAACCCCGATCTCTGATCACTGTTGTTGTTACGGACAGCAGTGTGAATCGAACCCCGATCTCTGATTACTGTTGGTGCTACGGACAGCAGTGTGAATCGAACACCAATCTCTGATCACTGTTTGTGTTACAGACATCTGTGTGAATGGAACCCAGATCTCTGATCACTGTTCGTGTTATGGACAGCAGTGTGAATCGAACCCCGATCTTTGATCACTGTTGGTGTTCCAGACAGCTGTTTGAATGGAACCCCGAACTCTATTCACTGTTGGTGTTACGGACAGCACTTTGAATCGATCCCCGATCACTGATCTCTGTTGGTGTTGCGGACAGCAGTGTGAATGGAACCCCGATCTTTGATCTCTGTTGGTGTTAAGGACAGCTGTGTGAATCGAACACCAATCTCTGATCACTGTTATTGTTACGGACAGTAGTGTGAATCGAACCCCGATCTCTGATCACTGTTGTTGTTACGGACAGCAGTGTGAATCGAACCCCGATCTCTGATCACTGTTGTTGTTACGGACAGCAGTGTGAATCGGACCCCGATCTCTGATCACTGTTGTTGTTCCGGACAGCAGTGTGAATCGAACCCTGATCTCAGATTACTGTTGGTGTTACGGACAGCAGTGTGAATCGAACCCCGATCTCTGATCACTGTTGTTGTTACGGAAAGCAGTGTGAATCGAACTCCGATCTTTGATCACTGTTGTTACGGACTGCAGTGTGAATCGAACCCCGATCTCTGATTACTGTTGGTGCTACGGACAGCAGTGTGAATGGAACCCCGATCTCTGATCACTGTTGTTGTTACGGACAGCAGTGTGAATCGAACCCCGATCTCTGATTACTGTTGGTGCTACGGACAGCAGTGTGAATGGAACCCCGATCTCTGATCACTGTTGGTGTTACGGACAGCAGTGTGAATCGAACCCCGATCTCTGATCACTGCTGGTTTTATGGACAGAAGTGTGAATCAAACCCCGATCTCTGATCACTGTTGGTGTTGTGGACAGCAGTGTGAATCGAACCCCGATCTCTGATCACTGATGTTGTTACGGACAGCAGTGTGAATCGAACACCAATCTCTGATCACTGTTGGTGTTACAGACATCTGTGTGAATGGAACCCAGATCTCTGATCACTGTTCGTGTTATGGACAGCAGTGTGAATCGAACCCCGATCTTTGATCACTGTTGGTGTTCCAGACAGCTGTTTGAATGGAACCCCGATCTCTGATCACTGTTGGTGTTGCGGACAGCAGTGTGAATCGAACACCAATCTCTGATCACTGTTGTTGTTACGGACAGCAGTGTGAATCGAACCCCGATCTCTGATCACTGTTGTTGTTACGGACAGCAGTGTGAATGGAACCCCGATCTCTGATCACTGTTGGTGTTACGGACAGCAGTGTGAATCGAACACCAATCTCTGATCACTGTTGGTGTTACAGACAGCTGTGTGAATGGAACCCTGATCTCTGATCACTGTTGTTGTTACGGACAGCAGTGTGAATAAAACCCTGATCTCTGATCACTGTTGGTGTTACAGACAGCTGTGTGAATGGAACCCCGATCTCTGATCACTGTTGGTGTTACGGAGAGCACTTTGAATCGATCCCCGATCACTGATCTCTGTTGGTGTTGCGGACAGCAGAGTGAATCGAACACCAATCTCTGATCACTGCTGGTGTTACAGACAGCTGTGTGAATCGAACACCAATCTCTGATCACTGTTGTTGTTACGGACAGCAGTGTGAATCGGACCAAAATCTCTGATCACTGTTGTTGTTCCGGACAGCAGTGTGAATCGAACCCTGATCTCAGATTACTGTTGGTGTTACGGACAGCAGTGTGAATCGAACCCCGATCTCTGATCACTGTTGTTGTTACGGAAAGCAGTGTGAATCGAACTCCGATCTTTGATCACTGTTGTTACGGACTGCAGTGTGAATCGAACCCCGATCTCTGATTACTGTTGGTGCTACGGACAGCAGTGTGAATGGAACCCCGATCTCTGATCACTGTTGTTGTTACGGACAGCAGTGTGAATCGAACCCCGATCTCTGATTACTGTTGGTGCTACGGACAGCAGTGTGAATGGAACCCCGATCTCTGATCACTGTTGGTGTTACGGACAGCAGTGTGAATCGAACCCCGATCTCTGATCACTGCTGGTTTTATGGACAGCCGTGTGATTCGAACCCCGATCTCTGATCACTGTTGGTGTTACGGACAGCAGTGTAAATCGAACCCCGATCTCTGATCACTGTTGTTGTTACGGACAGCAGTGTGAATCGAACCCCGATCTCTGATCACTGTCGGTGTTACGGACAGCAGTGTGAATCGAACCCCGATCTCTGATCAGTGTTGGTGTTACGGACAGCAGTATGAATCGAACCCTGATCTCTGATCACTGTTGTTGTTACGGACAGAAGTGTGAATCAAACCCCGATCTCTGATCACTGTTGGTGTTGTGGACAGCAGTGTGAATCGAACCCCGATCTCTGATCACTGATGTTGTTACGGACAGCAGTGTGAATCGAACACCAATCTCTGATCACTGTTGGTGTTACAGACATCTGTGTGAATGGAACCCAGATCTCTGATCACTGTTCGTGTTATGGACAGCAGTGTGAATCGAACCCCGATCTTTGATCACTGTTGGTGTTCCAGACAGCTGTTTGAATGGAACCCCGATCTCTGATCACTGTTGGTGTTGCGGACAGCAGTGTGAATCGAACACCAATCTCTGATCACTGTTGTTGTTACGGACAGCAGTGTGAATCGAACCCCGATCTCTGATCACTGTTGTTGTTACGGACAGCAGTGTGAATGGAACCCCGATCTCTGATCACTGTTGGTGTTACGGACAGCAGTGTGAATCGAACACCAATCTCTGATCACTGTTGGTGTTACAGACAGCTGTGTGAATGGAACCCTGATCTCTGATCACTGTTGTTGTTACGGACAGCAGTGTGAATAAAACCCTGATCTCTGATCACTGTTGGTGTTACAGACAGCTGTGTGAATGGAACCCCGATCTCTGATCACTGTTGGTGTTACGGAGAGCACTTTGAATCGATCCCCGATCACTGATCTCTGTTGGTGTTGCGGACAGCAGAGTGAATCGAACACCAATCTCTGATCACTGCTGGTGTTACAGACAGCTGTGTGAATCGAACACCAATCTCTGATCACTGTTGTTGTTACGGACAGCAGTGTGAATCGGACCCCGATCTCTGATCACTGTTGTTGTTCCGGACAGCAGTGTGAATCGAACCCTGATCTCAGATTACTGTTGGTGTTACGGACAGCAGTGTGAATCGAACCCCGATCTCTGATCACTGTTGTTGTTACGGAAAGCAGTGTGAATCGAACTCCGATCTTTGATCACTGTTGTTACGGACTGCAGTGTGAATGGAACCCCGATCTCTGATCAGTGTTGCTGTTACGGACAGCAGTGTGAATCGAACCCCGATCTCTGATCTCTGTTGGTGTTACGGACAGCTGTGTGAATGGAACCCCGATCTCTGATCACTGTTGGTTTTACAGACAGCAGTGTGAATCGAACCCCGATCTCTGATCACTGTTGTTGTTACGGACAGCAGTGTGAATCGAACCCCCGATCTCTGATCACTGTTGCTGTTACGGACAGCAGTATGCATGGAACCCCGATCTCTGATCACTGTTGGTGTTACAGACATCTGTGTGAATGGAACCCAGATCTCTGATCACTGTTCGTGTTATGGACAGCAGTGTGAATCGAACCCCGATCTTTGATCACTGTTGGTGTTCCAGACAGCTGTTTGAATGGAACCCCGAACTCTGATCACTGTTGGTGTTACGGACAGCACTTTGAATCGATCCCCGATCACTGATCTCTGTTGGTGTTGCGGACAGCAGTGTGAATCGAACACCAATCTCTGATCACTGTTGGTGTTACAGACAGCTGTGTAAATCGAAGACCAATCTCTGATCACTGTTGTTGTTACGGACAGCAGTGTGAATCGAACCCCGATCTCTGATCACTGTTGTTGTTACGGACAGCAGTGTGAATGGAACCCCGATCTCTGATCACTGTTGGTGTTACGGACAGCAGTGTGAATCGAACACCAATCTCTGATCACTGTTGGTGTTACAGACAGCTGTGTGAATGGAACCCTGATCTCTGATCACTGTTGTTGTTACGGACAGCAGTGTGAATAAAACCCTGATCTCTGATCACTGTTGGTGTTACAGACAGCTGTGTGAATGGAACCCCGATCTCTGATCACTGTTGGTGTTACGGAGAGCACTTTGAATCGATCCCCGATCACTGATCTCTGTTGGTGTTGCGGACAGCAGAGTGAATCGAACACCAATCTCTGATCACTGCTGGTGTTACAGACAGCTGTGTGAATCGAACACCAATCTCTGATCACTGTTGTTGTTACGGACAGCAGTGTGAATCGGACCCCGATCTCTGATCACTGTTGTTGTTCCGGACAGCACTGTGAATCGAACCCTGATCTCAGATTACTGTTGGTGTTACGGACAGCAGTGTGAATCGAACCCCGATCTCTGATCACTGTTGTTGTTACGGAAAGCAGTGTGAATCGAACTCCGATCTTTGATCACTGTTGTTACGGACTGCAGTGTGAATCGAACCCCGATCTCTGATTACTGTTGGTGCTACGGACAGCAGTGTGAATGGAACCCCGATCTCTGATCACTGTTGTTGTTACGGACAGCAGTGTGAATCGAACCCCGATCTCTGATTACTGTTGGTGCTACGGACAGCAGTGTGAATGGAACCCCGATCTCTGATCACTGTTGGTGTTACGGACAGCAGTGTGAATCGAACCCCGATCTCTGATCACTGCTGGTTTTATGGACAGCCGTGTGATTCGAACCCCGATCTCTGATCACTGTTGGTGTTACGGACAGCAGTGTAAATCGAACCCCGATCTCTGATCACTGTTGTTGTTACGGACAGCAGTGTGAATCGAACCCCGATCTCTGATCACTGTCGGTGTTACGGACAGCAGTGTGAATCGAACCCCGATCTCTGATCAGTGTTGGTGTTACGGACAGCAGTATGAATCGAACCCTGATCTCTGATCACTGTTGTTGTTACGGACAGAAGTGTGAATCAAACCCCGATCTCTGATCACTGTTGGTGTTGTGGACAGCAGTGTGAATCGAACCCCGATCTCTGATCACTGATGTTGTTACGGACAGCAGTGTGAATCGAACACCAATCTCTGATCACTGTTGGTGTTACAGACATCTGTGTGAATGGAACCCAGATCTCTGATCACTGTTCGTGTTATGGACAGCAGTGTGAATCGAACCCCGATCTTTGATCACTGTTGGTGTTCCAGACAGCTGTTTGAATGGAACCCCGATCTCTGATCACTGTTGGTGTTGCGGACAGCAGTGTGAATCGAACACCAATCTCTGATCACTGTTGTTGTTACGGACAGCAGTGTGAATCGAACCCCGATCTCTGATCACTGTTGTTGTTACGGACAGCAGTGTGAATGGAACCCCGATCTCTGATCACTGTTGGTGTTACGGACAGCAGTGTGAATCGAACACCAATCTCTGATCACTGTTGGTGCTACGGACAGCAGTGTGAATCGAACCCCGATCTCTGATCACTGTTGGTTTTATGGACAGCCGTGTGATTCGAACCCCGATCTCTGATCACTGTTGGTGTTACGGACAGCAGTGTAAATCGAACCCCGATCTCTGATCACTGTTGTTGTTACGGACAGCAGTGTGAATCGAACCCCGATCTCTGATCACTGTCGGTGTTACGGACAGCTGTGTGAATCGAACCCCGATCTCTGATCAGTGTTGGTGTTACTGACAGCAGTGTGAATCGAACACCGATCTCAGATCACTCTTGTTGTTACGGACAGCAGTGTGAATCGGACCCCGATCTCTGATCACTGTTGTTGTTACGGACAGCAGTGTGAATCGAACCCTGATCTCTGATTACTGTTTGTGTTACGGACAGCAGTGTGAATCGAACCCCGATCTCTGATCACTGTTGTTGTTACGGAAAGCAGTGTGAATCGAACTCCGATCTCTGATCACTGTTGTTACGGACAGCAGTGTGAATGGAACCCCGATCTCTGATCAGTGTTGCTGTTATGGACAGCAGTGTGAATAAAACCCTGATCTCTGATCTCTGTTGGTGTTACGGACAGCTGTGTGAATGGAACCCCGATCTCTGATCACTGTTGGTTTTACAGACAGCAGTGTGAATCGAACCCCGATCTCTGATCACTGTTGTTGTTACGGACAGCAGTGTGAATCGAACCCCCGATCTCTGATCACTGTTGCTGTTACGGACAGCAGTATGCATGGAACCCCGATCTCTGATCACTGTTGGTGTTACAGACATCTGTGTGAATGGAACCCAGATCTCTGATCACTGTTCGTGTTATGGACAGCAGTGTGAATCGAACCCCGATCTTTGATCACTGTTGGTGTTCCAGACAGCTGTTTGAATGGAACCCCGAACTCTGATCACTGTTGGTGTTACGGACAGCACTTTGAATCGATCCCCGATCACTGATCTCTGTTGGTGTTGCGGACAGCAGTGTGAATCGAACACCAATCTCTGATCACTGTTGGTGTTACAGACAGCTGTGTAAATCGAAGACCAATCTCTGATCACTGTTGTTGTTACGGACAGCAGTGTGAATCGAACCCCGATCTCTGATCACTGTTGTTGTTACGGACAGCAGTGTGAATCGAACCCCGATCTCTGATTACTGTTGGTGCTACGGACAGCAGTGTGAATGGAACCCCGATCTCTGATCACTGTTGGTGTTACGGACAGCAGTGTGAATCGAACCCCGATCTCTGATCACTGTTGGTTTTATGGACAGCCGTGTGATTCGAACCCCGATCTCTGATCACTGTTGGTGTTACGGACAGCAGTGTAAATCGAACCCCGATCTCTGATATCTGTTGTTGTTACGGACAGCTGTGTGAATGGAACCCCGATCTCTGATCACTGTTGTTGTTACGGACAGCAGTGTGAATAAAACCCTGATCTCTGATCACTGTTGCTGTTACAGACATCTGTGTGAATGGAACCCAGATCTCTGATCACTGTTCGTGTTATGGACAGCAGTGTGAATCGAACCCCGATCTTTGATCACTGTTGGTGTTCCAGACAGCTGTTTGAATGGAACCCCGATCTCTGATCACTGTTGGTGTTATGGACAGCAGTGTAAATCGAACCCCGATCTCTGATCTCTGTTGGTGTTACGGACAGCTGTGTGAATGGAACCCCGATCTCTGATCACTGTTGGTTTTACAGACAGCAGTGTGAATCGAACCCCGATCTCTGATCACTGTTGTTGTTACGGACAGCAGTGTGAATCGAACCCCCGATCTCTGATCACTGTTGCTGTTACGGACAGCAGTATGCATGGAACCCCGATCTCTGATCACTGTTGGTGTTACGGACAGCAGTGTGAATCGAACCCTGATCTCTGATCACTGTTGTTGTTACGGACAGAAGTGTGAATCGAACCCCGATATCTGATCACTGTTGGTGTTATGGACAGCAGTGTGAATCGAACACCAATCTCTGATCACTGTTGGTGTTACAGACATCTGTGTGAATGGAACCCAGATCTCTGATCACTGTTCGTGTTATGGACAGCAGTGTGAATCGAACCCCGATCTTTGATCACTGTTGGTGTTCCAGACAGCTGTTTGAATGGAACCCCGAACTCTATTCACTGTTGGTGTTACGGACAGCACTTTGAATCGATCCCCGATCACTGATCTCTGTTGGTGTTGCGGACAGCAGTGTGAATGGAACCCCGATCTTTGATCTCTGTTGGTGTTAAGGACAGCTGTGTGAATGGAACCCCGATCTCTGATCACTGTTATTGTTACGGACAGTAGTGTGAATCGAACCCCGATCTCTGATCACTGTTGTTGTTACGGACAGCAGTGTGAATCGAACCCCGATCTCTGATCACTGTTGGTCTTACGTACTTCAGTGTGAATCGAACCCCGATCTCTGATCACTGTTGGTGTTACGGACAGCAGTGTGAATGGAACCCCGATCTCTGATCACTGTTGGTGTTACGGACAGCAGTGTAAATCGAACCCCGATCTCTGATCACTGTTGGTGTTACGGACAGCACTTTGAATCGATCCCCGATCACTGATCTCTGTTGGTGTTGCGGACAGCAGTGTGAATCGAACACCAATCTCTGATCACTGTTGGTGTTACAGACAGCTGTGTGAATCGAACACCAATCTCTGATCACTGTTGTTGTTACGGACAGCAGTGTGAATCGAACCCCGATCTCTGATCACTGTTGTTGTTACGGACAGCAGTGTGAATCGAACCCCGATCTCTGATTACTGTTGGTGCTACGGACAGCAGTGTGAATGGAACCCCGATCTCTGATCACTGTTGGTGTTACGGACAGCAGTGTGAATAAAACCCTGATCTCTGATCACTGTTGCTGTTACAGACATCTGTGTGAATGGAACCCAGATCTCTGATCACTGTTGGTGTTACGGACAGCAGTGTGAATCGAACCCCGATCTCTGATCACTGTTGTTGTTACGGAAAGCAGTGTGAATCGAACTCCGATCTTTGATCACTGTTGTTACGGACTGCAGTGTGAATAAAACCCTGATCTCTGATCACTGTTGGTGTTACAGACAGCTGTGTGAATCGAACACCAATCTCTGATCACTGTTGTTGTTACGGACAGCAGTGTGAATCGAACCCCGATCTCTGATCACTGTTGTTGTTACGGACAGCAGTGTGAATCGAACCCCGATCTCTGATTACTGTTGGTGCTACGGACAGCAGTGTGAATGGAACCCCGATCTCTGATCACTGTTGGTGTTACGGACAGCAGTGTGAATAAAACCCTGATCTCTGATCACTGTTGCTGTTACAGACATCTGTGTGAATGGAACCCAGATCTCTGATCACTGTTGGTGTTACGGACAGCAGTGTGAATCGAACCCCGATCTCTGATCACTGTTGTTGTTACGGAAAGCAGTGTGAATCGAACTCCGATCTTTGATCACTGTTGTTACGGACTGCAGTGTGAATCGAACCCCGATCTCTGATTACTGTTGGTGCTACGGACAGCAGTGTGAATGGAACCCCGATCTCTGATCACTGTTGTTGTTACGGACAGCAGTGTGAATCGAACCCCGATCTCTGATTACTGTTGGTGCTACGGACAGCAGTGTGAATGGAACCCCGATCTCTGATCACTGTTGGTGTTACGGACAGCAGTGTGAATCGAACCCCGATCTCTGATCACTGCTGGTTTTATGGACAGCCGTGTGATTCGAACCCCGATCTCTGATCACTGTTGGTGTTACGGACAGCAGTGTAAATCGAACCCCGATCTCTGATCACTGTTGTTGTTACGGACAGCAGTGTGAATCGAACCCCGATCTCTGATCACTGTCGGTGTTACGGACAGCAGTGTGAATCGAACCCCGATCTCTGATCAGTGTTGGTGTTACGGACAGCAGTATGAATCGAACCCTGATCTCTGATCACTGTTGTTGTTACGGACAGAAGTGTGAATCAAACCCCGATCTCTGATCACTGTTGGTGTTGTGGACAGCAGTGTGAATCGAACCCCGATCTCTGATCACTGATGTTGTTACGGACAGCAGTGTGAATCGAACACCAATCTCTGATCACTGTTGGTGTTACAGACATCTGTGTGAATGGAACCCAGATCTCTGATCACTGTTCGTGTTATGGACAGCAGTGTGAATCGAACCCCGATCTTTGATCACTGTTGGTGTTCCAGACAGCTGTTTGAATGGAACCCCGATCTCTGATCACTGTTGGTGTTGCGGACAGCAGTGTGAATCGAACACCAATCTCTGATCACTGTTGTTGTTACGGACAGCAGTGTGAATCGAACCCCGATCTCTGATCACTGTTGTTGTTACGGACAGCAGTGTGAATGGAACCCCGATCTCTGATCACTGTTGGTGTTACGGACAGCAGTGTGAATCGAACACCAATCTCTGATCACTGTTGGTGCTACGGACAGCAGTGTGAATCGAACCCCGATCTCTGATCACTGATGGTTTTATGGACAGCCGTGTGATTCGAACCCCGATCTCTGATCACTGTTGGTGTTACGGACAGCAGTGTAAATCGAACCCCGATCTCTGATCACTGTTGTTGTTACGGACAGCAGTGTGAATCGAACCCCGATCTCTGATCACTGTCGGTGTTACGGACAGCTGTGTGAATCGAACCCCGATCTCTGATCAGTGTTGGTGTTACTGACAGCAGTGTGAATCGAACACCGATCTCAGATCACTCTTGTTGTTACGGACAGCAGTGTGAATCGGACCCCGATCTCTGATCACTGTTGTTGTTACGGACAGCAGTGTGAATCGAACCCTGATCTCTGATTACTGTTTGTGTTACGGACAGCAGTGTGAATCGAACCCCGATCTCTGATCACTGTTGTTGTTACGGAAAGCAGTGTGAATCGAACTCCGATCTCTGATCACTGTTGTTACGGACAGCAGTGTGAATGGAACCCCGATCTCTGATCAGTGTTGCTGTTATGGACAGCAGTGTAAATCGAACCCCGATCTCTGATCTCTGTTGGTGTTACGGACAGCTGTGTGAATGGAACCCCGATCTCTGATCACTGTTGGTTTTACAGACAGCAGTGTGAATCGAACCCCGATCTCTGATCACTGTTGTTGTTACGGACAGCAGTGTGAATCGAACCCCCGATCTCTGATCACTGTTGCTGTTACGGACAGCAGTATGCATGGAACCCCGATCTCTGATCACTGTTGGTGTTACAGACATCTGTGTGAATGGAACCCAGATCTCTGATCACTGTTCGTGTTATGGACAGCAGTGTGAATCGAACCCCGATCTTTGATCACTGTTGGTGTTCCAGACAGCTGTTTGAATGGAACCCCGAACTCTGATCACTGTTGGTGTTACGGACAGCACTTTGAATCGATCCCCGATCACTGATCTCTGTTGGTGTTGCGGACAGCAGTGTGAATCGAACACCAATCTCTGATCACTGTTGGTGTTACAGACAGCTGTGTAAATCGAAGACCAATCTCTGATCACTGTTGTTGTTACGGACAGCAGTGTGAATCGAACCCCGATCTCTGATCACTGTTGTTGTTACGGACAGCAGTGTGAATCGAACCCCGATCTCTGATTACTGTTGGTGCTACGGACAGCAGTGTGAATGGAACCCCGATCTCTGATCACTGTTGGTGTTACGGACAGCAGTGTGAATCGAACCCCGATCTCTGATCACTGTTGGTTTTATGGACAGCCGTGTGATTCGAACCCCGATCTCTGATCACTGTTGGTGTTACGGACAGCAGTGTAAATCGAACCCCGATCTCTGATATCTGTTGTTGTTACGGACAGCTGTGTGAATGGAACCCCGATCTCTGATCACTGTTGTTGTTACGGACAGCAGTGTGAATAAAACCCTGATCTCTGATCACTGTTGCTGTTACAGACATCTGTGTGAATGGAACCCAGATCTCTGATCACTGTTCGTGTTATGGACAGCAGTGTGAATCGAACCCCGATCTTTGATCACTGTTGGTGTTCCAGACAGCTGTTTGAATGGAACCCCGATCTCTGATCACTGTTGGTGTTATGGACAGCAGTGTAAATCGAACCCCGATCTCTGATCTCTGTTGGTGTTACGGACAGCTGTGTGAATGGAACCCCGATCTCTGATCACTGTTGGTTTTACAGACAGCAGTGTGAATCGAACCCCGATCTCTGATCACTGTTGTTGTTACGGACAGCAGTGTGAATCGAACCCCCGATCTCTGATCACTGTTGCTGTTACGGACAGCAGTATGCATGGAACCCCGATCTCTGATCACTGTTGGTGTTACGGACAGCAGTGTGAATCGAACCCTGATCTCTGATCACTGTTGTTGTTACGGACAGAAGTGTGAATCGAACCCCGATATCTGATCACTGTTGGTGTTATGGACAGCAGTGTGAATCGAACACCAATCTCTGATCACTGTTGGTGTTACAGACATCTGTGTGAATGGAACCCAGATCTCTGATCACTGTTCGTGTTATGGACAGCAGTGTGAATCGAACCCCGATCTTTGATCACTGTTGGTGTTCCAGACAGCTGTTTGAATGGAACCCCGAACTCTATTCACTGTTGGTGTTACGGACAGCACTTTGAATCGATCCCCGATCACTGATCTCTGTTGGTGTTGCGGACAGCAGTGTGAATGGAACCCCGATCTTTGATCTCTGTTGGTGTTAAGGACAGCTGTGTGAATGGAACCCCGATCTCTGATCACTGTTATTGTTACGGACAGTAGTGTGAATCGAACCCCGATCTCTGATCACTGTTGTTGTTACGGACAGCAGTGTGAATCGAACCCCGATCTCTGATCACTGTTGGTCTTACGTACTTCAGTGTGAATCGAACCCCGATCTCTGATCACTGTTGGTGTTACGGACAGCAGTGTGAATGGAACCCCGATCTCTGATCACTGTTGGTGTTACGGACAGCAGTGTAAATCGAACCCCGATCTCTGATCACTGTTGGTGTTACGGACAGCACTTTGAATCGATCCCCGATCACTGATCTCTGTTGGTGTTGCGGACAGCAGTGTGAATCGAACACCAATCTCTGATCACTGTTGGTGTTACAGACAGCTGTGTGAATCGAACACCAATCTCTGATCACTGTTGTTGTTACGGACAGCAGTGTGAATCGAACCCCGATCTCTGATCACTGTTGTTGTTACGGACAGCAGTGTGAATCGAACCCCGATCTCTGATTACTGTTGGTGCTACGGACAGCAGTGTGAATGGAACCCCGATCTCTGATCACTGTTGGTGTTACGGACAGCAGTGTGAATCGAACCCCGATCTCTGATCACTGTTGGTTTTATGGACAGCCGTGTGATTCGAACGCCGATCTCTGATCACTGTTGGTGTTACGGACAGCAGTGTAAATCGAACCCCGATCTCTGATCACTGTTGTTGTTACGGACAGCTGTGTGAATGGAACCCCGATCTCTGATCACTGTTGTTGTTACGGACAGCAGTGTGAATAAAACCCTGATCTCTGATCACTGTTGGTGTTACAGACATCTGTGTGAATGGAACCCAGATCTCTGATCACTGTTCGTGTTATGGACAGCAGTGTGAATCGAACCCCGATCTTTGATCACTGTTGGTGTTCCAGACAGCTGTTTGAATGTAACCCCGATCTCTGATCACTGTTGGTGTTATGGACAGCAGTGTAAATCGAACCCCGATCTCTGATCTCTGTTGGTGTTACGGACAGCTGTGTGAATGGAACCCCGATCTCTGATCACTGTTGGTTTTACAGACAGCAGTGTGAATCGAACCCCGATCTCTGATCACTGTTGTTGTTACGGACAGCTGTGTGAATCGAACCCCCGATCTCTGATCACTGTTGCTGTTACGGACAGCAGTATGCATGGAACCCCGATCTCTGATCACTGTTGGTGTTCCGGACAGCAGTGTGAATCGAACCCTGATCTCTGATCACTGTTGTTGTTACGGACAGAAGTGTGAATCGAACCCCGATATCTGATCACTGTTGGTGTTATGGACAGCAGTGTGAATCGAACACCAATCTCTGATCACTGTTGGTGTTACAGACATCTGTGTGAATGGAACCCAGATCTCTGATCACTGTTCGTGTTATGGACAGCAGTGTGAATCGAACACCAATCTCTGATCACTGTTGGTGTTACAGACAGCTGTGTGAATCGAACACCAATCTCTGATCACTGTTGTTGTTACGGACAGCAGTGTGAATCGAACCCCGATCTCTGATCACTGTTGTTGTTACGGACAGCAGTGTGAATCGAACCCCGATCTCTGATTACTGTTGGTGCTACGGACAGCAGTGTGAATGGAACCCCGATCTCTGATCACTGTTGGTGTTACGGACAGCAGTGTGAATCGAACCCCGATCTCTGATCACTGTTGGTTTTATGGACAGCCGTGTGATTCGAACCCCGATCTCTGATCACTGTTGGTGTTACGGACAGCAGTGTAAATCGAACCCCGATCTCTGATCACTGTTGTTGTTACGGACAGCAGTGTGAATCGAACCCCGATCTCTGATCACTGTCGGTGTTACGGACAGCTGTGTGAATCGAACCCCGATCTCTGATCAGTGTTGGTGTTACTGACAGCAGTGTGAATCGAACACCGATCTCTGATCACTCTTGTTGTTACGGACAGCAGTGTGAATCGGACCCCGATCTCTGATCACTGTTGTTGTTACGGACAGCAGTGTGAATCGAACCCTGATCTCTGATTACTGTTTGTGTTACGGACAGCAGTGTGAATCGAACCCCGATCTCTGATCACTGTTGTTGTTGCGGAAAGCAGTGTGAATCGAACTCCGATCTCTGATCACTGTTGTTACGGACAGCAGTGTGAATGGAACCCCGATCTCTGATCAGTGTTGCTGTTATGGACAGCAGTGTAAATCGAACCCCGATCTCTGATCTCTGTTGGTGTTACGGACAGCTGTGTGAATGGAACCCCGATCTCTGATCACTGTTGGTTTTACAGACAGCAGTGTGAATCGAACCCCGATCTCTGATCACTGTTGTTGTTACGGACAGAAGTGTGAATCAAACCCCGATCTCTGATCACTGTTGGTGTTGTGGACAGCAGTGTGAATCGAACCCCGATCTCTGATCACTGATGTTGTTACGGACAGCAGTGTGAATCGAACACCAATCTCTGATCACTGTTGGTGTTACAGACAGCTGTGTGAATCGAACACCAATCTCTGATCACTGTTGTTGTTACGGACAGCAGTGTGAATCGAACCCCGATCTCTGATCACTGTTGTTGTTACGGACAGCAGTGTGAATCGAACCCCGATCTCTGATTACTGTTGGTGCTACGGACAGCAGTGTGAATGGAACCCCGATCTCTGATCACTGTTGGTGTTACGGACAGCAGTGTGAATCGAACCCCGATCTCTGATCACTGTTGGTTTTATGGACAGCCGTGTGATTCGAACCCCGATCTCTGATCACTGTTGGTGTTACGGACAGCAGTGTAAATCGAACCCCGATCTCTGATCACTGTTGTTGTTACGGACAGCTGTGTGAATGGAACCCCGATCTCTGATCACTGTCGGTGTTACGGACAGCTGTGTGAATCGAACCCCGATCTCTGATCAGTGTTGGTGTTACTGACAGCAGTGTGAATCGAACACCGATCTCTGATCACTCTTGTTGTTACGGACAGCAGTGTGAATCGGACCCCGATCTCTGATCACTGTTGTTGTTACGGACAGCAGTGTGAATCGAACCCTGATCTCTGATTACTGTTTGTGTTACGGACAGCAGTGTGAATCGAACCCCGATCTCTGATCACTGTTGTTGTTACGGAAAGCAGTGTGAATCGAACTCCGATCTCTGATCACTGTTGTTACGGACAGCAGTGTGAATGGAACCCCGATCTCTGATCAGTGTTGCTGTTATGGACAGCAGTGTAAATCGAACCCCGATCTCTGATCTCTGTTGGTGTTACGGACAGCTGTGTGAATGGAACCCCGATCTCTGATCACTGTTGGTTTTACAGACAGCAGTGTGAATCGAACCCCGATCTCTGATCACTGTTGTTGTTACGGACAGCAGTGTGAATCGAACCCCCGATCTCTGATCACTGTTGCTGTTACGGACAGCAGTATGCATGGAACCCCGATCTCTGATCACTGTTGGTGTTACGGACAGCAGTGTGAATCGAACCCTGATCTCTGATCACTGTTGTTGTTACGGACAGAAGTGTGAATCGAACCCCGATATCTGATCACTGTTGGTGTTACGGACAGCAGTGTGAATCGAACCCCGATCTCAGATCACTGATGTTGTTACTGACAGCAGTGTGAATCGAACACCAATCTCTGATCACTGTTGGTGTTACAGACAGCTGTTTGAATGGAACCCCGAACTCTATTCACTGTTGGTGTTACGGACAGCACTTTGAATCGATCCCCGATCACTGATCTCTGTTGGTGTTGCGGACAGCAGTGTGAATGGAACCCCGATCTCTGATCACTGTTATTGTTACGGACAGTAGTGTGAATCGAACCCCGATCTCTGATCACTGTTGTTGTTACGGACAGCAGTGTGAATCGAACCCCGATCTCTGATCACTGTTGGTCTTACGTACTTCAGTGTGAATCGAACCCCGATCTCTGATCACTGTTGGTGATACGGACAGCAGTGTGAATGGAACCCCGATCTCTGATCACTGTTGTTGTAACGGACAGCAGTGTGAATCGAACACCGATCTCTGATCACCGTTGGTGTTATGGACAGCAGTGTGAATCGAACCCCGATCTCTTATCACTGTTGGTGTTACAGACAGCAGTGTGAATCGAACCCCGATCTCTGATCTCTGTTTCTGTTACGGAGAGTACTTTGAATCGAACCCCAATCACTGATCTCTGTTGCTGTTGCGGACAGCAGTGTGAATCGAACACCAATCTCTGATCACTGTTGGTGTTACAGACAGCTGTGTGAATCGAACACCAATCTCTGATCACTGTTGGTCTTACGTACTTCAGTGTGAATCGAACCCCGATCTCTGATCTCTGTTGGTGTTACGGACAGCTGTGTGAAATGAACCCCGAACTCTGATCACTGTTGGTGTTACAGACAGCTGTGTGAATGGAACCCCGATCTCTGATCACTGTTGTTGTTACGGACAGCAGTGTGAATCGAACCCCGATCTCTGATCAATGTTGTTGTTACGGACAGTAGTGTGAATCGAACTCCGATCTCTGATCACTGTTGCTCTTACGGACAGCAGTGTGAATCGAACCCCGATCTCTGATCACTCTTGTTGTTACTTACAGCAGTGTGAATTGAACCCCGATCTCTGATCACTGTTGGTCTTACGTACTTCAGTGTGAATCGAACCCCGATCTCTGATCACTGTTGGTGTTACGGACAGCAGTGTGAATGGAACCCCGATCTCTGATCACTGTTGTTGTTACGGACAGCACTGTGAATCGAACACCGATCTCTGATCACCGTTGGTGTTATGGACAGCACTGTGAATGGAACCACGATCTCTGATCACTGTTGGTGTTACAGACAGCTGTGTGAATGGAACCCCGATCTCTGATCACTGTTGGTGTTACGGAAAGCACTGTGAATCGAACACCGATCTCTGATCACCGTTGGTGTAACAGACCGCAGTGTGAATCGAACACCAATCTCTGATCACTGTTGGTGTTACGGACAGCAGTGTGAATCGAACTCCGATCTCTGATCACTGTTATTGTTACGGACAGCAGTGTGAATCGAACCCCGATCTCTGATCACTGTTGTTGTTACGGACAGCAGTGTGAATCGAACCCCGATCTCTGATCACTGTTGGTCTTACATACTTCAGTGTGAATCGAACCCCGATCTCTGATCACTGTTGGTTTTACGGACATCAGTGTGAATGGAACCCCGATCTCTGATCACTGTTGGTGTTACGGACAGCACTGTGAATCGAACACCGATCTCTGATCACCGTTGGTGTTATGGACAGCAGTGTGAATGGTACCCCGATTTCTGATCACTGTTGGTGTTACAGACAGCAGTGTGAATCGAACCCCGTTCTCTGATCTCTGTTGGTGTTACGGAGAGCACTTTGAATTGATCCCCGATCACTGATCTCTGTTGGTGTTGCGGAGAGCAGTGTGAATGGAACCCCGATCTTTGATCTCTGTTGGTGTTACGGACAGCTGTGTGAATGGAACCCCGGTCTCTGATCACTGTTGGTGTTACAGACAGCTGTGTGAATCGAACACAAATCTCTGATCACTGTTGTTGTTACGGACAGCAGTGTGAATTGAACCCCGATCTCTGATCACTATTGTTGTTACGGACAGCAGTGTGAATCGAACCCTGATCTCTGAATACTGTTGGTGTTACGGACAGCAGTGTGAATCGAACCCCGATCTCTGATCACTGTTGTTGTTACGGACAGCAGTGTGAATCGAACTCCGATCTCTGATCACTGTTGTTACGGACAGCAGTGTGAATCGAACCCCGATCTCTGATCAGAGTTGCTGTTATGGACAGCAGTGTGAATGGAACCCCGATCTCTGATCTCTGTTGATGTTACGGACAGCAGTGTGAATCGAACACCGATCTCTGATCACTGTTGGTTTTATGGACAGCAGTGTGAATGGAACCCCGATCTCTGATCACTGTTGGTGTTACGGACAGCAGTGTGAATCGAACCCCGATCTCTGATCAGTGTTGCTGTTATGGACAGCAGTGTGAATGGAACCCCGATCTCTGATCTCTGTTGGTGTTATGGACAGCAGTGTGAATCGAACCCCGATCTCTGATCACTGTTGGTTTTATGGACAGCAGTGTGAATGGAACCCCGATCTCTGATCACTGTTGGTGTTACGGACAGCAGTGTGAATGGAACCACGATCTCTGATCACTGTTGGTGTTACAGAGAGCTGTGTGAATGGAACCCCGATCTCTGATCACTGTTGGTGTTACGGACAGCAGTGTGAATCGAACACCAATCTCTGATCACCGTTGGTGTTACGGACAGCAGTGTGAATCGAACACCAATCTCTGATCAATGTTGGTGTTACGGACGGCAGTGTGAATCGAACACCGATCTCTGATCACTGTTGGTGTTGCGTACAGCTGTGTGAATCGAACCCTGATCTCTGATCACTGTTGCTGTTACGGACAGCTGTGTGAATCGAACCCCGATCTCTGATCACTGTTGGTGTTACGGACAGCAGTGTGAGTCGAACCCCGATCTCTGATCACTGTTGAAGTTACGGACAGCAGTGTGAATCGAACCCCGATCACCGATCACTGTTATTGTTACAGACAGCTGTGTGAATCGAACACCAATCTCTGATCACTGTTTGTGTTACGGACAGCTGTGTGAATGGAACCCCGATCTCTGATCACTGTTGGTGTTACGGACAGCAGTGTGAATCGAACTACGATCTATGATCACTGTTGTTGTTACGGACAGCATTGTGAATCGAACACTGATCTCTGATCACTGTTGGTGTTACAGACAGCTGTGTGAATCGAACACTGATCTCTGATCACTGTTGGTGTTATGGACAGCTGTGTGAATCGAACCCTGATCTCTGATCACTGTTGCTGTTACGGACAGCAATGTGAATCGAACCCCAATCTCTGATCACTGTTGGTGTTGCCGACAGCAGTGTGAATCGAACCCCGATCTCTGATCACTTTTGGTGTTTCGGATAGTTGTGTGAATCGAACCCTGATCTCTGATCACTGTTGGTGTTACGGACAGCAGTGTGAATCGAACCCCGATCTCTGATCACTGTTGGTGTTACGGACAGCAGTGTGAATCGATCCCCAATCTCTGATCACTTTTGGTGTTTCGGATAGTTGTGTGAATCGAACCCTGATCTCTGATCACTGTTGGTGTTACGGACAGCAGTGTGAATCGAACCCCGATCTCTGATCACTGTTGGTGTTACGACAGCAGTGTGAATCAAACCCCGATCTCTGATCACTGTTGGTGTTACAGACAGCAGTGTGAATCGAACCCCAATCTCTGATCACTGTTGTTTTTACGGACAGCAGTGTGAATCGAACACCGATCTCTGATCACTGTTGGTGTTACGGACAGCTGTGTGAATGGAACCCCGATCTCTGATCACTGTTGGTGTTACGGACAGCAGTGTGAATCGAACTACGATCTATGATCACTGTTGTTGTTACGGACCGCAGTGTTAATCGAACACTGATCTCTGATCACTGTTGGTGTTACGGACAGCTGTGTGAATCGAACACTGATCTCTGATCACTGTTGGTGTTATGGACAGCTGTGTGAATCGAACCCTGATCTCTGATTACTGTTGCTGTTACGGACAGCAATGTGAATCGAACCCCGATCTCTGATCACTTTTGGTGTTACGGACAGCAGTGTGAATCAAACCCCGATCTCTGTTCACTGTTGGTGTTACGGACAGCAGTGTGAATCGAACCCCGATCTCTGATCACTGTTGGTGTTACGGACAGCAGTGTGAATCGAACCCCGATCACTGATCTCTGTTGGTGTTGCGGACAGCAGTGTGAATGGAACCCTGATCTCTGATCACTGTTGGTGTTACGGACAGCAGTGTGAATCGAACACCAATCTCTGATCACTGTTGTTGTTACGGACAGCAGTGTGAATCGAACCCCGATCTCTGATCACTGTTGTTACGGACAGCAGTGTGAATCGAACCCCGATCTCTGATCATTGTTATTGTTACGGACAGCAGTGTGAATCGAACCCCGATCTCTGATCACTGTTGGTGTTACGGACAGCAGTGTGAATCGAACCCCGATCGCTGATCACTGTTGTTGTTACGGACAGCAGTGTGAATGGAACCCCGATCTCTGATTAATGTTGTTGTTACGGACAGTAGCGTGAATCGAACTCTGATCTCTGATCACTGTTGTTACGGACAGCAGTGTTAATCGAACCCCGATCTCTGATTAATGTTGTTGTTACGGACAGTAGTGTGAATCGAACTCCGATCTCTGATCACTGTTGTTACGGACAGCAGTGTGAATCGAACCCCGATCTCTGATCACTGTTGGTGTTATGGACAGCAGTGTGAATCGAACCCCGATCTCTGATCACTGTTGCTGTTACGGACAGCTGTGTGAATGGAACCCCGATCTCTGATTACTGTTGGTGTTACGGACAGCAGTGTGAATCGAACCCCGATCTCTGATTAATGTTGTTGTTATGGACAGCAGTGTGAATCGAACTCCGATCTCTGATCACTGTTGTTGTTACGGACAGCAGTGTGAATCGAACCCCCGATCTCTGATCACTGTTGCTGTTACGGACAGCAGTATGCATGGAACCCCGATCTCTGATCACTGTTGGTGTTACGGACAGCAGTGTGAATCGAACCCTGATCTCTGATCACTGTTGTTGTTACGGACAGAAGTGTGAATCGAACCCCGATATCTGATCACTGTTGGTGTTACGGACAGCAGTGTGAATCGAACCCCGATCTCAGATCACTGATGTTGTTACTGACAGCAGTGTGAATCGAACACCAATCTCTGATCACTGTTGGTGTTACAGACAGCTGTTTGAATGGAACCCCGAACTCTATTCACTGTTGGTGTTACGGACAGCACTTTGAATCGATCCCCGATCACTGATCTCTGTTGGTGTTGCGGACAGCAGTGTGAATGGAACCCCGATCTTTGATCTCTGTTGGTGTTAAGGACAGCTGTGTGAATGGAACCCCGATCTCTGATCACTGTTATTGTTACGGACAGTAGTGTGAATCGAACCCCGATCTCTGATCACTGTTGTTGTTACGGACAGCAGTGTGAATGGAACCCCGATCTTTGATCTCTGTTGGTGTTAAGGACAGCTGTGTGAATGGAACCCCGATCTCTGATCACTGTTATTGTTACGGACAGTAGTGTGAATCGAACCCCGATCTCTGATCACTGTTGGTCTTACGTACTTCAGTGTGAATCGAACCCCGATCTCTGATCACTGTTGGTGATACGGACAGCAGTGTGAATGGAACCCCGATCTCTGATCACTGTTGTTGTAACGGACAGCAGTGTGAATCGAACACCGATCTCTGATCACCGTTGGTGTTATGGACAGCAGTGTGAATGGTACCCCGATCTCTTATCACTGTTGGTGTTACAGACAGCAGTGTGAATCGAACCCCGATCTCTGATCTCTGTTTCTGTTACGGAGAGTACTTTGAATCGAACCCCAATCACTGATCTCTGTTGGTGTTGCGGACAGCAGTGTGAATCGAACACCAATCTCTGATCACTGTTGGTGTTACAGACAGCTGTGTGAATCGAACACCAATCTCTGATCACTGTTGGTCTTACGTACTTCAGTGTGAATCGAACCCCGATCTCTGATCTCTGTTGGTGTTACGGACAGCTGTGTGAATGGAACCCCGATCTCTGATCACTGTTGTTGTTACGGACAGCAGTGTGAATCGAACTCCGATCTCTGATCACTGTTGCTCTTACGGACAGCAGTGTGAATCGAACCCCGATCTCTGATCACTCTTGTTGTTACTTACAGCAGTGTGAATTGAACCCCGATCTCTGATCACTGTTGGTCTTACGTACTTCAGTGTGAATCGAACCCCGATCTCTGATCACTGTTATTGTTACGGACAGCAGTGTGAATGGAACCCCGATCTCTGATCACTGTTGTTGTTACGGACAGCACTGTGAATCGAACACCGATCTCTGATCACCGTTGGTGTTATGGACAGCACTGTGAATGGAACCACGATCTCTGATCACTGTT
This sequence comes from Hemitrygon akajei, assembly GCF_048418815.1. Classification (NCBI taxonomy): domain Eukaryota; kingdom Metazoa; phylum Chordata; class Chondrichthyes; order Myliobatiformes; family Dasyatidae; genus Hemitrygon; species Hemitrygon akajei. The sequence continues at coordinate 108,969,829 of NC_133133.1, read as the reverse complement.
GGTGTTACAGACAGCTGTGTGAATGGAACCCCGATCTCTGATCACTGTTGGTGTTACGGAAAGCACTGTGAATCGAACACCGATCTCTGATCACCGTTGGTGTAACAGACCGCAGTGTGAATCGAACACCAATCTCTGATCACTGTTGGTGTTACGGACAGCAGTGTGAATCGAACTCCGATCTCTGATCACTGTTATTGTTACGGACAGCAGTGTGAATCGAACCCCGATCTCTGATCACTGTTGTTGTTACGGACAGCAGTGTGAATCGAACCCCGATCTCTGATCACTGTTGGTCTTACATACTTCAGTGTGAATCGAACCCCGATCTCTGATCACTGTTGGTTTTACGGACATCAGTGTGAATGGAACCCCGATCTCTGATCACTGTTGCTGTTACGGACAGCACTGTGAATCGAACACCGATCTCTGATCACCGTTGGTGTTATGGACAGCAGTGTGAATGGTACCCCGATTTCTGATCACTGTTGGTGTTACAGACAGCAGTGTGAATCGAACCCCGTTCTCTGATCTCTGTTGGTGTTACGGAGAGCACTTTGAATTGATCCCCGATCACTGATCTCTGTTGGTGTTGCGGAGAGCAGTGTGAATGGAACCCCGATCTTTGATCTCTGTTGGTGTTACGGACAGCTGTGTGAATGGAACCCCGGTCTCTGATCACTGTTGGTGTTACAGACAGCTGTGTGAATCGAACACCAATCTCTGATCACTGTTGTTGTTACGGACAGCAGTGTGAATCGAACCCCGATCTCTGATCACTGTTGTTGTTACGGACAGCAGTGTGAATCGAACCCTGATCTCTGAATACTGTTGGTGTTACGGACAGCAGTGTGAATCGAACCCCGATCTCTGATCACTGTTGTTGTTACGGACAGCAGTGTGAATCGAACTCCGATCTCTGATCACTGTTGTTACGGACAGCAGTGTGAATCGAACCCCGATCTCTGATCAGAGTTGCTGTTATGGACAGCAGTGTGAATGGAACCCCGATCTCTGATCTCTGTTGATGTTACGGACAGCAGTGTGAATCGAACACCGATCTCTGATCACTGTTGGTTTTATGGACAGCAGTGTGAATGGAACCCCGATCTCTGATCACTGTTGGTGTTACGGACAGCAGTGTGAATCGAACCCCGATCTCTGATCAGTGTTGCTGTTATGGACAGCAGTGTGAATGGAACCCCGATCTCTGATCTCTGTTGGTTTTATGGACAGCAGTGTGAATGGAACCCCGATCTCTGATCACTGTTGGTGTTACGGACAGCAGTGTGAATGGAACCACGATCTCTGATCACTGTTGGTGTTACAGAGAGCTGTGTGAATGGAACCCCGATCTCTGATCACTGTTGGTGTTACGGACAGCAGTGTGAATCGAACACCAATCTCTGATCACCGTTGGTGTTACGGACAGCAGTGTGAATCGAACACCAATCTCTGATCAATGTTGGTGTTACGGACAGCAGTGTGAATCGAACACCGATCTCTGATCACTGTTGGTGTTGCGTACAGCTGTGTGAATCGAACCCTGATCTCTGATCACTGTTGCTGTTACGGACAGCTGTGTGAATCGAACCCCGATCTCTGATCACTGTTGGTGTTACGGACAGCAGTGTGAGTCGAACCCCGATCTCTGATCACTGTTGAAGTTACGGACAGCAGTGTGAATCGAACCCCGATCACCGATCACTGTTATTGTTACAGACAGCTGTGTGAATCGAACACCAATCTCTGATCACTGTTTGTGTTACGGACAGCTGTGTGAATGGAACCCCGATCTCTGATCACTGTTGGTGTTACGGACAGCAGTGTGAATCGAACTACGATCTATGATCACTGTTGTTGTTACGGACAGCATTGTGAATCGAACACTGATCTCTGATCACTGTTGGTGTTACAGACAGCTGTGTGAATCGAACACTGATCTCTGATCACTGTTGGTGTTATGGACAGCTGTGTGAATCGAACCCTGATCTCTGATCACTGTTGCTGTTACGGACAGCAATGTGAATCGAACCCCAATCTCTGATCACTGTTGGTGTTGCCGACAGCAGTGTGAATCGAACCCCGATCTCTGATCACTTTTGGTGTTTCGGATAGTTGTGTGAATCGAACCCTGATCTCTGATCACTGTTGGTGTTACGGACAGCAGTGTGAATCGAACCCCGATCTCTGATCACTGTTGGTGTTACGGACAGCAGTGTGAATCGATCCCCAATCTCTGATCACTTTTGGTGTTTCGGATAGTTGTGTGAATCGAACCCTGATCTCTGATCACTGTTGGTGTTACGGACAGCAGTGTGAATCGAACCCCGATCTCTGATCACTGTTGGTGTTACGACAGCAGTGTGAATCAAACCCCGATCTCTGATCACTGTTGGTGTTACAGACAGCAGTGTGAATCGAACCCCAATCTCTGATCACTGTTGTTTTTACGGACAGCAGTGTGAATCGAACACCGATCTCTGATCACTGTTGGTGTTACGGACAGCTGTGTGAATGGAACCCCGATCTCTGATCACTGTTGGTGTTACGGACAGCAGTGTGAATCGAACTACGATCTATGATCACTGTTGTTGTTACGGACCGCAGTGTTAATCGAACACTGATCTCTGATCACTGTTGGTGTTACGGACAGCTGTGTGAATCGAACACTGATCTCTGATCACTGTTGGTGTTATGGACAGCTGTGTGAATCGAACCCTGATCTCTGATTACTGTTGCTGTTACGGACAGCAATGTGAATCGAACCCCGATCTCTGATCACTTTTGGTGTTACGGACAGCAGTGTGAATCAAACCCCGATCTCTGTTCACTGTTGGTGTTACGGACAGCAGTGTGAATCGAACCCCGATCTCTGATCACTGTTGGTGTTACGGACAGCAGTGTGAATCGAACCCCGATCACTGATCTCTGTTGGTGTTGCGGACAGCAGTGTGAATGGAACCCTGATCTCTGATCACTGTTGGTGTTACGGACAGCAGTGTGAATCGAACACCAATCTCTGATCACTGTTGTTGTTACGGACAGCAGTGTGAATCGAACCCCGATCTCTGATCACTGTTGTTACGGACAGCAGTGTGAATCGAACCCCGATCTCTGATCATTGTTATTGTTACGGACAGCAGTGTGAATCGAACCCCGATCTCTGATCACTGTTGGTGTTACGGACAGCAGTGTGAATCGAACCCCGATCGCTGATCACTGTTGTTGTTACGGACAGCAGTGTGAATGGAACCCCGATCTCTGATTAATGTTGTTGTTACGGACAGTAGCGTGAATCGAACTCTGATCTCTGATCACTGTTGTTACGGACAGCAGTGTTAATCGAACCCCGATCTCTGATTAATGTTGTTGTTACGGACAGTAGTGTGAATCGAACTCCGATCTCTGATCACTGTTGTTACGGACAGCAGTGTGAATCGAACCCCGATCTCTGATCACTGTTGGTGTTATGGACAGCAGTGTGAATCGAACCCCGATCTCTGATCACTGTTGCTGTTACGGACAGCTGTGTGAATGGAACCCCGATCTCTGATTACTGTTGGTGTTACGGACAGCAGTGTGAATCGAACCCCGATCTCTGATTAATGTTGTTGTTATGGACAGCAGTGTGAATCGAACTCCGATCTCTGATCACTGTTGTTGATACGGACAGCAGTGTGAATCGAACCCCGATCTCTGATCAATGTTGTTACGGACAGCAGTGTGAATCGAACCCCGATCTCTGATCACTGTTGGTGTTATGGACAGCAGTGTGAATCGAACCCCGATCTCTGATCACTGTTGCTGTTACGGACAGCAGTGTGAATGGAACCCCGATCTCTGATCACTGTTGGTGTTACGGACAGCAGTGTGAATCGAACCCCGATCTCTGATTAATGTTGTTGTTATGTACAGCAGTGTGAATTGAACTCCGATCTCTGATCACTGTTGTTGATACGGACAGCAGTGTGAATCGAACCCCGATCTCTGATCACTGTTGTTACGGACAGCAGTGTGAATCGAACCCCGATCTCTGATCACTGTTGTTACGGACAGCAGTGTGAATCGAACCCCGATCTCTGATCACTGTTGGTGTTACTGACAGCAGTGTGAATCGAACCCCGATCTCTGATCACTGTTGCTGTTACGGACAGCAGTGTGAATGGAACCCCGATCTCTGATCACAGTTGTTACGGACAGCAGTGTGAATCGAACCCCGATCTCTGATCACTGTTGGTGTTACTGACAGCAGTGTGAATCGAACCCCGATCTCTGATCACTGTTGCTGTTACTGACAGCAGTGTGAATCGGACACCGATCTCTGATCACTGTTGGTGTTACGGAAGGCAGTGTGAATCAAACCCTGATCTCTGATCACTGTTGGTTTTACGGAAGGCAGTGTGAATCAAACCCCGATCTCTGATCACTGTTGGTGTTACGGACAGCAGTGTGAATCTAACCCCGATCTCTGATCACTGTTGGTGTTACGGACAGCAGTGTGAATCGAACCCCGATCTCTGATCACTGTTGGTGTTACGACAGCAGTGTGAATCAAACCCCGATCTCTGATCACTGTTGGTGTTACAGACAGCAGTGTGAATCGAACCCCAATCTCTGATCACTGTTGTTTTTACGGACAGCAGTGTGAATCGAACACCGATCTCTGATCACTGTTGGTGTTACGGACAGCTGTGTGAATGGAACCCCGATCTCTGATCACTGTTGGTGTTACGGACAGCAGTGTGAATCAAACTACGATCTATGATCACTGTTGTTGTTACGGACCGCAGTGTTAATCGAACACTGATCTCTGATCACTGTTGGTGTTACGGACAGCTGTGTGAATCGAACACTGATCTCTGATCACTGTTTGTGTTATGGACAGCTGTGTGAATCGAACCCTGATCTCTGATTACTGTTGCTGTTACGGACAGCAATGTGAATCGAACCCCGATCTCTGATCACTTTTGGTGTTACGGACAGCAGTGTGAATCAAACCCCGATCTCTGATCACTGTTGGTGTTACGGACAGCAGTGTGAATCGAACCCCGATCTCTGATCACTGTTGGTGTTACGGACAGCAGTGTGAATCGAACCCCGATCACTGATCTCTGTTGGTGTTGCGGACAGCAGTGTGAATGGAACCCTGATCTCTGATCACTGTTGGTGTTACGGACAGCAGTGTGAATCGAACCCCGATCTCTGATCACTGTTGGTGTTACGACAGCAGTGTGAATCAAACCCCGATCTCTGATCACTGTTGGTGTTACAGACAGCAGTGTGAATCGAACCCCAATCTCTGATCACTGTTGTTTTTACGGACAGCAGTGTGAATCGAACACCGATCTCTGATCACTGTTGGTGTTACGGACAGCTGTGTGAATGGAACCCCGATCTCTGATCACTGTTGGTGTTACGGACAGCAGTGTGAATCGAACTACGATCTATGATCACTGTTGTTGTTACGGACCGCAGTGTTAATCGAACACTGATCTCTGATCACTGTTGGTGTTACGGACAGCTGTGTGAATCGAACACTGATCTCTGATCACTGTTGGTGTTATGGACAGCTGTGTGAATCGAACCCTGATCTCTGATTACTGTTGCTGTTACGGACAGCAATGTGAATCGAACCCCGATCTCTGATCACTTTTGGTGTTACGGACAGCAGTGTGAATCAAACCCCGATCTCTGTTCACTGTTGGTGTTACGGACAGCAGTGTGAATCGAACCCCGATCTCTGATCACTGTTGGTGTTACGGACAGCAGTGTGAATCGAACCCCGATCACTGATCTCTGTTGGTGTTGCGGACAGCAGTGTGAATGGAACCCTGATCTCTGATCACTGTTGGTGTTACGGACAGCAGTGTGAATCGAACACCAATCTCTGATCACTGTTGTTGTTACGGACAGCAGTGTGAATCGAACCCCGATCTCTGATCACTGTTGTTACGGACAGCAGTGTGAATCGAACCCCGATCTCTGATCATTGTTATTGTTACGGACAGCAGTGTGAATCGAACCCCGATCTCTGATCACTGTTGGTGTTACGGACAGCAGTGTGAATCGAACCCCGATCGCTGATCACTGTTGTTGTTACGGACAGCAGTGTGAATGGAACCCCGATCTCTGATTAATGTTGTTGTTACGGACAGTAGCGTGAATCGAACTCTGATCTCTGATCACTGTTGTTACGGACAGCAGTGTTAATCGAACCCCGATCTCTGATTAATGTTGTTGTTACGGACAGTAGTGTGAATCGAACTCCGATCTCTGATCACTGTTGTTACGGACAGCAGTGTGAATCGAACCCCGATCTCTGATCACTGTTGGTGTTATGGACAGCAGTGTGAATCGAACCCCGATCTCTGATCACTGTTGCTGTTACGGACAGCTGTGTGAATGGAACCCCGATCTCTGATTACTGTTGGTGTTACGGACAGCAGTGTGAATCGAACCCCGATCTCTGATTAATGTTGTTGTTATGGACAGCAGTGTGAATCGAACTCCGATCTCTGATCACTGTTGTTGATACGGACAGCAGTGTGAATCGAACCCCGATCTCTGATCAATGTTGTTACGGACAGCAGTGTGAATCGAACCCCGATCTCTGATCACTGTTGGTGTTATGGACAGCAGTGTGAATCGAACCCCGATCTCTGATCACTGTTGCTGTTACGGACAGCAGTGTGAATGGAACCCCGATCTCTGATCACTGTTGGTGTTACGGACAGCAGTGTGAATCGAACCCCGATCTCTGATTAATGTTGTTGTTATGTACAGCAGTGTGAATTGAACTCCGATCTCTGATCACTGTTGTTGATACGGACAGCAGTGTGAATCGAACCCCGATCTCTGATCACTGTTGTTACGGACAGCAGTGTGAATCGAACCCCGATCTCTGATCACTGTTGTTACGGACAGCAGTGTGAATCGAACCCCGATCTCTGATCACTGTTGGTGTTACTGACAGCAGTGTGAATCGAACCCCGATCTCTGATCACTGTTGCTGTTACGGACAGCAGTGTGAATGGAACCCCGATCTCTGATCACAGTTGTTACGGACAGCAGTGTGAATCGAACCCCGATCTCTGATCACTGTTGGTGTTACTGACAGCAGTGTGAATCGAACCCCGATCTCTGATCACTGTTGCTGTTACTGACAGCAGTGTGAATCGGACACCGATCTCTGATCACTGTTGGTGTTACGGAAGGCAGTGTGAATCAAACCCTGATCTCTGATCACTGTTGGTTTTACGGAAGGCAGTGTGAATCAAACCCCGATCTCTGATCACTGTTGGTGTTACGGACAGCAGTGTGAATCTAACCCCGATCTCTGATCACTGTTGGTGTTACGGACAGCAGTGTGAATCGAACCCCGATCTCTGATCACTGTTGGTGTTACGACAGCAGTGTGAATCAAACCCCGATCTCTGATCACTGTTGGTGTTACAGACAGCAGTGTGAATCGAACCCCAATCTCTGATCACTGTTGTTTTTACGGACAGCAGTGTGAATCGAACACCGATCTCTGATCACTGTTGGTGTTACGGACAGCTGTGTGAATGGAACCCCGATCTCTGATCACTGTTGGTGTTACGGACAGCAGTGTGAATCGAACTACGATCTATGATCACTGTTGTTGTTACGGACCGCAGTGTTAATCGAACACTGATCTCTGATCACTGTTGGTGTTACGGACAGCTGTGTGAATCGAACACTGATCTCTGATCACTGTTGGTGTTATGGACAGCTGTGTGAATCGAACCCTGATCTCTGATTACTGTTGCTGTTACGGACAGCAATGTGAATCGAACCCCGATCTCTGATCACTTTTGGTGTTACGGACAGCAGTGTGAATCAAACCCCGATCTCTGATCACTGTTGGTGTTACGGACAGCAGTGTGAATCGAACCCCGATCTCTGATCACTGTTGGTGTTACGGACAGCAGTGTGAATCGAACCCCGATCACTGATCTCTGTTGGTGTTGCGGACAGCAGTGTGAATGGAACCCTGATCTCTGATCACTGTTGGTGTTACGGACAGCAGTGTGAATCGAACACCAATCTCTGATCACTGTTGTTGTTACGGACAGCAGTGTGAATCCAACCCCGATCTCTGATCACTGTTGTTACGGACAGCAGTGTGAATCGAACCCCGATCTCTGATCATTGTTATTGTTACGGACAGCAGTGTGAATCGAACCCCGATCTCTGATCACTGTTGGTGTTACGGACAGCAGTGTGAATCGAACCCCGATCGCTGATCACTGTTGTTGTTACGGACAGCAGTGTGAATGGAACCCCGATCTCTGATTAATGTTGTTGTTACGGACAGTAGCGTGAATCGAACTCTGATCTCTGATCACTGTTGTTACGGACAGCAGTGTTAATCGAACCCCGATCTCTGATTAATGTTGTTGTTACGGACAGTAGTGTGAATCGAACTCCGATCTCTGATCACTGTTGTTACGGACAGCAGTGTGAATCGAACCCCGATCTCTGATCACTGTTGGTGTTATGGACAGCAGTGTGAATCGAACCCCGATCTCTGATCACTGTTGCTGTTACGGACAGCTGTGTGAATGGAACCCCGATCTCTGATTACTGTTGGTGTTACGGACAGCAGTGTGAATCGAACCCCAATCTCTGATTAATGTTGTTGTTATGGACAGCAGTGTGAATCGAACTCCGATCTCTGATCACTGTTGTTGATACGGACAGCAGTGTGAATCGAACCCCGATCTCTGATCAATGTTGTTACGGACAGCAGTGTGAATCGAACCCCGATCTCTGATCACTGTTGGTGTTATGGACAGCAGTGTGAATCGAACCCCGATCTCTGATCACTGTTGCTGTTACGGACAGCAGTGTGAATGGAACCCCTATCTCTGATCACTGTTGGTGTTATGGACAGCAGTGTGAATCGAACCCCGATCTCTGATTAATGTTGTTGTTATGTACAGCAGTGTGAATTGAACTCCGATCTCTGATCACTGTTGTTGATACGGACAGCAGTGTGAATCGAACCCCGATCTCTGATCACTGTTGTTACGGACAGCAGTGTGAATCGAACCCCGATCTCTGATCACTGTTGTTACGGACAGCAGTGTGAATCGAACCCCGATCTCTGATCACTGTTGGTGTTACTGACAGCAGTGTGAATCGAACCCCGATCTCTGATCACTGTTGCTGTTACGGACAGCAGTGTGAATCGAACCCCGATCTCTGATCACTGTTGCTGTTACTGACAGCAGTGTGAATCGGACACCGATCTCTGATCACTGTTGGTGTTACGGAAGGCAGTGTGAATCAAACCCTGATCTCTGATCACTGTTGGTTTTACGGAAGGCAGTGTGAATCAAACCCCGATCTCTGATCACTGTTGGTGTTACGGACAGCAGTGTGAATCTAACCCCGATCTCTGATCACTGTTGGTGTTACGGACAGCAGTGTGAATCGAACCCCGATCTGTGATCACTTTTGGTGTTATGGACAGCCGTGTGAATCGAAGCCCAGTCGCTGTACTCGGTTGCTGTAATAATTTTTTTGAACTACTATGCTACCATGTTGTCCTGCAGATGCAGAGAAACATTGACACTGTAAACAACAATCTAATACTGACTAGATTGTCTGATTTTGTTATAGAAACTTGCCTGCAGTCATACACCAGCAATGCAACCATTCAGCCTATTGGCTCTATCCTGGCTCCTAGTAGAGCATCCCTTCTTCCCTCAATACCTGGCTATGTACCATTTGAAAGAAATGGGTCTTTTTGTTGTCATTTTCTGAGGAATTCAGTGGATAAAAGCATACTGATATCGTCAAGAGTTTCAGGCCAAACTTCAGAATAGGGTAGAAATGTGATCAAGTGACTTTGACTGTGGAATGATTTTTTTCGCCAGATGGGACAGTTTCAATATTTCAGGAATTGCTGATCTCTTGAGATTTTCACTCATAACAGTCTTGAGTTTTTACAGAGAATTGTGTGCAAAACTAAACACACCCCATGGGTGACATGCCATGTTAACGAGAGGTCTCAGGAGAGGTCAGAGTGGTTCAAGCTGACAGGAAGGTGTCAGTAACTCAAATAACCACGTTTTACAACAGAAGAGCATCTCTGAATGTACAACATGTCAAATCTTGAAGTGAATGGGCCACAGCTGCAGAAGAGCACGAACAAACACTTAGTAGACATTTTGTTTGGTACAGGAGGTACAGTGGTCACTGGCTTTGGACTGTCTGTGGAGTTAACTGTGATGTAGTTGGTAGCTGTCTCATTTTAGCGCATGGAGGTTCTGGACAGTAGTCCAAATTTCAGGGGTTTGTGCACAAAATCTAGGCCAATATTTTGGTAAAAGAAATGCAGCTTTTCCTGATATGATGACAAAATTAGGATAGGGGTTATGAGTATTCTCTGAAGATCTGGAGTGTTGATTGGGTACCAGGAGCCTGAATCAAAAATACAGCACAGTAACGGTCCCTTCCAGCCCACATCACTGAAATTACAACCATTGACCGAGTTATCTACTAACCAGTACATCTTTGAAATGTTGAACTAAACGGGAGCATGCGGAGGAAACCACATGAACGTACACACTCCTTACAGACCGTAGTTGGAATTGAACCCCCATTGTTGATGCTGTGGCTGTGAAGTGATTATGCTCACCACAACACCACCAAGCTGTTACTGTAAATTCCTGACAGTAACAATGAAGATCATGAAGCCAAAGGATTGTTGTGAAAAAATATAATTTCATTCAACAGTTCAACGGTTGCATTTAACATCAGAGAATGCGTACAACCTGAAATTCGTACTCTTCACAAACATTCATGAAATTGAAAGAAACCTCAAAGACTGAATGACAGAAAAAATTAAAAATCCCCAAAGCCCCCTGCCCCCCACACACAAACAACAGCAAAGCAGCATCAACCCCCTCCCCCTTCCCCCAATTGCTCTCGCATAAAGCACCAGCACTCCCACCACTCACCATGCAAGCAACAGCAAAGCCCCCAAGAGAGACCATGGTCTACAGTCCATCAATTTGACACCCCTTGGGCTCTCTCTCACTAACAAGGGAGAGGCAGATAGCACTTTTTCCACAGCAAGAGAGGAGACAGCAGTTACTGTTTCAATGCTACAGTCAGTCTGAAGTGCCGTTTTTATTTTGAATTCCCTGACTCGAGAACCGGCAGCAAACTCTCCCTCATCCTCGAGAGAGAGTGAGGGTGGTCACTCGAGTGTAGAGGCTTCCGACAGCCTCTCTCTCCATCCCAATGTATCAGCTCTGTGTGACACTTCAGTTTGCGATCCCGGTGAAAATCCCTGACAACAGGGCCGTGCAAGGCCACACCCTGACTTCACCGATATGCTTTAATGAAAGACATCCTGCTGTGGTGCACAGGTACTATTATACTGAATAATATGAAGAAATTACTCTAAACACGCTGTTTCTCAGTTGCTTGAGCTGTTGTCTCACAATTCCAGAAATCTGTGTGCAATGCTGACCTTGAGTGCTGTCCATGTGGAGTTTGCATGTCCTCTCTGGTGACCTCTCAGATGCCCTGGATCTGGCTAAGGCACTGGTGACCCCTGTTTCCATCCAAGGGGTCAGTGTGGATGTGGTGGAGGATTACAAGTACCTGGGGATACGAATTGACAATAAACTGGACTGGTCAAAGAACACTGAGGCTGTCTACAAGAAGAGTCAGAGCCGTCTCTATTTCCTGAGGAGACTGAGGTCTTTTAGCATCTGCCGGACGATGCTGAGGATGTTCTACGAGTCTGTGGTGGCCAGTGCTATCATGTTTGCTGTTGTGTGCTGGGGCAGCAGGCTGAGGGTAGCAGACACCAACAGAATCAACAAACTCATTCGTAAGGCCAGTGATGTTGTGGGGGTGGAACTGGACTCTCTGACGGTGGTGTCTGAAAAGAGGATGCTGTCCAAGTTGCATGCCATCTTGGACAATGACTCCCATCCACTCCATAATGTACTGGTTAGGCACAGGAGTACATTCAACCAGAGACTCATTCCACCGAGATGCAACACTGAGCATCATAGGAAGTCATTCCTGCCTGTGGCCATCAAACTTTACAACTCCTCCCTCAGAGTGTCAGACACCCTGAGCCAATAGACTGGTCCTGGACTTATTTCCACTTGGATTAATTTACTTATTATTATTTAATTATGTATGGCTTTATATTGCTATATTTCTACACTATTCTTGGTTGGTGCGACTGTAACAAAACCAATTTCCCTCGGGATCAATAAAGTCTATCTGTCTGTCTGGATACTCCTTCTCACTCACAACGTCCCAACAGCTGTGAGATGGTGGGTCATTTCCTTGCTGTAAATTGTCCCTCAAGTGAGGGTGAGCGAGGGAATCGGAGGAAAGCTGACAGGAATGTGGAGAGAGTATGAAAGGATTTATAAGAATGGGTGCTTAGTGACTAATGCAGATGCAGTGGGCTATGCCACCTTCTTGCAGTGGAAAGTACAGAGGCCTGAAGTCCCACACCAGCAGGTTCAAGAACAGGAACATCACTCCCATCATTGGGTTCTTGAACTAATCTGCACAACACTAATTACATTTTAGCAACACTATCATCACTTTGATCACTTTACATTAGAATCAGCCGTTTTTTAATTCTAGTTGTTTGTCTTCTAAAAATTGTGTTCAATTGATGTTTTTCTTGTGAATAGCACCATGTGATGCAAGGAAGTTTCTCATTACACCTGTGCATACATGGACTTGTACATATGACAGCAAAGCACCTGCCCCATGACCCTCTGAACTGTCTCCTCAATTCAGAACCAGTTAAGGTGGGGTCATAAATGTTGCCCTTAGCAATGATTTGTATATGCTGTGAATGAAGTCAATTTCCTGCCAGCTGGTCTGTCTTTGGACAGTGGATGGAAACGGGAGCACCTGGAGGAAAACGACATGGACACGGGGAGAATGTACCAACTCCTTACAGACAGCACAGGAACTGAACTCTGAACTACGACACACCAAGCTGTAATAACGTCACGCTAACCACTAACCGCTAGCTTACCTTGGTGCCCCTGTATTTCCTGTTTTGAATTATTCTATGCACAAAAATGGCTGCTATGTTTCCTGTATTGCACAAGCAGTTAAACTCTGGATAAAAGGTTTAATTATATAAAGTGATAAAGCTGGTTGGCACAATAATTATATTGAACATTAAATGATACATTGCATGCAGTTCAACAGTATGGTGGATGCTATCCCTTTAAACAGATAAATTGAGCTTGTAACTGGTAATAAACCCCTTTTAACAAAATGTCAATATTATCTCCGGAGGTTTAAATGGACTCAGATAACCTATAAATTTGAGCTCAAATCAATGAACACTTTACTAAAATATTTCCTGGGCATTTATGGATCTGTCCCCCTCTTGTGCGAAAAAAAACTATTTTATTTTTGTTCCCCAATAATTGGAAAAGAAAGCGCGATTAAAGCAGCATTAGGCCAGGCAGTTGCAAGTGACAGGTACCAATGTTTTTCTCGCATTGATTGACAGCTTGTGATTGCTTTGTGATAATGAGTCACAGAGGTACTAAACCACAAAGATCACGTCCTTGTCGTGGATGCAATAAAAGCGATGTGCGGGCAGTAAGGACGAGCATAAAGCAACTCTCAACAGCAGTAGGAATCCGCAAATAAATCGCCTGTTCCTGCAGACTTCCACACAGCCCGTTTCCTCTCTCTCCGAATAGCAGCCTTACCCCAATCCTTATGATGTAAGAGGTCTGCTCAGTTGATTTTTGAAAAGATTGCCCAGTTGCCTTGGTGGTAATAGTTTGCCTCCATCTTGGAGTGAAAGGTTCAAAGCACTCACTTAACACGAGGGCAACACAGCCATTGTGCTTTGTGCTGGAAGACAATGCAGGTGACTTTGAAAAATCAATGAAGATCATGAACAAACCGTTGTCTCACTTCCCTTTCATTTAACTTCAGGCTACACTTTCTCCTCATTGCTGACGTGGGGAATGAGGTACAGGAGCCTCAGGTGCCACAGCCACAGGTTCAGGAACAGTTCTTAACCCTCAACCACCAAGCTCCTGAACTAGAGGGGATAACCTCACTCATCTCAACATTGAACTGATCCCACAACCTTCAAACTCACTTTCAAAGACTCGACAACTCATGTTCTCAATATTATCATTAATAAGAATATTATTTTAAAATTTATTTTTATTTATATTTGCGCAGTTTGTTTTCTTTTGCATGTTTGTTGTTTGTCTGTCTTTGTAGTTTTTTTAATTGTTTATTTTAATTAATTAATTTATTGATGTACAGAACAGAGTAAACCATTCCAACCCTTTGAACAACACTGCCTAGCAATCACAGGACAATTTACAACGACCAATTAACCTACCAATTAACCTGGCCTTTACAAATCAGAGCATTGAGTATAGGAGTTGGGATGTAATGTTAAAATTGTACAAGGCATTGGTGAGGCCAAATTTGGAGTACTGTGCACAGTTCTGGTCACCGAATTATAGGAAAGATGTCAACAAAATAGAGAGAATACAGAGGAGATTTACTAGAATGTTACCTGGGTTTCAGCAGCTAAGTTACAGGGAAAGGTTGAACAAGTTAGGTCTTTATTCTTTGGAGCGTAGAAGGTTGAGGGGGACTTGATAGAGATATTTAAAATTACGAGGGGGATAGATAGAGTTGACGTGGATAGTCTTTTTCCATTGAGAATAGGGGAGATTCAAACAAGAGGACATGAGTTGAGAGCTAAGGGGCAAAAGTTTAGGGGTAACGCGAGGGGGAACTTCTTTACTCAGAGAGTGGTAGCTGTGTGGAACGAGCTTCCAGTAGAAGTGGTAGAGGCAGGTTCGATTTTGTCATTGGATAAAAATTGGGTAGGTATCTGGACAGGAAAGGAATGGAGGGTTATGGGCTGAGTGCAGGTAGGTGGGACTAGGTGAGAATAAGCGTTTGGCATGGACTAGAAGGGCCAAGATGGCCTGTTTCCATGCTGTAATTTTAAATGGTTATACGTTATACCAACCAGTATGTCTTTGGACTGTGGGAGGAAACCAGAGCACCTGGGGGAAACCCATGTGGTCACGGGGAGAACGTAGAAACTCCTTATGGGCAGCAGCAGGAACTGAAGACCATAAGGCATAGGAGCAGAATTAGGCCATTCAGCCTATCAAGTCATCTCTGCTATTTCATCATGACTTATCCCAGATCCCACTCAACCCCATACACCTATCCTCTCTCCATATCCGTTGATGCTCCATCCAATCAGGGATCTATCAACTTCCGCTTTAAATATGTTGTTGTTCGTCCTTTGGAGTCGAAGATGACCACGACTTCTGTCAGGTGGAGGGTTTGTGACTGTGGATCTGGAGGTGACTGGTGAGGCCAATCCGGGCCCTGAAAGCTCGCCCACATGTGGGACACATGAAGGTAGATGCTGCAGTGGAAATGGAGGTAGTTCGAGCCTTGCGCACGGCACGTTATCTCTGAGCCTCTGCGGTGTGTCTGATTTCTGCTGCATACGCTCCTTTAGCAGTCCTGCTCCACCAGGTTGGACGGTCCAGAGCAAGCGATTCCCAGCTACTGGGATTGATGTTGAGGGCTTTGAGGGACACTTTGAGGCAGTCTTTGAAATGTTTCTTCTGCCCTCCAACTGAGTGCTTGCCCTGGCTCAGCTCTTCATATAGCAGCTGTTTTGGTAGTCGACTGTCAGGCATCCTGACAACATGGCCAGACCATCTGGCTTGGGCTTTCTGTAGGAGGGTGTAGACGCTGTGGGTGCTAGCCCGCTCCAGGACCTCCGTGTCTGGGACTTTGTCCTGCCATCATACATGGAGAAGTCTGCGGAGGCAGCTCAAGTGGAAGTGGTTGAGCTGTTTAGCGTGTCTGCTGTAGACAGTCCAGGTCTCGCTGGCATAGAGGAGGGTGGTGAGAACCACTGCTCGGTAGACCTTCAGCTTGGTGGTAAGGCTGAGTCCTCTCTGCTCCCATACATTCTCACGGAGTCTCCCAAAGGCGGCACTGGCTTTGGCAATTCTGTTGCTGATCTCTGCATCTATGTTCACCGCTCATGATAGAGTACTGCCCAGGTAAGTAAAGCTGTCGACTGCCAGCTTTAAATATACCCACGGACTCAGCCTCCACCGCAGTCTGTGGCAGAGCATTCCACAGATTCACTACTCTTTGGCTAAAAAAAAATTCCTCGTTACTTCTGTCTAAAAGGTCACCCCTCAATTTTGAGGCTGTGCCCTCTAGTTCTGGATACCCCCACCATAGGGAACATCCTCTTCACATCCACCCTATCTAGCCTTTCAGTAGGTTTCAATGAGATCCCCTTACATTCTTCTAAATTCCAGTGAATACAGGACCAAAGCTTCCAAAACCTCCTCATATGATAATCCTCTCATTCCTGGAATCATCCTCTGGGCTGTCTCCAATGACATCACATCCTTTCTGAGATATGAGGCCAAAAAATGTTGACAGCCCTCCAACTGCGGCCTGAAGTCCTCCAACTGCGGCCTGACTATTGTCTTATAAAGCCTCAGCATTAGCTCCTTGCTTTTATACTCTACCTTCTTTACCACAGACTCAACCAGTTAATTATCCATCTGGGAGTCTTGCACGAGGACTGCTAAGTCCCTTTGAACCTCTGTTGTTTGAATTTTCTCCCCATTTAGATAATAGTCTGTACTTTTGTTCCTGTATAGTGAACCCAGGTCGCTGGTAATATAAAGTGTTGTGCTAACAATGCTGCTATTGTGCTGCCTAATTCTATTCTACTGTGTTTCTTTGTATCTACTGGGAATGTCCACAAGAAAATGAATCTCTAGGTAGCACATGTATGTACTTTGATAATAAATTTTCTTTGAACTTAGAAGAGTTTATCTTGTACTGAGTGTATCTTATAGAAGGGCAGAATCTGTCCTTGAGTCTGTGTTTGGACTTTCAGAAGTGTTTTGTCTGTTTCAATGTTCTCCCACTGTAAATATGTACCTCAATGGAACCATCTGTCAGAAAGAAACATTGAAGTAAATGATGTCAGAGTAGCTATTGAATCATCTACTGTTACCAAAATGACACAAAATCTTGATGTACTTTGACTTTGGAAGATTCTGCTGCAAGGGTCTCCAGGAGAATATCTGCTTGTCACGATGAATAGAGACTTTTATATCGACCAGTTCCTCCGGGGATTCAGCCGCAGTCACATCCATCATCAAGGCCCCCACCATTAGGTCATGTTATCTTCTTGCTGTTACCATTGGGAATGAAGTTCAGGAGCCTCAGGACCCATATCACCAGTTCAGGAACAGTTATTACCCTTCAGCCATCAGGCGCCTGAACTAGAGGACAACTTCACTCACCTCAACTTTGAATGGATTTCACAACCTATGAACTGACTTTTAAGGGCTCTGTAACTCATGTTTTCAGTATTTATTTAATTATTTATTCATCCATCCATCCATCCATTCATTCATTCATTCATTCATTCATTCATTCATTCATTCATTCATTTATTTATTTATTTGTTTATTTGTTATTTTGTTTTCCTTTTGTATTTGCATAATTTGTCATCTTTTGCACATTAATTGTTTGTCTGTCTTTATGTATAGTTATTTCATTGATTCTATTGTATTTCTTTGTATCCACTATAAAAGCCCGCAAGAAAATTAATCTCAGGGTTGTGAATGGTCACCTGTAGGTACTTTGATAATAAATGTACTTTGAGCTTTGAACTGGCATATGTCAAAAAGATGTAGCTTCATTTTAAATACAGTGATCTCACTGAATCCAAAGCCTCGGTAAAATTGGTAATGAGAACCAGAAAGACAATTTAAAAATTATCGGGAAGTCCACAGAAACATTTCTCTGATTTTGAAATCAATTTGGCTCACTGGCTGAAATACAGAATGCAGAGAATACAGGTGGAAGACACTGGATAGTCGAGCTTCAGACTTAGAGCTCCAGTGAGCAGGCTTTGGTCCTGATTTCCTCTGCCTTATGCACATTCTCCTTCTGTGTTTCCATGTGGGCCCTCCTGTTTCCACCCACAACACAAACATTTGTAGGTAGGTAGGATATATGGCCACTGCAAATTGCTTCGATTGTGGAGGAGGTGGTGGGATTTGTGTGAATGGGAACGTATGGAGAATGAAATGGAATCCTAGAGTAATCAAGCACAGAAGCAGATTCATTGGAAGTGGCATCACAGGTAGACAGGGTCATAAAGAGAGCTTTTGGCACATTCCCCTTCATAAACCAAAGAAGTGAGTACAGGAGATGGGATGTTATGCTGAAGTTGTGTAAGATGTTGGTGAGGCCTCATTTGGAGTATTGTGTGCAGTTTTGGTCACCTACCTATAGGAAAGGTGTAAATAAGGTTGAAAGTGTACAGAGAGAATTAAAAAGATGTTGTTGGGATTTGAGGGTGAGTTAGGAGAAAGCTGAATAAGTTAGGACTTTATTGCCTAGCACAAAGAAATGTACACATTGTACATGTACATGTCCTGAATAGTGGGAAGTTCACATCTATAGATACGCTGGGCTGTCCACACCACTCTCTGCAGAGTCCTGTGATTGAGGGAAGTACAGTTCCCATACCAGGCAGTGATGCAGCCAGTCAGGATGCCTGTAGAAAGTTCTTAGGATTTGGGGGCCCATATCAAACTTCTTCAACTGTCTGAGGTGAAAGAGGTGCTGTTGTACTTTTCTCCCCACACAGCCGGTATGTACTGACCCCGTGAGATCCTCGGTGATGTGTATGCCGAGGAAATTAAAGCTGTTCACCCTCTCAACCCCAGATCCATCGATATCAATAGGGGTTAGCCTGTCTCCATTCCTCCTGTAGATCACAACCAGCTCCTTTGCCTTTGCGACATTGAGGGAGAGATTGTCTTCTTGACACCTCTGTGTCAGCATGATGACTTCCTCTCTGTAAGCTGCCTCATTATTATTTGAGATAAGGCCAATCAATGTAGTATCATCTGCAAAATTATGAGGGGTGTAGATAGGGTAAACATAAGCAGGTATTTTCCACTGAGATGAGTGAGAATACAAATAGAGGTTATAGGTTAAGGGTGAAAGGTGAAGAGTTTAAGAGGAACTGAGGGGGAACTTCTTCAGTCAGAGGGTGGGAGAGTGTGGAAACAACTACAAGCACAAAAGGTGAATGCAGTTTGATTTCAACACTTCAGTGAAATTCGGATTTGTACATGGATGGGAGGGGTATGGGGGACGAAGGACTGGGTGCAGGTCAATGGGACCAGGCAGATTAATAGTTCAGCACATATTTGATGGGCTGAAGGACCTGTTTCTGTGCATCCAGTGTTCTGTAGCGTTCCAGGACTCTATGACTCTATGCTGACCCTTGGACCAAACTTATTGATAAAGCTCTCTCACTCTAACTCTATGGCCGCTCATTCTAATTCCATCCCCTCTCATCCTAAACCCATGAACTCTCACCCTAAACCCATGCCTTCTCACACTGAAATCATGACGTCTCACCGTAAACCCAAACCCTCTCACCCTACAACCATGAACTCTCACCCTACAACCACGCCCTCTCACCCTACAACCATGATCTCTCACCCTACAACCACAACCTCTCACCCTAAAACCATGACCTCTCATCCTACAACCATGACCTTTCACCCTACAACCACGCCCCCTCACCCTACAACCACGCCCTCTCACCCTGCAACCACGCCCTCACACCATACAACCACGCCCTCTCACCCTACAACCACGCCCACTCACCCTACAACCATGACCTCTCACCCTACAAACACGCACTCTCAGCCTACAACCATGACCTCTCACCCTACAACCATGACCTTTCACCCTACAACCACGCCCTCACACCCTAAAACCACGCCCTCTCACCCTACAACCACACCCTCACACCCTACAACCACGCACTCACACCATAAAACCACACCCTCACACCCTACAACCACACCATCACACACTACATCATGCCCTCTCACTCTACATCATGCCCTCTCACCCTACATCACGCCCTCTCACCCTACAACCAAGCCCTCACCCTACAACCATGCCCTCTCACCCTACATCGCGCCCTCTCACCCTACAACCACACCATCACACACTACATCACGCCCTCACACCCATACATCACGCCCTCTAACCCTACATCACGCCCTCTCACCCTACATGACGCCCTCTCACCATACAGCCACGCCCTCACACCCTACATCACGCCCTCTCACCCTACATCACGCCCTCAAACCCTACATCACGCCCTCTCACCCTACATCACGCCCTCTCACCATACATCACGCCCTCACACCGTACATCACGCCCTCTCACTCTACATCACGCCCTCTCACCATACATCACGCCCTCTCACCATACAACCACGCCCTCTCACCATACATCACGCCCTCTCACCCTACATCACGCCCTCACACCATACATCACGCCCTCTCACCCTACATCACGCCCTCTCACCCTACAACCACGCCCACTCACCCTACATCACGCCCTCTCACCCTACATCATGCCCTCACACCCTACATCACGCCCTCACACCCTACATCACGCCCTCACACCCTACATCACGCCCTCTCACCCTACAACCACGCCCACTCACCCTACATCACGCCCTCTCACCCTACATCATGCCCTCACCCTACATCACGCCCTCACACCCTAATTCACGCCCTCACACCATACATCACGCCCTCACACCATACATCACGCCCTCACACCCTACATCATGCCCTCACACCCTAATTCACGCCCTCTCACCCTACATCACGCACTCACACCCTACATCACGCACTCACACCCTACATCACGCCCTCACACCCTACATCACGCACTCACACCCTACATCACTCACTCACACCCTACATCACGCCCTCTCACCCTATACCACGCCCTCTCACCCTACATCATGCACTCACACCCTACATCACACACTCACACCCTACATCATGCCCTCTCACCATACATCACGCCCTCTCACCCTACACCATGCCCTCTCACCCTACATCACGCCCTCTCACCCTACACAACGCCCTCTCACCCTACATCACTCACTCACACCCTACATCACGCCCTCTCACCCTATACCACGCCCTCTCACCCTACATCATGCACTCACACCCTACATCACACACTCACACCCTACATCACGCCCTCTCACCATACATCACGCCCTCTCACCCTACACCATGCCCTCTCACCCTACATCACGCCCTCTCACCCTACACAACGCCCTCTCACCCTACATCACGCACTCACACCCTACATCACTCACTCACACCCTACATCATGCCCTCTCACCCTACATCACGCCCTCTAACCCTACACCACGCCCTCTCACCCTACATCACGCCCTCTCACCATACATCACGCCCTCTCACCATACAACCACGCCCTCTCACCATACATCACGCCCTCTCACCCTACATCACGCCCTCTCACCATACATCATGCCCTCTCACCCTACAACCACGCCCTCACACCCTACATCACGCCCTCTCACCATACATCACGCCCTCTCACCCTACATCACGCCCTCTCACCATACATCACGCCCTCTCACCCTACAACCACGCCCTCACACCCTACATCAAGCCCTCTCACCATACATCACGCCCTCTCACCATACATCACGCCCTCACACCCTACATCACGCCCTCTCACCCTACAACCACGCCCTCACACCCTACATCAAGCCCTCTCACCATACATCACGCCCTCTCACCCTACATCACGCACTCACACCCTACATCACGCCCTCTCACCCTACATCACGCACTCTCACCATACATCACGCCCTCTCAGCATACAACCACGCCCTCACACCCTACATCAAGCCCTCTCACCATACATCACGCCCTCTCACCCTACAACCACGCCCTCTCAGCATACATCACGCCCTCTCACCCTACATCACGCCCTCTCACCATACATCACGCCCTCTCACCCTACAACCACGCCCTCACACCCTACATCACGCCCTCTCACCCTACATCACGCACTCACACCCTACATCACGCACTCACACCCTACATCACGCCCTCTCACCCTACAACCACGCCCACTCAACCTATATCACGCACTCACACCCTACATCACGCCCTCTCACCCTATACCACGCCCTCTCACCATACATCACGCCCTCTCACCCTACAACCACGCCCTCACACCCTACATCACGCCCTCTCACCCTACATCACGCACTCACACCCTACATCACGCCCTCTCACCCTATACCACGCCCTCTCACCCTACATCATGCACTCACACCCTACATCACGCCCTCTCACCATACATCACGCCCTCTCACCCTACACCACGCCATCTCACCCTACATCATGCCCTCTCACCCTACACCACGCCCTCTCACCCTACATCACGCACTCACACCCTACATCACTCACTCACACACTACATCATGCCCTCTCACCCTACATCACGCCCTCTCACCCTACACCACGCCCTCTCACCCTACATCACGCCCTCTCACCCTACATCACACACTCACACCCTACATCATGCCCTCTCTACCTACAACCACGCCCTCACACCCTACAACATCGCCCTCACACCCTACATCAAGCCCTCACAACCTACATCATGCCCTCACACCCTAATTCACGCCCTCACACCCTACATCACGCCCTCTCACCCTACATCACGCCCTCACCCTACATCACACCCTCACACCCTACATCACACGCTCACACCCTACATCACGCCCTCACACCCTACATCATGCCCTCACCCTACATCACGCCCTCTCACCCTACATCACGCCCTCACACCCTACATCACGCCCTCTCACCATACATCACGCCCTCTCACCCTAAAGCACGCCCTCTCACCCTACATCATGCCCTCTCACCCTACATCACGCCCTCACCCTACATCACGCCCTCTCACCCTACATCACGCCCTCTCACCCTGCATCACGCCCTCACACCCTACATCACGCCCTTTCACCCTACATCACGCCCTCTCACCCTACATCACGCGCTCTCACCATACATCACGCCCTCTCAACCTACATCACGCCCTCTCACGATACATCACGCCCTCTCACCATACATCACGCCCTCTCACGAAACATCACGCCCTCTCACCCTACAACACGCCCTCTCACCATACACCAAGCCCTCACACCCTACAACCACGCCCTCACACCCTACATCACGCCCTCTCACAATACATCACGCCCTCTCACCCTATATCATGCCCTCTCACCCTACATCACGCCCTCTCACACTACATCACGCCCTCACACCCTACAACACGCCCTCACCCTACATCATGCCCTCTGACCCTACATCAAGCGCTCTCACCATACATCACGCCCTCTCACCGTACATCACTCCCTCTCACGATACATCACGCCCTCTCACCATACATCACGCCCTCTCACGATACATCACGCCCTCTCACCCTACATCACGCCCTCTCACGATACATCACGCCCTCTCACGATAAATCACGCCCTCTCACCCTACATCACGCCCTCTCACAATACATCACGCCCTCTCACCCTACATCATGCCCTCTCACCCTACATCACGCCCTCTCATACTACATCACGCCCTCACACCCTACATCACGCACTCACACCCTACATCACGCCTCTCACCCTACATCACGCCCTCTCACCCTACATCACGCGCTCTCACCATACAACCACGCCCTCTCACCCTACATCAAGCCCTCTCACCCTACATCACGCCCTCTCACCCTACATCACGCCCTCTCACCATACATCACGCCCTCTCACCATACAACCACGCCCTCTCACCCTACATCAAGCCCTCTCACCCTACATCACGCCCTCTCACCATACATCACGCCCTCTCACCCTACAACCACACCCTCACAACCTACATCACGCCCTCTCACCATACATCACGCCCTCTCACCATACAACCACGCCCTCTCACCATACATCACGCCCTCTCA
Source organism: Hemitrygon akajei (assembly GCF_048418815.1). Classification (NCBI taxonomy): domain Eukaryota; kingdom Metazoa; phylum Chordata; class Chondrichthyes; order Myliobatiformes; family Dasyatidae; genus Hemitrygon; species Hemitrygon akajei. Next base: position 108,945,850 of record NC_133133.1, on the reverse strand, counting down.
CCCTACAACCACACCCTCACAACCTACATCACGCCCTCTCACCATACATCACGCCCTCTCACCCTAAATCACGCCCTCTTACCATACATCACGCCCTCTCACCCTACATCACGCCCTCTCACCATACATCACGCCCTCTCACCCTGCATCACGCCCTCTCACCATACATCACGCCCTCTCACCCTACATCACGCCCTCTCACCATACATCACGCCCTCTCACCCTACATCACGCCCGCACACCCTACAACCACGCCCTCTTACCCTACAACCACGCATTCACACCCTACTTCACGCCCTCACACCCTACATCACGCCCTCTCACCCTACAACCACACCCTCTCACCCTACATCACGCCCTCTCACCCTACATCAGGCCCTCTCACCATACATCACGTCCTCTCACCATACAACCACGCCCTCACACCCTACATCACGCCATCTCACCCTACATCACGCCCTCACACCCTACATCACGCCGTCTCACCCTACATCACGCCCTCACACCCTACATCACGCCATCTCACCCTACATCACGCCCTCACACCCTACATCACGCCCTCTCACCATACATCACGCCCTCTCACCCATACATCACACCCTCTCACCCTACATCACGCCCTCTCACCCTACATCACGCCCTCACACCCTACAAAACACCCTCTCACCCTACAACCACGCCCTCTCACCCTACATCACGCACTCACACCCTACATCACGCCCTCTCACCATACAACCACGCTCTCACACCCTACAACCACGCGCTCACACCCTACAACCACGCCCTCTCACACTACATCACGCCCTCTCACCCTACAACCACGCCCTCACACCGTACAACCACGCCCTCTCACACGACAACCACACCATCACACACTACATCATTCCCTCTCACCCTACATCACGCCCTCTCACCCTACATCACGCCCTCTCACCATACAGCCACGCCCTCTCACCATACAACCACGCCCTCTCACCCTACATCACGCACTCTCACCCTACATCACGCCCTCACACCCTACAACCACGCCCTCACACCCTACATCACGCCCTCACACCCTACTTCACGCCCTCTCACCATACACCAAGCCCTCACACCCTACAACCACGCCCTCACACCCTACATCACGCCCTCTCGCAATACATCACGCCCTCTCACCCTATATCATGCCCTCTCACCCTACATCACGCCCTCTCACACTACATCATGCCCTCACACCCTACAACACGCCCTCACCCTACATCACGCCCTCTGACCCTACATCAAGCGCTCTCACCATACATCACGCCCTCTCACCGTACATCACTCCCTCTCACGATACATCACGCCCTCTCACCATACATCACGCCCTCTCACGATACATCACGCCCTCTCACCCTACATCACGCCCTCTCACGATACATCACGCCCTCTCACGATAAATCACGCCCTCTCACCCTACATCACGCCCTCTCACAATACATCACGCCCTCTCACCCTACATCATGCCCTCTCACCCTACATCACGCCCTCTCATACTACATCACGCCCTCACACCCTACATCACGCACTCACACCCTACATCACGCCTCTCACCCTACATCACGCCCTCTCACCCTACATCACGCGCTCTCACCCTACATCAAGCCCTCTCACCCTACATCACGCCCTCTCACCCTACATCAAGCCCTCTCACCCTACATCACGCCCTCTCACCCTACATCACGCCCTCTCACCATACATCACGCCCTCTCACCCTACAACCACGCCCTCACACCCTACATCACGCCCTCTCACCATACATCACGCCCTCTCACCCTACATCACGCCCTCTCACCATACATCACGCCCTCTCACCATACAACCACGCCCTCTCACCCTACATCAAGCCCTCTCACCCTACATCACGCCCTCACACCCTACATCACGCCCTCTCACCATACATCACGCCCTCTCACCCTACAACCACACCCTCACAACCTACATCACGCCCTCTCACCATACATCACGCCCTCTCAGCATACAACCACGCCCTCTCACCCTACATCAAGCCCTCTCACCCTACATCACGCCCTCTCACCCTACATCACGCCCTCTCACCATACAGCCACGCCCTCTCACCATACAACCACGCCCTCTCACCCTACATCACGCACTCTCACCCTACATCACGCCCTCACACCCTACAACCACGCCCTCACACCCTACATCACGCCCTCACACCCTACTTCACGCCCTCTCACCATACACCAAGCCCTCACACCCTACAACCACGCCCTCACACCCTACATCACGCCCTCTCGCAATACATCACGCCCTCTCACCCTATATCATGCCCTCTCACCCTACATCACGCCCTCTCACACTACATCATGCCCTCACACCCTACAACACGCCCTCACCCTACATCACGCCCTCTGACCCTACATCAAGCGCTCTCACCATACATCACGCCCTCTCACCGTACATCACTCCCTCTCACGATACATCACGCCCTCTCACCATACATCACGCCCTCTCACGATACATCACGCCCTCTCACCCTACATCACGCCCTCTCACGATACATCACGCCCTCTCACGATAAATCACGCCCTCTCACCCTACATCACGCCCTCTCACAATACATCACGCCCTCTCACCCTACATCATGCCCTCTCACCCTACATCACGCCCTCTCATACTACATCACGCCCTCACACCCTACATCACGCACTCACACCCTACATCACGCCTCTCACCCTACATCACGCCCTCTCACCCTACATCACGCGCTCTCACCATACAACCACGCCCTCTCACCCTACATCAAGCCCTCTCACCCTACATCACGCCCTCTCACCCTACATCACGCCCTCTCACCATACATCACGCCCTCTCACCCTACAACCACGCCCTCACACCCTACATCACGCCCTCTCACCATACATCACGCCCTCTCACCCTACATCACGCCCTCTCACCATACATCACGCCCTCTCACCATACAACCACGCCCTCTCACCCTACATCAAGCCCTCTCACCCTACATCACGCCCTCACACCCTACATCACGCCCTCTCACCATACATCACGCCCTCTCACCCTACAACCACACCCTCACAACCTACATCACGCCCTCTCACCATACATCACGCCCTCTCAGCATACAACCACGCCCTCTCACCCTACATCAAGCCCTCTCACCCTACATCACGCCCTCTCACCCTACATCACGCCCTCTCACCATACATCACGCCCTCTCACCCTACAACCACACCCTCACAACCTACATCACGCCCTCTCACCATACATCACGCCCTCTCACCCTAAATCACGCCCTCTTACCATACATCACGCCCTCTCACCCTACATCACGCCCTCTCACCATACATCACGCCCTCTCACCCTGCATCACGCCCTCTCACCATACATCACGCCCTCTCACCCTACATCACGCCCTCTCACCATACATCACGCCCTCTCACCCTACATCACGCCCGCACACCCTACAACCACGCCCTCTTACCCTACAACCACGCATTCACACCCTACTTCACGCCCTCACACCCTACATCACGCCCTCTCACCCTACAACCACACCCTCTCACCCTACATCACGCCCTCTCACCCTACATCACGCCCGCACACCTTACAACCACGCCCTCTTACCCTACAACCACGCATTCACACCCTACTTCACGCCCTCACACCCTACATCACGCCCGCACACCCTACAACCACGCCCTCTTACCCTACAACCACGCATTCACACCCTACTTCACGCCCTCACACCCTACATCACGCCCTCTCACCCTACAACCACACCCTCTCACCCTACATCACGCCCTCACACCCTACATCACGCCCTCTCACCCTACAACCACGCCCTCTCACCCTACACCACGCCCTCTCACCATACAACCACGCCCTCACACCCTACATCACGCCATCTCACCCTACATCACGCCCTCACACCCTACATCACGCCGTCTCACCCTACATCACGCCCTCACACCCTACATCACGCCGTCTCACCCTACATCACGCCGTCTCACCCTACATCACGCCCTCACACCCTACATCACGCCCTCTCACCATACATCACGCCCTCTCACCCATACATCACACCCTCTCACCCTACATCACGCCCTCTCACCATACATCACGTCCTCTCACCATACAACCACGCCCTCACACCCTACAAAACACCCTCTCACCCTACAACCACGCCCTCTCACCCTACATCACGCACTCACACCCTACATCACGCCCTCTCACCATACAACCACGCTCTCACACCCTACAACCACGCGCTCACACCCTACAACCACGCCCTCTCACACTACATCACGCCCTCTCACCCTACAACCACGCCCTCACACCGTACAACCACGCCCTCTCACACGACAACCACACCATCACACACTACATCATTCCCTCTCACCCTACATCACGCCCTCTCACCCATACATCACGCCCTCTCACCCTACATCACGCCCTCTCACCATACAGCCACACCCTCTCACCATACAACCACGCCCTCTCACCCTACATCACGCACTCTCACCCTACATCACGCCCTCACACCCTACAACCACGCCCTCACACCCTACATCACGCCCTCACACCCTACTTCACGCCCTCTCACCATACACCAAGCCCTCACACCCTACAACCACGCCCTCACACCCTACATCACGCCCTCTCACAATACATCACGCCCTCTCACCCTATATCATGCCCTCTCACCCTACATCACGCCCTCTCACACTACATCACGCCTTCACACCCTACAACACGCCCTCACCCTACATCACGCCCTCTGACCCTACATCAAGCGCTCTCACCATACATCACGCCCTCTCACCGTACATCACTCCCTCTCACGATACATCACGCCCTCTCACCATACATCACGCCCTCTCACGATACATCACGCCCTCTCACCCTACATCACGCCCTCTCACGATACATCACGCCCTCTCACGATAAATCACGCCCTCTCACCCTACATCACGCCCTCTCACAATACATCACGCCCTCTCACCCTACATCATGCCCTCTCACCCTACATCACGCCCTCTCATACTACATCACGCCCTCACACCCTACATCACGCACTCACACCCTACATCACGCCTCTCACCCTACATCACGCCCTCTCACCCTACATCACGCGCTCTCACCATACAACCACGCCCTCTCACCCTACATCAAGCCCTCTCACCCTACATCACGCCCTCACACCCTACATCACGCCTTCTCACCCTACATCACGCCCTCTTACCCTACATCACGCCCTCTCACCATACATCACGCCCTCTCACCATACAACCACGCCCTCACACCCTACATTATGTCCTCTCACCCTACAACCACGCCTCTCACCCTGCATCACACACTCACACCCTACATCACGCCCACTCACCATACAACCACGCCCTCACACCCTACATTATGTCCTCTCACCCTACAACCACGCCTCTCACCCTGCATCACACACTCACACCCTACATCACGCCCTCACACCCTACATCATGCCCTCACACCCTACATCACGCCCTCACACCCTAATTCACGCCCTCTCACCCTACATCATGCCGTCAACATACATCACGCCCTCACACCCTACATCATGCCCTCACACCCTACATCATGCCCTCACACCCTATTTCACGCCCTCACACCCTACATCACGCCCTCACACCCTACATCACGCCCTCTCACCCTACATCACGCCCTCACACCCTACATCACGCCCTCTCACCCTACATCACGCCCTCACACCCTACATCACGCCCTCTCAACCTACATCACACCCTCTCACCATACATCACGCCCTCTCAACCTACATCACACCCTCTCACCCTACATCACGCCCTCTCACCATACATCACGCCCTCTCACCCTACATCACGCCCTCTCACCATACATCACGCCCTCTCACCCTACATTACGCCCTCACACCATACATCACGCCCTCTCACCATACATCACGCCCTCTCACCCTACATCACGCCCTCTCACCATACATCACGCCCTCTCACCCTACATCACGCCCTCTCACCATACATCACGCCCTCTCACCATACAACCATGCCCTCACACCCTACATCACGCCCTCACACCCTACATCACGCCCTCACACCCTAATTCACGCCCTCACACTCTACATCACGCCCTCTCACCTTACATCATGCCCTCACCCTACATCACGCCCTCACACCCTAATTCACGCCCTCACACCCTACATCACGCCCTCTCACCCTACATCACGCCCTCACACCCTACATCACGCCCTCTCACCCTACAACATGCCCTCACCCTACATCACGCCCTCACACCCTAATTCACGCCCTCACACCCTACATCACGCCCTCACACCCTACATCACGCCCTCTCACCCTACATCACGCACTCACACCCTACATCACGCCCTCTCACCCTACATCACGCACTCTCACCCTACATCACGCCCTCACACCATACATCACGCCCACTCACCCTATATCACGCACTCACACCCTACATCACGCCCTCTCACCCTACATCACGCACTCTCACCCTACATCACGCCCTCTCACCCTACAACCACGCCCACTCACCCTACTTCACGCCCTCTCACCCTACATCATGCCCTCACACCCTACATCACGCCCTCACACCCTACATCACGCCCTCACACCCTACATCACGCCCTCTCACCCTACAACCACGCCCACTCACCCTACATCACGCCCTCTCACCCTACATCATGCCCTCACCCTACATCACGCCCTCACACCATACATCACGCCCTCACACCATACATCACGCCCTCACACCCTAATTCACGCCCTCACACCATACATCACGCCCTCTCACCCTATACCACGCCCTCTCAGCCTACATCATGCCCTCACCCTACATCACGCCCTCACACCCTACATCACGCCCTCACACCCTACATCACGCCCTCTCACCCTACATCACGCCCTCACCCTACATCACGCCCTCACACCATACATCACGCCCACTCACCCTACATCACGCCCACTCACCCTACATCACGCCCTCTCACCCTACATCATGCCCTCACCCTACATCACGCCCTCACACGATACATCACGCCCTCACACCATACATCACGCCCTCACACCCTACATCACGCCCTCACACCCTAATTCACGCCCTCACACCATACATCACGCCCTCTCACCCTATACCACGCCCTCTCACCCTACATCATGCACTCACACCCTACATCACGCCCTCTCACCATACATCACGCCCTCTCACCCTACACCACGCCCTCTCACCCTACATCACGCCCTCTCACCCTACACCACGCCCTCTCACCCTACATCACGCACTCACACCCTACATCATGCCCTCTCACCCTACATCACGCCCTCTCACCCTACACCACGCCCTCTCACCCTACATCACGCCCCTCTCACCATACATCACGCCCTCTCACCATATATCACGCCCTCTCACCATACAACCACGCCCTCTCACCATACATCACGCCCTCTCACCCTACATCACGCCCTCTCACCATACATCACGCCCTCTCACCCTACAACCACGCCCTCACACCCTACATCACGCCCTCTCACCATACATCACGCCCTCTCACCCTACATCACGCCCTCACACCCTACATCACACCCTCTCACCCTACATCACGCCCTCTCACCCTACATCACGCACTCACACCCTACATCACGCTCTCTCACCGTACATCACGCCCTCTCACCCTACATCACGCACTCACACCCTACATCACGCTCTCTCACCATACATCACGCCCTCTCACCCTACATCACGCCCTCACACCCTACATCACACCCTCTCACCCTACATCACACCCTCTCACCCTACATCACGCCCTCTCACCCTACATCACGCACTCACACCCTACATCACGCCCTCTCACCCTACATCACGCACTCTCACCCTACATCACGCCCTCACACCCTACATCACGCCCTCTCACCCTACAACCACGCCCACTCAACCTATATCACGCACTCACACCCTACATCACGCCCTCTCACCCTACATCACGCCCTCACACCCTACATCACGCCCTCTCACCCTATACCACGCCCTCTCACCCTACATCATGCACTCACACCCTACATCACGCCCTCTCACCATACATCACGCCCTCTCACCCTACACCACGCCCTCTCACCCTACATCACGCCCACTCACCCTACACCACGCCCTCTCACCCTACATCACGCACTCACACCCTACATCACTCACTCACACCCTACATCATGCCCTCTCACCCTACATCACGCCCTCTCACCCTACATCACGCCCTCTCACCCTACATCACACCCTCTCACCCTACATCACACACTCACACCCTACATCATGCCCTCTCTACCTACAACCACGCCCTCACACCCTACAACCACGCCCTCACAACCTACATCAAGCCCTCACACCCTACATCATGCCCTCACACCCTAATTCACGCCCTCACACCCTACATCACGCCCTCACCCTACATCACACCCTCACACCCTACATCACACGCTCACACCCTACATCACGCCCTCACACCCTACATCACGCACTCACACCCTACATCACGCCCTCTCACCCTACACCACGCCCTCTCACCCTACATCACGCACTCTCACCCTACATCACGCACTCACACCCTACATCACGCCCTCTCACCCTACAACCACGCCCTCACACCCTACAACCACGCCCTCACACCCTACATCAAGCCCTCACACCCTACATCATGCCCTCACACCCTAATTCACGCCCTCACACCCTACATCACGCCCTCACCCTACATCACACCCTCACACCCTACATCACACGCTCACACCCTACATCACGCCCTCACACCCTACATCACGCACTCACACCCTACATCACGCCCTCTCACCCTACACCACGCCCTCTCACCCTACATCACGCCCTCTCACCCTACATCATGCCCTCTCACCCTAATTCACGCCCTCACACCCTACATCACGCCCTCACCCTACATCACACCCTCACACCCTACATCACGCCCTCACAGCCTACATCACGCACTCACACCCTACATCATGCCCTCACACCCTAATTCACGCCCTCACACCCTACATCACGCCCTCACCCTACATCACACCCTCACACCCTACATCACATGCTCACACCCTACATCACGCCCTCACACCCTACATCACGCACTCACACCCTACATCACGCCGTCTCACCCTACATCACTCACTCACACCCTACATCATGCCCTCTCACCCTACATCACGCCCTCTCACCCTACATCACGCCCTCTCACCCTACACCACGCCCTCTCACCCTACATCATGCCCTCTCACCCTACACCACGCCCTCTCACCCTACATCACGCCCTCTCACCATACATCACGCCCTCTCACCATACATCACGCCCTCTCACCATACAACCACGCCCTCTCACCATACATCACGCCCTCTCACCCTACATCACGCCCTCTCACCATACATCACGCCCTCTCACCCTACAACCACGCCCTCACACCCTACATCACGCACTCACACCCTACATCACGCACTCACACCCTACATCACGCCTTCTCACCCTACAACCACGCCCACTCAACCTATATCACGCACTCACACCCTACATCACGCCCTCTCACCCTACATCACGCACTCACACCCTACATCACGCCCTCTCACCCTATACCACGCCCTCTCACCCTACATCATGCACTCACACCCTACATCACGCCCTCTCACCATACATCACGCCCTCTCACCCTACACCACGCCCTCTCACCCTACATCACGCCCTCTCACCCTACACCACGCCCTCTCACCCTACATCACTCACTCTCACCCTACACCACGCCCTCTCACCCTACATCACGCCCTCTCACCCTACACCACGCCCTCTCACCCTACATCACGCCCTCTCACCCTACACCACGCCCTCACACCCTACATCACGCACACACACCCTACATCACTCACTCTCACCCTACATCACGCCCTCTCACCCTACATCACGCCCTCTCACCCTACACCACGCCCTCTCACCCTACATCACGCCCTCTCACCCTACATCACTCACTCACACCCTACATCATGCCCTCTCTACCTACAACCACGCCCTCACACCCTACAACCACGCCCTCACACCCTACATCAAGCCCTCACAACCTACATCATGCCCCTCACACCCTAATTTACGCCCTCACATCCTACATCACGCCCTCACCCTACATCACACCCTCACACCCTACATCACGCCCTCACACCCTACATCATGCCCTCACCCTACATCACGCCCTCTCACCCTACATCACGCCCTCACACCCTACATCACGCCCTCTCACCCATACATCACGCCCTCTCACCCCTAAAGCACGCCCTCTCACCCTACATCACGCCCTCTCACCCTACATCACGCCCTCACCCTACATCACGCCCTCTCACCCTACATCACGCCCCTCACACCCTACATCACGCCCTTTCACCCTACATCACGCCCTCTCACCCTACATCACGCACTCTCACCATACATCACGCCCTCTCAACCTACATCACGCCCTCTCACCATACATCACGCCCTCTCACCCTACAACACGCCCTCTCACCATACACCAAGCCCTCACACCCTACAACCACGCCCTCACACCCTACATCACGCCCTCTCACAATACATCATGCCCTCTCACCCTATATCATGCCCTCTCACCCTACATCACGCCCTCTCACACTACATCACGCCCTCACACCCTACATCACGCCCTCACACCCTACAACACGCCCTCACCCTACATCACGCCCTCTGACCCTACATCAAGCGCTCTCACCATACATCACGCCCTCTCACCGTACATCACTCCCTCTCACGATACATCACGCCCTCTCACCATACATCACGCCCTCTCACGATACGTCACGCCCTCTCACCCTACATCACGCCCTCTCACGATACATCACGCCCTCTCACCGATAAATCACGCCCTCTCACCCTACATCACGCCCTCTCACAATACATCATGCCCTCTCACCCTACATCACGCCCTCTCATACTACATCACGCCCTCACACCCTACATCACGCACTCACACACTACATCACGCTTCTCACCCTACATCACGCCCTCTCACCCTACATCACGCGCTCTCACCATACAACCACGCCCCTCTCACCCTACATCAAGCCCTCTCACCCTACATCACGCCCTCTCACCCTACATCACGCCCTCTCACCATACATCACGACCTCTCACCCTACAACCACGCCCTCACACCCTACATCACGCCCTCTCACCATACATCACGCCCTCTCACCCTACATCACGCCCTCTCACCATACATCACGCCCTCTCACCATACATCACGCCCTCTCACCATACAACCACGCCCTCTCACCATACATCACGCCCTCTCACCCTACATCACGCCCTCTCACCATACATCACGCCCTCTCACCCTACAACCACGCCCCTCACACCCTACATCACGCCCTCTCACCATACATCACGCCCTCTCACCCTAAATCACGCCATCTTACCATACATCACGCCCTCTCACCCTGCATCACGCCCTCTCACCATACATCACGCCCTCTCACCCTACATCACGCCCTCTCACCATACATCACGCCCTCTCAGCCTACATCACGCCCTCACACCCTACAACCACGCCCTCTCACCCTACAACCACGCCCTCACACCCTACTTCACGCCCTCTCACCATACATCACGGCCTCTCACCCTACAACCACGCCCTCACACCCTACATCACGCCCTCTCACCATACATCACGCCCTCTCACCCTACATCACGCCCTCTCACCCTACAACCACGCCCTCACACCCTACATCACGCCCTCTCATACTACATCACGCCCTCACACCCTACATCACGCACTCACACCCTACATCACGCCTCTCACCCTACATCACGCCCTCTCACCCTACATCACGCGCTCTCACCATACAACCACGCCCTCTCACCCTACATCAAGCCCTCTCACCCTACATCACGCCCTCTCACCCTACATCACGCCCTCTCACCATACATCACGCCCTCTCACCCTACATCACGCCCTCTCACCCTACATCACGCCCTCACACCCTACATCACGCCCTCACACCCTACATCACGCCCTCTCACCATACATCACGCCCTCTCACCCTACATCACGCCCTCTCACCATACATCACGCCCTCTCACCATACATCACGCCCTCTCACCATACAACCACGCCCTCTCACCATACATCACGCCCTCTCACCCTACATCACGCCCTCTCACCATACATCACGCCCTCTCACCCTACAACCACGCCCTCACACCCTACATCACGCCCTCTCACCATACATCACGCCCTCTCACCCTAAATCACGCCCTCTTACCATACATCACGCCCTCTCACCCTGCATCACGCCCTCTCACCATACATCACGCCCTCTCACCCTACATCACGCCCTCTCACCATACATCACGCCCTCTCACCCTACATCACACCCTCACACCCTACAACCACGCCCTCTCACCCTACAACCACGCCCTCTCACCATACATCACGCCCTCTCACCCTACTTCACGCCCTCTCACCATACATCACGGCCTCTCACCCTACAACCACGCCCTCACACCCTACATCACGCCCTCTCACCATACATCACGCCCTCTCACCCTACATCACGCCCTCTCACCCTACAACCATGCCCTCACACCCTACATCACGCCCTCTCACCCTACAACCACGCCCTCACACCCTACATCACGCCCTCTCACCCTACAACCACACCCTCTCACCCTACATCACGCTCTCTCACCATACATCACGCCCTCTACACCCTACATCACGCCCTGTCACCCTACATCACGCCCTCTCACCCTACATCACGTCCTCTCACCATACAACCACGCCCTCACACCCTACATCACGCCATCTCACCATACATCACGCCCTCTCACCCATACATCACGTCCTCTCACCCTACATCACGCCCTCTCACCCTACATCACGCCCTCACACCCTACAAAACACCCTCTCACACTACATCACGCACTCACACCCTACATCACGCCCTCTCACCATACAACCACGCTCTCACACCATACAACCACGCCCTCTCACACGACAACCACACCATCACACACTAAATCATTCCCTCTCACCCTACATCACGCCCTTTCACCATACAACCACGCCCTCTCACCCTACATCACGCCCTCACCCCTACATCACGCCCTCACACCATTCATCACGCCCACTCACCCTACATCACGCCCACTCACCCTACATCACGCCCTCTCACCCTACATCATGCCCTCACCCTACATCACGCCCTCACACCATACATCACGCCCTCACACCATACATCACGCCCTCACACCCTACATCACGCCCTCACACCCCTAATTCACGCCCTCACACCGTACATCACGCCCTCTCACCCTATACCACGCCCCTCTCACCCTACATCATGCACTCACACCCTACATCACGCCCTCCTCACCATACATCACGCCCTCTCACCCTACACCACGCCCTCTCACCCTACATCACGCCCTCTCACCCTACACCATGCCCTCACACCCTACATCACGCCCTCTCACCCTACATCACGCCCTCTCACCCTACATCATGCACTCACACCCCTACATCACGCCCTCTCACCATACATCACGCCCTCTCACCCTACACCACGCCCTCTCACCCTACATCACGCCCTCTCACCCTACACCATGCCCTCACACCCTACATCACGCCCTCTCACCCTACATCACGCCCTCTCACCCTACATCACGCCCTCTCACCCCTACATCACGCCCTCTCACGATACATCACGCCCTCTCACCATACATCACGGCCCTCTCACGATACGTCACGCCCTCTCACCCTACATCACGCCCTCTCACGATACATCACGCCCTCTCACGATAAATCACGCCCTCTCACCCTACATCACGCCCTCTCACAACACAATACATCATGCCCTCTCACCCTACATCACGCCCTCTCATACTACATCACGCCCTCACACCCTACATCACGCACTCACACACTACATCACGCTTCTCACCCTACATCACGCCCTCTCACCCTACATCACGCGCTCTCACCATACAACCACGCCCTCTCACCCTACATCAAGCCCTCTCACCCTACATCACGCCCTCTCACCCTACATCACGCCCTCTCACCATACATCACGCCCCTCTCACCCTACAACCACGCCCTCACACCTACATCACGCCCTCTCACCATACATCACGCCCTCTCACCCTACATCACGCCCTCTCACCATACATCACGCCCTCTCACCATACATCACGCCCTCTCACCATACAACCACGCCCTCTCACCATACATCACGCCCTCTCACCCTACATCACGCCCTCTCACCATACATCACGCCCTCTCACCCTAACAACCACGCCCTCACACCCTACATCACGCCCTCTCACCATACATCACGCCCTCTCACCCTAAATCACGCCATCTTACCATACATCACGCCCTCCTCACCCTGCATCACGCCCTCTCACCATACATCACGCCCTCTCACCCTAAATCACGCCATCTGACCATACATCACGCCCTCTCAGCCTACATCACGCCCTCACAACCCTACAACCACGCCCTCTCACCCTACAACCACGCCCTCACACCCTACTTCACGCCCTCTCACCATACATCACGGCCTCTCACCCTACAAACCACGCCCTCACACCCTACATCACGCCCTCTCACCATACATCACGCCCTCTCACCCTACATCACGCCCTCTCACCCTACAACCACGCCCTCACACACCCTACATCACGCCCTCTCATACTACATCACGCCCTCACACCCTACATCACGCACTCACACCCTACATCACGCCTCTCACCCTACATCACGCCCTCTCACCCTACATCACGCGCTCTCACCATACAAACCACGCCCTCTCACCCTACATCAAGCCCTCTCACCCTACATCACGCCCTCTCACCCTACATCACGCCCTCTCACCATACATCACGCCCTCTCACCCTACAACCACGCCCTCACACCCTACATCACGCCCTCTCACCATACATCACGCCCTCTCACACTACATCACGCCCTCTCACCATACATCACGCCCTCCTCACCATACATCACGCCCTCTCACCATACAACCACGCCCTCTCACCATACATCACGCCCTCTCACCATACATCACGCCCTCTCACCATACATCACGCCCTCTCACCCTACAACCACGCCCTCACACCCTACATCACGCCCCTCTCACCATACATCACGCCCTCTCCACCCTAAATCACGCCCTCTTACCATACATCACGCCCTCTCACCCTGCATCACGCCCTCTCACCATACATCACGCCCTCTCTCACCCTACATCACGCCCTCTCACCATACATCACGCCCTCTCACCCTACATCACACCCTCACACCCTACAACCACGCCCTCTCACCCTACAACCACGCCCTCACACCCTACTTCACGCCCTCCTCACCATACATCACGGCCTCTCACCCCTACAACCACGCCCCTCACACCCCTACATCACGCCCTCTCACCATACATCACGCCCTCTCACCCTACATCACGCCCTCTCACCCTACAACCATGCCCTCACACCCTACATCACGCCCTCTCACCCTACAACCACGCCCTCACACCCTACATCACGCCCTCCTCACCCTACAACCACACCCTCTCACCCTACATCACGCTCTCTCACCATACATCACGCCCTCTACACCCTACATCACGCCCTGTCACCCTACATCACGCCCTCTCACCCTACATCACGTCCTCTCACCATACAACCACGCCCTCCACACCCTACATCACGCCATCTCACCATACATCACGCCCTCTCACCCATACATCACGCCCTCTCACCCTACATCACGCCCTCTCACCATACATCACGTCCTCTCACCATACAACCACGCCCTCACAACCCTACAAAACACCCTCTCACACTACATCACGCACTCACACCCTACATCACGACCCTCTCACCATACAACCATGCTCTCACACCATACAACCACGCCCTCTCACACGACAACCACACCATCACACACTACATCATTCCCTCTCACCCTACATCACGCCCTCTCACCATACAGCCACGCCCTCTCACCATACAACCACGCCCTCTCACCCTACATCACGCCTCACCCTACATCACGCCCTCACAGCACCATTCATCACGCCCACTCACCCTACATCACGCCCTCTCACCCTACATCATGCCCTCACCCTACATCACGCCTCACACCATACATCACGCCCTCACACCATACATCACGCCCTCACACCCTACATCACGCCCTCACACCCTAATTCACGCCCTCACACCATACATCACGCCCTCTCACCCCTATACCACGCCCCTCTCACCCTACATCATGCACTCACACCCTACATCACGCCCTCTCACCATACATCACGCCCTCTCACCCTACACCACGCCCTCTCACCCTACATCACGCCCTCTCACCCTACACCACGCCCTCTCACCCTACATCACGCCCTCTCACCCTACATCACGCCCTCTCACCCTACATCACGCCCTCTCACCCTACACCACGCCCTCTCACCCTACATCACGCCCTCTCACCTTACATCACGCCCTCTCACCCTACATCACGCCCCTCTCACCATACATCACGCCCTCTCACCCTACACCACGCCTCTCACCCTACATCACGCCCTCTCACCCTATACCACGCCCTCTCACCCTACATCATGCACTCACACCCTACATCACGCCCTCTCACCATACATCACGCCCTCCTCACCCTACATCACGCCCTCCTCACCCTACATCACGCCCTCTCACCCTACACCACGCCCTCTCACCCTACATCACGCCCTCTCACCCTATACCACGCCCTCTCACCCTACATCATGCACTCACACCCTACATCACGCCCTCTCACCATACATCACGCCCTCTCACCCTACACCACGCCCTCTCAACCCTACATCACGCCCTCTCACCCTACATCACGCCCTCTCACCCTACATCACGCACTCACACCCTACATCACTCACTCACACCCTACATCATGCCCTCTCACCATACATCATGCCCCTCTCACCATATATCACGCCCTCTCACCATACAACCACGCCCTCTCACCATACATCACGCCCTCTCACCCTACATCACGCCCTCCTCACCATACATCACGCCCTCTCACCCCTACAACCACGCCCTCACACCCTACATCACGCCCTCTCACCATACATCACGCCCTCTCACCCTACATCACGCACTCACACCCTACATCACGCCCTCTCACCCTACATCACGCACTCTCACCCTACATCACGCCCTCACACCCTACATCACGCCCTCACACCCTACATCACGCCCTCACACCATACATGACGCCCTCTCACCCTACATCACGCCCTCACACCCTATACCACGCCCTCTCACCCTACATCATGCACTCACACCCTACATCACGCCCTCTCACCATACATCACGCCCTCTCACCCTAAACCACGCCCTCTCACCCTACATCACGCCCTCTCACCCTACACCACGCCCCTCTCACCCTACATCACGCACTCACACCCTACATCACTCACTCACACCCTACATCATGCCCTCTCACCCTACATCACGCCCTCTCACCCTACATCACGCCCTCTCACCCTACATCACACCCTCTCACCCTACATCACACACTCACACCCTACATCATGCCCTCTCTACCTACAACCACGCCCTCACACCCTACATCAAGCCCTCACACCCTACATCACGCCCTCTGACCCTACATCAAGCGCTCTCACCATACATCACGCCCTCTCACCGTACATCTCTCCCTCTCACGATACATCACGCCCTCTCACCATACATCACGCCCTCTCACGATACGTCACGCCCTCTCACCCTACATCACGCCCTCTCACGATACATCACGCCCTCTCACGATAAATCACGCCCTCTCACCCTACATCACGCCCTCTCACAATACATCATGCCCTCTCACCCTACATCACGCCCTCTCATACTACATCACGCCCTCACACCCTACATCACGCACTCACACACTACATCACGCTTCTCACCCTACATCACGCCCTCTCACCCTACATCACGCGCTCTCACCATACAACCACGCCCTCTCACCCTACATCAAGCCCTCTCACCCTACATCACGCCCTCTCACCCTACATCACGCCCTCTCACCATACATCACGCCCTCTCACCCTACAACCACGTCCTCACACCCTACATCACGCCCTCTCACCATACATCACGCCCTCTCACCCTACATCACGCCCTCTCACCATACATCACGCCCTCTCACCCTACATCACGCGCTCTCACCATACAACCACGCCCTCTCACCCTACATCAAGCCCTCTCACCCTACATCACGCCCTCTCACCCTACATCACGCCCTCTCACCATACATCACGCCCTCTCACCCTACAACCACGCCCTCACACCCTACATCACGCCCCTCTCACCATACATCACGCCCTCTCACACTACATCACGCCCTCTCACCATACATCACGCCCTCTCACCATACATCACGCCCTCTCACCATACAACCACGCCCTCTCACCATACATCACGCCCTCTCACCATACATCACGCCCTCTCACCATACATCACGCCCTCTCACCCTACAACCACGCCCTCACACCCTACATCACGCCCTCTCACCATACATCACGCCCTCTCACCCTAAATCACGCCCTCTTACCATACATCACGCCCTCTCACCCTGCATCACGCCCTCTCACCATACATCACGCCCTCTCACCCTACATCACGCCCTCTCACCATACATCACGCCCTCTCACCCTACATCACACCCTCACACCCTACAACCACGCCCTCTCACCCTACAACCACGCCCTCACACCCTACTTCACGCCCTCTCACCATACATCACGGCCTCTCACCCCTACAACCACGCCCTCACACCATACAACCATGCCCTCACACCCTACATCACGCCCTCTCACCCTACAACCATGCCCTCACACCCTACATCACGCCCTCTCACCCTACAACCACGCCCTCACACCCTACATCACGCCCTCTCACCCTACATCACGCCCTCTCACCCTACAACCATGCCCTCACACCCTACATCACGCCCTCTCACCCTACAACCATGCCCTCACACCCTACATCACGCCCTCTCACCCTACAACCACGCCCTCACACCCTACATCACGCCCTCTCACCCTACATCACGCCCTCTCACCCTACAACCATGCCCTCACACCCTACATCACGCCCTCTCACCCTACAACCATGCCCTCACACCCTACATCACGCCCTCTCACCCTACAACCACGCCCTCACACCCTACATCACGCCCTCTCACCCTACAACCACACCCTCTCACCCTACATCACGCTCTCTCACCATACATCACGCCCTCTACACCCTACATCACGCCCTGTCACCCTACATCACGCCCTCTCACCCTACATCACGTCCTCTCACCATACAACCACGCCCTCACACCCTACATCACGCCATCTCACCATACATCACGCCCTCTCACCCATACATCACGCCCTCTCACCCTACATCACGCCCTCTCACCATACATCACGTCCTCTCACCATACAACCACGCCCTCACACCCTACAAAACACCCTCTCACACTACATCACGCACTCACACCCTACATCACGCCCTCTCACCATACAACCATGCTCTCACACCATACAACCACGCCCTCTCACACGACAACCACACCATCACACACTACATCATTCCCTCTCACCCTACATCACGCCCTCTCACCATACAGCCACGCCCTCTCACCATACAACCACGCCCTCTCACCATTCATCACGCCCACTCACCCTACATCACGCCCACTCACCCTACATCACGCCATCTCACCCTACATCATGCCCTCACCCTACATCACGCCCTCACACCATACATCACGCCCTCACACCATACATCACGCCCTCACACCCTACATCACGCCCCTCACACCCTAATTCACGCCCTCACACCCTACATCACGCCCTCACCCTACATCACGCCCTCACACCATTCATCACGCCCACTCACCCTACATCACGCCCACTCACCCTACATCACGCCCTCTCACCCTACATCATGCCCTCACCCTACATCACGCCCTCACACCATACATCACGCCCTCACACCATACATCACGCCCTCACACCCTACATCACGCCCTCACACCCTAATTCACGCCCTCACACCATACATCACGCCCTCTCACCCTATACCACGCCCTCTCACCCTACATCATGCACTCACACCCTACATCACGCCCTCTCACCATACATCACGCCCTCTCACCCTACACCACGCCCTCTCACCCTACATCACGCCCTCTCACCCTACACCACGCCCTCTCACCCTACATCACGCCCTCTCACCCTACATCACGCCCTCTCACCCTACATCACGCCCTCTCACCCTACACCACGCCCTCTCACCCTACATCACGCCCTCTCACCTTACATCACGCCCTCTCACCCTACATCACGCCCTCTCACCATACATCACGCCCTCTCACCCTACACCACGCCCTCTCACCCTACATCACGCCCTCTCACCCTATACCACGCCCTCTCACCCTACATCATGCACTCACACCCTACATCACGCCCTCTCACCATACATCACGCCCTCTCACCCTACATCACGCCCTCTCACCCTACATCACGCCCTCTCACCCTATACCACGCCCTCTCACCCTACATCATGCACTCACACCCTACATCACGCCCTCTCACCATACATCACGCCCTCTCACCCTACACCACGCCCTCTCACCCTACATCACGCCCTCTCACATCACGCACTCACACCCTACATCACTCACTCACACCCTACATCATGCCCTCTCACCATACATCATGCCCTCTCACCATATATCACGCCCTCTCACCATACAACCACGCCCTCTCACCATACATCACGCCCTCTCACCCTACATCACGCCCTCTCACCATACATCACGCCCTCTCACCCTACAACCACGCCCTCACACCCTACATCACGCCCTCTCACCATACATCACGCCCTCTCACCCTACATCACGCACTCACACCCTACATCACGCCCTCTCACCCTACATCACGCACTCTCACCCTACATCACGCCCTCACACCCTACATCACGCCCTCACACCCTACATCACGCCCTCACACCATACATGACGCCCTCTCACCCTACATCACGCCCTCACACCCTATACCACGCCCTCTCACCCTACATCATGCACTCACACCCTACATCACGCCCTCTCACCATACATCACGCCCTCTCACCCTAAACCACGCCCTCTCACCCTACATCACGCCCTCTCACCCTACACCACGCCCTCTCACCCTACATCACGCACTCACACCCTACATCACTCACTCACACCCTACATCATGCCCTCTCACCCTACATCACGCCCTCTCACCCTACATCACGCCCTCTCACCCTACATCACACCCTCTCACCCTACATCACACACTCACACCCTACATCATGCCCTCTCTACCTACAACCACGCCCTCACACCCTACATCAAGCCCTCACACCCTACATCACGCCCTCTGACCCTACATCAAGCGCTCTCACCATACATCACGCCCTCTCACCGTACATCTCTCCCTCTCACGATACATCACGCCCTCTCACCATACATCACGCCCTCTCACGATACGTCACGCCCTCTCACCCTACATCACGCCCTCTCACGATACATCACGCCCTCTCACGATAAATCACGCCCTCTCACCCTACATCACGCCCTCTCACAATACATCATGCCCTCTCACCCTACATCACGCCCTCTCATACTACATCACGCCCTCACACCCTACATCACGCACTCACACACTACATCACGCTTCTCACCCTACATCACGCCCTCTCACCCTACATCACGCGCTCTCACCATACAACCACGCCCTCTCACCCTACATCAAGCCCTCTCACCCTACATCACGCCCTCTCACCCTACATCACGCCCTCTCACCATACATCACGCCCTCTCACCCTACAACCACGTCCTCACACCCTACATCACGCCCTCTCACCATACATCACGCCCTCTCACCCTACATCACGCCCTCTCACCATACATCACGCCCTCTCACCATACATCACGCCCTCTCACCCTACAACCACGCCCTCACACCCTACATCAAGCCCTCTCACCATACATCACGCCCTCTCACCCTAAATCACGCCATCTTACCATACATCACGCCCTCTCACCCTGCATCACGCCCTCTCACCATACATCACGCCCTCTCACCCTACATCACGCCCTCTCACCATACATCACGCCCTCTCAGCCTACATCACGCCCTCACACCCTACAACCACGCCCTCTCACCCTACAACCACGCCCTCACACCCTACTTCACGCCCTCTCACCCTACATCACACCCTCTCACCATACATCACGCCCTCTCAGCCTACATCACGCCCTCACACCCTACATCACGGCCTCTCACCCTACAACCACGCCCTCACACCCTACATCACGCCCTCTCACCATACATCACGCCCTCTCACCCTACATCACGCCCTCTCACCCTACAACCACGCCCTCACACCCTACATCACGCCCTCTCATACTACATCACGCCCTCACACCCTACATCACGCACTCACACCCTACATCACGCCTCTCACCCTACATCACGCCCTCTCATACTACATCACGCCCTCACACCCTACATCACGCACTCACACCCTACATCACGCCCTCTCACCATACATCACGCCCTCTCACCCTACATCACGCCCTCTCACCATACATCACGCCCTCTCACCATACATCACGCCCTCTCACCATACAACCACGCCCTCTCACCATACATCACGCCCTCTCACCCTACATCCACGCCCTCACACCCTACATCACGCCCTCTCACCATACATCACGCCCTCTCACCCTAAATCACGCCCTCTTACCATACATCACGCCCTCTCACCCTGCATCACGCCCTCTCACCATACATCACGCCCTCTCACCCTACATCACGCCCTCTCACCATACATCACGCCCTCTCACCCTACATCACACCCTCACACCCTACAACCACGCCCTCTCACCCTACAACCACGCCCTCACACCCTACTTCACGCCCTCTCACCATACATCACGGCCTCTCACCCTACAACCACGCCCTCACACCCTACATCACGCCCTCTCACCATACATCACGCCCTCTCACCCTACATCACGCCCTCTCACCCTACAACCATGCCCTCACACCCTACATCACGCCCTCTCACCCTACAACCACGCCCTCACACCCTACATCACGCCCTCTCACCCTACAACCACACCCTCTCACCCTACATCACGCTCTCTCACCATACATCACGCCCTCTACACCCTACATCACGCCCTGTCACCCTACATCACGCCCTCTCACCCTACATCACGTCCTCTCACCATACAACCACGCCCTCACACCCTACATCACGCCATCTCACCATACATCACGCCCTCTCACCCATACATCACGCCCTCTCACCCTACATCACGCCCTCTCACCATACATCACGTCCTCTCACCCTACATCACGCCCTCTCACCCTACAACCACGCCCTCTCACCCTACATCACGCCCTCTCACCATACAACCACGCCCTCACACCCTACAAAACACCCTCTCACACTACATCACGCACTCACACCCTACATCACGCCCTCTCACCATACAACCACGCTCTCACACCATACAACCACGCCCTCTCACACGACAACCACACCATCACACACTACATCATTCCCTCTCACCCTACATCACGCCCTCTCACCATACAGCCACGCCCTCTCACCATACAACCACGCCCTCTCACCCTACATCACGCCCTCACCCTACATCACGCCCTCACACCATTCATCACGCCCACTCACCCTACATCACGCCCACTCACCCTACATCACGCCCTCTCACCCTACATCATGCCCTCACCCTACATCACGCCCTCACACCATACATCACGCCCTCACACCATACATCACGCCCTCACACCCTAAATCACGCTCTCTCACCCTACATCACGCCCTCTCACCCTATACCACGCCCTCTCACCCTACATCATGCACTCACACCCTACATCACGCCCTCTCACCATACATCACGCCCTCTCACCCTACATCATGCACTCACACCCTACATCACGCCCTCTCACTTTACATCACGCCCTCACACCCTAATTCACGCCCTCACACCATACATCACGCCCTCTCACCCTATACCACGCCCTCTCACCCTACATCACGCACTCACACCCTACATCACGCCCTCTCACCATACATCACGCCCTCTCACCCTACACCACGCCCTCTCACCCTACATCACGCCCTCTCACCCTACACCACGCCCTCTCACCCTACATCACGCCCTCTCACCCTACATCACGCCCTCTCACCCTACATCACGCCCTCTCACCATACATCACGCCCTCTCACCCTACACCACGCCCTCTCACCCTACATCACGCCCTCTCACCCTATACCACGCCCTCTCATCCTACATCATGCACTCACACCCTACATCACGCCCTCTCACCATACATCACGCCCTCTCACCCTACATCACGCCCTCTCACCCTACACCACGCCCTCTCACCCTACATCACGCCCTCTCACCCTACACCACGCCCTCTCACCCTACATCACGCCCTCTCACCCTATACCACGCCCTCTCACCCTACATCATGCACTCACACCCTACATCACGCCCTCTCACCATACATCACGCCCTCTCACCCTACACCACGCCCTCTCACCCTACATCACGCCCTCACACCCTACATCACGCCCTCTCACCCTACACCACGCCCTCTCACCCTACATCACGCACTCACACCCTACATCACTCACTCACACCCTACATCATGCCCTCTCACCCTACATCACGCCCTCTCACCCTACACCACGCCCTCTCACCCTACATCACGCCCTCTCACCCTACACCACGCCCTCTCACCCTACATCACGCCCTCTCACCCTATACCACGCCCTCTCACCCTACATCATGCACTCACACCCTACATCACGCCCTCTCACCATACATCACGCCCTCTCACCCTACACCACGCCCTCTCACCCTACATCACGCCCTCACACCCTACATCACGCCCTCTCACCCTACACCACGCCCTCTCACCCTACATCACGCACTCACACCCTACATCACTCACTCACACCCTACATCATGCCCTCTCACCCTACATCACGCCCTCTCACCCTACACCACGCCCTCTCACCCTACATCACGCCCTCTCACCATACATCATGCCCTCTCACCATATATCACGCCCTCTCACCATACAACCACGCCCTCTCACCATACATCACGCCCTCTCACCCTACATCACGCCCTCTCACCATACATCACGCCCTCTCACCCTACAACCACGCCCTCACACCCTACATCACGCCCTCTCACCATACATCACGCCCTCTCACCCTACATCACGCACTCACACCCTACATCACGCCCTCTCACCCTACATCACGCACTCTCACCCTACATCACGCCCTCACACCCTACATCACGCCCTCTCACCCTATACCACGCCCTCTCACCCTACATCATGCACTCACACCCTACATCACGCCCTCTCACCATACATCACGCCCTCTCACCCTACACCACGCCCTCTCACCCTACATCACGCCCTCTCACCCTACACCACGCCCTCTCACCCTACATCACGCACTCACACCCTACATCACGCCCTCTCACCCTACATCATGCACTCACACCCTACATCACGCCCTCTCACCATACATCACGCCCTCTCACCCTACACCACGCCCTCTCACCCTACATCACGCCCTCTCACCCTACACCACGCCCTCTCACCCTACATCACGCACTCACACCCTACATCATGCCCTCTCACCCTACATCACGCCCTCTCACCCTACATCACGCCCTCTCACCCTACATCACGCCCTCACACCCTACATCACTCACTCACACCCTACATCATGCCCTCTCACCCTACATCACGCCCTCTCACCCTACATCACGCCCTCTCACCCTACATCACACCCTCTCACCCTACATCACACACTCACACCCTACATCATGCCCTCTCTACCTACAACCACGCCCTCACACCCTACATCAAGCCCTCACACCCTACATCATGCCCTCACACCCTAATTCACGCCCTCACACCCTACATCATGCCCTCAACATACATCACACCCTCACACCCTACATCACGCCCTCACCCTACATCACACCCTCACACCCTACATCACACGCTCACACCCTACATCACGCCCTCACACCCTACATCACGCACTCACACCCTACATCACGCCCTCTCACCCTACACCACGCCCTCTCACCCTACATCACGCCCTCTCACCCTACACCACGCCCTCTCACCCTACATCACGCCCTCTCACCCTACACCACGCCCTCTCACCCTACACCACGCCCTCTCACCCTACATCACGCCCTCTCACCCTACACCACGCCCTCTCACCCTACATCACTCACTCACACCCTACATCATGCCCTCTCACCCTACATCACGCCCTCTCACCCTACACCACGCCCTCTCACCCTACATCACGCCCTCTCACCATACATCACGCCCTCTCACCATACATCACGCCCTCTCACCATACAACCACGCCCTCTCAACATACATCACGCCCTCTCACCCTACATCACGCCCTCTCACCATACATCACGCCCTCTCACCCTACAACCACGCCCTCACACCCTACATCACGCACTCACACCCTACATCACGCCCTCACACCCTACATCACGCCCTCTCACCCTACACCACGCCCTCTCACCCTACATCACGCCCTCTCACCATACATCACGCCCTCTCACCATACAACCACGCCCTCTCAACATACATCACGCCCTCTCACCATACATCACGCCCTCTCACCATACAACCACGCCCTCTCAACATACATCACGCCCTCTCACCATACAACCACGCCCTCACACCCTACATCACGCCCTCTCACCCTACACCACGCCCTCTCACCCTACATCACGCCCTCTCACCATACATCACGCCCTCTCACCATACATCACGCCCTCTCACCCTACAACCACGCCCTCACACCCTACATCACGCACTCACACCCTACATCACGCCCTCACACCCTACATCACGCCCTCTCACCCTACACCACGCCCTCTCACCCTACATCACGCCCTCTCACCCTACATCACGCCCTCACACCCTACATCACGCACTCACACCCTACATCACGCCCTCACACCCTACATCACGCCCTCTCACCCTACACCACGCCCTCTCACCCTACATCACACACTCACACCCTACATCACGCACACACACCCTACATCACTCACTCTCACCCTACATCACGCCCTCTCACCCTACATCACGCCCTCTCACCCTACACCACGCCCTCTCACCCTACATCACGCCCTCTCACCCTACATCACTCACTCACACCCTACATCATGCCCTCTCTACCTACAACCACGCCCTCACACCCTACAACCACGCCCTCACACCCTACATCAAGCCCTCACAACCTACATCATGCCCTCACACCCTAATTCACGCCCTCACATCCTACATCACACCCTCACACCCTACATCACACGCTCACACCCTACATCACGCCCTCACACCCTACATCATGCCCTCACCCTACATCACGCCCTCTCACCCTACATCACGCCCTCACACCCTACATCACGCCCTCACCCTACATCACGCCCTCTCACCCTACATCACGCCCTCTCACCCTGCATCACGCCCTCACACCCTACATCACGCCCTTTCACCCTACATCACGCCCTCTCACCCTACATCACGCACTCTCACCATACATCACGCCCTCTCAACCTACATCACGCCCTCTCACGATACATCACGCCCTCTCACCATACATCACGCCCTCTCACCCTACAACACGCCCTCTCACCATACACCAAGCCCTCACACCCTACAACCACGCCCTCACACCCTACATCACGCCCTCTCACAATACATCATGCCCTCTCACCCTATATCATGCCCTCTCACCCTACATCACGCCCTCTCACACTACATCACGCCCTCACACCCTACATCACGCCCTCACACCCTACAACACGCCCTCACCCTACATCACGCCCTCTGACCCTACATCAAGCGCTCTCACCATACATCACGCCCTCTCACCGTACATCACTCCCTCTCACGATACATCACGCCCTCTCACCATACATCACGCCCTCTCACCGTACATCACTCCCTCTCACGATACATCACGCCCTCTCACCCTACATCACGCCCTCTCACGATACATCACGCCCTCTCACGATAAATCACGCCCTCTCACCCTACATCACGCCCTCTCACAATACATCACGCCCTCTCATACTACATCACGCCCTCACACCCTACATCACGCACTCACACACTACATCACGCTTCTCACCCTACATCACGCCCTCTCACCCTACATCACGCGCTCTCACCATACAACCACGCCCTCTCACCCTACATCAAGCCCTCTCACCCTACATCACGCCCTCTCACCCTACATCACGCCCTCTCACCATACATCACGCCCTCTCACCCTACAACCACGCCCTCACACCCTACATCACGCCCTCTCACCATACATCACGCCCTCACACCCTACATCACGCACTCACACCCTACATCACGCCTCTCACCCTACATCACGCCCTCTCACCCTACATCACGCGCTCTCACCATACAACCACGCCCTCTCACCCTACATCAAGCCCTCTCACCCTACATCACGCCCTCTCACCCTACATCACGCCCTCTCACCATACATCACGCCCTCTCACCCTACAACCACGCCCTCACACCCTACATCACGCCCTCTCACCATACATCACGCCCTCTCACCCTACATCACGCCCTCTCACCATACATCACGCCCTCTCACCCTACATCACGCCCTCTCACCATACATCACGCCCTCACACCCTACATCACGCCCTCTCACCATACATCACGCCCTCTCACCCTAAATCACGCCCTCTTACCATACAACCACGCCCTCAACACCCTACAAAACACCCTCTCACACTACATCACGCACTCACACCCTACATCACGCCCTCTCACCATACAACCACGCTCTCACACCATACAACCACGCCCTCTCACACGACAACCACACCATCACACACTACATCATTCCCTCTCACCATACAACCACGCCCTCTCACCCTACATCACGCACTCTCACCCTACATCACGCCCTCACACCCTACAACCACGCCCTCACACCCTACATCACGCCCTCACACCCTACTTCACGCCCTCTCAATCTACATCACGCCCTCTCACCCTACATCACGCCTTCTCACCCTACATCACGCCCTCTTACCCTACATCACGCCCTCTCACCATACATCACGCCCTCTCACCATACATCACGCCCTCTAACCCTACATCACGCCCTCTCACCCTACATCACGACCTCTCACCATACATCACGCCCTCTCACCATACAACCACGCCCTCACACCCTACATTATGTCCTCTCACCCTACAACCACGCCCTCTCACCCTGCATCACGCCCTCACACCCTACATCATGCCCTCACACCCTACATCACGCCCTCACACCCTAATTCACGCCCTCTCAACCTACATCATGCCCTCAACATACATCACGCCCTCACACCCTACATCACACCCTCACACCCTAATTCACGCCCTCACACCCTACATCACGCCCTCACACCCTACATCACACCCTCACACCCTACATCACGCCCTCACACCCTACATCACGCCCTCTCAACCTACATCATGCCCTCACCCTACATCACGCCCTCACACCCTACATCACGCCCTCACACCCTACATCACGCCCTCTCACCCTACAACCACGCCCACTCACCCTACATCACGCACTCACACCCTACATCACGCCCTCTCACCCTACATCACGCACTCTCACCCTACATCACGCACTCTCACCCTACATCACGCCCTCTCACCCTACATCACGCCCTCACACCATACATGACGCCCTCTCACCCTACATCATGCCCTCAACATACATCACGCCCTCACACCCTAATTCACGCCCTCACACCTTACATCACGCCCTCACACCCTACATCACGCCCTCTCACCCTACATCACGCCCTCACACCCTACATCACGCCCTCTCACCCTACATCACGCCCTCTCACCCTACATCATGCCCTCAACCTACATCACGCCCTCACACCCTACATCACGCCCTCACACCCTACATCACGCCCTCTCACCCTACAACCACGCCCACTCACCCTACATCACGCACTCACACCCTACATCACGCCCTCTCACCCTACATCACGCACTCTCACCCTACATCACGCCCTCTCACCCTACATCACGCCCTCTCACCCTACATCACGCCCTCACACCATACATCACGCCCTCACACCCTACATCACACCCTCTCACCCTACATCACGCACTCACATCCTACATCACGCCCTCTCACCCTACATCACGCACTCTCACCCTACATCACGCCCTCACACCCTACATCACGCCCTCTCACCCTACAACCACGCCCACTCAACCTACATCACGAACTCACACCCTACATCACGCCCTCTCACCCTACATCACGCCCTCACACCCTACATCACGCCCTCTCACCCTACACCACGCCCTCTCCCCCTACATCACGCCCTCTCACCCTACATCACGCCCTCTCACCCTACATCACGCCCTCACACCCTACATCACGCACTCACACCCTACATCACTCACTCACACCCTACATCAAGCCCTCTCACCCTACATCACGCCCTCTCACCCTACATCAAGCCCTCACACCCTACATCAAGCCCTCTCACCCTACATCACGCCCTCACACCCTACATTACGCCCTCACACCCTACATCAAGCCCTCACACCCTACATCATGCCCTCACACCCTAATTCACGCCCTCACACCCTACATCACGCCCTCACACCCTACATCACGCCCTCACACCCTACATCACGCCCTCTCACCCTACATCACGCCCTCTCACCATACATCACGCCCTCTCACCCTACAACCACGCCCTCTCACCCTACATCACGCCCTCACACCCTACATCACGCCCTCACAACGTACATCACGCCCTCACCCTACATCACGCCCTCTCACCCTACATCACGCCCTCACACCCTACATCACGCCCTCTCACCCTACATCATGCCCTCACCCTACATCACGCCCTCTCACCCTACATCACGCCCTCTCACCATACATCACGCCCTCTCACCCTACAACCACGCCCTCACACCATACAACCACGCCCTCTCACCCTACAACCACACCATCACACACTACATCATTCCCTCTCACCCTACATCACGCCCTCTCACCCATACATCACGCCCTCTCACCCTACATCACGCCCTCTCACCATACAGCCACGCCCTCTCACCCTACATCACGCACTCTCACCCTACATCACGCCCTCACACCCTACAACCACGCCCTCACACCCTACATCACGCCCTCACCCTACATCACGCCCTCTCACCGTACATCACGCCCTCACACCTAACATCACGCCCTCTCACCATACTTCACGCCCTCACACCCTACATCATGCCCTCTCACCGTACATCACGCACTCTCACCATACATCACGCACTCACACCATACATCACGCCCTCACACCCTACATCACGCGCTCTCACCGTACATCACGCGCTCTCACCGTACATCACGCCCTCACACCCTACATCACGCCCTCTCACCCTACATCACGCCCTCACACCCTACATCACGCGCTCTCACCCTTCATCACGCCCCCACACCCTACATCACACCCTCTCACAATACATCACGCCCTCTCACCCTACATCACGCCCTCTCACCCTACATCATGCCCTCACACCCTACATCACGCCCTCACCCTACATCACGCCCTCACCCTACATCACGCCCTCTCACCCTACATCACGCCCTCACACCCTACATCACGCCCTCACCCTACAACACACCCTCTCAACCTACATCATGCCCTCACACCCTACATCACGCCCTCACCCTACATCACGCCCTCACACCCTATATCACGCCCTCACCCTACATCACGCCCTCACACTCTACATCACGCCCTCTCACCCTACATCACGCCCTCTCAACCTACCTCACGCCTTCACACCCTACATCACGCCCTCACCCTACATCACGCACTCACACCCTACATCACGCCCTCTCGCCCTACATCACGCCCCCACACCCTACGTCACACCCTCACACCCTACATCACGCCCTCACCCTACATCACGCCATCACACCCTACATCACGCCCACTCACCCGACATCACACCCTCACACCCTACATCATGCCCTCTCACCATACATCACGCCCTCTCACCATACATCACGCCCTCTCACCGTACATCACGCCCTCACACCTAACATCACGCCCTCTCACCATACATCACGCCCTCTCACCATACATCACGCCCTCTCACCGTACATCACGCACTCTCACCATACATCACGCCCTCACCCTACATCACGCCCTCACACCCTACATCACGCCCTCTCACCCTACATCACGCCCCCACACCCTACGTCACGCCCTAACACCCTACATCACGCCCTCAACCTACATCACGCCATCACACCCTACATCACGCCCTCTCACCCTACATCACGCCCTCTCACCCTACATCACGCCCTCTCACCATACATCACGCCCTCTCACCATACAACCACGCCCTCTCACCATACATCACGCCCTCTCACCCTACATCACGCCCTCTCACCATACATCACGCCCTCTCACCC
The DNA here is from genome assembly GCF_048418815.1 of Hemitrygon akajei. Classification (NCBI taxonomy): domain Eukaryota; kingdom Metazoa; phylum Chordata; class Chondrichthyes; order Myliobatiformes; family Dasyatidae; genus Hemitrygon; species Hemitrygon akajei. The sequence continues at coordinate 108,913,107 of NC_133133.1, read as the reverse complement.
TACAACCACGCCCTCACACCCTACATCACGCCCTCTCACCATACATCACGCCCTCTCACCCTAAATCACGCCCTCTTACCATACATCACGCCCTCTCACCCTGCATCACGCCCTCTCACCATACATCACGCCCTCTCACCCTACATCACGCCCTCTCACCATACATCACGCCCTCTCACCCTACATCACGCCCTCACACCCTACAACCACGCCCTCTCACCCTACAACCACGCCCTCACACCCTACTTCACGCCCTCTCACCATACATCACGGCCTCTCACCCTACAACCACGCCCTCACACCCTACATCACGCCCTCTCAACATACATCACGCCCTCTCACCCTACATCACGCCCTCTCACCCTACAACCACGCCCTCACACCCTACATCACGCCCTCTCACCCTACAACCACACCCTCTCACCATACATCACGCCCTCTCACCCTACATCACGCCCTCTCACCCTGCATCACGCCCTCTCACCCTACATCACGCCCTCTCACCCTGCATCACGCCCTCTCACCCTGCATCACGCCCTCTCAACCTACATCACACCCTCTCACCCTACATCACGCCCTCTCACCCTGCATCACGCCCTCTCACCCTACATCACGCCCTCTCACCCTACATCACGCCCTCTCACCATACAGCCACGCTCTCACCCTACATCACGTTCTCTCACCATACATCACGCCCTCTACACCCTACATCACGCCCTGTCACCCTACATCAGGCCCTCTCACCCTACATCAGGCCCTCTCACCATACATCACGTCCTCTCACCATACAACCACGCCCTCACACCCTACATCACGCCATCTCACCCTACATCACGCCCTCACACCCTACATCACGCCGTCTCACCCTACATCACGCCCTCACACCCTACATCACGCCCTCTCACCATACATCACGCCCTCTCACCCATACATCACACCCTCTCACCATACATCACGTCCTCTCACCATACAACCACGCCCTCACACCCTACAAAACACCCTCTCACACTACATCACGCACTCACACCCTACATCACGCCCTCACCCAACATCACGCCCTCTCACCCTACATCACGCCCTCTCACCCTACATCACACCCTCTCACCCTACATCACGCCCTCTCACCATACATCACGCCCTCTCACCATACAACCACGCACTCACACCCTACAACCACGCCCTCACCCTACATCACGCCCTCTCACCCTACATCACGCCCTCTCACCCTACATCACGCCCTCTCACCATACATCACGCCCTCTCACCCTACATCACGCCCTCACCCTACATCACGCCCTCTGACCCTACATCACGCCCTCACCCTACATCACGCCCTCTCACCCTACAACCACGCCCTCTCAGCCTACATCACGCCCTCTCACCCTACATCACGCCCTCTCACCCTACATCACGCCCTCTCACCATACATCACGCCCTCTCACCCTACATCACGCCCTCACCCTACATCATGCCCTCTCACCCTACATCACGCCCTCTCACCCTACATCACGCCCTCACCCTACATCACGCCCTCACACCCAACATCACACCCTCTCACAATACATCACGCCCTCTCACCCTACATCACGCCCTCACCCTCCGTCACGCCCTCACACCCTACATCACGCCCTCTCACCCTACACCACGCCCTCTCACCCTACATCACGCCCTCACACCCTACATCACGCCCTCTCACCCTACATCACGCACTCACACACTACATCACGCCCTCTCACCCTACATCACGCCCTCTCACCCTACGTCACGCCCTCACACCCTACATCATACCCTCTCACCCTACACCACGCCCTCTCACCCTACATCACGCCCTCACACCCTACATCACGCCCTCTCACCCTACATCACGCCCTCACACCCTACATCACGCCCTCTCACCATACATCACGTCCTCTCACCATACAACCACGCCCTCACACACTACAAAACACCCTCTCACACTACATCACGCACTCACACCCTACATCACGCCCTCTCACCATACAACCACGCTCTCACACCATACAACCACGCCCTCTCACACGACAACCACACCATCACACACTACATCATTCCCTCTCACCCTACATCACGCCCTCTCACCCTACATCACGCACTCTCACCCTACATCACGCCCTCACACCCTACAACCACGCCCTCACACCCTACATCACGCCCTCACACCCTACTTCACGCCCTCTCAATCTACATCACGCCCTCTCACCCTACATCACGCCTTCTCACCCTACATCACGCCCTCTTACCCTACATCACGCCCTCTCACCATACATCACGCCCTCTCACCATACATCACGCCCTCTAACCCTACATCACGCCCTCTCACCCTACATCACGACCTCTCACCATACATCACGCCCTCTCACCATACAACCACGCCCTCACACCCTACATTATGTCCTCTCACCCTACAACCACGCCCTCTCACCCTGCATCACGCCCTCACACCCTACATCATGCCCTCACACCCTACATCACGCCCTCACACCCTAATTCACGCCCTCTCAACCTACATCATGCCCTCAACATACATCACGCCCTCACACCCTACATCACACCCTCACACCCTACATCACACCCTCACACCCTAATTCACGCCCTCACACCCTACATCACGCCCTCTCAACCTACATCATGCCCTCACCCTACATCACGCCCTCACACCCTACATCACGCCCTCACACCCTACATCACGCCCTCTCACCCTACAACCACGCCCACTCACCCTACATCACGCACTCACACCCTACATCACGCCCTCTCACCCTACATCACGCACTCTCACCCTACATCACGCACTCTCACCCTACATCACGCACTCTCACCCTACATCACGCCCTCTCACCCTACATCACGCACTCACACCCTACATCACGCCCTCTCACCCTACATCACGCACTCTCACCCTACATCACGCCCTCTCACCCTACATCACGCCCTCTCACCCTACATCACGCCCTCACACCATACATGACGCCCTCTCACCCTACTTCATGCCCTCAACATACATCACGCCCTCACACCCTAATTCACGCCCTCACACCTTACATCACGCCCTCACACCCTACATCACGCCCTCTCACCCTACATCACGCCCTCACACCCTACATCACGCCCTCTCACCCTACATCACGCCCTCTCACCCTACATCATGCCCTCAACCTACATCACGCCCTCACACCCTACATCACGCCCTCACACCCTACATCACGCCCTCTCACCCTACAACCACGCCCACTCACCCTACATCACGCACTCACACCCTACATCACGCCCTCTCACCCTACATCACGCACACTCACCCTACATCACGCCCTCTCACCCTACATCACGCCCTCTCACCCTACATCACGCCCTCACACCATACATCACGACCTCACACCCTACATCACACCCTCTCACCCTACATCACGCACTCACATCCTACATCACGCCCTCTCACCCTACATCACGCACTCTCACCCTACATCACGCCCTCACACCCTACATCACGCCCTCTCACCCTACAACCACGCCCACTCAACCTACATCACGAACTCACACCCTACATCACGCCCTCTCACCCTACATCACGCCCTCACACCCTACATCACGCCCTCTCACCCTACACCACGCCCTCTCACCCTACATCACGCCCTCTCACCCTACCTCACGCCCTCTCACCCTACATCACGCCCTCACACCCTACATCACGCACTCACACCCTACATCACTCACTCACACCCTACATCAAGCCCTCTCACCCTACATCACGCCCTCTCACCCTACATCAAGCCCTCACACCCTACATCAAGCCCTCTCACCCTACATCACGCCCTCACACCCTACATTACGCCCTCACACCCTACATCAAGCCCTCACACCCTACATCATGCCCTCACACCCTAATTCACGCCCTCACACCCTACATCACGCCCTCACACCCTACATCACGCCCTCACACCCTACATCACGCCCTCACACCGTACATCACGCCCTCACCCTACATCACGCCCTCTCACCCTACATCACGCCCTCACACCCTACATCACGCCCTCTCACCCTACATCATGCCCTCACCCTACATCACGCCCTCTCACCCTACATCACGCCCTCTCACCATACATCACGCCCTCTCACCCTACAACCACGCCCTCTCACCCTACATCACGCCCTCACACCCTACATCACGCCCTCACAATGTACATCACGCCCTCACCCTACATCACGCCCTCTCACCCTACATCACGCCCTCACACCCTACATCATGCCCTCACCCTACATCACGCCCTCTCACCCTACATCACGCCCTCTCACCCTACATCATGCCCTCACCCTACATCACGCCCTCTCACCCTACATCACGCCCTCTCACCATACATCACGCCCTCTCACCCTACAACCACGCCCTCACACCATACAACCACGCCCTCTCACCCTACAACCACACCATCACACACTACATCATTCCCTCTCACCCTACATCACGCCCTCTCACCCATACATCACGCCCTCTCACCCTACATCACGCCCTCTCACCATACAGCCACGCCCTCTCACCATACAACCACGCCCTCTCACCCTACATCACGCACTCTCACCCTACATCACGCCCTCACACCCTACAACCACGCCCTCACACCCTACATCACGCCCTCACCCTACATCACGCCCTCTCACCGTACATCACGCCCTCTCACCCTACATCACGCCCTCTCACCATACTTCACGCACTCACACCATACATCACGCCCTCTCACCGTACATCACGCACTCTCACCATACATCACGCCCTCACACCATACATCACGCCCTCACACCCTACATCACGCCCTCTCACCCTACATCACGCCCTCACACCCTACATCACGCACTCACACCCTACATCACTCACTCACACCCTACATCAAGCCCTCTCACCCTACATCACGCCCTCTCACCCTACATCAAGCCCTCACACCCTACATCAAGCCCTCTCACCCTACATCACGCCCTCACACCATACATTACGCCCTCACACCCTACATCAAGCCCTCACACCCTACATCATGCCCTCACACCCTAATTCACGCCCTCACACCCTACATCACGCCCTCACACCCTACATCACGCCCTCACACCCTACATCACGCCCTCTCACCCTACAACCACGCCCTCTCACCCTACATCACGCCCTCACACCCTACATCACGCCCTCACAATGTACATCACGCCCTCACCCTACATCACGCCCTCTCACCCTACATCACGCCCTCACACCCTACATCACGCCCTCTCACCCTACATCATGCCCTCACCCTACATCACGCCCTCTCACCCTACATCACGCCCTCTCACCATACATCACGCCCTCTCACCCTACAACCACGCCCTCACACCATACAACCACGCCCTCTCACCCTACAACCACACCATCACACACTACATCATTCCCTCTCACCCTACATCACGCCCTCTCACCCATACATCACGCCCTCTCACCCTACATCACGCCCTCTCACCATACAGCCACGCCCTCTCACCATACAACCACGCCCTCTCACCCTACATCACGCACTCTCACCCTACATCACGCCCTCACACCCTACAACCACGCCCTCACACCCTACATCACGCCCTCACCCTACATCACGCCCTCTCACCGTACATCACGCCCTCACACCTAACATCACGCCCTCTCACCATACATCACGCCCTCTCACCGTACATCACGCCCTCTCACCGTACATCACGCCCTCACACCTAACATCACGCCCTCTCACCCTACATCACGCACTCTCACCCTACATCACGCACTCTCACCCTACATCACGCCCTCTCACCCTACATCACGCACTCACACCCTACATCACGCCCTCTCACCCTACATCACGCACTCTCACCCTACATCACGCCCTCTCACCCTACATCACGCCCTCTCACCCTACATCACGCCCTCACACCATACATGACGCCCTCTCACCCTACTTCATGCCCTCAACATACATCACGCCCTCACACCCTAATTCACGCCCTCACACCTTACATCACGCCCTCACACCCTACATCACGCCCTCTCACCCTACATCACGCCCTCACACACTACATCACGCCCTCTCACCCTACATCACGCCCTCTCACCCTACATCATGCCCTCAACCTACATCACGCCCTCACACCCTACATCACGCCCTCACACCCTACATCACGCCCTCTCACCCTACAACCACGCCCACTCACCCTACATCACGCACTCACACCCTACATCACGCCCTCTCACCCTACATCACGCACACTCACCCTACATCACGCCCTCTCACCCTACATCACGCCCTCTCACCCTACATCACGCCCTCACACCATACATCACGACCTCACACCCTACATCACACCCTCTCACCCTACATCACGCACTCACATCCTACATCACGCCCTCTCACCCTACATCACGCACTCTCACCCTACATCACGCCCTCACACCCTACATCACGCCCTCTCACCCTACAACCACGCCCACTCAACCTACATCACGAACTCACACCCTACATCACGCCCTCTCACCCTACATCACGCCCTCACACCCTACATCACGCCCTCTCACCCTACACCACGCCCTCTCACCCTACATCACGCCCTCTCACCCTACCTCACGCCCTCTCACCCTACATCACGCCCTCACACCCTACATCACGCACTCACACCCTACATCACTCACTCACACCCTACATCAAGCCCTCTCACCCTACATCACGCCCTCTCACCCTACATCAAGCCCTCACACCCTACATCAAGCCCTCTCACCCTACATCACGCCCTCACACCCTACATTACGCCCTCACACCCTACATCAAGCCCTCACACCCTACATCATGCCCTCACACCCTAATTCACGCCCTCACACCCTACATCACGCCCTCACACCCTACATCACGCCCTCACACCCTACATCACGCCCTCACACCGTACATCACGCCCTCACCCTACATCACGCCCTCTCACCCTACATCACGCCCTCACACCCTACATCACGCCCTCTCACCCTACATCATGCCCTCACCCTACATCACGCCCTCTCACCCTACATCACGCCCTCTCACCATACATCACGCCCTCTCACCCTACAACCACGCCCTCTCACCCTACATCACGCCCTCACACCCTACATCACGCCCTCACAATGTACATCACGCCCTCACCCTACATCACGCCCTCTCACCCTACATCACGCCCTCACACCCTACATCATGCCCTCACCCTACATCACGCCCTCTCACCCTACATCACGCCCTCTCACCCTACATCATGCCCTCACCCTACATCACGCCCTCTCACCCTACATCACGCCCTCTCACCATACATCACGCCCTCTCACCCTACAACCACGCCCTCACACCATACAACCACGCCCTCTCACCCTACAACCACACCATCACACACTACATCATTCCCTCTCACCCTACATCACGCCCTCTCACCCATACATCACGCCCTCTCACCCTACATCACGCCCTCTCACCATACAGCCACGCCCTCTCACCATACAACCACGCCCTCTCACCCTACATCACGCACTCTCACCCTACATCACGCCCTCACACCCTACAACCACGCCCTCACACCCTACATCACGCCCTCACCCTACATCACGCCCTCTCACCGTACATCACGCCCTCTCACCCTACATCACGCCCTCTCACCATACTTCACGCACTCACACCATACATCACGCCCTCTCACCGTACATCACGCACTCTCACCATACATCACGCCCTCACACCATACATCACGCCCTCACACCCTACATCACGCCCTCTCACCCTACATCACGCCCTCACACCCTACATCACGCACTCACACCCTACATCACTCACTCACACCCTACATCAAGCCCTCTCACCCTACATCACGCCCTCTCACCCTACATCAAGCCCTCACACCCTACATCAAGCCCTCTCACCCTACATCACGCCCTCACACCCTACATTACGCCCTCACACCCTACATCAAGCCCTCACACCCTACATCATGCCCTCACACCCTAATTCACGCCCTCACACCCTACATCACGCCCTCACACCCTACATCACGCCCTCACACCCTACATCACGCCCTCACACCCTACATCACGCCCTCTCACCCTACAACCACGCCCTGTCACCCTACATCACGCCCTCACACCCTACATCACGCCCTCACAATGTACATCACGCCCTCACCCTACATCACGCCCTCTCACCCTACATCACGCCCTCACACCCTACATCACGCCCTCTCACCCTACATCATGCCCTCACCCTACATCACGCTCTCTCACCCTACATCACGCCCTCTCACCATACATCACGCCCTCTCACCCTACAACCACGCCCTCACACCATACAACCACGCCCTCTCACCCTACAACCACACCATCACACACTACATCATTCCCTCTCACCCTACATCACGCCCTCTCACCCATACATCACGCCCTCTCACCCTACATGACGCCCTCTCACCATACAGCCACGCCCTCTCACCATACAACCACGCCCTCTCACCCTACATCACGCACTCTCACCCTACATCACGCCCTCACACCCTACAACCACGCCCTCACACCCTACATCACGCCCTCACCCTACATCACGCCCTCTCACCGTACATCACGCCCTCACACCTAACATCACGCCCCTCTCACCATACATCACGCCCTCTCACCGTACATCACGCCCTCTCACCGTACATCACGCCCTCAAACCTAACATCACGCCCTCTCACCATACATCACGCTCTCTCACCGTACATCACGCCCTCTCACCATACATCACGCCCTCTCACCATACATCACGCCCTCTCACCGTACATCACGCCCTCTCACCGTACATCACGCCCTCTCACCGTACATCACGCCCTCTCACCATACATCACGCCCTCTCACCGTACATCACGCCCTCTCACCGTACATCACGCACTCACACCATACATCACGCCCTCTCACCGTACATCACGCCCTCACACCTAACATCACGCCCTCTCACCATACATCACGCACTCACACCATACATCACGCCCTCTCACCGTACATCACGCACTCTCACCATACATCACGCCCTCACACCATACATCACGCCCTCACACCCTACATCACGCGCTCTCACCGTACATCACGCGCTCTCACCCTACATCACGCCCTCTCACCCTACATCACGCGCTCTCACCCTACATCACGCGCTCTCACCCTACATCACGCGCTCTCACCCTACATCACGCGCTCTCACCCTTCATCACGCCCCCACACCCTACATCACGCCCTCACACCCTACATCACGCCCTCTCACCCTACATCACGCCCTCACACCCTACATCACGCGCTCTCACCCTACAACACGCGCTCTCACCCTACATCACGCGCTCTCACCCTACATCACGCGCTCTCACCCTTCATCACGCCCCCACACCCTACATCACGCCCTCACACCTACATCACGCCCTCTCACCCTACATCACGCCCTCACACCCTACATCACGCGCTCATCACCCTACATCACGCCCTCACACCCTACATCACGCCCTCTCACCCTACATCACGCGCTCTCACCCTTCATCACGCCCCCACACCCTACATCACACCCTCTCACAATACATCACGCCCTCTCACCCTACATCACGCCCTCTCACGCTACATCATGCCCTCACACCCTACATCACGCCCTCACCCTACATCACGCCTCACCCTACATCACGCCCTCACACCCTACATCACGCCCTCACCCTACAACACACCCTCTCAACCTACATCATGCCCTCACACCCTACATCACGCCCTCACCCTACATCACGCCCTCACACCCTATATCACGCCCTCACCCTACATCACGCCCTCACACTCTACATCACGCCCTCTCACCCTACATCACGCCCTCTCAACCTACCTCACGCCTTCACACCCTACATCACGCCCTCACCCTACATCACGCCCTCACACCCTACATCACGCCCTCTCGCCCTACATCACGCCCCCACACCCTACGTCACACCCTCACACCCTACATCACGCCCTCACCCTACATCACGCCATCACACCCTACATCACGCCCTCTCACCGTACATCACACCCTCACACCCTACATCATGCCCTCTCACCATACATCACGCCCTCTCACCATACATCACGCCCTCTCACCGTACATCACGCCCTCTCACCATACATCACGCCCTCACCCTACATCACGCCCTCACACCCTACATCACGCCCTCACACCCTACATCACGCCCTCTCACCCTACATCACGCCCCCACACCCTACGTCACGCCCTAACACCCTACATCACGCCCTCAACCTACATCACGCCATCACACCCTACATCACGCCCTCTCACCCTACATCACGCACTCACACGCTACATCACGCCCTCTCACCCTACGTCACGCCCTCACACCCTACATCATGCCCTCTCACCCTACACCATGCCCTCTCACCCTACATCACGCCCTCTCACCCTACATCACGCACTCACACCCTACATCACGCCCTCTCACCATACATCACGCCCTCACACCCCTACATCACGCCCTCTCACCCTACATCACGCCCTCACACCCTACATCACGCCCTCACACCCTACATCACGCCCTCTCACCCTACATCACGCCCTCTCATGCTACATCACGCCCTCACACCCTACATCACGCCCTCACCCTACATCACGCCCTCTCACTATACATCACGCCCTCACCCTTACATCACGCCCTCACACCCTACATCACGCCCTCTCACCATACATCACGCCTTCTCACCCTACATCACGCCCTCTCACCATACATCACGCCCTCACCCTACATCACGCCGTCTCACACTACATCACGCCCTCAGACACTAAATCACGCCCTCTCACCCCTACATCACGCCCTCTCACCATACATCACGCACTCACACCCTACATCACGCCCTCTCACCATACATCACGCACTCACACCCCTACATCAGCCCCTCTCACCATACATCACGCACTCACACCCTACATCACGCCCTCTCACCATACATCACGCACTCACACCCTACATCACGCCCTCTCACCATACATCACGCCCTCACACCCTACATCACGCCCTCTCACCCTACATCACGCCCTCTCATGCTACATCACGCCCTCACACCCTACATCACGCCCTCACCCTAAATCACGCCCCTCTCACCATACATCACGCACTCACACCCTACATCACGCCCTCTCACCATACATCACGCCCTCACCCTACATCACGCCCTCTCACCCTACATCACGCCCTATCACCCTACAACCACGCCCTCACACCCTACATCACGCTCTCTCACACTACATCACGCCCTCAGACACTAAATCACGCCCTCTCACCCTACATCACGCCCTCTCACCATACATCACGCACTCACACCCTACATCACGCCCTCTCACCATACAACCACGCCCTCACACCCTAAAACCACGCCCTCATCCTACATCACGCCGTCTCACCCTACATCAAGCCCTCAGACACTAAATCACGCCCTCTCACCCTACATCACGCGCTCTCAATATACATCACACCCTCTCACCCTACATCACGCCCTCTCACCCTACATCACGCACTCACACCCTACATCACGCTCTCTCACCCTACAACCACGCCCTCACACCCTACAACCACGCCCTCACACCCTACATCACGCCCTCACACCCTACAACCACGCCCTCACACCCTAATTCACGCCCTCCAACCCTACATCACGCCCTCTCACCCTACATCACGCCCTCACACCCTACATCACGCCCTCTCACCCTACACCACGCCCTGTCACCCTACATCACGCCCTCTCACCCTACATCACGCCCTCACACCCTACATCACGCCCTCACCCTACATCACGCCCTCACACCCTACATCACGCCCTCTCACCCTACACCACGCCCTCTCACCCTACATCACGCCCTCACTCCCTACATCACGCCCTCTCACCCTACACCATGCCCTCTCACCCTACATCACGCCCTCTCATGCTACATCACGCCCTCTCACCCTACATCACGCCCTCACACCCTACATCACGCCCTCACCCTACATCACGCCCTCACACCCTACATCACGCCCTCTCACCCTACACCACGCCCTCTCACCCTACATCACGCCCTCACTCCCTACATCACGCCCTCTCACCCTACACCATGCCCTCTCACCCTACATCACGCCCTCTCACCCTACACCATGCCCTCTCACCCTACATCACGCCCTCTCATGCTACATCACGCCCTCTCACCCTACATCACGCCCTCTCACCCTACATCATGCCCTCACACCCTACATCACGCCCTCTCACCCTACATCACGCCCTCAAACCCTACATCACGCCCTCTCACCCTACACCATGCCCTCTCACCCTACATCACGCCCTCTCATGCTACATCACGCCCTCTCACCCTACATCACGCCCTCTCACCCTACATCACGCCCTCTCACCCTACATCATGCCCTCACACCCTACATCACGCCCTCTCACCCTACACCATGCCCTCTCACCCTACATCACGCCCTCTCACGCTACATCACGCCCTCACAGCCTACATCACGCCCTCTCACCCTACATCACGCCCTCTCACAATACATCACGCCCTCTCACCCTACATCATACCCTCTCACCCTACACCACGCCCTCTCACCCTACATCACACCCACTCACCCTACACCACGCCCTCTCACCCTACATCACACCCACTCACCCTACATCACGCCCTCTCACCCTACATCACGCCCTCTCACCCTCCGTCACGCCCTGACACCCTACATCACGCCCTCAAACCCTACATCATGCCCTCTCACCCTACATCACGCCCTCACACTCTACATCACGCCCTCACACCCTACATCACGCCCTCTCACCCTACATCACGCACTCTCACCCTACATCACGCCCTCTGACCATACATCACGCCCTCACCCTACATCACGCCCTCTCACCCTACATCATGCCCTCTCACCCTACATCACGCCCTCTCACCCTACATCACGCCCTCACACCCTACATCACGCCCTCTCACCCTACATCACGCCCTCTGACCATACATCACGCCCTCACCCTACATCACGCCCTCTCACCCTACATCACGCCCTCTCACCATACATCACGCCCTCACCCTACATCACGCCCACAGACACTACATCACGCCCTCTCACCCTACCTCACGCCCTCTCACGCTACATCACGCCCTCTCACCCTACATCACGCCCACAGACACTACATCACGCCCTCTCACCCTACATCACGCGCTCTAACCATACATCACGCCCTCTCACCCTACATCACGCCCTCTGACCATACAACCACGCCCTCTCGCCCTACACCACGCCCTCTCACCCTACATCACGCCCTCACACCCTACATCACGCCCTCTCACCCTACATCACGCACTCACACCCTACATCACGCCCTCTCACACTACATCAAGCCCTCTCACCCTACCTCACGCCCTCTCACCCTACATCACGCCCTCTCATGCTACATCACGCCCTCACACCCTACGTCACGCCCTCTCACCCTACGTCACGCCCTCTCACCCTACTTCACGCCCTCTCATGCTACATCACGCCCTCTCACCCTACATCACGCCCTCTCACCCTCCGTCACGCCCTCACACCCTACATCACGCCCTCTCACCCTACACCACGCCCTCTCACCCTACATCACGCCCTCAATCCCTACATCACGCCCTCTCACCCTACATCACGCCCTCACACCCTACATCACGCCCTCTCACCCTACATCACGCCCTCACCCTACATCACGCCCTCACACCCTACATCACGCCCTCTCACCCTACATCACGCCCTCACCCTACATCACGCCCTCACACCCTACATCACGCCCTCTCACCCTACCTCACGCCCTCTCACGCTACATCACGCCCTCTCACCCTACATCACGCCCTCTCACCCTACGTCACGCCCTCACACCCTACATCACGCCCTCTCACCCTACATCACGCCCTCTCACGCTACATCATGCCCTCACACCCTACATCACGCCCTCTCACCCTACATCACGCCCTCACCCTACATCACGCCCTCACACCCTACATCACGCCCTCTCACCCTACCTCACGCCCTCTCACGCTACATCACGCCCTCTCACCCTACATCACGCCCTCTCACCCTACGTCACGCCCTCACACCCTACATCACGCCCTCTCACCCTACATCACGCCCTCTCACCCTACGTCACGCCCTCACACCCTACATCACGCCCTCTCACCCTACATCACGCCCTCTCACCCTACATCACGCCCTCTCACCCTACATCATGCCCTCTCACCCTACCTCACGCCCTCTCACCCTACATCACGCCCACTCACCCTACCTCACGCCCTCTCACCCTACATCACGCCCTCTCACCCTACATCACGCCCTCTCACCCTACATCACGCCCTCTCACCCTACATCACGCCCTCTCACCATACATCACGCCCTCTCACCCTACATCACGCCCTCTCACCCTACATCACGCCCTCACACCCTACATCACGCCCTCTCACCCTACATCACGCCCTCACACCCTACATTACGCCCTCTCAACCTACATCACGCCCTCTCACCCTACATCACGCCCTCACCCTACATCACGCCCTCACACCCTACATCGCGCCCTCTCACCCTACATCACGCACACACACCCTACATCACGCTCTCTCACCATACAACCACGCCCTCACACCCTACATCAAGCACTCACACCCTGCATCACGCTCTCTCATCATACAACCACGCCCTCACACCCTACAACCACGCCCTCACACCCTACAACCACGCCCTCACACCCTACAACCACGCCCTCACTCTCTAATTCACGCCCTCTCACCCTACATCACGCCCTCCCACCCTCCATCACGCCCCCACACCCTACATCACGCCCTCTCACCCTACCTCACGCCCTCTCACCCTACCTCACGCCCTCTCGCCCTACATCACGCCCTCTCACCCTCCATCACGCCCCCACACCCTACATCACGCCCTCTCACCCTACATCACGCCCTCTCACCCTAACCTCACGCCCTCTCACGCTACATCACGCCCTCTCACCATACATCACGCCCTCACACCCTACATCACGCACTCACACCCTACATCACGCCCTCTCACCCTACATCACGCCCTCACCCTACATCACGCCCTCTCACCCTACCTCACGCCCTCTCACGCTACATCACGCCCTCTCACCCTACATCGCGCCCTCTCACCCTACATCACGCACTCACACCCTACATCACGCCCTCACTCCCTACATCACGCCCTCTCACCCTACATCACGCCCTCTCACCCTACCTCACGCCCTCTCACGCTACATCACGCCCTCTCACCCTACCTCACGCCCTCTCACGCTACATCACGCCCTCTCACCCTACATCGCGCCCTCTCACCCTACACCACGCCCTCTCACCCTACATCACGCCCTCACTCCCTACATCACGCCCTCTCACCCTACACCATGCCCTCTCACCCTACATCACGCCCTCTCACCCTACATCACGCCCTCTCACCCTACCTCACGCCCTCTCACCCTACATCACGCCCTCTCACCCTACATCACGCCCTCTCACCCTACATCACGCCCTCTCATGCTACATCACGCCCTCTCATCCTACATCACGCCCTCTCACCCTACATCACGCCCTCTCACCCTACATCACGCCCTCTCCCCCTACACCATGCCCTCACACCCTACATCACGCCCTCTCACCCTACATCACGCCCTCTCCCCCTACACCATGCCCTCTCACCCTACATCACGCCCTCTCACGCTACAACACGCCCTCTCACCCTACATCACGCCCTCTCACCCTACATCACGCCCTCTCACCCTACATCACGCACTCACAGCCTACATCACGCCCTCACAGCCTACATCACGCCCTCTCACCCTACATCACGCCCTCTCACAATACATCACGCCCTCTCACCCTACATCATACCCTCTCACCCTACATCACACCCTCTCACCCTACATCACACCCTCTCACCCTACATCACACCCACTCACCCTACACCACGCCCTCTCACCCTACGTCACGCCCTCTCACCCTACTTCACGCCCTCACACCCTACATCACGCCCTCTCACCCTCCGTCACGCCCTGACACCCTACATCACGCCCTCAAACCCTACATCATGCCCTCTCACCCTACATCACGCCCTCACACTCTACATCACGCCCTCACACCCTACATCACGCCCTCTCACCCTACATCACGCCCTCTCACCCTACATCACGCCCTCACACCCTACATCACGCCCTCTCACCCTACATCACGCCCTCTGACCATACATCACGCCCTCACCCTACATCACGCCCTCTCACCCTACATCACGCCCTCTCACCCTACATCACGCCCTCTCACCATACATCACGCCCTCACCCTACATCACGCCCTCTCACCCTACATCACGCCCACAGACACTACATCACGCCCTCTCACCCTACATCACGCGCTCTAACCATACATCACGCCCTCTCACCCTACATCACGCCCTCACACCCTACATCACGCCCTCTCACCCTGCATCACGCACTCACACCCTACATCACGCCCTCTCACACTACATCAAGCCCTCTCACCCTACCTCACGCCCTCTCACCCTACATCACGCCCTCTCATGCTACATCACGCCCTCACACCCTCCGTCACGCCCTCTCACCCTACGTCACGCCCTCTCACCCTACTTCACGCCCTCTCACCCTCCGTCACGCCCTCACACCCTACATCACGCCCTCTCACCCTACACCACGCCCTCTCACCCTACATCACGCCCTCAATCCCTACATCACGCCCTCTCACCCTACATCACGCCCTCTCACCCTCCGTCACGCCCTCACACCCTACATCACGCCCTCTCACCCTACATCACGCCCTCTCACCCTCCGTCACGCCCTCACACCCTACATCACGCCCTCTCACCCTACACCACGCCCTCTCACCCTACATCACGCCCTCAATCCCTACATCACGCCCTCTCACCCTACACCATGCCCTCTCACCCTACATCACGCCCTCTCATGCTACATCACGCCCTCTCACCCTACATCACGCCCTCTCACCCTACATCACGCCCTCTCACCCTACATCATGCCCTCACACCCTACATCACGCCCTCTCCCCCTACACCATGCCCTCTCACCCTACATCACGCCCTCTCACGCTACAACACGCCCTCACACCCTACATCACGCCCTCTCACCCTACACCACGCCCTCTCACCCTACATCACGCCCTCAATCCCTACATCACGCCCTCTCACCCTACATCACGCCCTCACACCCTACATCACGCCCTCTCACCCTACATCACGCCCTCACCCTACATCACGCCCTCACACCCTACATCACGCCCTCTCACCCTACATCACGCCCTCACCCTACATCACGCCCTCACACCCTACATCACGCCCTCTCACCCTACCTCACGCCCTCTCACGCTACATCACGCCCTCTCACCCTACATCACGCCCTCTCACCCTACGTCACGCCCTCACACCCTACATCACGCCCTCTCACCCTACATCACGCCCTCTCACCCTACCTCACGCCCTCTCACCCTACATCAGGCCCTCACCCTACATCACGCCCTCACACCCTACCTCACGCCCTCTCACCCTACATCACGCCCTCTCACCCTACATCACGCCCTCACACCCTACATCACGCCCTCTCACCCTACATCACGCCCTCACACCCTACATTACGCCCTCTCAACCTACATCACGCCCTCTCACCCTACATCACGCCCTCACCCTACATCACGCCCTCACACCCTACATCGCGCCCTCTCACCCTACATCACGCACACACACCCTACATCACGCTCTCTCACCATACAACCACGCACTCAAACCCTACAACCACGCCCTCTCACCCTACAACCACGCCCTCACACCCTACATCAAGCACTCACACCCTGCATCACGCTCTCTCATCATACAACCACGCCCTCACACCCTACATCACGCCCTCTCACCCTACATCACGCAGTCACACCCTACATCACGCTCTCTCACCATACAACCACGCCCTCACACCCTACAACCACGCCCTCACACCCTACAACCACGCCCTCACTCTCTAATTCACGCCCTCTCACCCTACATCACGCCCTCCCACCCTCCATCACGCCCCCACACCCTACATCACGCCCTCTCACCCTACCTCACGCCCTCTCACCATACACCACGCCCTCTCACCCTACATCACGCCCTCTCACCATACACCACGCCCTCTCACCCTACATCACGCCCTCACTCCCTACATCACGCCCTCTCACCCTACACCATGCCCTCTCACCCTACATCACGCCCTCTCATGCTACATCACGCCCTCTCATCCTACATCACGCCCTCTCACCCTACACCATGCCCTCTCACCCTACATCACGCCCTCTCACCCTACACCATGCCCTCTCACCCTACATCACGCCCTCTCATGCTACATCACGCCCTCTCACCCTACATCACGCCCTCTCACCCTACATCACGCCCTCTCACCCTACATCATGCCCTCACACCCTACATCACGCCCTCTCCCCCTACACCATGCCCTCTCACCCTACATCACACCCTCTCACGCTACAACACGCCCTCACAGCCTACATCACGCCCTCTCACCCTACATCACGCCCTCTCACAATACATCACGCCCTCTCACCCTACATCATACCCTCTCACCCTACATCACGCCCTCTCACCCTACATCACACCCTCTCACCCTACATCACACCCACTCACCCTACACCACGCCCTCTCACCCTACGTCACGCCCTCTCACCCTACTTCACGCCCTCTCACGCTACATCACGCCCTCTCACCCTACATCACGCCCTCTCACCCTACATCATGCCCTCTCACCCTACATCACGCCCTCACACTCTACATCACGCCCTCTCACCCTACATCATGCCCTCTCACCCTACATCACGCCCTCTCACCCTACATCACGCCCTCACACCCTACATCACGCCCTCTCACCCTACATCACGCCCTCTGACCATACATCACGCCCTCACCCTACATCACGCCCTCTCACCCTACATCACGCCCTCTCACCCTACATCACGCCCTCTCACCATACATCACGCCCTCACCCTACATCACGCCCTCTCACCCTACATCACGCCCACAGACACTACATCACGCCCTCTCACCCTACATCACGCGCTCTAACCATACATCACGCCCTCTCACCCTACATCACGCCCTCACACCCTACATCACGCCCTCTCACCCTGCATCACGCACTCACACCCTACATCACGCCCTCTCACACTACATCAAGCCCTCTCACCCTACCAGACGCCCTCTCACCCTACTTCACGCCCTCTCATGCTACATCACGCCCTCTCACCCTACCTCACGCCCTCTCACCCTACATCACGCCCTCTCACCCTACATCACGCCCTCACACCCTCCGTCACGCCCTCTCACCCTACGTCACGCCCTCTCACCCTACTTCACGCCCTCTCATGCTACATCACGCCCTCTCATGCTACATCACGCCCTCACACCCTCCGTCACGCCCTCTCACCCTACGTCACGCCCTCTCACCCTACTTCACGCCCTCTCATGCTACATCACGCCCTCTCACCCTACATCACGCCCTCTCACCCTACATCACGCCCTCACACCCTACACCACGCCCTCTCACCCTACATCACGCCCTCAATCCCTACATCATGCCCTCTCACCCTACGTCACGCCCTCTCACCCTACTTCACGCCCTCTCATGCTACATCACGCCCTCTCACCCTACATCACGCCCTCTCACCCTCCGTCACGCCCTCACACCCTACATCACGCCCTCTCACCCTACACCACGCCCTCTCACCCTACATCACGCCCTCAATCCCTACATCACGCCCTCTCACCCTACATCACGCCCTCACACCCTACATCACGCCCTCTCACCCTACATCACGCCCTCACCCTACATCACGCCCTCACACCCTACATCACGCCCTCTCACCCTACATCACGCCCTCACACCCTACATCACGCCCTCTCACCCTACCTCACGCCCTCTCACGCTACATCACGCCCTCTCACCCTACATCACGCCCTCTCACCCTACATCACGCCCTCACACCCTACATCACGCCCTCTCACCCTACATCACGCCCTCTCACCCTACCTCACGCCCTCTCACGCTACATCACGCCCTCTCACCCTACATCACGCCCTCTCACCCTACGTCACGCCCTCACACCCTACATCACGCCCTCTCACCCTACATCACGCCCTCTCACCCTACCTCACGCCCTCTCACGCTACATCATGCCCTCTCACCCTACCTCATGCCCTCTCACCCTACATCACGCCCTCTCACCTTACATCACGCCCTCTCACCCTACATCACGCCCACACCCTACATCACTCCCTCACACCCTACATCACGCTCTCTCACCATACAACCACGCACTCAAACCCTACAACCACGCCCTCTCACCCTACAACCACGCCCTCACACCCTACATCAAGCACTCACACCCTGCATCACGCTCTCTCATCATACAACCACGCCCTCACACCCTACATCACGCCCTCTCACCCTACAACCACGCCCTCTCACCCTACATCACGCAGTCACACCCTACATCACGCTCTCTCACCATACAACCACGCCCTCTCACCCTACATCACGCCCTCCCACCCTCCATCACGCCCCCACACCCTACATCACGCCCTCTCACCCTACCTCACGCCCTCTCACGCTACATCACGCCCTCTCGCCCTACATCACGCCCTCTCACCCTACGTCACGCCCTCACACCCTACATCACGCCCTCTCACCCTACATCACGCCCTCTCACCCTACATCACGCCCTCCCACCCTCCATCACGCCCCCACACCCTACATCACGCCCTCTCACCCTACCTCACGCCCTCTCACGCTACATCACGCCCTCTCACCCTACATCACGCCCTCTCACCCTACATCATGCCCTCTCACCATACATCACGCCCTCACAATGTACATCACGCCCTCACCCTACGTCACGCCCTCACACCCTACATCACGCCCTCTCACCCTACATCATGCCCTCTCACCATACATCACGCCCTCACAATGTACATCACGCCCTCACCCTACGTCACGCCCTCACACCCTACATCACGCCCTCTCACCATACATCACGTCCTCTCACCCTACATCACGCCCTCACACCATACATCACGCCCTCTCACCATACATCACGCCCCAACACCATACATCACGCCCTCTCACCCTACATCATGCCCTCTCACCATACATCACGCCCACACAATGTACATCACGCCCTCACCCTACGTCACGCCCTCACACCCTACATCACGCCCTCTCACCCTACATCACGCCCTCTCACCCTACATCACGCCCTCTCACCCTACATCACGCCCTCTCACCCTACCTCACGCCCTCACAACCTACATCACGCCCTCTCACCCTACATCACGCCCTCACCCTACATCACGCCCTCACACCCTACATCACGCCCTCTCACCCTACCTCACGCCCTCTCACGCTACATCACGCCCTCTCACCCTACGTCACGCCCTCACACCCTACATCACGCCCTCTCACCCTACATCACGCCCTCTCACCCTACCTCACGCCCTCTCACGCTACATCACGCCCTCTCACGCTACATCACGCCCTCTCACCCTACATCACGCCCTCTCACCCTACATCACGCCCTCTCACCCTACATCACGCCCTCACCCTACATCACGCCCTCACACCCTACATCACGCCCTCTCACCCTACATCACGCCCTCACACCCTACATCACGCCCTCTCACCCTACATCACGCCCTCACCCTACATCACGCCCTCACACCCTACATCACGCCCTCTCACCCTACATCACGCACACACACCCTACATCACGCTCTCTCACCATACAACCACGCACTCAAACCCTACAACCACGCCCTCTCACCCTACAACCACGCCCTCACACCCTACATCAAGCACTCACACCCTGCATCACGCTCTCTCATCATACAACCACGCCCTCACACCCTACATCACGCCCTCTCACCCTACAACCACGCCCTCTCACACTACATCACGCAGTCACACCCTACATCACGCTCTCTCACCATACAACCACGCCCTCACACCCTACAACCACGCCCTCACACCCTAGAACCACGCCCTCACTCTCTAATTCACGCCCTCTCACCCTACATCACGCCCTCCCACCCTCCATCACGCCCCCACACCCTACATCACGCCCTCTCACCCTACGTCACGCCCTCACACCCTACATCACGCCCTCTCACCCTACATCACGCCCTCTCACCCTACATCACGCCCTCCCACCCTCCATCACGCCCCCACACCCTACATCACGCCCTCCCACCCTCCATCACGCCCCCACACCCTACATCACGCCCTCTCACGCTACATCATGCCCTCTCACCCTAATTCACGCCCTCACACCCTACATCACGCCCTCTCAGCCTACATCACGCCCTCTCACCCTACCTCACGCCCTCTCACCCTACATCACGCCCTCACACCCTACATCACGCCCTCTCACCCTACATCACGCCCTCACCCTACATCACGCCCTCACACCCTACATCATGCCCTCTCACCCTACATCACGCACTCACACCCTACATCACGCCCTCTCACCCTACATCACGCACTCACACCCTACATCACGCTCTCTCACCATACAACCACGCCCTCACACCCTACAACCACGCCCTCACACCCTAGAACCACGCCCTCACTCTCTAATTCACGCCCTCTCACCCTACATCACGCCCTCCCACCCTCCATCACGCCCCCACACCCTACATCACGCCCTCTCACGCTACATCACGCCCTCTCACCCTACCTCACGCCCTCTCACGCTACATCACGCCCTCTCACCCTACATCACGCCCTCTCACCCTACGTCACGCCCTCACACCCTACATCACGCCCTCTCACCCTACATCACGCCCTCTCACCCTACATCACGCCCTCCCACCCTCCATCACGCCCCCACACCCTACATCACGCCCCTCACCCTACCTCACGCCCTCTCACCCTACCTCACGCCCTCTCACGCTACTCAGCCCTCTCACGCTACATCACGCCCTCTCACGCTACATCACGCCCTCTCACGCTACATCACGCCCTCTCACCCTACGTCACGCCCTCTCACGCTACATCACGCCCTCTCACGCTACATCACGCCCTCTCACGCTACATCACGCCCTCTCACCATACATCACGCCCTCACACCCTACATCACGCCCTCTCACCCTACATCACGCCCTCTCACCCTACATCACGCCCTCTCACCCTACGTCACGCCCTCTCACGCTACATCACGCCCTCTCACGCTACATCACGCCCTCTCACCATACATCACGCCCTCACACCCTACATCACGCCCTCTCACCCTACATCACGCCCTCTCACCCTACATCACGCCCTCTCACCCTACCTCACGCCCTCTCACGCTACATCACGCCCTCTCACCCTACCTCACGCCCTCTCACCCTACATCACGCCCTCTCACCCTACCTCACGCCCTCTCAGCCTACATCACGCCCTCTCAGCCTACATCACGCCCTCTCACCCTACCTCACGCCCTCTCACCCTACATCACGCCCTCACACCCTACATCACGCCCTCTCACCCTACATCACGCCCTCACCCTACATCACGCCCTCACACCCTACATCACGCCCTCTCACCCTACATCACGCACTCACACCCTACATCACGCCCTCTCACCCTACATCACGCACTCACACCCTACATCACGCTCTCTCACCATACAACCACGCACTCACACCCTACAACCACGCACTCAAACCCTACAACCACGCCCTCTCACCCTACATCAAGCACTCACACCCTACATCACGCCCTCTCACCCTACAACCACGCCCTCACACCCTACATCACGCCCTCTCACCATACAACCACGCCCTCACACCCTACATCACGCTCTCTCATCATACAACCACACCCTCACACCCTACATCACGCCCTCTCACCCTACATCACGCAGTCACACCCTACATCACGCTCTCTCACCATAAAACCACGCCCTCACACACTACAACCACGCCCTCACACCCTACAACCACGCCCTCACTCTCTAATTCACGCCCTCTCTCACCCTACATCACGCCCTCACACCCTCCATCACGCCCTCACTCCCTACATCACGCCCTCACCCTAAATCACACTTCAACACCCTACATCACGCCCTCTCACCCTACATCACGCCCTCTCACCCTCCGTCACGCCCTCACACCCTACACCACGCCCTCTCACCCTACATCACGCCCTCACACCCAACATCACGCCCTCTCACCCTACATCACGCACTCACACCCTACATCACGCCCTCTCACCCTACATCACGCCCTCTCACCCTACGTCACGCCCTCACACCCTACATCACGCCCTCTCACCCTACATCACGCCCTCACAACCTACATCACGCCCTCTCACCCTACGTCACACCCTCACACCCTACATCACGCCCTCACCCTACATCACGCCCTCACACCCTACATCACGCCCTCTCACCCTACATCACGCACTCACACCCTACATCACGCCCTCTCACCCTACATCACGCACTCACACCCTACATCACGCTCTCTCACCATACAACCACGCACTCACACCCTACAACCACGCACTCAAACCCTACAACCACGCCCTCTCACCCTACATCAAGCACTCACACCCTACATCACGCCCTCTCACCCTACAACCACGCCCTCACACCCTACATCACGCCCTCTCACCATACAACCACGCCCTCACACCCTACATCACGCTCTCTCATCATACAACCACGCCCTCACACCCTACATCACGCCCTCTCACCCTACATCACGCAGTCACACCCTACATCACGCTCTCTCACCATAAAACCACGCCCTCACACACTACAACCACGCCCTCACACCCTACAACCACGCCCTCACTCTCTAATTCACGCCCTCTCACCCTACATCACGCCCTCACACCCTCCATCACGCCCTCACACCCTACATCACGCCCTCACCCTAAATCACACCTCAACACCCTACATCACGCCCTCTCACCCTACATCACGCCCTCTCACCCTCCGTCACGCCCTCACACCCTACACCACGCCCTCTCACCCTACATCACGCCCTCACACCCAACATCACGCCCTCTCACCCTACATCACGCACTCACACCCTACATCACGCCCCTCTCACCCTACATCACGCCCTCTCACCCTACGTCACGCCCTCACACCCTACATCACGCCCTCTCACCCTACATCACGCCCTCACAACCTACATCACGCCCTCTCACCCTACGTCACACCCTCACACCCTACATCACGCCCTCTCACCCTACATCACGCCCTCTCACCCTACATCACGCCCTCACCCTACATCACGCCCTAACACCCTACACCACGCCCTCTCACCCTACATCACGCCCTCACACCCTACATCACGCCCTCTCACCCTACATCACGCCTCCCACCCTACACCACGCCCTCTCACCCTACACCACGCCCTCTCACCCTACATCACGCCCTCACAACCTACATCACGCCCTCTCACCCTACGTCACACCCTCACACCCTACATCACGCCCTCTCACCCTACATCACGCCCTCTCACCCTACATCACGCCCTCACCCTACATCACGCCCCTAACACCCTACACCACGCCCTCTCACCCTACATCACGCCCTCACACCCTACATCACGCCCTCTCACCCTACATCACGCCCTCCCACCCTCCATCACGCCCTCACACCCTACATCATGCCCTCACCCTACATCACACCTCAACACCCTACATCACGCCCTCACACCCTACATCACGCCCTCTCACCCTCCGTCACGCCCTCACACCCTACATCACGCACTCTCACCCTACACCACGCCCTCTCACCCTACATCACGCCCTCACACCCTACATCACGCCCTCTCACCCTACATCACGCACTCACACCCTACATCACGCCCTCTCACCCTACATCACGCCCTCTCACGCTACATCACGCCCTCTCACCCTACATCACGCCCTCTCACCCTACGTCACGCCCTCACACACTACATCACGCCCTCTCACCCTACACCACGCCCTCACACCCTACATCACGCCCTCTCACCCTACATCACGCCCTCTCATCCTACATCACGCCCTCACCCTACATCACGCCCTAACACTCTACACCACGCCCTCTCACCCTACATCACGCCCTCACACCCTACATCACGCCTCACCCTACATCACGCCCTCACCCTACATCACGCCCTCACACCCTACTTCACGCCCTCTCACCCTACATCACGCCCTCACACCATACATCACGCCCTCACACCTTACATCACGCCCTCTCACCCTACATCACGCCCTCACTCCCTACATCACGCCCTCACACCCTACATCACGCCCTCTCACCCTACATCACACCCTCACACCCTACATCACGCCCTCACACCCTACATCACGCCCTCACCCTACATCACGCGCTCTCACCATACATCACGCCCTCACACCCTACATCACGCCCTCTCACCCTACAACACGCCCTCTCACCCTACATCACGCCCCCACACCCTACATCACGCCCTCACCCTACATCAAGCCCTCACACCCTACATCACGCCCTCTCACCCTACATCAAGCCCTCACACCCTACATCACGCCCTCACACCCTACATCACGCCCTCTCACCCTACATCAAGCCCTCACACCCTACATCACGCCCTCTCACCCTACATCAAGCCCTCACACCCTACATCACGCCCTCACACCCTACATCAAGCCCTCACACCCTACATCACGCCCTCACCCTACATCACGCCCTCACACCCTACATCACGCCCTCTCACCCTACATCACGCCCTCACACCCTACATAACGCCCTCACACCCTACATCAAGCCCTCACACCCTACATCACGCCCTCTCACAATACATCACGCCCTCTCACCCTACATCATACCCTCTCACCCTACACCACGCCCTCTCACCCTACATCACACCCTCTCACCCTACATCACACCCGCTCACCCTACGTCACGCCCTCTCACCCTACTTCACGCCCTCTCACACTACATCACGCCCTCACACTCTACATCACGCCCTCACACCCTACATCACGCCTTCTCACCCTACATCACGCCCTCTCACCCTACATCACGCCCTCTGACCATACATCACGCCCTCACCCTACATCACGCCCTCTCACCCTACATCACGCCCTCTCACCATACATCACGCCCTCACCCTACATCACGCCCTCTCACCCTACATCACGCCCACAGACACTACATCATGCCCTCTCACCCTACATCACGCGCTCTAACCATACATCACGCCCTCTCACCCTACATCACGCCCTCTGACCATACAACCATGCCCTCTCGCCCTACACCACGCCCTCTCACCCTACATCACGCCCACCACACCCTACATCACGCCCTCTCACCCTACATCACGCACTCACACCCTACATCACGCACTCTCACCCTACATCACGCCCTCTCACCCTACATCACGCCCTCTCATGCTACATCACGCCCTCACACACTACGTCACCCCCTCTCACCCTACGTCACGCCCTCTCACCCTACTTCACGCCCTCTCACCCTACCTCACGCCCTCTCACCCTACATCACGCCCTCTCACCCTCCGTCACGCCCTCACACCCTACATCACGCCCTCTCACCCTACACCACGCCCTCAAACCCTACATCACGCCCTCTCACCCTACATCACGCCCTCACACCCTACATCTCGCCCTCTCACCCTACATCACGCCCTCTCACCCTACATCACGCCCTCACCCTACATCACGCCCTCTCATGCTACATCACGCCCTCACCCTACATCACGCCCTCACCCTACATCACGCCCTCACACCCTACTTCACACCCTCTCACAATACATCACGCCCTCACACCCTACATCACGCCCTCACCCTCCGTCACGCCCTCACACCCTACATCACGCCCTCTCACCCTACACCACGCCCTCTCACCCTACATCACGCCCTCTCACCCTACATCACGCACTCACACCCTACATCACGCCCTCTCACACTACATCACGCCCTCTCACCCTACCTCACGCCCTCTCACGCTACATCACGCCCTCTCACCCTACATCACGCCCTCTCACCCTACATCACGCCCTCACACCCTACATCAGGCCCTCTCACCCTACACCACGCCCTCTCACCCTACATCACGCCCTCACACCCTACATCACGCCCTCTCACCCTACATCACGCCCTCACACACTACATCACGCCCTCTCACCCTACATCACGCCCTCTCACCCTACATCACGCCCTCTCACCATACATCACGCCCTCACCCTACATCACGCCCTCACACCCTACATCACGCCCTCTCACCCTACATCACGCCCTCTCATGCTACATCACGCCCTCTCACCCTACATCACGCCCTCACACCCTACATCACGCCCTCTCACCCTACATCACGCCCTCTCACCCTACATCACGCCCTCTCATGCTACATCACGCCCTCTCACCCTACATCACGCCCACACACCCTACATCACGCCCTCACCCAACATCACGCCCTCTCACCCAACATCACGCCCTCTCACCCTACATCACGCCCTCTCACCATACATCACGCCCTCTCACCCTACATCACGCCCTCAGACACTAAATCACGCCCTCTCACCCTACATCACGCGCTCTCACTATACATCATGCCCTCTCACCCTACATCACGCCCACACACCCTACATCACGCCCTCACCCAACATCACGCCCTCACACCCTACATCACGCCCTCTCACCATACATCACGCCCTCTCACCCTACAACACGCCCTCAGACACTAAATCACGCGCTCTCACTATACATCATGCCCTCTCACCCTACATCACGCCCTCACACCCTACATCACGCCCTCTCACCCTACAACCATGCCCTCTCACACTACATCACGCACTCACACCCTACATCACGCCGTCTCACCCTACATCACGCCCTCTCACCCTACATCACGCGCTCTCACTATACATCATGCCCTCTCACCCTACATCACGCACTCTCACCCTACAACCATGCCCTCTCACACTACATCACGCACTCACACCCTACATCACGCGCTCTGACCATACAACCACGCCCTCACACCCTACATCACGCCCTCTCACCCTACATCACGCCCCCACACCCTACATCACGCCCTCTCACCCTACATCACGCCCTCTCACCCTACATCACGCCCACAGACACTACATCACGCCCTCTCACCCTACATCACGCGCTCTAACCATACATCACGCCCTCTCACCCAACATCACGCCCTCTGACAATACAACCACGCCCTCACACCCTACATCACGCCCTCTCACAATACATCACGCCCTCACCCTACATCACGCCCTCACACCCTACATCACGCCCTCTCACCCTACATCACGCCCTCTCATGCTACATCACGCCCTCTCACCCTACATCACGCCCTCACCCAACATCACGCCCTCTCACCCAACATCACGCCCTCTCACCCAACACCACGCCCTCTCACCCTACTTCACGCCCTCTCACGCTATATCACGCCCTCTCACCCTACATCACGCCCTCTCACCCTCCGTCACGCCCTCACACCCCTACATCACGCCCTCTCACCCTACACCACACCCTCTCACCCTACATCACGCCCTCAAACCCTACATCACGCCCTCTCACCCTACATCACGCCCTCACACCCTACATCACGCCCTCACACCCTACATCACGCCCTATCACCCTACATCACGCCCTCACCCTACATCACGCCCTCACACCCTACATCACGCCCTCTCACCCTACATCACGCCCTCTCATGCTACATCACACCCTCTCACCCTACATCACGCCCTCACACCCTACATCACGCCCTCACACCCTACATCACGCCCTATCACCCTACATCACGCCCTCACACCCTACATCACGCCCTCACACCCTACATCACGCCCTATCACCCTACATCACGCCCTCACCCTACATCACGCCCTCACACCCTACATCACGCCCTCTCACCCTACATCACGCCCTCTCATGCTACATCACACCCTCGCACCCTACATCACGCCCTCACCCAACATCACGCCCTCACACCCTACATCACGCCCTCTCACCATACATCACGCCCTCACACCCTACATCACGCCCTCTCACCATACATCACGCCCACTCACCCTACATCACGCCCTCTCACCATACATCACGCCCTCACCCTACATCACGCCCTCAGACACTAAATCACGCCCTCTCACCCTACATCACGCGCTCTCACTATACATCATGCCCTCTCACCCTACATCACGCCCTCACACCCTACATCACGCCCTCTCACCCTACAACCACGCCCTCTCACACTACATCACGCACTCACACCACTACATCACGCCCTCTGACCATACAACCACGCCCTCACACCCTACATCACGCCCTCTCACCCATACATCACGTGCTCTCACCCTACATCACGCCCTCTCACCCTACATCACACCCACTCACCCTACATCACGCCCTCACACCCTACATCACGCCCTCTCACCCTACAACCACGCCCTCTCACCCTACATCACGCACTCACACCCTACATCACGCTCTCTCACCCTACATCACGCCCTCACACACTACAACCACGCCCTCACACCCTACATCACGCCCTCACACCCTACATCACGCCCTCACACCCTACATCACGCCCTCACACCCTACAACCACGCCCTCACACCCTAATTCACGCCCTCTCACCCTACATCACGCCCTCTCACCCTCCATCACGCCCTCACACCCTACATCACGCCCTCTCACCCTACACCACGCCCTCTCACCCTACATCACGCCCTCACACCCTACATCACGCCCTCACACCCTACACCACGCCCTCTCACCCTACATCACGCCCTCACACCCTACATCACGCCCTCACACCCTACATCACGCCCTCTCACCCTACATCACGCCCTCACTCCCTACATCACGCCCTCACACCCTACATCACGCCCTCTCACCCTACATCATGCCCTCTCACCCTACATCACGCCCTCACATCCTACATCACGCTCTCACCCTACATCACGCCCTCTCACCCTACATCACACCCTCACACCCTACATCACGCCCTCACACCCTACATCACGCCCTCACCCTACATCACGCCCTCACACCCTACATCACGCCCTCACCCTACATCACGCCCTCACACCCTACATCATGCCCTCACCCTACATCACGCCCTCACACCCTACATCACGCCCTCTCACCCTACATCACGCCCTCTCACCCTACATCACGCCCTCACAGCTTACATCACGCCTTCTCACCCTACATCACGCGCTCTCACCATACATCACGCCCTCACACCCTACATCACGCCCTCTCACCCTACAACACGCCCTCTCACCCTACATCACGCCCCCACACCCTACATCACGCCCTCACCCTACATCACGCCCTCACACCCTACATCACGCCCTCACACCCTACATCACGCCCTCTCACAATACATCACGCCCTCTCACCCTACATCATACCCTCTCACCCTACACCACGCCCTCTCACCCTACATCACACCCTCTCACCCTACATCACACCCACTCACCCTACGTCACGCCCTCTCACCCTACTTCACGCCCTCTCACGCTACATCACGCCCTCTCACCCTCCGTCACGCCCTGACACCCTACATCACGCCCTCTCACCTTACACCACGCCCTCTCACCCTACATCACGCCCTCACACCCTACATCATGCCCTCTCACACTACATCACGCCCTCACACTCTACATCACGCCCTCACACCCTACATCACGCCTTCTCACCCTGCATCACGCCCTCACACCCTACATCACGCCCTCTCACCCTACATCACGCCCTCTCACCCTACATCACGCCCTCTGACCATACATCACGCCCTCACCCTACATCACGCCCTCTCACCCTACATCACGCCCTCTCACCATACATCACGCCCTCACCCTACATCACGCCCTCTCACCCTACATCACGCCCACAGACACTACATCACGCCCTCTCACCCTACATCACGCGCTCTAACCATACATCACGCCCTCTCAACCTACATCACGCCCTCTGACCATACAACCATGCCCTCTCGCCCTACACCACGCCCTCACACCCTACATCACGCCCTCTCACCCTACATCACGCACTCACACCCTACATCACGCACTCTCACCCTGCATCACGCCCTCTCACCCTACATCACGCCCTCTCATGCTACATCACGCCCTCACACACTACGTCACGCCCTCTCACCCTACTTCACGCCCTCTCACCCTACCTCACGCACTCTCACCCTACATCACGCCCTCTCACCCTACGTCACGCCCTCTCACCCTACACCACGCCCTCTCACCCTACATCACGCCCTCAAACCCTACATCACGCCCTCTCACCCTACATCACGCCCTCACACCCTACATCACGCCCTCTCACCCTACATCACGCCCTCTCACCCTACATCACGCCCTCACCCTACATCACGCCCTCTCATGCTACATCACGCCCTCACCCTACATCACGCCCTCACCCTACATCACGCCCTCACACCCTACTTCACACCCTCTCACAATACATCACGCCCTCTCACCCTACATCACGCCCTCACACCCTACATCACGCCCTCACCCTCCGTCACGCCCTCACACCCTACATCACGCCCTCTCACCCTACACCACGCCCACTCACCCTACATCACGCCCTCACACCCTACATCACGTCCTCTCACCCTACATCACGCACTCACACCCTACATCACGCCCTCTCACCCTACCTCACGCCCTCTCACGCTACATCACGCCCTCTCACCCTACATCACGCCCTCACACCCTACATCATGCCCTCTCACCCTACACCACGCCCTCTCACCCTACATCACGCCCTCACACCCTACATCACGCCCTCTCACCCTACATCACGCCCCTCACACCCTACATCACGCCCTCTCACCCTACATCACGCCCTCTCACCCTACATCACGCCCTCTCACCATACATCACGCCCTCTCACCCTACATCACGCCCTCACACCCTACATCACGCCCTCACACCCTACATCACGCCCTCTCACCCTACATCACGCCCTCTCACCCTACATCACGCCCTCTCATGCTACATCACGCCCTCTCACCCTACATCACGCCCACACACCCTACATCACGCCCTCCACCCAACATCACGCCCTCACACCCTACATCACGCCCTCTCACCATACATCACGCCCTCTCACCCTACATCACGCCCTCAGACACTAAATCACGCCCTCTCACCCTACATCACGCGCTCTCACTATACATCATGCCCTCTCACCCTACATCACGCCCACACACCCTACATCACGCCCTCACCCAACATCACGCCCTCACACCCTACATCACGCCCTCTCACCATACATCACGCCCTCTCACCCTACATCACGCCCTCAGACACTAAATCACGCGCTCTCACTATACATCATGCCCTCTCACCCTACATCACGCCCTCACACCCTACATCACGCCCTCTCACCCTACAACCATGCCCTCTCACACTACATCACGCACTCACACCCTACATCACGCCGTCTCACCCTACATCACGCCCTCTCACCCTACATCACGCGCTCTCACTATACATCATGCCCTCTCACCCTACATCACGCCCTCACACCCTACATCACGCCCTCTCACCCTACAACCATGCCCTCTCACACTACATCACGCACTCACACCCTACATCACGCCCTCTGACCATACAACCACGCCCTCACACCCTACATCACGCCCTCTCACCCTACATCACGCCCCCACACCCTACATCACGCCCCTCACCCTACATCACGCCCTCTCACCCTACATCACGTCCACAGACACTACATCACGCCCTCTCACCCTACATCACGCGCTCTAACCATACATCACGCCCTCTCACCCAACATCACGCCCTCTGACCATACAACCACGCCCTCACACCCTACATCACGCCCTCTCACAATACATCACGCCCTCTCACCCTACATCATACCCTCTCACCCAACACCACGCCCTCTCACCCTACATCACACCCTCTCACACTACATCACACCCACTCACCCTACAACCACGCCCTGTCACCATACATCACGCACTCAACACCCTACATCACGCCCTCACACCCTACATCATACCCTCTCACCCAACACCACGCCCTCTCACCCTACATCACACCCTCTCACACTACATCACACCCACTCACCCTACACCACGCCCGCACACCCTACATCACGCACTCACACCCTACATCACGCCCCTCTCACCCTACGTCACGCCCTCTCACCCTACTTCACGCCCTCACACACTACGTCACGCCCTCTCACCCTACGTCACGCCCTCTCACCCTACTTCACGCCCTCTCACGCTATATCACGCCCTCTCACCCTACATCACGCCCTCTCACCCTCCGTCACGCCCTCACACCCTACATCACGCCCTCTCACCCTACACCACACCCTCTCACCCTACATCACGCCCTCAAACCCTACATCACGCCCTCTCACCCTACATCACGCCCTCACACCCTACATCACGCCCTCACACCCTACATCACGCCCTCTCACCCTACATCACGCCCTCACCCTACATCACGCCCTCACACCCTACATCACGCCCTCTCACCCTACATCACGCCCTCTCATGCTACATCACGCCCTCTCACCCTACATCACGCCCACACACCCTACATCACGCCCTCACCCAACATCACGCCCTCTCACCATACATCACGCCCTCACACCCTACATCACGCCCTCTCACCATACATCACGCCCACTCACCCTACATCACGCCCTCTCACCATACATCACGCCCTCACCCTACATCACGCCGTCTCACCCTACATCAAGCCCTCAGACACTAAATCACGCCCTCTCACCCTACATCACGCGCTCTCACTATACATCATGCCCTCTCACCCTACATCACGCCCTCACACCCTACATCACGCCCTCTCACACTACATCACGCACTCACACCCTACATCACGCCCTCTGACCATACAACCACGCTCTCACACCCTACATCACGCCCTCTCACCCATACATCACGTGCTCTCACCCTACATCACGCCCCTCTCACCCTACATCACACCCACTCACCCTACATCACGCCCTCACACCCTACATCACGCCCTCTCACCCTACAACCACGCCCTCTCACCCTACATCACGCACTCACACCCTACATCACGCTCTCTCACCCTACATCACGCCCTCACACACTACAACCACGCCCTCACACCCTACATCACGCCCTCACACCCTACAACCGCGCCCTCACACCCTACATCACGCCCTCACACCCTACATCACGCCTCACACCCTACAACCACGCCCTCACACCCTAATTCACGCCCTCTCACCCTACATCACGCCCTCTCACCCTCCATCACGCCCTCACACCCTACATCACGCCCTCTCACCCTACACCACGCCCTCTCACCCTACATCACGCCCTCCACACCCTACATCACGCCCTCACACCCTACATCACGCCCTCTCACCCTCCATCACGCCCTCACACCCTACATCACGCCCTCTCACCCTACACCACGCCCTCTCACCCTACATCACGCCCTCACACACCCTACATCACGCCCTCACACCCTACATCACGCCCTCACACCCTACATCACGCCCTCTCACCCTACATCATGCCCTCTCACCCTACATCACGCCCTCACACCCTACATCACGCCCTCACCCTACATCACGCCCTCACACCCTACATCACGCCCTCTTACCCTACATCACGCCTCTCACCCTACATCACGCCCTCACACCCTACATCACGCCCTCTCACCCTACATCACGCCCTCACAGCCTACATCACGCCCTCTCACCCTACATCACGCGCTCTCACCATACATCACGACCTCTCACCCTACATCACGCCCTCTCACCCTACAACACGCCCTCTCACCCTACATCATGCCCCCACACCCTACATCACGCCCTCACCCTACATCACGCCCTCTCTCCCTACATCACGCCACAGACACTACATCACGACCCTCACCCTACATCACGCCCTCTCACCCTACATCACGCCCTCTCACCCTACATCACGCCCTCTCACCCAACATCACGCCTCTGACCATACAACCACGCCCTCACACCCTACATCACGCCCTCTCACAATACATCACGCCCTCTCACACCATCACGACGCCCTCTCACCCTACACCACGCCCTCTCACCCTACGTCACGCCCTCTCACCCTAATTCACGCCCTCTCACGCTACATCACGTCCTCTCACGCTACATCACGCCCTCTCACCCTACATCACGTCCTCTCACCCTCCGTCACGCCCTGACACCCTACATCACGCCCTCTCACCTTACACCACGCCCCTCTCACCCTACATCACGCCCTCACACCCTACATCACGCCCTCTCACCCTACATCACGCCCTCTCACCCTACATCACGCCCTCAACACCTACATCACGCCCTCTCACCCTACATCACGCCCTCTCACCATACATCACGCCCTCACCTACATCACGCCCTCTCACCCTACATCACGCGCTCTAACCATACATCACGCCCTCTCACCCTACATCAACGCCCTCTGACCATACAACCACGCCCTCTCACCCTACACCACGCCCTCTCACCCTACATCACGCCCTCACACCCTACATCATGCCCTCTCACCCTACATCACGCACTCACACACTAACATCACGCCCTCTCACACTACATCACGCCCTCTCACCCCTACCTCACGCCCTCTCACCATACAACCACGCCCTCACACCCTACATCACACCCTCTCATGCTACATCACGCCCTCACACCCTACAACCACGCCCTCTCACCCTACATCATGCCCTCAAACCCTACATCACGCCCTCTCACCCTACATCACGCCCTCACACCCTACATCACGCCCTCTCACCCTACATCACCCCCCTCACCCTACATCACGCCCTCACACCCTACATCACGCCCTCTCACCCTACATCACGCCCTCTCATGCTACATCACGCCCTCACACCCTACATCACGCCCTCACCCTACATCACGCCCTCACACCTACTTCACACCCTCTCACAATACATCACGACCTCTCACCCTACATCACGCCCTCTCACCCTACGTCACGCCCTCTCACCCCTACATCAAGCCCTCTCACCATACATCACGCCCTCTCACCATACATCACGCTCTCTCACCGTACATCACGCCCTCTCACCATACATCACGCCCTCTCACCATACATCACGCTCTCTCTCACGTACATCACGCCGTCTCACCCTACATCACGCACTCACAACCCTACATCACGCCCTCTCACCATACATCACGCCCTCACACCATACATCACGCACTCTCACCATACATCACGCCCTCAACACCATACATCAGGCCCTCTCACCCTACAATCACGCGCTCTCACCATACATCACGCCCTCACACCCTACATCACGCCCTCTCACCCTACATCACGCGCTCTCCACCATACATCACGCCCTCACACCCTACATCACGCCCTCTCACCCTACATCACGCGCTCTCACCCTACATCACGCCTCCACACCCTACATCACACCCTCTCACAATACATCACGCCCTCACACACTACAACCACGCCCTCACACCCTACATCACGCCCTCACACCCCTACAACCACGCCCTCACACCACCCTACATCACGCCCTCACACCCTACATCACGCCCTCACACCCTACAACCACGCCCTCACACCCTAATTCACGCCCTCTCACCCTACATCACGCCCTCTCACCCTCCATCACGCCCTCACACCCTACATCACGCCCTCCTCACCCTACACCACGCCCTCTCACCCTACATCACGCCCTCACACCCTACATCACGCCCTCTCACCCTACACCACGCCCTCACTCCCTACATCACGCCCTCACACCCTACATCACGCCCTCTCACCCTACATCACGCCCTCACTCCCTACATCACGCCCTCACACCCTACATCACGCCCTCTCACCCTACATCATGCCCTCTCACCCTACATCACGCCCTCACACCCTACATCACGCCCTCACCCTACATCACGCCCTCACACCCTACATCACGCCCTCTCACCCTACATCACGCCCTCTCACCCTACATCACGCCCTCACACCCTACATCACGCCCTCTCACCCTACATCACGCCCTCTCATGCTACATCACGCCCTCTCACCCTACATCACGCCCTCACAGCCTACATCACGCCCTCTCACCCTACATCACGCGCTCTCACCATACATCACGCCCTCTCACCCTACATCACGCCCTCTCACCCTACAACACGCCCTCTCACCCTACATCACGCCCCCACACCCTACATCACGCCCTCACCCTACATCACGCCCTCTCTCCCTACATCACGCCCACAGACACTACATCACGCCCTCTCACCCTACATCACGCGCTCTAAACATACTTCACGCCCTCTCACCCAACATCACGCCCTCTCACCCTACGTCACGCCCTCTCACCCTACATCACGCCCTCTCACCATACATCACGCCCTCTCACCATACATCACGCTCTCTCACCGTACATCACGCCCTCTCACCATACATCACGCCCTCTCACCATACATCACGCTCTCTCTCCGTACATCACGCCGTCTCACCCTACATCACGCACTCACACCCTACATCACGCCCTCTCACCATACATCACGCCCTCACACCATACATCACGCACTCTCACCATACATCACGCCCTCACACCATACATCAGGCCCTCTCACCCTACATCACGCGCTCTCACCATACATCACGCCCTCACACCCTACATCACGCCCTCTCACCCTACATCACGCGCTCTCACCATACATCACGCCCTCACACCCTACATCACGCCCTCTCACCCTACATCACGCGCTCTCACCCTACATCACGCCTCCACACCCTACATCACACCCTCTCACAATACATCACGCCCTCACACACTACAACCACGCCCTCACACCCTACATCACGCCCTCACACCCTACAACCACGCCCTCACACCCTACATCACGCCCTCACACCCTACATCACGCCCTCACACCCTACAACCACGCCCTCACACCCTAATTCACGCCCTCTCACCCTACATCACGCCCTCTCACCCTCCATCACGCCCTCACACCCTACATCACGCCCTCTCACCCTACACCACGCCCTCACTCCCTACATCACGCCCTCACACCCTACATCACGCCCTCTCACCCTACATCACGCCCTCACTCCCTACATCACGCCCTCACACCCTACATCACGCCCTCTCACCCTACATCATGCCCTCTCACCCTACATCACGCCCTCACACCCTACATCACGCCCTCACCCTACATCACGCCCTCACACCCTACATCACGCCCTCTCACCCTACATCACGCCCTCTCACCCTACATCACGCCCTCACACCCTACATCACGCCCTCTCACCCTACATCACGCCCTCTCATGCTACATCACGCCCTCTCACCCTACATCACGCCCTCACACCCTACATCAGGCGCTCTCACCCTACACCACGCCCTCTCACCCTACATCACGCCCTCTCACCCTACATCACGCGCTCTCACCATACATCACGCCCTCTCACCCTACATCACGCCCTCTCACCCTACAACACGCCCTCTCACCCTACATCACGCCCCCACACCCTACATCACGCCCTCACCCTACATCACGCCCTCTCTCCCTACATCACGCCCACAGACACTACATCACGCCCTCTCACCCTACATCACGCGCTCTAAACATACTTCACGCCCTCTCACCCAACATCACGCCCTCTGACCATACAACCACGCCCTCACACCCTACATCACGCCCTCTCACAATACATCACGCCCTCTCACCCTACATCATACCCTCTCACCCAACACGACGCCCTCTCACCCTACATCACACCCTCTCACGCTACATCACGCCCTCTCACCCTACATCACGTCCTCTCACCCTCCGTCACGCCCTGACACCCTACATCACGCCCTCTCACCTTACACCACGCCCTCTCACCCTACATCACGCCCTCACACTCTACATCACGCCCTCACACCCTACATCACGCCCTCTCACCCTACATCACGCCCTCTCACCCTACATCACGCCCTCACACCCTACATCACGCCCTCTCACCCTACATCACGCCCTCTCACCCTACATCACGCCCTCACCCTACATCACGCCCTCTCACCCTACATCACGCCCTCTCACCCTACATCACGCGCTCTAACCATACATCACGCCCTCTCACCCTACATCACGCCCTCTGACAATACAACCACGCCCTCTCACCCTACACCACGCCCTCTCACCCTACATCACGCCCTCACACCCTACATCACGCCCTCTCACCCTACATCACGCACTCACACCCTACATCACGCCCTCTCACACTACATCACGCCCTCTCACCCTACCTCACGCCCTCTCACCCTACATCACGCCCTCTCATGCTACATCACGCCCTCACACCCTCCGTCACGCCCTCACACCGTACATCACGCCCTCTCACCCTACACCACGCCCTCTCACCCTACATCATGCCCTCAAACCCTACATCACGCCCTCTCACCCTACATCACGCCCTCACACCCTACATCACGCCCTCTCACCCTACATCACGCCCTCTCACCCTACATCACGCCCTCACCCTACATCACGCCCTCACACCCTACATCACGCCCTCTCACCCTACATCACGCCCTCTCATGCTACATCACGCCCTCACACCCTACATCACGCCCTCACCCTACATCACGCCCTCACACCCTACTTCACACCCTCTCACAATACATCACGACCTCTCACCCTACATCACGCCCTCTCACCCTACGTCACGCCCTCTCACCCTACATCACGCCCTCTCACCATACATCACGCCCTCTCACCATACATCACGCTCTCTCACCGTACATCACGCACTCTCACCATACATCACGCCCTCTCACCATACATCACGCTCTCTCACCGTACATCACGCCGTCTCACCCTACATCACGCACTCACACCCTACATCACGCCCTCACACCTAACATCACGCCCTCTCACCATACATCACGCCCTCACACCATACATCACGCACTCTCACCATACATCACGCCCTCACACCATACATCAGGCCCTCTCACCCTACATCACGCGCTCTCACCATACATCACGCCCTCACACCCTACATCACGCCCTCTCACAATACCTCACGCCCTCTCACCCTACATCACACCCTCTCACCATACATCACGCCCTCTCACCATACATCACGCCCTCACACCTAACATCACGCCCCCACACCCTACATCACACCCTCTCACCATACATCACGCCCTCTCACCCTACATCACGCCCTCTCACCATACATCACGCACTCTCACCATACATCACGCCCTCACACCATACATCAGGCCCTCTCACCCTACATCACGCGCTCTCACCATACATCACGCCCTCACACCCTACATCACGCCCTCTCACAATACCTCACGCCCTCTCACCCTACATCACACCCTCTCACCATACATCACGCCCTCTCACCATACATCACGCCCTCACACCTAACATCACGCCCCCACACCCTACATCACACCCTCTCACCATACATCACGCCCTCTCACCCTACATCACGCCCTCTCACCCTACGTCTCGCCCTCTCACCCTACGTCACGCCCTCTCCCCCTACATCACACCCTCTCACCATACATCACGCCCTCTCACCCTACATCACGCCCTCTCACCCTACGTCTCGCCCTCTCACCGTACATCACGCCCTCACACCCTACATCACGCCCTCTCACCATACATCACGCCCTCAGACCATACATCACGCCCTCACACCATACATCACGTCCTCTCACCCTACATCACGCCCTCACACCCTACATCACGCCCTCACACCCTACATCATGCCCTCACACCATACATCACGCCCTCACCCTACATCACGCCCTCTCACCCTACATCACGCCCGCTCACTCTACATGACGCCCTCTCACCATACAACCACTCCCTCACACCATACATCACGTCCTCTCACCCTACATCACGCCCTCACACCCTACATCACGCCCTCACACCCTACATCATGCCCTCACACCATACATCACGCCCTCACCCTATATCATGCCCTCTCACCCTACATCACGCCCACTCACTCTACATGACGCCCTCACACCCTACATCACGCGCTCACACCCTACAACCACGCCCTATCACCCTACAACCACACCATCACACACTACATCACGCCCTCACACCCTACATCACGCCCTCACACCCTACATCACGCCCTCTCACCATATACCACGCCCTCTCACCCTACATCACGCCCTCACACCCTACATCACGCCCTCTCACCATACATCACGCCCTCTCACCCTACATCACGCTCTCACACCATACATCACGCCCTCACACCCTACATCACGCCCTCTCACCCTACACCACGCCCTCTCACCATACATCAGGCCCTCACACCCTACATCAGGCCCTCACACCCTACATCACGCGCTCTCACCCTACATCACGCCCTCTCACTTTACATCACGCCCTCTCACCCTACATCACACCTTCACACCCTACATCACGCCCTCTCACCCTACATCAGGCCCTCTCATCATACATCACGCCCTCTCACCCTACACCACGCCCTCACACCATACATCACGCCCTCTCACCCTACATCACGCCCTCTCACCCTACATCAGGCCCTCTCACCATACAACCACGCCCACTCACCCTACAATCACGCCCTCTCAGCCTACATCACACCCTCTCACCCTACATCATGCCCTCACACCCTACATCACGCCCTCTCACCATACATCACGCACTCACACCCTACATCACGTCCTCTCACCCCACATCACGCTCTCTCACTCTACATCATGCACTCTCACCCTACAACACGCCCTCACACCCTACAACCATGCCCTCACCCTATAACCACGCCCTCTCACCCTACATCACATCCTCTCACTCTACACCACACCCTCTTACCCTACATCACGCCCTCTCACCCTACATCACGCCCTCTCACCCTACATCACGCCCTCTCAACTTACATCATGCTCTCTCACCCTACATCACGCCCTCTCACCCTACACCATGCCCTCTCACTTCACATCACGCCCTCTCACCCTACATCACGCCCTCTCACCATACAACCACGACCTTTCACCCGACAACCACGCCCTCTCACCCTACATCACGCCCTCTCACCCTACAACACGCCCTCTCACCATACAACCACGCCCTCTCACCCTACATCATGTCCTCTCACCCTACATCACGCCCTCTCACCCTACATCAAGCCCTCTCACCCTATAACAAGGCCCTCACACCCTACATCACGCCCTCTCACCCTACAACAACGCCCTCACACCCTACATCACGCCCTCGCACCCTACATCACGCCCTCTCACCCTACATCATGCCCTCTCACCCTACATCACGCCCTCTCACCATACAACCACACCCTCTCACCATACAACCACGCCCACTCACCATACAACCACGACGTCTCACCCTACATCACGCCCTCTCACCCTACATCAGGCCCTCTCACCATACAACCACACCGTCTCACCCTACATCACGCCCTCTCACCCTACATCACGCCCTCTCACCCTACATCACACCCTCACACCCTACATCACGCCCTCACACCCTACATCACGCACGCACACCCTACATCACGCCCTCTCACCCTACATCACGCCCTCTCACCCTCCGTCACGCCCTCACACCCTACATCACGCCCTCTCACCCTACATCACGCCC
The DNA here is from genome assembly GCF_048418815.1 of Hemitrygon akajei. Taxonomy (NCBI): domain Eukaryota; kingdom Metazoa; phylum Chordata; class Chondrichthyes; order Myliobatiformes; family Dasyatidae; genus Hemitrygon; species Hemitrygon akajei. The sequence goes on along the minus strand of NC_133133.1, from coordinate 108,869,333 downwards.
TCTCACCCTACATCACGCCCTCACCCTACATCACGCCGTCACACCCTACATCACGCCCTCTCACCCTACATCACGCCCTCTCATGCTACATCACGCCCTCACACCCTACATCACGCCCTCTCACCCTACATCACGCCCTCTCATGCTACATCACGCCCTCTCACCCTACATCACGCCCTCTCATGCTACATCATGCCCTCACACCCTACATCACGCCCTCTCACCCTACATCACGCCCTCTCACCCTACATCACGCCCTCTCATGCTACATCACGCCCTCACACCCTACATCACGCCCTCTCACCCTACATCACGCCCTCTCATGCTACATCACGCCCTCTCACCCTACATCACGCCCTCTCATGCTACATCATGCCCTCACACCCTACATCACGCCCTCTCACCCTACATCACGCCCTCTCACCCTACATCACGCCCTCACCCTACAACAGGCCCTCTCACCCTACATCACGCCCTCTCACCCTACATCACGCCCTCACCCTACATCACGCCCTCTCATGCTACATCACGCCCTCTCACCCTACATCACGCCCTCTCACCCTACATCACGCCCTCACCCTACAACAGGCCCTCTCACCCTACATCACGCCCTCACACCCTACATCACGCCCTCTCACCCTACATCACGCCCTCTCATGCTACATCATGCCCTCACACCCTACATCACGCCCTCTCACCCTACATCACGCCCTCTCACCCTACATCACGCCCTCACCCTACATCACGCCCTCTCACCCTACATCATGCCCTCACACCCTACATCACGCCCTCTCACCCTACATCACGCCCTCTCACCCTACATCACGCCCTCTCACCCTACATCATGCCCTCTCACCCTACATCACGCCCTCTCACCATACAACCACGCCCACTCACCATACAACCACGACGTCTCACCCTACATCACGCCCTCTCACCCTACATCAGGCCCTCTCACCATACAACCACACCGTCTCACCCTACATCACGCCCTCTCACCCTACATCACGCCCTCTCACCCTACATCACACCCTCACACCCTACATCACGCCCTCACACCCTACATCACGCACGCACACCCTACATCACGCCCTCTCACCCTACGTCACGCCCTCTCACCCTACTTCACGCCCTCTCACCCTACATCACGCCCTCTCACCCTCCGTCACGCCCTCACACCCTACATCACGCCCTCTCACCCTACAACACGCCCTCACACCCTACATCACGCCCTCTCACCCTACATCACGCCCTCTTACCCTACATCACGCCCTCACCCTACATCACGCCGTCACACCCTACATCACGCCCTCTCACCCTACATCACGCCCTCTCATGCTACATCACGCCCTCACACCCTACATCACGCCCTCTCACCCTACATCACGCCCTCTCACCCTACATCATGCCCTCACCCTACATCACGCCGTCACACCCTACATCACGCCCTCTCACCCTACATCACGCCCTCTCATGCTACATCATGCCCTCACACCCTACATCACGCCCTCTCACCCTACATCACGCCCTCTCACCCTACATCACGCCCTCACCCTACATCACGCCGTCACACCCTACATCACGCCCTCTCACCCTACATCACGCCCTCTCATGCTACATCACGCCCTCACACCCTACATCACACCCTCTCACCCTACATCACACCCTCTCACAATACATCACGCCCTCTCACCCTACATCACACCCTCTCACAATACATCACGCCCTCTCACCCTACATCACGCCCTCACCCTACATCACGCCCTCTCACCCTGCATCACGCCCTCACACCCTACATCACGCCCTCTCCCTACATCACGCCCTCACACCCTACATCACACCCTCTCACAATACATCACGCCCTCTCACCCTACATCACGCCCTCTCACCCTACGTCACGCCCTCTCACCCAACATCACGCCCTCTGACCATACAACCACGCCCTCACACCCTACATCACGCCCTCTCACCCTACATCATACCCTCTCACCCAACACGACGCCCTCTCACCCTACATCACACCCTCTCACCCTACATCACACCCACTCACCCTACACCACGCCCTCTCACCCTACGTCACGCCCTCTCACCCTACATCACGCCCTCTCACCCTAATTCACGCCCTCTCACGCTACATCACGCCCTCTCACCCTACATCACGTCCTCTCACCCTCCGTCACGCCCTGACACCCTACATCACGCCCTCTCACCTTACACCACGCCCTCTCACCCTACATCACGCCCTCACACCCTACATCATGCCCTCTCACCCTACATCACGCCCTCACACTCTACATCACGCCCTCACACCCTACATCACGCCCTCTCACCCTACATCACGCCCTCTCACCCTACATCACGCCCTCACACCCTACATCACGCCCTCTCACCCTACATCACGCCCTCTCACCCTACATCACGCCCTCACCCTACATCACGCCCTCTCACCCTACATCACGCCCTCTCACCCTACATCACGCGCTCTAACCATACATCACGCCCTCTCACCCTACATCACGCGCTCTAACCATACATCACGCCCTCACACCCTACATCACGCCCTCTCACCCTACATCACGCCCTCTCACCCTACATCACGCCCTCTCACCCTACATCACGCCCTCTGACAATACAACCACGCCCTCTCACCCTACACCACGCCCTCTCACCCTACATCACGCCCTCACACCCTACATCACGCCCTCTCACCCTACAACCACGCCCTCACACCCTACATCACGCCCTCACACCATACATCACGCCCTCTCACCCTACATCACGCCCTCACACCCTACATCACGCACTCACACCCTACATCACGCCCTCTCACACTACATCACGCCCTCTCACCCTACCTCACGCCCTCTCACCCTACATCACGCCCTCTCATGCTACATCACGCCCTCACACCCTCCGTCACGCCCTCACACCCTACATCACGCCCTCTCACCCTACACCACGCCCTCTCACCCTACATCATGCCCTCAAACCCTACATCACGCCCTCTCACCCTACATCACGCCCTCACACCCTACATCACGCCCTCTCACCCTACATCACGCCCTCTCACCCTACATCACGCCCTCACCCTACATCACGCCCTCACACCCTACATCACGCCCTCTCACCCTACATCACGCCCTCTCATGCTACATCACGCCCTCACACCCTACATCACGCCCTCACCCTACATCACGCCCTCACACCCTACTTCACACCCTCTCACAATACATCACGACCTCTCACCCTACGTCACGCCCTCTCACCATACATCACGCCCTCTCACCATACATCACGCTCTCTCACCGTACATCACGCACTCTCACCATACATCACGCCCTCTCACCATACATCACGCTCTCTCACCGTACATCACGCCGTCTCACCCTACATCACGCACTCACACCCTACATCACGCCCTCACACCTAACATCACGCCCTCTCACCATACATCACGCCCTCACACCATACATCACGCACTCTCACCATACATCACGCCCTCACACCATACATCAGGCCCTCTCACCCTACATCACGCGCTCTCACCATACATCACGCCCTCACACCCTACATCACGCCCTCTCACCCTACATCACGCGCTCTCACCCTACATCACGCCTCCACACCCTACATCACACCCTCTCACAATACCTCACGCCCTCTCACCCTACATCACACCCTCTCACCATACATCACGCCCTCTCACAATACATCACGCCCTCACACCTAACATCACGCCCCCACACCCTACATCACACCCTCTCACCATACATCACGCCCTCTCACCCTACATCACGCCCTCTCACCCTACGTCTCGCCCTCTCACCCTACGTCACGCCCTCTCCCCCTACATCACACCCTCTCACCATACATCACGCCCTCTCACCATACATCACGCCCTCTCACCGTACATCACGCCCTCACACCCTACATCACGCCCTCTCACCATACATCACGCCCTCAGACCATACATCACGCCCTCACACCATACATCACGTCCTCTCACCCTACATCACGCCCTCACACCCTACATCACGCCCTCACACCCTACATCATGCCCTCACACCATACATCACGCCCTCACCCTACATCACGCCCTCTCACCCTACATCACGCCCACTCACTCTACATGACGCCCTCTCACCATACAACCACTCCCTCACACCATACATCACGTCCTCTCACCCTACATCACGCCCTCACACCCTACATCACGCCCTCACACCCTACATCATGCCCTCACACCATACATCACGCCCTCACCCTATATCATGCCCTCTCACCCTACATCACGCCCACTCACTCTACATGACGCCCTCACACCCTACATCACGCGCTCACACCCTACAACCACGCCCTATCACCCTACAACCACACCATCACACACTACATCACGCCCTCACACCCTACATCACGCCCTCACACCCTACATCACGCCCTCTCACCATATACCACGCCCTCTCACCCTACATCACGCCCTCACACCCTACATCACGCCCTCTCACCATACATCACGCCCTCTCACCCTACATCACGCTCTCACACCATACATCACGCCCTCACACCATACATCACGCCCTCACACCCTACATCACGCCCTCTCACCATACATCAGGCCCTCACACCCTACATCAGGCCCTCACACCCTACTTCACGCGCTCTCACCCTACATCACGCCCTCTCACTTTACATCACGCCCTCTCACCCTACATCACACCTTCACACCCTACATCACGCCCTCTCACCCTACATCAGGCCCTCTCATCATACATCACGCCCTCTCACCCTACACCACGCCCTCACACCATACATCACGCCCTCTCACCCTACATCACGCCCTCTCACCCTACATCAGGCCCTCTCACCATACAACCACGCCCACTCACCCTACAATCACGCCCTCTCAGCCTACATCACACCCTCTCACCCTACATCATGCCCTCACACCCTACATCACGCCCTCTCACCATACATCACGCACTCACACCCTACATCACGCACGCACACCCTACATCACGCCCTCTCACCCTACGTCACGCCCTCTCACCCTACTTCACGCCCTCTCACGCTACATCACGCCCTCTCACCCTACATCACGCCCTCTCACCCTCCGTCACGCCCTCACACCCTACATCACGCCCTCTCACCCTACAACACGCCCTCACACCCTACATCACGCCCTATCACCCTACATCACGCCCTCTTACCCTACATCACGCCCTCACCCTACATCACGCCGTCACACCCTACATCACGCCCTCTCACCCTACATCACGCCCTCTCATGCTACATCACGCCCTCACACCCTACATCACGCCCTCTCACCCTACATCACGCCCTCTCACCCTACATCACGCCCTCACCCTACATCACGCCGTCACACCCTACATCACGCCCTCTCACCCTACATCACGCCCTCTCATGCTACATCATGCCCTCAGACCCTACATCACGCCCTCTCACCCTACATCACGCCCTCTCACCCTACATCACGCCCTCACCCTACATCACGCCGTCACACCCTACATCACGCCCTCTCACCCTACATCACGCCCTCTCATGCTACATCACGCCCTCACACCCTACATCACACCCTCTCACCCTACATCACACCCTCTCACAAGACATCACGCCCTCTCACCCTACATCACACCCTCTCACAATACATCACGCCCTCTCACCCTACATCACGCCCTCACCCTACATCACGCCCTCTCACCCTGCATCACGCCCTCACACCCTACATCACGCCCTCTCCCTACATCACGCCCTCACACCCTACATCACACCCTCTCACAATACATCACGCCCTCTCACCCTACATCACGCCCTCTCACCCTACGTCACGCCCTCTCACCCTACATCACGCCCTCTCACCATACGTCATGCCCCTCACCATACATCACGCCCTCACACCATACATCACGCCCTCTCACCATACATCACGCACTCTCACCATACATCACGCCCTCTCACACTACATCACGCCCTCTCACCCTACATCACGCCCTCTCACCCTACGTCACGCCCTCTCACCGTACATCACGCCCTCACACCTAACATCACGCCCTCTCACCATACATCACGACCTCACACCATACATCACGCCCTCTCACCATACATCACGCACTCTCACCATACATCACGCCCTCACACCATACATGATGCCCTCTCACCATACATGATGCCCTCTCACCGTACATCACGCCCTCTCACCGTACATCACGCCCTCTCACCTTACATCATGCCCTCTCACCTAACATCACGCCCTCTCACCATACATCACGCCCTCACACCATACATCACGCCCTCTCACCATACATCACGCCCTCACACCATACATCACGCCCTCACACCCTACATCACGTCCTCTCACCCTACGTCACGCCCTCTCACCCTACGTCACGCCCTCTCACCCTACATCACACCCTCTCACCATACATCACGCCCTCTCACCATACATCACGCCCTCACACCAAACATCACGCCCTCTCACCATACATCACGCCCTCTCACCATACATCACGCCCTCACACCATACATCACGCCCTCTCACCATGCATCACGCCCTCTCACCATACATCACGCCCTCTCACCCTACATCACGCCCTCACAACATACATCACGCCCTCTCACCCTACATCACGCGCTCTAAACATACTTCACGCCCTCTCACCCAACATCACGCCCTCTGACCATACAACCACGCCCTCACACCCTACATCACGCCCTCTCACAATACATCACGCCCTCTCACCCTACATCATACCCTCTCACCCAACACGACGCCCTCTCACCCTACATCACACCCTCTCACCCTACATCACACCCACTCACCCTACACCACGCCCTCTCACCCTACGTCACGCCCTCTCACCCTAATTCACGCCCTCTCACGCTACATCACGCCCTCTCACTCTACATCACGTCCTCTCACCCTCCGTCACGCCCTGACACCCTACATCACGCCCTCTCACCTTACACCACGCCCTCTCACCCTACATCACGCCCTCACACCCTACATCATGCCCTCTCACCCTACATCACGCCCTCACACTCTACATCACGCCCTCACACCCTACATCACGCCCTCTCACCCTACATCACGCCCTCTCACCCTACATCACGCCCTCACACCCTACATCACGCCCTCTCACCCTACATCACGCCCTCTCACCCTACATCACGCCCTCACCCTACATCACGCCCTCTCACCCTACATCACGCCCTCTCACCCTACATCACGCGCTCTAACCATACATCACGCCCTCTCACCCTACATCACGCCCTCTGACAATACAACCACGCCCTCTCACCCTACACCACGCCCTCTCACCCTACATCACGCCCTCACACCCTACATCACGCCCTCTCACCCTACATCACGCACTCACACCCTACATCACGCCCTCTCACACTACATCACGCCCTCTCACCCTACCTCACGCCCTCTCACCCTACATCACGCCCTCTCATGCTACATCACGCCCTCACACCCTCCGTCACGCCCTCACACCCTACATCACGCCCTCTCACCCTACACCACGCCCTCTCACCCTACATCATGCCCTCAAACCCTACATCACGCCCTCTCACCCTACATCACGCCCTCACACCCTACATCACGCCCTCTCACCCTACATCACGCCCTCTCACCCTACATCACGCCCTCACCCTACATCACGCCCTCACACCCTACATCACGCCCTCTCACCCTACATCACGCCCTCTCATGCTACATCACGCCCTCACACCCTACATCACGCCCTCACCCTACATCACGCCCTCACACCCTACTTCACACCCTCTCACAATACATCACGACCTCTCACCCTACATCACGCCCTCTCACCCTACGTCACGCCCTCTCACCCTACATCACGCCCTCTCACCATACATCACGCCCTCTCACCATACATCACGCTCTCTCACCGTACATCACGCACTCTCACCATACATCACGCCCTCTCACCATACATCACGCTCTCTCACCGTACATCACGCCGTCTCACCCTACATCACGCACTCACACCCTACATCACGCCCTCACACCTAACATCACGCCCTCTCACCATACATCACGCCCTCACACCATACATCACGCACTCTCACCATACATCACGCCCTCACACCATACATCAGGCCCTCTCACCCTACATCACGCGCTCTCACCATACATCACGCCCTCACACCCTACATCACGCCCTCTCACCCTACATCACGCGCTCTCACCCTACATCACGCCTCCACACCCTACATCACACCCTCTCACAATATCTCACGCCCTCTCACCCTACATCACACCCTCTCACCATACATCACGCCCTCTCACCATACATCACGCCCTCACACCTAACATCACGCCCCCACACCCTACATCACACCCTCTCACCATACATCACGCCCTCTCACCCTACATCACGCCCTCTCACCCTACGTCTCGCCCTCTCACCCTACGTCACGCCCTCTCCCCCTACATCACACCCTCTCACCATACATCACGCCCTCTCACCATACATCACGCCCTCTCACCGTACATCACGCCCTCACACCCTACATCACGCCCTCTCACCATACATCACGCCCTCAGACCATACATCACGCCCTCACACCATACATCACGTCCTCTCACCCTACATCACGCCCTCACACCCTACATCACGCCCTCACACCCTACATCACGCCCTCTCACCATACATCACGCCCTCAGACCATACATCACGCCCTCACACCATACATCACGCCCTCACCCTACATCACGCCCTCTCACCCTACATCACGCCCACTCACTCTACATGACGCCCTCTCACCATACAACCACTCCCTCACACCATACATCACGTCCTCTCACCCTACATCACGCCCTCACACCCTACATCACGCCCTCACACCCTACATCATGCCCTCACACCATACATCACGCCCTCACCCTATATCATGCCCTCTCACCCTACATCACGCCCACTCACTCTACATGACGCCCTCACACCCTACATCACGCGCTCACACCCTACAACCACGCCCTATCACCCTACAACCACACCATCACACACTACATCACGCCCTCACACCCTACATCACGCCCTCACACCCTACATCACGCCCTCTCACCATATACCACGCCCTCTCACCCTACATCACGCCCTCACACCCTACATCACGCCCTCTCACCATACATCACGCCCTCTCACCCTACATCACGCTCTCACACCATACATCACGCCCTCACACCCTACATCACGCCCTCTCACCCTACACCACGCCCTCTCACCATACATCAGGCCCTCACACCCTACATCAGGCCCTCACACCCTACATCACGCGCTCTCACCCTACATCACGCCCTCTCACTTTACATCACGCCCTCTCACCCTACATCACACCTTCACACCCTACATCACGCCCTCTCACCCTACATCAGGCCCTCTCATCATACATCACGCCCTCTCACCCTACACCACGCCCTCACACCATACATCACGCCCTCTCACCCTACATCACGCCCTCTCACCCTACATCAGGCCCTCTCACCATACAACCACGCCCACTCACCCTACAATCACGCCCTCTCAGCCTACATCACACCCTCTCACCCTACATCATGCCCTCACACCCTACATCACGCCCTCTCACCATACATCACGCACTCACACCCTACATCACGTCCTCTCACCCCACATCACGCTCTCTCACTCTACATCATGCACTCTCACCCTACAACACGCCCTCACACCCTACAACCATGCCCTCACCCTATAACCACGCCCTCTCACCCTACATCACATCCTCTCACTCTAAACCACACCCTCTTACCCTACATCACGCCCTCTCACCCTACATCACGCCCTCTCAACTTACATCATGCTCTCTCACCCTACATCACGCCCTCTCACCATACATCACGCCCTCTCAACTTACATCATGCTCTCTCACCCTACACCATGCCCTCTCACTTCACATCACGCCCTCTCACCCTACATCACGCCCTCTCACCATACAACCACGACCTTTCACCCGACAACCACGCCCTGTCACCCTACATCACGCCCTCTCACCCTACAACACGCCCTCTCACCATACAACCACGCCCTCTCACCCTACATCATGTCCTCTCACCCTACATCAAGCCCTCTCACCATACATCAAGCCCTCTCACCCTACATCAAGCCCTCTCACCCTATAACAAGGCCCTCACACCCTACATCAAGCCCTCTCACCCTATAACAAGGCCCTCACACCCTACATCACGCCCTCTCACCCTACAACAACGCCCTCACACCCTACATCACGCCCTCTCACCCTACATCACGCCCTCTCACCCTACATCATGCCCTCTCACCCTACATCACGCCCTCTCACCCTACATCAGGCCCTCTCACCATACAACCACACCGTCTCACCCTACATCACGCCCTCTCACCCTACATCACACCCTCACACCCTACATCACGCCCTCACACCCTACATCACGCACGCACACCCTACATCACGCCCTCTCACCCTACGTCACGCCCTCTCACCCTACTTCACGCCCTCTGACGCTACATCACGCCCTCTCACCCTACATCACGCCCTCTCACCCTCCGTCACGCCCTCACACCCTACATCACGCCCTCTCACCCTACATCACGCCCTCTCACCCTACATCAAGCCCTCACCCTACATCACGCCGTCACACCCTACATCACGCCCTCTCACCCTACATCACGCCCTCTCATGCTACATCACGCCCTCACACCCTACATCACGCCCTCTCACCCTACATCACGCCCTCTCATGCTACATCATGCCCTCACACCCTACATCACGCCCTCTCACCCTACATCACGCCCTCTCACCCTACATCACGCCCTCACCCTACAACAGGCCCTCTCACCCTACATCACGCCCTCTCACCCTACATCACGCCCTCACCCTACATCACGCCCTCTCATGCTACATCACGCCCTCACACCCTACATCACGCCCTCTCACCCTACATCACGCCCTCTCATGCTACATCATGCCCTCACACCCTACATCACGCCCTCTCACCCTACATCACGCCCTCTCACCCTACATCACGCCCTCACCCTACATCACGCCCTCTCACCCTACATCATGCCCTCACACCCTACATCACGCCCTCTCACCCTACATCACGCCCTCTCACCCTACATCACGCCCTCTCACCCTACATCATGCCCTCTCACCCTACATCACGCCCTCTCACCATACAACCACGCCCTCTCACCATACAACCACGCCCACTCACCATACATCAGGCCCTCTCACCATACAACCACACCGTCTCACCCTACATCACGCCCTCTCACCCTACATCACGCCCTCTCACCCTACATCACGCCCTCACACCCTACATCACGCCCTCTCACCATACATCACGCCCTCTCACCCTACATCACGCCCTCACACCCTACATCACGCCCTCTCACCCTACATCACGCCCTCTCAACCTACATCACGCCCTCTCACCCTCCGTCACGCCCTCACACCCTACATCACGCCCTCTCACCCTACAACACGCCCTCACACCCTACATCACGCCCTCTCACCCTACATCACGCCCTCTTACCCTACATCACGCCCTCACCCTACATCACGCCGTCACACCCTACATCACGCCCTCTCACCCTACATCACGCCCTCTCATGCTACATCACGCCCTCACACCCTACATCACGCCCTCTCACCCTACATCACGCCCTCTCACCCTACATCACGCCCAACCCTACATCACGCCGTCACACCCTACATCACGCCCTCTCACCCTACATCACGCCCTCTCATGCTACATCATGCCCTCACACCCTACATCACGCCCTCTCACCCTACATCACGCCCTCTCACCCTACATCACGCCCTCACCCTACATCACGCCGTCACACCCTACATCACGCCCTCTCACCCTACATCACGCCCTCTCACGCTACATCACGCCCTCACACCCTACATCACACCCTCTCACCCTACATCACACCCTCTCACAATACATCACGCCCTCTCACCCTACATCACACCCTCTCACAATACATCACGCCCTCTCACCCTACATCACGCCCTCACCCTACATCACGCCCTCTCACCCTGCATCACGCCCTCACACCCTACATCACGCCCTCTCCCTACATCACGCCCTCACACCCTACATCACACCCTCTCACAATACATCACGCCCTCTCACCCTACATCACGCCCTCTCACCCTACGTCACGCCCTCTCACCCTACATCACGCCCTCTCACCATACGTCATGCCCCTCACCATACATCACGCCCTCACACCATACATCACGCCCTCTCACCATACATCACGCACTCTCACCATACATCACGCCCTCTCACACTACATCACGCCCTCTCACCCTACATCACGCCCTCTCACCCTACGTCACGCCCTCTCACCGTACATCACGCCCTCACACCTAACATCACGCCCTCTCACCATACATCACGCCCTCACACCATACATCACGCCCTCTCACCATACATCACGCACTCTCACCATACATCACGCCCTCACACCATACATGATGCCCTCTCACCATACATGATGCCCTCTCACCGTACATCACGCCCTCACACCTAACATCACGCCCTCTCACCGTACATCACGCCCTCTCACCTTACATCATGCCCTCTCACCTAACATCACGCCCTCTCACCATACATCACGCCCTCACACCATACATCACGCCCTCTCACCATACATCACGCCCTCACACCATACATCACGCCCTCACACCCTACATCACGTCCTCTCACCCTACGTCACGCCCTCTCACCCTACGTCACGCCCTCTCACCCTACATCACACCCTCTCACCATACATCACGCCCTCTCACCATACATCACGCCCTCACACCATACATCACGCCCTCTCACCATGCATCACGCCCTCTCACCATACATCACGCCCTCTCACCCTACATCACGCCCTCACAACATACATCACGCCCTCTCACCCTACATCACGCCCACACACCATACATCACGCCCTCTCACCATACATCACGCACTCTCACCATACATCACGCCCTCACACCATACATGATGCCCTCTCACCATACATCACGCTCTCTCACCGTACATCACGCCCTCACACCTAACATCACGCCCTCTCACCGTACATCACGCCCTTTCACCTTACATCATGCCCTCTCACCTAACATCACGCCCTCTCACCATACATCACGCCCTCACACCATACATCACGCCCTCTCACCATACATCACGCCCTCTCACCCTACATCACACCCTCACACCCTACATCACACCCTCACACCCTACATCACGCCCTCACACCCTACATCACGCACGCACACCCTACATCACGCCCTCTCACCCTACGTCACGCCCTCTCACCCTACTTCACGCCCTCTCACGCTACATCACGCCCTCTCACCCTACATCACGCCCTCTCACCCTCCGTCACGCCCTCACACCCTACGTCACGCCCTCTCACCCTACATCACGCCCTCTCACCCTACATCACGCCCTCACCCTACATCACGCCGTCACACCCTACATCACGCCCTCTCACCCTACATCACGCCCTCTCATGCTACATCACGCCGTCTCACCCTACATCACGCCGTCTCACCCTACATCACGCCCTCACCCTACATCACGCCCTCTCACCCTCCGTCACGCCCTCACACCCTACGTCACGCCCTCTCACCCTACATCACGCCCTCTCACCCTACATCACGCCCTCACCCTACATCACGCCGTCACACCCTACATCACGCCCTCTCACCCTACATCACGCCCTCTCATGCTACATCATGCCCTCACACCCTACAACAGGCCCTCTCACCCTACACCACGCCCTCACCCTACAACAGGCCCTCTCACCCTACATCACGCCCTCTCACCCTACATCACGCCGTCTCACCCTACATCACGCCGTCTCACCCTACATCACGCCCTCACCCTACATCACGCCCTCTCATGCTACATCACGCCCTCACACCCTACATCACGCCCTCACCCTACACCACGCCCTCACCCTACAACAGGCCCTCTCACCCTACATCACGCCCTCTCATGCTACATCATGCCCTCACACCCTACATCACGCCCTCACCCTACACCACGCCCTCACCCTACAACAGGCCCTCTCACCCTACATCACGCCCTCACCCTACATCACGCCCTCTCATGCTACATCACGCCCTCACACCCTACATCACGCCCTCTCACCCTACATCACGCCCTCTCATGCTACATCATGCCCTCACACCCTACATCACGCCCTCTCACCCTACATCACGCCCTCTCACCCTACATCACGCCCTCTCACCCTACATCACGCCCTCACCCTACATCACGCCCTCTCACCCTACATCATGCCCTCACACCCTACATCACGCCCTCTCACCCTACATCACGCCCTCTCACCCTACATCACGCCCTCTCACCCTACATCATGCCCTCTCACCCTACATCACGCCCTCTCACCATACAACCACGCCCTCTCACCATACAACCACGCCCACTCACCATACAACCACGACGTCTCACCCTACATCACGCCCTCTCACCCTACATCACGCCCTCTCACCCTACATCACACCCTCACACCCTACATCACGCCCTCACACCCTACATCACGCACGCACACCCTACATCACGCCCTCTCACCCTACGTCACGCCCTCTCACCCTACTTCACGCCCTCTCACGCTACATCACGCCCTCTCACCCTACATCACGCCCTCTCACCCTCCGTCACGCCCTCACACCCTACATCACGCCCTCTCACCCTACAACACGCCCTCACACCCTACATCACGCCCTCTCACCCTACATCACGCCCTCTTACCCTACATCACGCCCTCACCCTACATCACGCCGTCACACCCTACATCACGCCCTCTCACCCTACATCACGCCCTCTCATGCTACATCACGCCCTCACACCCTACAACACGCCCTCTCACCCTACATCACGCCCTCTCACCCTACATCACGCCCTCACCCTACATCACGCCCTCTCACCCTCCGTCACGCCCTCACACCCTACATCACGCCCCTCTCACCCTCCGTCACGCCCTCACACCCTACATCACGCCCTCTCACCCTACAACACGCCCTCACACCCTACATCACGCCCTCTCACCCTACATCACGCCCTCTTACCCTACATCACGCCCTCACCCTACATCACGCCGTCACACCCTACATCACGCCCTCTCACCCTACATCACGCCCTCTCATGCTACATCACGCCCTCACACCCTACAACACGCCCTCTCACCCTACATCACGCCCTCACACCCTACAACACGCCCTCTCACCCTACATCACGCCCTCACACCCTACATCATGCCCTCACACCCTACATCACGCCCTCTCACCCTACATCACGCCCTCTCACCCTACATCACGCCCTCTCACCCTACATCACGCCCTCTCATGCTACATCATGCCCTCACACCCTACATCACGCCCTCTCACCCTACATCACGCCCTCTCACCCTACATCACGCCCTCACCCTACATCACGCCGTCACACCCTACATCACGCCCTCTCACCCTACATCACGCCCTCTCATGCTACATCACGCCCTCACACCCTACATCACACCCTCTCACCCTACATCACACCCTCTCACAATACATCACGCCCTCTCACCCTACATCACACCCTCTCACAATACATCACGCCCTCTCACCCTACATCACGCCCTCACCCTACATCACGCCCTCTCACCCTGCATCACGCCCTCACACCCTACATCACGCCCTCTCCCTACATCACGCCCTCACACCCTACATCACACCCTCTCACAATACATCACGCCCTCTCACCCTACATCACGCCCTCTCACCCTACGTCACGCCCTCTCACCCTACATCACGCCCTCTCACCATACGTCATGCCCCTCACCATACATCACGCCCTCACACCATACATCACGCACTCTCACCATACATCACGCACTCTCACCATACATCACGCCCTCTCACACTACATCACGCCCTCTCACCCTACATCACGCCCTCTCACCCTACGTCACGCCCTCTCACCGTACATCACGCCCTCACACCTAACATCACGCCCTCTCACCATACATCACGCCCTCACAACATACATCACGCCCTCTCACCATACATCACGCCCTCTCACCATACATCACGCCCTCACAACATACATCACGCCCTCACACCTAACATCACGCCCTCTCACCATACATCACGCCCTCACAACATACATCACGCCCTCTCACCATACATCACGCACTCTCACCATACATCACGCCCTCACACCATACATGATGCCCTCTCACCATACATGATGCCCTCTCACCGTACATCACGCCCTCACACCTAACATCATGCCCTCTCACCGTACATCACGCCCTCTCACCTTACATCATGCCCTCTCACCTAACATCACGCCCTCTCACCATACATCACGCCCTCACACCATACATCACGCCCTCTCACCATACATCACGCCCTCACACCATACATCACGCCCTCACACCCTACATCACGTCCTCTCACCCTACGTCACGCCCTCTCACCCTACGTCACGCCCTCTCACCCTACATCACACCCTCTCACCATACATCACGCCCTCTCACCATACATCACGCCCTCACACCAAACATCACGCCCTCTCACCATACATCACGCCCTCACACCATACATCACGCCCTCTCACCATGCATCACGACCTCTCACCATACATCACGCCCTCTCACCATACATCACGCCCTCACACCATACATCACGCCCTCTCACCATGCATCACGCCCTCTCACCATACATCACACCCTCTCAGCCTACATCACGCCCTCACAACATACATCACGCCCTCTCACCCTACATCACGCCCACACACCCTACATCATGCCCACACACCATACATCACGCCCTCTCACCATACATCACGCACTCTCACCATACATCACGCCCTCACACCATACATGATGCCCTCTCACCATACATCACGCTCTCTCACCGTACATCACGCCCTCACACCTAACATCACGCCCTCTCACCGTACATCACGCCCTCTCACCTTACATCATGCCCTCTCACCTAACATCACGCCCTCTCACCATACATCACGCCCTCACACCATACATCACGCCCTCTCACCATACATCACGCCCTCTCACCATACATCACGCCCTCACACCATACATCACGCCCTCTCACCCTACATCACGTCCTCTCACCCTACGTCACGCCCTCTCACCCTACGTCACGCCCTCTCACCCTACATCACACCCTCTCACCATACATCACGCCCTCTCACCATACATCACGCCCTCACACCAAACATCACGCCCTCTCACCATACATCACGCCCTCACACCATACATCACGCCCTCTCACCATGCATCACGCCCTCTCACCATACATCACGCCCTCTCACCCTACATCACGCCCTCACAACATACATCACGCCCTCTCACCCTACATCACGCCCACACACCCTACATCATGCCCACACACCCTACATCACGCCCTCTCACCCTACATCACGCCCTCTCACCCTACATCACGCCCTCACCCTACATCACGCCCTCACACCCTACATCACGCCCTCTCACCCTACATCACGCCCTCTCATGCTACATCACGCCCTCTCACCCTACATCACGCCCACACCCTACATCACGCCCTCACACCCTACATCACACCCTCTCACAATACATCACGCCCTCTCACCCTACATCACGCCCTCTCACCCTACGTGACGCCCTCTCAGCCTACGTCACGCCCTCTCACCCTACGTCACGCCCTCTCACCCTACATCACGCCCTCTCACTATACAACCACGCCCTCACCCTACAACCACGCCCTCGCACCATACAATCACGCCCGTTCAACCTACATCCACGCCCTCTCACCCTACATCACGCCGTCACACCCTACATCACGCCCTCTCACCCGACATCAGGCCCTCTCACCATACAACCACACCCTCACTGTATAAACACACCCTCACACCCTAAATTACACCCTCTCACCCTACACCATGCCCACTCACCATACAATCACGCCCTCTCAGCCTACATCACGCCCTCTCACCATACATCACGCACTCACTCCCTACATCACGTCCTCTCACCCCACATCACGCTCTCTCACTCTACATCAGGCACTCTCACCCTACAACCACGCCCTCACCCTATAACCACGCCCTCTCACCCTACATCACATCCTCTCACCCTACACCACACCCTCTTAACCTACATCACGCCCTCTCACCCTACATCACGCCCTCTCACCTTACATCATGCTCTCTCACCCTACATCACGCCCTCTCACCCTACAACACGCCCTCTCACTTCACATCACGCCCTCTCACCCTACATCACGCCCTCTCACCATACAACCACGACCTTTCACCCTACAACCACGCCCTCACATCCTACATCACGCTCTCTCACCATTCAACCATGCCCTCTCACCATACAACCACGCCCTCATTCTACATCACGCCCTCTCACCCTACATCATGCCCTCACACCATACATCACGCCCTTTCACCCTACATCACGCTCTCTCACCCTACAACCACGCCCTCACACCCTACATCACGCCCTCTCACCCTACATCACGCCCTCACACCATACATCACGCCCTTTCACCCTACATCACGCTCTCTCACCCTACATCACGCCTTCACACCCTACATCACGTTCTCTCACCCTACATCACGCCCTCTCACCATACAACCACGCCCTCACACCCTACATCATGCCCTCTCACCCTACATCACGCCCTCACACCCTACATCACGCCCTCTCACTCTACTTTACGCCCTCTCACCTTACATCACGCCCTCTCACCCTACATCACGCCCTCCCACCATACATCACTCCCTCTCACCCTACATCACGCCCTCTCAGCCTACATCACGCCCTCTCACCCTACATCACGTCCTCTCACCCTACATCACACCCTCTCACCCTACATCACGCCCTCTCACCCTACATCACGCCCTCACACCCAACATCACGCCCTCTCACCCTACATCACGCCCTCTCACCCTACATCACATCCTCTCACCCTACATCACACCCTCTCACCCTACATCACACCCTCTCACCCTACATCACGTCCTCTAACCCTACATCACACCCTCTCACCCTACATCACGCCCTCTCACCATACAACCATGCCCTCACTCTACATCACACCCTCTCACCCTACAACTACGCCCTCACCCTATAACCACGCCCTCTCACCCTACATCACACCCTCTCACCCTACACCATGCACTCTTACCCTACATCACGCCCTCTCACCCTACACCACGCCTCTCACCTTCCATCACGCCCTCTCTCCCTACATCACGCCCTCTCACCCTACTTCACGCCCTCTCACCCTACATCACACCGTCTCACCCTACACCAAGCCCTCTCACCCTACATCACGCCCTCTCACCCTACACCAAGCACTCTCACCCTACATTACGCCCTCTCACCCTACATCACACACTCTCACCCTACATCACGCCCTCTCACCCTACACCACGCCCTCTCACACTACATCACACACTCTCACCCTACATCACGCCCTCTCACCCTACACCATGCCCTCTCCCCTTACATCATGCCCTCACACCCTACATTACGCCCTCTCACCCTACATCACACACTCTCACCCTACATCACGCCCTCTCACCCTACACCATGCCCTCTCCCCTTACATCATGCCCTCTCACCCTACACCATGCCCTCTCACCCTACATCACACCCTTTCACCCTACATCACGCCCTCACACCCTACATCACGCCCTCTCACCCTACATCAAGCCCTCACACCATACATCACGCCCTTTAACCCTACATCACGCTCTCTCACCCTACATCACGCCTTCACACCCTACATCCCGCTCTCTCACCCTACATCACGCCCTCTCACCATACAACCACGCCCTCTCACCCTACATCATGCCCTCTCACCCTACATCACGCCCTCACACCCTACATCACGCCCTCTCATTCTACTTTACGCGCTCTCACCTTACATCACGCCCTCTCACCCTACATCACGCCCTCCCACCATACATCATGCCCTCTCACCCTACATCACGCCCTCTCAGCCTACATCACGCCCTCTCACCCTACATCACGTCCTCTCACCCTACACAACACCCTCTCACCCTACATCATGCCCTCTCACCCTACATCACACCCTCTCACCCTACATCACGCCCTCTCACCGTACATCACGCCCTCTCACCCTACATCACGTCCTCTAACCCTACATCACACCCTCTCACCCTACATCACGTCCTCTCACCCTACATCACACCCTCTCACCCTACATAACTCCCTCTCACCTTACATCACGCCCTCTCACCCTACATCACGCCCTCTCACCATACAACCATGCCCTCACCCTACATCACGCCCTCTCACCCTACAACTACGCCCTCACCCTATAACCACGCCCTCTCACCCTACATCACACCCTCTCACCCTACACCATGCACTCTTACCCTACATCACGCCCTCTCACCTTACATCATGCCCTCTCACCCTACATCACGCCCTCTCACCCTACATCACGCCCTCTCACCCTACGTCACGCCCTCTCACCCTACATCACGCCCTCTCACCATACGTCATGCCCCTCACCATACATCACGCCCTCACACCATACATCACGCCCTCTCACCATACATCACGCACTCTCACCATACATCACGCCCTCTCACACTACATCACGCCCTCTCACCCTACATCACGCCCTCTCACCCTACGTCACGCCCTCTCACCGTACATCACGCCCTCACACCTAACATCACGCCCTCTCACCATACATCACGCCCTCACACCATACATCACGCCCTCTCACCATACATCACGCACTCTCACCATACATCACGCCCTCACACCATACATGATGCCCTCTCACCATACATGATGCCCTCTCACCGTACATCACGCCCTCACACCTAACATCACGCCCTCTCACCGTACATCACGCCCTCTCACCTTACATCATGCCCTCTCACCTAACATCACGCCCTCTCACCATACATCACGCCCTCACACCATACATCACGCCCTCTCACCATACATCACGCCCTCACACCATACATCACGCCCTCACACCCTACATCACGTCCTCTCACCCTACGTCACGCCCTCTCACCCTACGTCACGCCCTCTCACCCTACATCACACCCTCTCACCATACATCACGCCCTCTCACCATACATCACGCCCTCACACCAAACATCACGCCCTCTCACCATACATCACGCCCTCACACCATACATCACGCCCTCTCACCATGCATCACGCCCTCTCACCATACATCACGCCCTCTCACCCTACATCACGCCCTCACAACATACATCACGCCCTCTCACCCTACATCACGCCCACACACCCTACATCATGCCCACACACCATACATCACGCCCTCTCACCATACATCACGCACTCTCACCATACATCACGCCCTCACACCATACATGATGCCCTCTCACCATACATCACGCTCTCTCACCGTACATCACGCCCTCACACCTAACATCACGCCCTCTCACCGTACATCACGCCCTCTCACCTTACATCATGCCCTCTCACCTAACATCACGCCCTCTCACCATACATCACGCCCTCACACCATACATCACGCCCTCTCACCATACATCACGCCCTCTCACCATACATCACGCCCTCACACCATACATCACGCCCTCTCACCCTACATCACGTCCTCTCACCCTACGTCACGCCCTCTCACCCTACGTCACGCCCTCTCACCCTACATCACACCCTCTCACCATACATCACGCCCTCTCACCATACATCACGCCCTCACACCAAACATCACGCCCTCTCACCATACATCACGCCCTCACACCATACATCACGCCCTCTCACCATGCATCACGCCCTCTCACCATACATCACGCCCTCTCACCCTACATCACGCCCTCACAACATACATCACGCCCTCTCACCCTACATCACGCCCACACACCCTACATCATGCCCACACACCCTACATCACGCCCTCTCACCCTACATCACGCCCTCTCACCCTACATCACGCCCTCACCCTACATCACGCCCTCACACCCTACATCACGCCCTCTCACCCTACATCACGCCCTCTCACCCTACATCACGCCCTCACCCTACATCACGCCCTCTCACCCTACATCACGCCCTCACCATACATCACGCCCTCTCACCCTACATCACGCCCTCTCATGCTACATCACGCCCTCTCACCCTACATCACGCCCACACCCTACATCACGCCCTCACACCCTACATCACACCCTCTCACAATACATCACGCCCTCTCACCCTACATCACGCCCTCTCACCCTACGTGACGCCCTCTCAGCCTACGTCACGCCCTCTCACCCTACGTCACGCCCTCTCACCCTACATCACGCCCTCTCACTATACAACCACGCCCTCACCCTACAACCACGCCCTCGCACCATACAATCACGCCCGTTCAACCTACATCCACGCCCTCTCACCCTACATCACGCCGTCACACCCTACATCACGCCCTCTCACCCGACATCAGGCCCTCTCACCATACAACCACACCCTCACTGTATAAACACACCCTCACACCCTAAATTACACCCTCTCACCCTACACCATGCCCACTCACCATACAATCACGCCCTCTCAGCCTACATCACGCCCTCTCACCATACATCACGCACTCACTCCCTACATCACGTCCTCTCACCCCACATCACGCTCTCTCACTCTACATCAGGCACTCTCACCCTACAACACACCCTCTCACCCTACAACCACGCCCTCACCCTATAACCACGCCCTCTCACCCTACATCACATCCTCTCACCCTACACCACACCCTCTTACCCTACATCACGCCCTCTCACCCTACATCACGCCCTCTCACCTTACATCATGCTCTCTCACCCTACATCACGCCCTCTCACCCTACAACACGCCCTCTCACTTCACATCACGCCCTCTCACCCTACAACCACGACCTTTCACCCTACAACCACGCCCTCACATCCTACATCACGCTCTCTCACCATTCAACCATGCCCTCTCACCATACAACCACGCCCTCATTCTACATCACGCCCTCTCACCCTACATCACGCCCTCTCAACCTACAACCACGCCCTCACACCCTACATCACGCCCTCTCACCCTACATCATGCCCTCACACCATACATCACGCCCTTTCACCCTACATCACGCTCTCTCACCCTACAACCACGCCCTCACACCCTACATCACGCCCTCTCACCCTACATCACGCCCTCACACCATACATCACGCCCTTTCACCCTACATCACGCTCTCTCACCCTACATCACGCCTTCACACCCTACATCACGTTCTCTCACCCTACATCACGCCCTCTCACCATACAACCACGCCCTCACACCCTACATCATGCCCTCTCACCCTACATCACGCCCTCACACCCTACATCACGCCCTCTCACTCTACTTTACGCCCTCTCACCTTACATCACGCCCTCTCACCCTACATCACGCCCTCCCACCATACATCACTCCCTCTCACCCTACATCACGCCCTCTCAGCCTACATCACGCCCTCTCACCCTACATCACGTCCTCTCACCCTACATCACACCCTCTCACCCTACATCACGCCCTCTCACCCTACATCACGCCCTCACACCCAACATCACGCCCTCTCACCCTACATCACGCCCTCTCACCTTACATCATGCCCTCTCACCTAACATCACGCCCTCTCACCCTACATCACGCCCTCACACCATACATCACGCCCTCTCACCATACATCACGCCCTCTCACCATACATCACGCCCTCACACCATACATCACGCCCTCACACCCTACATCACGCCCTCTCACCCTACGTCACGCCCTCTCACCCTACGTCACGCCCTCTCACCCTACATCACACCCTCTCACCATACATCACGCCCTCTCACCATACATCACGCCCTCACACCAAACATCACGCCCTCTCACCATACATCACGCCCTCACACCATACATCACGCCCTCTCACCATGCATCACGCCCTCACACCTTACATCACGCCCTCTCACCCTACATCACGCCCTCCCACCATACATCACTCCCTCTCACCCTACATCACGCCCTCTCAGCCTACATCACGCCCTCTCACCCTACATCACGTCCTCTCACCCTACATCACACCCTCTCACCCTACATCACGCCCTCTCACCCTACATCACGCCCTCACACCCAACATCACGCCCTCTCACCGTACATCACGCCCTCTCACCTTACATCATGCCCTCTCACCTAACATCACGCCCTCTCACCATACATCACGCCCTCACACCATACATCACGCCCTCTCACCATACATCACGCCCTCTCACCATACATCACACCCTCACACCATACATCACGCCCTCTCACCCTACATCACGTCCTCTCACCCTACGTCACGCCCTCTCACCCTACGTCACGCCCTCTCACCCTACATCACACCCTCTCACCATACATCACGCCCTCTCACCCTACATCACGCCCTCTCACCCAACACCAAGCCCTCTCACCATACATCACGCCCTCACACCATACATCACGCCCTCTCACCCTACATCACACCCTCTCACCCTACATCACGCCCTCACACCAAACATCACGCCCTCTCACCATACATCACGCCCTCACACCATACATCACGCCCTCTCACCATGCATCACGCCCTCTCACCATACATCACGCCCTCTCACCCTACATCACGCCCTCACAACATACATCACGCCCTCTCACCCTACATCACGCCCACACACCCTACATCATGCCCACACACCCTACATCACGCCCTCTCACCCTACATCACGCCCTCTCACCCTACATCACGCCCTCACCCTACATCACGCCCTCACACCCTACATCACGCCCTCTCACCCTACATCACGCCCTCTCATGCTACATCACGCCCTCTCATGCTACATCACGCCCTCTCATGCTACATCACGCCCTCTCACCCTACATCACGCCCTCTCACCTTACATCATGCTCTCTCACCCTACATCACGCCCTCTCACCCTACAACACGCCCTCTCACTTCACATCACGCCCTCTCACCCTACATCACGCCCTCTCACCATACAACCACGACCTTTCACCCTACAACCACGCCCTCACATCCTACATCACGCTCTCTCACCATTCAACCATGCCCTCTCACCATACAACCACGCCCTCATTCTACATCACGCCCTCTCACCCTACATCACGCCCTCTCAACCTACAACCACGCCCTCACACCCTACATCACGCCCTCTCACCCTACATCATGCCCTCACACCATACATCACGCCCTTTCACCCTACATCACGCTCTCTCACCCTACAACCACGCCCTCACACCCTACATCACGCCCTCTCACCCTACATCACGCCCTCACACCATACATCACGCCCTTTCACCCTACATCACGCTCTCTCACCCTACATCACGCCTTCACACCCTACATCACGTTCTCTCACCCTACATCACGCCCTCTCACCATACAACCACGCCCTCACACCCTACATCATGCCCTCTCACCCTACATCACGCCCTCACACCCTACATCACGCCCTCTCACTCTACTTTACGCCCTCTCACCTTACATCACGCCCTCTCACCCTACATCACTCCCTCTCACCCTACATCACGCCCTCTCAGCCTACATCACGCCCTCTCACCCTACATCACGTCCTCTCACCCAACATCACGCCCTCTCACCCTACATCACGCCCTCTCACCCTACATCACATCCTCTCACCCTACATCACACCCTCTCACCCTACATCACGTCCTCTCACCCTACATCACACCCTCTCACCCTACATCACACCCTCTCACCTTACATCACGCCCTCTCACCCTACATCACGCCCTCTCACCATACAACCATGCCCTCACTCTACATCACACCCTCTCACCCTACAACTACGCCCTCACCCTATAACCACGCCCTCTCACCCTACATCACACCCTCTCACCCTACACCATGCACTCTTACCCTACATCACGCCCTCTCACCCTACACCACGCCTCTCACCTTCCATCACGCCCTCTCTCCCTACATCACGCCCTCTCACCCTACTTCACGCCCTCTCACCCTACATCACACCGTCTCACCCTACACCAAGCCCTCTCACCCTACATCACGCCCTCTCACCCTACACCAAGCCCTCTCACCCTACATTACGCCCTCTCACCCTACATCACACACTCTCACCCTACATCACGCCCTCTCACCCTACACCACGCCCTCTCACCCTACATCACACACTCTCACCCTACATCACGCCCTCTCACCCTACACCATGCCCTCTCCCCTTACATCATGCCCTCACACCCTACATTACGCCCTCTCACCCTACATCACACACTCTCACCCTACATCACGCCCTCTCACCCTACACCATGCCCTCTCCCCTTACATCATGCCCTCTCACCCTACACCATGCCCTCTCACCCTACATCACACCCTTTCACCCTACATCACGCCCTCACACCCTACATCACGCCCTCTCACCCTACATCAAGCCCTCACACCATACATCACGCCCTTTAACCCTACATCACGCTCTCTCACCCTACATCACGCCTTCACACCCTACATCCCGCTCTCTCACCCTACATCACGCCCTCTCACCATACAACCACGCCCTCTCACCCTACATCATGCCCTCTCACCCTACATCACGCCCTCACACCCTACATCACGCCCTCTCATTCTACTTTACGCGCTCTCACCTTACATCACGCCCTCTCACCCTACATCACGCCCTCCCACCATACATCATGCCCTCTCACCCTACATCACGCCCTCTCAGCCTACATCACGCCCTCTCACCCTACATCACGTCCTCTCACCCTACACAACACCCTCTCACCCTACATCATGCCCTCTCACCCTACATCACACCCTCTCACCCTACATCACGCCCTCTCACCGTACATCACGCCCTCTCACCCTACATCACGTCCTCTAACCCTACATCACACCCTCTCACCCTACATCACGTCCTCTCACCCTACATCACACCCTCTCACCCTACATAACTCCCTCTCACCTTACATCACGCCCTCTCACCCTACATCACGCCCTCTCACCATACAACCATGCCCTCACCCTACATCACGCCCTCTCACCCTACAACTACGCCCTCACCCTATAACCACGCCCTCTCACCCTACATCACACCCTCTCACCCTACACCATGCACTCTTACCCTACATCACGCCCTCTCACCTTACATCATGCCCTCTCACCCTACATCACGCCCTCTCACCCTACATCACGCCCTCTCACCCTACATCACGCCCTCTCACCCTACATCACACCCTCTCACACTACATCACGCCCTCTCACCCTACATCACGCCCTCTCACCCTACATCACGCCCTCTCACCCTACATCACGCCCTCTCACCCTACATCACACCCTCTCACCCTACACCACGCCCTCTCACCCTACATCACGCCCTCTCACCCTACATCACACCCTCTCACCCTACATCACGCCCTCTCACCCTACATCACACCCTCTCACCCTACACCACGCCCTCTCACCCTACACCACGCCCTCTCACCTTACATCAGGCCCTCTCACCCTACATCAGACCCTCTCACCCTACACCACGCCCTCTCACCCTACATCACGCCCTCTCAGCCTACATTATACCCTCTCACCCTACATCACACCCTCTCACCCTACACCACGCCCTCTCACCCTATATCACGCCCTCTCACCCTACATCACGCCCTCTCAGCCTACATCAGGCCCTCTCACCCTACATCACGTCCTCTCACCCTACATTACACCCTCTCACCCTACACCATGCCCTCTCACCCTACATCACTTCCTCTCACCCTACATCAGGCCCTCTCTCCCTACATCACACCCTCTCACCCTACATCACGCCCTCTCACCCTACATCACACCCTCTCACCCTACACCACGCCCTCTCACCCTACATCACGCCCTCTCACCCTACATCACGCCCTCTCACCCTACGTCACGCCCTCTCACCCTACGTCACGCCCTCTCACCCTACACCACGCCCTCTCACCCTACACCACGCCCTCTCACCTTACATCACGCCCTCTCACCCTACACCACGCCCTCTCACCTTACATCACGCCCTCTCACCCTACACCACGCCCTCTCACCCTACATCACGCCCTCTCACCTTACATCACGCCCTCTCACCCTACATCACGCCCTCTCACCCTACATCACACCCTCTCACCCTACACCACGCCCTCTCACCCTACATCACGCCCTCTCACCCTACATCACGCCCTCTCACCCTACATCACACCCTCTCACCATACATCACGCCCTCTCACCATACATCACACCCTCTCACCCTACATCACGCCCTCTCAGCCTACATTACACCCTCTCACCCTACATCACACCCTCTCACCCTACATCACGCCCTCTCAGCCTACATTACACCCTCTCACCCTATAACCACGCCCTCTCACCCTACATCACGCCCTCTCACCCTACATCACGCCCTCTCACCCTACATCACGCCCTCTCACTTTACATCACACCCTCTCACCTTACATCATGCCCTCTCACCCTTCACAACGCCCTCTCACCCTACACCACGCCCTTTCACCCTACATCACGCCCTCTCACCCTACATCACGCCCTCTCACCCTACATCACGCCCTCTCACCTTACATCATGCCCTCTCACCCTACATCACGTCCTCTCACCCTACATCACGCCCTCTCACCTTACATCATGCCCTCTCACCCTACATCACGTCCTCTCACCCTACATCATGCCCTCTCACCCTACATCACGCCCTCTCACCATACATTACACCCTCTCACCCTACATTACACCCTCTCACCCTACACCACGCCCTCTCACCCTACATTACGCCCTCTCACCCTACATCACGCCCTCTCACCCTACATTACACCCTCTCACCCTACACCAAGCCCTCTCACCCTACATCACACCCTCTCACCATACATGACGCCCTCTCACCCTACATCACACCCTCTCACCTTACATCATGCCCTCTCACCCTACATCATGCCCTCTCACCCTACAT
Source organism: Hemitrygon akajei (assembly GCF_048418815.1). Classification (NCBI taxonomy): domain Eukaryota; kingdom Metazoa; phylum Chordata; class Chondrichthyes; order Myliobatiformes; family Dasyatidae; genus Hemitrygon; species Hemitrygon akajei. Next base: position 108,840,272 of record NC_133133.1, on the reverse strand, counting down.
CACACCCTCTCACCCTACATCACGCCCTCTCACTTTACATCACGCCCTCTCACCCTACATCACGCCCTCTCACCCTACACCAGGCTCTCTCACCCTACACCATGCCCTCTCACCCTACATCATGCCCTCTCACCCTACACCAGGCTCTCTCACCCTACACCACGCCCTTTCACCCTACATCACGCCCTCTCACCGTACATCACGCCCTCTCACCCTACATCATGCCCTCTCACTTTACATCACGCCCTCTCACCCTACACCAAGCCCTCTCACCCTACACCATGCCCTCTCACTTTACATCACGCCCTCTCACCCTACACCAAGCCCTCTCACCCTACATCACGCCCTCTCACCCTACATCACGCCCTCTCACCCTACACCAGGCTCTCTCACCCTACACCATGCCCTCTCACCCTACATCATGCCCTCTCACCCTACACCAGGCTCTCTCACCCTACACCACGCCCTTTCACCCTACATCACGCCCTCTCACCGTACATCACGCCCTCTCACCCTACATCATGCCCTCTCACTTTACATCACGCCCTCTCACCCTACACCAAGCCCTCTCACCCTACACCATGCCCTCTCACCCTACATCACGCCCTCTCACCCTACATCACACCCTCTCACCTTACATCACGCCCTCTCACCCTACACCACGCCCTCTCACCCTACATCACACCCTCTCACCCTACATCACACCCTCTCACCATACATCACGCCCTCTCACTTTACATCACACCCTCTCACCTTACATCATGCCCTCTCACCCTACATCACGCACTCTCACCCTACAACCGCACCCTCACCCTATAACCACGCCCTCTCACCCTACATCACGCCCTCTCACCCTACATCACTCCCTATCACCATACGACCACGCTTTCTCACCATACAACCACGCCCTCTCACCCTACACCACGCCCTCTCACCATACAACCACGCCCTCTCACCCTACATTACGCCCTCTCACCCTGCAACCATGCCCTCTCACCCTACAACCATGCTCTCTCACCCTAATCCTGTGGCCTCCAGGCTTTGATTCTCTGTCTCTGGGGAGTACATGCACCCTTTCTCTGCACCTCTAAAATGCCACTGATTAACCTTGTTGTTCTCCTGCAGCTTGAATAACTTCTTCCTGTAACTCAGGCTCTTGGACCTTAGCAACATTCTTATAAATCTTCTTTACTTCAGCATTAAGGTAAATGGGTATTTGATGGTCCACATGAACCTAATAGTCAAAGAACCTTATTTCTGTGCTGTCTGTTTCTATGATTCTTCAAATCTCAGTAACTTCACTTGCTAGAAGAGTAGTGTATAAGGCATTAGGGGATCAGTGAAGCTGGTATTTTAGTTCTTGGATAGCAACTGGCAAGGACATTCGAGATCCTATCATCAGTGGAACTGATGTTCAAGTCCCGGTTTTCAGAGTCCCAACACTGGTGAGTCCAGTGTCGAGGCCTGGTTTTCAGAGTCCCAACACTGGTGTGTCCAGTGTTCAATGCCTGGTTTTCAGAGTCCCAACACTGGTGTGTCCAGTGTTCAAGGCCTGGTTTTCAGAGTCCCAACACTGGTGAGTCCAGTGTTCAAGCCCCGGTTTTCAGAGTCCCAACTCTGGTGAGTCCAGTGTTCAAGGCCTGGTTTTCAGAGTCCCAACACTGGTGAGTCCAGTGTCGAGGCCTGGTTTTTCAGAGTCCTGAAACTGGTGTGTCCAGTGTTCAAGGCCTGGTTTTCAGAGTCCCAACACTGGTGTGTCCAGTGTTCAAGGCCTGGTTTTTCAGAGTCCTTAAACTGGTGAGTCCAGTGTTCAAGGCCTGGTTTTTCAGAGTCCCAACTCTGGTGAGTCCAGTGTTCAAGGCCTGGTTTTCAGAGTCCCATCTCTGGTGAGTCCAGTGTCGAGGCCTGGTTTTTCAGAGTCCCAACTCTGGTGAGTCCAGTGTTCAAGGCCTGGTTTTCAGAGTCCCAACTCTGGTGAGTCCAGTGTTCGAGGCCTGGTTTTCAGAGTCCCAACACTGGTGAGTCCAGTGTCGAGGCCTGGTTTTTCAGAGTCCCAACTCTGGTGAGTCCAGTGTTCAAGGCCTGGTTTTCAGAGTCCCAACTCTGGTGAGTCCAGTGTTCGAGGCCTGGTTTTTCAGAGTCCCAACACTGGTGAGTCCAGTGTTCGAGGCCTGGTTTTTCTGAGTCCCACATTGGTGCATCCAGTATTTGAGGTTTGGTTTTCGGAGTCCCAGTCTGGTGCATCCAGTATTTGAGGCTTGGTTCAGAGTCCCAACATTGTAGAGTCCAGTGTTCACTATTAATCCAGAGGCCTGGAGTTTGGGCCTTCAGTCATGGTCCTCATTCATTATTCCTGGGTTGATACTAAAGATTAAAGCCTGATGGTCCATTGGAAGTCCAGAGTTGTGACTCAATAGCCAGCGCCTGAGTCTGGGAATCTCAGCGTCCACTGGGGCAGTCGGGGCCCCATGTCTGCAAATCCACGTATCTACTGGAGGCAGTAGGCTAAAGCCGGTATACAGGGATGTGTACCTGGTGGGAGGAAGGGGCCTGTTTTGCTGTTGTTGCTTTGTTGTTCTGATGAGCATTGCGAGCAAGCTCTGTTGGTGCAAGAATGCATAACAACACTTGCCGGCTGTCTGCAACGTACCTTTGGCTGAATTGGTTGGTAACACATTTCACTGCATGTTTCTGAATCTAAAGAGCTAGTTGTGGCTCGGGCAGTAAACCGGTTGAGGTACGAGGGTACAATCCCTCATGTAGGGACTTTAAAACAGATGGTAGGTATCTCACTGCATTGCTTCCATGGTGCTATTGTGGCAGAGAATCTCAATGCTCAGCCGGCCGATCAACGTCCGTGGAAGGAACAAAATTGTCGATGCTTCATTTGAAACTTTGCATCAGGGTCTTGCAGCGATTAAAAACAGTTAAGCTTTTGTTTCTTTTGAATTCTGTCATCTCAAACAAAAGTTATCAATTGAATGATGGGCTTTGCAATTTCATTTCTTTGGCTATGACACTTTTTTTAAATAATTCAGATGCAGAAGTTATTGGCTGTTTTCAGAGCCCAACACAAATATTTTTTCTTTATACACAGCTGTTAGACGACATTACAGGACAACCACAAATCCTCAGCTGGGGTGGTGGTTGTCAGAATGGGAGGGAAGATTTACATAACACTCACAAGTTTAACATTTTCTATTATTCCCTTCTTCAATGCTTACAACAAATAACAGCAAAGGGTGAAGGGCAAAGGGTTACACTCTGATTTACAGGCTCACAGGGCACCAAATCACATAGGCAGGAGTTTACAGAGTTGAAATTAGCCCTCGAGTATTGTGCCGCTGGCTGGCTTCAGAGAGCCCACGGATTTCTTCTCCATGAAGAGGTGAACGTGAAAGATGTCCTGTGGCAAGGAGGTGGTCGTGCAAACAGACACCCATCTGCCCATTCTGTTGACAATACAGTCCAGTCCCTGAGATGCTGTTGTTGAAATAAACCATTAAAATAAGACTGAAAATCGTCTTTCTAACGCTTTCTTGCTGCTGCCATCAGGAAGGAGGTACAGAAGCCTTAGATCCCATGCCACCAGGTTCAGGAGCAGTTAATACCCTTCAACCAGAGTGGATAATTTCACTCACCCCAACTCTAACCTGATTTCACAACCTATGGACCCACTTTCAAAGACTTGACATCTCATGGTCTCAGTATAAATTCTTTAATTATTTTATTTACACAGTTTGTTTTCTTTTGCATGATGGCTGCCGGCCAGCCTTTGTGTGTAGTTTTTTCATTGATTCTCTTGTATTTTTCTGTTTTACTGTGAATGCCCACAAGAAAATGAATCTTAGGGTTGTATTTGGTGACATATACATACTTTCATAATAAATTACTTCGAACTTTGAAGGAAGATTTCTCTGGTGTTCTTATCGACACCTATCCCTTTGTCTTGTATGTATGAGCACTTCAACAACTGCGTGTATGAAATGGTTGGACTCATGATTTATTATGGTACCAGACAGTGCCATTAGCTGAATAGTTTCTAAGTGGCAACACACTGCCACTGCACCATTGTACAATATTTCCAATCGATTAAGACGTACAAACAAGCTGGATGAATTCAGCAGGTTGAGCAGCATCCGTTGAAAGGAGCAGTCAATGTTTCGGGCCGAGACCCTTCGTCAGGTCTCGGCCCGAAATGTTGACTGCTCCTTTCAACGGATGCTCCCCGACCTGCTGACTTCATCCAGCTTGTTTGTACGTCTTGATTTGACCACAGCATCTGCAGTGTACTATGTGTTTACGATTCCCAATCGATTGCTGTGTGCTGTTCCTGACCACGGCCACATTAACCACCTCACTTACAATGTGACTATATCTTACAATAATTTCATTAGCGACAATGATAAGGAGCATTTGATGGCTCTGGGCCTGTAGTTGCTGGGGTTTAGAAGAATGGGAGGGGGAATCTCATTGAAACCTATCAAATATTGAAATGCCTAGATAGAGTGGATGTGGAGAGGATGTTTCCAATAGTCGGGGAATCTAAGTCCAGGGGGCACAACCTCAGCATAGAAGAATGCAGTTGTGTATTTAATATTTCAGTAATGTTTGAGTAATATTGTAAATATATTGTTTGATTAAGCATTCTTGTTTGTCTACATTGTAATTCATTGTGGGTTATGTGTAAAAAGTACATAAAGGGCACACGTCATAGGTGAGCGCCTTTACTAAGCAGACTCGTTTCCCAGCTTTCTGGGGTTACTAACCAACAGTGGTGACAAGGTCAATATAAAACAAACCCAAGACAACTAAGTATCTGTTGAAGTTCAGCACAGTTTTCTCAAAAGGGGAGAAAGACATCTGAGTTTTAAAAAAGCACAGCATGTGTTTTTGGAAGGGGGGGGGGGGAGAGATGGTCGAATTAAAGCAAGGCAGAAAACAAAGGAAGTTCATGGGAACAGTGAGTACCTGGTGATAATAATCACAAATGTAAAAATAAAAGTAGAAATGGCTGTCTGCATCAGAAAGATGGACATGTTCAACTGCACAACGGGTATTTCAATGATGAAACTTGAATGAATTCAGAAGTATTTTGAAGCAAATGACATAGTCAATGAGAAATGAGTGTCAGTGTTATTGAGTGCAATTGGTGGAAAAGAATATAGTTTACTTACAAATTTAACTGTTCTAACCAAACCAGCTGAAATGAGCTTTGCTGATATTAAGAAAGTAATGAGAGAACATTTAGAATTCAAACCATTGTTGATTGCAGAATGCTTTTGGTTTCATAAGTGGAATCAAAAGAAAAGGAAATCCATTTCAGCTTACGTGGCTGAATTCAAGAAACTACCCAAATATTCTCAGTTCAGTAATGGTCTCAATGATTCACTGAGAGATTGTTTAGTTTGTCGAACCTTACAAGAAAGCATTCAAGCCAGCTCCTAACTAAAGCACAGCTCACATTTAAAAGAACAGTTGAAATTGCTGTATCAATAGAAACAGCAGAAAGAGACACAATTGAGTTGCAGTCAGGAATGAAAGTGAGGGTGAACAAAATTGCAATGTCTGAACAGAAACCTGCCTGAACAAACAAATTGGGTTACCATTGCGGCAGGGACTCACACACAGCAGACCATTGCAAGTTTAAAGGCAAAACTTGCAGAAAATACAACAAAGTAGGACACATGCAAAAAAACACGTCAGATAGACAAAAATAAATGGACTCCACGGGGGGGGGGGGAGAAAAAGATAAAAATGCAAGTTGCAGATTCAAAAGGAACATGAATCTGCATGCTGTTGATAAAAAATCTGATAGTGATGAGAGTGACATAGGGCTATGTAGCATTAAGATTTTCAATGTGAAAATCAACGGGATACAAGCAATATGGCCTACAGTAGAAGTGAATGGCAAATTAATTAAAATGGAATTGGATACTGGCTCAGCTGTTACAATCACTACTCAAAATGAATTTGAATGGCATTTTCAAACATACCGAACAGAAGCCTGAAGATATCCAACTCAGAATTTAAACTGGAGCGAAGATAACTCCTGTGGGAATGACATTCATAACAGTGAAATACCACATTGGGCTTGTATGTGGTAAAAACAGGAAGAACAGCATCGTGGGGGATGATTGGCTGAGACAACTACAATTTGATGGGAGATCCATCCAATCTATATTGTCCATTTTAATTCCTTTTTTACTGTTTTGATGTACTAATGTATGGAACAATCTGTCTGTATGGCACGGAAAGATAAACTCTTCACTGCAGCTCAGTACATGTGACAAAGATTAAACAAGTGAAATTCAGTACCAACATCCACACACACACACACACACACACACACACACACACACACACACACACACACACACACACACACACACACACACACACACACACACACACACACACACACACACACACACACACACACACACACACACACACACACACACACACACCCTTCCGGAGAGCACAGAAGAGTAAGAAGGGTATTTGAGAGAGCTTATCAAATGGCTCTGATGAGATAAATAAAAGACGAGTTTCAGGAGCCAGGAGGGTCAATAAATGCAGGACAAAGATTTAACAGAGTTGGAAAAAGAGGTTGAATTACATTTTTATTTCCATTGTGAGGTGTTGAAGAGATGGAATGATTGCCTGAAAATCTGGTGGAAACAGACCCTAGAACAACTCTTTAAAGTGCATTAGATAATTACTCAGGGGATAGTTGACTACCAATACAGGCATAGTGTCTCTCTCTCTCTCTGCTGTGACAGTCGATGTTTTCATTAACAGCTGCTTTTCAAAGGAACTTTCTGCAATCCATTTGAAGGTCAACGCTAGACTTAACAATCTGTATACTTGTGTGGCCTGCTTCCCAAGCTTAATGTTACATTAACTTTGGTTCATTAATAACTGTATTGTCCATCTGTAAACCAGTTCAGCATATCCATTGTGCTTCACTCCTATTATCGGCTGTTTGTATAAATTCCTTTATGTCTAGGTGGTGCTCCAATTCAGAACACAACCACCAAGTTCTCTACACTTCAGTCCCAAACCCTTCCCATTCCTTTGGACTCTTGTTGGATCCCGAGGCTTTTGCGATACAAAGATACTTCAGAAGTCAAGAATGAGAAATAAAAAATTGCTCTTTGCCGCTGTTTATTAAATGCTATGAGTGGAAAAAGAGAGAACAAAGACAGGACAAAGGAAGAAGATAGTTGTGGTCGTCTCGCACTCGGTCTTCAGAGAACAACAATTCCAGTTAAACAATTAACCTATAAATCAGCCAGATTCATGTAGTGTGATTCCTGATAGTGAGAATGGAGAAGTTTCTAGAAAGATGCAGAAGTAACTGCACTGTAATTACTGGAAATTTCACTGAATAATTACTTTGATGACATAAAAAAATACAAGAAGCATAGGAATGTTGAACTACAGGGGAAAGAACAATTCTACACCCAATTCACCACTCCCTTCAAAGTACACAGCTTTGTATAGCTTCAGCATCCTCGCTGGGGCCTGGTGAAGATGAGTGAGGGGATGATAGTTGGGGATAATCAAGTTGAGTTGGGTGTTATGGTTAGAGCAAGGTGACTAACTGTTGCTCAGTCTCTGGTTAGAATGCAGTGTCGATTCAGCTGGGTGAGCTGCTGACAGGGGTTCAGGATTAGTGAGTCCCTGCCACAATGGTAACCCAATTTGTTTGTCCAGGCATTGTACAATATTTCCAATCGATTAAGACGTACAAACAAGCTGGATGAAGTCAGCAGGTCAGGCAGCATCCGTTGAAAGGAGCAGTCAATGTTTCGGGCCGAGTCTCGGCCTGAAACGTTGACTGCTCCTTTCAACGGATGCTGCCCAACCTGCTGACTTCATCCAGCTTGTTTGTACGTGTTGATTTGACCACAGCATCTGCAGTGTACTATGTGTTTACGATTCCCAATCGATTGCTGTGTGCTGTTCCTGACCACGGCCACATTAACCACCTCGCTTACAATGTGACTATATCTTACAATAATTTCATTAGCGACAATGATAAGGAGCATTTGATGGCTCTGGGCCTGTAGTTGCTGGGGTTTAGAAGAATGGGAAGGGGAATCTTATTGGGTGATTGATCGTGCTTGAGAAGGAGGAGGTATAAAAAAGATGGGAGGGGCAGATTTTGGTATCAGGATTGAGTTGCCAGAGGAAATGATGGAGGCAGGAATGTTTAAGATGGACCTAGGCAGGTATCTGAAGAAGTATGGCATAGAGAGGTTATGGAATTAATGCAGGAAAGTTAGACAACAACTATGTCAACAAAAAGAAAAGCTCAACATTAATTTCAGATAGGGAGGCAGGGCACACGCTCCTGTCTACATCGAAGACATTGATTGAGATTCAAGTATATTTATCATGTGAACGTGGAAACATACAGTGAAATGTGTCATTTGCATTAACAGCCAAGGCAATGAGGATGTGAAGTGTCACCATACTTTCCAGTGAAAACATAGTAATCCCAGAATTCCAGTGAAAACATAGTAATCCCAGAATTCCAGTGCCAACATAACAATCTCACAATGCTTGGCAGAACAACACAGAGAATCAGAAAACAGAACGTAAGAATCAACAGAGTAACTGCAAAAGAAGCCCCATTCCTCCCTCCCAGCAAAGTATATACATCTCAAACCTTCACCCTCTTCGGCCTCCATCCTCGATCAGACTCAGATTTGAAGTTAAGAGGGTTGAGAGATTCAAATTCCTAGGTGTGTATATCATCAATAACCCATCTTGGCCCAACTATGTTGATGTCACAACAAAGGAAATTCACCAATGCCTCTACCTCCTCAAGAGGCCAAAGGAATTTAACTAGTCCCTGTCGACCTGTAACAATTTGTATTGATTTGCTATAGAAAGCATTCTCTCTGGACGCTGTCTAACAGCATGGTATGGCAGTTGCTCTGAATGTGACCACAAGAAACTGCAGAGAACTCTGGACACAGCTCAGCCCATCACAGGTACCAGCTTTCCTCTGTGGACTTGAACTTTCTCAGTAAAATAGCCAGCATAATCACTAACCTCATCTACCCTGGGCATCCTCGCTTCTCCCCCCTCCCATCAAATGGAAGATACAAAATCCTGAAATGAGATACCACCAGGGCTCCAAGGAAACTTCTATCCCACTGTTATCAAGCTGTTGAATAGATCCTGTATGATAAAATGGACTCTCGGCCTCACAATCTAACTCGTTCTGATCTTTTATTTTATCATTTACCTGCACTGCCTTTCTTCAGCAGCTTTTACACTTCATTCTGCACTGTTATTCTTTTACCTTATTAGACCTCAAAGCACTGAGTAATTGTTTAATTTGCATTAACACTGTAGAAAAGACAAGCTTTCCAGCGTACGTTGGTAAATGTGACAATAATAAACCAATTCCAATACAGTGATTTTGTTAATAGGTTAGTGTGGAGAGAGAAAGAGGCAAACAGAGACAGAGAAAGAGAAAGGGAGACCAAGAGACAGAAAAAGAGAGAGAGAGTGAGAGATAGAGAGACAGAGACAGTGAGACAGAGAGAGAGACAGACAAAGGGAGACAGACAGATAAAGAGACAGAAAGAGAGCAAAATTAGAGAGAGAGAGAGAGAGAGAGAGAGAGAGAGAGAAAGAGGCCGTGAAAGAGACTGAGAGATAGAGAGACAGAGACAGAGAGACAGTGAGACAGAGAGAGAGACAGAGACAGACAAAGATACAGAGAGAGAGAGAGCACAATTAAAGAGAAAGAGAGAAAGAGGCAGTGAAAGAAAGAGAGAGGGAGGGAGAGAGAGACAGAGGCAGAAAATGAGGGTAGTTAGAGGGAAAACAAAGGAATGTAAAAGCTTTATTCTTCTAAACTCCAGAGAATACACAGAAGTATACTGCAGAGAATTCTTGAGTGTTTCTGTGACTCCCTGAACTGACCCAACAGCTTTTATAACTCATGGTGACGTACAAAACAGCTGGATGAACTCAGCAGGTCAGGCAGCATCTGTTGAAAGGAGCAGTCAACAGTTTTTGTACATCTTGATTTGACTACAGCATCTGCAGTGTACTTTGTGTTTATTATTATACACGGTGTCTGCCAGTTACAGCACGGCCCATTCCTGCTCCTATGTGTTATTGTCGTAAAAAGGAAAAAGGGTGTGATGACAATGCATACAAAATGTTCATGGACATCAGCATTTTGCGTGTTGCACAAGATTTTCATTGTCTGCAGACCTCATATGTTTAATGTATCAGTGCACTGTTGTTGATGTGGAACAGTTTGGCCAAAGGGCCTGTTTTCATTATGGATATCTGACTGATTTAAGGAATGTAGTTCACCTTCTCCTCAGGAGCACACATACTTTCAAATGGTCAGAAAAAGAATCTGGCTGAGAATCAGGTTTATTATCACAGACATGTGCGTCATGAAATGTGTTGTTTATGTCAGCAGTGCAGAGCATCACATCAAATGTACTATAAACGCATTAAGATATATTTATATGAAATTTGTTGAGCAAAAATACTGAGGTAGTGGTCATGACAGTTATCAAATCTGATAGCAGAGGGGAAGAAGCTGTTCCAAAAATGTTGAGCGTGTGTCTTTAGGCTTCTTTAGCTCCTCCCTCATGGCAGTAATGAGAAGAGGGCATGTGCAGGGTGGTGGGGGTCTTTAATGATGGATGCGATCTTTTTAAGGCATTCCCTATTGAAGATGTTGATTCGTTGATGCAAGTGGACATGATGGAACTGATTGAGTCTATAGTCCCCATACCAGACGGTGATGGAACTGACTGAATCTATAGTCCCCATACCAGACGGTGATGGAACTGACTGTGTCTATAAACTCCATAACAGACGGTGATGGAACTGAATGAGTTTATAGTCCCTATACCAGACGGTGATGGAATTGACTGAGACTAGAGTCTCCATAACAGACGGTGATGGAACTGACTGAGTCTATAGTCCCCATACCAGACGGTGATGGAACTGACTGTGTCTATAGTCCCCATGCAAGATGGTGATGGAACTGACTGAGTCAATAGCCCCCATACCAGATGGTGATTGAACTGACTGAGACCGTAGCACCCATGCCAGACGATAATGGAACAGACTGAGTGAATAGCCTCCATAATAGAGAGTGATGGAACTGACTGAGTCTATAGTCCCCATACCAGATGGTGATGGAACTGACTGAGACCGTAGCACCCATGCCAGATGATAATGGAACGGACTGAGTCAATAGCCTCCATAATAGACAGTGATGGAACTGACTGAGACTAAGTCCCCATAAAAGACGGTGATGGTACTGACTGCGTCTATAGTCTCCATAACAGATGGTGATGGAACTGACTGAGTTTATAGTCCACATACCAGACGGCGATGGAACAGACTGAGTCTATAGTCCCCATACCAGATGGTGATGGAAGGACTGTGTCTATAAACTCCATAACAGAAGGTGATGGAACTGAGTGAGTTTATAGTCCACATACCAGACGGTGATGGAACAGACTGAGTCTATAGTCCCCATACCAGATGGTGATGGAAGGACTGTGTCTATAAACTCCATAACAGAAGGTGATGGAACTGAGTGAGTTTATAGTCCCTAAACCAGACGGTGATGGAAGGACTGTGTCTATAGTCCCCATTCCAGACGGTAATGGAACTGACTGAGTTTATAGTCCACATACCAGACGGCGATGGAACAGACTGAGTTTATAGTCCACATACCAGACGGCGATGGAACAGACTGAGTCTATAGTCCCCATACCAGATGGTGATGGAAGGACTGTGTCTATAAACTCCATAAAAGAAGGTGATGGAACTGACTGAGTTTATAGTCCACATACCAGACGGTGATGGAACAGACTGAGTCTATAGTCCCCATACCAGATGGTGATGGAAGGACTGTGTCTATAAACTCCATAACAGAAGGTGATGGAACTGAGTGAGTTTATAGTCCCTAAAACAGACGGTGATGGAAGGACTGTGTCTATAGTCCCCATTCCAGACGGTAATGGAACTGACTGAGTCTATAGTCCGCATACCAGACGGTGATGGAATTGACTGAGACAAGAGTCTCCATAACAGACGGTGATGGAACTGACTGAGTCTATAGTCCCCATACCAGATGGTGATGGAACTGACTGAGACCGTAGCACCCATGCCAGATGATAATGGAACGGACTGAGTCAATAGCCTCCATAATAGACAGTGATGGAACTGACTGAGACTAAGTCCCCATACAAGACGGTGATGGTACTGACTGCGTCTATAGTCTCCATAACAGATGGTGATGGAACTGACTGAGTTTATAGTCCACATACCAGACGGTGATGGAACAGACTGAGTCTATAGTCCCCATACCAGATGGTGATGGAAGGACTGTGTCTATAAACTCCATAACAGAAGGTGATGGAACTGAGTGAGTTTATAGTCCCTAAACCAGACGGTGATGGAAGGACTGTGTCTATAGTCCCCATTCCAGACGGTAATGGAACTGACTGAGTTTATAGTCCGCATACCAGACGGCGATGGAACAGACTGAGTCTATAGTCCCCATACCAGATGGTGATGGAAGGACTGTGTCTATAAACTCCATAAAAGAAGGTGATGGAACTGACTGAGTTTATAGTCCACATACCAGACGGTGATGGAACAGACTGAGTCTATAGTCCCCATACCAGATGGTGATGGAAGGACTGTGTCTATAAACTCCATAACAGAAGGTGATGGAACAGAGTGAGTTTATAGTCCCTAAACCAGACGGTGATGGAAGGACTGTGTCTATAGTCCCCATTCCAGACGGTAATGGAACTGACTGAGTCTATAGTCCGCATACCAGACGGTGATGGAATTGACTGAGACAAGAGTCTCCATAACAGACGGTGATGGAACTGACTGAGTCTATAGTCCCCATACCAGATGGTGATAGAACTGACTGAGACCGTAGCACCCATGCCAGATGATAATGGAACGGACTGAGTCAATAGCCTCCATAATAGACAGTGATGGAACTGACTGAGACTAAGTCCCCATACAAGACGGTGATGGTACTGACTGCGTCTATAGTCTCCATAACAGATGGTGATGGAACTGACTGAGTTTATAGTCCACATACCAGACGGCGATGGAACAGACTGAGTCTATAGTCCCCATACCAGATGGTGATGGAAGGACTGTGTCTATAAACTCCATAAAAGAAGGTGATGGAACTGACTGAGTTTATAGTCCACATACCAGACGGTGATGGAACAGACTGAGTCTATAGTCCCCATACCAGATGGTGATGGAAGGACTGTGTCTATAAACTCCATAACAGAAGGTGATGGAACTGAGTGAGTTTCTAGTCGCTAAACCAGACGGTGATGGAAGGACTGTGTCTATAGTCCCCATTCCAGACGGTAATGGAACTGACTGAGTCTATAGTCCGCATACCAGACGGTGATGGAATTGACTGAGACAAGAGTCTCCATAACAGACGGTGATGGAACTGACTGAGTCTACAGTCCCCATACCAGACGGTGATGGAACTGACTGTGTCTATGGTCCCCATGCAAGATGGTGATGGAACTGACTGAGTCTATAGCCCCCATACCAGATGGTGATGGAACTGACTGAGACCGTAGCACCCATGCCAGACGATAATGGAACAGACTGAGTGAATAGCCTCCATAATAGACAGTGATGGAACTGACTGAGTCTATAGTCCCCATACCAGATGGTGATGGAACTGACGGAGACTGTAGCACCCATGCCAGATGATAATGGAACAGACTGAGTCAATAGCCACCATAATAGACAGTGATGGAACTGACTGAGACTATACTCCCCATACGAGACGGTGATGGTACTGACTGTGTCTATACTCTCCATAACAGATGGTGATGGAACTGACTGAGTTTATAGTCCACATACCAGACGGTGATGGAACAGACTGAGTCTATAGTCCCCATACCAGATGGTGATGGAAGGACTGTGTCTATAAACTCCATAACAGACGGTGATGGAACTGAATGAGTTTATAGTCCCTATACCAGACGGTGATGGAATTGACTGAGACTAGAGTCTCCATAACAGACGGTGATGGAACAGACTGAGTCTGTAGTCTCCATACCAGATGGCGATGGAAGGACTGTGTCTATAAACTCCATAAAAGAAGGTGATGGAACTGACTGAGTTTATAGTCCACATACCAGACGGTGTTGGAACTGACTGAGACCGTAGCACCCATGCCAGATGATAATGGAACGGACTGAGTCAATAGCCTCCATAATAGACAGTGATGGAACTGACTGAGACTAAGTCCCCATACAAGACGGTGATGGTACTGACTGCGTCTATAGTCTCCATAACAGATGGTGATGGAACTGACTGAGTTTATAGTCCACATACCAGACGGCGATGGAACAGACTGAGTCTATAGTCCCCATACCAGATGGTGATGGAAGGACTGTGTCTATAAACTCCATAAAAGAAGGTGATGGAACTGACTGAGTTTATAGTCCACATACCAGACGGTGATGGAACAGACTGGGTCTATAGTCCCCATACCAGATGGTGATGGAAGGACTGTGTCTATAAACTCCATAACAGAAGGTGATGGAACTGAGTGAGTTTATAGTCCCTAAACCAGACGGTGATGGAAGGACTGTGTCTATAGTCCCCATTCCAGACGGTAATGGAACTGACTGAGTTTATAGTCCGCATACCAGACGGCGATGGAACAGACTGAGTCTATAGTCCCCATACCAGATGGTGATGGAAGGACTGTGTCTATAAACTCCATAAAAGAAGGTGATGGAACTGACTGAGTTTATAGTCCACATACCAGACGGTGATGGAACAGACTGAGTCTATAGTCCCCATACCAGATGGTGATGGAAGGACTGTGTCTATAAACTCCATAACAGAAGGTGATGGAACAGAGTGAGTTTATAGTCCCTAAACCAGACGGTGATGGAAGGACTGTGTCTATAGTCCCCATTCCAGACGGTAATGGAACTGACTGAGTCTATAGTCCGCATACCAGACGGTGATGGAATTGACTGAGACAAGAGTCTCCATAACAGACGGTGATGGAACTGACTGAGTCTATAGTCCCCATACCAGATGGTGATAGAACTGACTGAGACCGTAGCACCCATGCCAGATGATAATGGAACGGACTGAGTCAATAGCCTCCATAATAGACAGTGATGGAACTGACTGAGACTAAGTCCCCATACAAGACGGTGATGGTACTGACTGCGTCTATAGTCTCCATAACAGATGGTGATGGAACTGACTGAGTTTATAGTCCACATACCAGACGGCGATGGAACAGACTGAGTCTATAGTCCCCATACCAGATGGTGATGGAAGGACTGTGTCTATAAACTCCATAAAAGAAGGTGATGGAACTGAGTGAGTTTATAGTCCACATACCAGACGGTGATGGAACAGACTGAGTCTATAGTCCCCATACCAGATGGTGATGGAAGGACTGTGTCTATAAACTCCATAACAGAAGGTGATGGAACTGAGTGAGTTTCTAGTCGCTAAACCAGACGGTGATGGAAGGACTGTGTCTATAGTCCCCATTCCAGACGGTAATGGAACTGACTGAGTCTATAGTCCGCATACCAGACGGTGATGGAATTGACTGAGACAAGAGTCTCCATAACAGACGGTGATGGAACTGACTGAGTCTATAGTCCCCATACCAGACGGTGATGGAACTGACTGTGTCTATGGTCCCCATGCAAGATGGTGATGGAACTGACTGAGTCTATAGCCCCCATACCAGATGGTGATGGAACTGAATGAGTTTATAGTCCCTATACCAGACGGTGATGGAATTGACTGAGACTAGAGTCTCCATAACAGATGGTGATGGAACTGACTGTGTCTATAAACTCCATAACAGACAGTGATGGAACTGAATGAGTTTATAGTCCCTATACCAAACGGTGATGGAATTGACTGAGACTAGAGTCTCCATAACAGATGGTGATGGAACTGAATGAGTTTATAGTCCCTATACCAGACGGTGATGGAATTGACTGAGACTAGAGTCTCCATAACGGACGGTGATGGAAATGACTGTGTCTATTGACGCATACTGGATGGTGTTGAAACTTACTGAGTCTATAGTCCCTATACCAGACAGTGATGTAACTGACTGAGTCTATAGACCTCATACCAGACTGTGATGGAACTGACTTTGTCTATAGTCCCCATACAAGACAGAGATGGAACTGACTGCGTCGATAGTCCTCATAACAGATGGTGATGGAACTGACTGTGTCTATAGTCCTCATACCAGACGGGGATGGAACTGACTGAGTTTATAGACCCTATACCAGACAATAACGGAACTGACTATGTCTATAGACCCCATACCAGACGGTGATGGAACTGACTGTGTCCGTAGCATCCATGCTAGACGATAATGGAACAGACTGAGTCTATAGTCTCCATAACTGACGATGATGCAACTGACTGAGTCTATAGTCCTTAATCGAGACGGTGATGGAACTGACTGAATTAATAGTCCCCATACCAGACGCTTGTGGAACTGACTGAATCTATAGACTCCATACCAGACGGTGATGGAACTGACTGAGTCTATCTTTTCCATATCAAACGGTGATGTAACTGAGTCTATATTCTCCATACCAGACTGAGATGGAACTGACTGAGTTTATAGACCCTATACCAGACAATAACGGAACTGACTATGTCTATAGACCCCATACCAGACGGTGATGGAACTCACTGAGATTATAGACCCTATTCCAGACAATAATGGAACTGACTATGTCTATATTCCCTCTACCAGATGCTGACGGAACTGACTGCATCTATAGTCTCCATACCAGACGGTGATGGAAAAGACTGAGTCTTTAGACGCTTACTGGATGGTGGTGAAACAGGCTGATTCTATAGTTCCTATACCAGACGATAATGGAACTGACTGAGTCTAAAGTCCCCATACCGGACAGTGATGTAACTGACTGAGTCTATAGACCTCATACCAGACGGTGATGGAACTGATTTTGTATATAGTCCCCATACAAGACGGAGATGGAACTGACTGACTCTATAGTCCTCATAACAGACAGTGATGGAACTGACTTTGTCTATAGTCCCCATACCAGACGGAGATGGAATTGACTGACTCTATAGTCCTCATACCAGACGGTGATGGAACTGACTGAGTCTGTAGTCCCCATACCAGACGTTGATCGAATTGGCTGAGTCTCTAGTCCCCATACCAGACTGTGATGGAAATAACTGAGTTTATAGCCCTTATACCAGACAATAATGGAACTGATTAGGTCTAGAGTCCCCATACCAGATGGTGATGGAAC
Organism: Hemitrygon akajei; assembly: GCF_048418815.1. Taxonomy (NCBI): domain Eukaryota; kingdom Metazoa; phylum Chordata; class Chondrichthyes; order Myliobatiformes; family Dasyatidae; genus Hemitrygon; species Hemitrygon akajei. Next base: position 108,822,906 of record NC_133133.1, on the reverse strand, counting down.
TGACTGCGTCTATATTCATACACCAGACGTTGATGGAACTGACTGAGTCTATATTCTCTCTACCAGACGGTGATGGAACTGACTGCATCTATAGTCTCCTTACCAGACGGTGATGGAAATGACTGAGTCTATTGACGCATACTGGATGATGATGAAACTTACTGAGTCTATAGTCCCTATACCAGACAGTGATGTAACTGACTGAGTCTATAGACCTCATACAAGACAGAGATGGAACTGACTTTGTCTAGAGTCCCCATACAAGACAGAGATGGAACTGACTGCATCGATAGTACTCATAACGGATGGTGATGGAACTGACTGTGTCTATAGTACTCATACCAGACGGGGATGGAACTGACTGTGTCCATAGCATCCATGCTAGACGATAATGGAACAGACTGAGTCTATAGTCTCCATAACTGACGATGATGCAACTGACTGAGTCTATAGTCCTTAATCGAGACGGTGATGGAACTGACTGAATTAATAGTCCCCATACCAGACGCTTGTGGAACTGACTGAATCTATAGACTCCATACCAGACGGTGATGGAACTGACTGAGTCTATCTTTTCCATACCAAACGGTGATGTAACTGAGTCTATATTCTCCATACCAGACTGAGATGGAACTGACTGAGTTTATAGACCCTATACCAGACAATAACGGAACTGACTATGTCTATAGACCCCATACCAGACGGTGATGGAACTCACTGAGATTATAGACCCTATTCCAGACAATAATGGAACTGACTATGTCTATATTCCCTCTACCAGATGCTGACGGAACTGACTGCATCTATAGTCTCCATACCAGACGGTGATGGAAAAGACTGAGTCTTTAGACGCTTACTGGATGGTGGTGAAACAGGCTGATTCTATAGTTCCTATACCAGACGATAATGGAACTGACTGAGTCTAAAGTCCCCATACCGGACAGTGATGTAACTGACTGAGTCTATAGACCTCATACCAGACGATAATGGAACTGACTGAGTCTAAAGTCCCCATACCAGACGGTGATGGAACTGATTTTGTATATAGTCCCCATACAAGACGGAGATGGAACTGACTGACTCTATAGTCCTCATAACAGACAGTGATGGAACTGACTTTGTCTATAGTCCCCATACCAGACGGAGATGGAATTGACTGACTCTATAGTCCTCATACCAGACGGTGATGGAACTGACTGAGTCTGTAGTCCCCATACCAGACGTTGATCGAATTGGCTGAGTCTCTAGTCCCCATACCAGACTGTGATGGAAATAACTGAGTTTATAGCCCTTATACCAGACAATAATGGAACTGATTAGGTCTAGAGTCCCCATACCAGATGGTGATGGAACTGACTGCGTCTATATTCATACACCAGACGTTGATGGAACTGACTGAGTCTATATTCTCTCTACCAGACGGTGATGGAACTGACTGCATCTATAGTCTCCTTACCAGACGGTGATGGAAATGACTGAGTCTATTGACGCATACTGGATGATGATGAAACTTACTGAGTCTATAGTCCCTATACCAGACAGTGATGTAACTGACTGAGTCTATAGACCTCATACAAGACAGAGATGGAACTGACTTTGTCTAGAGTCCCCATACAAGACAGAGATGGAACTGACTGCATCGATAGTACTCATAACGGATGGTGATGGAACTGACTGTGTCTATAGTCCTCATACCAGACGGGGATGGAACTGACTGTGTCCATAGCATCCATGCTAGACGATAATGGAACAGACTGAGTCTATAGTCTCCATAACTGACGATGATGCAACTGACTGAGTCTATAGTCCTTAATCGAGACGGTGATGGAACTGACTGAATTAATAGTCCCCATACCAGACGCTTGTGGAACTGACTGAATCTATAGACTCCATACCAGACGGTGATGGAACTGACTGAGTCTATCTTTTCCATACCAAACGGTGATGTAACTGAGTCTATATTCTCCATACCAGACTGAGATGGAACTGACTGAGTTTATAGACCCTATACCAGACAATAACGGAACTGACTATGTCTATAGACCCCATACCAGACGGTGATGGAACTCACTGAGATTATAGACCCTATTCCAGACAATAATGGAACTGACTATGTCTATATTCCCTCTACCAGATGCTGACGGAACTGACTGCATCTATAGTCTCCATACCAGACGGTGATGGAAAAGACTGAGTCTTTAGACGCTTACTGGATGGTGGTGAAACAGGCTGATTCTATAGTTCCTATACCAGACGATAATGGAACTGACTGAGTCTAAAGTCCCCATACCGGACAGTGATGTAACTGACTGAGTCTATAGACCTCATACCAGACGATAATGGAACTGACTGAGTCTAAAGTCCCCATACCAGACGGTGATGGAACTGATTTTGTATATAGTCCCCATACAAGACGGAGATGGAACTGACTGACTCTATAGTCCTCATAACAGACAGTGATGGAACTGACTTTGTCTATAGTCCTCATACCAGACGGTGATGGAACTGACTGAGTCTGTAGTCCCCATACCAGACGTTGATCGAATTGGCTGAGTCTCTAGTCCCCATACCAGACTGTGATGGAAATAACTGAGTTTATAGCCCTTATACCAGACAATAATGGAACTGATTAGGTCTAGAGTCCCCATACCAGATGGTGATGGAACTGACTGCGTCTATATTCATACACCAGACGTTGATGGAACTGACTGAGTCTATATTCTCTCTACCAGACGGTGATGGAACTGACTGCATCTATAGTCTCCTTACCAGACGGTGATGGAAATGACTGAGTCTATTGACGCATACTGGATGATGATGAAACTTACTGAGTCTATAGTCCCTATACCAGACAGTGATGTAACTGACTGAGTCTATAGACCTCATACAAGACAGAGATGGAACTGACTTTGTCTAGAGTCCCCATACAAGACAGAGATGGAACTGACTGCATCGATAGTACTCATAACGGATGGTGATGGAACTGACTGTGTCTATAGTCCTCATACCAGACGGGGATGGAACTGACTGTGTCCGTAGCATCCATGCTAGACGATAATGGAACAGACTGAGTCTATAGACTCCATTACTGACGATGATGCAACTGACTGAGTCTATAGTCCTTAATCGAGACGGTGATGGAACTGACTGAATTAATAGTCCCCATACCAGACGCTTGTGGAACTGACTGAATCTATAGACTCCATACCAGACAGTGATGGAACTGACTGAGTCTATGCTTTCCAGATCAAACGGTGATGTAACTAACTGAGTCTATATTCTCCATACCAGACTGTGATGGAACAGACTGAGTTTATAGACCCTATAGCAGACAATAATGGAACTGACTGAGTCTATAGTCCTTATACGAGATGGTGATGGAACTGACTGAATTAATAGTCCCCATACCAGACGCTTGTGGAACTGACTGTATCTATAGACTCCATACCAGACGGTGATGGAACTGACTAAGTCTATGTTTTCCATATCAAACGGTGATGCAACTAACTGAGTCTATATTCTACATACCAGACTGTGATGGAACTGTCTGAGTTGATAGACCCTATACCGGACTGTGATGCAACTGACTGAGTCTATAGTCCTTAATCGAGACTGTGATGGAACTGACTGAATTAATAGTCCCCATACAAGACGCTTGTGGAACTGACTGAACCAATAGACTCCATACCAGACGGTGATGGAACGGACTGAGTCTATGTTTTCCATATCAAACGGTGATGTAACTAACTGAGTCTATAGTCTCCATACCAGACGGTGATGGAACTTACTGTGTCTATAGTCCCCAGTCCAGACTGTGATGGAAATGACAGAGCTTATAGACCCTATACCAGACAATAATGGAACTGACTATGTCTATATTCCCTCTACCAGACGCTGACGGAACTGACTGCATCTATAGTCTCCATAACAGATGGTGATGGAAATGACTGAGTCTTTAAATGCTTACTGGACGGTAGTGAAACAGGCTGAGTCTATATTTCCTATACCAGACGGTGATGGAACTGGCTGAGTCTATAGTCCGCATACCAGATGGTGATGGAATTGACTGAGACAAGAGTCTCCATACCAGACGGTGATGGAACTGACTGTGTCTATGGTCCCCATGCAAGATGGTGATGGAACTGACTGAGTCTATAGCCCCCATACCAGTTGGTGATGGAACTGACTGAGACTGTAGCACCCATGCCAGACAATAATGGAACAGACTGAGTGAATAGCCTCCATAATAGACAGTGATGGAACTGACTGAGTCTATAGTCCCCATACCAGATGGTGATGGAACTGACGGAGACCGTAGCACCCATGCCAGATGATAATGGAACAGACTGAGTCAATAGCCACCATAATAGACAGTGATGGAACTGACTGAGACTATAGTCCCCATACGAGACGGTGATGGTACTGACTGCGTCTATAGTCTCCATAACAGATGGTGATGGAACTGACTTAGTTTATAGTCCACATACCAGACGGTGATGGAACTGACTGCGTCTATAGTCCCCATACCAGATGGTAATGGAAGGACTGTGACTATAAACTCCATAACAGACGGTGATGGAACTGAATGAGTTTATAGTCCCTATACCAGACGGTGATGGAATTGACTGAGACTAGAGTCTCCATAACAGACGGTGATGGAACAGACTGAGTCTATAGTCCCCATACCAGACGGTGATGGAACTGACTGTTTCTATGGTCCCCATGTAAGATGGTGATGGAACTGACTGAGACCGTAGCACCCATGCCAGACGATAATGGAACAGACTGAGTGAATAGCCTCAATAATAGACAGTGATGGAACTGACTGAGACTATAGTCCCCATACGAGACGGTGATGCTACTGACTGCGTCTATAGTCTCCATAAAAGATGGTGATGGAACTGACTGAGTTTATAGTCCACATACCAGACGGTGATGGAACAGACTGAGTCTATAGTCCCCATACTAGAAGGTGATGGAAGGACTGTGTCTATAAACTCCATAACAGACGGTGATGGAACTGAATGAGTTTATAGTCCCTATACCAGACGGTGATGGAATTGACTGAGACTTGAGTCTCCATAACAGACGGTGATGGAACAGACTGAGTCTATAGTCCCCATACCAGATGGCGATGGAAGGACTGCGTCTATAAACTCCATGACAGATGGTGATGGAACTGACTGAGACCATAGCACCCATGCCAGATGATAATGGAACAGACTGTGTCTATAGTCTCCATACCAGACGGTGATGGAACTGACTTTGTCTATAGACCCCATAACAGACGGAGATGGAATTGACTGACTCTATAGTCCTCATACCAGACGGTGATGGAACTGACTGAGTCTGTAGTCCCCATACCAGACGTTGATCGAACTGGCTGAGTCTCTAGTCCCCATAACAGACTGTGATGGAAATGACTGAGTTTATAGCCCCTATACCAGACAATAATGGAACTGAGTAGGTCTAGAGTCCCCATACCAGATGGTGATGGAACTGACTGCGTCTATAGTCATACACCAGACATTGATGGAACTGACTGAGTCTATATTCTCTCTACCAGACGGTGATGGAACTGACTGAGTCTATAGACCTCATAGCAGACGGTGATGGAACTGACTGTGTCTATAGTCCTCATACCAGACGGGGATGGAACTGACTGTGTCCGTAGCATCCATGCTAGACGATAATGGAACAGACTGAGTCTATAGTCTCCATAACTGACGGTGATTCAACTGACTAAGTCTATAGTCCTTAATCGAGACGGTGATGGAACTGACTGAATTAATAGTCCCCATACCAGACGCTTGTGGAACTGACTGAACCTATAGACTCCATACCAGACTGAGATGGAACTGACTGAGTTTATAGACCCTATACCAGACAATAACGGAACTGACTATGTCTATAGACGCCATACCAGATGGTGATGGAACTCACTGAGATTATAGACCCTATTCCAGACAATAATGGAACTGACTATGTCTATATTCCCTCTACCAGACGCTGGCGGAACTGACTGCATCTATAGTCCTCATACCAGTCGGTGATGGAACTGACTTGGTATATAGTCCCCATACCAGACGGTGATGGAACTGACTGTGTCTATAGTCCTCATACCAGACGGGGATGGAACTGACTGCGTCTATAGTCCCCATACCAGATGGTAATGGAAGGACTGTGACTATAAACTCCATAACAGACGGTGATGGAACTGAATGAGTTTATAGTCCCTATACCAGACGGTGATGGAATTGACTGAGACTAGAGTCTCCATAACAGACGGTGATGGAACAGACTGAGTCTATAGTCCCCATACCAGACGGTGATGGAACTGACTGTTTCTATGGTCCCCATGTAAGATGGTGATGGAACTGACTGAGACCGTAGCACCCATGCCAGACGATAATGGAACAGACTGAGTGAATAGCCTCAATAATAGACAGTGATGGAACTGACTGAGACTATAGTCCCCATACGAGACGGTGATGCTACTGACTGCGTCTATAGTCTCCATAACAGATGGTGATGGAACTGACTGAGTTTATAGTCCACATACCAGACGGTGATGGAACAGACTGAGTCTATAGTCCCCATACCAGAAGGTGATGGAAGGACTGTGTCTATAAACTCCATAACAGACGGTGATGGAACTGAATGAGTTTATAGTCCCTATACCAGACGGTGATGGAATTGACTGAGACTTGAGTCTCCATAACAGACGGTGATGGAACAGACTGAGTCTATAGTCCCCATACCAGATGGCGATGGAAGGACTGCGTCTATAAACTCCATGACAGATGGTGATGGAACTGACTGAGACCATAGCACCCATGCCAGATGATAATGGAACAGACTGTGTCTATAGTCTCCATACCAGACGGTGATGGAACTGACTTTGTCTATAGACCCCATAACAGACGGAGATGGAATTGACTGACTCTATAGTCCTCATACCAGACGGTGATGGAACTGACTGAGTCTGTAGTCCCCATACCAGACGTTGATCGAACTGGCTGAGTCTCTAGTCCCCATAACAGACTGTGATGGAAATGACTGAGTTTATAGCCCCTATACCAGACAATAATGGAACTGAGTAGGTCTAGAGTCCCCATACCAGATGGTGATGGAACTGACTGCGTCTATAGTCATACACCAGACATTGATGGAACTGACTGAGTCTATATTCTCTCTACCAGACGGTGATGGAACTGACTGAGTCTATAGACCTCATAGCAGACGGTGATGGAACTGACTGTGTCTATAGTCCTCATACCAGACGGGGATGGAACTGACTGTGTCCGTAGCATCCATGCTAGACGATAATGGAACAGACTGAGTCTATAGTCTCCATAACTGACGGTGATGCAACTGACTGAGTCTATAGTCCTTAATCGAGACGGTGATGGAACTGACTGAATTAATAGTAGCCATACCAGACGCTTGTGGAACTGACTGAATCTATAGACTCCATACCAGACTGAGATGGAACTGACTGAGTTTATAGACCCTATACCAGACAATAACGGAACTGACTATGTCTATAGACGCCATACCAGATGGTGATGGAACTCACTGAGATTATAGACCCTATTCCAGACAATAATGGAACTGACTATGTCTATATTCCCTCTACCAGACGCTGGCGGAACTGACTGCATCTATAGTCCTCATACCAGTCGGTGATGGAACTGACTTTGTATATAGTCCCCATACCAGACGGTGATGGAACTGACTGTGTCTATAGTCCTCATACCAGACGGGGATGGAACTGACTGTGTCCGTAGCATCCATGCTAGACGATAATGGAACAGACTGAGTCTATAGTCTCCATAACTGACGGTGATGCAACTGACTGAGTCTATAGTCCTTAATCGAGACGGTGATGGAACTGACTGAATTAATAGTCCCCATACCAGACGCTTGTGGAACTGACTGAATCTATAGACTCCATACCAGACTGAGATGGAACTGACTGAGTTTATAGACCCTATACCAGACAATAACGGAACTGACTATGTCTATAGACGCCATACCAGATGGTGATGGAACTCACTGAGATTATAGACCCTATTCCAGACAATAATGGAACTGACTATGTCTATATTCCCTCTACCAGACGCTGGCGGAACTGACTGCATCTATAGTCCTCATACCAGACGGTGATGGAACTGACTTTGTATATAGTCCCCATACCAGACGGAGATGGAACTGACTGACTCTATAGTCCTCATAACAGACAGTGATGGAACTGACTTTGTCTAAAGTCCCCATACCAGACGGAGATGGAATTCACTGACTCTATAGTCCTCATACCAGACAGTGATGGAACGGACTGAGTCTGTAGTCCCCATACCAGACGTTGATCGAATTGGCTAAGTCTCTAGTCTCCATACCAGACTGTGATGGAAATAACTGAGTTTATAGCCCTTATACCAGACAATAATGGAACTGATTAGGTCTAGAGTCCCCATACCAGATGGTGATGGAACTGACTGCGTCTATAGTCATACACCAGACGTTGATGGAATTGACTGAGACTAGAGTCTCCATAACAGACGGTGATGGAACAGACTGAGTCTATAGTCCCCATACCAGACGGTGATGAAACTGACTGTTTCTATGGTCCCCATGTAAGATGGTGATGGAACTGACTGAGACCGTAGCACCCATGCCAGATGATAATGGAACAGACTGAGTCAATAGCCACCATAATAGACAGTGATGGAACTGACTGAGACTATAGTCCCCATACGAGACGGTGATGGTACTGACTGCGTCTATAGTCTCCATAACAGATGTTGATGGAACTGACTGAGTTTATAGTCCACATACTAGACGGTGATGGAACTGACTGCGTCTATAGTCCCCATACCAGATGGTGATGGAAGGACTGTGACTATAAACTCCATAACAGACGGTGATGGAATTGACTGAGACTAGAGTCTCCATAACAGACGGTGATGGAACAGACTGAGTCTATAGTCCCCATACCAGACGGTGATGGAACTGACTGTTTCTATGGTCCCCATGTAAGATGGTGATGGAACTGACTGAGACCGTAGCACCCATGCCAGACGATAATGGAACAGACTGAGTGAATAGCCTCAATAATAGACAGTGATGGAACTGACTGAGACTATAGTCCCCATACCAGAAGGTGATGGAAGGACTGTGTCTATAAACTCCATAACAGACGGTGATGGAACTGAATGAGTTTATAGTCCCTATACCAGACGGTGATGGAATTGACTGAGACTAGAGTCTCCATAACAGACGGTGATGGAACTGACTGCGTCTATAGTCCCCATACCAGATGGTGATGGAAGGACTGTGACTATAAACTCCATGACAGATGGTGATGGAACTGACTGAGACCATAGCACCCATGCCAGATGATAATGGAACAGACTGTGTCTATAGTCCCCATACCAGACGGTGATGGAACTGACTTTGTCTGTAGTCCCCATACCAGACGTTGATCGAACTGGCTGAGTCTCTAGTCCCCATAACAGACTGTGATGGAAATGACTGAGTTTATAGCCCCTATACCAGACAATAATGGAACTGAGTAGGTCTAGAGTCCCCATACCAGATGGTGATGGAACTGACTGCGTCTATAGTCATACACCAGACATTGATGGAACTGACTGAGTCTATATTCTCTCTACCAGACGGTGATGGAACTGACTGAGTCTATAGACTTCATAGCAGACGGTGATGGAACTGACTGTGTCTATAGTCCTCATACCAGACGGGGATGGAACTGACTGTGTCCGTAGCATCCATGCTAGACGATAATGGAACAGACTGAGTCTATAGTCTCCATAACTGACGGTGATGCAACTGACTGAGTCTATAGTCCTTAATCGAGACGGTGATGGAACTGACTGAATTAATAGTCCCCATACCAGACGCTTGTGGAACTGACTGAATCTATAGACTCCATACCAGACGGTGATGGAACTGACTGAGTCTATGTTTTCCATATCAAACGGTGATGTAACTGAGTCTATATTCTCCATACCAGACTGAGATGGAACTGACTGAGTTTATAGACCCTATACCAGACAATAACGGAACTGACTATGTCTATAGACCCCATACCAGACGGTGATGGAACTCACTGAGATTATAGACCCTATTCCAGACAATAATGGAACTGACTATGTCTATATTCCCTCTACCAGACGCTGGCGGAACTGACTGCATCTATAGTCTCCATACCAGACGGTGATGGAAAAGACTGAGTCTTTAGACGCTTACTGGATGGTGGTGAAACAGGCTGATTCTATAGTTGCTATACCAGACGATAATGGAACTGACTGAGTCTAAAGTCCCCATACCGGACAGTGATGTAACTGACTGAGTCTATAGACCTCATACCAGACGGTGATGGAACTGACTTTGTATATAGTCCCCATACCAGACGGAGATGGAACTGACTGACTCTATAGTCCTCATAACAGACAGTGATGGAACTGACTGAGACTATAGTCCCCATACCAGAAGGTGATGGAAGGACTGTGTCTATAAACTCCATAACAGACGGTGATGGAACTGAATGAGTTTATAGTCCCTATACCAGACGGTGATGGAATTGACTGAGACTAGAGTCTCCATAACAGACGGTGATGGAACAGACTGAGTCTATAGTCCCCATACCAGATGGCGATGGAAGGACTGCGTCTATAAACTCCATGACAGATGGTGATGGAACTGACTGAGACCATAGCACCCATGCCAGATGATAATGGAACAGACTGTGTCTATAGTCCCCATACCAGACGGTGATGGAACTGACTTTGTCTATAGACACCATAACAGACGGAGATGGAATTGACTGACTCTATAGTCCTCATACCAGACGGTGATGGAACTGACTGAGTCTGTAGTCCCCATACCAGACGTTGATCGAACTGGCTGAGTCTCTAGTCCACATAACAGACTGTGATGGAAATGACTGAGTTTATAGCCCCTATACCAGACAATAATGGAACTGAGTAGGTCTAGAGTCCCCATACCAGATGGTGATGGAACTGACTGCGTCTATAGTCATACACCAGACATTGATGGAACTGACTGAGTCTATATTCTCTCTACCAGACGGTGATGGAACTGACTGAGTCTATAGACCTCATAGCAGACGGTGATGGAACTGACTGTGTCTATAGTCCTCATACCAGACGGGGATGGAACTGACTGTGTCCGTAGCATCCATGCTAGACGATAATGGAACAGACTGAGTCTATAGTCTCCATAACTGACGGTGATGCAACTGACTGAGTCTATAGTCCTTAATCGAGACGGTGATGGAACTGACTGAATTAATAGTCCCCATACCAGACGCTTGTGGAACTGACTGAATCTATAGACTCCATACCAGACGGTGATGGAACTGACTGAGTCTATGTTTTCCATATCAAACGGTGATGTAACTGAGTCTATATTCTCCATACCAGACTGAGATGGAACTGACTGAGTTTATAGACCCTATACCAGACAATAACGGAACTGACTATGTCTATAGACCCCATACCAGACGGTGATGGAACTCACTGAGATTATAGACCCTATTCCAGACAATAATGGAACTGACTATGTCTATATTCCCTCTACCAGACGCTGGCGGAACTGACTGCATCTATAGTCTCCATACCAGACGGTGATGGAAAAGACTGAGTCTTTAGACGCTTACTGGATGGTGGTGAAACAGGCTGATTCTATAGTTGCTATACCAGACGATAATGGAACTGACTGAGTCTAAAGTCCCCATACCGGGCAGTGATGTAACTGACTGAGTCTATAGACCTCATACCAGACGGTGATGGAACTGACTTTGTATATAGTCCCCATACCAGACGGAGATGGAATTGACTGACTCTATAGTCCTCATACCAGACAGTGATGGAACTGACTGAGTCTGTAGTCCCCATACCAGACGTTGATCGAATTGGCTAAGTCTCTAGTCTCCATCCCAGACTGTGATGGAAATAACTGAGTTTATAGCCCTTATACCAGACAATAATGGAACTGATTAGGTCTAGAGTCCCCATACCAGATGGTGATGGAACTGACTGCGTCTATAGTCATACACCAGACGTTGATGGAACTGACTGAGTCTATATTCTCTCTACCAGACGGTGATGGAACTGACTGCATCTATAGTCTCCTTACCAGACGGTGATGGAAATGACTGTGTCTATAGTCCTCATACCAGACGGGGATGGAACTGACTGTGTCCGTAGCATCCATGCTAGACGATAATGGAACAGACTGAGTCTATAGTCTCCATAACTGACGGTGATGCAACTGACTGAGTCTATAGTCCTTAATCGAGACGGTGATGGAACTGACTGAATTAATAGTCCCCATACCAGACGCTTGTGGAACTGACTGAATCTATAGACTCCATACCAGACTGAGATGGAACTGACTGAGTTTATAGACCCTATACCAGACAATAACGGAACTGACTATGTCTATAGACGCCATACCAGATGGTGATGGAACTCACTGAGATTATAGACCCTATTCCAGACAATAATGGAACTGACTATGTCTATATTCCCTCTACCAGACGCTGGCGGAACTGACTGCATCTATAGTCCTCATACCAGTCGGTGATGGAACTGACTTTGTATATAGTCCCCATACCAGACGGTGATGGAACTGACTGTGTCTATAGTCCTCATACCAGACGGGGATGGAACTGACTGTGTCCGTAGCATCCATGCTAGACGATAATGGAACAGACTGAGTCTATAGTCTCCATAACTGACGGTGATGCAACTGACTGAGTCTATAGTCCTTAATCGAGACGGTGATGGAACTGACTGAATTAATAGTCCCCATACCAGACGCTTGTGGAACTGACTGAATCTATAGACTCCATACCAGACTGAGATGGAACTGACTGAGTTTATAGACCCTATACCAGACAATAACGGAACTGACTATGTCTATAGACGCCATACCAGATGGTGATGGAACTCACTGAGATTATAGACCCTATTCCAGACAATAATGGAACTGACTATGTCTATATTCCCTCTACCAGACGCTGGCGGAACTGACTGCATCTATAGTCCTCATACCAGACGGTGATGGAACTGACTTTGTATATAGTCCCCATACCAGACGGAGATGGAACTGACTGACTCTATAGTCCTCATAACAGACAGTGATGGAACTGACTTTGTCTATAGTCCCCATACCAGACGGAGATGGAATTCACTGACTCTATAGTCCTCATACCAGACAGTGATGGAACTGACTGAGTCTGTAGTCCCCATACCAGACGTTGATCGAATTGGCTAAGTCTCTAGTCTCCATACCAGACTGTGATGGAAATAACTGAGTTTATAGCCCTTATACCAGACAATAATGGAACTGATTAGGTCTAGAGTCCCCATACCAGATGGTGATGGAACTGACTGCGTCTATAGTCATACACCAGACGTTGATGGAATTGACTGAGACTAGAGTCTCCAAAACAGACGGTGATGGAACAGACTGAGTCTATAGTCCCCATACCAGACGGTGATGAAACTGACTGTTTCTATGGTCCCCATGTAAGATGGTGATGGAACTGACTGAGACCGTAGCACCCATGCCAGATGATAATGGAACAGACTGAGTCAATAGCCACCATAATAGACAGTGATGGAACTGACTGAGACTATAGTCCCCATACGAGACGGTGATGGTACTGACTGCGTCTATAGTCTCCATAACAGATGTTGATGGAACTGACTGAGTTTATAGTCCACATACTAGACGGTGATGGAACTGACTGCGTCTATAGTCCCCATACCAGATGGTGATGGAAGGACTGTGACTATAAACTCCATAACAGACGGTGATGGAACTGAATGAGTTTATAGTCCCTATACCAGACGGTGATGGAATTGACTGAGACTAGAGTCTCCATAACAGACGGTGATGGAACAGACTGAGTCTATAGTCCCCATACCAGACGGTGATGGAACTGACTGTTTCTATGGTCCCCATGTAAGATGGTGATGGAACTGACTGAGACCGTAGCACCCATGCTAGACGATAATGGAACAGACTGAGTGAATAGCCTCAATAATAGACAGTGATGGAACTGACTGAGACTATAGTCCCCATACCAGAAGGTGATGGAAGGACTGTGTCTATAAACTCCATAACAGACGGTGATGGAACTGAATGAGTTTATAGTCCCTATACCAGACGGTGATGGAATTGACTGAGACTAGAGTCTCCATAACAGACGGTGATGGAACAGACTGAGTCTATAGTCCCCATACCAGATGGCGATGGAAGGACTGCGTCTATAAACTCCATGACAGATGGTGATGGAACTGACTGAGACCATAGCACCCATGCCAGATGATAATGGAACAGACTGTGTCTATAGTCCCCATACCAGACGGTGATGGAACTGACTTTGTCTATAGACCCCATAACAGACGGAGATGGAATTGACTGACTCTATAGTCCTCATACCAGACGGTGATGGAACTGACTGAGTCTGTAGTCCCCATACCAGACGTTGATCGAACTGGCTGAGTCTCTAGTCCCCATAACAGACTGTGATGGAAATGACTGAGTTTATAGCCCCTATACCAGACAATAATGGAACTGAGTAGGTCTAGAGTCCCCATACCAGATGGTGATGGAACTGACTGCGTCTATAGTCATACACCAGACATTGATGGAACTGACTGAGTCTATATTCTCTCTACCAGACGGTGATGGAACTGACTGAGTCTATAGACCTCATAGCAGACGGTGATGGAACTGACTGTGTCTATAGTCCTCATACCAGACGGGGATGGAACTGACTGTGTCCGTAGCATCCATGCTAGACGATAATGGAACAGACTGAGTCTATAGTCTCCATAACTGACGGTGATGCAACTGACTGAGTCTATAGTCCTTAATCGAGACGGTGATGGAACTGACTGAATTAATAGTCCCCATACCAGACGCTTGTGGAACTGACTGAATCTATAGACTCCATACCAGACGGTGATGGAACTGACTGAGTCTATGTTTTCCATATCAAACGGTGATGTAACTGAGTCTATATTCTCCATACCAGACTGAGATGGAACTGACTGAGTTTATAGACCCTATACCAGACAATAACGGAACTGACTATGTCTATAGACCCCATACCAGACGGTGATGGAACTCACTGAGATTATAGACCCTATTCCAGACAATAATGGAACTGACTATGTCTATATTCCCTCTACCAGACGCTGGCAGAACTGACTGCATCTATAGTCTCCATACCAGACGGTGATGGAAAAGACTGAGTCTTTAGACGCTTACTGGATGGTGGTGAAACAGGCTGATTCTATAGTTGCTATACCAGACGATAATGGAACTGACTGAGTCTAAAGTCCCCATACCGGACAGTGATGTAACTGACTGAGTCTATAGACCTCATACCAGACGGTGATGGAACTGACTTTGTATATAGTCCCCATACCAGACGGAGATGGAACTGACTGACTCTATAGTCCTCATAACAGACAGTGATGGAACTGACTGAGACTATAGTCCCCATACCAGAAGGTGATGGAAGGACTGTGTCTATAAACTCCATAACAGACGGTGATGGAACTGAATGAGTTTATAGTCCCTATACCAGACGGTGATGGAATTGACTGAGACTAGAGTCTCCATAACAGACGGTGATGGAACAGACTGAGTCTATAGTCCCCATACCAGATGGCGATGGAAGGACTGCGTCTATAAACTCCATGACAGATGGTGATGGAACTGACTGAGACCATAGCACCCATGCCAGATGATAATGGAACAGACTGTGTCTATAGTCCCCATACCAGACGGTGATGGAACTGACTTTGTCTATAGACACCATAACAGACGGAGATGGAATTGACTGACTCTATAGTCCTCATACCAGACGGTGATGGAACTGACTGAGTCTGTAGTCCCCATACCAGACGTTGATCGAACTGGCTGAGTCTCTAGTCCACATAACAGACTGTGATGGAAATGACTGAGTTTATAGCCCCTATACCAGACAATAATGGAACTGAGTAGGTCTAGAGTCCCCATACCAGATGGTGATGGAACTGACTGCGTCTATAGTCATACACCAGACATTGATGGAACTGACTGAGTCTATATTCTCTCTACCAGACGGTGATGGAACTGACTGAGTCTATAGACCTCATAGCAGACGGTGATGGAACTGACTGTGTCTATAGTCCTCATACCAGACGGGGATGGAACTGACTGTGTCCGTAGCATCCATGCTAGACGATAATGGAACAGACTGAGTCTATAGTCTCCATAACTGACGGTGATGCAACTGACTGAGTCTATAGTCCTTAATCGAGACGGTGATGGAACTGACTGAATTAATAGTCCCCATACCAGACGCTTGTGGAACTGACTGAATCTATAGACTCCATACCAGACGGTGATGGAACTGACTGAGTCTATGTTTTCCATATCAAACGGTGATGTAACTGAGTCTATATTCTCCATACCAGACTGAGATGGAACTGACTGAGTTTATAGACCCTATACCAGACAATAACGGAACTGACTATGTCTATAGACCCCATACCAGACGGTGATGGAACTCACTGAGATTATAGACCCTATTCCAGACAATAATGGAACTGACTATGTCTATATTCCCTCTACCAGACGCTGGCGGAACTGACTGCATCTATAGTCTCCATACCAGACGGTGATGGAAAAGACTGAGTCTTTAGACGCTTACTGGATGGTGGTGAAACAGGCTGATTCTATAGTTGCTATACCAGACGATAATGGAACTGACTGAGTCTAAAGTCCCCATACCGGGCAGTGATGTAACTGACTGAGTCTATAGACCTCATACCAGACGGTGATGGAACTGACTTTGTATATAGTCCCCATACCAGACGGAGATGGAATTGACTGACTCTATAGTCCTCATACCAGACAGTGATGGAACTGACTGAGTCTGTAGTCCCCATACCAGACGTTGATCGAATTGGCTAAGTCTCTAGTCTCCATCCCAGACTGTGATGGAAATAACTGAGTTTATAGCCCTTATACCAGACAATAATGGAACTGATTAGGTCTAGAGTCCCCATACCAGATGGTGATGGAACTGACTGCGTCTATAGTCATACACCAGACGTTGATGGAACTGACTGAGTCTATATTCTCTCTACCAGACGGTGATGGAACTGACTGCATCTATAGTCTCCTTACCAGACGGTGATGGAAATGACTGTGTCTATAGTCCTCATACCAGACGGGGATGGAACTGACTGTGTCCGTAGCATCCATGCTAGACGATAATGGAACAGACTGAGTCTATAGTCTCCATAACTGACGGTGATGCAACTGACTGAGTCTATAGTCCTTAATCGAGACGGTGATGGAACTGACTGAATTAATAGTCCCCATACCAGACGCTTGTGGAACTGACTGAATCTATAGACTCCATACCAGACTGAGATGGAACTGACTGAGTTTATAGACCCTATACCAGACAATAACGGAACTGACTATGTCTATAGACGCCATACCAGATGGTGATGGAACTCACTGAGATTATAGACCCTATTCCAGACAATAATGGAACTGACTATGTCTATATTCCCTCTACCAGACGCTGGCGGAACTGACTGCATCTATAGTCCTCATACCAGTCGGTGATGGAACTGACTTTGTATATAGTCCCCATACCAGACGGTGATGGAACTGACTGTGTCTATAGTCCTCATACCAGACGGGGATGGAACTGACTGTGTCCGTAGCATCCATGCTAGACGATAATGGAACAGACTGAGTCTATAGTCTCCATAACTGACGGTGATGCAACTGACTGAGTCTATAGTCCTTAATCGAGACGGTGATGGAACTGACTGAATTAATAGTCCCCATACCAGACGCTTGTGGAACTGACTGAATCTATAGACTCCATACCAGACTGAGATGGAACTGACTGAGTTTATAGACCCTATACCAGACAATAACGGAACTGACTATGTCTATAGACGCCATACCAGATGGTGATGGAACTCACTGAGATTATAGACCCTATTCCAGACAATAATGGAACTGACTATGTCTATATTCCCTCTACCAGACGCTGGCGGAACTGACTGCATCTATAGTCCTCATACCAGACGGTGATGGAACTGACTTTGTATATAGTCCCCATACCAGACGGAGATGGAACTGACTGACTCTATAGTCCTCATAACAGACAGTGATGGAACTGACTTTGTCTATAGTCCCCATACCAGACGGAGATGGAATTCACTGACTCTATAGTCCTCATACCAGACAGTGATGGAACTGACTGAGTCTGTAGTCCCCATACCAGACGTTGATCGAATTGGCTAAGTCTCTAGTCTCCATACCAGACTGTGATGGAAATAACTGAGTTTATAGCCCTTATACCAGACAATAATGGAACTGATTAGGTCTAGAGTCCCCATACCAGATGGTGATGGAACTGACTGCGTCTATAGTCATACACCAGACGTTGATGGAATTGACTGAGACTAGAGTCTCCAAAACAGACGGTGATGGAACAGACTGAGTCTATAGTCCCCATACCAGACGGTGATGAAACTGACTGTTTCTATGGTCCCCATGTAAGATGGTGATGGAACTGACTGAGACCGTAGCACCCATGCCAGATGATAATGGAACAGACTGAGTCAATAGCCACCATAATAGACAGTGATGGAACTGACTGAGACTATAGTCCCCATACGAGACGGTGATGGTACTGACTGCGTCTATAGTCTCCATAACAGATGTTGATGGAACTGACTGAGTTTATAGTCCACATACTAGACGGTGATGGAACTGACTGCGTCTATAGTCCCCATACCAGATGGTGATGGAAGGACTGTGACTATAAACTCCATAACAGACGGTGATGGAACTGAATGAGTTTATAGTCCCTATACCAGACGGTGATGGAATTGACTGAGACTAGAGTCTCCATAACAGACGGTGATGGAACAGACTGAGTCTATAGTCCCCATACCAGACGGTGATGGAACTGACTGTTTCTATGGTCCCCATGTAAGATGGTGATGGAACTGACTGAGACCGTAGCACCCATGCTAGACGATAATGGAACAGACTGAGTGAATAGCCTCAATAATAGACAGTGATGGAACTGACTGAGACTATAGTCCCCATACCAGAAGGTGATGGAAGGACTGTGTCTATAAACTCCATAACAGACGGTGATGGAACTGAATGAGTTTATAGTCCCTATACCAGACGGTGATGGAATTGACTGAGACTAGAGTCTCCATAACAGACGGTGATGGAACAGACTGAGTCTATAGTCCCCATACCAGATGGCGATGGAAGGACTGCGTCTATAAACTCCATGACAGATGGTGATGGAACTGACTGAGACCATAGCACCCATGCCAGATGATAATGGAACAGACTGTGTCTATAGTCCCCATACCAGACGGTGATGGAACTGACTTTGTCTATAGACCCCATAACAGACGGAGATGGAATTGACTGACTCTATAGTCCTCATACCAGACGGTGATGGAACTGACTGAGTCTGTAGTCCCCATACCAGACGTTGATCGAACTGGCTGAGTCTCTAGTCCCCATAACAGACTGTGATGGAAATGACTGAGTTTATAGCCCCTATACCAGACAATAATGGAACTGAGTAGGTCTAGAGTCCCCATACCAGATGGTGATGGAACTGACTGCGTCTATAGTCATACACCAGACATTGATGGAACTGACTGAGTCTATATTCTCTCTACCAGACGGTGATGGAACTGACTGAGTCTATAGACCTCATAGCAGACGGTGATGGAACTGACTGTGTCTATAGTCCTCATACCAGACGGGGATGGAACTGACTGTGTCCGTAGCATCCATGCTAGACGATAATGGAACAGACTGAGTCTATAGTCTCCATAACTGACGGTGATGCAACTGACTGAGTCTATAGTCCTTAATCGAGACGGTGATGGAACTGACTGAATTAATAGTCCCCATACCAGACGCTTGTGGAACTGACTGAATCTATAGACTCCATACCAGACGGTGATGGAACTGACTGAGTCTATGTTTTCCATATCAAACGGTGATGTAACTGAGTCTATATTCTCCATACCAGACTGAGATGGAACTGACTGAGTTTATAGACCCTATACCAGACAATAACGGAACTGACTATGTCTATAGACCCCATACCAGACGGTGATGGAACTCACTGAGATTATAGACCCTATTCCAGACAATAATGGAACTGACTATGTCTATATTCCCTCTACCAGACGCTGGCGGAACTGACTGCATCTATAGTCTCCATACCAGACGGTGATGGAAAAGACTGACTCTATAGTCCTCATAACAGACAGTGATGGAACTGACTTTGTCTATAGTCCCCATACCAGACGGAGATGGAATTGACTGACTCTATAGTCCTCATACCAGACAGTGATGGAACTGACTGAGTCTGTAGTCCCCATACCAGACGTTGATCGAATTGGCTAAGTCTCTAGTCTCCATCCCAGACTGTGATGGAAATAACTGAGTTTATAGCCCTTATACCAGACAATAATGGAACTGATTAGGTCTAGAGTCCCCATACCAGATGGTGATGGAACTGACTGAGACTAGAGTCTCCATAACAGACGGTGATGGAACAGACTGAGTCTATAGTCCCCATACCAGACGGTGATGGAACTGACTGTTTCTATGGTCCCCATGTAAGATGGTGATGGAACTGACTGAGACCGTAGCACCCATGCTAGACGATAATGGAACAGACTGAGTGAATAGCCTCAATAATAGACAGTGATGGAACTGACTGAGACTATAGTCCCCATACCAGAAGGTGATGGAAGGACTGTGTCTATAAACTCCATAACAGACGGTGATGGAACTGAATGAGTTTATAGTCCCTATACCAGACGGTGATGGAATTGACTGAGACTAGAGTCTCCATAACAGACGGTGATGGAACAGACTGAGTCTATAGTCCCCATACCAGATGGCGATGGAAGGACTGCGTCTATAAACTCCATGACAGATGGTGATGGAACTGACTGAGACCATAGCACCCATGCCAGATGATAATGGAACAGACTGTGTCTATAGTCCCCATACCAGACGGTGATGGAACTGACTTTGTCTATAGACCCCATAACAGACGGAGATGGAATTGACTGACTCTATAGTCCTCATACCAGACGGTGATGGAACTGACTGAGTCTGTAGTCCCCATACCAGACGTTGATCGAACTGGCTGAGTCTCTAGTCCCCATAACAGACTGTGATGGAAATGACTGAGTTTATAGCCCCTATACCAGACAATAATGGAACTGAGTAGGTCTAGAGTCCCCATACCAGATGGTGATGGAACTGACTGCGTCTATAGTCATACACCAGACATTGATGGAACTGACTGAGTCTATATTCTCTCTACCAGACGGTGATGGAACTGACTGAGTCTATAGACCTCATAGCAGACGGTGATGGAACTGACTGTGTCTATAGTCCTCATACCAGACGGGGATGGAACTGACTGTGTCCGTAGCATCCATGCTAGACGATAATGGAACAGACTGAGTCTATAGTCTCCATAACTGACGGTGATGCAACTGACTGAGTCTATAGTCCTTAATCGAGACGGTGATGGAACTGACTGAATTAATAGTCCCCATACCAGACGCTTGTGGAACTGACTGAATCTATAGACTCCATACCAGACGGTGATGGAACTGACTGAGTCTATGTTTTCCATATCAAACGGTGATGTAACTGAGTCTATATTCTCCATACCAGACTGAGATGGAACTGACTGAGTTTATAGACCCTATACCAGACAATAACGGAACTGACTATGTCTATAGACCCCATACCAGACGGTGATGGAACTCACTGAGATTATAGACCCTATTCCAGACAATAATGGAACTGACTATGTCTATATTCCCTCTACCAGACGCTGGCGGAACTGACTGCATCTATAGTCTCCATACCAGACGGTGATGGAAAAGACTGACTCTATAGTCCTCATAACAGACAGTGATGGAACTGACTTTGTCTATAGTCCCCATACCAGACGGAGATGGAATTGACTGACTCTATAGTCCTCATACCAGACAGTGATGGAACTGACTGAGTCTGTAGTCCCCATACCAGACGTTGATCGAATTGGCTAAGTCTCTAGTCTCCATCCCAGACTGTGATGGAAATAACTGAGTTTATAGCCCTTATACCAGACAATAATGGAACTGATTAGGTCTAGAGTCCCCATACCAGATGGTGATGGAACTGACTGCGTCTATAGTCATACACCAGACGTTGATGGAACTGACTGAGTCTATATTCTCTCTACCAGACGGTGATGGAACTGACTGCATCTATAGTCTCCTTACCAGACGGTGATGGAAATGACTGAGTCTATTGACGCATACTGGATGGTGATGAAACTTACTGAGTCTATAGTCCCTATACCAGACAGTGATGTAACTGACTTTGTCTATAGTCCCCATACAAGACACAGATGGAACTGACTGCGTCTATAGTCCTCATACCAGACGGGGATGGAACTGACTGTGTCCGTAGCATCCATGCCAGACGATAATGGAATAGACTGAGTCTATAGTCTCCATAACTGACTGTGATGCAACTGACTGAGTCTATAGTCCTTATACGAGATGGTGATGGAACTGACTGAATTAATAGTCCCCATACCAGACGCTTGTGGAACTGACTGAATCTATAGACTCCATACCAGACGGTGATGGAACTGACTGAGTCTCTGTTTTCCATATCAAACGGTGATGTAACTAACTGAGTCTATATTCTACATACCAGACTGTGATGGAACTGACTGAGTTGATAGACCCTATACCGGACAGTGATGCAACTGACTGAGTCTATAGTCCTTAATCGAGACTGTGATGGAACTGACTGAATTAATAGTCCCCATACAAGACGCTTGTGGAACTGACTGAACCTATAGACTCCATACCAGACGGTGATGGAACGGACTGAGTCTATGTTTTCCATATCAAACGGTGATGTAACTAACTGAGTCTATAGTCTCCATACCAGACGGTGATGGAACTTACTGTGTCTATAGTCCCCAGACCAGACTGTGATGGAAATGACTGAGCTTATAGACCCTATACCAGACAATAATGGAACTGACTATGTCTATATTCCCTCTACCAGACGCTGACGGAACTGACTGCATCTATAGTCTCCATAACAGATGGTGATGGAAATGACTGAGTCTTTAAATGCTTACTGGACGGTAGTGAAACAGGCTGAGTCTATATTTCCTATACCAGACGGTGATGGAACTGGCTGAGTCTATAGTCCGCATACCAGATGGTGATGGAATTGACTGAGACAAGAGTCTCCATACCAGATGGTGATGGAACTGACTGTGTCTATGGTCCCCATGCAAGATGGTGATGGAACTGACTGAGTCTATAGTCCCCATACCAGATGGTGATGGAACTGACGGAGACCATAGCACCCATGCCAGATGATAATGGAACAGGCTGAGTCAATAGCCACCGTAATAGACAGTGATGGAACTGACTGAGACTATAGTCCCCATACGAGACGGTGATGGTACTGACTGCGTCTATAGTCTCCATAACAGATGGTGACGGAACTGACTGAGTTTATAGTCCACATACCAGACGGTGATGGAACTGACTGCGTCTATAGTCCCCATACCAGATGGTGATGGAAGGACTGTGACTATAAACTCCATAACAGACGGTGATGGAACTGAATGAGTTTATAGTCCCTATACCAGACGGTGATGGAATTGACTGAGACTAGAGTCTCCATAACAGACGGTGATGGAACAGACTGAGTCTATAGTCCCCATACCAGATGGCGATGGAAGGACTGCGTCTATAAACTCCATGACAGATGGTGATGGAACTGACTGAGACCATAGCACCCATGCCAGATGATAATGGAACAGACTGTGTCTATAGTCCCCATACCAGACGGTGATGGAACTGACTTTGTCTATAGACCCCATAACAGACGGAGATGGAATTGACTGACTCTATAGTCCTCATACCAGACGGTGATGGAACTGACTGAGTCTGTAGTCCCCATACCAGACGTTGATCGAACTGGCTGAGTCTCTGTCCCCATAACAGACTGTGATGTAAATGACTGAGTTTATTGCCCCTATACCAGACAATAATGGAACTGAGTAGGTCTAGAGTCCCCATACCAGATGGTGATGGAACTGACTGCGTCTATAGTCATACACCAGACATTGATGGAACTGACTGAGTCTATATTCTCTCTACCAGACGGTGATGGAACTGACTGAGTCTATAGACCTCATAGCAGACGGTGATGGAACTGACTGAGTCTATAGACCTCATAGCAGACGGTGATGGAACTGACTTTGTCTATAGTCCCCATACAAGACAGAGATGGAACTGACTGCGTCGATAGTCCTCATAACAGATGGTGATGGAACTGACTGTGTCTATAGTCCTCATACCAGACGGGGATGGAACTGACTGTGTCCGTAGCATCCATGCTAGACGATAATGGAACAGACTGAGTCTATAGTCTCCATAACTGACGGTGATGCAACTGACTGAGTCTATAGTCCTTAATCGAGACGGTGATGGAACTGACTGAATTAATAGTCCCCATACCAGACGCTTGTGGAACTGACTGAATCTATAGACTCCATACCAGACGGTGATGGAACTGACTGAGTCTATGTTTTCCATATCAAACGGTGATGTAACTGAGTCTATATTCTCCATACCAGACTGAGATGGAACTGACTGAGTTTATAGACCCTATACCAGACAATAACGGAACTGACTATGTCTATAGACCCCATACCAGACGGTGATGGAACTCACTGAGATTATAGACCCTATTCCAGACAATAATGGAACTGACTATGTCTATATTCCCTCTACCAGACGCTGGCGGAACTGACTGCATCTATAGTCTCCATACCAGACGGTGATGGAAAAGACTGAGTCTTTAGACGCTTACTGGATGGTGGGGAAACAGGCTGATTCTATAGTTCCTATACCAAATGATAATGGAACTGACTGAGTCTATAGACCTCATACCAGACGGTGATGGAACTGACTTTGTATAAGGTCCCCATACCAGACGGAGATGGAACTGACTGACTCTATAGTCCTCATAACAGACAGTGATGGAACTGACTTTGTCTATAGTCCCCATACCAGACGGAGATGGAATTGACTGACTCTATAGTCCTCATACCAGACAGTGATGGAACTGACAGAGTCTGTAGTCCCCATACCAGACGTTGATCGAATTGGCTAAGTCTCTAGTCTCCATACCAGACTGTGATGGAAATAACTGAGTTTATAGCCCTTATACCAGACAATAATGGAACTGATTAGGTCTAGAGTCCCCATACCAGATGGTGATGGAACTGACTGCATCTATAGTCATACACCAGACGTTGATGGAACTGACTGAGTCTATATTCTCTCTACCAGACGGTGATGGAACTGACTGCATATATAGTCTCCTTACCAGACGGTGATGGAAATGACTGAGTCTATTGACGCATACTGGATGGTGATGAAACTTACTGAGTCTATAGTCCCTATACCAGACAGTGATGTAACTGACTGAGACTATAGACCTCATACAAGACAGAGATGGAACTGACTTTGTCTATAGTCCCCATACAAGACACAGATGGAACTCACTGCGTCTATAGTCCTCATACCAGACGGGGATGGAACTGACTGTGTCCGTAGCATCCATGCCAGACGATAATGGAATAGACTGAGTCTATAGTCTCCAAAACTGACTGTGATGCAACTGACTGAGTCTATAGTCCTTATACGAGATGGTGATGGAACTGACTGATTTAATAGTCCCCATACCAGACGCTTGTGGAACTGACTGAATCTATAGACTCCATACCAGACGGTGATGGAACTGACTGAGTCTCTGTTTTCCATATCAAACGGTGATGTAACTAACTGAGTCTATATTCTACATACCAGACTGTGATGGAACTGACTGAGTTGATAGACCCTATACCGGACATTGATGCAACTGACTGAGTCTATAGTCCTTAATCGAGACGGTGATGGAACTGACTGAATTAATAGTCCCCATACAAGACGCTTGTGGAACTGACTGAACCTATAGACTCCATACCAGACGGTGATGGAACGAACTGAGTCTATGTTTTCCATATCAAACGGTGATGTAACTAACTGAGTCTATAGTCTCCATACCAGACGGTGATGGAACTTACTGTGTCTATAGTCCCCAGTCCAGACTGCGATGGAAATGACTGAGCTTATAGACCATATACCAGACAATAATGGAACTGACAATGTCTAAATTCCCTCTACCAGACGCTGACGGAACTGACTGCATCTATAGTCTCCATACCAGATGGTGATGGAAATGACTGAGTCTTTAAATGCTTACTGGACGGAAGTGAAACAGGCTGAGTCTATATTTCCTATACCAGACGGTGATGGAATTGACTGAGACAAGAGTCTCCATAACAGACGGTGATGGAACTGACTGTGTCTATAGTCCCCATAGCAGACGGTGATGGAACTGACTGTGTCTATGGTCCCCATGCAAGATGGTGATGGAACTGACTGTGTCTATAGCCCCCATACCAGATGGTGATGGAACTGACTGAGACTGTAGCACCCATGCCAGATGATAATGGAACAGACTGAGTGAATAGCCTCCATAATAGACAGTGATGGAACTGACTGAGTCTATAGTCCACATACCAGATGGTGATGGAACTGACGGAGACCGTAGCACCCATGCCAGATGATAATGGAACAGATTGAGTCAATAGCCACCATAATAGACAGTGATGGAACTGACTGAGACTATAGTCCCCATACGAGACGGTGATGGTACTGACTGCGTCTATAGTCTCCATGCAAGATGGTGATGGAACTGACTGAGTTTATAGTCCACATACCAGACGGTGATGGAACAGACTGCGTCTATAGTCCCCATACCAGATGGTGATGGAAGGACTGTGACAATAAACTCCATAACAGACGGTGATGGAATTGACTGAGACTAGAGTCTCCATAACAGACGGTGATGGAACAGACTGAGTCTATAGTCCCCATACCAGATGGCAATGGAACTGACTGAGACCGTAGCACCCATGCCAGATGATAATGGAACAAACTGAGTCAATAGCCTCCATAATAGACAGTGATGGAACTGACTGAGACTATAGCCCCCATACCAGACGGCGATGGAAGGACTGTGTCTATAGTCCCCATTCCAGACGGTAATAGAACTGACTGAGTCTATAGTCCGCATACCAGATGGTGATGGAACTGACTGTGTCTATAAACTCCATAACAGACAGTGATGGAACTGAATGAGTTTATAGTCCCTATACCAAACGGTGATGGAATTGACTGAGACTAGAGTCTCCATAACAGATGGTGATGGAACTGACTGAGTCTATAGCCCGCATACCAGATGGTGATGGAACTGACTGAGACCATAGCACCCATGCCAGATGATAATGGAACAGACTGAGTCAATAGCCTCCATAATAGACAGTGATGGAACTGACTGAGACTATAGCCCCCATACGAGACGGTGATGGTACTGACTGCATCTATAGTCTCCATAACAGATGGTGATGGAACTGACTGAGTTTATAGTCCACATACCAGACGGTAATGGAACTGACTGAGTCTATAGTCCGCATACCAGACGGTGATGGAACTAAATGAGTTTATAGTCCCTATACCAGACGGTGATGGAATTGACTGAGAATTGAGTCTCCACAACAGACGGTGAAGGAAATGACTGAGTCTATAGTCCGCATACCAGACGGTGATGGAACTAAATGAGTTTATAGTCCCTATACCAGACGGTGATGGAATTGACTGAGAATTGAGTCTCCACAACAGACGGTGAAGGAAATGACTGAGTCTATAGACTCCATACCAGACGGTGATGGAACGGACTGAGTCTATGTTTTCCATATCAAACGGTGATGTAACTAACTGAGTCTATAGTCTCCATACCAGACGGTGATGGAACTTACTGTGTCTATAGTCCCCAGACCAGACTGTGATGGAAATGACTGAGCTTATAGACCCTATACCAGACAATAATGGAACTGACTATGTCTATATTCCCTCTACCAGACGCTGACGGAACTGACTGCATCTATAGTCTCCATAACAGATGGCGATGGAAATGACTGAGTCTTTAAATGCTTACTGGACGGTAGTGAAACAGGCTGAGTCTATATTTCCTATACCAGACGGTGATGGAACTGGCTGAGTCTATAGTCCGCATACCAGATGGTGATGGAATTGACTGAGACAAGAGTCTCCATACCAGATGGTGATGGAACTGACTGTGTCTATGGTCCCCATGCAAGATGGTGATGGAACTGACTGAGTCTATAGTCCCCATACCAGATGGTGATGGAACTGACGGAGACCGTAGCACCCATGCCAGATGATAATGGAACAGACTGAATGAATAGCCTCAATAATAGACAGTGATGGAACTGACTGAGACTATAGTCCCCATACGAGACGGTGATGGTACTGACTGCGTCTATAGTCTCCATAACAGATGGTGACGGAACTGACTGAGTTTATAGTCCACATACCAGACGGTGATGGAACTGACTGCGTCTATAGTCCCCATACCAGATGGTGATGGAAGGACTGTGACTATAAACTCCATAACAGACGGTGATGGAACTGAATGAGTTTATAGTCCCTATACCAGACGGTGATGGAATTGACTGAGACTAGAGTCTCCATAACAGACGGTGATGGAACAGACTGAGTCTATAGTCCCCATACCAGACGGTGATGGAACTGACTGTTTCTATGGTCCCCATGTAAGATGGTGATGGAACTGACTGAGACCGTAGCACCCATGCCAGACGATAATGGAACAGACTGAATGAATAGCCTCAATAATAGACAGTGATGGAACTGACTGAGACTATAGTCCCCATACGAGACGGTGATGCTACTGACTGCGTCTATAGTCTCCATAACAGATGGTGATGGAACTGACTGAGTTTATAGTCCACATACCAGACGGTGATGGAACAGACTGAGCCTATAGTCCCCATACCAGAAGGTGATGGAAGGACTGTGTCTATAAACTCCATAACAGACGGTGATGGAACTGAATGAGTTTATAGTCCCTATACCAGACGGTGATGGAATTGACTGAGACTAGAGTCTCCATAACAGACGGTGATGGAACAGACTGAGTCTATAGTCCCCATACCAGATGGCGATGGAAGGACTGCGTCTATAAACTCCATGACAGATGGTGATGGAACTGACTGAGACCATAGCACCCATGCCAGAGGATAATGGAACAGACTGTGTCTATAGTCCCCATACCAGACGGTGATGGAACTGACTTTGTCTATAGACCCCATAACAGACGGAGATGGAATTGACTGACTCTATAGTCCTCATACCAGACGGTGATGGAACTGACTGAGTCTGTAGTCCCCATACCAGACGTTGATCGAACTGGCTGAGTCTCTGTCCCCATAACAGACTGTGATGTAAATGACTGAGTTTATTGCCCCTATACCAGACAATAATGGAACTGAGTAGGTCTAGAGTCCCCATACCAGATGGTGATGGAACTGACTGCGTCTATAGTCATACACCAGACATTGATGGAACTGACTGAGTCTATATTCTCTCTACCAGACGGTGATGGAACTGACTGAGTCTATAGACCTCATAGCAGACGGTGATGGAACTGACTGAGTCTATAGACCTCATAGCAGACGGTGATGGAACTGACTTTGTCTATAGTCCCCATACAAGACAGAGATGGAACTGACTGCATCGATAGTCCTCATAACAGATGGTGATGGAACTGACTGTGTCTATAGTCCTCATACCAGACGGGGATGGAACTGACTGTGTCCGTAGCATCCATGCTAGACGATAATGGAACAGACTGAGTCTATAGTCTCCATAACTGACGGTGATGCAACTGACTGAGTCTATAGTCCTTAATCGAGACGGTGATGGAACTGACTGAATTAATAGTCCCCATACCAGACGCTTGTGGAACTGACTGAATCTATAGACTCCATACCAGACGGTGATGGAACTGACTGAGTCTATGTTTTCCATATCAAACGGTGATGTAACTGAGTCTATATTCTCCATACCAGACTGAGATGGAACTGACTGAGTTTATAGACCCTATACCAGACAATAACGGAACTGACTATGTCTATAGACCCCATACCAGACGGTGATGGAACTCACTGAGATTATAGACCCTATTCCAGACAATAATGGAACTGACTATGTCTATATTCCCTCTACCAGACGCTGGCGGAACTGACTGCATCTATAGTCTCCATACCAGACGGTGATGGAAAAGACTGAGTCTTTAGACGCTTACTGGATGGTGGGGAAACAGGCTGATTCTATAGTTCCTATACCAAATGATAATGGAACTGACTGAGTCTATAGACCTCATACCAGACGGTGATGGAACTGACTTTGTATAAGGTCCCCATACCAGACGGAGATGGAACTGACTGACTCTATAGTCCTCATAACAGACAGTGATGGAACTGACTTTGTCTATAGTCCCCATACCAGATGGAGATGGAACTGACTGACTCTATAGTCCTCATACCAGACAGTGATGGAACTGACTGAGTCTGTAGTCCCCATACCAGACGTTGATCGAATTGGCTAAGTCTCTAGTCTCCATACCAGACTGTGATGGAAATAACTGAGTTTATAGCCCTTATACCAGACAATAATGGAACTGATTAGGTCTAGAGTCCCCATACCAGATGGTGATGGAACTGACTGCATCTATAGTCATACACCAGACGTTGATGGAACTGACTGAGTCTATATTCTCTCTACCAGACGGTGATGGAACTGACTGCATCTATAGTCTCCTTACCAGACGGTGATGGAAATGACTGAGTCTATTGACGCATACTGGATGGTGATGAAACTTACTGAGTCTATAGTCCCTATACCAGACAGTGATGTAACTGACTGAGACTATAGACCTCATACAAGACAGAGATGGAACTGACTTTGTCTATAGTCCCCATACAAGACACAGATGGAACTCACTGCGTCTATAGTCCTCATACCAGACGGGGATGGAACTGACTGTGTCCGTAGCATCCATGCCAGACGATAATGGAATAGACTGAGTCTATAGTCTCCAAAACTGACTGTGATGCAACTGACAGAGTCTATAGTCCTTATACGAGATGGTGATGGAACTGACTGATTTAATAGTCCCCATACCAGACGCTTGTGGAACTGACTGAATCTATAGACTCCATACCAGACGGTGATGGAACTGACTGAGTCTCTGTTTTCCATATCAAACGGTGATGTAACTAACTGAGTCTATATTCTACATACCAGACTGTGATGGAACTTACTGTGTCTATAGTCCCCAGTCCAGACTGCGATGGAAAAGACTGAGTCTTTAGACGCTTACTGGATGGTGGTGAAACAGGCTGATTCTATAGTTGCTATACCAGACGATAATGGAACTGACTGAGTCTAAAGTCCCCATACCGGACAGTGATGTAACTGACTGAGTCTATAGACCTCATACCAGACGGTGATGGAACTGACTTTGTATATAGTCCCCATACCAGACGGAGATGGAACTGACTGA
The DNA here is from genome assembly GCF_048418815.1 of Hemitrygon akajei. Lineage (NCBI taxonomy): Eukaryota > Metazoa > Chordata > Chondrichthyes > Myliobatiformes > Dasyatidae > Hemitrygon > Hemitrygon akajei. The sequence goes on along the minus strand of NC_133133.1, from coordinate 108,791,169 downwards.
CTCTATAGTCCTCATAACAGACAGTGATGGAACTGACTGAGACTATAGTCCCCATACCAGAAGGTGATGGAAGGACTGTGTCTATAAACTCCATAACAGACGGTGATGGAACTGAATGAGTTTATAGTCCCTATACCAGACGGTGATGGAATTGACTGAGACTAGAGTCTCCATAACAGACGGTGATGGAACAGACTGAGTCTATAGTCCCCATACCAGATGGCGATGGAAGGACTGCGTCTATAAACTCCATGACAGATGGTGATGGAACTGACTGAGACCATAGCACCCATGCCAGATGATAATGGAACAGACTGTGTCTATAGTCCCCATACCAGACGGTGATGGAACTGACTTTGTCTATAGACACCATAACAGACGGAGATGGAATTGACTGACTCTATAGTCCTCATACCAGACGGTGATGGAACTGACTGAGTCTGTAGTCCCCATACCAGACGTTGATCGAACTGGCTGAGTCTCTAGTCCACATAACAGACTGTGATGGAAATGACTGAGTTTATAGCCCCTATACCAGACAATAATGGAACTGAGTAGGTCTAGAGTCCCCATACCAGATGGTGATGGAACTGACTGCGTCTATAGTCATACACCAGACATTGATGGAACTGACTGAGTCTATATTCTCTCTACCAGACGGTGATGGAACTGACTGAGTCTATAGACCTCATAGCAGACGGTGATGGAACTGACTGTGTCTATAGTCCTCATACCAGACGGGGATGGAACTGACTGTGTCCGTAGCATCCATGCTAGACGATAATGGAACAGACTGAGTCTATAGTCTCCATAACTGACGGTGATGCAACTGACTGAGTCTATAGTCCTTAATCGAGACGGTGATGGAACTGACTGAATTAATAGTCCCCATACCAGACGCTTGTGGAACTGACTGAATCTATAGACTCCATACCAGACGGTGATGGAACTGACTGAGTCTATGTTTTCCATATCAAACGGTGATGTAACTGAGTCTATATTCTCCATACCAGACTGAGATGGAACTGACTGAGTTTATAGACCCTATACCAGACAATAACGGAACTGACTATGTCTATAGACCCCATACCAGACGGTGATGGAACTCACTGAGATTATAGACCCTATTCCAGACAATAATGGAACTGACTATGTCTATATTCCCTCTACCAGACGCTGGCGGAACTGACTGCATCTATAGTCTCCATACCAGACGGTGATGGAAAAGACTGAGTCTTTAGACGCTTACTGGATGGTGGTGAAACAGGCTGATTCTATAGTTGCTATACCAGACGATAATGGAACTGACTGAGTCTAAAGTCCCCATACCGGGCAGTGATGTAACTGACTGAGTCTATAGACCTCATACCAGACGGTGATGGAACTGACTTTGTATATAGTCCCCATACCAGACGGAGATGGAATTGACTGACTCTATAGTCCTCATACCAGACAGTGATGGAACTGACTGAGTCTGTAGTCCCCATACCAGACGTTGATCGAATTGGCTAAGTCTCTAGTCTCCATCCCAGACTGTGATGGAAATAACTGAGTTTATAGCCCTTATACCAGACAATAATGGAACTGATTAGGTCTAGAGTCCCCATACCAGATGGTGATGGAACTGACTGCGTCTATAGTCATACACCAGACGTTGATGGAACTGACTGAGTCTATATTCTCTCTACCAGACGGTGATGGAACTGACTGCATCTATAGTCTCCTTACCAGACGGTGATGGAAATGACTGTGTCTATAGTCCTCATACCAGACGGGGATGGAACTGACTGTGTCCGTAGCATCCATGCTAGACGATAATGGAACAGACTGAGTCTATAGTCTCCATAACTGACGGTGATGCAACTGACTGAGTCTATAGTCCTTAATCGAGACGGTGATGGAACTGACTGAATTAATAGTCCCCATACCAGACGCTTGTGGAACTGACTGAATCTATAGACTCCATACCAGACTGAGATGGAACTGACTGAGTTTATAGACCCTATACCAGACAATAACGGAACTGACTATGTCTATAGACGCCATACCAGATGGTGATGGAACTCACTGAGATTATAGACCCTATTCCAGACAATAATGGAACTGACTATGTCTATATTCCCTCTACCAGACGCTGGCGGAACTGACTGCATCTATAGTCCTCATACCAGTCGGTGATGGAACTGACTTTGTATATAGTCCCCATACCAGACGGTGATGGAACTGACTGTGTCTATAGTCCTCATACCAGACGGGGATGGAACTGACTGTGTCCGTAGCATCCATGCTAGACGATAATGGAACAGACTGAGTCTATAGTCTCCATAACTGACGGTGATGCAACTGACTGAGTCTATAGTCCTTAATCGAGACGGTGATGGAACTGACTGAATTAATAGCCCCCATACCAGACGCTTGTGGAACTGACTGAATCTATAGACTCCATACCAGACTGAGATGGAACTGACTGAGTTTATAGACCCTATACCAGACAATAACGGAACTGACTATGTCTATAGACGCCATACCAGATGGTGATGGAACTCACTGAGATTATAGACCCTATTCCAGACAATAATGGAACTGACTATGTCTATATTCCCTCTACCAGACGCTGGCGGAACTGACTGCATCTATAGTCCTCATACCAGACGGTGATGGAACTGACTTTGTATATAGTCCCCATACCAGACGGAGATGGAACTGACTGACTCTATAGTCCTCATAACAGACAGTGATGGAACTGACTTTGTCTATAGTCCCCATACCAGACGGAGATGGAATTCACTGACTCTATAGTCCTCATACCAGACAGTGATGGAACTGACTGAGTCTGTAGTCCCCATACCAGACGTTGATCGAATTGGCTAAGTCTCTAGTCTCCATACCAGACTGTGATGGAAATAACTGAGTTTATAGCCCTTATACCAGACAATAATGGAACTGATTAGGTCTAGAGTCCCCATACCAGATGGTGATGGAACTGACTGCGTCTATAGTCATACACCAGACGTTGATGGAATTGACTGAGACTAGAGTCTCCATAACAGACGGTGATGGAACAGACTGAGTCTATAGTCCCCATACCAGACGGTGATGAAACTGACTGTTTCTATGGTCCCCATGTAAGATGGTGATGGAACTGACTGAGACCGTAGCACCCATGCCAGATGATAATGGAACAGACTGAGTCAATAGCCACCATAATAGACAGTGATGGAACTGACTGAGACTATAGTCCCCATACGAGACGGTGATGGTACTGACTGCGTCTATAGTCTCCATAACAGATGTTGATGGAACTGACTGAGTTTATAGTCCACATACTAGACGGTGATGGAACTGACTGCGTCTATAGTCCCCATACCAGATGGTGATGGAAGGACTGTGACTATAAACTCCATAACAGACGGTGATGGAACTGAATGAGTTTATAGTCCCTATACCAGACGGTGATGGAATTGACTGAGACTAGAGTCTCCATAACAGACGGTGATGGAACAGACTGAGTCTATAGTCCCCATACCAGACGGTGATGGAACTGACTGTTTCTATGGTCCCCATGTAAGATGGTGATGGAACTGACTGAGACCGTAGCACCCATGCTAGACGATAATGGAACAGACTGAGTGAATAGCCTCAATAATAGACAGTGATGGAACTGACTGAGACTATAGTCCCCATACCAGAAGGTGATGGAAGGACTGTGTCTATAAACTCCATAACAGACGGTGATGGAACTGAATGAGTTTATAGTCCCTATACCAGACGGTGATGGAATTGACTGAGACTAGAGTCTCCATAACAGACGGTGATGGAACAGACTGAGTCTATAGTCCCCATACCAGATGGCGATGGAAGGACTGCGTCTATAAACTCCATGACAGATGGTGATGGAACTGACTGAGACCATAGCACCCATGCCAGATGATAATGGAACAGACTGTGTCTATAGTCTCCATACCGGACAGTGATGGAATTGACTGACTCTATAGTCCTCATACCAGACGGTGATGGAACTGACTGAGTCTGTAGTCCCCATACCAGACGTTGATCGAACTGGCTGAGTCTCTAGTCCCCATAACAGACTGTGATGGAAATGACTGAGTTTATAGCCCCTATACCAGACAATAATGGAACTGAGTAGGTCTAGAGTCCCCATACCAGATGGTGATGGAACTGACTGCGTCTATAGTCATACACCAGACATTGATGGAACTGACTGAGTCTATATTCTCTCTACCAGACGGTGATGGAACTGACTGAGTCTATAGACCTCATAGCAGACGGTGATGGAACTGACTGTGTCTATAGTCCTCATACCAGACGGGGATGGAACTGACTGTGTCCGTAGCATCCATGCTAGACGATAATGGAACAGACTGAGTCTATAGTCTCCATAACTGACGGTGATGCAACTGACTGAGTCTATAGTCCTTAATCGAGACGGTGATGGAACTGACTGAATTAATAGTCCCCATACCAGACGCTTGTGGAACTGACTGAATCTATAGACTCCATACCAGACGGTGATGGAACTGACTGAGTCTATGTTTTCCATATCAAACGGTGATGTAACTGAGTCTATATTCTCCATACCAGACTGAGATGGAACTGACTGAGTTTATAGACCCTATACCAGACAATAACGGAACTGACTATGTCTATAGACCCCATACCAGACGGTGATGGAACTCACTGAGATTATAGACCCTATTCCAGACAATAATGGAACTGACTATGTCTATATTCCCTCTACCAGACGCTGGCGGAACTGACTGCATCTATAGTCTCCATACCAGACGGTGATGGAAAAGACTGAGTCTTTAGACGCTTACTGGATGGTGGTGAAACAGGCTGATTCTATAGTTGCTATACCAGACGATAATGGAACTGACTGAGTCTAAAGTCCCCATACCGGACAGTGATGTAACTGACTGAGTCTATAGACCTCATACCAGACGGTGATGGAACTGACTTTGTATATAGTCCCCATACCAGACGGAGATGGAACTGACTGACTCTATAGTCCTCATAACAGACAGTGATGGAACTGACTGAGACTATAGTCCCCATACCAGAAGGTGATGGAAGGACTGTGTCTATAAACTCCATAACAGACGGTGATGGAACTGAATGAGTTTATAGTCCCTATACCAGACGGTGATGGAATTGACTGAGACTAGAGTCTCCATAACAGACGGTGATGGAACAGACTGAGTCTATAGTCCCCATACCAGATGGCGATGGAAGGACTGCGTCTATAAACTCCATGACAGATGGTGATGGAACTGACTGAGACCATAGCACCCATGCCAGATGATAATGGAACAGACTGTGTCTATAGTCCCCATACCAGACGGTGATGGAACTGACTTTGTCTATAGACACCATAACAGACGGAGATGGAATTGACTGACTCTATAGTCCTCATACCAGACGGTGATGGAACTGACTGAGTCTGTAGTCCCCATACCAGACGTTGATCGAACTGGCTGAGTCTCTAGTCCCCATAACAGACTGTGATGGAAATGACTGAGTTTATAGCCCCTATACCAGACAATAATGGAACTGAGTAGGTCTAGAGTCCCCATACCAGATGGTGATGGAACTGACTGCGTCTATAGTCATACACCAGACATTGATGGAACTGACTGAGTCTATATTCTCTCTACCAGACGGTGATGGAACTGACTGAGTCTATAGACCTCATAGCAGACGGTGATGGAACTGACTGTGTCTATAGTCCTCATACCAGACGGGGATGGAACTGACTGTGTCCGTAGCATCCATGCTAGACGATAATGGAACAGACTGAGTCTATAGTCTCCATAACTGACGGTGATGCAACTGACTGAGTCTATAGTCCTTAATCGAGACGGTGATGGAACTGACTGAATTAATAGTCCCCATACCAGACGCTTGTGGAACTGACTGAATCTATAGACTCCATACCAGACGGTGATGGAACTGACTGAGTCTATGTTTTCCATATCAAACGGTGATGTAACTGAGTCTATATTCTCCATACCAGACTGAGATGGAACTGACTGAGTTTATAGACCCTATACCAGACAATAACGGAACTGACTATGTCTATAGACCCCATACCAGACGGTGATGGAACTCACTGAGATTATAGACCCTATTCCAGACAATAATGGAACTGACTATGTCTATATTCCCTCTACCAGACGCTGGCGGAACTGACTGCATCTATAGTCTCCATACCAGACGGTGATGGAAAAGACTGACTCTATAGTCCTCATAACAGACAGTGATGGAACTGACTTTGTCTATAGTCCCCATACCAGACGGAGATGGAATTGACTGACTCTATAGTCCTCATACCAGACAGTGATGGAACTGACTGAGTCTGTAGTCCCCATACCAGACGTTGATCGAATTGGCTAAGTCTCTAGTCTCCATCCCAGACTGTGATGGAAATAACTGAGTTTATAGCCCTTATACCAGACAATAATGGAACTGATTAGGTCTAGAGTCCCCATACCAGATGGTGATGGAACTGACTGCGTCTATAGTCATACACCAGACGTTGATGGAACTGACTGAGTCTATATTCTCTCTACCAGACGGTGATGGAACTGACTGCATCTATAGTCTCCTTACCAGACGGTGATGGAAATGACTGAGTCTATTGACGCATACTGGATGGTGATGAAACTTACTGAGTCTATAGTCCCTATACCAGACAGTGATGTAACTGACTTTGTCTATAGTCCCCATACAAGACACAGATGGAACTGACTGCGTCTATAGTCCTCATACCAGACGGGGATGGAACTGACTGTGTCCGTAGCATCCATGCCAGACGATAATGGAATAGACTGAGTCTATAGTCTCCATAACTGACTGTGATGCAACTGACTGAGTCTATAGTCCTTATACGAGATGGTGATGGAACTGACTGAATTAATAGTCCCCATACCAGACGCTTGTGGAACTGACTGAATCTATAGACTCCATACCAGACGGTGATGGAACTGACTGAGTCTCTGTTTTCCATATCAAACGGTGATGTAACTAACTGAGTCTATATTCTACATACCAGACTGTGATGGAACTGACTGAGTTGATAGACCCTATACCGGACAGTGATGCAACTGACTGAGTCTATAGTCCTTAATCGAGACTGTGATGGAACTGACTGAATTAATAGTCCCCATACAAGACGCTTGTGGAACTGACTGAACCTATAGACTCCATACCAGACGGTGATGGAACGGACTGAGTCTATGTTTTCCATATCAAACGGTGATGTAACTAACTGAGTCTATAGTCTCCATACCAGACGGTGATGGAACTTACTGTGTCTATAGTCCCCAGACCAGACTGTGATGGAAATGACTGAGCTTATAGACCCTATACCAGACAATAATGGAACTGACTATGTCTATATTCCCTCTACCAGACGCTGACGGAACTGACTGCATCTATAGTCTCCATAACAGATGGTGATGGAAATGACTGAGTCTTTAAATGCTTACTGGACGGTAGTGAAACAGGCTGAGTCTATATTTCCTATACCAGACGGTGATGGAACTGGCTGAGTCTATAGTCCGCATACCAGATGGTGATGGAATTGACTGAGACAAGAGTCTCCATACCAGATGGTGATGGAACTGACTGTGTCTATGGTCCCCATGCAAGATGGTGATGGAACTGACTGAGTCTATAGTCCCCATACCAGATGGTGATGGAACTGACGGAGACCGTAGCACCCATGCCAGATGATAATGGAACAGGCTGAGTCAATAGCCACCGTAATAGACAGTGATGGAACTGACTGAGACTATAGTCCCCATACGAGACGGTGATGGTACTGACTGCGTCTATAGTCTCCATAACAGATGGTGACGGAACTGACTGAGTTTATAGTCCACATACCAGACGGTGATGGAACTGACTGCGTCTATAGTCCCCATACCAGATGGTGATGGAAGGACTGTGACTATAAACTCCATAACAGACGGTGATGGAACTGAATGAGTTTATAGTCCCTATACCAGACGGTGATGGAATTGACTGCATATATAGTCTCCTTACCAGACGGTGATGGAAATGACTGAGTCTATTGACGCATACTGGATGGTGATGAAACTTACTGAGTCTATAGTCCCTATACCAGACAGTGATGTAACTGACTGAGACTATAGACCTCATACAAGACAGAGATGGAACTGACTTTGTCTATAGTCCCCATACAAGACACAGATGGAACTCACTGCGTCTATAGTCCTCATACCAGACGGGGATGGAACTGACTGTGTCCGTAGCATCCATGCCAGACGATAATGGAATAGACTGAGTCTATAGTCTCCAAATCTGACTGTGATGCAACTGACTGAGTCTATAGTCCTTATACGAGATGGTGATGGAACTGACTGATTTAATAGTCCCCATACCAGACGCTTGTGGAACTGACTGAATCTATAGACTCCATACCAGACGGTGATGGAACTGACTGAGTCTCTGTTTTCCATATCAAACGGTGATGTAACTAACTGAGTCTATATTCTACATACCAGACTGTGATGGAACTGACTGAGTTGATAGACCCTATACCGGACATTGATGCAACTGACTGAGTCTATAGTCCTTAATCGAGACGGTGATGGAACTGACTGAATTAATAGTCCCCATACAAGACGCTTGTGGAACTGACTGAACCTATAGACTCCATACCAGACGGTGATGGAACGAACTGAGTCTATGTTTTCCATATCAAACGGTGATGTAACTAACTGAGTCTATAGTCTCCATACCAGACGGTGATGGAACTTACTGTGTCTATAGTCCCCAGTCCAGACTGCGATGGAAATGACTGAGCTTATAGACCATATACCAGACAATAATGGAACTGACAATGTCTAAATTCCCTCTACCAGACGCTGACGGAACTGACTGCATCTATAGTCTCCATACCAGATGGTGATGGAAATGACTGAGTCTTTAAATGCTTACTGGACGGAAGTGAAACAGGCTGAGTCTATATTTCCTATACCAGACGGTGATGGCACTGGCTGAGTCTATAGTCCGCATACCAGACGGTGATGGAATTGACTGAGACAAGAGTCTCCATAACAGACGGTGATGGAACTGACTGAGTCTATAGTCCCCATAGCAGACGGTGATGGAACTGACTGTGTCTATGGTCCCCATGCAAGATGGTGATGGAACTGACTGTGTCTATAGCCCCCATACCAGATGGTGATGGAACTGACTGAGACTGTAGCACCCATGCCAGATGATAATGGAACAGACTGAGTGAATAGCCTCCATAATAGACAGTGATGGAACTGACTGAGTCTATAGTCCACATACCAGATGGTGATGGAACTGACGGAGACCGTAGCACCCATGCCAGATGATAATGGAACAGATTGAGTCAATAGCCACCATAATAGACAGTGATGGAACTGACTGAGACTATAGTCCCCATACGAGACGGTGATGGTACTGACTGCGTCTATAGTCTCCATAACAGATGGTGATGGAACTGACTGAGTTTATAGTCCACATACCAGACGGTGATGGAACAGACTGCGTCTATAGTCCCCATACCAGATGGTGATGGAAGGACTGTGACAATAAACTCCATAACAGACGGTGATGGAATTGACTGAGACTAGAGTCTCCATAACAGACGGTGATGGAACAGACTGAGTCTATAGTCCCCATACCAGATGGCAATGGAACTGACTGAGACCGTAGCACCCATGCCAGATGATAATGGAACAAACTGAGTCAATAGCCTCCATAATAGACAGTGATGGAACTGACTGAGACTATAGCCCCCATACCAGACGGCGATGGAAGGACTGTGTCTATAGTCCCCATTCCAGACGGTAATAGAACTGACTGAGTCTATAGTCCGCATACCAGATGGTGATGGAACTGACTGTGTCTATAAACTCCATAACAGACAGTGATGGAACTGAATGAGTTTATAGTCCCTATACCAAACGGTGATGGAATTGACTGAGACTAGAGTCTCCATAACAGATGGTGATGGAACTGACTGAGTCTATAGCCCGCATACCAGATGGTGATGGAACTGACTGAGACCGTAGCACCCATGCCAGATGATAATGGAACAGACTGAGTCAATAGCCTCCATAATAGACAGTGATGGAACTGACTGAGACTATAGCCCCCATACGAGACGGTGATGGTACTGACTGCATCTATAGTCTCCATAACAGATGGTGATGGAACTGACTGAGTTTATAGTCCACATACCAGACGGTAATGGAACTGACTGAGTCTATAGTCCGCATACCAGACGGTGATGGAACTAAATGAGTTTATAGTCCCTATACCAGACGGTGATGGAATTGACTGAGAATTGAGTCTCCACAACAGACGGTGAAGGAAATGACTGAGTCTATAGTCCGCATACCAGACGGTGATGGAACTAAATGAGTTTATAGTCCCTATACCAGACGGTGATGGAATTGACTGAGAATTGAGTCTCCACAACAGACGGTGAAGGAAATGACTGAGTCTATAGACTCCATACCAGACGGTGATGGAACGGACTGAGTCTATGTTTTCCATATCAAACGGTGATGTAACTAACTGAGTCTATAGTCTCCATACCAGACGGTGATGGAACTTACTGTGTCTATAGTCCCCAGACCAGACTGTGATGGAAATGACTGAGCTTATAGACCCTATACCAGACAATAATGGAACTGACTATGTCTATATTCCCTCTACCAGACGCTGACGGAACTGACTGCATCTATAGTCTCCATAACAGATGGCGATGGAAATGACTGAGTCTTTAAATGCTTACTGGACGGTAGTGAAACAGGCTGAGTCTATATTTCCTATACCAGACGGTGATGGAACTGGCTGAGTCTATAGTCCGCATACCAGATGGTGATGGAATTGACTGAGACAAGAGTCTCCATACCAGATGGTGATGGAACTGACTGTGTCTATGGTCCCCATGCAAGATGGTGATGGAACTGACTGAGTCTATAGTCCCCATACCAGATGGTGATGGAACTGACGGAGACCGTAGCACCCATGCCAGATGATAATGGAACAGGCTGAGTCAATAGCCACCATAATAGACAGTGATGGAACTGACTGAGACTATAGTCCCCATACGAGACGGTGATGGTACTGACTGCATCTATAGTCTCCATAACAGATGGTGACGGAACTGACTGAGTTTATAGTCCACATACCAGACGGTGATGGAACTGACTGCGTCTATAGTCCCCATACCAGATGGTGATGGAAGGACTGTGACTATAAACTCCATAACAGACGGTGATGGAACTGAATGAGTTTATAGTCCCTATACCAGACGGTGATGGAATTGACTGAGACTAGAGTCTCCATAACAGACGGTGATGGAACAGACTGAGTCTATAGTCCCCATACCAGACGGTGATGGAACTGACTGTTTCTATGGTCCCCATGTAAGATGGTGATGGAACTGACTGAGACCGTAGCACCCATGCCAGACGATAATGGAACAGACTGAATGTATAGCCTCAATAATAGACAGTGATGGAACTGACTGAGACTATAGTCCCCATACGAGACGGTGATGCTACTGACTGCGTCTATAGTCTCCATAACAGATGGTGATGGAACTGACTGAGTTTATAGTCCACATACCAGACGGTGATGGAACAGACTGAGCCTATAGTCCCCATACCAGAAGGTGATGGAAGGACTGTGTCTATAAACTCCATAACAGACGGTGATGGAACTGAATGAGTTTATAGTCCCTATACCAGACGGTGATGGAATTGACTGAGACTAGAGTCTCCATAACAGACGGTGATGGAACAGACTGAGTCTATAGTCCCCATACCAGATGGCGATGGAAGGACTGCGTCTAGAAACTCCATGACAGATGGTGATGGAACTGACTGAGACCATAGCACCCATGCCAGATGATAATGGAACAGACTGTGTCTATAGTCCCCATACCAGACGGTGATGGAACTGACTTTGTCTATAGACCCCATAACAGACGGAGATGGAATTGACTGACTCTATAGTCCTCATACCAGACGGTGATGGAACTGACTGAGTCTGTAGTCCCCATACCAGACGTTGATCGAACTGGCTGAGTCTCTGTCCCCATAACAGACTGTGATGTAAATGACTGAGTTTATTGCCCCTATACCAGACAATAATGGAACTGAGTAGGTCTAGAGTCCCCATACCAGATGGTGATGGAACTGACTGCGTCTATAGTCATACACCAGACATTGATGGAACTGACTGAGTCTATATTCTCTCTACCAGACGGTGATGGAACTGACTGAGTCTATAGACCTCATAGCAGACGGTGATGGAACTGACTGAGTCTATAGACCTCATAGCAGACGGTGATGGAACTGACTTTGTCTATAGTCCCCATACAAGACAGAGATGGAACTGACTGCATCGATAGTCCTCATAACAGATGGTGATGGAACTGACTGTGTCTATAGTCCTCATACCAGACGGGGATGGAACTGACTGTGTCCGTAGCATCCATGCTAGACGATAATGGAACAGACTGAGTCTATAGTCTCCATAACTGACGGTGATTCAACTGACTGAGTCTATAGTCCTTAATCGAGACGGTGATGGAACTGACTGAATTAATAGTCCCCATACCAGACGCTTGTGGAACTGACTGAATCTATAGACTCCATACCAGACGGTGATGGAACTGACTGAGTCTATGTTTTCCATATCAAACGGTGATGTAACTGAGTCTATATTCTCCATACCAGACTGAGATGGAACTGACTGAGTTTATAGACCCTATACCAGACAATAACGGAACTGACTATGTCTATAGACCCCATACCAGACGGTGATGGAACTCACTGAGATTATAGACCCTATTCCAGACAATAATGGAACTGACTATGTCTATATTCCCTCTACCAGACGCTGGCGGAACTGACTGCATCTATAGTCTCCATACCAGACGGTGATGGAAAAGACTGAGTCTTTAGACGCTTACTGGATGGTGGGGAAACAGGCTGATTCTATAGTTCCTATACCAAATGATAATGGAACTGACTGAGTCTATAGACCTCATACCAGACGGTGATGGAACTGACTTTGTATAAGGTCCCCATACCAGACGGAGATGGAACTGACTGACTCTATAGTCCTCATAACAGACAGTGATGGAACTGACTTTGTCTATAGTCCCCATACCAGATGGAGATGGAACTGACTGACTCTATAGTCCTCATACCAGACAGTGATGGAACTGACTGAGTCTGTAGTCCCCATACCAGACGTTGATCGAATTGGCTAAGTCTCTAGTCTCCATACCAGACTGTGATGGAAATAACTGAGTTTATAGCCCTTATACCAGACAATAATGGAACTGATTAGGTCTAGAGTCCCCATACCAGATGGTGATGGAACTGACTGAGTCTATATTCTCTCTACCAGACGGTGATGGAACTGACTGCATCTATAGTCTCCTTACCAGACGGTGATGGAAATGACTGAGTCTATTGACGCATACTGGATGGTGATGAAACTTACTGAGTCTATAGTCCCTATACCAGACAGTGATGTAACTGACTGAGACTATAGACCTCATACAAGACAGAGATGGAACTGACTTTGTCTATAGTCCCCATACAAGACACAGATGGAACTCACTGCGTCTATAGTCCTCATACCAGACGGGGATGGAACTGACTGTGTCCGTAGCATCCATGCCAGACGATAATGGAATAGACTGAGTCTATAGTCTCCAAAACTGACTGTGATGCAACTGACAGAGTCTATAGTCCTTATACGAGATGGTGATGGAACTGACTGATTTAATAGTCCCCATACCAGACGCTTGTGGAACTGACTGAATCTATAGACTCCATACCAGACGGTGATGGAACTGACTGAGTCTCTGTTTTCCATATCAAACGGTGATGTAACTAACTGAGTCTATATTCTACATACCAGACTGTGATGGAACTTACTGTGTCTATAGTCCCCAGTCCAGACTGCGATGGAAATGACTGAGCTTATAGACCATATACCAGACAATAATGGAACTGACAATGTCTAAATTCCCTCTACCAGACGCTGACGGAACTGACTGCATCTATAGTCTCCATACCAGATGGTGATGGAAATGACTGAGTCTTTAAATGCTTACTGGACGGAAGTGAAACAGGCTGAGTCTATATTTCCTATACCAGACGGTGATGGCACTGGCTGAGTCTATAGTCCGCATACCAGACGGTGATGGAATTGACTGAGACAAGAGTCTCCATAACAGACGGTGATGGAACTGACTGAGTCTATAGTCCCCATAGCAGACGGTGATGGAACTGACTGTGTCTATGGTCCCCATGCAAGATGGTGATGGAACTGACTGTGTCTATAGCCCCCATACCAGATGGTGATGGAACTGACTGAGACTGTAGCACCCATGCCAGATGATAATGGAACAGACTGAGTGAATAGCCTCCATAATAGACAGTGATGGAACTGACTGAGTCTATAGTCCACATACCAGATGGTGATGGAACTGACGGAGACCGTAGCACCCATGCCAGATGATAATGGAACAGATTGAGTCAATAGCCACCATAATAGACAGTGATGGAACTGACTGAGACTATAGTCCCCATACGAGACGGTGATGGTACTGACTGCGTCTATAGTCTCCATAACAGATGGTGATGGAACTGACTGAGTTTATAGTCCACATACCAGACGGTGATGGAACAGACTGCGTCTATAGTCCCCATACCAGATGGTGATGGAAGGACTGTGACAATAAACTCCATAACAGACGGTGATGGAATTGACTGAGACTAGAGTCTCCATAACAGACGGTGATGGAACAGACTGAGTCTATAGTCCCCATACCAGATGGCAATGGAACTGACTGAGACCGTAGCACCCATGCCAGATGATAATGGAACAAACTGAGTCAATAGCCTCCATAATAGACAGTGATGGAACTGACTGAGACTATAGCCCCCATACCAGACGGCAATGGAAGGACTGTGTCTATAGTCCCCATTCCAGACGGTAATAGAACTGACTGAGTCTATAGTCCGCATACCAGACGGTGATGGAACTGACTGTGTCTATAAACTCCATAACAGACAGTGATGGAACTGAATGAGTTTATAGTCCCTATACCAAACGGTGATGGAATTGACTGAGACTAGAGTCTCCATAACAGATGGTGATGGAACTGACTGAGTCTATAGCCCGCATACCAGATGGTGATGGAACTGACTGAGACCGTAGCACCCATGCCAGATGATAATGGAACAGACTGAGTCAATAGCCTCCATAATAGACAGTGATGGAACTGACTGAGACTATAGCCCCCATACGAGACGGTGATGGTACTGACTGCATCTATAGTCTCCATAACAGATGGTGATGGAACTGACTGAGTTTATAGTCCACATACCAGACGGTAATGGAACTGACTGAGTCTATAGTCCGCATACAAGACGGTGATGGAACTAAATGAGTTTATAGTCCCTATACCAGACGGTGATGGAATTGACTGAGAATTGAGTCTCCACAACAGACGGTGAAGGAAATGACTGAGTCTATAGTCCCCATACCAGACGGTGATGGAACTGACTGTTTCTATGGTCCACATGTAAGATGGTGAAGGAACTGACTGAGACCGTAGCACCCATGCCAGACGATAATGGAACAGACTCAGTGAATAGCCTCCATAATAGACAGTGATGGAACTGACTGAGACTATAGTCCCCATACGAGACTGTGATGGTACTGACTGCGTCTATAGTCTCCATACCAGACGGTGATGGAACAGACTGAGTCTATAGTCCCCATACCAGATGGTGATGGAAGGACTGTGTCTATAAACTCCATTTCTGATGGTGATGGAACTGAATGAGTTTATAGTCCCTATACCAGACGGTGATGGAATTGACTGAGACTAGAGTCTCCATAACAGACGGTGATGGAACAGACTGAGTCTATAATCCCCATACCAGATGGCGATGGAAGGACTGTGTCTATAAACTCCATGACAGATGGTGATGGAACTGACTGCGTCTATAGTCCCCATACCAGACGGTGATGGAACTGACAGTGTCTATAGTCCCCATACCAGATGGTGATGGAACTGACTGAGACCATAGCACCCATGCCAGATGATAATGGAACAGACTGTGTCTATAGTCCCCATACCAGACGGTGATGGAACTGACTTTGTCTATAGTCCCCATGCCAGACGGGGATGGAATTGACTGACTCTATAGTCCTCATACCAGACGGTGATGGAACTGACTGAGTCTGTAGTCCCCATACCAGACGGTGATGGAACTGACTGCGTCTATAGTCCCCATACCAGATGGTGATGGAAGGACTGTGACTATAAACTCCATAACAGACGGTGATGGAACTGAATGAGTTTATAGTCCCTATACCAGACGGTGATTGAATTGACTGAGACTAGAGTCTCCATAACAGACGGTGATGGAACAGACTGAGTCTATAGTCCCCATACCAGACGGTGATGGAACTGACTGTTTCTATGGTCCCCATGTAAGATGGTGATGGAACTGACTGAGACCGTAGCACCCATGCCAGACGATAATGGAACAGACTGAATGAATAGCCTCAATAATAGACAGTGATGGAACTGACTGAGACTATAGTACCCCATACGAGACGGTGATGCTACTGACTGCGTCTATAGTCTCCATAACAGATGGTGATGGAACTGACTGAGTTTATAGTCCACATACCAGACGGTGATGGAACAGACTGAGTCTATAGTCCCCATACCAGAAGGTGATGGAAGGACTGTGTCTATAAACTCCATAACAGACGGTGATGGAACTGAATGAGTTTATAGTCCCTATACCAGACGGTGATGGAATTGACTGAGACTAGAGTCTCCATAACAGATGGCGATGGAAGGACTGCGTCTATAAACTCCATGACAGATGGTGATGGAACTGACTGAGACCATAGCACCCATGCCAGATGATAATGGAACAGACTGTGTCTATAGTCCCCATACCAGATGGTGATGGAACTGACTTTGTCTGTAGCCCCCATACCAGACGGTGATGGAACTGACTGTTTCTATGGTCCACATGTAAGATGGTGAAGGAACTGACTGAGACCGTAGCACCCATGCCAGACGATAATGGAACAGACTGAGTGAATAGCCTCCATAATAGACAGTGATGGAACTGACTGAGACTATAGTCCCCATACGAGACCGTGATGGTACTGACTGCGTCTATAGTCTCCATACCAGACGGTGATGGAACAGACTGAGTCTATAGTCCCCATACCAGATGGTGATGGAAGGACTGTGTCTATAAACTCCATTTCTGATGGTGATGGAACTGAATGAGTTTATAGTCCCTATACCAGACGATGATGGAATTGACTGAGACTAGAGTCTCTATAACAGACGGTGATGGAACAGACTGAGTCTATAATCCCCATACCAGATGGCGATGGAAGGACTGTGTCTATAAACTCCATGACAGATGGTGATGGAACTGACTGAGTTTATAGTCCACATACCAGACGGTAATGGAACTGACTGAGTCTATAGTCCGCATACAAGACGGTGATGGAACTAAATGAGTTTATAGTCCCTATACCAGACGGTGATGGAATTGACTGAGAATTGAGTCTCCACAACAGACGGTGAAGGAAATGACTGAGTCTATAGTCCCCATACCAGACGGTGATGGAACTGACTGTTTCTATGGTCCACATGTAAGATGGTGAAGGAACTGACTGAGACCGTAGCACCCATGCCAGACGATAATGGAACAGACTCAGTGAATAGCCTCCATAATAGACAGTGATGGAACTGACTGAGACTATAGTCCCCATACGAGACTGTGATGGTACTGACTGCGTCTATAGTCTCCATACCAGACGGTGATGGAACAGACTGAGTCTATAGTCCCCATACCAGATGGTGATGGAAGGACTGTGTCTATAAACTCCATTTCTGATGGTGATGGAACTGAATGAGTTTATAGTCCCTATACCAGACGGTGATGGAATTGACTGAGACTAGAGTCTCCATAACAGACGGTGATGGAACAGACTGAGTCTATAATCCCCATACCAGATGGCGATGGAAGGACTGTGTCTATAAACTCCATGACAGATGGTGATGGAACTGACTGCGTCTATAGTCCCCATACCAGACGGTGATGGAACTGACAGTGTCTATAGTCCCCATACCAGATGGTGATGGAACTGACTGAGACCATAGCACCCATGCCAGATGATAATGGAACAGACTGTGTCTATAGTCCCCATACCAGACGGTGATGGAACTGACTTTGTCTATAGTCCCCATGCCAGACGGGGATGGAATTGACTGACTCTATAGTCCTCATACCAGACGGTGATGGAACTGACTGAGTCTGTAGTCCCCATACCAGACGGTGATGGAACTGACTGCGTCTATAGTCCCCATACCAGATGGTGATGGAAGGACTGTGACTATAAAATCCATAACAGACGGTGATGGAACTGAATGAGTTTATAGTCCCTATACCAGACGGTGATTGAATTGACTGAGACTAGAGTCTCCATAACAGACGGTGATGGAACAGACTGAGTCTATAGTCCCCATACCAGACGGTGATGGAACTGACTGTTTCTATGGTCCCCATGTAAGATGGTGATGGAACTGACTGAGACCGTAGCACCCATGCCAGACGATAATGGAACAGACTGAATGAATAGCCTCAATAATAGACAGTGATGGAACTGACTGAGACTATAGTACCCCATACGAGACGGTGATGCTACTGACTGCGTCTATAGTCTCCATAACAGATGGTGATGGAACTGACTGAGTTTATAGTCCACATACCAGACGGTGATGGAACAGACTGAGTCTATAGTCCCCATACCAGAAGGTGATGGAAGGACTGTGTCTATAAACTCCATAACAGACGGTGATGGAACTGAATGAGTTTATAGTCCCTATACCAGACGGTGATGGAATTGACTGAGACTAGAGTCTCCATAACAGATGGCGATGGAAGGACTGCGTCTATAAACTCCATGACAGATGGTGATGGAACTGACTGAGACCATAGCACCCATGCCAGATGATAATGGAACAGACTGTGTCTATAGTCCCCATACCAGATGGTGATGGAACTGACTTTGTCTGTAGTCCCCATACCAGACGGTGATGGAACTGACTGTTTCTATGGTCCACATGTAAGATGGTGAAGGAACTGACTGAGACCGTAGCACCCATGCCAGACGATAATGGAACAGACTGAGTGAATAGCCTCCATAATAGACAGTGATGGAACTGACTGAGACTATAGTCCCCATACGAGACCGTGATGGTACTGACTGCGTCTATAGTCTCCATACCAGACGGTGATGGAACAGACTGAGTCTATAGTCCCCATACCAGATGGTGATGGAAGGACTGTGTCTATAAACTCCATTTCTGATGGTGATGGAACTGAATGAGTTTATAGTCCCTATACCAGACGATGATGGAATTGACTGAGACTAGAGTCTCTATAACAGACGGTGATGGAACAGACTGAGTCTATAATCCCCATACCAGATGGCGATGGAAGGACTGTGTCTATAAACTCCATGACAGATGGTGATGGAACTGACTGAGTCTATAGTCCCCATACCAGACGGTGATGGAACTGACTGTGTCTATAGTCCCCATACCAGATGGTGATGGAACTGACTGAGACCATAGCACCCATGCCAGATGATAATGGAACAGACTGTGTCTATAGTCCCCATACCAGACGGTGATGGAACTGACTTTGTCTATAGTCCCCATGCCAGACGGGGATGGAATTGACTGACTCTATAGTCCTCATACCAGACAGTGATGGAACTGACTGAGTCTGTAGTCCCCATACCAGACGGTGATGGAACTGGCTGAGTCTCTAGTCCCCATAACAGACTGTGATGGAAATGACAGAGTTTATAGCCCCTATACCAGTCAATAATGGAACTGAGTAGGTCTAGAGTCCCCATACCAGATGGTGATGGAACTGACTGCGTCTATAGTCATACACCAGACATTGATGGAACTGACTGAGTCTATATTCTCTCTACCAGACGGTGATGGAACTGACTGCATCTATAGTCTCCTTACCAGACGGTGATGGAAATGACTGAGTCTATTGACGCATACTGGATGGTGTTGAAACTTACTGAGTCTATAGTCCCTATACCAGACAGTGATGTAACTGACTGAGTCTATAGACCTCATAGCAGACGGTGATGGAACTGACTTTGTCTATGGTCCCCATACAAGACAGAGATGGAACTGACTGCGTCGATAGTCCTCATAACAGATGGTGATGAAACTGACTGTGTCTATAGTCCTCATACCAGACGGGGATGGAACTGACTGTGTCCGTAGCATCCATGCTAGATGATAATGGAACAGACTGAGTCTATAGTCTCCATAACTGACGGTGATGCAACTGACTGAGTCTATAGTCCTTAATCGAGACGGTGATGGAATTGACTGAGACTAGAGTCTCCATAACAGACGGTGATGGAACAGACTGAGTCTATAGTCCCCATACCAGACGGTGATGGAACTGACTGTTTCTATGGTCCCTATGTAAGATGGTGATGGAACTGACTGAGACCGTAGCACCCATGCCAGACGATAATGGAACAGACTGAATGAATAGCCTCAATAATAGACAGTGATGGAACTGACTGAGACTATAGTCCCCATACGAGACGGTGATGCTACTGACTGCGTCTATAGTCTCCATAACAGATGGTGATGGAACTGACTGAGTTTATAGTCCACATACCAGACGGTGATGGAACAGACTGAGTCTATAGTCCCCATACCAGAAGGTGATGGAAGGACTGTGTCTATAAACTCCATAACAGACGGTGATGGAACTGAATGAGTTTATAGTCCCTATACCAGACGGTGATGGAATTGACTGAGACTAGAGTCTCCATAACAGACGGTGATGGAACAGACTGAGTCTATAGTCCCCATACCAGATGGCGATGGAAGGACTGCGTCTATAAACTCCATGACAGATGGTGATGGAACTGACTGAGACCATAGCACCCATGCCAGATGATAATGGAACAGACTGTGTCTATAGTCCCCATACCAGACGGTGATGGAACTGACTTTGTCTATAGACCCCATAACAGACGGAGATGGAATTGACTGACTCTATAGTCCTCATAACAGACGGTGATGGAACTGACTGAGTCTGTAGTCCCCATACCAGACGTTGATCGAACTGGCTGAGTCTCTGTCCCCATAACAGACTGTGATGTAAATGACTGAGTTTATTGCCCCTATACCAGACAATAATGGAACTGAGTAGGTCTAGAGTCCCCATACCAGATGGTGATGGAACTGACTGCGTCTATAGTCATACACCAGACATTGATGGAACTGACTGAGTCTATATTCTCTCTACCAGACGGTGATGGAACTGACTGAGTCTATAGACCTCATAGCAGACGGTGATGGAACTGACTGAGTCTATAGACCTCATAGCAGACGGTGATGGAACTGACTTTGTCTATAGTCCCCATACAAGACAGAGATGGAACTGACTGAGTCTATTGACGCATACTGGATGGTGATGAAACTTACTGAGTCTATAGTCCCTATACCAGACAGTGATGTAACTGACTGAGACTATAGACCTCATACAAGACAGAGATGGAACTGACTTTGTCTATAGTCCCCATACAAGACACAGATGGAACTCACTGCGTCTATAGTCCTCATACCAGACGGGGATGGAACTGACTGTGTCCGTAGCATCCATGCCAGACGATAATGGAATAGACTGAGTCTATAGTCTCCATAACTGACTGTGATGCAACTGACTGAGTCTATAGTCCTTATACGAGATGGTGATGGAACTGACTGATTTAATAGTCCCCATACCAGATGGTGATGGAACTGACTGAGACTGTAGCACCCATGCCAGATGATAATGGAACAGACTGAGTGAATAGCCTCCATAATAGACAGTGATGGAACTGACTGAGTCTATAGTCCACATACCAGATGGTGATGGAACTGACGGAGACCGTAGCACCCATGCCAGATGATAATGGAACAGATTGAGTCAATAGCCACCATAATAGACAGTGATGGAACTGACTGAGACTATAGTCCCCATACGAGACGGTGATGGTACTGACTGCGTCTATAGTCTCCATAACAGATGGTGATGGAACTGACTGAGTTTATAGTCCACATACCAGACGGTGATGGAACAGACTGCGTCTATAGTCCCCATACCAGATGGTGATGGAAGGACTGTGACAATAAACTCCAT
The DNA here is from genome assembly GCF_048418815.1 of Hemitrygon akajei. Lineage (NCBI taxonomy): Eukaryota > Metazoa > Chordata > Chondrichthyes > Myliobatiformes > Dasyatidae > Hemitrygon > Hemitrygon akajei. The sequence goes on along the minus strand of NC_133133.1, from coordinate 108,768,823 downwards.
AACAGACGGTGATGGAATTGACTGAGACTAGAGTCTCCATAACAGACGGTGATGGAACAGACTGAGTCTATAGTCCCCATACCAGATGGCAATGGAACTGACTGAGACCGTAGCACCCATGCCAGATGATAATGGAACAAACTGAGTCAATAGCCTCCATAATAGACAGTGATGGAACTGACTGAGACTATAGCCCCCATACCAGACGGCGATGGAAGGACTGTGTCTATAGTCCCCATTCCAGACGGTAATAGAACTGACTGAGTCTATAGTCCGCATACCAGATGGTGATGGAACTGACTGTGTCTATAAACTCCATAACAGACAGTGATGGAACTGAATGAGTTTATAGTCCCTATACCAAACGGTGATGGAATTGACTGAGACTAGAGTCTCCATAACAGATGGTGATGGAACTGACTGAGTCTATAGCCCGCATACCAGATGGTGATGGAACTGACTGAGACCGTAGCACCCATGCCAGATGATAATGGAACAGACTGAGTGAATAGCCTCCATAATAGACAGTGATGGAACTGACTGAGACTATAGCCCCCATACGAGACGGTGATGGTACTGACTGCATCTATAGTCTCCATAACAGATGGTGATGGAACTGACTGAGTTTATAGTCCACATACCAGACGGTAATGGAACTGACTGAGTCTATAGTCCGCATACCAGACGGTGATGGAACTAAATGAGTTTATAGTCCCTATACCAGACGGTGATGGAATTGACTGAGAATTGAGTCTCCACAACAGACGGTGAAGGAAATGACTGAGTCTATAGTCCGCATACCAGACGGTGATGGAACTAAATGAGTTTATAGTCCCTATACCAGACGGTGATGGAATTGACTGAGAATTGAGTCTCCACAACAGACGGTGAAGGAAATGACTGAGTCTATAGACTCCATACCAGACGGTGATGGAACGAACTGAGTCTATGTTTTCCATATCAAACGGTGATGTAACTAACTGAGTCTATAGTCTCCATACCAGACGGTGATGGAACTTACTGTGTCTATAGTCCCCAGACCAGACTGTGATGGAAATGACTGAGCTTATAGACCCTATACCAGACAATAATGGAACTGACTATGTCTATATTCCCTCTACCAGACGCTGACGGAACTGACTGCATCTATAGTCTCCATAACAGATGGCGATGGAAATGACTGAGTCTTTAAATGCTTACTGGACGGTAGTGAAACAGGCTGAGTCTATATTTCCTATACCAGACGGTGATGGAACTGGCTGAGTCTATAGTCCGCATACCAGATGGTGATGGAATTGACTGAGACAAGAGTCTCCATAACAGATGGTGATGGAACTGACTGTGTCTATGGTCCCCATGCAAGATGGTGATGGAACTGACTGAGTCTATAGTCCCCATACCAGATGGTGATGGAACTGACGGAGACCGTAGCACCCATGCCAGATGATAATGGAACAGGCTGAGTCAATAGCCACCATAATAGACAGTGATGGAACTGACTGAGACTATAGTCCCCATACGAGACGGTGATGGTACTGACTGCGTCTATAGTCTCCATAACAGATGGTGACGGAACTGACTGAGTTTATAGTCCACATACCAGACGGTGATGGAACTGACTGCGTCTATAGTCCCCATACCAGATGGTGATGGAAGGACTGTGACTATAAACTCCATAACAGACGGTGATGGAACTGAATGAGTTTATAGTCCCTATACCAGACGGTGATGGAATTGACTGAGACTAGAGTCTCCATAACAGACGGTGATGGAACAGACTGAGTCTATAGTCCCCATACCAGATGGCGATGGAAGGACTGCGTCTATAAACTCCATGACAGATGGTGATGGAACTGACTGAGACCATAGCACCCATGCCAGATGATAATGGAACAGACTGTGTCTATAGTCCCCATACCAGACGGTGATGGAACTGACTTTGTCTATAGACCCCATAACAGACGGAGATGGAATTGACTGACTCTATAGTCCTCATACCAGACGGTGATGGAACTGACTGAGTCTGTAGTCCCCATACCAGACGTTGATCGAACTGGCTGAGTCTCTGTCCCCATAACAGACTGTGATGTAAATGACTGAGTTTATTGCCCCTATACCAGACAATAATGGAACTGAGTAGGTCTAGAGTCCCCATACCAGATGGTGATGGAACTGACTGCGTCTATAGTCATACACCAGACATTGATGGAACTGACTGAGTCTATATTCTCTCTACCAGACGGTGATGGAACTGACTGAGTCTATAGACCTCATAGCAGACGGTGATGGAACTGACTGAGTCTATAGACCTCATAGCAGACGGTGATGGAACTGACTTTGTCTATAGTCCCCATACAAGACAGAGATGGAACTGACTGCATCGATAGTCCTCATAACAGATGGTGATGGAACTGACTGTGTCTATAGTCCTCATACCAGACGGGGATGGAACTGACTGTGTCCGTAGCATCCATGCTAGACGATAATGGAACAGACTGAGTCTATAGTCTCCATAACTGACGGTGATGCAACTGACTGAGTCTATAGTCCTTAATCGAGACGGTGATGGAACTGACTGAATTAATAGTCCCCATACCAGACGCTTGTGGAACTGACTGAATCTATAGACTCCATACCAGACGGTGATGGAACTGACTGAGTCTATGTTTTCCATATCAAACGGTGATGTAACTAACTGAGTCTATATTCTACATACCAGACTGTGATGGAACTGACTGAGTTGATAGACCCTATACCGGACAGTGATGCAACTGACTGAGTCTATAGTCCTTAATCGAGACGGTGATGGAACTGACTGAATTAATAGTCCCCATACAAGACGCTTGTGGAACTGACTGAACCTATAGACTCCATACCAGACGGTGATGGAACGAACTGAGTCTATGTTTTCCATATCAAACGGTGATGTAACTAACTGAGTCTATAGTCTCCATACCAGACGGTGATGGAACTTACTGTGTCTATAGTCCCCAGTCCAGACTGCGATGGAAATGACTGAGCTTATAGACCATATACCAGACAATAATGGAACTGACAATGTCTAAATTCCCTCTACCAGACGCTGACGGAACTGACTGCATCTATAGTCTCCATACCAGATGGTGATGGAAATGACTGAGTCTTTAAATGCTTACTGGACGGAAGTGAAACAGGCTGAGTCTATATTTCCTATACCAGACGGTGATGGCACTGGCTGAGTCTATAGTCCGCATACCAGACGGTGATGGAATTGACTGAGACAAGAGTCTCCATAACAGACGGTGATGGAACTGACTGAGTCTATAGTCCCCATAGCAGACGGTGATGGAACTGACTGTGTCTATGGTCCCCATGCAAGATGGTGATGGAACTGACTGTGTCTATAGCCCCCATACCAGATGGTGATGGAACTGACTGAGACTGTAGCACCCATGCCAGATGATAATGGAACAGACTGAGTGAATAGCCTCCATAATAGACAGTGATGGAACTGACTGAGTCTATAGTCCACATACCAGATGGTGATGGAACTGACGGAGACCGTAGCACCCATGCCAGATGATAATGGAACAGATTGAGTCAATAGCCACCATAATAGACAGTGATGGAACTGACTGAGACTATAGTCCCCATACGAGACGGTGATGGTACTGACTGCGTCTATAGTCTCCATAACAGATGGTGATGGAACTGACTGAGTTTATAGTCCACATACCAGACGGTGATGGAACAGACTGCGTCTATAGCCCCCATACCAGATGGTGATGGAAGGACTGTGACAATAAACTCCATAACAGACGGTGATGGAATTGACTGAGACTAGAGTCTCCATAACAGACGGTGATGGAACAGACTGAGTCTATAGTCCCCATACCAGATGGCAATGGAACTGACTGAGACCGTAGCACCCATGCCAGATGATAATGGAACAAACTGAGTCAATAGCCTCCATAATAGACAGTGATGGAACTGACTGAGACTATAGCCCCCATACCAGACGGCGATGGAAGGACTGTGACAATAAACTCCATAACAGACGGTGATGGAATTGACTGAGACTAGAGTCTCCATAACAGACGGTGATGGAACAGACTGAGTCTATAGTCCCCATACCAGATGGCAATGGAACTGACTGAGACTATAGCCCCCATACGAGACGGTGATGGTACTGACTGCATCTATAGTCTCCATAACAGATGGTGATGGAACTGACTGAGTTTATAGTCCACATACCAGACGGTAATGGAACTGACTGAGTCTATAGTCCGCATACAAGACGGTGATGGAACTAAATGAGTTTATAGTCCCTATACCAGACGGTGATGGAATTGACTGAGAATTGAGTCTCCACAACAGACGGTGAAGGAAATGACTGAGTCTATAGTCCCCATACCAGACGGTGATGGAACTGACTGTTTCTATGGTCCACATGTAAGATGGTGAAGGAACTGACTGAGACCGTAGCACCCATGCCAGACGATAATGGAACAGACTCAGTGAATAGCCTCCATAATAGACAGTGATGGAACTGACTGAGACTATAGTCCCCATACGAGACTGTGATGGTACTGACTGCGTCTATAGTCTCCATACCAGACGGTGATGGAACAGACTGAGTCTATAGTCCCCATACCAGATGGTGATGGAAGGACTGTGTCTATAAACTCCATTTCTGATGGTGATGGAACTGAATGAGTTTATAGTCCCTATACCAGACGGTGATGGAATTGACTGAGACTAGAGTCTCCATAACAGACGGTGATGGAACAGACTGAGTCTATAATCCCCATACCAGATGGCGATGGAAGGACTGTGTCTATAAACTCCATGACAGATGGTGATGGAACTGACTGCGTCTATAGTCCCCATACCAGACGGTGATGGAACTGACAGTGTCTATAGTCCCCATACCAGATGGTGATGGAACTGACTGAGACCATAGCACCCATGCCAGATGATAATGGAACAGACTGTGTCTATAGTCCCCATACCAGACGGTGATGGAACTGACTTTGGCTATAGTCCCCATGCCAGACGGGGATGGAATTGACTGACTCTATAGTCCTCATACCAGACGGTGATGGAACTGACTGAGTCTGTAGTCCCCATACCAGACGGTGATGGAACTGACTGCGTCTATAGTCCCCATACCAGATGGTGATGGAAGGACTGTGACTATAAACTCCATAACAGACGGTGATGGAACTGAATGAGTTTATAGTCCCTATACCAGACGGTGATTGAATTGACTGAGACTAGAGTCTCCATAACAGACGGTGATGGAACAGACTGAGTCTATAGTCCCCATACCAGACGGTGATGGAACTGACTGTTTCTATGGTCCCCATGTAAGATGGTGATGGAACTGACTGAGACCGTAGCACCCATGCCAGACGATAATGGAACAGACTGAATGAATAGCCTCAATAATAGACAGTGATGGAACTGACTGAGACTATAGTCCCCATACGAGACGGTGATGCTACTGACTGCGTCTATAGTCTCCATAACAGATGGTGATGGAACTGACTGAGTTTATAGTCCACATACCAGACGGTGATGGAACAGACTGAGTCTATAGTCCCCATACCAGAAGGTGATGGAAGGACTGTGTCTATAAACTCCATAACAGACGGTGATGGAACTGAATGAGTTTATAGTCCCTATACCAGACGGTGATGGAATTGACTGAGACTAGAGTCTCCATAACAGATGGCGATGGAAGGACTGCGTCTATAAACTCCATGACAGATGGTGATGGAACTGACTGAGACCATAGCACCCATGCCAGATGATAATGGAACAGACTGTGTCTATAGTCCCCATACCAGATGGTGATGGAACTGACTTTGTCTGTAGTCCCCATACCAGACGGTGATGGAACTGACTGTTTCTATGGTCCACATGTAAGATGGTGAAGGAACTGACTGAGACCGTAGCACCCATGCCAGACGATAATGGAACAGACTGTGTCTATAGTCCCCATACCAGACGGTGATGGAACTGACTTTGGCTATAGTCCCCATGCCAGACGGGGATGGAATTGACTGACTCTATAGTCCTCATACCAGACGGTGATGGAACTGACTGAGTCTGTAGTCCCCATACCAGACGGTGATGGAACTGACTGCGTCTATAGTCCCCATACCAGATGGTGATGGAAGGACTGTGACTATAAACTCCATAACAGACGGTGATGGAACTGAATGAGTTTATAGTCCCTATACCAGACGGTGATTGAATTGACTGAGACTAGAGTCTCCATAACAGACGGTGATGGAACAGACTGAGTCTATAGTCCCCATACCAGACGGTGATGGAACTGACTGTTTCTATGGTCCCCATGTAAGATGGTGATGGAACTGACTGAGACCGTAGCACCCATGCCAGACGATAATGGAACAGACTGAATGAATAGCCTCAATAATAGACAGTGATGGAACTGACTGAGACTATAGTCCCCATACGAGACGGTGATGCTACTGACTGCGTCTATAGTCTCCATAACAGATGGTGATGGAACTGACTGAGTTTATAGTCCACATACCAGACGGTGATGGAACAGACTGAGTCTATAGTCCCCATACCAGAAGGTGATGGAAGGACTGTGTCTATAAACTCCATAACAGACGGTGATGGAACTGAATGAGTTTATAGTCCCTATACCAGACGGTGATGGAATTGACTGAGACTAGAGTCTCCATAACAGATGGCGATGGAAGGACTGCGTCTATAAACTCCATGACAGATGGTGATGGAACTGACTGAGACCATAGCACCCATGCCAGATGATAATGGAACAGACTGTGTCTATAGTCCCCATACCAGATGGTGATGGAACTGACTTTGTCTGTAGTCCCCATACCAGACGGTGATGGAACTGACTGTTTCTATGGTCCACATGTAAGATGGTGAAGGAACTGACTGAGACCGTAGCACCCATGCCAGACGATAATGGAACAGACTGAGTGAATAGCCTCCATAATAGACAGTGATGTAACTGACTGAGACTATAGTCCCCATACGAGACCGTGATGGTACTGACTGCGTCTATAGTCTCCATACCAGACGGTGATGGAACAGACTGAGTCTATAGTCCCCATACCAGATGGTGATGGAAGGACTGTGTCTATAAACTCCATTTCTGATGGTGATGGAACTGAATGAGTTTATAGTCCCTATACCAGACGGTGATGGAATTGACTGAGACTAGAGTCTCCATAACAGACGGTGATGGAACAGACTGAGTCTATAATCCCCATACCAGATGGCGATGGAAGGACTGTGTCTATAAACTCCATGACAGATGGTGATGGAACTGACTGAGTCTATAGTCCCCATACCAGACGGTGATGGAACTGACTGTGTCTATAGTCCCCATACCAGATGGTGATGGAACTGACTGAGACCATAGCACCCATGCCAGATGATAATGGAACAGACTGTGTCTATAGTCCCCATACCAGACGGTGATGGAACTGACTTTGTCTATAGTCCCCATGCCAGACGGGGATGGAATTGACTGACTCTATAGTCCTCATACCAGACAGTGATGGAACTGACTGAGTCTTTAGTCCCCATACCAGACGGTGATGGAACTGGCTGAGTCTCTAGTCCCCATAACAGACTGTGATGGAAATGACAGAGTTTATAGCCCCTATACCAGTCAATAATGGAACTGAGTAGGTCTAGAGTCCCCATACCAGATGGTGATGGAACTGACTGCGTCTATAGTCATACACCAGACATTTATGGAACTGACTGAGTCTATATTCTCTCTACCAGACGGTGATGGAACTGACTGCATCTATAGTCTCCTTACCAGACGGTGATGGAAATGACTGAGTCTATTGACGCATACTGGATGGTGTTGAAACTTACTGAGTCTATAGTCCCTATACCAGACAGTGATGTAACTGACTGAGTCTATAGACCTCATAGCAGACGGTGATGGAACTGACTTTGTCTATGGTCCCCATACAAGACAGAGATGGAACTGACTGCGTCGATAGTCCTCATAACAGATGGTGATGAAACTGACTGTGTCTATAGTCCTCATACCAGACGGGGATGGAACTGACTGTGTCCGTAGCATCCATGCTAGATGATAATGGAACAGACTGAGTCTATAGTCTCCATAACTGACGGTGATGCAACTGACTGAGTCTATAGTCCTTAATCGAGACGGTGATGGAATTGACTGAGACTAGAGTCTCCATAACAGACGGTGATGGAACAGACTGAGTCTATAGTCCCCATACCAGACGGTGATGGAACTGACTGTTTCTATGGTCCCCATGTAAGATGGTGATGGAACTGACTGAGACCGTAGCACCCATGCCAGACGATAATGGAACAGACTGAATGAATAGCCTCAATAATAGACAGTGATGGAACTGACTGAGACTATAGTCCCCATACGAGACGGTGATGCTACTGACTGCGTCTATAGTCTCCATAACAGATGGTGATGGAACTGACTGAGTTTATAGTCCACATACCAGACGGTGATGGAACAGACTGAGTCTATAGTCCCCATACCAGAAGGTGATGGAAGGACTGTGTCTATAAACTCCATAACAGACGGTGATGGAACTGAATGAGTTTATAGTCCCTATACCAGACGGTGATGGAATTGACTGAGACTAGAGTCTCCATAACAGACGGTGATGGAACAGACTGAGTCTATAGTCCCCATACCAGATGGCGATGGAAGGACTGCGTCTATAAACTCCATGACAGATGGTGATGGAACTGACTGAGACCATAGCACCCATGCCAGATGATAATGGAACAGACTGTGTCTATAGTCCCCATACCAGACGGTGATGGAACTGACTTTGTCTATAGACCCCATAACAGACGGAGATGGAATTGACTGACTCTATAGTCCTCATACCAGACGGTGATGGAACTGACTGAGTCTGTAGTCCCCATACCAGACGTTGATCGAACTGGCTGAGTCTCTGTCCCCATAACAGACTGTGATGTAAATGACTGAGTTTATTGCCCCTATACCAGACAATAATGGAACTGAGTAGGTCTAGAGTCCCCATACCAGATGGTGATGGAACTGACTGCGTCTATAGTCATACACCAGACATTGATGGAACTGACTGAGTCTATATTCTCTCTACCAGACGGTGATGGAACTGACTGAGTCTATAGACCTCATAGCAGACGGTGATGGAACTGACTGAGTCTATAGACCTCATAGCAGACGGTGATGGAACTGACTTTGTCTATAGTCCCCATACAAGACAGAGATGGAACTGACTGAGTCTATTGACGCATACTGGATGGTGATGAAACTTACTGAGTCTATAGTCCCTCTACCAGACGCTGACGGAACTGACTGCATCTATAGTCTCCATACCAGATGGTGATGGAAATGACTGAGTCTTTAAATGCTTACTGGACGGAAGTGAAACAGGCTGAGTCTATATTTCCTATACCAGACGGTGATGGCACTGGCTGAGTCTATAGTCCGCATACCAGACGGTGATGGAATTGACTGAGACAAGAGTCTCCATAACAGACGGTGATGGAACTGACTGAGTCTATAGTCCCCATAGCAGACGGTGATGGAACTGACTGTGTCTATGGTCCCCATGCAAGATGGTGATGGAACTGACTGAGTCTATAGCCCCCATACCAGATGGTGATGGAACTGACTGAGACTGTAGCACCCATGCCAGATGATAATGGAACAGACTGAGTGAATAGCCTCCATAATAGACAGTGATGGAACTGACTGAGACTATAGTCCCCATACGAGACGGTGATGGTACTGACTGCGTCTATAGTCTCCATAACAGATGGTGATGGAACTGACTGAGTTTATAGTCCACATACCAGACGGTGATGGAACAGACTGCGTCTATAGTCCCCATACCAGATGGTGATGGAAGGACTGTGACAATAAACTCCATAACAGACGGTGATGGAATTGACTGAGGCTAGAGTCTCCATAACAGACGGTGATGGAACAGACTGAGTCTATAGTCCCCATACCAGATGGCAATGGAACTGACTGAGACCGTAGCACCCATGCCAGATGATAATGGAACAAACTGAGTCAATAGCCTCCATAATAGACAGTGATGGAACTGACTGAGACTATAGCCCCCATACCAGACGGCGATGGAAGGACTGTGTCTATAGTCCCCATTCCAGACGGTAATAGAACTGACTGAGTCTATAGTCCGCATACCAGACGGTGATGGAACTGACTGTGTCTATAAACTCCATAACAGACAGTGATGGAACTGAATGAGTTTATAGTCCCTATACCAAACGGTGATGGAATTGACTGAGACTAGAGTCTCCATAACAGATGGTGATGGAACTGACTGAGTCTATAGCCCGCATAACAGATGGTGATGGAACTGACTGAGACCGTAGCACCCATGCCAGATGATAATGGAACAGACTGAGTCAATAGCCTCCATAATAGACAGTGATGGAACTGACTGAGACTATAGCCCCCATACGAGACGGTGATGGTACTGACTGCATCTATAGTCTCCATAACAGATGGGGATGGAACTGACTGAGTTTATAGTCCACATACCAGACGGTAATGGAACTGACTGAGTCTATAGTCCGCATACCAGACGGCGATGGAACTAAATGAGTTTATAGTCCCTATACCAGACGGTGATGGAATTGACTGAGAATTGAGTCTCCACAACAGACGGTGAAGGAAATGACTGAGTCTATAGTCCCCATACCAGACGGTGATGGAACTGACTGTTTCTATGGTCCACATGTAAGATGGTGAAGGAACTGACTGAGACCGTAGCACCCATGCCAGACGATAATGGAACAGACTGAGTGAATAGCCTCCATAATAGACAGTGATGTAACTGACTGAGACTATAGTCCCCATACGAGACCGTGATGGTACTGACTGCGTCTGTAGTCTCCATACCAGACGGTGATGGAACAGACTGAGTCTATAGTCCCCATACCAGATGGTGATGGAAGGACTGTGTCTATAAACTCCATTTCTGATGGTGATGGAACTGAATGAGTTTATAGTCCCTATACCAGACGGTGATGGAATTGACTGAGACTAGAGTCTCCATAACAGACGGTGATGGAACAGACTGAGTCTATAATCCCCATACCAGATGGCGATGGAAGGACTGTGTCTATAAACTCCATGACAGATGGTGATGGAACTGACAGAGTCTATAGTCCCCATACCAGACGGTGATGGAACTGACTGTGTCTATAGTCCCCATACCAGATGGTGATGGAACTGACTGAGACCATAGCACCCATGCCAGATGATAATGGAACAGACTGTATCTATAGTCCCCATACCAGACGGTGATGGAACTGACTTTGTCTATAGTCCCCATGCCAGACGGGGATGGAATTGACTGACTCTATAGTCCTCATACCAGACGGTGATGGAACTGACTGAGTCTGTAGTCCCCATACCAGACGTTGATCGAACTGGCTGAGTCTCTAGTCCCCATAACAGACTGTGATGGAAATGACAGAGTTTATAGCCCCTATACCAGACAATAATGGAACTGAGTAGGTCTAGAGTCCCCATACCAGATGGTGATGGAACTGACTGCGTCTACAGTCATACACCAGACATTGATGGAACTGACTGAGTCTATATTCTCTCTACCAGACGGTGATGGAACTGACTGCATCTATAGTCTCCTTACCAGACGGTGATGGAAATGACTGAGTCTATTGACGCATACTGGATGGTGTTGAAACTTACTGAGTCTATAGTCCCTATACCAGACAGTGATGTAACTGACTGAGTCTATAGACCTCATAGCAGACGGTGATGGAACTGACTTTGTCTATGGTCCCCATACAAGACAGAGATGGAACTGACTGCGTCGATAGTCCTCATAACAGATGGTGATGGAACTGACTGTGTCTATAGTCCTCATACCAGACGGGGATGGAACTGACTGTGTCCTTAGCATCCATGCTAGACGATAATGGAACAGACTGAGTCTATAGTCTCCATAACTGACGGTGATGCAACTGACTGAGTCTATAGTCCTTAATCGAGATGGTGATGGAACTGACTGAATTAATAGTCCCCATACCAGACGGTGATGGAACTGACTGAGTCTATGTTTTCCATATCAAACGGTGATGTAACTGAGTCTATATTCTCCATACCAGACTGAGATGGAACTGACTGAGTTTATAGACCCTATACCAGACAATAACGGAACTGACTATGTCTATAGACCCCATAGCAGACGGTGATGTAACTCACTGAGATTATAGACCCTATTCCAGACAATAATGGAACTGACTATGTCTATATTCCCTCTACCAGACGCTGACAGAACTGACTGCATCTATAGTCTCCATACCAGACAGTGATGGAAAAGACTGAGTCTTTAGACGCTTACTGGATGGTGGTGAAACAGGCTGATTCTATAGTTCCTATACCAGACGATAATGGAACTGACTGAGTCTAAAGTCCCCATACAGGACAGTGATGTAACTGACTGAGACTATAGTCCCCATACGAGACGGTGATGGTACTGACTGCGTCTATAGTCTCCATAACAGATGGTGATGGAACTCACTGAGTTTATAGTCCACATACCAGACGGTGATGGAACAGACTGAGTCTATAGTCCCCATACCAGATGGTGATGGAAGGACTGTGTCTATAAACTCCATTTCTGACGGTGATGGAACTGAATGAGTTTATAGTCCCTATACAAGACAGTGATGGAATTGACTGAGACTAGAGTCTCCATAACAGACGGTGATGGAACTGACTGTGTCTATAGTCCCCATACCAGACGGTGATGGAACTGACTGTGTCTATAGTCCCCATACCAGATGGTGATGGAACTGACTGAGACCATAGCACCCATGCCAGATGATAATGGAACAGACTGTGTCTATAGTCCACATACCAGACGGTGATGGAACTGACTGAGTCTGTAGTCCCCATACCAGACGTTGATCGAACTGGCTGAGTCTCTAGTCCCCATAACAGACTGTGATGGAAATGACAGAGTTTATTGCCCCTATACCAGACAATAATGGAACTGAGTAGGTCTAGAGTCCCCATACCAGATGGTGATGGAACTGACTGCGTCTATAGTCATACACCAGACATTGATGGAACTGACTGAGTCTATATTCTCTCTACCAGACGGTGATGGAACTGACTGCATCTATAGTCTCCTTACCAGACGGTGATGGAAATGACTGAGTCTATTGACGCATACTGGATGGTGTTGAAACTTACTGAGTCTATAGTCCCTATACCAGACAGTGATGTAACTGACTGAGTCTATAGACCTCATAGCAGACGGTGATGGAACTGACTGTTTCTATGGTCCCCATGTAAGATGGTGATGGAACTGACTGAGACCGTAGCACCCATGCTAGACGATAATGGAACAGACTGAGTGAATAGCCTCAATAATAGACAGTGATGGAACTGACTGAGACTATAGTCCCCATACCAGAAGGTGATGGAAGGACTGTGTCTATAAACTCCATAACAGACGGTGATGGAACTGAATGAGTTTATAGTCCCTATACCAGACGGTGATGGAATTGACTGAGACTAGAGTCTCCATAACAGACGGTGATGGAACAGACTGAGTCTATAGTCCCCATACCAGATGGCGATGGAAGGACTGCGTCTATAAACTCCATGACAGATGGTGATGGAACTGACTGAGACCATAGCACCCATGCCAGATGATAATGGAACAGACTGTGTCTATAGTCCCCATACCAGACGGTGATGGAACTGACTTTGTCTATAGACCCCATAACAGACGGAGATGGAATTGACTGACTCTATAGTCCTCATACCAGACGGTGATGGAACTGACTGAGTCTGTAGTCCCCATACCAGACGTTGATCGAACTGGCTGAGTCTCTAGTCCCCATAACAGACTGTGATGGAAATGACTGAGTTTATAGCCCCTATACCAGACAATAATGGAACTGAGTAGGTCTAGAGTCCCCATACCAGATGGTGATGGAACTGACTGCGTCTATAGTCATACACCAGACATTGATGGAACTGACTGAGTCTATATTCTCTCTACCAGACGGTGATGGAACTGACTGAGTCTATAGACCTCATAGCAGACGGTGATGGAACTGACTGTGTCTATAGTCCTCATACCAGACGGGGATGGAACTGACTGTGTCCGTAGCATCCATGCTAGACGATAATGGAACAGACTGAGTCTATAGTCTCCATAACTGACGGTGATGCAACTGACTGAGTCTATAGTCCTTAATCGAGACGGTGATGGAACTGACTGAATTAATAGTCCCCATACCAGACGCTTGTGGAACTGACTGAATCTATAGACTCCATACCAGACGGTGATGGAACTGACTGAGTCTATGTTTTCCATATCAAACGGTGATGTAACTGAGTCTATATTCTCCATACCAGACTGAGATGGAACTGACTGAGTTTATAGACCCTATACCAGACAATAACGGAACTGACTATGTCTATAGACCCCATACCAGACGGTGATGGAACTCACTGAGATTATAGACCCTATTCCAGACAATAATGGAACTGACTATGTCTATATTCCCTCTACCAGACGCTGGCGGAACTGACTGCATCTATAGTCTCCATACCAGACGGTGATGGAAAAGACTGAGTCTTTAGACGCTTACTGGATGGTGGTGAAACAGGCTGATTCTATAGTTGCTATACCAGACGATAATGGAACTGACTGAGTCTAAAGTCCCCATACCGGACAGTGATGTAACTGACTGAGTCTATAGACCTCATACCAGACGGTGATGGAACTGACTTTGTATATAGTCCCCATACCAGACGGAGATGGAACTGACTGACTCTATAGTCCTCATAACAGACAGTGATGGAACTGACTGAGACTATAGTCCCCATACCAGAAGGTGATGGAAGGACTGTGTCTATAAACTCCATAACAGACGGTGATGGAACTGAATGAGTTTATAGTCCCTATACCAGACGGTGATGGAATTGACTGAGACTAGAGTCTCCATAACAGACGGTGATGGAACAGACTGAGTCTATAGTCCCCATACCAGATGGCGATGGAAGGACTGCGTCTATAAACTCCATGACAGATGGTGATGGAACTGACTGAGACCATAGCACCCATGCCAGATGATAATGGAACAGACTGTGTCTATAGTCCCCATACCAGACGGTGATGGAACTGACTTTGTCTATAGACACCATAACAGACGGAGATGGAATTGACTGACTCTATAGTCCTCATACCAGACGGTGATGGAACTGACTGAGTCTGTAGTCCCCATACCAGACGTTGATCGAACTGGCTGAGTCTCTAGTCCCCATAACAGACTGTGATGGAAATGACTGAGTTTATAGCCCCTATACCAGACAATAATGGAACTGAGTAGGTCTAGAGTCCCCATACCAGATGGTGATGGAACTGACTGCGTCTATAGTCATACACCAGACATTGATGGAACTGACTGAGTCTATATTCTCTCTACCAGACGGTGATGGAACTGACTGAGTCTATAGACCTCATAGCAGACGGTGATGGAACTGACTGTGTCTATAGTCCTCATACCAGACGGGGATGGAACTGACTGTGTCCGTAGCATCCATGCTAGACGATAATGGAACAGACTGAGTCTATAGTCTCCATAACTGACGGTGATGCAACTGACTGAGTCTATAGTCCTTAATCGAGACGGTGATGGAACTGACTGAATTAATAGTCCCCATACCAGACGCTTGTGGAACTGACTGAATCTATAGACTCCATACCAGACGGTGATGGAACTGACTGAGTCTATGTTTTCCATATCAAACGGTGATGTAACTGAGTCTATATTCTCCATACCAGACTGAGATGGAACTGACTGAGTTTATAGACCCTATACCAGACAATAACGGAACTGACTATGTCTATAGACCCCATACCAGACGGTGATGGAACTCACTGAGATTATAGACCCTATTCCAGACAATAATGGAACTGACTATGTCTATATTCCCTCTACCAGACGCTGGCGGAACTGACTGCATCTATAGTCTCCATACCAGACGGTGATGGAAAAGACTGAGTCTTTAGACGCTAACTGGATGGTGGTGAAACAGGCTGATTCTATAGTTGCTATACCAGACGATAATGGAACTGACTGAGTCTAAAGTCCCCATACCGGGCAGTGATGTAACTGACTGAGTCTATAGACCTCATACCAGACGGTGATGGAACTGACTTTGTATATAGTCCCCATACCAGACGGAGATGGAACTGACTGACTCTATAGTCCTCATAACAGACAGTGATGGAACTGACTTTGTCTATAGTCCCCATACCAGACGGAGATGGAATTGACTGACTCTATAGTCCTCATACCAGACAGTGATGGAACTGACTGAGTCTGTAGTCCCCATACCAGACGTTGATCGAATTGGCTAAGTCTCTAGTCTCCATCCCAGACTGTGATGGAAATAACTGAGTTTATAGCCCTTATACCAGACAATAATGGAACTGATTAGGTCTAGAGTCCCCATACCAGATGGTGATGGAACTGACTGAGACCATAGCACCCATGCCAGATGATAATGGAACAGACTGTGTCTATAGTCCCCATACCAGACGGTGATGGAACTGACTTTGTCTATAGACCCCATAACAGACGGAGATGGAATTGACTGACTCTATAGTCCTCATACCAGACGGTGATGGAACTGACTGAGTCTGTAGTCCCCATACCAGACGTTGATCGAACTGGCTGAGTCTCTGTCCCCATAACAGACTGTGATGTAAATGACTGAGTTTATTGCCCCTATACCAGACAATAATGGAACTGAGTAGGTCTAGAGTCCCCATACCAGATGGTGATGGAACTGACTGCGTCTATAGTCATACACCAGACATTGATGGAACTGACTGAGTCTATATTCTCTCTACCAGACGGTGATGGAACTGACTGAGTCTATAGACGTCATAGCAGACGGTGATGGAACTGACTGAGTCTATAGACCTCATAGCAGACGGTGATGGAACTGACTTTGTCTATAGTCCCCATACAAGACAGAGATGGAACTGACTGCGTCGATAGTCCTCATAACAGATGGTGATGGAACTGACTGTGTCTATAGTCCTCATATCCGACGGGGATGGAACTGACTGTGTCCGTAGCATCCATGCTAGACGATAATGGAACAGACTGAGTCTATAGTCTCCATAACTGACGGTGATGCAACTGACTGAGTCTATAGTCCTTAATCGAGACGGTGATGGAACTGACTGAATTAATAGTCCCCATACCAGACGCTTGTGGAACTGACTGAATCTATAGACTCCATACCAGACGGTGATGGAACTGACTGAGTCTATGTTTTCCATATCAAACGGTGATGTAACTGAGTCTATATTCTCCATACCAGACTGAGATGGAACTGACTGAGTTTATAGACCCTATACCAGACAATAACGGAACTGACTATGTCTATAGACCCCATACCAGACGGTGATGGAACTCACTGAGATTATAGACCCTATTCCAGACAATAATGGAACTGACTATGTCTATATTCCCTCTACCAGACGCTGGCGGAACTGACTGCATCTATAGTCTCCATACCAGACGGTGATGGAAAAGACTGAGTCTTTAGACGCTTACTGGATGGTGGGGAAACAGGCTGATTCTATAGTTCCTATACCAAATGATAATGGAACTGACTGAGTCTATAGACCTCATACCAGACGGTGATGGAACTGACTTTGTATAAGGTCCCCATACCAGACGGAGATGGAACTGACTGACTCTATAGTCCTCATAACAGACAGTGATGGAACTGACTTTGTCTATAGTCCCCATACCAGACGGAGATGGAATTGACTGACTCTATAGTCCTCATACCAGACAGTGATGGAACTGACTGAGTCTGTAGTCCCCATACCAGACGTTGATCGAATTGGCTAAGTCTCTAGTCTCCATACCAGACTGTGATGGAAATAACTGAGTTTATAGCCCTTATACCAGACAATAATGGAACTGATTAGGTCTAGAGTCCCCATACCAGATGGTGATGGAACTGACTGCATCTATAGTCATACACCAGACGTTGATGGAACTGACTGAGTCTATATTCTCTCTACCAGACGGTGATGGAACTGACTGCATATATAGTCTCCTTACCAGACGTTGATGGAAATGACTGAGTCTATTGACGCATACTGGATGGTGATGAAACTTACTGAGTCTATAGTCCCTATACCAGACAGTGATGTAACTGACTGAGACTATAGACCTCATACAAGACAGAGATGGAACTGACTTTGTCTATAGTCCCCATACAAGACACAGATGGAACTCACTGCGTCTATAGTCCTCATACCAGACGGGGATGGAACTGACTGTGTCCGTAGCATCCATGCCAGACGATAATGGAATAGACTGAGTCTATAGTCTCCAAAACTGACTGTGATGCAACTGACTGAGTCTATAGTCCTTATACGAGATGGTGATGGAACTGACTGATTTAATAGTCCCCATACCAGACGCTTGTGGAACTGACTGAATCTATAGACTCCATACCAGACGGTGATGGAACTGACTGAGTCTCTGTTTTCCATATCAAACGGTGATGTAACTAACTGAGTCTATATTCTACATACCAGACTGTGATGGAACTGATTGAGTTGATAGACCCTATACCGGACATTGATGCAACTGACTGAGTCTATAGTCCTTAATCGAGACGGTGATGGAACTGACTGAATTAATAGTCCCCATACAAGACGCTTGTGGAACTGACTGAACCTATAGACTCCATACCAGACGGTGATGGAACGAACTGAGTCTATGTTTTCCATATCAAACGGTGATGTAACTAACTGAGTCTATAGTCTCCATACCAGACGGTGATGGAACTTACTGTGTCTATAGTCCCCAGTCCAGACTGCGATGGAAATGACTGAGCTTATAGACCATATACCAGACAATAATGGAACTGACAATGTCTAAATTCCCTCTACCAGACGCTGACGGAACTGACTGCATCTATAGTCTCCATACCAGATGGTGATGGAAATGACTGAGTCTTTAAATGCTTACTGGACGGAAGTGAAACAGGCTGAGTCTATATTTCCTATACCAGACGGTGATGGCACTGGCTGAGTCTATAGTCCGCATACCAGACGGTGATGGAATTGACTGAGACAAGAGTCTCCATAACAGACGGTGATGGAACTGACTGAGTCTATAGTCCCCATAGCAGACGGTGATGGAACTGACTGTGTCTATGGTCCCCATGCAAGATGGTGATGGAACTGACTGTGTCTATAGCCCCCATACCAGATGGTGATGGAACTGACTGAGACTGTAGCACCCATGCCAGATGATAATGGAACAGACTGAGTGAATAGCCTCCATAATAGACAGTGATGGAACTGACTGAGTCTATAGTCCACATACCAGATGGTGATGGAACTGACGGAGACCGTAGCACCCATGCCAGATGATAATGGAACAGATTGAGTCAATAGCCACCATAATAGACAGTGATGGAACTGACTGAGACTATAGTCCCCATACGAGACGGTGATGGTACTGACTGCGTCTATAGTCTCCATAACAGATGGTGATGGAACTGACTGAGTTTATAGTCCACATACCAGACGGTGATGGAACAGACTGCGTCTATAGTCCCCATACCAGATGGTGATGGAAGGACTGTGACAATAAACTCCATAACAGACGGTGATGGAATTGACTGAGACTAGAGTCTCCATAACAGACGGTGATGGAACAGACTGAGTCTATAGTCCCCATACCAGATGGCAATGGAACTGACTGAGACCGTAGCACCCATGCCAGATGATAATGGAACAAACTGAGTCAATAGCCTCCATAATAGACAGTGATGGAACTGACTGAGACTATAGCCCCCATACCAGACGGCGATGGAAGGACTGTGTCTATAGTCCCCATTCCAGACGGTAATAGAACTGACTGAGTCTATAGTCCGCATACCAGATGGTGATGGAACTGACTGTGTCTATAAACTCCATAACAGACAGTGATGGAACTGAATGAGTTTATAGTCCCTATACCAAACGGTGATGGAATTGACTGAGACTAGAGTCTCCATAACAGATGGTGATGGAACTGACTGAGTCTATAGCCCGCATACCAGATGGTGATGGAACTGACTGAGACCGTAGCACCCATGCCAGATGATAATGGAACAGACTGAGTCAATAGCCTCCATAATAGACAGTGATGGAACTGACTGAGACTATAGCCCCCATACGAGACGGTGATGGTACTGACTGCATCTATAGTCTCCATAACAGATGGTGATGGAACTGACTGAGTTTATAGTCCACATACCAGACGGTAATGGAACTGACTGAGTCTATAGTCCGCATACCAGACGGTGATGGAACTAAATGAGTTTATAGTCCCTATACCAGACGGTGATGGAATTGACTGAGAATTGAGTCTCCACAACAGACGGTGAAGGAAATGACTGAGTCTATAGTCCGCATACCAGACGGTGATGGAACTAAATGAGTTTATAGTCCCTATACCAGACGGTGATGGAATTGACTGAGAATTGAGTCTCCACAACAGACGGTGAAGGAAATGACTGAGTCTATAGACTCCATACCAGACGGTGATGGAACGGACTGAGTCTATGTTTTCCATATCAAACGGTGATGTAACTAACTGAGTCTATAGTCTCCATACCAGACGGTGATGGAACTTACTGTGTCTATAGTCCCCAGACCAGACTGTGATGGAAATGACTGAGCTTATAGACCCTATACCAGACAATAATGGAACTGACTATGTCTATATTCCCTCTACCAGACGCTGACGGAACTGACTGCATCTATAGTCTCCATAACAGATGGCGATGGAAATGACTGAGTCTTTAAATGCTTACTGGACGGTAGTGAAACAGGCTGAGTCTATATTTCCTATACCAGACGGTGATGGAACTGGCTGAGTCTATAGTCCGCATACCAGATGGTGATGGAATTGACTGAGACAAGAGTCTCCATACCAGATGGTGATGGAACTGACTGTGTCTATGGTCCCCATGCAAGATGGTGATGGAACTGACTGAGTCTATAGTCCCCATACCAGATGGTGATGGAACTGACGGAGACCGTAGCACCCATGCCAGATGATAATGGAACAGGCTGAGTCAATAGCCACCATAATAGACAGTGATGGAACTGACTGAGACTATAGTCCCCATACGAGACGGTGATGGTACTGACTGCGTCTATAGTCTCCATAACAGATGGTGACGGAACTGACTGAGTTTATAGTCCACATACCAGACGGTGATGGAACTGACTGCGTCTATAGTCCCCATACCAGATGGTGATGGAAGGACTGTGACTATAAACTCCATAACAGACGGTGATGGAACTGAATGAGTTTATAGTCCCTATACCAGACGGTGATGGAATTGACTGAGACTAGAGTCTCCATAACAGACGGTGATGGAACAGACTGAGTCTATAGTCCCCATACCAGACGGTGATGGAACTGACTGTTTCTATGGTCCCCATGTAAGATGGTGATGGAACTGACTGAGACCGTAGCACCCATGCCAGACGATAATGGAACAGACTGAATGAATAGCCTCAATAATAGACAGTGATGGAACTGACTGAGACTATAGTCCCCATACGAGACGGTGATGCTACTGACTGCGTCTATAGTCTCCATAACAGATGGTGATGGAACTGACTGAGTTTATAGTCCACATACCAGACGGTGATGGAACAGACTGAGCCTATAGTCCCCATACCAGAAGGTGATGGAAGGACTGTGTCTATAAACTCCATAACAGACGGTGATGGAACTGAATGAGTTTATAGTCCCTATACCAGACGGTGATGGAATTGACTGAGACTAGAGTCTCCATAACAGACGGTGATGGAACAGACTGAGTCTATAGTCCCCATACCAGATGGCGATGGAAGGACTGCGTCTATAAACTCCATGACAGATGGTGATGGAACTGACTGAGACCATAGCACCCATGCCAGATGATAATGGAACAGACTGTGTCTATAGTCCCCATACCAGACGGTGATGGAACTGACTTTGTCTATAGACCCCATAACAGACGGAGATGGAATTGACTGACTCTATAGTCCTCATACCAGACGGTGATGGAACTGACTGAGTCTGTAGTCCCCATACCAGACGTTGATCGAACTGGCTGAGTCTCTGTCCCCATAACAGACTGTGATGTAAATGACTGAGTTTATTGCCCCTATACCAGACAATAATGGAACTGAGTAGGTCTAGAGTCCCCATACCAGATGGTGATGGAACTGACTGCGTCTATAGTCATACACCAGACATTGATGGAACTGACTGAGTCTATATTCTCTCTACCAGACGGTGATGGAACTGACTGAGTCTATAGACCTCATAGCAGACGGTGATGGAACTGACTGAGTCTATAGACCTCATAGCAGACGGTGATGGAACTGACTTTGTCTATAGTCCCCATACAAGACAGAGATGGAACTGACTGCATCGATAGTCCTCATAACAGATGGTGATGGAACTGACTGTGTCTATAGTCCTCATACCAGACGGGGATGGAACTGACTGTGTCCGTAGCATCCATGCTAGACGATAATGGAACAGACTGAGTCTATAGTCTCCATAACTGACGGTGATGCAACTGACTGAGTCTATAGTCCTTAATCGAGACGGTGATGGAACTGACTGAATTAATAGTCCCCATACCAGACGCTTGTGGAACTGACTGAATCTATAGACTCCATACCAGACGGTGATGGAACTGACTGAGTCTATGTTTTCCATATCAAACGGTGATGTAACTGAGTCTATATTCTCCATACCAGACTGAGATGGAACTGACTGAGTTTATAGACCCTATACCAGACAATAACGGAACTGACTATGTCTATAGACCCCATACCAGACGGTGATGGAACTCACTGAGATTATAGACCCTATTCCAGACAATAATGGAACTGACTATGTCTATATTCCCTCTACCAGACGCTGGCGGAACTGACTGCATCTATAGTCTCCATACCAGACGGTGATGGAAAAGACTGAGTCTTTAGACGCTTACTGGATGGTGGGGAAACAGGCTGATTCTATAGTTCCTATACCAAATGATAATGGAACTGACTGAGTCTATAGACCTCATACCAGACGGTGATGGAACTGACTTTGTATAAGGTCCCCATACCAGACGGAGATGGAACTGACTGACTCTATAGTCCTCATAACAGACAGAGATGGAACTGACTTTGTCTATAGTCCCCATACCAGATGGAGATGGAATTGACTGACTCTATAGTCCTCATACCAGACAGTGATGGAACTGACTGAGTCTGTAGTCCCCATACCAGACGTTGATCGAATTGGCTAAGTCTCTAGTCTCCATACCAGACTGTGATGGAAATAACTGAGTTTATAGCCCTTATACCAGACAATAATGGAACTGATTAGGTCTAGAGTCCCCATACCAGATGGTGATGGAACTGACTGCATCTATAGTCATACACCAGACGTTGATGGAACTGACTGAGTCTATATTCTCTCTACCAGACGGTGATGGAACTGACTGCATCTATAGTCTCCTTACCAGACGGTGATGGAAATGACTGAGTCTATTGACGCATACTGGATGGTGATGAAACTTACTGAGTCTATAGTCCCTATACCAGACAGTGATGTAACTGACTGAGACTATAGACCTCATACAAGACAGAGATGGAACTGACTTTGTCTATAGTCCCCATACAAGACACAGATGGAACTCACTGCGTCTATAGTCCTCATACCAGACGGGGATGGAACTGACTGTGTCCGTAGCATCCATGCCAGACGATAATGGAATAGACTGAGTCTATAGTCTCCAAAACTGACTGTGATGCAACTGACTGAGTCTATAGTCCTTATACGAGATGGTGATGGAACTGACTGATTTAATAGTCCCCATACCAGACGCTTGTGGAACTGACTGAATCTATAGACTCCATACCAGACGGTGATGGAACTGACTGAGTCTCTGTTTTCCATATCAAACGGTGATGTAACTAACTGAGTCTATATTCTACATACCAGACGGTGATGGAACTTACTGTGTCTATAGTCCCCAGTCCAGACTGCGATGGAAATGACTGAGCTTATAGACCATATACCAGACAATAATGGAACTGACAATGTCTAAATTCCCTCTACCAGACGCTGACGGAACTGACTGCATCTATAGTCTCCATACCAGATGGTGATGGAAATGACTGAGTCTTTAAATGCTTACTGGACGGAAGTGAAACAGGCTGAGTCTATATTTCCTATACCAGACGGTGATGGCACTGGCTGAGTCTATAGTCCGCATACCAGACGGTGATGGAATTGACTGAGACAAGAGTCTCCATAACAGACGGTGATGGAACTGACTGAGTCTATAGTCCCCATAGCAGACGGTGATGGAACTGACTGTGTCTATGGTCCCCATGCAAGATGGTGATGGAACTGACTGTGTCTATAGCCCCCATACCAGATGGTGATGGAACTGACTGAGACTGTAGCACCCATGCCAGATGATAATGGAACAGACTGAGTGAATAGCCTCCATAATAGACAGTGATGGAACTGACTGAGTCTATAGTCCACATACCAGATGGTGATGGAACTGACGGAGACCGTAGCACCCATGCCAGATGATAATGGAACAGATTGAGTCAATAGCCACCATAATAGACAGTGATGGAACTGACTGAGACTATAGGCCCCATACGAGACGGTGATGGTACTGACTGCGTCTATAGTCTCCATAACAGATGGTGATGGAACTGACTGAGTTTATAGTCCACATACCAGACGGTGATGGAACAGACTGCGTCTATAGTCCCCATACCAGATGGTGATGGAAGGACTGTGACAATAAACTCCATAACAGACGGTGATGGAATTGACTGAGACTAGAGTCTCCATAACAGACGGTGATGGAACAGACTGAGTCTATAGTCCCCATACCAGATGGCAATGGAACTGACTGAGACCGTAGCACCCATGCCAGATGATAATGGAATAAACTGAGTCAATAGCCTCCATAATAGACAGTGATGGAACTGACTGAGACTATAGCCCCCATACCAGACGGCGATGGAAGGACTGTGTCTATAGTCCCCATTCCAGACGGTAATAGAACTGACTGAGTCTATAGTCCGCATACCAGACGGTGATGGAACTGACTGTGTCTATAAACTCCATAACAGACAGTGATGGAACTGAATGAGTTTATAGTCCCTATACCAAACGGTGATGGAATTGACTGAGACTAGAGTCTCCATAACAGATGGTGATGGAACTGACTGAGTCTATAGCCCGCATACCAGATGGTGATGGAACTGACTGAGACCGTAGCACCCATGCCAGATGATAATGGAACAGACTGAGTCAATAGCCTCCATAATAGACAGTGATGGAACTGACTGAGACTATAGCCCCCATACGAGACGGTGATGGTACTGACTGCATCTATAGTCTCCATAACAGATGGTGATGGAACTGACTGAGTTTATAGTCCACATACCAGACGGTAATGGAACTGACTGAGTCTATAGTCCGCATACAAGACGGTGATGGAACTAAATGAGTTTATAGACCCTATACCAGACGGTGATGGAATTGACTGAGAATTGAGTCTCCACAACAGACGGTGAAGGAAATGACTGAGTCTATAGTCCCCATACCAGACGGTGATGGAACTGACTGTTTCTATGGTCCACATGTAAGATGGTGAAGGAACTGACTGAGACCGTAGCACCCATGCCAGACGATAATGGAACAGACTCAGTGAATAGCCTCCATAATAGACAGTGATGGAACTGACTGAGACTATAGTCCCCATACGAGACTGTGATGGTACTGACTGCGTCTATAGTCCCCATACCAGATGGTGATGGAAGGACTGTGTCTATAAACTCCATTTCTGATGGTGATGGAACTGAATGAGTTTATAGTCCCTATACCAGACGGTGATGGAATTGACTGAGACTAGAGTCTCCATAACAGACGGTGATGGAACAGACTGAGTCTATAATCCCCATACCAGATGGCGATGGAAGGACTGTGTCTATAAACTCCATGACAGATGGTGATGGAACTGACTGCGTCTATAGTCCCCATACCAGACGGTGATGGAACTGACAGTGTCTATAGTCCCCATACCAGATGGTGATGGAACTGACTGAGACCATAGCACCCATGCCAGATGATAATGGAACAGACTGTGTCTATAGTCCCCATACCAGACGGTGATGGAACTGACTTTGTCTATAGTCCCCATGCCAGACGGGGATGGAATTGACTGACTCTATAGTCCTCATACCAGACGGTGATGGAACTGACTGAGTCTGTAGTCCCCATACCAGACGGTGATGGAACTGACTGCGTCTATAGTCCCCATACCAGATGGTGATGGAAGGACTGTGACTATAAACTCCATAACAGACGGTGATGGAACTGAATGAGTTTATAGTCCCTATACCAGACGGTGATTGAATTGACTGAGACTAGAGTCTCCATAACAGACGGTGATGGAACAGACTGAGTCTATAGTCCCCATACCAGACGGTGATGGAACTGACTGTTTCTATGGTCCCCATGTAAGATGGTGATGGAACTGACTGAGACCGTAGCACCCATGCCAGACGATAATGGAACAGACTGAATGAATAGCCTCAATAATAGACAGTGATGGAACTGACTGAGACTATAGTCCCCATACGAGACGGTGATGCTACTGACTGCGTCTATAGTCTCCATAACAGATGGTGATGGAACTGACTGAGTTTATAGTCCACATACCAGACGGTGATGGAACAGACTGAGTCTATAGTCCCCATACCAGAAGGTGATGGAAGGACTGTGTCTATAAACTCCATAACAGACGGTGATGGAACTGAATGAGTTTACAGTCCCTATACCAGACGGTGATGGAATTGACTGAGACTAGAGTCTCCATAACAGATGGCAATGGAAGGACTGCGTCTATAAACTCCATGACAGATGGTGATGGAACTGACTGAGACCATAGCACCCATGCCAGATGATAATGGAACAGACTGTGTCTATAGTCCCCATACCAGATGGTGATGGAACTGACTTTGTCTGTAGTCCCCATACCAGACGGTGATGGAACTGACTGTTTCTATGGTCCACATGTAAGATGGTGAAGGAACTGACTGAGACCGTAGCACCCATGCCAGACGATAATGGAACAGACTGAGTGAATAGCCTCCATAATAGACAGTGATGGAACTGACTGAGACTATAGTCCCCATACGAGACCGTGATGGTACTGACTGCGTCTATAGTCTCCATACCAGACGGTGATGGAACAGACTGAGTCTATAGTCCCCATACCAGATGGTGATGGAAGGACTGTGTCTATAAACTCCATTTCTGATGGTGATGGAACTGAATGAGTTTATAGTCCCTATACCAGACGGTGATGGAATTGACTGAGACTAGAGTCTCCATAACAGACGGTGATGGAACAGACTGAGTCTATAATCCCCATACCAGATGGCGATGGAAGGACTGTGTCTATAAACTCCATGACAGATGGTGATGGAACTGACTGAGTCTATAGTCCCCATACCAGACGGTGATGGAACTGACTGTGTCTATAGTCCCCATACCAGATGGTGATGGAACTGACTGAGACCATAGCACCCATGCCAGATGATAATGGAACAGACTGTGTCTATAGTCCCCATACCAGACGGTGATGGAACTGACTTTGTCTATAGTCCCCATGCCAGACGGGGATGGAATTGACTGACTCTATAGTCCTCATACCAGACAGTGATGGAACTGACTGAGTCTGTAGTCCCCATACCAGACGGTGATGGAACTGGCTGAGTCTCTAGTCCCCATAACAGACTGTGATGGAAATGACAGAGTTTATAGCCCCTATACCAGTCAATAATGGAACTGAGTAGGTCTAGAGTCCCCATACCAGATGGTGATGGAACTGACTGCGTCTATAGTCATACACCAGACATTGATGGAACTGACTGAGTCTATATTCTCTCTACCAGACGGTGATGGAACTGACTGCATCTATAGTCTCCTTACCAGACGGTGATGGAAATGACTGAGTCTATTGACGCATACTGGATGGTGTTGAAACTTACTGAGTCTATAGTCCCTATACCAGACAGTGATGTAACTGACTGAGTCTATAGACCTCATAGCAGACGGTGATGGAACTGACTTTGTCTATGGTCCCCATACAAGACAGAGATGGAACTGACTGCGTCGATAGTCCTCATAACAGATGGTGATGAAACTGACTGTGTCTATAGTCCTCATACCAGACGGGGATGGAACTGACTGTGTCCGTAGCATCCATGCTAGATGATAATGGAACAGACTGAGTCTATAGTCTCCATAACTGACGGTGATGCAACTGACTGAGTCTATAGTCCTTAATCGAGACGGTGATGGAATTGACTGAGACTAGAGTCTCCATAACAGACGGTGATGGAACAGACTGAGTCTATAGTCCCCATACCAGACGGTGATGGAACTGACTGTTTCTATGGTCCCCATGTAAGATGGTGATGGAACTGACTGAGACCGTAGCACCCATGCCAGACGATAATGGAACAGACTGAATGAATAGCCTCAATAATAGACAGTGATGGAACTGACTGAGACTATAGTCCCCATACGAGACGGTGATGCTACTGACTGCGTCTATAGTCTCCATAACAGATGGTGATGGAACTGACTGAGTTTATAGTCCACATACCAGACGGTGATGGAACAGACTGAGTCTATAGTCCCCATACCAGATGGTGATGGAAGGACTGTGTCTATAAACTCCATAACAGACGGTGATGGAACTGAATGAGTTTATAGTCCCTATACCAGACGGTGATGGAATTGACTGAGACTAGAGTCTCCATAACAGACGGTGATGGAACAGACTGAGTCTATAGTCCCCATACCAGATGGCGATGGAAGGACTGCGTCTATAAACTCCATGACAGATGGTGATGGAACTGACTGAGACCATAGCACCCATGCCAGATG
The DNA here is from genome assembly GCF_048418815.1 of Hemitrygon akajei. Taxonomy (NCBI): domain Eukaryota; kingdom Metazoa; phylum Chordata; class Chondrichthyes; order Myliobatiformes; family Dasyatidae; genus Hemitrygon; species Hemitrygon akajei. The sequence goes on along the minus strand of NC_133133.1, from coordinate 108,739,711 downwards.
ATAATGGAACAGACTGTGTCTATAGTCCCCATACCAGACGGTGATGGAACTGACTTTGTCTATAGACCCCATAACAGACGGAGATGGAATTGACTGACTCTATAGTCCTCATACCAGACGGTGATGGAACTGGCTGAGTCTCTGTCCCCATAACAGACTGTGATGTAAATGACTGAGTTTATTGCCCCTATACCAGACAATAATGGAACTGAGTAGGTCTAGAGTCCCCATACCAGATGGTGATGGAACTGACTGCGTCTATAGTCATACACCAGACATTGATGGAACTGACTGAGTCTATATTCTCTCTACCAGACGGTGATGGAACTGACTGAGTCTATAGACCTCATAGCAGACGGTGATGGAACTGACTGAGTCTATAGACCTCATAGCAGACGGTGATGGAACTGACTTTGTCTATAGTCCCCATACAAGACAGAGATGGAACTGACTGAGTCTATTGACGCATACTGGATGGTGATGAAACTTACTGAGTCTATAGTCCCTATACCAGACAGTGATGTAACTGACTGAGACTATAGACCTCATACAAGACAGAGATGGAACTGACTTTGTCTATAGTCCCCATACAAGACACAGATGGAACTCACTGCGTCTATAGTCCTCATACCAGACGGGGATGGAACTGACTGTGTCCGTAGCATCCATGCCAGACGATAATGGAATAGACTGAGTCTATAGTCTCCATAACTGACTGTGATGCAACTGACTGAGTCTATAGTCCTTATACGAGATGGTGATGGAACTGACTGATTTAATAGTCCCCATACCAGACGCTTGTGGAACTGACTGAATCTATAGACTCCATACCAGACGGTGATGGAACTGACTGAGTCTCTGTTTTCCATATCAAACGGTGATGTAACTAACTGAGTCTATATTCTACATACCAGACTGTGATAGAACTGACTGAGTTGATAGACCCTATACCGGACAGTGATGCAACTGACTGAGTCTATAGTCCTTAATCGAGACGGTGATGGAACTGACTGAATTAATAGTCCCCATACAAGACGCTTGTGGAACTGACTGAACCTATAGACTCCATACCAGACGGTGATGGAACGAACTGAGTCTATGTTTTCCATATCAAACGGTGATGTAACTAACTGAGTCTATAGTCTCCATACCAGACGGTGATGGAACTTACTGTGTCTATAGTCCCCAGTCCAGACTGCGATGGAAATGACTGAGCTTATAGACCATATACCAGACAATAATGGAACTGACAATGTCTAAATTCCCTCTACCAGACGCTGACGGAACTGACTGCATCTATAGTCTCCATACCAGATGGTGATGGAAATGACTGAGTCTTTAAATGCTTACTGGACGGAAGTGAAACAGGCTGAGTCTATATTTCCTATACCAGACGGTGATGGCACTGGCTGAGTCTATAGTCCGCATACCAGACGGTGATGGAATTGACTGAGACAAGAGTCTCCATAACAGACGGTGATGGAACTGACTGAGTCTATAGTCCCCATAGCAGACGGTGATGGAACTGACTGTGTCTATGGTCCCCATGCAAGATGGTGATGGAACTGACTGAGTCTATAGCCCCCATACCAGATGGTGATGGAACTGACTGAGACTGTAGCACCCATGCCAGATGATAATGGAACAGACTGAGTGAATAGCCTCCATAATAGACAGTGATGGAACTGACTGAGACTATAGTCCCCATACGAGACGGTGATGGTACTGACTGCGTCTATAGTCTCCATAACAGATGGTGATGGAAGGACTGTGACAATAAACTCCATAACAGACGGTGATGGAATTGACTGAGGCTAGAGTCTCCATAACAGACGGTGATGGAACAGACTGCGTCTATAGTCCCCATACCAGATGGTGATGGAAGGACTGTGACAATAAACTCCATAACAGACGGTGATGGAATTGACTGAGGCTAGAGTCTCCATAACAGACGGTGATGGAACAGACTGAGTCTATAGTCCCCATACCAGATGGCAATGGAACTGACTGAGACCGTAGCACCCATGCCAGATGATAATGGAACAAACTGAGTCAATAGCCTCCATAATAGACAGTGATGGAACTGACTGAGACTATAGCCCCCATACCAGACGGCGATGGAAGGACTGTGTCTATAGTCCCCATTCCAGACGGTAATAGAACTGACTGAGTCTATAGTCCGCATACCAGACGGTGATGGAACTGACTGTGTCTATAAACTCCATAACAGACAGTGATGGAACTGAATGAGTTTATAGTCCCTATACCAAACGGTGATGGAATTGACTGAGACTAGAGTCTCCATAACAGATGGTGATGGAACTGACTGAGTCTATAGCCCGCATAACAGATGGTGATGGAACTGACTGAGACCGTAGCACCCATGCCAGATGATAATGGAACAGACTGAGTCAATAGCCTCCATAATAGACAGTGATGGAACTGACTGAGACTATAGCCCCCATACGAGACGGTGATGGTACTGACTGCATCTATAGTCTCCATAACAGATGGGGATGGAACTGACTGAGTTTATAGTCCACATACCAGACGGTAATGGAACTGACTGAGTCTATAGTCCGCATACCAGACGGCGATGGAACTAAATGAGTTTATAGTCCCTATACCAGACGGTGATGGAATTGACTGAGAATTGAGTCTCCACAACAGACGGTGAAGGAAATGACTGAGTCTATAGTCCCCATACCAGACGGTGATGGAACTGACTGTTTCTATGGTCCACATGTAAGAAGGTGAAGGAACTGACTGAGACCGTAGCACCCATGCCAGACGATAATGGAACAGACTGAGTGAATAGCCTCCATAATAGACAGTGATGTAACTGACTGAGACTATAGTCCCCATACGAGACCGTGATGGTACTGACTGCGTCTATAGTCTCCATACCAGACGGTGATGGAACAGACTGAGTCTATAGTCCCCATACCAGATGGTGATGGAAGGACTGTGTCTATAAACTCCATTTCTGATGGTGATGGAACTGAATGAGTTTATAGTCCCTATACCAGGCGGTGATGGAATTGACTGAGACTAGAGTCTCCATAACAGAAGGTGATGGAACAGACTGAGTCTATAATCCCCATACCAGATGGCGATGGAAGGACTGTGTCTATAATCTCCATGACAGATGGTGATGGAACTGACAGAGTCTATAGTCCCCATACCAGACGGTGATGGAACTGACTGTGTCTATAGTCCCCATACCAGATGGTGATGGAACTGACTGAGACCATAGCACCCATGCCAGATGATAATGGAACAGACTGTATCTATAGTCCCCATACCAGACGGTGATGGAACTGACTTTGTCTATAGTCCCCATGCCAGACGGGGATGGAATTGACTGACTCTGTAGTCCTCATACCAGACGGTGATGGAACTGACTGAGTCTGTAGTCCCCATACCAGACGTTGATCGAACTGGCTGAGTCTCTAGTCCCCATAACAGACTGTGATGGAAATGACAGAGTTTATAGCCCCTATACCAGACAATAATGGAACTGAGTAGGTCTAGAGTCCCCATACCAGATGGTGATGGAACTGACTGCGTCTACAGTCATACACCAGACATTGATGGAACTGACTGAGTCTATATTCTCTCTACCAGACGGTGATGGAACTGACTGCATCTATAGTCTCCTTACCAGACGGTGATGGAAATGACTGAGTCTATTGACGCATACTGGATGGTGTTGAAACTTACTGAGTCTATAGTCCCTATACCAGACAGTGATGTAACTGACTGAGTCTATAGACCTCATAGCAGACGGTGATGGAACTGACTTTGTCTATGGTCCCCATACAAGACAGAGATGGAACTGACTGCGTCGATAGTCCTCATAACAGATGGTGATGGAACTGACTGTGTCTATAGTCCTCATACCAGACGGGGATGGAACTGACTGTGTCCTTAGCATCCATGCTAGACGATAATGGAACAGACTGAGTCTATAGTCTCCATAACTGACGGTGATGCAACTGACTGAGTCTATAGTCCTTAATCGAGATGGTGATGGAACTGACTGAATTAATAGTCCCCATACCAGACGGTGATGGAACTGACTGAGTCTATGTTTTCCATATCAAACGGTGATGTAACTGAGTCTATATTCTCCATACCAGACTGAGATGGAACTGACTGAGTTTATAGACCCTATACCAGACAATAACGGAACTGACTATGTCTATAGACCCCATAGCAGACGGTGATGTAACTCACTGAGATTATAGACCCTATTCCAGACAATAATGGAACTGACTATGTCTATATTCCCTCTACCAGACGCTGACAGAACTGACTGCATCTATAGTCTCCATACCAGACAGTGATGGAAAAGACTGAGTCTTTAGACGCTTACTGGATGGTGGTGAAACAGGCTGATTCTATAGTTCCTATACCAGACGATAATGGAACTGACTGAGTCTAAAGTCCCCATACAGGACAGTGATGTAACTGACTGAGACTATAGTCCCCATACGAGACGGTGATGGTACTGACTGCGTCTATAGTCTCCATAACAGATGGTGATGGAACTCACTGAGTTTATAGTCCACATACCAGACGGTGATGGAACAGACTGAGTCTATAGTCCCCATACCAGATGGTGATGGAAGGACTGTGTCTATAAACTCCATTTCTGACGGTGATGGAACTGAATGAGTTTATAGTCCCTATACAAGACAGTGATGGAATTGACTGAGACTAGAGTCTCCATAACAGACGGTGATGGAACTGACTGTGTCTATAGTCCCCATACCAGACGGTGATGGAACTGACTGTGTCTATAGTCCCCATACCAGATGGTGATGGAACTGACTGAGACCATAGCACCCATGCCAGATGATAATGGAACAGACTGTGTCTATAGTCCACATACCAGACGGTGATGGAACTGACTGAGTCTGTAGTCCCCATACCAGACGTTGATCGAACTGGCTGAGTCTCTAGTCCCCATAACAGACTGTGATGGAAATGACAGAGTTTATAGCCCCTATACCAGACAATAATGGAACTGAGTAGGTCTAGAGTCCCCATACCAGATGGTGATGGAACTGACTGCGTCTATAGTCATACACCAGACATTGATGGAAATGACTGAGTCTATATTCTCTCTACCAGACGGTGATGGAACTGACTGCATCTATAGTCTCCTTACCAGACGGTGATGGAAATGACTGAGTCTATTGACGCATACTGGATGGTGTTGAAACTTACTGAGTCTATAGTCCCTATACCAGACAGTGATGTAACTGACTGAGTCTATAGACCTCATAGCAGACGGTGATGGAACTGACTTTGTCTATGGTCCCCATACAAGACAGAGATGGAACTGACTGCGTCGATAGTCCTCATAACAGATGGTGATGAAACTGACTGTGTCTATAGTCCTCATACCAGACGGGGATGGAACTGACTGTGTCCGTAGCATCCATGCTAGACGATAATGGAACAGACTGAGTCTATAGTCTCCATAACTGACGGTGATGCAACTGACTGAGTCTATAGTCCTTAATCGAGACGGTGATGGAACTGACTGAATTAATAGTCCCCATACCAGACGCTTGTGGAACTGACTGAATCTATAGATTCCATACCAGACGGTGATGGAACTGACTGAGTCTATGTTTTCCATATCAAACGGTGATGTAACTGAGTCTATATTCTCCATACCAGACTGAGATGGAACTGACTGAGTTTATAGACCCTATACCAGACAATAACGGAACTGACTATGTCTATAGACCCCATACCAGACGGTGATGGAACTCACTGAGATTATAGACCCTATTCCAGACAATAATGGAACTGACTATGTCTATATTCCCTCTACCAGACGCTGACGGAACTGACTGCATCTATAGTCTCCATACCAGACGGTGATGGAAAAGACTGAGTCTTTAGACGCTTACTGGATGGTGGTGAAACAGGCTGATTCTATAGTTCCTATACCAGACGATAATGTAACTGACTGAGTCTATAGACCTCATACCAGACGGTGATGGAACTGACTTTGTATATAGTCCCCATACCAGACGGAGATGGAACTGACTGACTCTATAGTCCTCATACCAGACGGTGATGGAACTGACTGCATCTATAGTCTCCTTACCAGACGGTGATGGAAATGACTGAGTCTATTGACGCATACTGGATGTTGATGAAACTTACTGAGTCTATAGTCCCTATACCAGACAGTGATGTAACTGACTGAGTCTATAGACCTCATACAAGACAGAGATGGAACTGACTTTGTCTATAGTCCCCATACAAGACAGAGATGGAACTGACTGCGTCTATAGTCCTCATACCAGACGGGGATGGAACTGACTGTGTCCGTAGCATCCATACAAGACGATAATGGAATAGACTGAGTCTATAGTCTCCATAACTGACTGTGATGCAACTGACTGAGTCTATAGTCCTTATACGAGGTGGTGATGGAACTGACTGAATTAATAGTCCCCATACCAGACGCTTGTGGAACTGACTGAATCTATAGACTCCATACCAGACGGTGATGGAACTGACTGAGTCTCTGTTTTCCATATCAAATGGTGATGTAACTAACTGAGTCTATATTCTACATACCAGACAGTGATGCAACTGACTGAGTCTATAGTCCTTAATCGAGACGGTGATGGAACTGACTGAATTAATAGTCCCCATACAAGACGCTTGTGGAACTGACTGAACCTATAGACTCCATACCAGACGGTGATGGAACGAACTGAGTTTATGTTTTCCATATCAAACGGTGATGTAACTAACTGAGTCTATAGTCTCCATACCAGACGGTGATGGAACTTACTGTGTCTATAGTCCCCAGTCCAGACTGTGATGGAAATGACTGAGCTTATAGACCCTATACAAGACAATAATGGAACTGACTATGTCTATAATCCCTCTACCAGACGCTGACGGAACTGACTGCATCTATAGTCTCCATACCAGATGGTGATGGAAATGACTGAGTCTTTAAATGCTTACTGGACGGTAGTGAAACAGGCTGAGTCTATATTTCCTATACCAGACGGTGATGGAACTGGCTGAGTCTATAGTCCGCATACCAGACGGTGATGGAACTGACTGAGTCTATAGTCCCCATAGCAGACGGTGATGGAACTGACTGTGTCTATGGTCCCCATGCAAGATGGTGATGGAACTGACTGAGTCTATAGCCCCCATACCAGATGGTGATGGAACTGACTGAGACTGTAGCACCCATGCCAGATGATAATGGAACAGACTGAGTGAATAGCCTCCATAATAGACAGTGATGGAACTGACTGAGTCTATAGTCCCCATACCAGATGGTGATGGAACTGACGGAGACCGTAGCACCCATGCCAGATGATAATGGAACAGACTGAGTCAATAGCCACCATAATAGACAGTGATGGAACTGACTGAGACTATATTCCCCATACGAGACGGTGATGGTACTGACTGCGTCTATAGTCTCCATAACAGATGGTGATGGAACTGACTGAGTTTATAGTCCACATACCAGACGGTGATGGAACAGACTGCGTCTATAGTCCCCATACCAGATGGTGATGGAAGGACTGTGACAATAAACTCCATAACAGACGGTGATGGAACTGAATGAGTTTATAGTCCCTATACCAGACGGTGATGGAACAGACTGCGTCTATAGTCTCCATAACAGATGGTGATGGAACTCACTGAGTTTATAGTCCACATACCAGACGGTGATGGAACAGACTGAGTCTATAGTCCCTATACCAGACGGTGATGGAATTGACTGAGACTAGAGTCTCCATAACAGACGGTGATGGAACAGACTGAGTCTATAGTCCCCATACCAGATGGCGATGGAAGGACTGTGTCTATAAACTCCATGACAGATGGTGATGGAGCTGACTGAGTCTATAGTCCCCATACCAGACGGTGATGGAACAGACTGAGACCATAGCACCCATGCCAGATGATAATGGAACTGACTGTGTCTATAGTCCCCATACCAGACGGTGATGGAACTGACTTTGTCTATAGTCCCCATACCAGACGGAGACGGAATTGACTGACTCTATAGTCCTCATACCAGACGGTGATGGAACTGACTGAGTCTGTAGTCCCCATACCAGACGTTGATCGAACTGGCTGAGTCTCTAGTCCCCATAACAGACTGTGATGGAAATGACAGAGTTTATAGCCCCTATACCAGACAATAATGGAACTGAGTAGGTCTAGAGTCCCCATACCAGATGGTGATGGAACTAACTGCATCTATAGTCATACACCAGACATTGATGGAACTGACTGAGTCTATATTCTCTCTACCAGACGGTGATGGAACTGACTGCATCTATAGTCTCCTTACCAGACGGTGATGGAAAAGACTGAGTCTTTAGACGCTTACTGGATGGTGGTGAAACAGGCTGATTCTATAGTTCCTATACCAGACGATAATGGAACTGACTGAGTCTATAGACCTCATACCAGACGGTGATGGAACTGACTTTGTATATAGTCCCCATACCAGACGGAGATGGAACTGACTGACTCTATAGTCCTCATAACAGACAGTGATGGAACTGACTATTTCTATAGTCCCCATACCAGACAGAGATGGAATTGACTGACTCTATAGTCCTCATACCAGACGGTGATGGAACTGACTGAGTCTGTAGTCCCCATACCAGACGTTGATCGAACTGGCTGAGTCTCTGGTCCCCAGACCAGACTGTGATGGAAATGACTGAGTTTATATCTCCTATACCAGACAATAATGGAACTGATTAGGTCTAGAGTCCCCATACCAGATGGTGATGGAACTGACTGCGTCTATATTCATACACCAGATGTTGATGGAACTGACTGAGTCTATATTCTCTCTACCAGACGGTGATGGAACTGACTGCATCTATAGTCTCCTTACCAAACGGTGATGGAAATGACTGAGTCTATTGACGCATACTGGATGGTGATGAAACTTACTGAGTCTATAGTCCCTATACCAGACAGTGATGTAACTGACTGAGTCTATAGTCCTCATACCAGACGGTGATGGAACTGACTGAGTCTGTAGTCCCCATACCAGACGTTGATCGAACTGGCTGAGTCTCTAGTCCCCATAACAGACTGTGATGGAAATGACAGAGTTTATAGCCCCTATACCAGACAATAATGGAACTGAGTAGGTCTAGAGTCCCCATACCAGATGGTGATGGAACTAACTGCATCTATAGTCATACACCAGACATTGATGGAACTGACTGAGTCTATATTCTCTCTACCAGACGGTGATGGAACTGACTGCATCTATAGTCTCCTTACCAGACGGTGATGGAAATGACTGAGTCTATTGACGCATACTGGATGGTGTTGAAACTTACTGAGTCTATAGTCCCTATACCAGACAGTGATGTAACTGACTGAGTCTATAGACCTCATAGCAGACGGTGATGGAACTGACTTTGTCTATGGTCCCCATACAAGACAGAGATGGAACTGACTGCGTCGATAGTCCTCATAACAGATGGTGATGAAACTGACTGTGTCTATAGTCCTCATACCAGACGGGGATGGAACTGACTGTTTCCGTAGCATCCATGCTAGACGATAATGGAACAGACTGAGTCTATAGTCTCCATAACTGACGGTGATGCAACTGACTGAGTCTATAGTCCTTAATCGAGACGGTGATGGAACTGACTGAATTAATAGTCTCCATAACAGATGGTGATGGAACTGACTGAGTTTATAGTCCACATACCAGACGGTGATGGAACAGACTGCGTCTATAGTCCCCATACCAGATGGTGATGGAAGGACTGTGACAATAAACTCCATAACAGACGGTGATGGAACTGAATGAGTTTATAGTCCCTATACCAGACGGTGATGGAACAGACTGCGTCTATAGTCTCCATAACAGACGGTGATGGAACAGACTGAGTCTAAAGTCCCTATACCAGACGGTGATGGAATTGACTGAGACTAGAGTCTCCATAACTGACGGTGATGGAACAGACTGAGTCTATAGTCCCCATACCAGATGGCGATGGAAGGACTGTGTCTATAAACTCCATGACAGATGGTGATGGAGCTGACTGAGTCTATAGTCCCCATACCAGACGGTGATGGAACAGACTGAGACCATAGCACCCATGCCAGATGATAATGGAACTGACTGTGTCTATAGTCCCCATACCAGACGGTGATGGAACTGACTTTGTCTATAGTCCCCATACCAGACGGAGATGGAATTGACTGACTCTATAGTCCTCATACCAGACGGTGATGGAACTGACTGAGTCTGTAGTCCCCATACCAGACGTTGATCGAACTGGCTGAGTCTCTAGTCCCCATAACAGACTGTGATGGAAATGACAGAGTTTATAGCCCCTATACCAGACAATAATGGAACTGAGTAGGTCTAGAGTCCCCATACCAGATGGTGATGGAACTAACTGCATCTATAGTCATACACCAGACATTGATGGAACTGACTGAGTCTATATTCTCTCTACCAGACGGTGATGGAACTGACTGCATCTATAGTCTCCTTACCAGACGGTGATGGAAATGACTGAGTCTATTGACGCATACTGGATGGTGTTGAAACTTACTGAGTCTATAGTCCCTATACCAGACAGTGATGTAACTGACTGAGTCTATTGACGCATACTGGATGGTGTTGAAACTTACTGAGTCTATAGTCCCTATACCAGACGGTGATGGAACTGACTTTGTCTATGGTCCCCATACAAGACAGAGATGGAACTGACTGCGTCGATAGTCCTCATAACAGATGGTGATGGAACTGACTGTGTCTATAGTCCTCATACCAGACGGCGATGGAACTGACTGTTTCCGTAGTATCCATGCTAGACGATAATGGAACAGACTGAGTCTATAGTCTCCATAACTGACGGTGATGCAACTGACTGAGTCTATAGTCCTTAATCGAGACGGTGATGGAACTGACTGAATTAATAGTCCCCATACCAGACGCTTGTGGAACTGACTGAATCTATAGATTCCATACCAGACGGTGATGGAACTGACTGAGTCTATCTTTTCCATATCAAACGGTGATGTAACTGAGTCTATATTCTCCATACCAGACTGAGATGGAAATGACTGAGTTTATAGACCCTATACCAGACAATAACGGAACTGACTATGTCTATAGACCCCATACCAGACGGTGATGGAACTCACTGAGATTATAGACCCTATTCCAGACAATAATGGAACTGACTATGTCTATATTCCCTCTACCAGACGCTGACGGAACTGACTGCATCTATAGTCTCCATACCAGACGGAGATGGAAAAGACTGAGTCTTTAGACGCTTACTGGATGGTGGTGAAACAGGCTGATTCTATAGTTCCTATACCAGACGATAATGGAACTGACTGAGTCTATAGACCTCATACCAGACGGTGATGGAACTGACTTTGTATATAGTCCCCATACCAGACGGAGATGGAACTGACTGACTATATAGTCCTCATAACAGACAGTGATGGAACTGACTATTTCTACAGTCCCCATACCAGACAGAGATGGAATTGACTGACTCTATAGTCCTCATACCAGACGGTGATGGAACTGACTGAGTCTGTAGTCCCCATACCAGACGTTGATCGAACTGGCTGAGTCTCTGGTCCCCAGACCAGACTGTGATGGAAATGACTGAGTTTATAGCTCCTATACCAGACAATAATGGAACTGATTAGGTCTAGAGTCCCCATACCAGATGGTGATGGAACTGACTGCGTCTATATTCATACACCAGATGTTGATGGAACTGACTGAGTCTATATTCTCTCTACCAGACGGTGATGGAACTGACTGCATCTATAGTCTCCTTACCAGACGGTGATGGAAATGACTGAGTCTATTGACGCATACTGGATGGTGATGAAAGTTACTGAGTCTATAGTCCCTATACCAGACAGTGATGTAACTGACTGAGTCTATAGTCCTCATACCAGACGGTGATGGAACTGACTGAGTCTGTAGTCCCCATACCAGACGTTGATCGAACTGGCTGAGTCTCTAGTCCCCATAACAGACTGTGATGGAAATGACAGAGTTTATAGCCCCTATACCAGACAATAATGGAACTGAGTAGGTCTAGAGTCCCCATACCAGATGGTGATGGAACTAACTGCATCTATAGTCATACACCAGACATTGATGGAACTGACTGAGTCTATATTCTCTCTACCAGACGGTGATGGAACTGACTGCATCTATAGTCTCCTTACTAGACGGTGATGGAAATGACTGAGTCTATTGACGCATACTGGATGGTGTTGAAACTTACTGAGTCTATAGTCCCTATACCAGACAGTGATGTAACTGACTGAGTCTATAGACATCATAGCAGACTGTGATGGAACTGACTTTGTCTATGGTCCCCATACAAGACAGAGATGGAACTGACTGCGTCGATAGTCCTCATAACAGATGGTGATGGAACTGACTGTGTCTATAGTCCTCATACCAGACGGCGATGGAACTGACTGTTTCCGTAGCATCCATGCTAGACGATAATGGAACAGACTGAGTCTATAGTCTCCATAACTGACGGTGATGCAACTGACTGAGTCTATAGTCCTTAATCGAGACGGTGATGGAACTGACTGAATTAATAGTCCCCATACCAGACGCTTGTGGAACTGACTGAATCTATAGATTCCATACCAGACGGTGATGGAACTGACTGAGTCTATCTTTTCCATATCAAACGGTGATGTAACTGAGTCTATATTCTCCATACCAGACTGAGATGGAAATGACTGAGTTTATAGACCCTATACCAGACAATAACGGAACTGACTATGTCTATAGACCCCATACCAGACGGTGATGGAACTCACTGAGATTATAGACCCTATTCCAGACAATAATGGAACTGACTATGTCTATATTCCCTCTACAAGACGCTGACGGAACTGACTGCATCTATAGTCTCCATACCAGACGGAGATGGAAAAGACTGAGTCTTTAGATGCTTACTGGATGGTGGTGAAACAGGCTGATTCTATAGTTCCTATACCAGACGATAATGGAACTGACTGAGTCTATAGACCTCATACCAGACGGTGATGGAACTGACTTTGTATATAGTCCCCATACCAGACGGAGATGGAACTGACTGACTCTATAGTCCTCATAACAGACAGTGATGGAACTGACTATTTCTATAGTCCCCATACCAGACAGAGATTGAATTGACTGACTCTATAGTCCTCATACCAGACGGTCATGGAACTGACTGAGTCTGTAGTCCCCATACCAGACGTTGATCGAACTGGCTGAGTCTCTGGTCCCCAGACCAGAATGTGATGGAAATGACTGAGTTTATAGCTCCTATACCAGACAATAATGGAACTGATTAGGTCTAGAGTCCCCATACCAGATGGTGATGGAACTGACTGCGTCTATATTCATACACCAGATGTTGATGGAACTGACTGAGTCTATATTCTCTCTACCAGACGGTGATGGAACTGACTGCATCTATAGTCTCCTTACCAGACGGTGATGGAAATGACTGAGTCTATTGACGCATACTGGATGGTGTTGAAACTTACTGAGTCTATAGTCCCTATACCAGACAGTGATGTAACTGACTGAGTCTATAGACCTCATACCAGACGGTGATGGGATTGACTGAGTCTATAGTACCCATATCAGATGGTGGTGGAACTGATTGCATCTATAGACTCCATACAAGACAGTGATGGAACTGACTGAGTCTGTAGTCCCCATACCAGACAGTGATGGAACTTGCTGTGTCTATAGTCCCCATACCAGACTGTGATGGAAATGACTGAGTTTATAGACCCTATACCAGACAATAATGGAACTGACTATGTCTATAGTCCCCATACCAGACGGTGATGGAACTGACTGCATCTATAGTCTCCTTACAAGACGGTGATGGAAATGACTGACTCTATTGACGCATACTGGATGGTGATGAAACTTACTGAGTCTGTAGTCCCCATACCAGACAGTGATGGAACTGGCTGTGTCTATAGTCCCCATACCAGACTGTGATGGAAATGACTGTGTTTATAGACCCTATACCAGACAATAATGGAACTGACTTTGTCTATATTCCCCATACAAGACAGAGATGGAACTGACTGCGTCTATAGTCCTCATACCAGACGGGGATGGAACTGACTGTGTCCGTAGCATCCATGCCAGACGATAATGGAATAGACTGAGTCTATAGTCTCCATAACTGACTGTGATGCAACTGACTGAGTCTATAGTCCTTATACGAGATGGTGATGGAACTGACTGAATTAATAGTCCCCATACCAGACGCTTGTGGAACTGACTGAATCTATATACTCCATACCAGACGGTGATGGAACTGACTGAGTCTCTGTTTTCCATATCAAACGGTGAAGTAACTAACTGAGTCTATATTCTACATACCAGACTGTGATGGAACTGACTGAGTTGATAGACCCTATACCGGACAGTGATGCAACTGACTGAGTCTATAGTCCTTAATCGAGACGGTGATAGAACTGACTGAATTAATAGTCCCCATACAAGACGCTTGTGGAACTGACTGAACCTATAGACTCCATACCAGACGGTGATGGAACGAACTGAGTCTATGTTTTCCATATCAAACGGTGATGTAACTAACTGAGTCTGTAGTCTCCATACCAGACGGTGATGGAACTTACTGTGTCTATAGTCCCCAGTCCAGACTGTGATGGAAATGACTGAGCTTATAGACCCTATACCAGACAATAATGGAACTGACTATGTCTATATTCCCTCTACCAGACGCTGACGGAACTGACTGCATCTATAGTCTCCTTACCAGACGGTGATGGAAATGACTGAGTCTATTGACGCATACTGGATGGTGTTGAAACTTACTGAGTCTATAGTCCCTATACCAGACAGTGATGTAACTCACTGAGTCTATAGACCTCATACCAGACGGTGATGGAACTGACTTTGTCTATAGTCCCCATACAAGACAGAGATGGAACTGACTGCGTCGATAGTCCTCATAACAGATGGTGATGGAACTGACTGTGTCTATAGTCCTCATACCAGACGGGGATGGAACTGACTGTGTCCGTAGCATCCATGCTAGACGATAATGGAACAGACTGAGTCTATAGTCTCCATAACTGACGGTGATGCAACTGACTGAGTCTATAGTCGTTAATCGAGACGGTGATGGAACTGACCTAATTAATAGTCCCCATACCAGACGCTTGTGGAACTGACTGAATCTATAGACTCCATAACAGACGGTGATGGAACTGACTGAGTCTATGTTTTCCATATCAAACGGTGATGTAACTGAGTCTATATTCACCATACCAGACTGAGATGGAACTGACTGAGTTTATAGACCCTATACCAGACAATAACGGAACTTACTTTGTCTATAGACCCCATACCAGACGGTGATGGAACTCACTGAGATTATAGACCCTATTCCAGACAATAATGGAACTGACTATGTCTATATTCCCTCTACCAGACGCTGACGGAACTGACTGCATCTATAGTCTCCATACCAGACGGTGATGGAAAAGACTGAGTCTTTAGACACTTACTGGATGGTGGTGAAACAGGCTGATTCGATAGTTCCTATACCAGACGATAATGGAACTGACTGAGTCTATAGACCTCATACCAGACGGAGATGGAACAGACTGTCTCTATAGTCCTCATACCAGACAGTGATGGAAATGACTTTGTCTATAGTCCCCATACCTGACGGAGATGCAATTGACTGACTCTATAGTCCCCATACCAGACTGTGATGGAAATGACTGAGTTTATAGCCCCTATACCAGAAAATAATGGAACTGATTAGGTCTAGAGTCCCCATACCAGATGGTGATGGAACTGACTGCGTCTATAGTCATACACCAGACGTTGATGGAACTGACTGAGTCTATAGACCTCATACAAGACAGAGATGGATCTGACTTTGTCTATAGTCCCCATACAAGACAGAGATGGAACTGACTGAGTCTATAGTACCCATATCAGATGGTGGTGGAACTGATTGCATCTATAGTAACTACACAAGAAGATAATGGAACTGACTGAGTCTGTTGTCCCCAGAACAGACGATGATTGAACTGGCTGAGTCTATAGTTCCCATACCAGACTGTGATGGAAATGACTGAGATAATAGACCCTATACCAGACGGTGATGGAACTGACTGTGTCTATAGTACCCATATCAGATGGTGGTGGAACTGATTGCATCTATAGTAACTGCACAAGAAGATAATGGAACTGACTGAGTCTGTTGTCCCCAGAACAGACGATGATTGAACTGGCTGAGTCTATAGTTCCCATACCAGACTGTGATGGAAATGACTGAGATAATAGACCCTATACCAGACGGTGATGGAACTGACTGTGTCTATAGTCACACACCAGACGGTGATGGAATGACAGTCTATAGACCTCATAATGGACGGTGATGGATCTGGCTGAGACTTTATTCCCTATACCAGACGCTGATGGAACTGGCTGAGTCTATACTCCCAATAACAGATGGTGATGGTAATTACTGCATCTATAGTCTCCTTACCAGATGGTGATGGAATTGACTGAATCTATAGACTCCATACAAGACAGTGATGGAACTGACTGAGTCTGTAGTCCCCATACCAGACAGTGATGGAACTGGCTGTGTCTATAGTCCCCATACCAGACTGTGATGGAAATGACTGAGTTTATAGATCCTATACCAGACAATAATGGAACTGACTTTGTCTATATTCCCCATACAAGACAGAGATGGAACTGACTGCGTCTATAGTCCTCATACCAGACGGGGATGGAACTGACTGTGTCCGTAGCATCCATGCCAGACGATAATGGAATAGACTGAGTCTATAGTCTCCATAACTGACTGTGATGCAACTGACTGAGTCTATAGTCCTTATACGAGATGGTGATGGAACTGACTGAATTAATAGTCCCCATACCAGACGCTTGTGGAACTGACTGAATCTATATACTCCATACCAGACGGTGATGGAACTGACTGAGTCTCTGTTTTCCATATCAAACGGTGAAGTAACTAACTGAGTCTATATTCTACATACCAGACTGTGATGGAACTGACTGAGTTGATAGACCCTATACCGGACAGTGATGCAACTGACTGAGTCTATAGTCCTTAATCGAGACGGTGATGGAACTGACTGAATTAATAGTCCCCATACAAGACGCTTGTGGAACTGACTGAACCTATAGACTCCATACCAGACGGTGATGGAACGAACTGAGTCTATGTTTTCCATATCAAACGGTGATGTAACTAACTGAGTCTGTAGTCTCCATACCAGACGGTGATGGAAATGACTGAGTCTATTGACGCATACTGGATGGTGTTGAAACTTACTGAGTCTATAGTCCCTATACCAGACAGTGATGTAACTGACTGAGTCTATAGACCTCATACCAGACGGTGATGGAACTGACTTTGTCTATAGTCCCCATACAAGACAGAGATGGAACTGACTGCGTCGATAGTCCTCATAACAGATGGTGATGGAACTGACTGTGTCTATAGTCCTCATACCAGACGGGGATGGAACTGACTGTGTCCGTAGCATCCATGCTAGACGATAATGGAACAGACTGAGTCTATAGTCTCCATAACTGACGGTGATGCAACTGACTGAGTCTATAGTCCTTAATCGAGACGGTGATGGAACTGACCTAATTAATAGTCCCCATACCAGACGCTTGTGGAACAGACTGAATCTATAGACTCCATAACAGACGGAGATGGAACTGACTGAGTCTATGTTTTCCATATCAAACGGTGATGTAACTGAGTCTATATTCTCCATACCAGACTGAGATGGAACTGACTGAGTTTATAGACCCTATACCAGACAATAACGGAACTTACTATGTCTATAGACCCCATACCAGACGGTGATGGAACTCACTGAGATTATAGACCCTATTCCAGACAATAATGGAACTGACTATGTCTATATTCCCTCTACCAGACGCTGACGGAACTGACTGCATCTATAGTCTCCATACCAGACGGTGATGGAAAAGACTGAGTCTTTAGACACTTACTGGATGGTGGTGAAACAGGCTGATTCGATAGTTCCTATACCAGACGATAATGGAACTGACTGAGTCTAAAGTCCCCATACCGGACAGTGATGTAACTGACTGAGTATATAGACCTCATACCAGACGGAGATGGAACGGACTGACTCTATAGTCCTCATACCAGACAGTGATGGAAATGACTTTGTCTATAGTCCCCATACCTGATGGAGATGCAATTGACTGACTCTATAGTCCCCATACCAGACTGTGATGGAAATGACTGAGTTTATAGCCCCTATACCAGAAAATAATGGAACTGATTAGGTCTAGAGTCCCCATACCAGATGGTGATGGAACTGACTGCGTCTATAGTCATACACCAGACGTTGATGGAACTGACTGAGTCTATAGACCTCATACAAGACAGAGATGGATCTGACTTTGTCTATAGTCCCCATACAAGACAGAGATGGAACTGACTGCGTCTATAGTCCTCATACCAGACGGGGATGGAACTGACTGTGTCTATAGTCCCCAGTTCAGACTGTGATGGAAATGACTGAGCTTATAGACCCTATACCAGACAATAATGGAACTGACTATGTCTATATTCCCTCTACCAGACGCTGACGGAACTGACTGCATCTATAGTCTCCTTACCAGACAGTGATGGAAATGACTGAGTCTATTGACGCATACTGGATGGTGTTGAAACTTACTGAGTCTATAGTCCCTATACCAGACAGTGATGTAACTGACTGAGTCTATAGACCTCATACCAGACGGTGATGGAACTGACTTTGTCTATAGTCCCCATACAAGACAGAGATGGAACTGACTGCGTCGATAGTCCTCATAACAGATGGTGATGGAACTGACTGTGTCTATAGTCCTCATACCAGACGGGGATGGAACTGACTGTGTCCGTAGCATCCATGCTAGACGATAATGGAACAGACTGAGTCTATAGTCTCCATAACTGACGGTGATGCAACTGACTGAGTCTATAGTCCTTAATCGAGACGGTGATGGAACTGACCTAATTAATAGTCCCCATACCAGACGCTTGTGGAACTGACTGAATCTATAGACTCCATAACAGACGGTGATGGAACTGACTGAGTCTATGTTTTCCATATCAAACGGTGATGTAACTGAGTCTATATTCTCCATACCAGACTGAGATGGAACTGACTGAGTTTATAGACCCTATACCAGACAATAACGGAACTTACTATGTCTATAGACCCCATACCAGACGGTGATGGAACTCACTGAGATTATAGACCCTATTCCAGACAATAATGGAACTGACTATGTCTATATTCCCTCTACCAGACGCTGACGGAACTGACTGCATCTATAGTCTCCATACCAGACGGTGATGGAAAAGACTGAGTCTTTAGACACTTACTGGATGGTGGTGAAACAGGCTGATTCGATAGTTCCTATACCAGACGATAATGGAACTGACTGAGTCTAAAGTCCCCATACCGGACAGTGATGTAACTGACTGAGTATATAGACCTCATACCAGACGGAGATGGAACGGACTGACTCTATAGTCCTCATACCAGACAGTGATGGAAATGACTTTGTCTATAGTCCCCATACCTGATGGAGATGCAATTGACTGACTCTATAGTCCCCATACCAGACTGTGATGGAAATGACTGAGTTTATAGCCCCTATACCAGAAAATAATGGAACTGATTAGGTCTAGAGTCCCCATACCAGATGGTGATGGAACTGACTGAGTCTATAGTCATACACCAGACGTTGATGGAACTGATTGAGTCTATAGACCTCATACAAGACAGAGATGGATCTGACTTTGTCTATAGTCCCCATACAAGACAGAGATGGAACTGACTGCGTCTATAGTCCTCATACCAGACGGGGATGGAACTGACTGTGTCCGTAGCATCCATGCCAGACGATAATGGAATAGACTGAGTCTATAGTCTCCATAACTGACTGTGATGCAACTGACTGAGTCTATAGTCCTTATACGAGATGGTGATGGAACTGACTGAATTAATAGTCCCCATACCAGACGCTTGTGGAACTGACTGAATCTATAGACTCCATACCAGACGGTGATAGAACTGACTGAGTCTCTGTTTTCCATATCAAACGGTGATGTAACTAACTGAGTCTATATTCTACATACCAGACTGTGATGGAACTGACTGAGTTGATAGACCCTATACCGGACAGTGATGCAACTGACTGAGTCTATAGTCCTTAATCGAGACGGTGATGGAACTGACTGAATTAATAGTCCCCATACAAGATGCTTGTGGAACTGACTGAACCTATAGACTCCATACCAGACGGTGATGGAACGAACTGAGTCTATATTTTCCATATCAAACGGTGATGTAACTAACTGAGTCTATAGTCTCCATACCAGATGGTGATGGAACTTACTGTGCCTATAGTCCCCAGTCCAGACTGTGATGGAAATGACTGAGCTTATAGACCCTATACCAGACAATAATGGAACTGACTATGTCTATATTCCCTCTACCAGACGCTGACGGAACTGACTGCATCTATAGTCTCCATACCAGATGGTGATGGAAATGACTGAGTCTTTAAATGCTTACTGGACGGTAGTGAAACAGGCTGAGTCTATATTTCCTATACCAGACGGTGATGGAACTGGCTGAGTCTATAGTCCGCATACCAGACGGTGATGGTATTGACTGAGACAAGAGTCTCCATAACAGACGGTGATGGAACTGACTGAGTCTATAGTCCCCATAGCAGACGGTGATGGAACTGACTGTGTCTATGGTCCCCATGCAAGATGGTGATGGAACTGACGGAGTCTATAGCCCCCATACCAGATGGTGATGGAACTGACTGAGACTGTAGCACCCATGCCAGATGATAATGGAACAGACTGAGTGAATAGCCTCCATAATAGACAGTGATGGAACTGACTGAGTCTATAGTCCCCATACCAGATGGTGATGGAACTGACGGAGACCGTAGCACCCATGCCAGATGATAATGGAACAGACTGAGTCAATAGCCACCATAATAGACAGTGATGGAACTGACTGAGACTATAGTCCCCATACGAGACGGTGATGGTACTGACTGCGTCTATAGTCTCCATAACAGATGGTGATGGAACTGACTGAGTTTATAGTCCACATACCAGACGGTGATGGAACTGACTGCGTCTATAGTCCCCATAGCAGATGGAGATGGAAGGACTGTGACTATAAACTCCATAACAGACGGTGATGGAACTGAATGAGTTTATAGTCCCTATACCAGACGGTGATGGAATTGACTGAGACTAGAGTCTCCATAACAGACGGTGATGGAACAGACAGAGTCTATAGTCCCCATACCAGATGGCAATGGAAGGACTGTGTCTATAAAATCCATAACAGACGGTGATGGAACTGACTGAGTCTATAGTCCCCATACCAGACGGCGATGGAAGGACTGTGTCTATAGTCCCCATTCCAGATGGTAATGGAACTGACTGAGTCTATAGTCCGCATACCAGACGGTGATGGAACTGACTGTGTCTATAAACTCCATAACAGACAGTGATGGAACTGAATGAGTTTATAGTCCCTATACCAAATGGTGATGGAATTGACTGAGACTAGAGTCTCCATAACAGATGGTGATGGAACTGACTGAGTCTATAGCCCTCATACCAGATGGTGATGGAACTGACTGAGACCGTAGCACCCATGCCAGATGATAATGGAACAGACTGAGACAATAGCCTCCATAATAGACAGTGATGGAACTGACTGAGACTATAGCCCCCATACGAGACGGTGATGGTACTGACTGCATCTATAGTCTCCATAACAGATGGTGATGGAACTGACTGAGTTTATAGTCCACATACCAGACGGTAATGGAACTGACTGAGTCTATAGTCCGCATACCAGACGGTGATGGAAATGACTGAGTCTATAGTCCCCATACCAGACGGTGATGGATCTGACTGTTTCTATGGTCCCCATGTAAGATGGTGATGGAACTGACTGAGACCGTAGCACCCATGCCAGATGATAATGGAACAGACTGAGTGAATAGCCTCCATAATAGACAGTGATGGAACTGACTGAGACTATAGTCACCATACAAGACGGTGATGGTACTGACTGCGCCTATAGTCTCCATAACAGATGGTGATGGAACGGACTGAGTTTATAGTCCACATACCAGACGGTGATGGAACAGACTGAATCTATAGTCCCCATACCAGATGGTGATGGAAGGACTGTGTCTATAAATTCCATTTCAGACGGTGATGGAACTGACTTTGTCTATCGTCCCCATACCAGACGGAGATGGAATTGACTGACTCTATAGTCCTCATACCAGACGCTGACGGAACTGACTGCATCTATAGTCTCCTTACCAGACAGTGATGGAAATGACTGAGTCTATTGACGCATACTGGATGGTGTTGAAACTTACTGAGTCTATAGTCCCTATACCAGACAGTGATGTAACTGACTGAGTCTATAGACCTCATACCAGACGGTGATGGAACTGACTTTGTCTATAGTCCCCATACAAGACAGAGATGGAACTGACTGCGTCGATAGTCCTCATAACAGATGGTGATGGAACTGACTGTGTCTATAGTCCTCATACCAGACGGGGATGGAACTGACTGTGTCCGTAGCATCCATGCTAGACGATAATGGAACAGACTGAGTCTATAGTCTCCATAACTGACGGTGATGCAACTGACTGAGTCTATAGTCCTTAATCGAGACGGTGATGGAACTGACCTAATTAATAGTCCCCATACCAGACGCTTGTGGAACTGACTGAAACTATAGACTCCATAACAGACGGTGATGGAACTGACTGAGTCTATGTTTTCCATATCAAACGGTGATGTAACTGAGTCTATATTCTCCATACCAGACTGAGATGGAACTGACTGAGTTTATAGACCCTATACCAGACAATAACGGAACTTACTATGTCTATAGACCCCATACCAGACGGTGATGGAACTCACTGAGATTATAGACCCTATTCCAGACAATAATGGAACTGACTATGTCTATATTCCCTCTACCAGACGCTGACGGAACTGACTGCATCTATAGTCTCCATACCAGACGGTGATGGAAAAGACTGAGTCTTTAGACACTTACTGGATGGTGGTGAAACAGGCTGATTCGATAGTTCCTATACCAGACGATAATGGAACTGACTGAGTATATAGACCTCATACCAGACGGAGATGGAACGGACTGACTCTATAGTCCTCATACCAGACAGTGATGGAAATGACTTTGTCTATAGTCCCCATACCTGATGGAGATGCAATTGACTGACTCTATAGTCCCCATACCAGACTGTGATGGAAATGACTGAGTTTATAGCCCCTATACCAGAAAATAATGGAACTGATTAGGTCTAGAGTCCCCATACCAGATGGTGATGGAACTGACTGCGTCTATAGTCATACACCAGACGTTGATGGAACTGACTGAGTCTATAGACCTCATACAAGACAGAGATGGATCTGACTTTGTCTATAGTCCCCATACAAGACAGAGATGGAACTGACTGCGTCTATAGTCCTCATACCAGACGGGGATGGAACTGACTGTGTCTATAGTCCCCAGTCCAGACTGTGATGGAAATGACTGAGCTTATAGACCCTATACCAGACAATAATGGAACTGACTATGTCTATATTCCCTCTACCAGACGCTGACGGAACTGACTGCATCTATAGTCTCCTTACCAGACAGTGATGGAAATGACTGAGTCTATTGACGCATACTGGATGGTGTTGAAACTTACTGAGTCTATAGTCCCTATACCAGACAGTGATGTAACTGACTGAGTCTATAGACCTCATACCAGACGGTGATGGAACTGACTTTGTCTATAGTCCCCATACAAGACAGAGATGGAACTGACTGCGTCGATAGTCCTCATAACAGATGGTGATGGAACTGACTGTGTCTATAGTCCTCATACCAGACGGGGATGGAACTGACTGTGTCCGTAGCATCCATGCTAGACGATAATGGAACAGACTGAGTCTATAGTCTCCATAACTGACGGTGATGCAACTGACTGAGTCTATAGTCCTTAATCGAGACGGTGATGGAACTGACCTAATTAATAGTCCCCATACCAGACGCTTGTGGAACTGACTGAATCTATAGACTCCATAACAGACGGTGATGGAACTGACTGAGTCTATGTTTTCCATATCAAACGGTGATGTAACTGAGTCTATATTCTCCATACCAGACTGAGATGGAACTGACTGAGTTTATAGACCCTATACCAGACAATAACGGAACTTACTATGTCTATAGACCCCATACCAGACGGTGATGGAACTCACTGAGATTATAGACCCTATTCCAGACAATAATGGAACTGACTATGTCTATATTCCCTCTACCAGACGCTGACGGAACTGACTGCATCTATAGTCTCCATACCAGACGGTGATGGAAAAGACTGAGTCTTTAGACACTTACTGGATGGTGGTGAAACAGGCTGATTCGATAGTTCCTATACCAGACGATAATGGAACTGACTGAGTCTAAAGTCCCCATACCGGACAGTGATGTAACTGACTGAGAATATAGACCTCATACCAGACGGAGATGGAACGGACTGACTCTATAGTCCTCATACCAGACAGTGATGGAAATGACTTTGTCTATAGTCCCCATACCTGATGGAGATGCAATTGACTGACTCTATAGTCCCCATACCAGACTGTGATGGAAATGACTGAGTTTATAGCCCCTATACCAGAAAATAATGGAACTGATTAGGTCTAGAGTCCCCATACCAGATGGTGATGGAACTGACTGCGTCTATAGTCATACACCAGACGTTGATGGAACTGACTGAGTCTATAGACCTCATACAAGACAGAGATGGATCTGACTTTGTCTATAGTCCCCATACAAGACAGAGATGGAACTGACTGCGTCTATAGTCCTCATACCAGACGGGGATGGAACTGACTGTGTCCGTAGCATCCATGCCAGACGATAATGGAATAGACTGAGTCTATAGTCTCCATAACTGACTGTGATGCAACTGACTGAGTCTATAGTCCTTATACGAGATGGTGATGGAACTGACTGAATTAATAGTCCCCATACCAGACGCTTGTGGAACTGACTGAATCTATAGACTCCATACCAGACGGTGATAGAACTGACTGAGTCTCAGTTTTCCATATCAAACGGTGATGTAACTAACTGAGTCTATATTCTACATACCAGACTGTGATGGAACTGACTGAGTTGATAGACCCTATACCGGACAGTGATGCAACTGACTGAGTCTATAGTCCTTAATCGAGACGGTGATGGAACTGACTGAATTAATAGTCCCCATACAAGATGCTTGTGGAACTGACTGAACCTATAGACTCCATACCAGACGGTGATGGAACGAACTGAGTCTATGTTTTCCATATCAAACGGTGATGTAACTAACTGAGTCTATAGTCTCCATACCAGATGGTGATGGAACTTACTGTGCCTATAGTCCCCAGTCCAGACTGTGATGGAAATGACTGAGCTTATAGACCCTATACCAGACAATAATGGAACTGACTATGTCTATATTCCCTCTACCAGACGCTGACGGAACTGACTGCATCTATAGTCTCCATACCAGATGGTGATGGAAATGACTGAGTCTTTAAATGCTTACTGGACGGTAGTGAAACAGGCTGAGTCTATATTTCCTATACCAGACGGTGATGGAACTGGCTGAGTCTATAGTCCGCATACCAGACGGTGATGGTATTGACTGAGACAAGAGTCTCCATAACAGACGGTGATGGAACTGACTGAGTCTATAGTCCCCATAGCAGACGGTGATGGAACTGACTGTGTCTATGGTCCCCATGCAAGATGGTGATGGAACTGACGGAGTCTATAGCCCCCATACCAGATGGTGATGGAACTGACTGAGACTGTAGCACCCATGCCAGATGATAATGGAACAGACTGAGTGAATAGCCTCCATAATAGACAGTGATGGAACTGACTGAGTCTATAGTCCCCATACCAGACGGTGATGGAACTCACTGAGATTATAGACCCTATTCCAGACAATAATGGAACTGACTATGTCTATATTCCCTCTACCAGACGCTGACGGAACTGACTGCATCTATAGTCTCCATACCAGACGGTGATGGAAAAGACTGAGTCTTTAGACACTTACTGGATGGTGGTGAAACAGGCTGATTCGATAGTTCCTATACCAGACGATAATGGAACTGACTGAGTCTAAAGTCCCCATACCGGACAGTGATGTAACTGACTGAGTATATAGACCTCATACCAGACGGAGATGGAACGGACTGACTCTATAGTCCTCATACCAGACAGTGATGGAAATGACTTTGTCTATAGTCCCCATACCTGATGGAGATGCAATTGACTGACTCTATAGTCCCCATACCAGACTGTGATGGAAATGACTGAGTTTATAGCCCCTATACCAGAAAATAATGGAACTGATTAGGTCTAGAGTCCCCATACCAGATGGTGATGGAACTGACTGCGTCTATAGTCATACACCAGACGTTGATGGAACTGACTGAGTCTATAGACCTCATACAAGACAGAGATGGATCTGACTTTGTCTATAGTCCCCATACAAGACAGAGATGGAACTGACTGCGTCTATAGTCCTCATACCAGACGGGGATGGAACTGACTGTGTCCGTAGCATCCATGCCAGACGATAATGGAATAGACTGAGTCTATAGTCTCCATAACTGACTGTGATGCAACTGACTGAGTCTATAGTCCTTATACGAGATGGTGATGGAACTGACTGAATTAATAGTCCCCATACCAGACGCTTGTGGAACTGACTGAATCTATAGACTCCATACCAGACGGTGATAGAACTGACTGAGTCTCAGTTTTCCATATCAAACGGTGATGTAACTAACTGAGTCTATATTCTACATACCAGACTGTGATGGAACTGACTGAGTTGATAGACCCTATACCGGACAGTGATGCAACTGACTGAGTCTATAGTCCTTAATCGAGACGGTGATGGAACTGACTGAATTAATAGTCCCCATACAAGATGCTTGTGGAACTGACTGAACCTATAGACTCCATACCAGACGGTGATGGAACGAACTGAGTCTATGTTTTCCATATCAAACGGTGATGTAACTAACTGAGTCTATAGTCTCCATACCAGATGGTGATGGAACTTACTGTGCCTATAGTCCCCAGTCCAGACTGTGATGGAAATGACTGAGCTTATAGACCCTATACCAGACAATAATGGAACTGACTATGTCTATATTCCCTCTACCAGACGCTGACGGAACTGACTGCATCTATAGTCTCCATACCAGATGGTGATGGAAATGACTGAGTCTTTAAATGCTTACTGGACGGTAGTGAAACAGGCTGAGTCTATATTTCCTATACCAGACGGTGATGGAACTGGCTGAGTCTATAGTCCGCATACCAGACGGTGATGGTATTGACTGAGACAAGAGTCTCCATAACAGACGGTGATGGAACTGACTGAGTCTATAGTCCCCATAGCAGACGGTGATGGAACTGACTGTGTCTATGGTCCCCATGCAAGATGGTGATGGAACTGACGGAGTCTATAGCCCCCATACCAGATGGTGATGGAACTGACTGAGACTGTAGCACCCATGCCAGATGATAATGGAACAGACTGAGTGAATAGCCTCCATAATAGACAGTGATGGAACTGACTGAGTCTATAGTCCCCATACCAGATGGTGATGGAACTGACGGAGACCGTAGCACCCATGCCAGATGATAATGGAACAGACTGAGTCAATAGCCACCATAATAGACAGTGATGGAACTGACTGAGACTATAGTCCCCATACGAGACGGTGATGGTACTGACTGCGTCTATAGTCTCCATAACAGATGGTGATGGAACTGACTGAGTTTATAGTCCACATACCAGACGGTGATGGAACTGACTGCGTCTATAGTCCCCATAGCAGATGGAGATGGAAGGACTGTGACTATAAACTCCATAACAGACGGTGATGGAACTGAATGAGTTTATAGTCCCTATACCAGACGGTGATGGAATTGACTGAGACTAGAGTCTCCATAACAGACGGTGATGGAACAGACAGAGTCTATAGTCCCCATACCAGATGGCAATGGAAGGACTGTGTCTATAAAATCCATAACAGACGGTGATGGAACTGACTGAGTCTATAGTCCCCATACCAGACGGCGATGGAAGGACTGTGTCTATAGTCCCCATTCCAGATGGTAATGGAACTGACTGAGTCTATAGTCTGCATACCAGACGGTGATGGAACTGACTGTGTCTATAAACTCCATAACAGACAGTGATGGAACTGAATGAGTTTATAGTCCCTATACCAAATGGTGATGGAATTGACTGAGACTAGAGTCTCCATAACAGATGGTGATGGAACTGACTGAGTCTATAGCCCTCATACCAGATGGTGATGGAACTGACTGAGACCGTAGCACCCATGCCAGATGATAATGGAACAGACTGAGACAATAGCCTCCATAATAGACAGTGATGGAACTGACTGAGACTATAGCCCCCATACGAGACGGTGATGGTACTGACTGCATCTATAGTCTCCATAACAGATGGTGATGGAACTGACTGAGTTTATAGTCCACATACCAGACGGTAATGGAACTGACTGAGTCTATAGTCCGCATACCAGACGGTGATGGAAATGACTGAGTCTACAGTCCCCATACCAGACGGTGATGGATCTGACTGTTTCTATGGTCCCCATGTAAGATGGTGATGGAACTGACTGAGACCGTAGCACCCATGCCAGATGATAATGGAACAGACTGAGTGAATAGCCTCCATAATAGACAGTGATGGAACTGACTGAGACTATAGTCACCATACAAGACGGTGATGGTACTGACTGCGTCTATAGTCTCCATAACAGATGGTGATGGAACGGACTGAGTTTATAGTCCACATACCAGACGGTGATGGAACAGACTGAATCTATAGTCCCCATACCAGATGGTGATGGAAGGACTGTGTCTATAAATTCCATTTCAGACGGTGATGGAACTGACTTTGTCTATCGTCCCCATACCAGACGGAGATGGAATTGACTGACTCTATAGTCCTCATACCAGACGGTGATGGAACTGACTGAGTCTGTAGTCCCCATACCAGACGTTGATCGAACTGGCTGAGTCTCTAGTCCCCATAACGGACTGTGATGGAAATGACAGTGTTTATAGCCCCTATACCAGACAATAATGGCACTGAGTAGGTCTAGAGTCCCCATACCAGATGGTGATGGAACTGACTGCGTCTATAGTCATACACCAGACATTGATGGAACTGACTGAGTCTATATTCTCTCTACCAGACGGTGATGGAACTGACTGCATCTATAGTCTCCTTACCAGACGGTGATGGAAATGACTGAGTCTATTGACGCCTACTGGATGGTGTTGAAACTTACTGAGTCTATAGTCCCTATACCAGACAGTGATGTAACTGACTGAGTCTATAGACCTCATAGCAGACGGTGATGGAACTGACTTTGTCTATGGTCCCCATACAAGACAGAGATGGAACTGACTGCGTCGATAGTCCTCATAACAGATGGTGATGGAACTGACTGTGTCTATAGTCCTCATACCAGACGGGGATGGAACTGACTGTGTCCGTAGCATCCATGCTAGACGATAATGGAACAGACTGAGTCTATAGTCTCCATAACTGACGGTGATGCAACTGACTGAGTCTATAGTCCTTAATCGAGACGGTGATGGAACTGACTGAATTAATAGTCCCCATACCAGACGCTTGTGGAACTGACTGAATCTATAGATTCCATACCAGACGGTGATGGAACTGACTGAGTCTATGTTTTCCATATCAAACGGTGATGTAACTGAGTCTATATTCTCCATACCAGACTGAGATGGAACTGACTGAGTTTATAGACTCTATACCAGACAATAACGGAACTGACTATGTCTATAGACCCCATACCAGACGGTGATGGAACTCACTGAGATTATAGACCCTATTCCAGACAATAATGGAACTGACTATGTCTATATTCCCTCTACCAGACGCTGACGGAACTGACTGCATCTATAGTCTCCATACCAGACGGTGATGGAAAAGACTGAGTCTTTAGACGCTTACTGGATGGTGGTGAAACAGGCTGATTCTATAGTTCCTATACCAGACGATAATGGAACTGACTGAATCTAAAGTCCCCATACCAGATGGTGATGGAACTGACTGCGTCTATATTCATACACCAGATGTTGATGGAACTGACTGAGTCTATATTCTCTCTACCAGACGGTGATGGAAATGACTGAGTCTATTGACGCATACTGGATGGTGATGAAACTTACTGAGTCTATAGTCCCTATACCAGACAGTGATGTAACTGACTGAGTCTATAGACCTCATACCAGACGGTGATGGGACTGACTGAGTCTATAGTACCCATATCAGATGGTGGTGGAACTGATTGCATCTATAGTAACTACACAAGAAGATAATGGATCTGACTGAGTCTGTAGTCCCCATACCAGACGTTGATCGAACTGGCTGAGTCTCTAGTCCCCATAACAGACTGTGATGGAAATGACTGAGTTTATAGCCCCTATACCAGACAATAATGGAACTGAGTAGGTCTAGAGTCCCCATACCAGATGGTGATGGAACTGACTGCGTCTATAGTCATACACCAGACATTGATGGAACTGACTGAGTCTATAGTCTCCCTACCAGACGGTGATGGAAATGACTGAGTCTATTGACGCATACTGGATGGTGTTGAAACTTACTGAGTCTATAGTCCCTATAACAGACAGTGATGTAACTGACTGAGTCTATAGACCTCATACCAGACGGTGATGGAACTGACTTTGTCTATAGTCCCTATACCAGACAGTGATGGAACTGACTGTGTCTATAGTCCTCATACCAGACGGGGATGGAACTGACTGTGTCCGTAGCATCCATGCTAGACAATAATGGAACAGACTGAGTCTATAGTCTCCATAACTGACGGTGATGCAACTGACTGAGTCTATAGTCCTTAATCGAGACGGTGATGGAACTGCCCTAATTAATAGTTCCCATACCAGACGCTTGTGGAACTGACTGAATCTATAGACTCCATACCTGACGGTGATGGAACTGACTGAGTCTATGTTTTCCATATCAAACGGTGATGTAACTGAGTCTATATTCTCCATACCAGACTGAGATGGAACTGACTGAGTTTATAGACCCTATACCAGACAATAACGGAACTTACTATGTCTATAGACCCCATACCAGACGGTGATGGAACTCACTGAGATTATAGACCCTATTCCAGACAATAATGGAACTGACTATGTCTATATTCCCTCTACCAGATGCTGACGGAACTGTCTGCATCTATAGTCTCCATACCAGACGGTGATGGAAAAGACTGAGTCTTTAGACACTTACTGGATGGTGGTGGAACAGGCTGATTCGATAGTTCCTATACCAAACGATAATGGAACTGACTGAGTCTAAAGTCCCCATACCGGACAGTGATGTAACTGACTGAGTCTATAGACCTCATACCAGACGGTGATGGAACTGACTTTGTATATAGTCCCCATACCAGACGGAGATGGAACTGACTGACTCTATAGTCCTCATACCAGACAGTGATGGAAATGACTTTGTCTATAGTCCCCATACCTGACGGAGATGCAATTGATTGACTCTATAGTCCCCATACCAGACTGTGATGGAAATGACTGAGTTTATAGCCCCTATACCAGACAATAATGGAACTGATTAGGTCTAGAGTCCCCATACCAGATGGTGATGGAACTGACTGCGTCTATAGTCATACACCAGACGTTGATGGAACTGACTGAGTCTATAGACCTCATACAAGACAGAGATGGAACTGACTTTGTCTATAGTCCCCATACAAGACAGAGATGGAACTGACTGCGTCTATAGTCCTCATACCAGACGGGGATGGAACTGACTGTGTCCGTAGCATCCATGCCAGACGATAATGGAATAGACTGAGTCTATAGTCTCCATAACTGACTGTGATGCAACTGACTGAGTCTATAGTCCTTATACGAGATGGTGATGGAACTGACTGAATTAATAGTCCCCATACCAGACGCTTGTGGAACTGACTGAATCTATAGACTCCATACCAGACGGTGATAGAACTGACTGAGTCTCTATTTTCCATATCAAACGGTGATGTAACTAACTGAGTCTATATTCTACATACCAGACTGTGATGGAACTGACTGAGTTGATAGACCCTATACCGGACAGTGATGCAACTGACTGAGTCTATAGTCCTTAATCGAGACGGTGATGGAACTGACTGAATTAATAGTCCCCATACAAGACGCTTGTGGAACTGACTGAACCTATAGACTCCATACCAGACGGTGATGGAACGAACTGAGTCTATGTTTTCCATATCAAACGGTGATGTAACTAACTGAGTCTATAGTCTCCATACCAGACGGTGATGGAACTTACTGTGTCTATAGTCCCCAGTCCAGACTGTGATGGAAATGACTGAGCTTATAGACCCTATACCAGACAATAATGGAACTGACTATGTCTATATTCCCTCTACCAGACGCTGACGGAACTGACTGCATCTATAGTCTCCATACCAGATGGTGATGGAAATGACTGAGTCTTTTAATGCTTACTGGACGGTAGTGAAACAGGCTGAGTCTATATTTCCTATACCAGACGGTGATGGAACTGGCTGAATCTATAGTCCGCATACCAGACGGTGATGGAATTGACTGAGACAAGAGTCTCCATAACAGACGGTGATGGAACTGACTGAGTCTATGGTCCCCATGGAAGATGGTGATGGAACTGACTGAGTCTATAGCCCCCATACCAGATGGTGATGGAACTGACTGAGACTGTAGCACCCATGCCAGATGATAATGGAACAGACTGAGTGAATAGCCTCCATAATAGACAGTGATGAAACTGACTGAGTCTATAGTCCCCATACCAGATGGTGATGGAACTAACGGAGACCGTAGCACTCATGCCAGATGATAATGGAACAGACTGAGTCAATAGCCACCATAATAGACGGTGATGGAACTGACTGAGACTATAGTCCCCATACGAGACGGTGATGGTACTGACTGCGTCTATAGTCTCCATAACAGATGGTGATGGAACTGACTGAGTTTATAGTCCACATACCAGACGGTGATGGAACTGACTGCGTCTATAGTCCCCATACCAGATGGTGATGGAAGGACTGTGACTATAAACTCCATAACAGACGGTGATGGAACTGAATGAGTTTATAGTCCCTATACCAGACGGTGATGGAATTGACTGAGACTAGAGTCTCCATAACAGACGGTGATGGAACAGACAGAGTCTATAGTCCCCATACCAGATGGCAATGGAAGGACTGTGTCTATAAAATCCATAACAGACGGTGATGGAACTGACTGAGTCTATAGTCCCCATACCAGACGGCGATGGAAGGACTGTGTCTATAGTCCCCATTCCAGACGGTAATGGAACTGACTGAGTCTATAGTCCGCATACCAGACGGTGATGGAACTGACTGTGTCTATAAACTCCATAACAGACAGTGATGGAACTGAATGAGTTTATAGTCCCTATACCAAACGGTGATGGAATTGACTGAGACTAGAGTCTCCATAACAGATGGTGATGGAACTGACTGAGACTATAGCCCCCATATGAGACGGTGATGGTACTGACTGCATCTATAGTCTCCATAACAGATGGTGATGGAACTGACTGAGTTTATAGTCCACATACCAGACGGTAATGGAACTGACTGTGTCTATAGTCCGCATACCAGACGGTGATGGAACTAAATGAGTTTATATTCCCTATACCAGACGGTGATGGAATTGACTGGGACTAGAGTCTCCACAACAGACGGTGATGGAAATGACTGAGTCTATAGTCCCCATACCAGACGGTGATGGAACTGACTGGGTGAATAGCCTCCATAATAGACAGTGATGGAACTGACTGAGACTATAGTCACCATACGAGACGGTGATGGAAATGAAAGTGTCTATAGTCCCCATACCAGATGGTGATGGAACTGACTGACTCTGTGGTCCCCATACCAGACGTTGATCGAACTGGCTGAGTCTCTAGTCCCCATAACAGACTGTGATGGAAATGACTGAGTTTATAGCCCCTATACCAGACAATAATGGAACTGAGTATGTCTAGAGTCCCCATACCAGATGGTGATGGAACTGACTGCGTCTATAGTCATACACCAGACATTGATGGAACTGACTGAGTCTATAGTCTCCTTACCAGACGGTGATGGAAATGACTGAGTCTATTGACGCATACTGGATGGTGTTGAAACTTACTGAGTCTATAGTCCCTATACCAGACAGTGATGTAACTGACTGAATCTATAGACCTCATACCAGACGGTGATGGAACTGACTTTGTCTATAGTCCCCATACAAGACAGAGATGGAACTGACTGCGTCGATAGTCCTCATAACAGATGGTGATGGAACTGACTGTGTCTATAGTCCTCATACCAGACGGGGATGGAACTGACTGTGTCCGTAGCATCCATGCTAGACGATAATGGAACAGACTGAGTCTATTGTCTCCATAACTGACGGTGATGCAACTGACTGAGTCTATAGTCCTTAATCGAGACGGTGATGGAACTGACCTAATTAATAGTTCCCATACCAGACGCTTGTGGAACTGACTGAATCTATAGACTCCATACCAGACGGTGATGGAACTGACTGAGTCTATGTTTTCCATATCAAACGGTGATGTAACTGAGTCTATATTCTCCATACCAGACTGAGATGGAACTGACTGAGTTTATGGACCCTATACCAGACAATAACGGAACTTACTATGTCTATAGACCCCATACCAGACGGTGATGGAACTCACTGAGATTATAGACCCTATTCCAGACAATAATGGAACTGACTATGTCTATATTCCCTCTACCAGATGCTGACGGAACTGTCGGCATCTATAGTCTCCATACCAGACGGTGATGGAAAAGACTGAGTCTTTAGACACTTACTGGATGGTGGTGGAACAGGCTGATTCGATAGTTCCTATACCAAACGATAATGGAACTGACTGAGTCTAAAGTCCCCATACCGGACAGTGATGTAACTGACTGAGTCTATAGACCTCATACCAGACGGTGATGGAACTGACTTTGTATATAGTCCCCATACCAGACGGAGATGGAACTGACTGACTCTATAGTCCTCATACCAGACAGTGATGGAAATGACTTTGTCTATAGTCCCCATACCTGACGGAGATGCAATTGATTGACTCTATAGTCCCCATACCAGACTGTGATGGAAATGACTGAGTTTATAGCCCCTATACCAGACAATAATGGAACTGATTAGGTCTAGAGTCCCCATACCAGATGGTGATGGAACTGACTGCGTCTATAGTCATACACCAGACGTTGATGGAACTGACTGAGTCTATAGACCTCATACAAGACAGAGATGGAACTGACTTTGTCTATAGTCCCCATACAAGACAGAGATGGAACTGACTGCGTCTATAGTCCTCATACCAGACGGGGATGGAACTGACTGTGTCCGTAGCATCCATGCCAGACGATAATGGAATAGACTGAGTCTATAGTCTCCATAACTGACTGTGATGCAACTGACTGAGTCTATAGTCCTTATACGAGATGGTGATGGAACTGACTGAATTAATAGTCCCCATACCAGACGCTTGTGGAACTGACTGAATCTATAGACTCCATACCAGACGGTGATAGAACTGACTGAGTCACTATTTTCCATATCAAACGGTGATGTAACTAACTGAGTCTATATTCTACATACCAGACTGTGATGGAACTGACTGAGTTGATAGTCCTTAATCGAGACGGTGATGGAACTGACTGAATTAATAGTCCCCATACAAGACGCTTGTGGAACTGACTGAACCTATAGACTCCATACCAGACGGTGATGGAACGAACTGAGTCTATGTTTTCCATATCAAACGGTGATGTAACTAACTGAGTCTATAGTCTCCATACCAGACGGTGATGGAACTTACTGTGTCTATAGTCCCCAGTCCAGACTGTGATGGAAATGACTGAGCTTATAGACCCTATACCAGAGAATAATGGAACTGACTATGTCTATATTCCCTCTACCAGACGCTGATGGAACTGACTGCATCTATAGTCTCCATACCAGATGGTGATGGAAATGACTGAGTCTTTTAATGCTTACTGGACGGTAGTGAAACAGGCTGAGTCTATATTTCCTATACCAGACGGTGATGGAACTGGCTGAGTCTATAGTCCGCATACCAGACGGTGATGGAATTGACTGAGACAAGAGTCTCCATAACAGACGGTGATGGAACTGACTGAGTCTATAGTCCCCATACCAGACGGTGATGGAACTGACTGTGTCTATGGACCCCATGCAAGATGGTGATGGAACTGACTGAGTCTATAGCCCCCATACCAGATGGTGATGGAACTGACTGAGACTGTAGCACCCATGCCAGATGATAATGGAACAGACTGAGTGAATAGCCTCCATAATAGACAGTGATGGAACTGACTGAGTCTATAGTCCCCATACCAGATGGTGATGGAACTGACGGAGACCGTAGCACTCATGCCAGATGATAATGGAACAGACTGAGTCAATAGCCACCATAATAGACGGTGATGGAACTGACTGAGACTATAGTCCCCATACGAGACGGTGATGGTACTGACTGCGTCTATAGTCTCCATAACAGATGGTGATGGAACTGACTGAGTTTATAGTCCACATACCAGACGGTGATGGAACTGACTGCGTCTATAGTCCCCATACCAGATGGTGATGGAAGGACTGTGACTATAAACTCCATAAAAGACGGTGATGGAACTGAATGAGTTTATAGTCCCTATACCAGACGGTGATGGAATTGTCTGAGACTAGAGTCTCCATAACAGACGGTGATGGAACAGACAGAGTCTATAGTCCCCATACCAGATGGCAATGGAAGGACTGTGTCTATAAAATCCATAACAGACGGTGATGGAACTGACTGAGTCTATAGTCCCCATACCAGACGGCGATGGAAGGACTGTGTCTATAGTCCCCATTCCAGACGGTAATGGAACTGACTGAGTCTATAGTCCGCATACCAGACGGTGATGGAACTGACTGTGTCTATAAACTCCATAACAGACAGTGATGGAACTGAATGAGTTTATAGTCCCTATACCAAACGGTGATGGAATTGACTGAGACTAGACTCTCCATAACAGATGGTGATGGAACTGACTGAGTCTATAGCCCGCATACCAGATGGTGATGGAACTGACAGAGACCGTAGCACCCATGCCAGATGATAATGGAACAGACTGAGACAATAGCCTCCATAATAGACAGTGATGGAACTGACTGAGACTATAGCCCCCATACGAGACGGTGATGGTACTGACTGCATCTATAGTCTCCATAACAGATGGTGATGGAACTGACTGAGTTTATAGTCCACATACCAGACGGTAATGGAACTGACTGAGTCTATAGTCCGCATACCAGACGGTGATGGAACTAAATGAGTTTATATTCCCTATACCAGATGGTGATGGAACTGACTGAGTCTGTGGTCCCCATACCAGACGTTGATCGAACTGGCTGAGTCTCTAGTCCCCATAACAGACTGTGATGGAAATGACTGAGTTTATAGCCCCTATAGCAGACAATAATGGAACTGAGTAGGTCTAGAGTCCCCATACCAGATGGTGATGGAACTGACTGCGTCTATAGTCATACACCAGACATTGATGGAACTGACTGAGTCTATAGTCTCCCTACCAGACGGTGATGGAAATGACTGAGTCTATTGACGCATACTGGATGGTGTTGAAACTTACTGAGTCTATAGTCCCTATACCAGACAGTGATGTAACTGACTGAGTCTATAGACCTCATACCAGACGGTGATGGAACTGACTTTGTCTATAGTCCCCATACAAGACAGAGATGGAACTGACTTTGTCTATAGTCCCCATACAAGACAGAGATGGAACTGACTGCGTCTATAGTCCTCATACCAGACGGGGATGGAACTGACTGTGTCCGTAGCATCCATGCCAGACGATAATGGAATAGACTGAGTCTATAGTCTCCATAACTGACTGTGATGCAACTGACTGAGTCTATAGTCCTTATACGAGATGGTGATGGAACTGACTGAATTAATAGTCCCCATACCAGACGCTTGTGGAACTGACTGAATCTATAGACTCCATACCAGACGGTGATAGAACTGACTGAGTCTCTGTTTTCCATATCAAACGGTGATGTAACTAACTGAGTCTATATTCTACATACCAGACTGTGATGGAACTGACTGAGTTGATAGACCCTATACCGGACAGTGATGCAACTGACTGAGTCTATAGTCCTTAATCGAGACGGTGATGGAACTGACTGAATTAATAGTCCCCATACAAGACGCTTGTGGAACTGACTGAACCTATAGACTCCATACCAGACGGTGATGGAACGAACTGAGTCTATGTTTTCCATATCAAACGGTGATGTAACTAACTGAGTCTATAGTCTCCATACCAGACGGTGATGGAACTTACTGTGTCTATAGTCCCCAGTCCAGACTGTGATGGAAATGACTGAGCTTATAGACCCTAAACCAGAGAATAATGGAACTGACTATGTCTATATTCCCTCTACCAGACGCTGACGGAACTGACTGCATCTATAGTCTCCATACCAGATGGTGATGGAAATGACTGAGTCTTTTAATGCTTACTGGACGGTAGTGAAACAGGCTGAGTCTATATTTCCTATACCAGACGGTGATGGAACTGGCTGAGTCTATAGTCCGCATACCAGACGATGATGGAATTGACTGAGACAAGAGTCTCCATAACAGACGGTGATAGAACTGACTGAGTCTATAGTCCCCATAGCAGACGGTGATGGAACTGACTGTGTCTATGGTCCCCATGCAAGATGGTGATGGAACTGACTGAGTCTATAGCCCCCATACCAGATGGTGATGGAACTGACTGAGACTGTAGCACCCATGCCAGATGATAATGGAACAGACTGAGTGAATAGCCTCCATAATAGACAGTGATGGAACTGACTGAGTCTATAGTCCCCATACCAGATGGTGATGGAACTGACGGAGACCGTAGCACTCATGCCAGATGATAATGGAACAGACTGAGTCAATAGCCACCATAATAGACAGTGATGGATCTGACTGAGACTATAGTCCCCATACGAGACGGTGATGGTACTGACTGCGTCTATAGTCTCCATAACAGATGGTGATGGAACTGACTGAGTTTATAGTCCACATACCAGACGGTGATGGAACTGACTGCATCTATAGTCCCCATACCAGATGGTGATGGAAGGACTGTGACTATAAACTCCATAATAGACGGTGATGGAACTGAATGAGTTTATAGTCCCTATACCAGACGGTGATGGAATTGACTGAGACTAGAGTCTCCATAACAGACGGTGATGGAACAGACAGAGTCTATAGTCCCCATACCAGATGGCAATGGAAGGACTGTGTCTATAAAATCCATAACAGACGGTGATGGAACTGACTGAGTCTATAGTCCCCATGCCAGACGGCGATGGAAGGACTGTGTCTATAGTCCCCATTCCAGACGGTAATGGAACTGACTGAGTCTATAGTCCGCATACCAGACGGTGATGGAACTGACTGTGTCTATAAACTCCATAACAGACAGTGATGGAACTGAATGAGTTTATAGTCCCTATACCAAACGGTGATGGAATTGACTGAGACTAGAGACTCCATAACAGATGGTGATGGAACTGACTGAGTCTATAGCCCGCATACCAGATGGTGATGGAACTGACTGAGACCGTAGCACCCATGCCAGATGATAATGGAACAGACTGAGACAATAGCCTCCATAATAGACAGTGATGGAACTGACTGAGACTATAGCCCCCCATACGAGACGGTGATGGTACTGACTGCATCTATAGTCTCCATAACAGATGGTGATGGAACTGACTGAGTTTATAGTCCACATACCAGACGGTAATGGAACTGACTGAGTCTATAGTCCGCATACCAGACGGTGATGGAACTAAATTAGTTTATAGTCCCTATACCAGACGGTGATGGAATTGACTGGGACTAGAGTCTCCACAACAGACGGTGATGGAAATGACTGAGTCTATAGTCCCCATACCAGACGGTGATGGAACTGACTGTTTCTATGGTCCCCATGTAAGATGGTGATGGAACTGACTGAGAACGTAGCACCCATGCCAGACGATAATGGAACAGACTGAGTGAATAGCCTCCATAATAGACAGTGATGGAACTGACTGAGACTATAGCCCCCATACGAGACGGTGATGGTACTGACTGTATCTATAGTCTCCATAACAGATGGTGATGGAACTGACTGTGTTTATAGTCCACATACCAGACGGTAATGGAACTGACTGAGTCTATAGTCCGCATACCA
The DNA here is from genome assembly GCF_048418815.1 of Hemitrygon akajei. Lineage (NCBI taxonomy): Eukaryota > Metazoa > Chordata > Chondrichthyes > Myliobatiformes > Dasyatidae > Hemitrygon > Hemitrygon akajei. Next base: position 108,698,981 of record NC_133133.1, on the reverse strand, counting down.
GACGGTGATGGAACTAAATGAGTTTATAGTCCCTATACCAGACGGTGATGGATCTGACTGAGTCTATGTTTTCCATATCAAACGGTGATGTAACTGAGTCTATATTCTCCATACCAGACTGAGATGGAACTGACTGAGTTTATAGACCCTATACCAGACAATAACGGAACTTACTATGTCTATAGACCCCATACCAGACGGTGATGGAACTCACTGAGATTATAGACCCTATTCCAGACAATAATGGAACTGACTATGTCTATATTCCCTCTACCAGACGCTGACGGAACTGTCTGCATCTATAGTCTCCATACCAGACGGTGATGGAAAAGACTGAGTCTTTAGACACTTACTGGATTGTGGTGGAACAGGCTGATTCGATAGTTCCTATACCAAACGATAATGGAACTGACTGAGTCTAAAGTCCCCATACAGGACAGTGATGTAACTGACTGAGTCTATAGACCTCATACCAGACGGTGATGGAACTGACTTTGTATATAGTCCCCATACCAGACGGAGATGGAACTGACTGACTCTATAGTCCTCATACCAGACAGTGATGGAAATGACTTTGTCTATAGTCCCCATACCTGACGGAGATGCAATTGACTGACTCTATAGTCCCCATACCAGAATGTGATGGAAATGACTGAGTTTATAGCCCCTATACCAGACAATAATGGAACTGATTAGGTCTAGAGTCCCCATACCAGATGGTGATGGAACTGACTGCGTCTATAGTCATACACCAGACGTTGATGGAACTGACTGAGTCTATAGACCTCATACAAGACAGAGATGGAACTGACTTTGTCTATAGTCCCCATACAAGACAGAGATGGAACTGACTGCGTCTATAGTCCTCATACCAGACGGGGATGGAACTGACTGTGTCCGTAGCATCCATGCCAGACGATAAGGGAATAGACTGAGTCTATAGTCCTTATACGAGATGGTGATGGAACTGACTGAATTAATAGTCCCCATACCAGACGCTTGTGGATCTGACTGAATCTATAGACTCCATACCAGACGGTGATAGAACTGACTGAGTCTCTGTTTTCCATATCAAACGGTGATGTAACTAACTGAGTCTATATTCTACATACCAGACTGTGATGGAACTGACTGAGTTGATAGACCCTATACCGGACAGTGATGCAACTGACTGAGTCTATAGTCCTTAATCGAGACGGTGATGGAACTGACTGAATTAATAGTCCCCATACAAGACGCTTGTGGAACTGACTGAACCTATAGACTCCATACCAGACGGTGATGGAACGAACTGAGTCTATGTTTTCCATATCAAACGGTGATGTAACTAACTGAGTCTATAGTCTCCATACCAGACGGTGATGGAACTTACTGTGTCTATAGTCCCCAGTCCAGACTGTGATGGAAATGACTGAGCTTATAGACCCTATACCAGAGAATAATGGAACTGACTATGTCTATATTCCCTCTACCAGACACTGACGGAACTGACTGCATCTATAGTCTCCATACCAGATGGAGATGGAAATGACTGAGTCTATAGTCACACACCAGACGGTGATGGAACTGGCTGAGACTATAGCCCCATACGAGACAGTGATGGTACTGACTGCGTCTATAGTCTCCATAACAGATGGTGATGGAACTGACTGAGTTTATAGTCCACATACCAGACGGTGATGGAACTGACTTTCTATATAGTCCCCATACCAGACGGAGATGGAACTGACTGACTCTATAGTCCTCATACCAGACAGTGATGGAAATGACTTTGTCTATAGTCCCCATACCTGACGGAGATGCAATTGACTGACTCTATAGTCCCCATACCAGACTGTGATGGAAATGACTGAGTTTATAGCCCCTATACCAGACAATAATGGAACTGATTAGGTCTAGAGTCCCCATACCAGATGGTGATGGAACTGACTGCGTGTATAGTCATACACCAGACGTTGATGGAACTGACTGAGTCTATAGACCTCATACAAGACAGAGATGGAACTGACTTTGTCTATAGACCCCATACAAGACAGAGATGGAACTGACTGCGTCTATAGTCCTCATACCAGACGGGGATGGAACTGACTGTGTCCGTAGCATCCATGCCAGACGATAATGGAATAGACTGAGTCTATAGTCTCCATAACTGACTGTGATGCAACTGACTGAGTCTATAGTCCTTAATCGAGACGGTGATGGAACTGACTGAATTAATAGTCCCCATACAAGACGCTTGTGGAACTGACTGAACCTATAGACTCCATACCAGACGGTGATGGAACGAACTGAGTCTATGTTTTCCATATCAAACGGTGATGTAACTAACTGAGTCTATAGTCTCCATACCAGACGGTGATGGAACTTACTGTGTCTATAGTCCCCAGTCCAGACTGTGATGGAAATGACTGAGCTTATAGACCCTATACCAGAGAATAATGGAACTGACTATGTCTATATTCCCTCTACCAGACGCTGACGGAACTGACTGCATCTATAGTCTCCATACCAGATGGTGATGGAAATGACTGAGTCTTTTAATGCTTACTGGACGGTAGTGAAACAGGCTGAGTCTATATTTCCTATACCAGACGGTGATGGAACTGGCTGAGTCTATAGTCCGCATACCAGACGGTGATGGAATTGACTGAGACAAGAGTCTCCATAACATAGGGTGATGGAACTGACTGAGTCTATAGTCCCCATACCAGACGGTGATGGAACTGACTGTGTCTATGGACCCCATGCAAGATGGTGATGGAACTGACTGAGTCTATAGCCCCCATACCAGATGGTGATGGAACTGACTGAGACTGTAGCACCCATGCCAGATGATAATGGAACAGACTGAGTGAATAGCCTCCATAATAGACAGTGATGGAACTGACTGAGTCTATAGTCCCCATACCAGATGGTGATGGAACTGACGGAGACCGTAGCACTCATGCCAGATGATAATGGAACAGACTGAGTCAATAGCCACCATAATAGACGGTGATGGAACTGACTGAGTCTATAGCCCGCATAACAGATGGTGATGGAACTGACAGAGACCGTAGCACCCATGCCAGATGATAATGGAACAGACTGAGACAATAGCCTCCATAATAGACAGTGATGGAACTGACTGAGACTATAGCACCCATACGAGACGGTGATGGTACTGACTGCATCTATAGTCTCCATAACAGATGGTGATGGAACTGACTGAGTTTATAGTCCACATACCAGACGGTAATGGAACTGACTGAGTCTATAGTCCGCATACCAGACGGTGATGGAACTAAATGAGTTTATATTCCCTATACCAGACGGTGATGGAATTGACTGGGACTAGAGTCTCCACAACAGACGGTGATGGAAATGACTGAGTCTATAGTCCCCATACCAGACGGTGATGGAACTGACTGGGTGAATAGCCTCCATAATAGACAGTGATGGAACTGACTGAGACTATAGTCACCATACGAGACGGTGATGGAAATGAAAGTGTCTATAGTCCCCATACCAGATGGTGATGGAACTGACTGAGTCTGTGGTCCCCATACCAGACGTTGATCGAACTGGCTGAGTCTCTAGTCCCCATAACAGACTGTGATGGAAATGACTGAGTTTATAGCCCCTATACCAGACAATAATGGAACTGAGTAGGTCTAGAGTCCCCATACCAGATGGTGATGGAACTGACTGCGTCTATAGTTATACACCAGACATTGATGGAACTGACTGAGTCTATAGTCTCCTTACCAGACGGTGATGGAAATGACTGAGTCTATTGACGCATACTGGATGGTGTTGAAACTTACTGAGTCTATAGTCCCTATACCAGACAGTGATGTAACTGACTGAGTCTATAGACCTCATACCAGACGGTGATGGAACTGACTTTGTCTATAGTCCCCATACAAGACAGAGATGGAACTGACTGCGTCGATAGTCCTCATAACAGATGGTGATGGAACTGACTGTGTCTATAGTCCTCATACCAGACGGGGATGGAACTGACTGTGTCCGTAGCATCCATGCCAGATGATAATGGAATAGACTGAGTCTATAGTCTCCATAACTGACTGTGATGCAACTGACTGAGTCTATAGTCCTTATACGAGATGGTGATGGAACTGACTGAATTAATAGTCCCCATACCAGACGCTTGTGGAACTGACTGAATCTATAGACTCCATACCAGACGGTGATAGAACTGACTGAGTCTCTGATTTCCATATCAAACGGTGATGTAACTAACTGAGTCTATATTCTACATACCAGACTGTGATGGAACTGACTGAGTTGATAGACCCTATACCGGACAGTGATGCAACTGACTGAGTCTATAGTCCTTAATCGAGACGGTGATGGAAATGACTGAATTAATAGTCCCCATACAAGACGCTTGTGGAACTGACTGAACCTATAGACTCCATACCAGACGGTGATGGAACGAACTGAGTCTATGTTTTCCATATCAAACGGTGATGTAACTAACTGAGTCTATAGTCTCCATACCAGACGGTGATGGAACTTACTGTGTCTATAGTCCCCAGTCCAGACTGTGATGGAAATGACTGAGCTTATAGACCCTATACCAGAGAATAATGGAACTGACTATGTCTATATTCCCTCTACCAGACGCTGACGGAACTGACTGCATCTATAGTCTCCATACCAGATGGTGATGGAAATGACTGAGTCTGTTAATGCTTACTGGACGGTAGTGAAACAGGCTGAGTCTATATTTCCTATACCAGACGGTGATGGAACTGGCTGAGTCTATAGTCCGCATACCAGACGGTGATGGAATTGACTGAGACAAGAGTCTCCATAACAGACGGTGATGGAACTGACTGAGTCTATAGTCCCCATACCAGACGGTGATGGAACTGACTGTCTATGGACCCCATGCAAGATGGTGATGGAACTGACTGAGTCTATAGCCCCCATACCAGATGGTGATGGAACTGACTGAGACTGTAGCACCCATGCCAGATGATAATGGAACAGACTGAGTGAATAGCCTCCATAATAGACAGTGATGGAACTGACTGAGTCTATAGTCCCCATACCAGATGGTGATGGAACTGACGGAGACCGTAGCACTCATGCCAGATGATAATGGAACAGACTGAGTCAATAGCCACCATAATAGACGGTGATGGAACTGACTGAGACTATAGTCCCCATACGAGACGGTGATGGTACTGACTGCGTCTATAGTCTCCATAACAGATGGTGATGGAACTGACTGAGTTTATAGTCCACATACCAGATGGTGATGGAACTGACTGCGTCTATAGTCCCCATACCAGATGGTGATGGAAGGACTGTGACTATAAACTCCATAAAAGACGGTGATGGAACTGAATGAGTTTATAGTCCCTATACCAGACGGTGATGGAATTGACTGAGACTAGAGTCTCCATAACAGACGGTGATGGAACAGACAGAGTCTATAGTCCCCATACCAGATGGCAATGGAAGGACTGTGTCTATAAAATCCATAACAGACGGTGATGGAACTGACTGAGTCTATAGTCCCCATACCAGACGGCGATGGAAGGACTGTGTCTATAGTCCCCATTCCAGACGGTAATGGAACTGACTGAGTCTATAAACTCCATAACAGACAGTGATGGAACTGAATGAGTTTATAGTCCCTATACCAAACGGTGATGGAATTGACTGAGACTAGAGTCTCCATAACAGATGGTGATGGAACTGACTGAGTCTATAGCCCGCATACCAGATGGTGATGGAACTGACAGAGACCGTAGCACCCATGCCAGATGATAATGGAACAGACTGAGACAATAGCCTCCATAATAGACAGTGATGGAACTGACTGAGACTATAGCCCCCATACGAGACGGTGATGGTACTGACTGCATCTATAGTCTCCATAACAGATGGTGATGGAACTGACTGAGTTTATAGTCCACATACCAGACGGTAATGGAACTGACTGAGTCTATAGTCCGCATACCAGACGGTGATGGAACTAAATGAGTTTATATTCCCTATACCAGACGGTGATGGAATTGACTGGGACTAGAGTCTCCACAACAGACGGTGATGGAAATGACTGAGTCTATAGTCCCCATACCAGACGGTGATGGAACTGACTGGGTGAATAGCCTCCATAATAGACAGTGATGGAACTGACTGAGACTATAGTCACCATACGAGACGGTGATGGAAATGAAAGTGTCTATAGTCCCCATACCAGATGGTGATGGAACTGACTGAGTCTGTGGTCCCCATACCAGACGTTGATCGAACTGGCTGAGTCTCTAGTCCCCATAACAGACTGTGATGGAAATGACTGAGTTTATAGCCCCTATACCAGACAATAATGGAACTGAGTAGGTCTAGAGTCCCCATACCAGATGGTGATGGAACTGACTGCGTCTATAGTCATACACCAGACATTGATGGAACTGACTGAGTCTATAGTCTCCTTACCAGACGGTGATGGAAATGACTGAGTCTATTGACGCATACTGGATGGTGTTGAAACTTAATGAGTCTATAGTCCCTATACCAGACAGTGATGTAACTGACTGAGTCTATAGACCTCATACCAGACGGTGATGGAACTGACTTTGTCTATAGTCCCCATACAAGACAGAGATGGAACTGACTGCGTCGATAGTCCTCATAACAGATAGTGATGGAACTGACTGTGTCTATAGTCCTCATACCAGACGGGGATGGAACTGACTGTGTCCGTAGCATCCATGCTAGACGATAATGGAACAGACTGAGTCTATAGTCTCCATAACTGACGGTGATGCAACTGACTGAGTCTATAGTCCTTAATCGAGACGGTGATGGAACTGACCTAATTAATAGTCCCCATACCAGACGCTTGTGGAACTGACTGAATCTATAGACTCCATACCAGACGGTGATGGAACTGACTGAGTCTATGTTTTCCATATCAAACGGTGATGTAACTGAGTCTATATTCTCCATACCAGACTGAGATGGAACTGACTGAGTTTATAGACCCTATACCAGACAATAACGGAACTTACTATGTCTATATTCCCTCTACCAGACGCTGACGGAACTGTCTGCATCTATAGTCTCCATACCAGACGGTGATGGAAAAGACTGAGTCTTTAGACACTTACTGGATGGTGGTGGAACAGGCTGATTCGATAGTTCCTATACCAAACGATAATGGAACTGACTGAGTCTAAAGTCCCCATACCGGACAGTGATGTAACTGACTGAGTCTATAGACCTCATACCAGACGGTGATGGAACTGACTTTCTATATAGTCCCCATACCAGACGGAGATGGAACTGACTGACTCTATAGTCCTCATACCAGACAGTGATGGAAATGACTTTGTCTATAGTCCCCATACCTGACGGAGATGCAATTGACTGACTCTATAGTCCCCATACCAGACTGTGATGGAAATGACTGAGTTTATAGCCCCTATACCAGACAATAATGGAACTGATTAGGTCTAGAGTCCCCATACCAGATGGTGATGGAACTGACTGCGTCTATAGTCATACACCAGACGTTGATGGAACTGACTGAGTCTATAGACCTCATACAAGACAGAGATGGAACTGACTTTGTCTATAGTCCCCATACAAGACAGAGATGGAACTGACTGCGTCTATAGTCCTCATACCAGACGGGGATGGAACTGACTGTGTCCGTAGCATCCATGCCAGACGATAATGGAATAGACTGAGTCTATAGTCTCCATAACTGACTGTGATGCAACTGACTGAGTCTATAGTCCTTATACGAGATGGTGATGGAACTGACTGAATTAATAGTCCCCATACCAGACGCTTGTGGAACTGACTGAATCTATAGACTCCATACCAGACGGTGATAGAACTGACTGAGTCTCTGTTTTCCATATCAAACGGTGATGTAACTAACTGAGTCTATATTCTACATACCAGACTGTGATGGAACTGACTGAGTTGATAGACCCTATACCGGACAGTGATGCAACTGACTGAGTCTATAGTCCTTAATCGAGACGGTGATGGAAATGACTGAATTAATAGTCCCCATACAAGACGCTTGTGGAACTGACTGAACCTATAGACTCCATACCAGACGGTGATGGAACGAACTGAGTCTATGTTTTCCATATCAAACGGTGATGTAACTAACTGAGTCTATAGTCTCCATACCAGACGGTGATGGAACTTACTGTGTCTATAGTCCCCAGTCCAGACTGTGATGGAAATGACTGAGCTTATAGACCCTATACCAGAGAATAATGGAACTGACTATGTCTATATTCCCTCTACCAGACGCTGACGGAACTGACTGCATCTATAGTCTCCATACCAGATGGTGATGGAAATGACTGAGTCTGTTAATGCTTACTGGACGGTAGTGAAACAGGCTGAGTCTATATTTCCTATACCAGACGGTGATGGAACTGGCTGAGTCTATAGTCCGCATACCAGACGGTGATGGAATTGACTGAGACAAGAGTCTCCATAACAGACGGTGATGGAACTGACTGAGTCTATAGTCCCCATACCAGACGGTGATGGAACTGACTGTGTCTATGGACCCCATGCAAGATGGTGATGGAACTGACTGAGTCTATAGCCCCCATTCCAGATGGTGATGGAACTGACTGAGACTGTAGCACCCATGCCAGATGATAATCGAACAGACTGAGTGAATAGCCTCCATAATAGACAGTGATGGAACTGACTGAGTCTATAGTCCCCATACCAGATGGTGATGGAACTGACGGAGACCGTAGCACTCATGCCAGATGATAATGGAACAGACTGAGTCAATAGCCACCATAATAGACGGTGATGGAACTGACTGAGACTATAGTCCCCATACGAGACGGTGATGGTACTGACTGCGTCTATAGTCTCCATAACAGATGGTGATGGAACTGACTGAGTTTATAGTCCACATACCAGATGGTGATGGAACTGACTGCGTCTATAGTCCCCATACCAGATGGTGATGGAAGGACTGTGACTATAAACTCCATAAAAGACGGTGATGGAACTGAATGAGTTTATAGTCCCTATACCAGACGGTGATGGAATTGACTGAGACTAGAGTCTCCATAACAGACGGTGATGGAACAGACAGAGTCTATAGTCCCCATACCAGATGGCAATGGAAGGACTGTGTCTATAAAATCCATAACAGACGGTGATGGAACTGACTGAGTCTATAGTCCCCATACCAGACGGCGATGGAAGGACTGTGTCTATAGTCCCCATTCCAGACGGTAATGGAACTGACTGAGTCTATAGTCCGCATACCAGACGGTGATGGAACTGACTGTGTCTATAAACTCCATAACAGACAGTGATGGAACTGAATGAGTTTATAGTCCCTATACCAAACGGTGATGGAATTGACTGAGACTAGACTCTCCATAACAGATGGTGATGGAACTGACTGAGTCTATAGCCCGCATACCAGATGGTGATGGAACTGACAGAGACCGTAGCACCCATGCCAGATGATAATGGAACAGACTGAGACAATAGCCTCCATAATAGACAGTGATGGAACTGACTGAGACTATAGCCCCCATACGAGACGGTGATGGTACTGACTGCATCTATAGTCTCCATAACAGATGGTGATGGAACTGACTGAGTTTATAGTCCACATACCAGACGGTAATGGAACTGACTGAGTCTATAGTCCGCATACCAGACGGTGATGGAACTAAATGAGTTTATATTCCCTATACCAGACGGTGATGGAATTGACTGGGACTAGAGTCTCCACAACAGACGGTGATGGAAATGACTGAGTCTATAGTCCCCATACCAGACGGTGATGGAACTGACTGGGTGAATAGCCTCCATAATAGACAGTGATGGAACTGACTGAGACTATAGTCACCATACGAGACGGTGATGGAAATGAAAGTGTCTATAGTCCCCATACCAGATGGTGATGGAACTGACTGAGTCTGTGGTCCCCATACCAGACGTTGATCGAACTGGCTGAGTCTCTAGTCCCCATAACAGACTGTGATGGAAATGACTGAGTTTATAGCCCCTATACCAGACAATAATGGAACTGAGTAGGTCTAGAGTCCCCATACCAGATGGTGATGGAACTGACTGCGTCTATAGTCATACACCAGACATTGATGGAACTGACTGAGTCTATAGTCTCCTTACCAGACGGTGATGGAAATGACTGAGTCTATTGACGCATACTGGATGGTGTTGAAACTTAATGAGTCTATAGTCCCTATACCAGACAGTGATGTAACTGACTGAGTCTATAGACCTCATACCAGACGGTGATGGAACTGACTTTGTCTATAGTCCCCATACAAGACAGAGATGGAACTGACTGCGTCGATAGTCCTCATAACAGATGGTGATGGAACTGACTGTGTCTATAGTCCTCATACCAGACGGGGATGGAACTGACTGTGTCCGTAGCATCCATGCTAGACGATAATGGAACAGACTGAGTCTATAGTCTCCATAACTGACGGTGATGCAACTGACTGAGTCTATAGTCCTTAATCGAGACGGTGATGGAACTGACCTAATTAATAGTCCCCATACCAGACGCTTGTGGAACTGACTGAATCTATAGACTCCATACCAGACGGTGATGGAACTGACTGAGTCTATGTTTTCCATATCAAACGGTGATTTAACTGAGTCTATATTCTCCATACCAGACTGAGATGGAACTGACTGAGTTTATAGACCCTATACCAGACAATAACGGAACTTACTATGTCTATAGACCCCATACCAGACGGTGATGGAACTCACTGAGATTATAGACCCTATTCCAGACAATAATGGAACTGACTATGTCTATATTCCCTCTACCAGACGCTGACGGAACTGTCTGCATCTATAGTCTCCATACCAGACGGTGATGGAAAAGACTGAGTCTTTAGACACTTACTGGATGGTGGTGGAACAGGCTGATTCGATAGTTCCTATACCAAACGATAATGGAACTGACTGAGTCTATAGACCTCATACCAGACGGTGATGGAACTGACTTTCTATATAGTCCCCATACCAGACGGAGATGGAACTAACTGACTCTATAGTCCTCATACCAGACAGTGATGGAAATGACTTTGTCTATAGTCCCCATACCTGACGGAGATGCAATTGACTGACTCTATAGTCCCCATACCAGACTGTGATGGAAATGACTGAGTTTATAGCCCCTATACCAGACAATAATGGAACTGATTAGGTCTAGAGTCCCCATACCAGATGGTGATGGAACTGACTGCGTCTATAGTCATACACCAGACGTTGATGGAACTGACTGAGTCTATAGACCTCATACAAGACAGAGATGGAACTGACTTTGTCTATAGTCCCCATACAAGACAGAGATGGAACTGACTGCGTCTATAGTCCTCATACCAGACGGGGATGGAACTGACTGTGTCCGTAGCATCCATGCCAGACGATAATGGAATAGACTGAGTCTATAGTCTCCATAACTGACTGTGATGCAACTGACTGAGTCTATAGTCCTTATACGAGATGGTGATGGAACTGACTGAATTAATAGTCCCCATACCAGACGCTTGTGGAACTGACTGAATCTATAGACTCCATACCAGACGGTGATAGAACTGACTGAGTCTCTGTTTTCCATATCAAACGGTGATGTAACTAACTGAGTCTATATTCTACATACCAGACTGTGATGGAACTGACTGAGTTGATAGACCCTATACCGGACAGTGATGCAACTGACTGAGTCTATAGTCCTTAATCGAGACGGTGATGGAAATGACTGAATTAATAGTCCCCATACAAGACGCTTGTGGAACTGACTGAACCTATAGACTCCATACCAGACGGTGATGGAACGAACTGAGTCTATGTTTTCCATATCAAACGGTGATGTAACTAACTGAGTCTATAGTCTCCATACCAGACGGTGATGGAACTCACTGTGTCTATAGTCCCCAGTCCAGACTGTGATGGAAATGACTGAGCTTATAGACCCTATACCAGAGAATAATGGAACTGACTATGTCTATATTCCCTCTACCAGACGCTGACGGAACTGACTGCATCTATAGTCTCCATACCAGATGGTGATGGAAATGACTGAGTCTTTTAATGCTTACTGGACGGTAGTGAAACAGGCTGAGTCTATATTTCCTATACCAGACGGTGATGGAACTGGCTGAGTCTATAGTCCGCATACCAGACGGTGATGGAATTGACTGAGTCTATAGTCCCCATACCAGACGGTGATGGAACTGATTGTGTCTATGGTCCCCATGCAAGATGGTGATGGAACTGACTGAGTCTATAGCCCCCATACCAGATGGTGATGGAACTGACTGAGACTGTAGCACCCATGCCAGATGATAATGGAACAGACTGAGTGAATAGCCTCCATAACAGACGGTGATGGAACTGACTGAGTCTATAGTCCCCATACCAGACGGTGATGGAACTGACTGTGTCTATGGTCCCCATGCAAGATGGTGATGGAACTGACTGAGTCTATAGCCCCCATACCAGATGGTGATGGAACTGACGGAGACCGTAGCACTCATGCCAGATGATAATGGAACAGACTGAGTCAATAGCCACCATAATAGACAGTGATGGATCTGACTGAGACTATAGTCCCCATACAAGACGGTGATGGTACTGACTGCGTCTATAGTCTCCATAACAGATGGTGATGGAACTGACTGAGTTTATAGTCCACATACCAGACGGTGATGGAACTGACTGCGTCTATAGTCCCCATACCAGATGGTGATGGAAGGACTGTGACTATAAACTCCATTTCAGACGGTGATGGAACTGACTTTGTCTATAGTCCCCATACCAGACGGTGATGGAATTGACTGAGACTAGAGTCTCCATAACAGATGGTGATGGAACAGACAGAGTCTATAGTCCCCATACCAGATGGCAATGGAAGGACTGTGTCTATAAAATCCATAACAGACGGTGATGGAACTGACTGAGTCTATAGTCCCCATGCAAGACGGCGATGGAAGGACTGTGTCTATAGTCCCCATTCCAGACGGTAATGGAACTGACTGAGTCTATAGTCCGCATACCAGACGGTGATGGAACTGACTGTGTCTATAAACTCCATAACAGACAGTGATGGAACTGAATGAGTTTATAGTCCCTATACCAAACGGTGATGGAATTGACTGAGACTAGAGACTCCATAACAGATGGTGATGGAACTGACTGAGTCTATAGCCCGCATACCAGATGGTGATGGAACTGACTGAGACCGTAGCACCCATGGCAGATGATAATGGGACAGACTGAGACAATAGCCTCCATAATAGACAGTGATGGAACTGACTGAGACTATAGCCCCCATACGAGACGGTGATGGTACTGACTGCATCTATAGTCTCCATACCAGACGGTGATGGAAAAGACTGAGTCTTTAGACACTTACTGGATTGTGGTGGAACAGGCTGATTCTATAGTTCCTATACCAAACGATAATGGAACTGACTGAGTCTAAAGTCCCCATACAGGACAGTGATGTAACTGACTGAGTCTATAGACCTCATACCAGACGGTGATGGAACTGACTTTGTATATAGTCCCCATACCAGACGGAGATGGAACTGACCGACTCTATAGTCCTCATACCAGACAGTGATGGAAATGACTTTGTCTATAGTCCCCATACCTGACGGAGATGCAATTGACTGACTCTATAGTACCCATACCAGAATGTGATGGAAATGACTGAGTTTATAGCCCCTATACCAGACAATAATGGAACTGATTAGGTCTAGAGTCCCCATACCAGATGGTGATGGAACTGACTGCGTCTATAGTCATACACCAGACGTTGATGGAACTGACTGAGTCTATAGACCTCATACAAGACAGAGATGGAACTGACTTTGTCTATAGTCCCCATACAAGACAGAGATGGGACTGACTGCGTCTATAGTCCTCATACCAGACGGGGATGGAACTGACTGTGTCCGTAGCATCCATGCCAGACGATAATGGAATAGACTGAGTCTATAGTCTCCATAACTGACTGTGATGCAACTGACTGAGTCTATAGTCCTTATACGAGATGGTGATGGAACTGACTGAATTAATAGTCCCCATACCAGACGCTTGTGGAACTGACTGAATCTATAGACTCCATACCAGACGGTGATAGAACTGACTGAGTCTCTGTTTTCCATATCAAACGGTGATGTAACTAACTGAGTCTATATTCTACATACCAGACTGTGATGGAACTGACTGAGTTGATAGACCCTATACCGGACAGTGATGCAACTGACTGAGTCTATAGTCCTTAATCGAGACGGTGATGGAAATGACTGAATTAATAGTCCCCATACAAGACGCTTGTGGAACTGACTGAACCTATAGACTCCATACCAGACGGTGATGGAACGAACTGAGTCTATGTTTTCCATATCAAACGGTGATGTAACTAACTGAGTCTATAGTCTCCATACCAGACGGTGATGGAACTCACTGTGTCTATAGTCCCCAGTCCAGACTGTGATGGAAATGACTGAGCTTATAGACCCTATACCAGAGAATAATGGAACTGACTATGTCTATATTCCCTCTACCAGACGCTGACGGAACTGACTGCATCTATAGTCTCCATACCAGATGGTGATGGAAATGACTGAGTCTTTTAATGCTTACTGGACGGTAGTGAAACAGCCTGAGTCTATTTTTCCTATACCAGACGGTGATGGAACTGGCTGAGTCTATAGACCGCATACCAGACGGTGATGGAATTGACTGAGACAAGAGTCTCCATAACAGACGGTGATGGAACTGACTGAGTCTATAGTCCCCATACCAGACGGTGATGGAACTGAATGAGTTTATAGTCCCTATACCAAACGGTGATGGAATTGACTGAGACTAGAGTCTCCATAACAGATGGTGATGGAACTGACTGAGTCTATAGCCCGCATACCAGATGGTGATGGAACTGACAGAGACCGTAGCACCCATGCCAGATGATAATGGAACTGACTGAGACTATAGCCCCCATACGAGACGGTGATGGTACTGACTGCGTCTATAGTCTCCATAACAGATGGTGATGGAACTGATTGAGTTTATAGTCCACATACCAGACGGTGATGGAACAGACTGAGTCTATAGTCCCCATACCAGATGGTGATGGAAGGACTGTGTCTATAAACTCCATTTCAGACGGTGATGGAACTGACTTTGTCTATAGTCCCCATACCAGACGGTGATGGAACTGACTGAGTATGTAGTCCCCATACCAGACGTTGATCGAACTGGCTGAGTCTCTAGTCCCCCTAACAGACTGTGATGGAAATGACAGTGTTTATAGCCCCTATACCAGACAATAATGGAACTGAGTAGGTCTAGAGTCCCCATACCTGATGGTGATGGAACTGACTGAGTCTATAGTCCTTAATCGAGACGGTGATGGAACTGACTGAATTAATAGTCCCCATACCAGACGCTTGTGGAACTGACTGAATCTATAGATTCCATACCAGACGGTGTTGGAAGTGACTGAGTCTATGTTTTCCATATCAAACGGTGATGTAACTGAGTCTATATTCTCCATACCAGACTGAGATGGAACTGACTGAGTTTATAGACCCTATACCAGACAATAACGGAACTGACTATGTCTATAGACCCCATACCAGACGGTGATGGAACTCACTGAGATTATAGACCCTATTCCAGACAATAATGGAACTGACTATGTCTATATTCCCTCTACCAGATGCTGACGGAACTGACTGCATCTATAGTCTCCATACCAGACGGTGATGGAAAAGACTGAGTATTTAGACGCTTACTGGATGGTGGTGAAACAGGCTGATTCTATAGTTCCTATACCAGACGATAATGGAACTGACTGAGTCTAAAGTCCCCATACCGGACAGTGATGTAACTGACTGAGTCTATAGACCTCATACCAGACGGTGATGGAACTGACTTTGTATATAGTCCCCATACCAGACGGAGATGGAACTGACTGACTCTATAGTCCTCATAACAGACAGTGATGGAACTGACTTTGTCTATAGTCCCCATACCAGACGGAGATGGAATTGACTGACTCTATAGTCCTCATACCAGACGGTGATGGAACTGACTGAGTCTGTAGTCCCCATACCAGACGGTGATGGAACTGACTGAGTCTATAGTCCCCATACCAGACGGTGATGGAACTGACTGTGTCTATGGTCCCCATGCAAGATGGTGATGGAACTGACTGAGTCTATAGCCCCCATACCAGATGGTGATGGAACTGACTGAGACTGTAGCACCCATGCCAGATGATAATGGAACAGACTGAGTGAATAGCCTCCATAATAGACAGTGATGGAACTGACTGAGTCTATAGTCCCCATACCAGATGTTGATGGAACTGACGGAGACCGTAGCACTCATGCCAGATGATAATGGAACAGACTGAGTCAATAGCCACCATAATAGACAGTGATGGAACTGACTGAGACTATAGTCCCCATACGAGACGGTGATGGTACTGACTGCGTCTATAGTCTCCATAACAGATGGTGATGGAACTGACTGAGTTTATAGTCCACATACCAGATAGTGATGGAACTGACTGCGTCTATAGTCCCCATACCAGATGGTGATGGAAGGACTGTGACTATAAACTCCATAACAGACGGTGATGGAACTGAATGAGTTTATAGTCCCTATACCAGACGGTGATGGAATTGACTGAGACTAGAGTCTCCATAACAGACGGTGATGGAACAGACAGAGTCTACAGTCCCCATACCAGATGGCAATGGAAGGACTGTGTCTATAAAATCCATAACAGACGGTGATGGAACTGACTGAGTCTATAGTCCCCATACAAGACGGCGATGGAAGGACTGTATCTATAGTTCCCATTCCAGACGGTAATGGAACTGACTGAGTCTATAGTCCGCATACCAGACGGTGATGGAACTGACTGTGTCTATAAACTCCATAACAGACAGTGATGGAACTTAATGAGTTTATAGTCCCTATACCAAACGGTGATGGAATTGACTGAGACTAGAGTCTCCACAACAGACGGTGATGGAAATGACTGAGTCTATAGACCCCATACCAGACGGTGATGGAACTGACTGTTTCTATGGTCCCCATGTAAGATGGTGATGGAACTGACTGAGACCGTAGCACCCATGCCAGACGATAATGGAACAGACTGAGTGAATAGCCTCCATAATAGACAGTGATGGAACTGATTGAGACTATAGTCACCATACGAGACGGTGATGGTACTGACTGCATCTATAGTCTCCATAACAGATGGTGATGGAACTTACTGAGTTTATAGTCCACATACCAGACGGTGATGGAACAGACTGAGTCTATAGACCCCATACCAGACGGTGATGGAACTCACTGAGATTATAGACCCTATTCCAGACAATAATGGAACTGACTATGTCTATATTCCCTCTACCAGACGCTGACGGAACTGACTGCATCTATAGTCTCCATACCAGACGGTGATGGAAAAGACTGAGTCTTTAGACGCTTACTGGATGGTGGTGAAACAGGCTGATTTTATAGTTCCTATACCAGTCAGTGATGGAACTGACGTTGTCTATAGTCCCCATACCGGACAGTGATGTAACTGACTGCGTCTATAGTCCTCATAACAGATGGTGATAGAACTGACTGTGTTTATAGTCCTCATACCAGACGGTGATGGAACTGACTGTGTCCGTAGCATCCATGCCAGACGATAATGGAACAGACTGAGTCTATAGTCTCCATAACTGACTGTGATGCAACTGACTGACTCTATAGTCCCCATACCAGACTGTGATGGAAATGACTGAGTTTATAGCCCCTATACCAGACAATAATGGAACTGATTAGGTCTAGAGTCCCCATACCAGATGGTGATGGAACTGACTGCGTCTATAGTCATACACCAGACGTTGATGGAACTGACTGAGTCTATAGACCTCATACAAGACAGAGATGGAACTGACTTTGTCTATAGTCCCCATACAAGACAGAGATGGAACTCACTGCGTCTATAGTCCTCATACCAGACGGGGATGGAACTGACTGTGTCCGTAGCATCCATGCCAGACGATAACGGAATAGACTGAGTCTATAGTCTCCATAACTGACTGTGATGCAACTGACTGAGTCTATAGTCCTTATACGAAATGGTGATGGAACTGACTGAATTAATAGTCCCCATACCAGACGCTTGTGGAACTGACTGAATCTATAGACTCCATACCAGACGGTGATAGAACTGACTGAGTCTCTGTTTTCCATATCAAACGGTGATGTAACTAACTGAGTCTATATTCTACATACCAGACTGTGATGGAACTGACTGAGTTGATAGACCCCAGTCCAGACTGTGATGGAAATGACTGAGCTTATAGACCCTATACCAGAGAATAATGGAACTGACTATGACTATATTCCCTCTACCAGACGCTGACGGAACTGACTGCATCTATAGTCTCCATACCAGATGGTGATGGAAATGACTGAGTCTTTTAATGCTTACTGGACGGTAGTGAAACAGGCTGAGTCTATATTTCCTATACCAGACGGTGATGGAACTGGCTGAGTCTATAGTCCGCATACCAGACGGTGATGGAATTGACTGAGACAAGAGTCTCCATAACAGACGGTGATGGAACTGACTGAGTCTATAGTCCCCATACCAGACGGTGATGGAACTGACTGTGTCTATGGTCCCCATGCAAGATGGTGATGGAACTGACTGAGTCTATAGCCCCCATACCAGATGGTGATGGAACTGACGGAGACCGTAGCACTCATGATAGATGATAATGGAACAGACTGAGTCAATAGCCACCATAATAGACAGTGATGGAACTGACTGAGACTATAGTCCCCATACGAGACGGTGATGGTACTGACTGCGTCTATAGTCTCCATAACAGATGGTGATGGAACTGACTGAGTTTATAGTCCACATACCAGACGGTGGTGGAACTGACTGCGTCTATAGTCCCCATACCAGATGGTGATGGAAGGACTGTGACTATAAACTCCATAACAGACGGTGATGGAACTGAATGAGTTTATAGTCCCTATACCAGACGGTGATGGAATTGACTGAGACTAGAGTCTCCATAACAGACGGTGATGGAACAGACAGAGTCTATAGTCCCCATACCAGATGGCAATGGAAGGACTGTGTCTATAAAATCCATAACAGACGGTGATGGAACTGACTGAGTCTATAGTCCCCATACCAGACGGCGATGGAAGGACTGTGTCTATAGTCCCCATTCCAGACGGTAATGGAACTGACTGAGTCTATAGTCCGCATACCAGACGGTGATGGAACTGACTGTGTCTATAAACTCCATAACAGACAGTGATGGAACTGAATGAGTTTATAGTCCCTATACCAAACGGTGATGGAATTGACTGAGACTAGAGTCTCCATAACAGATGGTGATGGAACTGACTGAGTCTATAGCCCGCATACCAGTTGGTGATGGAACTGACAGAGACCGTAGCACCCATGCCAGATGATAATGGAACAGACTGAGACAATAGCCTCCATAATAGACAGTGATGGAACTGACTGAGACTATAGCCCCCATACGAGACGGTGATGGTACTGACTGCATCTATAGTCTCCATAACAGATGGTGATGGAACTGACTGAGTTTATAGTCCACATACCAGACGGTAATGGAACTGACTGAGTCTATAGTCCGCATACCAGACGGTGATGGAACTAAATGAGTTTATAGTCCCTATACCAGACGGTGATGGAATTGACTGGGACTAGAGTCTCCACAACAGACGGTGATGGAAATGACTGAGTCTATAGTCCCCATACCAGACGGTGATGGAACTGACTGTTTCTATGGTCCCCATGTAAGGTGGTGATGGAACTGACTGAGACCGTAGCACCCATGCCAGACGATAATGGAACAGACTGGGTGAATAGCCTCCATAATAGACAGTGATGGAACTGACTGAGTTTATAGTCCACATACCAGATGGTGATGGAAGGACTGTGTCTGTAAACTCCATTTCAGACGGTGATGGAACTGACTTTGTCTATAGTCCCCATACCAGACGGTGATGGAAATGACAGTGTTTATAGCCCCTATACCAGACAATAATGGAACTGAGTAGGTCTAGAGTCCCCATACCTGATGGTGATGGAACTGACTGAGACTATAGTCCTTAATCGAGACGGTGATGGAACTGACTGAATTAATAGGCCCCATACCAGACGCTTGTGGAACTGACTGAATCTATAGATTCCATACCAGACGGTGATGGAACTGACTGAGTCTATGTTTTCCATATCAAACGGTGATGTAACTGAGTCTATATTCTCCATACCAGACTGAGATGGAACTGACTGAGTTTATAGACCCTATTCCAGACAATAACGGAACTGACTATGTCTATAGACCCCATACCAGACGGTGATGGAATTGACTGAGACTAGAGTCTCCATAACAGACGGTGATGGAACAGACAGAGTCTATAGTCCCCATACCAGATGGCAATGGAAGGACTGTGTCTATAAAATCCATAACAGACGGTGATGGAACTGACTGAGTCTATAGTCCCCATACCAGACGGCGATGGAAGGACTGTGTCTATAGTCCCCATTCCAGACGGTAATAGAACTGACTGAGTCTATAGTCCGCATACCAGACGGTGATGGAACTGACTGTGTCTATAAACTCCATACCAGACGGTGATGGAAAAGACTGAGTCTTTAGACGCTTACTGGATGGTGGTGAAACAGGCTGATTCTATAGTTCCTATACCAGACGATAATGGAACTGACTGAGTCTAAAGTCCCCATACCGGACAGTGATGTAACTGACTGAGTCTATAGACCTCATACCAGACGGTGATGGAACTGACTTTGTATATAGTCCCCATACCAGACGGAGATGGAACTGACTGACTCTATAGTCCTCATAAGAGACAGTGATGGAACTGACTTTGTCTATAGTCCCCATACCAGACGGAGATGGAATTGACTGACTCTATAGTCCTCATACCAGACGGTGATGGAACTGACTGAGTCTGTAGTCCCCATACCAGACGTTGATCGAACTGGCTGAGTCTCTGGTCCCCAGACCAGACTGTGTTGGAAATGACTGAGTTTATAGCTCCTATACCAGACAATAATGGAACTGATTAGGTCTAGAGTCCCCGTACCAGATGGTGATGGAACTGACTGCGTCTATATTCATACACCAGATGTTGATGGAACTGTCTGAGTGTATATTCTCTCTACCAGACGGTGATGGAACTGACTGCATCTATAGTCTCCTTACCAGACGGTGATAGAAATGACTGAGTCTATTGACGCATACTGGATGGTGATGAAACTTACTGAGTCTATAGTCCCTATACCAGACAGTGATGTAACTGACTGAGTCTATAGACCTCATACCAGACGGTGATGGGACTGACTGAGTCTATAGTACCCATATCAGATGGTGGTGGAACTGATTGCATCTATAGTAACTACACAATAAGATAATGGATCTGACTGAGTCTCTAGTCCCCATACCAGACAGTGATGGAACTGGCTGTGTCTATAGTCCCCATACCAGACTGTGATGGAAATGACTGAGTTTATAGACCCTATACCAGACAATGATGGAACTGACTATGTCTATAGTCCCCATACCAGACGGTGATGGAACTGACTGTTTCTATGGTCCCCATGCATGATGGGTGATGGAACTGACTGAGACCGTAGCACCCATGCCAGACGATAATGGAACAGACTGAGTGAATAGCCTCCATAACAGACGGTGATGGAACAGACTGAGTCTATAGTCCCCATACCAGATGGCAATGGAAGGACTGTGTCTATAGTCCCCATTCCAGACGGTAATGGAACTGACTGAGTCTATAGTCCGCATACCAGACGGTGATGGAACTGACTGTGTCTATAAACTCCATACCAGACGGTGATGGAAAAGACTGAGTCTTTAGACGCTTACTGGATGGTGGTGAAACAGGCTGATTCTATAGTTCCTATACCAGACGATAATGGAACTGACTGAGTCTAAAGTCCCCATACCGGACAGTGATGTAACTGACTGAGTCTATAGACCTCATACCAGACGGTGATGGAACTGACTTTGTATATAGTCCCCATTCCAGACGGTAATGGAACTGACTGAGTCTATAGTCCGCATACCAGACGGTGATGGAACTGACTGTGTCTATAAACTCCATACCAGACGGTGATGGAAAAGACTGAGTCTTTAGACGCTTACTGGATGGTGGTGAAACAGGCTGATTCTATAGTTCCTATACCAGACGATAATAGAACTGACTGAGTCTAAAGTCCCCATACCGGACAGTGATGTAACTGACTGAGTCTATAGACCTCATACCAGACGGTGATGGAACTGACTTTGTATATAGTCCCCATACCAGACGGAGATGGAACTGACTGACTCTATAGTCCTCATAACAGACAGTGATGGAACTGACTTTGTCTATAGTCCCCATACCAGACGGAGATGGAATTGACTGACTCTATAGTCCTCATACCAGACGGTGATGGAACTGACTGAGTCTGTAGTCCCCATACCAGACGTTGATCGAACTGGCTGAGTCTCTGGTCCCCAGACCAGACTGTGTTGGAAATGACTGAGTTTATAGCTCCTATACCAGACAATAATGGAACTGATTAGGTCTAGAGTCCCCGTACCAGATGGTGATGGAACTGACTGCGTCTATATTCATACACCAGATGTTGATGGAACTGTCTGAGTGTATATTCTCTCTACCAGACGGTGATGGAACTGACTGCATCTATAGTCTCCTTACCAGACGGTGATGGAAATGACTGAGTCTATTGACGCATACTGGATGGTGATGAAACTTACTGAGTCTATAGTCCCTATACCAGACAGTGATGTAACTGACTGAGTCTATAGACCTCATACCAGACGGTGATGCAACTGACTGAGTCTATAGTACCCATATCAGATGGTGGTGGAACTGATTGCATCTATAGTAACTACACAATAAGATAATGGATCTGACTGAGTCTCTAGTCCCCATACCAGACAGTGATGGAACTGGCTGTGTCTATAGTCCCCATACCAGACTGTGATGGAAATGACTGAGTTTATAGACCCTATACCAGACAATGATGGAACTGACTATGTCTATAGTCCCCATACCAGACGTTGATGGAACTGACTGTTTCTATGGTCCCCATGCAAGATGGGTGATGGAACTGACTGAGACCGTAGCACCCATGCCAGACGATAATGGAACAGACTGAGTGAATAGCCTCCATAACAGACGGTGATGGAACAGACTGAGTCTATAGTCCCCATACCAGATGGCGATGGAAGGACTGTGTCTATAAACTCCATAACAGACGGTGATGGAACTGAAAGAGTTTATAGTCCCTATACCAGACGGTGAGGGAATTGACTGAGACTAGAGTCTCCATACCAGATGGTGATGGAAATGACAGTGTCTATAGTCCCCATACCAGATGGTGATGGAACTGACTGAGTCTGTAGTCCCCATACCAGACGTTGATCGAACTGGCTGAGTCTCTAGTCCCCATAACAGACTGTGATGGAAATGACTGAGTTTATAGCCCCTATACCAGACAATAATGGAACTGAGTAGGTCTAGAGTCCCCATACCAGATGGTGATGGAACTGACTGTGTCTATAGTCATACACCAGACATTGATGGAACTGACTGAGTCTATAGTCTCCTTACCAGACGGTGATGGAAATGACTGAGTCTATTGACGCATACTGGATGGTGTTGAAACTTACTGAGTCTATAGTCCCTATACCAGACAGTGATGTAACTGACTGAGTCTATAGACCTCATACCAGACGGTGATGGAACTGACTTTGTCTATAGTCCTCATACAAGACAGAGATGGAACTGACTGCGTCGATAGTCCTCATAACAGATGGTGATGGAACTGACTGTGTCTATAGTCCTCATACCAGACGGGGATGGAACTGACTGTGTCCGTAGCATCCATGCTAGACGATAATGGAACAGACTGAGTCTATAGTCTCCATAACTGACGGTGATGCAACTGACTGAGTCTATAGTCCTTAATCGAGACGGTGATGGAACTGACTGAATTAATAGTCCCCATACCAGACGCTTGTGGAACTGACTGAATCTATAGACTCCATACCAGACGGTGATGGAACTGACTGAGTCTATGTTTTCCATATCAAACGGTGATGTAACTGAGTCTATAGTCTCCATACCAGACTGAGATGGAACTGACTGAGTTTATAGACCCTATACCAGACAATAACGGAACTTACTATGTCTATAGACCCCATACCAGACGGTGATGGAACTCACTGAGATTATAGACCCTATTCCAGACAATAATGGAACTGACTATGTCTATATTCCCTCTACCAGACGCTGACGGAACTGACTGCATCTATAGTCTCCATACCAGACGGTGATGGAAAAGACTGAGTCTTTAGACGCTTACTGGATGGTGGTGAAACAGGCTGATTCTATAGTTCCAATACCAAACGATAATGGAACTGACTGAGTCTAAAGTCCCCATACCAGACGGTGATGGAAATGACTTTGTCTATAGTCCCCATACCTGACGGAGATGCAATTGACTGACTCTATAGTCCCCATACCAGACTGTGATGGAAATGACTGAGTTTATAGCCCCTATACCAGACAATAATGAAACTGATTAGGTCTAGAGTCCCCATACCAGATG
Source organism: Hemitrygon akajei (assembly GCF_048418815.1). Classification (NCBI taxonomy): domain Eukaryota; kingdom Metazoa; phylum Chordata; class Chondrichthyes; order Myliobatiformes; family Dasyatidae; genus Hemitrygon; species Hemitrygon akajei. The sequence continues at coordinate 108,674,218 of NC_133133.1, read as the reverse complement.
GTGATGGAACTGACTGCGTCCATAGTCATACACCAGACGTTGATGGAACTGACTGAGTCTATATACTCTCTACCAGACGGTGATGGAACTGACTGCATTTATAGTCTCCTTACCAGACGGTGATGGAAATGACTGAGTCTATTGACACATACTAGATGGTGATGAAACTTACTGAGTCTATAGTCCCTATACCAGACAATGATGTAACTGACTGAGTCTATAGACCTCATACAAGACAGAGAATGAACTGACTTTGTCTATAGTCCCAATACAAGACAGAGATGGAACTGACTGCGCCTATAGTCCTCATACCAGACGGGGAAGGAACTGACTGTGTCCGTAGCATCCATGCCAGAAGATAATGGAACAGACTGAGTCTATAGTCTCCATAACTGACGGTGATGGAACTGACTTAGTTGATAGACCCTATCCCAGACAGTGATGCAACTGACTGAGTCTATAGTCCTTAATCGAGACGGTGATGGAACTGACTGAATTAATAGTCCCCATACAAGACGCTTGTGGAACTGACTGAATCTATAGCCTCCATACCAGACGGTGATGGAATGGACTGAGTCTATGTTTTCCATATCAAACGGTGATGTAACTAACTGAGTCTATATTCTCCATTCCAGACTGTGATGGAACTGACTGAGTTTATAGATCCTATTCCAGACAATTATGGAACTGACTATGTCTATAGTCCCCATACCAGACGGTGATGGAACTGACTGTTTCTATGGTCCCCATGCAAGATGGGTGATGGAACTGATTGAGACCGTAGCACCCATGCCAGACGATAATGGAACAGACTGAGTGAATAGCCTCCATAATAGACAGTGATGGAACTGACTGAGACTATAGTCCCCATACGAGACGGTGATTGTACTGACTGCGTCTATAGTCTCCATAACAGATGGTGATGGAACTGACTGAGTTTATAGTCCACATACCAGACGGTGATGGAACAGACTGATTCTATAGTCCCCATACCAGATGGTGATGGAAGGACTGAGTCTATAAACTCCATAACAGACGGTGATGGAACTGAATGAGTTTATAGTCGCTATACCAGACGGTGATGGAATTGACTGAGACTAGAGTCTCCATAACAGACGGTGATGGAACAGACTGAGTCTATAGTCCCCATACCAGATGGCGATGGAAGGACTGTGTCTATAAACTCCATGACAGACGGTGAAGGAACTGACTGAGTCTATAGTCCCCATACCAGTTGGTGATGGAACTGACTGAGTCTGTAGTCCCCATACCAGACGTTGATCGAACTGTCTGAGTCTCTAGTCCCCATAACAGACTGTGATGGAAATGACTGAGTTTATAGCCCCTATACCAGAGAATAATGGAACTGAGTAGGTCTAGAGTCCCCATACCAGATGGTGATGGAACTGACAGCGTCTATAGTCATACACCAGACATTGATGGAACTGACTGAGTCTATAGTCTCCTTACCAGACGGTGATGGAAATGACTGAGTCTATTGACACATACTGGATGGTGATGAAACTTACTGAGTCTATAGTCCCTATACCAGACAGTGATGTAACTGACTGCGTCTATAGTCCTCATACCAGACGGGGATGGAACTGACAGTGTCCGTAGCATCCATGCCAGAAGATAATTGAACAGACTGAGTCTATAGTCTCCATAACTGACGGTGATGGAACTGACTGAGTTGATAGACCCTATACCAGACAGTGATGCAACTGACTGAGTCTATAGTCCTTAATCGAGACGGTGATGGAACTGACTGAATTAATAGTCCCCATACAAGACGCTTGTGGAAATGACTGAATCTATAGCCTCCATACCAGATGGTGATGGAAAGGACTGAGTCTATGTTTTCCATATCAAACGGTGATGTAACTAACTGAGTCTATATTCTCCATTCCAGACTGTGATGGAACTGACTGAGTTTATAGACCGTATAGCAGACAATAATGGAACTGACTATGTCTATATTCCCTCTACCAGACGCTGACGGAACTGACTGCATCTATAGTCTCCATACCAGATGGAGATGGAAATGACTGAGTCTATAGTCACACACCAGACGGGGATGGAACTGGCTGAGTCTATAGTCCCCATATGAGACGGTGATGGAACAGATTGAGTCTATAGTCCTCATACCAGACGGTGATTGAACTGACTTTGTATAGAGTCCCCATACCAGACGGAGATGGAGCTGACTGACTCTATAGTCCTCATACCAGACAGTGATTGAACTGACTTTGTCTATAGTCCCCATACCTGACGGAGATGGAATTGACTGACTCTATAGTCCTCATACCAGACGGAGATGGAATTGACTGACTCTATAGTCCTCATACCAGACGGTGGTGGAACTGACTGAGTCTGTAGTCCCCATACCAGACGTTGATCGAACTGGCTGAGTCTCTAGTCCCCATAACAGACTGTGATGGAAATGACTGAGTTTATAGCCCCTATACCAGACAATAATGGAACTGAGTAGGTCTAGAGTCCCCATACCAGATGGTGAAGGAACTAACTGTGTCTTCAGTCATACACCAGACATTGATGGAACTGACTGAGTCTCTATTCTCTCTACCAGACGGTGATGGAACTGACTGCATCTATAGTCTCCTTACCAGACGGTGATGGAAATGACTGAGTCTATTGACGCATACTGGATGGTGTTGAAACTTACTGAGTCTATAGTCCCTATACCAGACAGTGATGTAACTGACTGAGTCTATAGACCTCATACCAGACGGTGATGGAACTGACTTTGTCTATAGTCCCCATACCAGACGGAGATGGAACTGACTGACTCTATAGTCCTCATACCAGACAGTGATGGAAATGACTTTGTCTATAGTCCCCATACCAGACGGAGATGCAATTGACTGACTCTTTAGTCCTCATACCAGACGGTGATGGAACTGACTGACTCTATAGTCCCCATACCAGACTGTGATGGAAATGACTGAGTTTATAGCCCCTATACCAGACAATAATGGAATTGATTAGGTCTAGAGTCCCCATACCAGATGGTGATGGAACTGACTGTGTCTATAGTCATACACCAGACGTTGATGGAACTGACTGAGTCTATATTCTCTCTACCAGACGGTGATGGAACTGACTGCATCTATAGTCTCCTTACCAGACGGTGATGGAAATGACTGAGTCTATTGACGCATACTGGATGGTGTTGAAACTTACTGAGTCTATAGTCCCTATACCAGACAGTGATGTAACTGACTGTGTCTATAGACCTCATAACAGACGGTGATGGAACTGACTTTGTCTATAGTCCTCATACCAGACGGGGATGGAACTGACTGTGTCCGTAGCATCCATGCTAGACGATAATGGAACAGACTGAGTCTATAGTCTCCATAACTGACGGTGATGCAACTGACTGAGTCTATAGTCCTTAATCGAGACGGTGATGGAACTGACTGAATTAATAGTCCCCATACCAGACGCTTGTGGAACTGACTGAATCTATAGACTCCATACCAGACGGTGATGGAACTGACTGAGTCTATGTTTTCCATATCAAACGGTGATGTAACTGAGTCTATATTCTCCATACCAGACTGAGATGGAACTGACTGAGTTTATAGACCCTATACCAGACAATAACGGAACTTACTATGTCTATAGACCCCATACCAGACGGTGATGGAACTCACTGAGATTATAGACCCTATTCCAGACAATAATGGAACTGACTATGTCTATATTCCCTCTACCAGACGCTGACAGAACTGACTGCATCTATAGTCTCCATACCAGACGGTGATGGAAAAGACTGAGTCTTTAGACGCATACTGGATGGTGGTGAAACAGGCTGATCCTATAGTTCCTATACCGAACGATAATGGAACTGACTGAGTCTAAAGTCCCCATACCGGACAGTGATGTAACTGACTGAGTCTATAGACCTCATACCAGACGGTGATGGAACTGACTTTGTATATAGTCCCCATACCAGACGGAGATGGAACTGACTGACTCTATAGTCCTCATACCAGACAGTGATGGAAATGACTTTGTCTATAGTCCCCATACCTGACGGAGATGCAATTGACTGACTCTATAGTCCCCATACCAGACTGTGATGGAAATGTCTGAGTTTATAGCCCCTATACCAGACAATAATGGAACTGATTAGGTCTAGAGTCCCCATACCAGATGGTGATGGAACTGACTGCGTCTATAGTCATACACCAGTCGTTGATGGAACTGACTGAGTCTATATTCTCTCCACCAGACGGTGATGGAACTGACTGCATTTATAGTCTCCTTACCAGACGGTGATGGAAATGACTGAGTCTATTGACACATACTGGATGGATGAAACTTACTGAGTCTATAGTCACTATACCAGACAGTGATGTAACTGACTGAGTCTATAGTCCCCATACCAGACGGGGATGGAACTGACTGTGTCCGTAGCATCCATGCCAGAAGATAATGGAACAGACTGAGTCTATAGTCTCCATAACTGACGGTGATGCAACTGACTGAGTCTATATTCTACATACCAGACTGTGATGGAACTGACTGAGTTGATAGACCCTATACCAGACAGTGATGCAACTGACTGAGTCTATAGTCCTTAATCGAGACGGTGATGGAACTGACTGAATTAATAGTCCCCATACAAGACGCTTGTGGAAATGACTGAATCTATAGCCTCCATACCAGATGGTGATGGAAAGGACTGAGTCTATGTTTTCCATATAAAATGGTGATGTAACTAACTGAGTCTATATTCTCCATTCCAGACTGTGATGGAACTGACAGAGTTTATAGACCCTATAGCAGACAATAATAGAACTGACTATGTCTATATTCCCTCTACCAGACGCTGACGGAACTGACTGCATCTATAGTCTCCATACCAGATGGAGATGGAAATGACTGAGTCTATAGTCACAAACCAGACGGTGATGGAACTGGCTGAGTCTATAGTCCCCATATGAGACGGTGATGGAACAGATTGAGTCTATAGTCCTCATACCAGACGGTGATGGAACTGACTGACTCTATAGTCTTCATACCAGACAGTGATTGAACTGACTTTGTCTATAGTCCCCATACCTGACGGAGATGGAATTGACTGACTCTATAGTCCTCATACCAGACGGTGGTGGAACTGACTGAGCCTGTAGTCCCCATACCAGACGTTGATCGAACTGGCTGAGTCTCTAGTCCCCATAACAGACTGTGATGGAAATGACTGAGTTTATAGCCCCTATACCAGACAATAATGGAACTGAGTAAGTCTAGAGTCCCCATTCCAGATGGTGATGGAACTGACTGCGTCTATAGTCATACACCAGACATTGATGGAACTGACTGAGTCTCTATTCTCTCTACCAGACGGTGATGGAACTGACTGCATCTATAGTCTCCTTACCAGACGGTGATGGAAATGACTGAGTCTATTGACGCATACTGGATCGTGTTGAAACTTACTGAGTCTATAGTCCCTATACCAGACAGTGATGTAACTGACTGACTCTATAGACCTCATACCAGACGGTGATGGAACTGACTTTGTCTATAGTCCCCATACAATACAGAGATGGAACTGACTGCGTCGATAGTCCTCATAACAGATGGTGATGGAACTGACTGTGTCCGTAGCATCCATGCATGACGATAATGGAACAGACTGAGTCTATAGTCTCCATAACTGACGGTGATGCAACTGACTGAGTCTATAGTCCTTAATCGAGACGGTGATGGAACTGACTGAATTAATAGTCCCCATACCAGACGCTTGTGGAACTGACTGAATCTATAGACTCCATACCAGACGGTGATGGAACTGAGTCTATATTCTCCATACCAGACTGAGATGGAACTGACTGAGTTTATAGACCCTATACCAGACAATAACGGAACTGACTATGTCTATAGACCCCATACCAGACGGTGATGGAACTCACTGAGATTATAGACCCCATACCAGACGGTGATGGAACTCACTGAGATTATAGACCCTATTCCAGACAATAATGGAACTGACTATGTCTATATTCCCTCTACCAGACGCTGACGGAACTGACTGCATCTATAGTCTCCATACCAGACGGTGATGGAAAGGACTGAGTCTTTAGACGCTTACTGGATGGTGGTGAAACAGGCTGATTCTATAGTTCCTATACCAGACGATAATGGAACTGACTGAGTCTAAAGTCCCCATACCGGACAGTGATGTAACTGACTGAGTCTATAGACCTCATACCAGACGGTGATGGAACTGACTTTGTATATAGTCCCCATACAAGACGGAGATGGAACTGACTGACTCTATAGTCCTCATAACAGACAGTGATGGAACTGACTTTGTCTATAGTCCCCATACCAGACGGAGATGGAATTGACTGACTCTATAGTCCTCATACCAGACGGTGATGGAACTGACTGAGTCTGTAGTCCCCATACCAGACGTTGATCGAATTGGCTGAGTCTCTAGTCCCCATACCTGACTGTGATGGAAATAACTGAGTTTATAGCCCTTATACCAGACAATAATGGAACTGATTAGGTCTAGAGTCCCCATACCAGATGGTGATGGAACTGACTGCGTCTATATTCATACACCAGACGTTGATGGAACTGACTGAGTCTATATTCTCCAGAACAGACGATGATTGAACTGGCTGAGTCTATAGTTCCCATACCAGACTGTGATGGAAATGACTGAGATAATAGACCCTATACCAGACGGTGATGGAACTGACTGTGTCTATAGTACCCATATCAGATGGTGGTGGAACTGATTGCATCTATAGTAACTACACAAGAAGATAATGGAACTGACTGAGTCTGTTGTCCCCAGAACAGACGATGATTGAACTGGCTGAGTCTATAGTTCCCATTCCAGACTGTGATGGAAATGACTGAGTTTATAGACCCTATACCAGACGGTGATGGAACTGACTGTGTCTATAGTCACACACCAGACGGTGATGGAATGACAGTCTATAGACCTCATAATGGACGGTGATGGATCTGGCTGAGACTATATTCCCTATACCAGACGGTGATGGAACTGGCTGAGTCTATACTCCCCATAACAGATGGTGATGGTAATTACTGCATCTATAGTCTCCTTACCAGATGGAGATGGAATTGACTGAATCTATAGACTCCATACAAGACAGTGATGGAACTGGCTGAGTCTATAGTTCCCATACCAGACTGTGATGGAAATGACTGAGTTTATAGACCCTATACCAGACAATAATGGAACTGACTATGTCTATAGTCCCCATACCAGACGGTGATGGAACTGACTGTTTCTATGGTCCCCATGCAAGATGGTGATGGAACTGACTGAGACCGTAGCACCCATGCCAGATGATAATGGAACAGACTGAGTGAATAGCCTCCATAATAGACAGTGATGGAACTGATTGAGTCTATATTCCCCATACGAGACAGTGATGGTACTGACTGTGTCTATACTCTCCATAACAGATGGTGATGGAACTGACTGAGTTTATAGTCCACATACCAGACGGTGATGGAACAGACTGAGTCTGTAGTCCCCATACCAGATGGTGATGGAAGGACTGTGTCTATAAACTCCATAACAGACGGTGATGGAACTGAATGAGTTTCTAGTCCCTATACCAGACGGTGATGGAATTGACTGAGACTAGAGTCTCCATAACAGACGGTGATGGAACAGACTGAGTCTATAGTCCCCATACCAGATGGCGATGGAAAGACTGTGTCTATAAACTCCATGACAGACGGTGATGGAAATGACAGTGTCTATAGTCCCCATACAAGACAGAGATGGAACTGACTGCGTCGATAGTCCTCATAACAGATGTTGATGGAACTGACTGTGTCTATAGTCCTCATACCAGACGGGGATGGAACTGACTGTGTCCGTAGCATCCATACTAGACGATAATGGAACAGACTGAGTCTATAGTCTCCATAACTGACGGTGATGCAACTGACTGAGTCTATAGTCCTTAATCGAGACGGTGATGGAACTGACTGAATTAATAGTCCCCATACCAGACGCTTGTGGAACTGACTGAATCTATAGACTCCATACCAGACGGTGATGGAACTGACTGAGTCTATGTTTTCCATATCCAACGGTGATGTAACTGAGTCTATATTCTCCATACCAGACTGAGATGGAACTGACTGAGTTTATAGACCCTATACCAGACAATAACGGAACTGACTATGTCTATAGACCCCATACCAGACGGTGATGCAACTCACTGAGATTATAGACCCTATTCCAGACAATAATGGAACTGACTATGTCTATATTCCCTCTACCAGATGCTGACGGAACTGACTGCATCTATAGTCTCCATACCAGACGGTGATGGAAAAGACTGAGTCTTTAGACGCTTACTGGATGGTGGGGAAACAGGGTGATTCTATAGTTCCTATACCAGACGATAATGGAACTGACTGAGTCTATAGACCTCATACGAGACGATGATGGAACTGACTTTGTATATAGTCCCCATAACAGACGGCAATGGAACTGACTGACTCTATAGTCCTCATACCAGACAAGGATGGAAATGACTTTGTCTATAGTCCCCATACCAGACGGAGATGCAATTGACTGACTCTATAGTCCTCATACCAGACGGTGATGGAACTGACTGTGTCTATAGTCATACACCAGACGTTGATGGAGCTGACTGAGTCTATATTCTCTCTACCAGACGGTGATGGAACTGACTGCATCTATAGTCTCCTTACCAGACGGTGATGGAAATGACTGAGTCTATTGACACATACTGGATGGTGATGAAACTTACTGAGTCTATAGTCCCTATACCAGACAGTGATGTAACTGACTGAGTCTATAGACCTCATACAAGACAGAGATGGAATTGACTTTGTCTATAGTCCCCATACAAGACAGAGATGGAACTGACTGCGTCTATAGTCCTCATACCAGACGGGGATGGAACTGACTGTGTCCGTAGCATCCATGCCAGAAGATAATGGAACAGACTGAGTCTATAGTCTCCATAACTGACGGTGATGCAACTGACTGAGTCTATATTCTACATACCAGACAGTGATGCAACTGACTGAGTCTATAGTCCTTAATCGAGACGGTGATGGAACTGACTGAATTAATAGTCCCCATACAAGACGCTTGTGGAACTGACTGAATCTATAGCCTCCATACCAGACGGTGATGGAACGGACTGAGTCTATGTTTTCCATATCAAACGGTGATGTAACTAAGTGTGTCTATATTCTCCATTCCAGACTGTGATGGAACTGACTGAGTTTATAGACTCTATAGCAGACAATAATGGAACTGACTATGTCTATATTCCCTCTACCAGACGCTGACTGAACTGACTGCATCTATAGTCTCCATACCAGATGGAGATGGAAATGACTGAGTCTATAGTCACACACCAGACGGTGATGGAACTGGCTGAGACTATAGTCCCCATACGAGAAGGTGATGGTACTGACTGCGTCTATAGTCTCCATAACAGATTGTGATGGAACTGACTGAGTTTATATTCCACATACCAGACGGTGATGGAACAGACTGAGTCTATAGTCCCCATACCAGATGGCGATGGAAGGACTGTGTCTATAAACTCCATGACAGACGGTGATGGAACTGACTGAGTGTATCGTCCCCATACCAGACGGTGATGGAAATGACAGTGTCTATAGTCCCCATACCAGATGGTGATGGAACTGACTGAGACCATAGCACCCATGCCAGATGATAATGGAACAGACTGTGTCTATAGTCCCCATACCAGACGTTGATGGAACTGACGTTGTCTATAGTCCCCATGCCAGACGGAGATGGAATTGACTGACTCTATAGTCCTCATAACAGAAGGTGATGGAACTGACTGTGTCTATAGTCCTCATACCAGACGGGGATGGAACTGACTGTGTCCATAGCATCCATGCTAGACGATAATGGAACAGACTGAGTCTATAGTCTCCATAACTGACGGTGATGCAACTGACTGAGTTTATAGTCCTTAATCGAGACGGTGATGGAACTGACTGAATTAATAGTCCACATAACAGATGGCGATGGAAGGACTGTGTCTATAAACTCCATGACAGACGGTGATGGAAATGACAGTGTCTATAGTCCCCATACCAGATGGTGATGGAACTGACTTTGTCTATAGTCCCCATACCAGACGGAGATGGAATTGACTGACTCTATAGTCCTCATACCAGACCGTGTTGGAACTGACTGAGTCTGTAGTCCCCATACCAGACGTTGATCGAACTGGCTGAGTCTCTAGTCCCCATAACAGACTGTGATGGAAATGTCTGAGTTTATAGCCCCTATACCAGACAATAATGGAACTGAGTAGGTCTAGAGTCCCCATACCACATGGTGATGGAACTGACTGCGTCTATAGTCATACACCAGACATTGATGGAACTGACTGAGTCTATATTCTCTCTACCAGACGGTGATGGAACTGACTGCATCTATAGTCTCCTTACAAGATGGTGATGGAAATGACTGAGTCTATTGATGCATTCTGGATGGTGTTGAAACTTACTGAGTCTATAGTCCCTATACCAGACAGTGATGTAACTGACTGAGTCTATAGACCTCATACCAGACGGTGATGGAACTGACTTTGTCTATAGTCCCCATACCTGACGCGGATGGAACTGACTGTGTCCGTAGCATCCATGCTAGACGATAATGGAACAGACTGAGTCTATAGTCTCCATAACTGACGGTGATGCAACTGACTGAGTCTATAGTCCTTAATCGAGACGGTGATGGAACTGACTGAATTAATAGTCCCCATACCAGATGGCGATGGAAGGACAGTGTCTATAAACTCCATGACAGACGGTGATGGAACTGACTGAGTCTATAGTCCCCATACCAGACGGTGATGGAAATCACAGTGTCTATAGTCCCCATACCAAATGGTGATGGAACTGACTGAGACCATAGCACCCATGCCAGATGATAATGGAACAGACTGTGTCTATAGTCCCCATACCAGACGGTGATCGAACTGACTTTGTCTATAGTCCCCATACCAGACAGAGATGGAATTGACTCACTCAATAGTCCTCATACCAGACAGTGGTGGAACTGAATGTGTCTGTAGTCCCCATACCAGACGTTGATCAAACTGGCTGAGTCTCTAGTCCCCATAACAGACTGTGATGGAAATGACTGAGTTTATAGCCCCTATACCAGACAATAATAGAACTGAGTCGGTCTAGAGTCCCCATACCAGATGGTGATGGAAATGACTGAGTCTATAGTCACACACCAGACGGTGATGGAACTGGCTGAGACTATAGTCCCCATACGAGACGGTGATGGTACTGACTGCGTCTATAGTCTACATAACAGATGGTGATGGAACTGACTGAGTTTATAGTCCACATACCAGACGGTGAAGGAACAGACTGAGTCTATAGTCCCCATAGCAGATGGTGATGGAAGGACTGTGTCTATAAACTCCATAACAGACGGTGATGGAACTGACTTTGTATATAGTCCTCATACCAGACGGAGATGGAATTGACTGACTCTATAGTCCTCATACCAGACGTTGGTGGAACTGACTGAGTCTGTAGTCCCCATACCAGACGTTGATCGAACTGGCTGAGTCTCTAGTCCCCATAACAGACTGTGATGGAAATGACTGAGTTTATAGCCCCTATACCAGACAATAATGGAACTGAGTAGGTCTAGAGTCCCCATACCAGATGGTGATGGAACTGACTGCGTCTATAGTCATACACCAGACATTGATGGAACTGACTGAGTCTATAGTCTCCTTACCAGACGGTGATGGAACTGACTTTGTCTATAGTCCCCATACAAGACAGAGATGGAACTGACTGCGTCGATAGTCCTCATAACAGATGGTGATGGAACTGACTGTGTCCGTTGCATCCATGTTGGACGATAATGGAACAGACTGAGTCTATAGTCTCCATAACTGACGGTGATGCAACTGACTGAGTCTATAGTCCTTAATCGAGACGGTGATGGAACTGTCTGAATTAATAGTCCCCATTCAAGACGCTTGTTGAACTGACTGAATCTATAGACTCCATACCAGACGGTGATGGAACTGACTGAGTCTATGTTTTCCATATCAAACGGTGATGTAACTGAGTCTATATTCTCCATACCAGACTGAGATGGAACTGACTGAGTTTATAGACCCTATACCAGACAATAACGGAACTTACTATGTCTATAGACCCCATACCAGACGGTGATGGAACTCACTGAGATTATAGACCCCATACCAGACTGTGATGGAACTCACTGCGATTATAGACCCCATACCAGACGGTGATGGAACTCACTGAGATTATAGACCCTATTCCAGACAATAATGGAACGGAATATGTCTATATTCCCTCTACCAGACGCTGACGGAACTGACTGCTTCTATAGTCTCCATACCAGACGGTGATGGAAAAGACTGAGTCTTTAGACGCTTACTGGATGGTGGTGAAACAGGCTGATTCTATAGTTCCTATACCAGTCGATAATGGAACTGACTGAGTCTAAAGTCCCCATACCGGACAGTGATGTAACTGACTGAGTCTATAGACCTCATACCAGTCGGTGATGGAACCGACGTTGTCTATAGTCCCCATACCAGACAGAGATTGAACTGATTGCATCTATAGTTCTCATAACAGATGGTGATAGAACTGACTGTGTTTATAGTCCTCATACCAGACGGTGATGGAACTGACTGTGTCCGTAGCATCCATGCCAGACGATAATGGAACAGACTGAGTCTATATTCTCCATAGCAGATGGTGATGGGACTGATTGCATCTATAGTAACTACACAAGAAGATAATGGAACTGACTGAGTCTGTTGTCCCCAGAACAGACGATGATTGAACTGGCTGAGTCTATAGTTCCCATACCAGACTGTGATGGAAATGACTGAGTTTATAGACCCTATACCAGACGGTGATGGAACTGACTGTGTCTATAGTCACACACCAGACGGTGATGGAATGACAGTCTATAGACCTCATAATGGACGGTGATGGATCTGGCTGAGACTATATTCCCTATACCAGACGGTGATGGAACTGGCTGAGTCTATACTCCCCATAACAGATGGTGATGGTAATTACTGCATCTATAGTCTCCTTACCAGATGGAGATGGAATTGACTGAATCTATAGACTCCATACAAGACAGTGATGGAACTGGCTGAGTCTATAGTCCCCATACCAGACTGTGATGGAAATGACTGAGTTTATAGACCCTATACCAGACAATAATGGAACTGACTATGTCTATAGTCCCCATACCAGACGGTGATGAAACTGACTGTTTCTATGGTCCCCATGCAAGATGGTGATGGAACTGACTGAGACCGTAGCACCCATGCCAGACGATAATGGAACAGACTGAGTGAATAGCCTCCATAATAGACAGTGATGGAACTGATTGAGTCTATAGTCCCCATACGAGACGGTGATGGTACTGACTGTGTCTATACTCTCCATAACAGATGGTGATGGAACTGACTGAGTTTATAGTCCACATACCAGACGGTGATGGAACAGACTGAGTCTATAGTCCCCATACCAGATGGTGATGGAAGGACTGTGTCTATAAACTCCATAACAGACGGTGATGGAACTGAATGAGTTTATAGTCCCTATACCAGACGGTGATGGAATTGACTGAGACTAGAGTCTCCATAACAGACGGTGATGGAACAGACTGAGTCTATAGTCCCCATACCAGATGGCGATGGAAGGACTGTGTCTATAAACTCCATGACAGACGGTGATGGAAATGACAGTGTCTATAGTCCCCATACAAGACAGAGATGGAACTGACTGCGTCGATAGTCCTCATAACAGACGGTGATGAAACTGACTTTGTATATAGTCCTCATACCAGACGGAGATGGAATTGACTGACTCTATAGTCCTCATACCAGACGTTGGTGGAACTGACTGAGTCTGTAGTCCCCATACCAGACGTTGATCGAACTGGCTGAGTCTCTAGTCCCCATAACAGACTGTGATGGAAATGACAGAGTTTATAGCCCCTATACCAGACAATAATGGAACTGAGTAGGTCTAGAGTCCCCATACCAGATGGTGATGGAACTGACTGCGTCTATAGTCATACACCAGACATTGATGGAACTGACTGAGTCTATAGTCTCCTTACCAGATGGTGATGGAAATGACTGAGTCTATTGACGCATACTGGATGGTGTTGAAACTTACTGAGTCTATAGTCCCTATACCAGACAGTGATGTAACTGACTGAGTCTATAGACCTCATACCAGACGGTGATGGAACTGACTTTGTCTATAGTCCCCATACAAGACAGAGATGGAACTGACTGCGTCGATAGTCCTCATAACAGATGGTGATGGAACTGACTGTGTCCGTTGCATCCATGTTGGACGATAATGGAACAGACTGAGTCTATAGTCTCCATAACTGACGGTGATGCAACTGACTGAGTCTATAGTCCTTAATCGAGACGGTGATGGAACTGTCTGAATTAATAGTCCCCATACAAGACGCTTGTCGAACTGACTGAATCTATAGACTCCATACCAGACGGTGATGGAACTGACTGAGTCTATGTTTTCCATATCAAACGGTGATGTAACTGAGTCTATATTCTCCATACCAGACTGAGATGGAACTGACTGAGTTTATAGACCCTATACCAGACAATAACGGAACTTACTATGTCTATAGACCCCATACCAGACGGTGATGGAACTTACTATGTATATAGACCCCATACCAGACGGTGATGGAACTCACTGAGATTATAGACCCCATACCAGACTGTGATGGAACTCACTGAGATTATAGACTCCATACCAGACGGTGATGGAACTCACTGAGATTATAGACCCTATTCCAGACAATAATGGAACGGAATATGTCTATATTCCCTCTACCAGACGCTGACGGAACTGACTGCTTCTATAGTCTCCATACCAGACGGTGATGGAAAAGACTGAGTCTTTAGACGCTTACTGGATGGTGGTGAAACAGGCTGATTCTATAGTTCCTATACCAGTCGATAATGGAACTGACTGAGTCTATAGACCTCATACCAGTCGGTGATGGAACTGACGTTGTCTATAGTCCCCATACCAGACAGAGATTGAACTGACTGCGTCTATAGTCCTCATAACAGATGGTGATAGAACTGACTGTGTTTATAGTCCTCATACCAGACGGTGATGGAACTGACTGTGTCCGTAGCATCCATGCCAGACGATAATGGAACAGACTCAGTCTATATTCTCCATAGCAGATGGTGATGGGACTGACTGAGTCTATAGTACCCATATCAGATGGTGGTGGAACTGATTGCATCTATAGTAACTACACAAGAAGATAATGGAACTGACTGAGTCTGTTGTCCCCAGAACAGACGATGATTGAACTGGCTGAGTCTATAGTTCCCATACCAGACTGTGATGGAAATGACTGAGTTTATAGACCCTCTACCAGACGGTGATGGAACTGACTGTGTCTATAGTCACACACCAGACGGTGATGGAATGACAGTCTATAGACCTCATAATGGACGGTGATGGATCTGGCTGAGACTATATTCCCTATACCAGACGGTGATGGAACTGGCTGAGTCTATACTCCCCACAACAGATGGTGATGGTAATTACTGCATCTATAGTCTCCTTACCAGATGGAGATGGAATTGACTGAATCTATAGACTCCATACAAGACAGTGATGGAACTGGCTGAGTCTATAGTCCCCATACCAGACTGTGATGGAAATGACTGAGTTTATAGACCCTATACCAGACAATAATGGAACTGACTATGTCTATAGTCCCCATACCAGACGGTGATGAAACTGACTGTTTCTGTGGTCCCCATGCAAGATGGTGATGGAACTGACTGAGACCGTAGCACCCATGCCAGACGATAATGGAACAGACTGAGTGAATAGCCTCCATAATAGACAGTGATGGAACTGATTGAGTCTATAGTCCCCATACGAGACGGTGATGGTACTGACTGTGTCTATACTCTCCATAACAGATGGTGATGGAACTGACTGAGTTTATAGTCCACATACCAGACGGTGATGGAACAGACTGAGTCTATAGTCCCCATACCAGATGGTGATGGAAGGACTGTGTCTATAAACTCCATAACAGACGGTGATGGAACTGAATGAGTTTATAGTCCCTATACCAGACGGTGATGGAATTGACTGAGACTAGAGTCTCCATAACAGACGGTGATGGAACAGACTGAGTCTATAGTCCCCATACCAGATGGCGATGGAAGGACTGTGTCTATAAACTCCATGACAGACGGTGATGGAAATGACAGTGTCTATAGTCCCCATACAAGACAGAGATGGAACTGACTGCGTCGATAGTCCTCATAACAGACGGTGATGGAACTGACTTTGTATATAGTCCTCATACCAGACGGAGATGGAATTGACTGACTCTATAGTCCTCATACCAGACGTTGGTGGAACTGACTGAGTCTGTAGTCCCCATACCAGACGTTGATCGAACTGGCTGAGTCTCTAGTCCCCATAACAGACTGTGATGGAAATGACAGAGTTTATAGCCCCTATACCAGACAATAATGGAACTGAGTAGGTCTAGAGTCCCCATACCAGATGGTGATGGAACTGACTGCGTCTATAGTCATACACCAGACATTGATGGAACTGACTGAGTCTATAGTCTCCTTACCAGACGGTGATGGAAATGACTGAGTCTATTGACGCATACTGGATGGTGTTGAAACTTACTGAGTCTATAGTCCCTATACCAGACAGTGATGTAACTGACTGAGTCTATAGACCTCATACCAGACGGTGATGGAACTGACTTTGTCTATAGTCCCCATACAAGACAGAGATGGAACTGACTGCGTCGATAGTCCTCATAACAGATGTTGATGGAACTGACTGTGTCTATAATCCTCATACCAGACGGGGATGGAACTGACTGTGTCCGTAGCATCCATACTAGACGATAATGGAACAGACTGAGTCTATAGTCTCCATAACTGACGGTGATGCAACTGACTGAGTCTATAGTCCTTAATCGAGACGGTGATGGAACTGTCTGAATTAATAGTCCCCATTCAAGACGCTTGTTGAACTGACTGAATCTATAGACTCCATACCAGACGGTGATGGAACTGACTGAGTCTATGTTTTCCATATCAAACGGTGATGTAACTGAGTCTATATTCTCCATACCAGACTGAGATGGAACTGACTGAGTTTATAGACCCTATACCAGACAATAACGGAACTTACTATGTCTATAGACCCCATACCAGACGGTGATGGAACTCACTGAGATTATAGACCCCATACCAGACTGTGATGGAACTCACTGCGATTATAGACCCCATACCAGACGGTGATGGAACTCACTGAGATTATAGACCCTATTCCAGACAATAATGGAACGGAATATGTCTATATTCCCTCTACCAGACGCTGACGGAACTGACTGCTTCTATAGTCTCCATACCAGACGGTGATGGAAAAGACTGAGTCTTTAGACGCTTACTGGATGGTGGTGAAACAGGCTGATTCTATAGTTCCTATACCAGTCGATAATGGAACTGACTGAGTCTAAAGTCCCCATACCGGACAGTGATGTAACTGACTGAGTCTATAGACCTCATACCAGTCGGTGATGGAACCGACGTTGTCTATAGTCCCCATACCAGACAGAGATTGAACTGACTGCGTCTATAGTCCTCATAACAGATGGTGATAGAACTGACTGTGTTTATAGTCCTCATACCAGACGGTGATGGAACTGACTGTGTCCGTAGCATCCATGCCAGACGATAATGGAACAGACTGAGTCTATATTCTCCATAGCAGATGGTGATGGGACTGATTGCATCTATAGTAACTACACAAGAAGATAATGGAACTGACTGAGTCTGTTGTCCCCAGAACAGACGATGATTGAACTGGCTGAGTCTATAGTTCCCATACCAGACTGTGATGGAAATGACTGAGTTTATAGACCCTATACCAGACGGTGATGGAACTGACTGTGTCTATAGTCACACACCAGACGGTGATGGAATGACAGTCTATAGACCTCATAATGGACGGTGATGGATCTGGCTGAGACTATATTCCCTATACCAGACGGTGATGGAACTGGCTGAGTCTATACTCCCCATAACAGATGGTGATGGTAATTACTGCATCTATAGTCTCCTTACCAGATGGAGATGGAATTGACTGAATCTATAGACTCCATACAAGACAGTGATGGAACTGGCTGAGTCTATAGTCCCCATACCAGACTGTGATGGAAATGACTGAGTTTATAGACCCTATACCAGACAATAATGGAACTGACTATGTCTATAGTCCCCATACCAGACGGTGATGAAACTGACTGTTTCTATGGTCCCCATGCAAGATGGTGATGGAACTGACTGAGACCGTAGCACCCATGCCAGACGATAATGGAACAGACTGAGTGAATAGCCTCCATAATAGACAGTGATGGAACTGATTGAGTCTATAGTCCCCATACGAGACGGTGATGGTACTGACTGTGTCTATACTCTCCATAACAGATGGTGATGGAACTGACTGAGTTTATAGTCCACATACCAGACGGTGATGGAACAGACTGAGTCTATAGTCCCCATACCAGATGGTGATGGAAGGACTGTGTCTATAAACTCCATAACAGACGGTGATGGAACTGAATGAGTTTATAGTCCCTATACCAGACGGTGATGGAATTGACTGAGACTAGAGTCTCCATAACAGACGGTGATGGAACAGACTGAGTCTATAGTCCCCATACCAGATGGCGATGGAAGGACTGTGTCTATAAACTCCATGACAGACGGTGATGGAAATGACAGTGTCTATAGTCCCCATACAAGACAGAGATGGAACTGACTGCGTCGATAGTCCTCATAACAGACGGTGATGAAACTGACTTTGTATATAGTCCTCATACCAGACGGAGATGGAATTGACTGACTCTATAGTCCTCATACCAGACGTTGGTGGAACTGACTGAGTCTGTAGTCCCCATACCAGACGTTGATCGAACTGGCTGAGTCTCTAGTCCCCATAACAGACTGTGATGGAAATGACAGAGTTTATAGCCCCTATACCAGACAATAATGGAACTGAGTAGGTCTAGAGTCCCCATACCAGATGGTGATGGAACTGACTGCGTCTATAGTCATACACCAGACATTGATGGAACTGACTGAGTCTATAGTCTCCTTACCAGATGGTGATGGAAATGACTGAGTCTATTGACGCATACTGGATGGTGTTGAAACTTACTGAGTCTATAGTCCCTATACCAGACAGTGATGTAACTGACTGAGTCTATAGACCTCATACCAGACGGTGATGGAACTGACTTTGTCTATAGTCCCCATACAAGACAGAGATGGAACTGACTGCGTCGATAGTCCTCATAACAGATGGTGATGGAACTGACTGTGTCCGTTGCATCCATGTTGGACGATAATGGAACAGACTGAGTCTATAGTCTCCATAACTGACGGTGATGCAACTGACTGAGTCTATAGTCCTTAATCGAGACGGTGATGGAACTGTCTGAATTAATAGTCCCCATACAAGACGCTTGTCGAACTGACTGAATCTATAGACTCCATACCAGACGGTGATGGAACTGACTGAGTCTATGTTTTCCATATCAAACGGTGATGTAACTGAGTCTATATTCTCCATACCAGACTGAGATGGAACTGACTGAGTTTATAGACCCTATACCAGACAATAACGGAACTTACTATGTCTATAGACCCCATACCAGACGGTGATGGAACTTACTATGTATATAGACCCCATACCAGACGGTGATGGAACTCACTGAGATTATAGACCCCATACCAGACTGTGATGGAACTCACTGAGATTATAGACTCCATACCAGACGGTGATGGAACTCACTGAGATTATAGACCCTATTCCAGACAATAATGGAACGGAATATGTCTATATTCCCTCTACCAGACGCTGACGGAACTGACTGCTTCTATAGTCTCCATACCAGACGGTGATGGAAAAGACTGAGTCTTTAGACGCTTACTGGATGGTGGTGAAACAGGCTGATTCTATAGTTCCTATACCAGTCGATAATGGAACTGACTGAGTCTATAGACCTCATACCAGTCGGTGATGGAACTGACGTTGTCTATAGTCCCCATACCAGACAGAGATTGAACTGACTGCGTCTATAGTCCTCATAACAGATGGTGATAGAACTGACTGTGTTTATAGTCCTCATACCAGACGGTGATGGAACTGACTGTGTCCGTAGCATCCATGCCAGACGATAATGGAACAGACTGAGTCTATATTCTCCATAGCAGATGGTGATGGGACTGACTGAGTCTATAGTACCCATATCAGATGGTGGTGGAACTGATTGCATCTATAGTAACTACACAAGAAGATAATGGAACTGACTGAGTCTGTTGTCCCCAGAACAGACGATGATTGAACTGGCTGAGTCTATAGTTCCCATACCAGACTGTGATGGAAATGACTGAGTTTATAGACCCTATACCAGACGGTGATGGAACTGACTGTGTCTATAGTCACACACCAGACGGTGATGGAATGACAGTCTATAGACCTCATAATGGACGGTGATGGATCTGGCTGAGACTATATTCCCTATACCAGACGGTGATGGAACTGGCTGAGTCTATACTCCCCACAACAGATGGTGATGGTAATTACTGCATCTATAGTCTCCTTACCAGATGGAGATGGAATTGACTGAATCTATAGACTCCATACAAGACAGTGATGGAACTGGCTGAGTCTATAGTCCCCATACCAGACTGTGATGGAAATGACTGAGTTTATAGACCCTATACCAGACAATAATGGAACTGACTATGTCTATAGTCCCCATACCAGACGGTGATGAAACTGACTGTTTCTGTGGTCCCCATGCAAGATGGTGATGGAACTGACTGAGACCGTAGCACCCATGCCAGACGATAATGGAACAGACTGAGTGAATAGCCTCCATAATAGACAGTGATGGAACTGATTGAGTCTATAGTCCCCATACGAGACGGTGATGGTACTGACTGTGTCTATACTCTCCATAACAGATGGTGATGGAACTGACTGAGTTTATAGTCCACATACCAGACGGTGATGGAACAGACTGAGTCTATAGTCCCCATACCAGATGGTGATGGAAGGACTGTGTCTATAAACTCCATAACAGACGGTGATGGAACTGAATGAGTTTATAGTCCCTATACCAGACGGTGATGGAATTGACTGAGACTAGAGTCTCCATAACAGACGGTGATGGAACAGACTGAGTCTATAGTCCCCATACCAGATGGCGATGGAAGGACTGTGTCTATAAACTCCATGACAGACGGTGATGGAAATGACAGTGTCTATAGTCCCCATACAAGACAGAGATGGAACTGACTGCGTCGATAGTCCTCATAACAGACGGTGATGGAACTGACTTTGTATATAGTCCTCATACCAGACGGAGATGGAATTGACTGACTCTATAGTCCTCATACCAGACGTTGGTGGAACTGACTGAGTCTGTAGTCCCCATACCAGACGTTGATCGAACTGGCTGAGTCTCTAGTCCCCATAACAGACTGTGATGGAAATGACAGAGTTTATAGCCCCTATACCAGACAATAATGGAACTGAGTAGGTCTAGAGTCCCCATACCAGATGGTGATGGAACTGACTGCGTCTATAGTCATACACCAGACATTGATGGAACTGACTGAGTCTATAGTCTCCTTACCAGACGGTGATGGAAATGACTGAGTCTATTGACGCATACTGGATGGTGTTGAAACTTACTGAGTCTATAGTCCCTATACCAGACAGTGATGTAACTGACTGAGTCTATAGACCTCATACCAGACGGTGATGGAACTGACTTTGTCTATAGTCCCCATACAAGACAGAGATGGAACTGACTGCGTCGATAGTCCTCATAACAGATGTTGATGGAACTGACTGTGTCTATAATCCTCATACCAGACGGGGATGGAACTGACTGTGTCCGTAGCATCCATACTAGACGATAATGGAACAGACTGAGTCTATAGTCTCCATAACTGACGGTGATGCAACTGACTGAGTCTATAGTCCTTAATCGAGACGGTGATGGAACTGACTGAATTAATAGTCCCCATACCAGACGCTTGTGGAACTGACTGAATCTATAGACTCCATACCAGACGGTGATGGAACTGACAGAGTCTATGTTTTCCATATCCAACGGTGATGTAACTGAGTCTATATTCTCCATACCAGACTGAGATGGAACTGACTGAGTTTATAGACCCTATACCAGACAATAACGGAACTGACTATGTCTATAGACCCCATACCAGACGGTGATGCAACTCACTGAGATTATAGTCCCTATTCCAGACGATAATGGAACTGACTATGTCTATATTCCCTCTACCAGATGCTGACGGAACTGACTGCATCTATAGTCTCCATACCAGACGGTGATGGAAAAGACTGAGTCTTTAGACGCTTACTGGATGGTGGGGAAACAGGGTGATTCTATAGTTCCTATACCAGACGATAATGGAACTGACTGAGTCTAAAGTCCCCATACCGGACAGTGATGTAACTGACTGAGTCTATAGACCTCATACGAGATGGTGATGGAACTGACTTTGTATATAGTCCCCATACCAGACGGCAATGGAACTGACTGACTCTATAGTCCTCATACCAGACAAGGATGGAAATGACTTTGTCTATAGTCCCCATACCAGACGGAGATGCAATTGACTGACTCTATAGTCCTCATACCAGACGGTGATGGAACTGACTTACTCTATAGTCCCCATACCAGACTGTGATGGAAATGACTGAGTTTATAGCCCCTATACCAGACAATAATGGAATTGATAAGGTCTAGAGTCCCCATACCAGATGGTGATGGAACTGACTGTGTCAATAGTCATACACCAGACATTGATGGAGCTGACTGAGTCTATATTCTCTCTACCAGACGGTGATGGAACTGACTGCATCTATAGTCTCCTTACCAGACGGTGATGGAAATGACTGAGTCTATTGACACATACTGGATGGTGATGAAACTTACTGAGTCTATAGTCCCTATACCAGACAGTGATGTAACTGACTGAGTCTATAGACCTCATACAAGACAGAGATGGAACTGACTTTGTCTATAGTCCCCATACAAGACAGAGATGGAACTGACTGCGTCTATATTCCTCATACCAGACGGGGATGGAACTGACTGTGTCCGTAGCATCCATGCCAGAAGATAATGGAACAGACTGAGTCTATAGTCTCCATAACTGACGGTGATGCAACTGACTGAGTCTATATTCTACATACCAGACTGTGATGGACTGACTGAGTTGATAGACCCTATACCAGACAGTGATGCAACTGACTGAGTCTATAGTCCTTAATCGAGACGGTGATGGAACTGACTGAATTAATAGTCCCCATACAAGACGCTTGTGGAACTGACTGAATCTATAGCCTCCATACCAGACGGTGATGGAACGGACTGAGTCTATGTTTTCCATATCAAACGGTGATGTAACTAAGTGAGTCTATATTCTCCATTCCAGACTGTGATGGAACTGACTGAGTTTATAGACCCTATAGCAGACAATAATGGAACTGACTATGTCTATATTCCCTCTACCAGACGCTGACTGAACTGACTGCATCTATAGTCTCCATACCAGATGGAGATGGAAATGACTGAGTCAATAGTCACACACCAGATGGTGATGGAACTGACTGAGACTATAGTCCCCATACGAGAAGGTGATGGTACTGACTGCGTCTATAGTCTCCATAACAGATGGTGATGGAACTGACTGAGTTTATATTCCACATACCAGACGGTGATGGAACAGACTGAGTCTATTGTCCCCATACCAGATGGTGATGGAAGGACTGTGTCTATAAACTCCATAACAGACGGTGATGGAACTGAATGAGTTTATAGTCCCTATACCAGACGCTGATGGAATTGACTGAGACTAGAGTCTCCATAACAGACGGTGATGGAACAGACTGAGTCTATAGTCCCCATACCAGATGGCGATGGAAGGACTGTGTCTATAAACTCCATGACAGACGGTGATGGAACTGACTGAGTGTATCGTCCCCATACCAGACGGTGATGGAAATGACAGTGTCTATAGTCCCCATACCAGATGGTGATGGAACTGACTGAGACCATAGCACCCATGCCAGATGATAATGGAACAGACTGTGTCTATAGTCCCCATGCCAGACGGAGATGGAATTGACTGACTCTATAGTCCTCATACCAGACGGTGGTGGAACTGACTGAGTCTGTAGTCCCCATACCAGACGTTGATCAAACTGGCTGAGACTCTAGACCCCATAACAGACTGTGATGGAACTGACTGCGTCTATAGTCATACACCAGATATTGATGGAACTGACTGAGTCTATATTCTCTCTACCAGACGGTGATGGAACTGACTGCATCTATAGTCTCCTTACCAGATGGTGATGGAAATGACTAAGTCTATTGACGCATACTGGATGGTGTTGAAACTTACTGAGTCTATAGTCCCTATACCAGACAGTATGTAACTGACTGAGTCTATAGACCTCATTTCAGACGGTGATGGAACTGACTTTGTCTATAGTCCCCATACAAGACAGAGATGGAACTGACTGGGTCGATAGTCCTCATAACAGAAGGTGATGGAACTGACTGTGTCTATAGTCCTCATACCAGACAGGGATGGAACTGACTGTGTCCGTAGCATCCATGCTAGACGATAATGGAACAGACTGAGTCTATAGTCTCCATAACTGACGGTGATGCAACTGACTGAGTCTATAGTCCTTAATCGAGACGGTGATGGAACTGACTGAATTAATAGTCCACATAACAGATGGCGATGGAAGGACTGTGTCTATAAACTCCATGACAGACGGTGATGGAACTGACTGAGTCTATAGTCCCCATACCAGACGGTGATGGAAATGACAGTGTCTATAGACCCCATACCAGATGGTGATGGAACTGACTTTGTCTATAGTGCCCATACCAGACGGAGATGGAATTGACTGACTCTATAGTCCTCATACCAGACCGTGTTGGAACTGACTGAGTCTGTAGTCCCCATACCAGACGTTGATCGAACTGGCTGAGTCTCTAGTCCCCATAACAGACTGTGATGGAAATGACTGATTTTATAGCCCCTAAACCAGACAATAATGGAACTGAGTAGGTCTAGAGTCCCCATACCAGATGGTGATGGAACTGACTGCGTCTATAGTCATACACCAGACATTGATGGAACTGACTGAGTCTATATTCTCTCTACCAGACGGTGATGGAACTGACTGCATCTATAGTCTCCTTACCAGATGGTGATGGAAATGACTGAGTCTATTGATGCATTCTGGATGGTGTTGAAACTTACTGAGTCTATAGTCCCTATACCAGACAGTGATGTAACTGACTGAGTCTATTGATCTCATACCAGACGGTGATGGAACTGACTTTGTCTATAGTCCCCATACCAGACGCGGATGGAACTGACTGTGTCCGTAGCATCCATGCTAGACGATAATGGAACAGACTGAGTCTATAGTCTCCATAACTGACGGTGATGCAACTGACTGAGTCTATAGTCCTTAATCGAGACGGTGATGGAACTGACTGAATTAATAGTCCCCATACCAGATGGCGATGGAAGGACAGTGTCTATAAACTCCATGACAGACGGTGATGGAACTGACTGAGTCTATAGTCCCCATACCAGACGGTGATGGAAATCACAGTGTCTATAGTCCCCATACCAGATGGTGATGGAACTGACTGAGACCATAGCACCCATGCCAGATGATAATGGAACAGACTGTGTCTATAGTCCCCATACCAGACGGTGATGGAACTGACTTTGTCTATAGTCCCCATACCAGACAGAGATGGAATTGACTCACTCTATAGTCCTCATACCAGACAGTGGTGGAACTGAATATGTCTGTAGTCCCCATACCAGACGTTGATCAAACTGGCTGAGTCTCTAGTCCCCATAACAGACTGTGATGGAAATGACTGAGTTTATAGCCCCTATACCAGACAATAATAGAACTGAGTCGGTCTAGAGTCCCCATACCAGATGGTGATGGAAATGACTGAGTCTATAGTCACACACCAGACGGTGATGGAACTGGCTGAGACTATAGTCCCCATACGAGACGGTGATGGTACTGACTGCGTCTATAGTCTACATAACAGATGGTGATGGAACTGACTGAGTTTATAGTCCACATACCAGACGGTGAAGGAACAGACTGAGTCTATAGTCCCCATAGCAGATGGTGATGGAAGGACTGTGTCTATAAACTCCATAACAGACGGTGATGGAACTGACTTTGTATATAGTCCTCATACCAGACGGAGATGGAATTGACTGACTCTATAGTCCTCATACCAGACGTTGGTGGAACTGACTGAGTCTGTAGTCCCCATACCAGACGTTGATCGAACTGGCTGAGTCTCTAGTCCCCATAACAGACTGTGATGGAAATGACAGAGTTTATAGCCCCTATACCAGACAATAATGGAACTGAGTAGGTCTAGAGTCCCCATACCAGATGGTGATGGAACTGACTGCGTCTATAGTCATACACCAGACATTGATGGAACTGACTGAGTCTATAGTCTCCTTACCAGACGGTGATGGAAATGACTGAGTCTATTGACGCATACTGGATGGTGTTGAAACTTACTGAGTCTATAGTCCCTATACCAGACAGTGATGTAACTGACTGAGTCTATAGACCTCATACCAGACGGTGATGGAACTGACTTTGTCTATAGTCCCAATACAAGACAGAGATGGAACTGACTGCGTCGATAGTCCTCATAACAGATGGTGATGGAACTGACTGTGTCCGTTGCATCCATGTTGGACGATAATGGAACAGACTGAGTCTATAGTCTCCATAACTGACGGTGATGCAACTGACTGAGTCTATAGTCCTTAATCGAGACGGTGATGGAACTGTCTGAATTAATAGTCCCCATACCAGACGCTTGTCGAACTGACTGAATCTATAGACTCCATACCAGACGGTGATGGAACTGACTGAGTCTATGTTTTCCATATCAAACGGTGATGTAACTGAGTCTATATTCTCCATACCAGACTGAGATGGAACTGACTGAGTTTATAGACCCTATACCAGACAATAACGGAACTTACTATGTCTATAGACCCCATACCAGACGGTGATGGAACTCACTGAGATTATAGACCCCATACCAGACAGTGATGGAACTCACTGAGATTATAGACCCCATACCAGACGGTGATGGAACTCACTGAGATTATCGACCCTATTCCAGACAATAATGGAACTGACTATGTCTATATTCCCTCTACCAGACGCTGACGGAACTGACTGCATCTATAGTCTCCATACTAGACGGTGATGGAAAAGACTGAGTCTTTAGACGCTTACTGGATGGTGGTGAAACAGGCTGATTTTATAGTTCCTATACCAGTCAGTGATGGAACTGACGTTGTCTATAGTCCCCATACCGGACAGTGATGTAACTGACTGCGTCTATAGTCCTCATAACAGATGGTGATAGAACTGACTGTGTTTATAGTCCTCATACCAGACGGTGATGGAACTGACTGTGTCAGTAGCATCCATCCCAGACGATAATGGAACAGACTGAGTCTATAGTCTCCATAGCAGATGGTGATGGGACTGACTGAGTCTATAGTACCCATATCAGATGGTGGTGGAACTGATTGCATCTATAGTAACTACACAAGAAGATAATGGAACTGACTGAGTCTGTTGTCCCCAGAACAGACGATGATTGAACTGGCTGAGTCTATAGTTCCCATACCAGACTGTGATGGAAATGACTGAGTTTATAGTCCACATACCAGACGGTGATGGAACAGACTGAGTCTATAGTCCCCATACCAGAAGGTGATGGAAGGACTGTGTCTATAAACTCCATAACAGACGGTGATGGAACTGAATGAGTTTATAGACCCTATTCCAGACAATAATGGAACTGACTATGTCTATATTCCCTCTACCAGACGCTGACGGAACTGACTGCATCTATAGTCTCCATACCAGACGGTGATGGAAAAGACTGAGTCTTTAGACGCTTACTGGATGGTGGTGAAACAGGCTGATTCTATAGTTCCAATACCATACGATAATGGAACTGACTGAGTCTATAGACCTCATACCAGACGGTGATGGAACTGACTTTGTATATAGTCCCCATACCAGACGGAGATGGAACTGACTTTGTCTATAGTCCCCATACCTTACGGAGATGCAATTGACTGACTCCATAGTCCCCATACCAGACTGTGATGGAAATGTCTGAGTTTATAGCCCCTATACCAGACAATAATGGAACTGATTAGGTCTAGAGTCCCCATACCAGATGGTGATGGATCTGACTGCGTCTATAGTCATACACCAGACGTTGATGGAACTGACTGAGTCTATATTCTCTCTACCAGACGGTGATGGAACTGACTGCATTTATAGTCTCCTTACCAGACGGTGATGGAAATGACTGAGTCTATTGACACATACTGGATGGTGATGAAACTTACTGAGTCTATAGTCCCTATACCAGACAGTGATGTAACTGACTGAGTCTATAGTCCCCATACAAGACAGAGATGGAACTGACTGCGTCTATAGTCCTCATACCAGACGGGGATGGAACTGACAGTGTCCGTAGCATCCATGCCAGAAGATAATGGAACAGACTGAGTCTATAGTCTCCATAACTGACGGTGATGCAACTGACTGAGTCTATATTCTACATACAAGACTGTGATGGAACTGACTGAGTTGATAGACCCTATACCAGACAGTGATGCAACTGACTGAGTCTATAGTCCTTAATCGAGACGGTGATGGAACTGACTGAATTAATAGTCCCCATACAAGACGCTTGTGGAACTGACTGAATCTATTGCCTCCATACCAGACGGTGATGGAAAGGACTGAGTCTATGTTTTCCATATCAAACGGTGATGTAACTAACTGAGTCTATATTCTCCATTCCAGACTGTGATGGAACTGACTGAGTTTATAGACCCTATAGCAGACAATAATGGAACTGACTATGTCTATATTCCCTCTATCAGACGCTGACGGAACTGACTGCATCTATAGTCTCCATACCAGATGGAGATGGAAATGACTGAGTCAGTAGTCACACACCAGACGGGGATGGAACTGGCTGAGTCTAGAGTCCCCATATGAGACGGTGATGGAACAGATTGAGTCTATAGTCCTCATACCAGACGGAGATGGAATTGACTGACTCTATAGTCCTCATACCAGACGGTGGTGGAACTGACTGAGTCTGTAGTGCCCATACCAGACGTTGATCGAACTGGCTGAGTCTCTAGTCCCCATAACAGACTGTGATGGAAATGACTGAGTTTATAGCCCCTATACCAGACAATAATGGAACTGAGTAGGTCTAGAGTCCCCATACCAGATGGTGATGGAACTAACTGCGTCTATAGTCATACACCAGACATTGATGGAACTGACTGAGTCTCTATTCTCTCTACCAGACGTTGATGGAACTGACTGCATCTATAGTCTCCTTACCAGACGGTGATGGAAATGACTGAGTCTATTGACGCATACTGGATGGTGTTGAAACTTACTGAGTCTATAGTCCCTATACCAGACAGTGATGTAACTGACTGAGTCTATAGACCTCATACCAGACGGTGATGGAACTGACTTTGTCTATAGTCCCCATACAAGACAGAGATGGAACTGACTGCGTCGATAGTCCTCATAACAGATGGTGATGGAACTGACTGTGTCTATAGTCCTCATACCAGACGGGGATGCAACTGACTGTGTCCGTAGCATCCATGCTAGACGATAATGGAACAGACTGAGTCTATAGTCTCCATAACTGACGGTGATGCAACTGACTGAGTCTATAGTCCTTAATCGAGACGGTGATGGAACTGACTGAATTAATAGTCCCCATACCAGACGCTTGTGGAACTGACTGAATCTATAGACTCCATACCAGACGGTGATGGAACTGACTGAGTCTATGTTTTCCAGATCAAATGGTGATGTAACTGAGTCTATATTCTCCATACCAGACTGAGATGGAACTGACTGAGTTTATAGACCCTATACCAGACAATAACGGAACTTACTATGTCTATAGACCCCATACCAGATGGTGATGGAACTCACTGAGATTATAGACCCTATTCCAGACAATAATGGAACTGACTATGTCTATATTCCCTCTACCAGACGCTGACGGAACAGACTGCATCTATAGTCTCCATACCAGACGGTGATGGAAAAGACTGAGTCTTTAGACGCATACTGGATGGAAGTGAAACAGGCTGATTCTATAGTTCCTATACCAAACGATAATGGAACTGACTGAGTCTATAGAACTCATACCAGACGGTGATGGAACTGACTTTGTATATAGTCCCCATACCAGACGGAGATGGAACTGACTGACTCTATAGTCCTCATACCAGACAGTGATGGAAATGACTTTGTCTATAGTCCCCATACCAGACGGAGATGCAATTGACTGACTCTATAGTCCTCATACCAGACGGTGATGGAACTGACTGACTCTATAGTCCCCATACCAGACTGTGATGGAAATGACTGAGTTTATAGCCCCTATACCAGACAATAATGGAATTGATTAGGTCTAGAGTCCCCATACCAGATGGTGATGGAACTGACTGTGTCTATAGTCATACAGCAGACGTTGATGGAGCTGACTGAGTCTATATTCTCTCTACCAGACGGTGATGGAACTGACTGCATCTATAGTCTCCTTACCAGACGGTGATGGAAATGACTGAGTCTATTGACACATACTGGATGGTGATGAAACTTACTGAGTCTATAGTCCTTATACCAGACAGTGATGTAACTGACTGAGTCTATAGTCCCCATACAAGACAGAGATGGAACTGACTGCGTCTATAGTCCTCATACCAGACGGGGATGGAACTGACTGTGTCCGTAGCATCCATGCCAGAAGATAATGGAACAGACTGAGTCTATAGTCTCCATAACTGACGGTGATGCAACTGACTGAGTCTATATTCTACATACCAGACTGTGATGGAACTGACTGAGTCTATAGTCCTTAATCGAGACGGTGATGGAACTGACTGAATTAATAGTCCCCATACAAGACGCTTGTGGAACTGACTGAATCTATAGCCTCCATACCAGACGGTGATGGAACGGACTGTGTCTATGTTTTCCATATCAAACGGTGATGTAACTAAGTGAGTCTATATTCTCCATTCCAGACTGTGATGGAACTGACTGAGTTTATAGACCCTATAGCAGACAA
Organism: Hemitrygon akajei; assembly: GCF_048418815.1. NCBI lineage: Eukaryota > Metazoa > Chordata > Chondrichthyes > Myliobatiformes > Dasyatidae > Hemitrygon > Hemitrygon akajei. The sequence goes on along the minus strand of NC_133133.1, from coordinate 108,642,720 downwards.
TAATGGAACTGACTATGTCTATATTCCCTCTACCAGACGCTGACTGAACTGACTGCATCTATAGTCTCCATACCAGATGGAGATGGAAGTGACTGAGTCTATAGTCACACACCAGACGGTGATGGAACTGGCTGTGACTATAGTCCCCATACGAGACGGTGATGGTACTGACTGCGTCTATAGTCTCCATAACAGATGGTGATGGAACTGACTGAGTTTATAGTCCACATACCAGACGGTGATGGAACTGACTGAGACTATAGTCCCCAGACGAGACGGTGATGGTACTGACTGCGTCTATAGACTCCATAACAGATGGTGATGGAACTGACTGAGTTTATATTCCACATACCAGACGGTGATGGAACAGACTGAGTCTATAGTCCCCATACCAGATTGTGATGGAAGGACTGTGTCTATAAACTCCATAACAGACGGTGATGGAACTGAATGAGTTTATAGTCCCTATACCAGACGGTGATGGAATTGACTGAGACTAGAGTCTCCATAACAGACTGTGATGGAACAGACTGAGTCTATAGTCCCCATACCAGATGGCGATGGAAGGACTGTGTCTATAAACTCCATGACAGACGGTGATGGAACTGACTGTGTGTATTGTCCCCATACCAGACGGTGATGGAACTGACTGAGACGATAGCACCCATGCCAGATGATAATGGAACAGACTGTGTCTATAGTCCCCATACCAGACGGTGATGGAACTGACTTTGTCTATAGTCCCCATGCCAGACGGAGATGGAATTGACTGACTCTATAGTCCTCATACCAGACGGTGGTGGAACTGACTGAGTCTGTAGTCCCCATACCAGACGTTGATCGAACTGGCTGAGTCTCTAGTCCCCATAACAGACTGTGATGGAAATGACTGAGTTTATAGCCCCTATATCAGACAATAATGGAACTGAGTAGGTCTAGAGTCCCCATACCAGATGGTGATGGAACTGACTGCGTCTATAGTCATACACCAGATATTGATGGAACTGACTGAGTCTATATTCTCCCTACCAGACGGTGATGGAACTGACTGCATCTACAGTCTCCTTACCAGATGGTGATGGAAATGACTGAGTCTATTGATGCATTCTGGATGGTGTTGAAACTTACTGAGTCTATAGTCCCTATACCAGACAGTGATGTAACTGACTGAGTCTATAGACCTCATACCAGACGGTGATGGAACTGACTTTGTCTATAGTCCCCATACAAGACAGAGATGGAACTGACTGCGTCGATAGTCCTCATAACAGATGTTGATGGAACTGACTGTGTCTATAGTCCTCATACCAGACGGGGATGGAAAGGACTGAGTCTATGTTTTCCATATCAAACAGTGATGTAACTAACTGAGTCTATATTCTCCATTCCAGACTGTGATGGAACTGACTGAGTTTATAGACCCTATAGCAGACAATAATGGAACTGACTATGTCTATATTCCCTCTACCAGACGCTGACGGAACTGACTGCATCTATAGTCTCCATACCAGATGGAGATGGAAATGACTGAGTCTATAGTCACACACCAGACGGTGATGGAACTGGCTGAGTCTATAGTCCCCATATGAGACGGTGATGGAACAGATTGAGTCTATAGTCCTCATACCAGACGGTGATGGAACTGACTTTGTATAGTGTCCCCATACCAGACGGAGATGGAGCTGACTGTGTCCGTAGCATCCATGCTAGACGATAATGGAACAGACTGAGTCTATAGTCTCCATAACTGACGGTGATGCAACTGACTGAGTCTATAGTCCTTAATCGAGACGGTGATGGAACTGACTGAATTAATAGTCCCCATACCAAACGCTTGTGGAACTGACTGAATCTATAGACTCCATACCAGACGGTGATGGAACTGACTGAGTCTATGTTTTCCATATCCAACGGTGATGTAACTGAGTCTATATTCTCCATACCAGACTGAGATGGAACTGACTGAGTTTATAGACCCTATACCAGACATTAACGGAACTGACTATGTCTATAGACCCCATACCAGACGGTGATGCAACTCACTGAGATTATAGACCCTATTCCAGACAATAATGGAACTGACTATGTCTATATTCCCTCTACCAGATCTGACGGAACTGACTGCATCTATAGTCTCCATACCAGACGGTGATGGAAAAGACTGAGTCTTTAGACGCTTACTGGATGGTGGGGAAACAGGCTGATTCTATAGTTCCTATACCAGACGATAATGTAACTGACTGAGTCTATAGACCTCATACGAGACGGTGATGGAACTGACTTTGTATATAGTCCCCATACCAGACGGAGATGGAACTGACTGACTCTATAGTCCTCATACCAGACAGTGATGGAAATGACTTTGTCTATAGTCCCCATACCAGACAGAGATGCAATTGACTGACTCTATAGTCCTCATACCAGACGGTGATGGAACTGACTGACTCTATAGTCCCCATACCAGACTGTGATGGAAATGACTGAGTTTATAGCCCCTATACCAGACAATAATGGAATTGATTAGGTCTAGAGTCCCCATACCAGATGGTGATGGAACTGACTGCGTCTATAGTCATACACCAGACGTTGATGGAACTGACTGAGTCTATATTCTCTCTACCAGAGGGTGATGGAACTGACTGCATCTATAGTCTCCTTACCAGACGGTGATTTTAAATGACTGAGTCTATTGACACATACTGGATGGTGATGAAACTTACTGAGTCTATAGTCCCTATACCAGACAGTGATGTAACTGACTGAGTCTATAGACCTCATACAAGACAGAGATGGAACTGACTTTGTCTATAGTCCCCATACAAGACAGAGATGGAACTGACTGCGTCTATAGTCCTCATACCAGACGGGGATGGAACTGACTGTGTCCGTAGCATCCATGCCAGAAGATAATGGAACAGACTGAGTCTATAGTCTCCATAACTGACGGTGATGCAACTGACTGAGTCAATATTCTACATACCAGACTGTGATGGAACTGACTGAGTTGATAGACCCTATACCAGGCAGTGATGCAACTGACTGAGTCTATAGTCCTTAATCGAGACGGTGATGGAACTGACTGAATTAATAGTCCCCATACAAGACGCTTGTGGAACTGACTGAATCTATAGCCTCCATACCAGACGGTGATGGAACGGACTGAGTCTATGTTTTCCATATCAAACGGTGATGTAACTTAGTGAGTCTATATTCTCCATTGCAGACTGTGATGGAACTGACTGAGTTTATAGACCCTATAGCAGACAATAATGGAACTGACTATGTCTATATTCCCTCTACCAGACGCTGACTGAACTGACTGCATCTATAGTCTCCATACCAGATGGAGATGGAAATGACTGAGTCTATAGTCACACACCAGACGGTGATGGAACTGGCTGAGACTATAGTCCCCATACGAGACGGTGATGGTACTGACTGCGTCTATAGTCTCCATAACAGATGGTGATGGAACTGACTGAGTTTATAGTCCACATACCAGATGGTGATGGAACTGGCTGAGACTATAGTCCCCATACCAGATTGTGATGGAACTGACTGCGTCTATAGTCCCCATACCAGATGGTGATGGAAGGACTGTGTCTATAAACTCCATAACAGACGGTGATGGAACTGAATGAGTTTATAGTCCCTATACCAGACGGTGATGGAATTGACTGAGACTAGAGTCTCCATAACAGACGGTGATGGAACAGACTGAGTCTATAGTCCCCATACCAGATGGCGATGGAAGGACTGTGTCTATAAACTCCATGACAGACGGTGATGGAACTGACTGAGTGAATTGTCCCCATACCAGACGGTGATGGAACTGACTGAGACGATAGCACCCATGCCAGATGATAATGGAACAGACTGTGTCTATAGTCCCCATACCAGACGGTGATGGAACTGACTTTGTCTATAGTCCCCATGCCAGACGGAGATGGAATTGACTGACTCTATAGTCCTCATACCAGACGGTGGTGGAACTGACTGAGTCTGTAGTCCCCATACCAGACGTTGATCAAACTGGCTGAGTCTCCAGTCCCCATAACAGACTGTGATGGAAATGACTGAGTTTATAGCCCCTATTTCAGACAATAATGGAACTGAGTAGGTCTAGAGTCCCCATACCAGATGGTGATGGAACTGACTGCGTCTATAGTCATACACCAGATATTGATGGAACTGACTGAGTCTATATTCTCTCTACCAGACGGTGATGGAACTGACTGCATCTACAGTCCCCTTACCAGATGGTGATGGAAATGACTGAGTCTATTGATGCATTCTGGATGGTGTTGAAACTTACTGAGTCTATAGTCCCTATACCAGACAGTGATGTAACTGACTGAGTCTATAGACCTCATACCAGACGCGGATGGAACTGACTGTGTCCGTAGCATCCATGCTAGACGATAATGGAACAGACTGAGTCTATAGTCTCCATAACTGACGGTGATGCAACTGACTGAGTATATAGTCCTTAATCGAGACGGTGATGGAACTGACTGAATTAATAGTCCCCATACCAGATGGCGATGGAAGGACTGTGTCTATAAACTCCATGACAGACGGTGATGGAACTGACTGAGTCTATAGTCCCCATACCAGACGGTGATGGAAATGACAGTGTCTATAGTCCCCATACCAGATGGTGATGGAACTGACTGAGATCATAGCACCCATGCCAGATGATAATGGAACAGACTGTGTCTATAGTCCCCATACCAGACGGTGATGGAACTGACTTTGTCTATAGTCCCCATACCAGACAGAGATGGAATTGACTGACTCTATAGTCCTCATACCAGATGGTGGTGGAACTGACTGTGTCTGTAGTCCCCATACCAGACGTTGATCAAACTGGCTGAGTCTCTAGTCCCCATTACAGACTGTGATGGAAATGACTGAGTTTATAGCCCCTATACCAGACAATAATAGAACTGAGTAGGTCTAGAGTCCCCACACCAGATGGTGATGGAACTGACTGCGTCTATAGTGATACACCAGACATTGATGGAACTGACTGAGTCTATATTCTCTCTTCCAGACGGTGATGGAACTGACTGAATCTATAGTCTCCTTACCAGACGGTGATGGAAATGACTGAGTCTATTGACGCATACTGGATGGTGTTGAAACTTACTGAGTCTATAGTCCCTATACCAGACAGTGATGTAACTGACTGAGTCTATAGACCTCATACCAGACGGTGATGGAACTGACTTTGTCTATAGTCCCCATACAAGACAGAGATGGAACTGACTGCGTCGATAGTCCTCATAACAGATGGTGATGGAACTGACTGTGTCTATAGTCCTCATACCAGACGGGGATGGAACTGACTGTGTCCGTAGCATCCATACTAGACGATAACGGAACAGACTGAGTCTATAGTCTCCATAACTGACGGTGATGCAACTGACTGAGTCTATAGTCCTTAATCAAGACGGTGATGGAACTGGCTGAGACTATAGTCCCCATACGAGACGGTGATGGTACTGACTGCGTCTATAGTCTCCATAACAGATGGTGATGGAAGGACTGTGTCTCTAAACTCCATAACAGACGGTGATGGAACTGAATGAGTTTATAGTCCATATACCAGACGGTGATGGAATTGACTGAGACTAGAGTCTGCATAACAGATGGTGATGGAACAGACTGAGTCTATAGTCCCCATACCAGATGGCGATGGAAGGACTGTGTCTATAAACTCCATGACAGACGGTGATGGAACTGACAGTGTCTATGGTCCCCATACCAGATGGTGATGGAACTGACTGAGACCATAGCACCCATGCCAGATGATAATGGAACAGACTGTGTCTATAGTCCCCATACCAGACGATAATGGAACTGACTTTGTCTATAGTCCCCATACCAGACGGAGATGGAATTGACTGACTCTATAGTCCTCATACCAGACGGTGGTGGAACTGATTGAGTCTGTAGTCACCATACCAGACGTTGATCGAACTGGCTGAGTCTCTAGTCCCCATAACAGACTGTGATGGAAATGACTGAGTTTATAGCCCCTATACCAGACAATAATGGAACTGAGTAGGTGTAGAGTCCCCACACCAGATGGTGATGGAACTGACTGCGTCTATAGTCATACACCAGACATTGATGGAACTGACTGAGTCTATATTCTCTCTACCAGACGGTGATGGAATTGACTGCATCTATAGTCTCCTTACCAGATGGTGATGGAAATGACTGAGTCTATTGACGCATACTGGATGGTGTTGAAACTAACTGAGTCTATAGTCCCTATACCAGACAGTGATGTAACTGACTGAGTCTATAGAACTCATATCAGACGGTGATGGAACTGACTTTGTCTATAGTCCCCATACAAGACAGAGATGGAACTGACTGCGTCGATAGTCCTCATAACAGATGGTGATGGAACTGATTGTGTCTATAGTCCTCATACCAGACGCGGATGGAACTGACTGTGTCCGTAGCATCCATGCTAGACGATAATGGAACGGACTGAGTCTATAGTCTCCATAACTGACGGTGTTGCAACTGACTGAGTCTATAGTCCTTAATCGAGACGGTGATGGAACTGACTGAATTAATAGTCCCCATACCAGATGCCGATGGAAGGACTGTGTCTATAAACTCCATGACAGACGGTGATGGAACTGACTGAGTCTATAGTCCCCATACCAGACGGTGACGGAAATGACAGTGTTTATTGACGCATACTGGATAGTGTTGAAACTTACTGAGTCTATAGTCCCTATACCAGACACTGATGTAACTGACTGACTCTATAGACCTCATACAAGACAGAGATGGAACTGACTGTGTCCGTAGCATCCATGCTAGACGATAATGGAACAGACTGAGTCTATAGTCTCCATAACTGACGGTGATGCAACTGACTGAGTCTGTAGTCCTTAATCGAGACGGTGATGGAACTGACTGAATTAATTGTCCCCATACCAGACGCTTGTGGAATTGACTGAATCTATAGACTCCATACCAGACGGTGATGGAACTGACTGAGACTATGTTTTCCTTATCAAACGGTCATGTAACTGAGTCTATATTCTCCATACCAGACTGAGATGGAACTGACTGAGTTTATAGACACTATACCAGACAATAACGGAATTGACTATGTCTATAGACCCCATACCAGACGGTGAAGGAACTCACTGAGATTATAGACCCTATTCCAGACAATAATGGAACTGACTATGTCTATATTCCCTCTACCAGACGCTGACGGAACTAACTGCATCTATAGTCTCCATACCAGACGGTGATGGAAAAGACTGAGTCTTTAGACGCTTACTGGATGGTGGTGAAACAGGCTGATTCTATAGTTCCTATACCAGACGATAATAGAACTGACTGAGTCTATAGAACTCATACCAGACGGTGATGGAACTGACTTTGTCTATAGTCACCATACCAGACAGAGATGGAACTGACTGCGTCTATAGTCCTCATAACAGATGGTGATAGAACTGACTGCATCTATAGTCCTCATACCAGACGGTGATGGAACTGACTGAGACCATAGCACCCATGCCAGATGATAATGGAACAGACTGTGTCTATAGTCCCCATACCAGACGGTGATGGAACTGACTTTGTCTATAGTCCTCATACCAGACGGAGATGGAACTGACTGTGTCCGTAGCATCCATGCTAGACGATAATGGAACGGACTGAGTCTATAGTCTCCATAACTGACGGTGATGCAACTGACTGAGTCTATAGTCCTTAATCAAGACGGTGATGGAACTGACTGAATTAATAGTCCCCATACCAGATGGCGATGGAAGGACTGTGTCTATAGTCACACACCAGACGGTGATGGAACTGGCTGAGACTATAGTCCCCATACGAGAAGGTGATGGTACTGACTGCGTCTATAGTCTCCATAACAGATGGAAATGACAGTGTCTATTGACGCATACTGGATGGTGTTGAAACTTACTGAGTCTATAGTCCCTATACCAGACAGTGATGTAACTGACTGAGTCTATAGACCTCATACAAGACAGAGAAGGAACTGACTGTGTCCGTAGTATCCATGCTAGACGATAAAGGAACTTACTGAGTCTATAGTTCCTATACCAGACGATAATAAAACTGACTGAGTCTATAGACCTCATACCAGACGGTGATGGAACTGACTTTGTCTATAGTCCCTATACCAGACAGAGATGGAACTGACTGCGTCTATAGTCCTCATAACAAATGGTAATAGAACTGACTGTGTCTATAGTCCTCATACCAGACGGTGATGGAACTGACTGAGACTATAGCACCCATGCCAGATGATAATGGAACAGACTGTGTCTATAGTCCCCATACCAGACGGTGATGGAACTGACTTTGTCTATAGTCCTCATACCAGACGGAGATGGAATTGACTGACTCTATAGTCCTCATATCAGACGGTGATGGAACTTACTGAGTCTGTAGTCCCCATACCAGACGTTGATCGAACTGGCTGATTCTCTAGTCCCCATAACAGACTGTGATGGAAATGACTGAGTTTATAGAACCTATACCAGACAATAATGGAACTGACTATGTCTATAGTCCCCATACCAGACGGTGATGGAACTGACTGCATCTATAGTCTCCTTACCAGACGGTGATGGAAATTACTGAGTCTATTGAAGCATACTGGATGGTGTTGAAACTTACTGAGTCTATAGTCCCTATACCAGACAGTGTTGTAACTGACTGAGTCTATAGACCTCATAGCAGACGGTGATGGAACTGACTTTGTCTATAGTCCCCATACAAGACAGAGATGGAACTGACTGCGTCGATAGTCCTCATAACAGATGGTGATGGAACTGACTGTGTCTATAGTCCTCATACCAGACGGGGATGGAACTGACTGTGTCCGTAGCATCCATGCTAGACGATAATGGAACAGACTGAGTCTATAGTCTCCATAACTGACGGTGATGCAACTGACTGAGTCTATAGTCCTTAATCGAGACGGTGATGGAACTGACTGAATTAATAATCCCCATACCAGACGCTTGTGGAACTGACTGAATCTATAGACTCCATACCAGACGGTGATGGAACTGACTAAGTCTATGTTTTCCATATCAAACGGTGATGTAACTGAGTCTATATTCTCCATACCAGACTGTGATGGAACTGACTGAGTTTATAGACCCTATAGCAGACAATAATGGAACTGACTATGTCTATATTCCCTCTACCAGACGCTGACGGAACTGACTGCATCTATAGTCTCCATACCAGACGGTGATGGATAAGACTGAATCTTTAGACGCTTACTGGATGGTGGTGAAACAGGCTGATTCTATAGTTCCTATACCAGACGATAATGGAACTGACTGAGTCTAAAGTCCCCATACCGGACAGTGGTGGAATTGACTGACTTTATAGTCCTCATACCAGACGGTGATGGAACTGACTGAGTCTGTAGTCCCCATAACAGATGGTGATGGAACTGACTGAATCTATAGCCTCCATACCAGACGGTGATGGAACGGACTGAGTCTATAGTCCTCATACCAGACGGTGATGGAACTGACTTTGTATAGAGTCACCATACCAGACGGAGATGGAACTGACTGACTCTATAGTCCTCATACCAGACAGTGATGGAACTGACTTTGACTATAGTCCCCATACCTGACGGAGATGGAATTGACTGACTCTATAGTCCTCATACCAGACGGTGATGGAACTGACTGAGTCTGTAGTCCCCATACCAGACGTTGATCAAACTGGCTGAGTCTCTAGTCCCCATAACAGACTGTGATGGAAATGACTGAGTTTATAGCCCCTATACCAGACAATAATGGAACTGAGTAGGTCTAGAATCCCCATACCAGATGGTGATGGAACTGACTGCGTCTATAGTCATACACCAGATATTGATGGAACTGACTGAGTCTATATTCTCTCTACAAGACGGTGATGGAACTGACTGCATCTATAGTCTCCTTACCAGATGGTGATGGAAATGACTGAGTCTATTGACGCATACTGGATGGTGTTGAAACTTACTGAGTCTATAGTCCCTATACCAGACAGTGATGTAACTGACTGAGTCTATAGACCTCATATCAGACGGTGATGGAACTGACTTTGTCTATAGTCCCCATACAAGACAGAGATGGAACTGACTGCGTCGATAGTCCTCATAACAGATGGTGATGGAACTGACTGTGTCTATAGTCCTCATACCAGACGGGGATGGAACTGACTGTGTCCGTAGCATCCATGCTAGACGATAATGGAACAGACTGAGTCTATAGTCTCCATAACTGACGGTGATGCAACTGACTGAGTCTATAGTCCTTAATCGAGACGGTGATGGAACTGACTGAATTAATAGTCCACATACCAGATGGCGATGGAAGGACTGTGTCTATAAACTCCATGACAGACGGTGATGGAACTGACTGAGTCTATAGTCCCCATACCAGACGGTGATGGAAATGACAGTGTCTATAGTCCCCATACCAGATGGTGATGGAACTGACTTTGTCTATAGTCCCCATACCAGACAGAGATGGAATTGACTGACTCTATAGTCCTCATAACAGACGATGGTGGAACTGACTGTGTCTGTAGTCCCTATACCAGACGTTGATCAAACTGGCTGAGTCTCTAGTCCCCATAACAGACTGTGATGGAAATGACTGAGTTTATAGCCCCTATACCAGACAATAATAGAACTGAGTAGGTCTAGAGTCCCCATACCAGATGGTGATGGAACTGACTGTGTCTATAGTCATACACCAGACATTGATGGAACTGACTGAGTCTATATTCTCTCTACCAGACGGTGATGGAACTGACTGCATCTATAGTCTCCTTACCAGACGGTGATGGAAATGACTGAGTCTATTGACGCATTCTGGATGGTGTTGAAACTTATTGAGTCTATAGTCCCTATACAAGACAGAGATGTAACTGACTGAGTCTATAGACCTCATACCAGATGGTGATGGAACTGACTGTGTCTATAGTCCTCATACCAGACGGGGATGGAACTGACTGTGTCCGTAGCATCCATACTAGACGATAATGGAACAGACTGAGTCTATAGTCTCCATAACTGACGGTGATGCAACTGACTGAGTCTATAGTCCTTAATCGAGACGGTGATGGAACTGACTGAATTAATAGTCTGCATACCAGACGCTTGTGGAACTGACTGAATCTATAGACTCCATACCAGACGGTGAAGGAACTGACTGAGTCTATGTGTTCCATATCAAACGGTGATGTAACTGAGTCTATATTCTCCATACCAGACTGAGATGAAACTGACTGAGTTTATAGACACTATACCAGACAATAACGGAACTGACTATGTCTATAGACCCCATACCAGACGGTGATGGAACTCACTGAGATTATAGACCCTATTCCAGACAATAATGGAACTAACTATGTCTATATTCCCTCTACCAGATGCTGACGGAACTGACTGCATCTATAGTCTCCACACCAGACGGTGATGGAAAAGACTGAGTCTTTAGACGCTTACTGGATGGTGGTGAAACAGGCTGATTCTATAGTTCCTATACCAGACGATAATTGAACTGACAGAGTCTAAAGTCCCCATACCGGACAGTGATGTAACTGACTGAGTCTATAGACCTCATACGAGACGGTGATGGAACTGACTTTGTATATAGTCCCCATACCAGACGGAGATGGAACTGACTGACTCTATAGTCCTCATAACAGACAGTGATGGAAATGACTTTGTCTATAGTCCCCATACCAGACGGAGATGGAATTGACTGACTCTATAGTCCTCATACCAGACGGTGATGGAACTGACTGACTCTATAGTCCCCATACCAGACTGTGATGGAAATGACTGAGTTTATAGCCCCTATACCAGACAATAATGGAATTGATTAGGTCTAGAGTCCCCATACCAGATGTTGATGGAACTGGCTGCGTCTATAGTCATACACCAGACGTTGATGGAACTGACTGAGTCTATATTCTCTCTACCAGACGGTGATGGAACTGACTGCATCTATAGTCTCCTTACCAGACGGTGATGGAAATGACTGAGTCTATTGACACATACTGGATGGTGATGAAACTTACTGAGTCTATAGTCCCTATACCAGACAGTGATGTAACTGACTGAGTCTATAGACCTCATACAAGACAGAGATGGAACTGACTTTGTCTATAGTCCCCATACAAGACAGAGATGGAACTGACTGCGTCTATAGTCCTCATACCAGACGGGGATGGAACTGACTGTGTCCGTAGCATCCATGCCAGAAGATAATGGAACAGACTGAGTCTATAGTCTCCATAACTGACGGTGATGCAACTGACTGAGTCTATATTCTACATACCAGACTGTGATGGAACTGACTGAGTTGATAGACCCTATACCAGACAGTGATGCAACTGACTGAGTCTATAGTCCTTAATCGAGACGGTGATGGAACTGACTGAATAAATAGTCCCCATACAAGATGCTTGTGGAACTGACTGAATCTATAGCCTCCATACCAGACGGTGATGGAACGGACTGAGTCTATGTTTTCCATATCAAACGGTGATGTAACTAACTGAGTCTATATCCTCCATTCCAGACTGTGATGGAACTGACTGAGTTTATAGACCCTATAGCAGACAATAAGGGAACTGACTATGTCTATATTCCCTCTACCAGACGCTGACGGAACTGACTGCATCTATAGTCTCCATACCAGATGGAGATGGAAATGACTGAGTCTATAGTCACACACCAGACGGTGATGGAAATGGCTGAGACTATAGTCCCCATACAAGACGGTGATGGTACTGACTGTGTCTATAGTCTCCATAACAGATGGTGATGGAACTGACTGAGTTTATAGTCCACATACCAGACGGTGATGGAACAAACTGAGTCTATAGTCCCCATACCAGACGGTGATGGAAATGACAGTGTCTATAGTCCCCATACCAGATGGTGATGGAACTGACTGAGACCATAGCACCCATGCCAGATGATAATGGAACAGACTGTGTCTATAGTCCCCATACCAGACGGTGATGGAACTGACTTTGTCTATAGTCCCCAAACCAGACGGAGATGGAATTGACTGACTCTATAGTCCTCATAACAGACGGTGGTGGAACTGACTGAGTCTGTAGTCACCATACCAGACGTTGATCGAACTGGCTGAGTCTCTAGTCCCCATAACAGACTGTGATGGAAATGACTGAGTTTATAGCCCCTATACCAGACAATAATGGAACTGAGTAGGTCTAGAGTCCCCATAGCAGATGGTGATGGAACTGACTATGGTCTATATTCATACACCAGACATTGATGGAACTGACAGAGTCTATATTCTCTCTACCAGACGGTGATGGAACTGACTGCATCTATAGTCTCCTTACCAGATGGTGATGGAAATGACTGAGTCTATTGACGCAAACTGGATGGTGTTGAAACTAACTGAGTCTATAGTCCCTATACCAGACAGTGATGTAACTGACTGGGTCTATAGAACTCATATCAGACGGTGATGGAACTGACTTTGTCTATAGTCCCTATACCAGACAGAGATGGAACTGACTGCGTCTATAGTCCTCATAACAAATGGTAATAGAACTGACTGTGTCTATAGTCCTCATACCAGACGGTGATGGAACTGACTGAGACCATAGCACCCATGCCAGATGATAATGGAACAGACTGTGTCTATAGTCCCCATACCAGACGGTGATGGAACTGACTTTGTCTATAGTCCTCATACCAGACGGAGATGGAATTGACTGACTCTATAGTCCTCATATCAGACGGTGATGGAACTTACTGAGTCTGTAGTCCCCATACCAGACGTTGATCGAACTGGCTGATTCTCTAGTCCCCATAACAGACTGTGATGGAAATGACTGAGTTTATAGAACCTATACCAGACAATAATGGAACTGACTATGTCTATAGTCCCCATACCAGACGGTGATGGAACTGACTGCATCTATAGTCTCCTTACCAGACGGTGATGGAAATTACTGAGTCTATTGAAGCATACTGGATGGTGTTGAAACTTACTGAGTCTATAGTCCCTATACCAGACAGTGTTGTAACTGACTGAGTCTATAGACCTCATAGCAGACGGTGATGGAACTGACTTTGTCTATAGTCCCCATACAAGACAGAGATGGAACTGACTGCGTCGATAGTCCTCATAACAGATGGTGATGGAACTGACTGTGTCTATAGTCCTCATACCAGACGGGGATGGAACTGACTGTGTCCGTAGCATCCATGCTAGACGATAATGGAACAGACTGAGTCTATAGTCTCCATAACTGACGGTGATGCAACTGACTGAGTCTATAGTCCTTAATCGAGACGGTGATGGAACTGACTGAATTAATAATCCCCATACCAGACGCTTGTGGAACTGACTGAATCTATAGACTCCATACCAGACGGTGATGGAACTGACTAAGTCTATGTTTTCCATATCAAACGGTGATGTAACTGAGTCTATATTCTCCATACCAGACTGTGATGGAACTGACTGAGTTTATAGACCCTATAGCAGACAATAATGGAACTGACTATGTCTATATTCCCTCTACCAGACGCTGACGGAACTGACTGCATCTATAGTCTCCATACCAGACGGTGATGGATAAGACTGAATCTTTAGACGCTTACTGGATGGTGGTGAAACAGGCTGATTCTATAGTTCCTATACCAGACGATAATGGAACTGACTGAGTCTAAAGTCCCCATACCGGACAGTGGTGGAATTGACTGACTTTATAGTCCTCATACCAGACGGTGATGGAACTGACTGAGTCTGTAGTCCCCATAACAGATGGTGATGGAACTGACTGAATCTATAGCCTCCATACCAGACGGTGATGGAACGGACTGACTCTATAGTCCTCATACCAGACAGTGATGGAACTGACTTTGACTATAGTCCCCATACCTGACGGAGATGGAATTGACTGACTCTATAGTCCTCATACCAGACGCTTGTGGAACTGACTGAATCTATAGACTCCATACCAGACGGTGAAGGAACTGACTGAGTCTATGTGTTCCATATCAAACGGTGATGTAACTGAGTCTATATTCTCCATACCAGACTGAGATGAAACTGACTGAGTTTATAGACACTATACCAGACAATAACGGAACTGACTATGTCTATAGACCCCATACCAGACGGTGATGGAACTCACTGAGATTATAGACCCTATTCCAGACAATAATGGAACTAACTATGTCTATATTCCCTCTACCAGATGCTGACGGAACTGACTGCATCTATAGTCTCCACACCAGACGGTGATGGAAAAGACTGAGTCTTTAGACGCTTACTGGATGGTGGTGAAACAGGCTGATTCTATAGTTCCTATACCAGACGATAATTGAACTGACAGAGTCTAAAGTCCCCATACCGGACAGTGATGTAACTGACTGAGTCTATAGACCTCATACGAGACGGTGATGGAACTGACTTTGTATATAGTCCCCATACCAGACGGAGATGGAACTGACTGACTCTATAGTCCTCATAACAGACAGTGATGGAAATGACTTTGTCTATAGTCCCCATACCAGACGGAGATGGAATTGACTGACTCTATAGTCCTCATACCAGACGGTGATGGAACTGACTGACTCTATAGTCCCCATACCAGACTGTGATGGAAATGACTGAGTTTATAGCCCCTATACCAGACAATAATGGAATTGATTAGGTCTAGAGTCCCCATACCAGATGTTGATGGAACTGGCTGCGTCTATAGTCATACACCAGACGTTGATGGAACTGACTGAGTCTATATTCTCTCTACCAGACGGTGATGGAACTGACTGCATCTATAGTCTCCTTACCAGACGGTGATGGAAATGACTGAGTCTATTGACACATACTGGATGGTGATGAAACTTACTGAGTCTATAGTCCCTATACCAGACAGTGATGTAACTGACTGAGTCTATAGACCTCATACAAGACAGAGATGGAACTGACTTTGTCTATAGTCCCCATACAAGACAGAGATGGAACTGACTGCGTCTATAGTCCTCATACCAGACGGGGATGGAACTGACTGTGTCCGTAGCATCCATGCCAGAAGATAATGGAACAGACTGAGTCTATAGTCTCCATAACTGACGGTGATGCAACTGACTGAGTCTATATTCTACATACCAGACTGTGATGGAACTGACTGAGTTGATAGACCCTATACCAGACAGTGATGCAACTGACTGAGTCTATAGTCCTTAATCGAGACGGTGATGGAACTGACTGAATAAATAGTCCCCATACAAGATGCTTGTGGAACTGACTGAATCTATAGCCTCCATACCAGACGGTGATGGAACGGACTGAGTCTATGTTTTCCATATCAAACGGTGATGTAACTAACTGAGTCTATATCCTCCATTCCAGACTGTGATGGAACTGACTGAGTTTATAGACCCTATAGCAGACAATAAGGGAACTGACTATGTCTATATTCCCTCTACCAGACGCTGACGGAACTGACTGCATCTATAGTCTCCATACCAGATGGAGATGGAAATGACTGAGTCTATAGTCACACACCAGACGGTGATGGAAATGGCTGAGACTATAGTCCCCATACAAGACGGTGATGGTACTGACTGTGTCTATAGTCTCCATAACAGATGGTGATGGAACTGACTGAGTTTATAGTCCACATACCAGACGGTGATGGAACAAACTGAGTCTATAGTCCCCATACCAGACGGTGATGGAAATGACAGTGTCTATAGTCCCCATACCAGATGGTGATGGAACTGACTGAGACCATAGCACCCATGCCAGATGATAATGGAACAGACTGTGTCTATAGTCCCCATACCAGACGGTGATGGAACTGACTTTGTCTATAGTCCCCAAACCAGACGGAGATGGAATTGACTGACTCTATAGTCCTCATAACAGACGGTGGTGGAACTGACTGAGTCTGTAGTCACCATACCAGACGTTGATCGAACTGGCTGAGTCTCTAGTCCCCATAACAGACTGTGATGGAAATGACTGAGTTTATAGCCCCTATACCAGACAATAATGGAACTGAGTAGGTCTAGAGTCCCCATAGCAGATGGTGATGGAACTGACTATGGTCTATATTCATACACCAGACATTGATGGAACTGACAGAGTCTATATTCTCTCTACCAGACGGTGATGGAACTGACTGCATCTATAGTCTCCTTACCAGATGGTGATGGAAATGACTGAGTCTATTGACGCAAACTGGATGGTGTTGAAACTAACTGAGTCTATAGTCCCTATACCAGACAGTGATGTAACTGACTGGGTCTATAGAACTCATATCAGACGGTGATGGAACTGACTTTGTCTATAGTCCCTATACCAGACAGAGATGGAACTGACTGCGTCTATAGTCCTCATAACAAATGGTAATAGAACTGACTGTGTCTATAGTCCTCATACCAGACGGTGATGGAACTGACTGAGACCATAGCACCCATGCCAGATGATAATGGAACAGACTGTGTCTATAGTCCCCATACCAGACGGTGATGGAACTGACTTTGTCTATAGTCCTCATACCAGACGGAGATGGAATTGACTGACTCTATAGTCCTCATATCAGACGGTGATGGAACTTACTGAGTCTGTAGTCCCCATACCAGACGTTGATCGAACTGGCTGATTCTCTAGTCCCCATAACAGACTGTGATGGAAATGACTGAGTTTATAGAACCTATACCAGACAATAATGGAACTGACTATGTCTATAGTCCCCATACCAGACGGTGATGGAACTGACTGCATCTATAGTCTCCTTACCAGACGGTGATGGAAATTACTGAGTCTATTGAAGCATACTGGATGGTGTTGAAACTTACTGAGTCTATAGTCCCTATACCAGACAGTGTTGTAACTGACTGAGTCTATAGACCTCATAGCAGACGGTGATGGAACTGACTTTGTCTATAGTCCCCATACAAGACAGAGATGGAACTGACTGCGTCGATAGTCCTCATAACAGATGGTGATGGAACTGACTGTGTCTATAGTCCTCATACCAGACGGGGATGGAACTGACTGTGTCCGTAGCATCCATGCTAGACGATAATGGAACAGACTGAGTCTATAGTCTCCATAACTGACGGTGATGCAACTGACTGAGTCTATAGTCCTTAATCGAGACGGTGATGGAACTGACTGAATTAATAATCCCCATACCAGACGCTTGTGGAACTGACTGAATCTATAGACTCCATACCAGACGGTGATGGAACTGACTAAGTCTATGTTTTCCATATCAAACGGTGATGTAACTGAGTCTATATTCTCCATACCAGACTGAGATGAAACTGACTGAGTTTATAGACACTATACCAGACAATAACGGAACTGACTATGTCTATAGACCCCATACCAGACGGTGATGGAACTCACTGAGATTATAGACCCTATTCCAGACAATAATGGAACTAACTATGTCTATATTCCCTCTACCAGATGCTGACGGAACTGACTGCATCTATAGTCTCCACACCAGACGGTGATGGAAAAGACTGAGTCTTTAGACGCTTACTGGATGGTGGTGAAACAGGCTGATTCTATAGTTCCTATACCAGACGATAATTGAACTGACAGAGTCTAAAGTCCCCATACCGGACAGTGATGTAACTGACTGAGTCTATAGACCTCATACGAGACGGTGATGGAACTGACTTTGTATATAGTCCCCATACCAGACGGAGATGGAACTGACTGACTCTATAGTCCTCATAACAGACAGTGATGGAAATGACTTTGTCTATAGTCCCCATACCAGACGGAGATGGAATTGACTGACTCTATAGTCCTCATACCAGACGGTGATGGAACTGACTGACTCTATAGTCCCCATACCAGACTGTGATGGAAATGACTGAGTTTATAGCCCCTATACCAGACAATAATGGAATTGATTAGGTCTAGAGTCCCCATACCAGATGTTGATGGAACTGGCTGCGTCTATAGTCATACACCAGACGTTGATGGAACTGACTGAGTCTATATTCTCTCTACCAGACGGTGATGGAACTGACTGCATCTATAGTCTCCTTACCAGACGGTGATGGAAATGACTGAGTCTATTGACACATACTGGATGGTGATGAAACTTACTGAGTCTATAGTCCCTATACCAGACAGTGATGTAACTGACTGAGTCTATAGACCTCATACAAGACAGAGATGGAACTGACTTTGTCTATAGTCCCCATACAAGACAGAGATGGAACTGACTGCGTCTATAGTCCTCATACCAGACGGGGATGGAACTGACTGTGTCCGTAGCATCCATGCCAGAAGATAATGGAACAGACTGAGTCTATAGTCTCCATAACTGACGGTGATGCAACTGACTGAGTCTATATTCTACATACCAGACTGTGATGGAACTGACTGAGTTGATAGACCCTATACCAGACAGTGATGCAACTGACTGAGTCTATAGTCCTTAATCGAGACGGTGATGGAACTGACTGAATAAATAGTCCCCATACAAGATGCTTGTGGAACTGACTGAATCTATAGCCTCCATACCAGACGGTGATGGAACGGACTGAGTCTATGTTTTCCATATCAAACGGTGATGTAACTAACTGAGTCTATATCCTCCATTCCAGACTGTGATGGAACTGACTGAGTTTATAGACCCTATAGCAGACAATAAGGGAACTGACTATGTCTATATTCCCTCTACCAGACGCTGACGGAACTGACTGCATCTATAGTCTCCATACCAGATGGAGATGGAAATGACTGAGTCTATAGTCACACACCAGACGGTGATGGAAATGGCTGAGACTATAGTCCCCATACAAGACGGTGATGGTACTGACTGTGTCTATAGTCTCCATAACAGATGGTGATGGAACTGACTGAGTTTATAGTCCACATACCAGACGGTGATGGAACAAACTGAGTCTATAGTCCCCATACCAGACGGTGATGGAAATGACAGTGTCTATAGTCCCCATACCAGATGGTGATGGAACTGACTGAGACCATAGCACCCATGCCAGATGATAATGGAACAGACTGTGTCTATAGTCCCCATACCAGACGGTGATGGAACTGACTTTGTCTATAGTCCCCAAACCAGACGGAGATGGAATTGACTGACTCTATAGTCCTCATAACAGACGGTGGTGGAACTGACTGAGTCTGTAGTCACCATACCAGACGTTGATCGAACTGGCTGAGTCTCTAGTCCCCATAACAGACTGTGATGGAAATGACTGAGTTTATAGCCCCTATACCAGACAATAATGGAACTGAGTAGGTCTAGAGTCCCCATAGCAGATGGTGATGGAACTGACTATGGTCTATATTCATACACCAGACATTGATGGAACTGACAGAGTCTATATTCTCTCTACCAGACGGTGATGGAACTGACTGCATCTATAGTCTCCTTACCAGATGGTGATGGAAATGACTGAGTCTATTGACGCAAACTGGATGGTGTTGAAACTAACTGAGTCTATAGTCCCTATACCAGACAGTGATGTAACTGACTGGGTCTATAGAACTCATATCAGACGGTGATGGAACTGACTTTGTCTATAGTCCCTATACCAGACAGAGATGGAACTGACTGCGTCTATAGTCCTCATAACAAATGGTAATAGAACTGACTGTGTCTATAGTCCTCATACCAGACGGTGATGGAACTGACTGAGACCATAGCACCCATGCCAGATGATAATGGAACAGACTGTGTCTATAGTCCCCATACCAGACGGTGATGGAACTGACTTTGTCTATAGTCCTCATACCAGACGGAGATGGAATTGACTGACTCTATAGTCCTCATATCAGACGGTGATGGAACTTACTGAGTCTGTAGTCCCCATACCAGACGTTGATCGAACTGGCTGATTCTCTAGTCCCCATAACAGACTGTGATGGAAATGACTGAGTTTATAGAACCTATACCAGACAATAATGGAACTGACTATGTCTATAGTCCCCATACCAGACGGTGATGGAACTGACTGCATCTATAGTCTCCTTACCAGACGGTGATGGAAATTACTGAGTCTATTGAAGCATACTGGATGGTGTTGAAACTTACTGAGTCTATAGTCCCTATACCAGACAGTGTTGTAACTGACTGAGTCTATAGACCTCATAGCAGACGGTGATGGAACTGACTTTGTCTATAGTCCCCATACAAGACAGAGATGGAACTGACTGCGTCGATAGTCCTCATAACAGATGGTGATGGAACTGACTGTGTCTATAGTCCTCATACCAGACGGGGATGGAACTGACTGTGTCCGTAGCATCCATGCTAGACGATAATGGAACAGACTGAGTCTATAGTCTCCATAACTGACGGTGATGCAACTGACTGAGTCTATAGTCCTTAATCGAGACGGTGATGGAACTGACTGAATTAATAATCCCCATACCAGACGCTTGTGGAACTGACTGAATCTATAGACTCCATACCAGACGGTGATGGAACTGACTAAGTCTATGTTTTCCATATCAAACGGTGATGTAACTGAGTCTATATTCTCCATACCAGACTGTGATGGAACTGACTGAGTTTATAGACCCTATAGCAGACAATAATGGAACTGACTATGTCTATATTCCCTCTACCAGACGCTGACGGAACTGACTGCATCTATAGTCTCCATACCAGACGGTGATGGATAAGACTGAATCTTTAGACGCTTACTGGATGGTGGTGAAACAGGCTGATTCTATAGTTCCTATACCAGACGATAATGGAACTGACTGAGTCTAAAGTCCCCATACCGGACAGTGGTGGAATTGACTGACTTTATAGTCCTCATACCAGACGGTGATGGAACTGACTGAGTCTGTAGTCCCCATAACAGATGGTGATGGAACTGACTGAATCTATAGCCTCCATACCAGACGGTGATGGAACGGACTGACTCTATAGTCCTCATACCAGACAGTGATGGAACTGACTTTGACTATAGTCCCCATACCTGACGGAGATGGAATTGACTGACTCTATAGTCCTCATACCAGACGCTTGTGGAACTGACTGAATCTATAGACTCCATACCAGACGGTGAAGGAACTGACTGAGTCTATGTGTTCCATATCAAACGGTGATGTAACTGAGTCTATATTCTCCATACCAGACTGAGATGAAACTGACTGAGTTTATAGACACTATACCAGACAATAACGGAACTGACTATGTCTATAGACCCCATACCAGACGGTGATGGAACTCACTGAGATTATAGACCCTATTCCAGACAATAATGGAACTAACTATGTCTATATTCCCTCTACCAGATGCTGACGGAACTGACTGCATCTATAGTCTCCACACCAGACGGTGATGGAAAAGACTGAGTCTTTAGACGCTTACTGGATGGTGGTGAAACAGGCTGATTCTATAGTTCCTATACCAGACGATAATTGAACTGACAGAGTCTAAAGTCCCCATACCGGACAGTGATGTAACTGACTGAGTCTATAGACCTCATACGAGACGGTGATGGAACTGACTTTGTATATAGTCCCCATACCAGACGGAGATGGAACTGACTGACTCTATAGTCCTCATAACAGACAGTGATGGAAATGACTTTGTCTATAGTCCCCATACCAGACGGAGATGGAATTGACTGACTCTATAGTCCTCATACCAGACGGTGATGGAACTGACTGACTCTATAGTCCCCATACCAGACTGTGATGGAAATGACTGAGTTTATAGCCCCTATACCAGACAATAATGGAATTGATTAGGTCTAGAGTCCCCATACCAGATGTTGATGGAACTGGCTGCGTCTATAGTCATACACCAGACGTTGATGGAACTGACTGAGTCTATATTCTCTCTACCAGACGGTGATGGAACTGACTGCATCTATAGTCTCCTTACCAGACGGTGATGGAAATGACTGAGTCTATTGACACATACTGGATGGTGATGAAACTTACTGAGTCTATAGTCCCTATACCAGACAGTGATGTAACTGACTGAGTCTATAGACCTCATACAAGACAGAGATGGAACTGACTTTGTCTATAGTCCCCATACAAGACAGAGATGGAACTGACTGCGTCTATAGTCCTCATACCAGACGGGGATGGAACTGACTGTGTCCGTAGCATCCATGCCAGAAGATAATGGAACAGACTGAGTCTATAGTCTCCATAACTGACGGTGATGCAACTGACTGAGTCTATATTCTACATACCAGACTGTGATGGAACTGACTGAGTTGATAGACCCTATACCAGACAGTGATGCAACTGACTGAGTCTATAGTCCTTAATCGAGACGGTGATGGAACTGACTGAATAAATAGTCCCCATACAAGATGCTTGTGGAACTGACTGAATCTATAGCCTCCATACCAGACGGTGATGGAACGGACTGAGTCTATGTTTTCCATATCAAACGGTGATGTAACTAACTGAGTCTATATCCTCCATTCCAGACTGTGATGGAACTGACTGAGTTTATAGACCCTATAGCAGACAATAAGGGAACTGACTATGTCTATATTCCCTCTACCAGACGCTGACGGAACTGACTGCATCTATAGTCTCCATACCAGATGGAGATGGAAATGACTGAGTCTATAGTCACACACCAGACGGTGATGGAAATGGCTGAGACTATAGTCCCCATACAAGACGGTGATGGTACTGACTGTGTCTATAGTCTCCATAACAGATGGTGATGGAACTGACTGAGTTTATAGTCCACATACCAGACGGTGATGGAACAAACTGAGTCTATAGTCCCCATACCAGACGGTGATGGAAATGACAGTGTCTATAGTCCCCATACCAGATGGTGATGGAACTGACTGAGACCATAGCACCCATGCCAGATGATAATGGAACAGACTGTGTCTATAGTCCCCATACCAGACGGTGATGGAACTGACTTTGTCTATAGTCCCCAAACCAGACGGAGATGGAATTGACTGACTCTATAGTCCTCATAACAGACGGTGGTGGAACTGACTGAGTCTGTAGTCACCATACCAGACGTTGATCGAACTGGCTGAGTCTCTAGTCCCCATAACAGACTGTGATGGAAATGACTGAGTTTATAGCCCCTATACCAGACAATAATGGAACTGAGTAGGTCTAGAGTCCCCATAGCAGATGGTGATGGAACTGACTATGGTCTATATTCATACACCAGACATTGATGGAACTGACAGAGTCTATATTCTCTCTACCAGACGGTGATGGAACTGACTGCATCTATAGTCTCCTTACCAGATGGTGATGGAAATGACTGAGTCTATTGACGCAAACTGGATGGTGTTGAAACTAACTGAGTCTATAGTCCCTATACCAGACAGTGATGTAACTGACTGGGTCTATAGAACTCATATCAGACGGTGATGGAACTGACTTTGTCTATAGTCCCTATACCAGACAGAGATGGAACTGACTGCGTCTATAGTCCTCATAACAAATGGTAATAGAACTGACTGTGTCTATAGTCCTCATACCAGACGGTGATGGAACTGACTGAGACCATAGCACCCATGCCAGATGATAATGGAACAGACTGTGTCTATAGTCCCCATACCAGACGGTGATGGAACTGACTTTGTCTATAGTCCTCATACCAGACGGAGATGGAATTGACTGACTCTATAGTCCTCATATCAGACGGTGATGGAACTTACTGAGTCTGTAGTCCCCATACCAGACGTTGATCGAACTGGCTGATTCTCTAGTCCCCATAACAGACTGTGATGGAAATGACTGAGTTTATAGAACCTATACCAGACAATAATGGAACTGACTATGTCTATAGTCCCCATACCAGACGGTGATGGAACTGACTGCATCTATAGTCTCCTTACCAGACGGTGATGGAAATTACTGAGTCTATTGAAGCATACTGGATGGTGTTGAAACTTACTGAGTCTATAGTCCCTATACCAGACAGTGTTGTAACTGACTGAGTCTATAGACCTCATAGCAGACGGTGATGGAACTGACTTTGTCTATAGTCCCCATACAAGACAGAGATGGAACTGACTGCGTCGATAGTCCTCATAACAGATGGTGATGGAACTGACTGTGTCTATAGTCCTCATACCAGACGGGGATGGAACTGACTGTGTCCGTAGCATCCATGCTAGACGATAATGGAACAGACTGAGTCTATAGTCTCCATAACTGACGGTGATGCAACTGACTGAGTCTATAGTCCTTAATCGAGACGGTGATGGAACTGACTGAATTAATAATCCCCATACCAGACGCTTGTGGAACTGACTGAATCTATAGACTCCATACCAGACGGTGATGGAACTGACTAAGTCTATGTTTTCCATATCAAACGGTGATGTAACTGAGTCTATATTCTCCATACCAGACTGTGATGGAACTGACTGAGTTTATAGACCCTATAGCAGACAATAATGGAACTGACTATGTCTATATTCCCTCTACCAGACGCTGACGGAACTGACTGCATCTATAGTCTCCATACCAGACGGTGATGGATAAGACTGAATCTTTAGACGCTTACTGGATGGTGGTGAAACAGGCTGATTCTATAGTTCCTATACCAGACGATAATGGAACTGACTGAGTCTAAATTCCCCATACCGGACAGTGGTGGAATTGACTGACTTTATAGTCCTCATACCAGACGGTGATGGAACTGACTGAGTCTGTAGTCCCCATAACAGATGGTGATGGAACTGACTGAATCTATAGCCTCCATACCAGACGGTGATGGAACGGACTGAGTCTATAGTCCTCATACCAGACGGTGATGGAACTGACTTTGTATAGAGTCACCATACCAGACGGAGATGGAACTGACTGACTCTATAGTCCTCATACCAGACAGTGATGGAACTGACTTTGACTATAGTCCCCATACCTGACGGAGATGGAATTGACTGACTCTATAGTCCTCATACCAGACGGTGATGGAACTGACTGAGTCTGTAGTCCCCATACCAGACGTTGATCAAACTGGCTGAGTCTCTAGTCCCCATAACAGACTGTGATGGAAATGACTGAGTTTATAGCCCCTATACCAGACAATAATGGAACTGAGTAGGTCTAGAATCCCCATACCAGATGGTGATGGAACTGACTGCGTCTATAGTCATACACCAGATATTGATGGAACTGACTGAGTCTATATTCTCTCTACAAGACGGTGATGGAACTGACTGCATCTATAGTCTCCTTACCAGATGGTGATGGAAATGACTGAGTCTATTGACGCATACTGGATGGTGTTGAAACTTACTGAGTCTATAGTCCCTATACCAGACAGTGATGTAACTGACTGAGTCTATAGACCTCATATCAGACGGTGATGGAACTGACTTTGTCTATAGTCCCCATACAAGACAGAGATGGAACTGACTGCGTCGATAGTCCTCATAACAGATGGTGATGGAACTGACTGTGTCTATAGTCCTCATACCAGACGGGGATGGAACTGACTGTGTCCGTAGCATCCATGCTAGACGATAATGGAACAGACTGAGTCTATAGTCTCCATAACTGACGGTGATGCAACTGACTGAGTCTATAGTCCTTAATCGAGACGGTGATGGAACTGACTGAATTAATAGTCCACATACCAGATGGCGATGGAAGGACTGTGTCTATAAACTCCATGACAGACGGTGATGGAACTGACTGAGTCTATAGTCCCCATACCAGACGGTGATGGAAATGACAGTGTCTATAGTCCCCATACCAGATGGTGATGGAACTGACTTTGTCTATAGTCCCCATACCAGACAGAGATGGAATTGACTGACTCTATAGTCCTCATAACAGACGATGGTGGAACTGACTGTGTCTGTAGTCCCTATACCAGACGTTGATCAAACTGGCTGAGTCTCTAGTCCCCATAACAGACTGTGATGGAAATGACTGAGTTTATAGCCCCTATACCAGACAATAATAGAACTGAGTAGGTCTAGAGTCCCCATACCAGATGGTGATGGAACTGACTGTGTCTATAGTCATACACCAGACATTGATGGAACTGACTGAGTCTATATTCTCTCTACCAGACGGTGATGGAACTGACTGCATCTATAGTCTCCTTACCAGACGGTGATGGAAATGACTGAGTCTATTGACGCATTCTGGATGGTGTTGAAACTTATTGAGTCTATAGTCCCTATACAAGACAGAGATGTAACTGACTGAGTCTATAGACCTCATACCAGATGGTGATGGAACTGACTTTGTCTATAGTCCTCATACCAGACGGGGATGGAACTGACTGTGTCCGTAGCATCCATACTAGACGATAATGGAACAGACTGAGTCTATAGTCTCCATAACTGACGGTGATGCAACTGACTGAGTCTATAGTCCTTAATCGAGACGGTGATGGAACTGACTGAATTAATAGTCTGCATACCAGACGCTTGTGGAACTGACTGAATCTATAGACTCCATACCAGACGGTGAAGGAACTGACTGAGTCTATGTGTTCCATATCAAACGGTGATGTAACTGAGTCTATATTCTCCATACCAGACTGAGATGAAACTGACTGAGTTTATAGACACTATACCAGACAATAACGGAACTGACTATGTCTATAGACCCCATACCAGACGGTGATGGAACTCACTGAGATTATAGACCCTATTCCAGACAATAATGGAACTAACTATGTCTATATTCCCTCTACCAGATGCTGACGGAACTGACTGCATCTATAGTCTCCACACCAGACGGTGATGGAAAAGACTGAGTCTTTAGACGCTTACTGGATGGTGGTGAAACAGGCTGATTCTATAGTTCCTATACCAGACGATAATTGAACTGACAGAGTCTAAAGTCCCCATACCGGACAGTGATGTAACTGACTGAGTCTATAGACCTCATACGAGACGGTGATGGAACTGACTTTGTATATAGTCCCCATACCAGACGGAGATGGAACTGACTGACTCTATAGTCCTCATAACAGACAGTGATGGAAATGACTTTGTCTATAGTCCCCATACCAGACGGAGATGGAATTGACTGACTCTATAGTCCTCATACCAGACGGTGATGGAACTGACTGACTCTATAGTCCCCATACCAGACTGTGATGGAAATGACTGAGTTTATAGCCCCTATACCAGACAATAATGGAATTGATTAGGTCTAGAGTCCCCATACCAGATGTTGATGGAACTGGCTGCGTCTATAGTCATACACCAGACGTTGATGGAACTGACTGAGTCTATATTCTCTCTACCAGACGGTGATGGAACTGACTGCATCTATAGTCTCCTTACCAGACGGTGATGGAAATGACTGAGTCTATTGACACATACTGGATGGTGATGAAACTTACTGAGTCTATAGTCCCTATACCAGACAGTGATGTAACTGACTGAGTCTATAGACCTCATACAAGACAGAGATGGAACTGACTTTGTCTATAGTCCCCATACAAGACAGAGATGGAACTGACTGCGTCTATAGTCCTCATACCAGACGGGGATGGAACTGACTGTGTCCATAGCATCCATGCCAGAAGATAATGGAACAGACTGAGTCTATAGTCTCCATAACTGACGGTGATGCAACTGACTGAGTCTATATTCTACATACCAGACTGTGATGGAACTGACTGAGTTGATAGACCCTATACCAGACAGTGATGCAACTGACTGAGTCTATAGTCCTTAATCGAGACGGTGATGGAACTGACTGAATAAATAGTCCCCATACAAGATGCTTGTGGAACTGACTGAATCTATAGCCTCCATACCAGACGGTGATGGAACGGACTGAGTCTATGTTTTCCATATCAAACGGTGATGTAACTAACTGAGTCTATATCCTCCATTCCAGACTGTGATGGAACTGACTGAGTTTATAGACCCTATAGCAGACAATAATGGAACTGACTATGTCTATATTCCCTCTACCAGACGCTGACGGAACTGACTGCATCTATAGTCTCCATACCAGATGGAGATGGAAATGACTGAGTCTATAGTCACACACCAGACGGTGATGGAAATGGCTGAGACTATAGTCCCCATACAAGACGGTGATGGTACTGACTGTGTCTATAGTCTCCATAACAGATGGTGATGGAACTGACTGAGTTTATAGTCCACATACCAGACGGTGATGGAACAAACTGAGTCTATAGTCCCCATACCAGACGGTGATGGAAATGACAGTGTCTATAGTCCCCATACCAGATGGTGATGGAACTGACTGAGACCATAGCACCCATGCCAGATGATAATGGAACAGACTGTGTCTATAGTCCCCATACCAGACGGTGATGGAACTGACTTTGTCTATAGTCCCCAAACCAGACGGAGATGGAATTGACTGACTCTATAGTCCTCATAACAGACGGTGGTGGAACTGACTGAGTCTGTAGTCACCATACCAGACGTTGATCGAACTGGCTGAGTCTCTAGTCCCCATAACAGACTGTGATGGAAATGACTGAGTTTATAGCCCCTATACCAGACAATAATGGAACTGAGTAGGTCTAGAGTCCCCATAGCAGATGGTGATGGAACTGACTATGGTCTATATTCATACACCAGACATTGATGGAACTGACAGAGTCTATATTCTCTCTACCAGACGGTGATGGAACTGACTGCATCTATAGTCTCCTTACCAGATGGTGATGGAAATGACTGAGTCTATTGACGCAAACTGGATGGTGTTGAAACTAACTGAGTCTATAGTCCCTATACCAGACAGTGATGTAACTGACTGGGTCTATAGAACTCATATCAGACGGTGATGGAAGTGACTTTGTCTATAGTCCCCATACAAGACAGAGATGGAACTGACTGTGTCGATAGTCCTCATAACAGATGGTGATGGAACTGATTGTGTCTATAGTCCTCATACCAGACGGGGATGGAACAGACTGTGTCCGTAGCATCCATGCTAGACGATAATGGAACGGACTGAGTCTATAGTCTCCATAACTGACGGTGATGCAACTGACTGAGTTTATAGCCCCTATACCAGACAATAATGGAACTGAGTAGGTCTAGAATCCCCATACCAGATGGTGATGGAACTGACTGCGTCTATAGTCATACACCAGATATTGATGGAACTGACTGAGTCTATATTCTCTCTACAAGACGGTGATGGAACTGACTGCATCTATAGTCTCCTTACCAGATGGTGATGGAAATGACTGAGTCTATTGACGCATACTGGATGGTGTTGAAACTTACTGAGTCTATAGTCCCTATACCAGACAGTGATGTAACTGACTGGGTCTATAGTCCCCATACCAGATGGTGATGGAACTGACTTTGTCTATAGTCCCCATACCAGACAGAGATGGAATTGACTGACTCTATAGTCCTCATAACAGACGGTGGTGGAACTGACTGTGTCTGTAGTCCCTATACCAGACGTTGATCAAACTGGCTGAGTCTCTAGTCCCCATAACAGACTGTGATGGAAATGACTGAGTTTATAGCCCCTATACCAGACAATAATAGAACTGAGTAGGTCTAGAGTCCCCATACCAGATGGTGATGGAACTGACTGTGTCTATAGTCATACACCAGACATTGATGGAACTGACTGAGTCTATATTCTCTCTACCAGACGGTGATGGAACTGACTGCATCTATAGTCTCCTTACCAGACGGTGATGGAAATGACTGAGTCTATTGACGCATTCTGGATGGTGTTGAAACTTATTGAGTCTATAGTCCCTATACAAGACAGAGATGTAACTGACTGAGTCTATAGACCTCATACCAGATGGTGATGGAACTGACTGTGTCTATAGTCCTCATACCAGACGGGGATGGAACTGACTGTGTCCGTAGCATCCATACTAGACGATAATGGAACAGACTGAGTCTATAGTCTCCATAACTGACGGTGATGCAACTGACTGAGTCTATAGTCCTTAATCGAGACGGTGATGGAACTGACTGAATTAATAGTCTGCATACCAGACGCTTGTGGAACTGACTGAATCTATAGACTCCATACCAGACGGTGAAGGAACTGACTGAGTCTATGTGTTCCATATCAAACGGTGATGTAACTGAGTCTATATTCTCCATACCAGACTGAGATGAAACTGACTGAGTTTATAGACACTATACCAGACAATAACGGAACTGACTATGTCTATAGACCCCATACCAGACGGTGATGGAACTCACTGAGATTATAGACCCTATTCCAGACAATAATGGAACTAACTATGTCTATATTCCCTCTACCAGATGCTGACGGAACTGACTGCATCTATAGTCTCCACACCAGACGGTGATGGAAAAGACTGAGTCTTTAGACGCTTACTGGATGGTGGTGAAACAGGCTGATTCTATAGTTCCTATACCAGACGATAATTGAACTGACAGAGTCTAAAGTCCCCATCCCGGACAGTGATGTAACTGACTGAGTCTATAGACCTCATACGAGACGGTGATGGAACTGACTTTGTATATAGTCCCCATACCAGACGGAGATGGAACTGACTGACTCTATAGTCCTCATAACAGACAGTGATGGAAATGACTTTGTCTATAGTCCCCATACCAGACGGAGATGGAATTGACTGACTCTATAGTCCTCATACCAGACGGTGATGGAACTGACTGACTCTATAGTCCCCATACCAGACTGTGATGGAAATGACTGAGTTTATAGCCCCTATACCAGACAATAATGGAATTGATTAGGTCTAGAGTCCCCATACCAGATGTTGATGGAACTGACTGCATCTATAGTCTCCTTACCAGACGGTGATGGAAATGACTGAGTCTATTGACACATACTGGATGGTGATGAAACTTACTGAGTCTATAGTCCCTATACCAGACAGTGATGTAACTGACTGAGTCTATAGACCTCATACAAGACAGAGATGGAACTGACTTTGTCTATAGTCCCCATACAAGACAGAGATGGAACTGACTGCGTCTATAGTCCTCATACCAGACGGGGATGGAACTGACTGTGTCCGTAGCATCCATGCCAGAAGATAATGGAACAGACTGAGTCTATAGTCTACATAACTGACGGTGATGCAACTGACTGAGTCTATATTCTACATACCAGACTGTGATGGAACTGACTGAGTTGATAGACCCTATACCAGACAGTGATGCAACTGACTGAGTCTATAGTCCTTAATCGAGACGGTGATGGAACTGACTGAATAAATAGTCCCCATACAAGATGCTTGTGGAACTGACTGAATCTATAGCCTCCATACCAGACGGTGATGGAACGGACTGAGTCTATGTTTTCCATATCAAACGGTGATGTAACTAACTGAGTCTATATCCTCCATTCCAGACTGTGATGGAACTGACTGAGTTTATAGACCCAATAGCAGACAATAATGGAACTGACTATGTCTATATTCCCTCTACCAGACGCTGACGGAACTGACTGCATCTATAGTCTCCATACCAGATGGAGATGGAAATGACTGAGTCTATAGTCACACACCAGACGGTGATGGAAATGGCTGAGACTATAGTCCCCATACAAGATGGTGATGGTACTGACTGTGTCTATAGTCTCCATAACAGATGGTGATGGAACTGACTGAGTTTATAGTCCACATACCAGACGGTGATGGAACAAACTGAGTCTATAGTCCCCATACCAGACGGTGATGGAAATGACAGTGTCTATAGTCCCCATACCAGATGGTGATGGAACTGACTGAGACCATAGCACCCATGCCAGATGATAATGGAACAGACTGTGTCTATAGTCCCCATACCAGACGGTGATGGAACTGACTTTGTCTATAGTCCCCAAACCAGACGGAGATGGAATTGACTGACTCTATAGTCCTCATAACAGACGGTGGTGGAACTGACTGAGTCTGTAGTCACCATACCAGACGTTGATCGAACTGGCTGAGTCTCTAGTCCCCATAACAGACTGTGATGGAAATGACTGAGTTTATAGCCCCTATACCAGACAATAATGGAACTGAGTAGGTCTAGAGTCCCCATAGCAGATGGTGATGGAACTGACTATGGTCTATATTCATACACCAGACATTGATGGAACTGACAGAGTCTATATTCTCTCTACCAGACGGTGATGGAACTGACTGCATCTATAGTCTCCTTACCAGATGGTGATGGAAATGACTGAGTCTATTGACGCAAACTGGATGGTGTTGAAACTAACTGAGTCTATAGTCCCTATACCAGACAGTGATGTAACTGACTGGGTCTATAGAACTCATATCAGACGGTGATGGAAGTGACTTTGTCTATAGTCCCCATACAAGACAGAGATGGAACTGACTGTGTCGATAGTCCTCATAACAGATGGTGATGGAACTGATTGTGTCTATAGTCCTCATACCAGACGGGGATGGAACAGACTGTGTCCGTAGCATCCATGCTAGACGATAATGGAACGGACTGAGTCTATAGTCTCCATAACTGACGGTGATGCAACTGACTGAGTCTATAGTCCTTAATCGAGACGGTGATGGAACTGACCTAATTAATAGTCCCCATACCAGATGGCAATGGAAGGACTGTGTCTATAAACTCCATGACAGACGGTGATGGAACTGACTGAGTCTATAGTCCCCATACCAGACGGTGATGGAAATGACAGTGTCTATTGACGCATACTGGATGGTGCTGAAACTTACTGAGTCTATAGTCCCTATAGCAGACAGTGATGTAACTGACTGAGTCTATAGACCTCATACAAGACAGAGATGGAACTGACTGTGTCCGTAGAATCCATGCTAGATGATAAAGGAACAGACTGAGTCTATAGTCTCCATAACTGACGGTGATGCAACTGACTGAGTCTGTAGTCCTTAATCGAGACGGTGATGGAACTGACTGAATTAATAGTCCCCATACCAGATGGCGATGGAAGGACTGTGTCTATAAACTCCATGACAGACGGTGATGGAACTGACTGAGTCTATAGTCCCCATACCAGACGGTGATGGAAATGACAGTGTCTATTGACGCATACTGGATGGTGTTGAAACTTACTGAGTCTATAGTCCCTATACCAGACAGTGATGTAACTGACTGAGTCTATAGACCTCATACAAGACAGAGATGGAACTGACTGTGTCCGTAGCATCCATGCTAGATGATAATGGAACAGACTGAGTCTATAGTCTCCATAACTGACGGTGATGCAACTGACTGAGTCTGTAGTCCTTAATCGAGATGGTGATGGAACTGACTGAATTAATAGTCCCCATACCAGACCCTTGTGGAACTGACTGAATCTATAGACTCCATACCAGACGGTGATGGAAATGACTGAGTCTATGTTTTCCTTATCAAACGGTCATGTAACTGAGTCTATATTCTCCATACCAGACTGAGATGGAACTGACTGAGTTTATAGACACTATACCAGACAATAACGGAATTGACTATGTCTATAGACCCCATACCAGACGGTGATGGAACTCACTGAGATTATAGACCCTATTCCAGACAATAATGGAACTGACTATGTCTATATTCCCTCTACCAGACGCTGACGGAACTGACTGCATCTATAGTCTCCATACCAGACGGTGATGGAAAAGACTGAGTCTTTAGACGCTTACTGGATGGTGGTGAAACAGGCTGATTCTACAGTTCCTATACCAGACGATAATGGAACTGACTGAGTCTATAGACCTCATACCAGACGGTGTTGGAACTGACTTTGTCTATAGTCCCCATACCAGACAGAGATGGAACTGACTGCGTCTATATTCCTCATAACAAATAGTGATAGAACTGACTGTGTCTATAGTCCTCATACCAGACGGTGATGGAACTGACTGAGACCATAGCAACCATGCCAGATGATAATGGAACAGACTGTGTCTATAGTCCCCATACCAGACGGTGATGGAACTGACTTTGTCTATAGTCCTCATACCAGACGGAGATGGAATTGACTGACTCTATAGTCCTCATATCAGACGGTGATGGAACTGACTGAGTCTGTAGTCCCCATACCAGACGTTGATCGAACTGGCTAAGTCTCTAGTCCCCATAACAGACTGTGATGGAAATGACTGAGTTTATAGACCCTATACCAGACAATAATGGAACTGACTATGTCTATAGTCCCCATACCAGACGGTGATGGAACTGACTGCGTCTATAGTCATACACCAGACATTGATGGAACTGACTGAGTCTATATTCTCTCTACCAGACGGTGATGGAACTGACTGCATCTATAGTCTCCTTACCAGACGGTGATGGAAATGACAGTGTCTATTGACGCATACTGGATGGTGTTGAAATTTACTGAGTCTATAGTCCCTATACCAGACAGTGATGTAACTGACTGAGTCTATAGACCTCATACAAGACAGAGATGGAACTGACTGTGTCCGTAGAATCCATGCTAGACGATAAAGGAACAGACTGAGTCTATAGTCTCCATAACTGACGGTGATGCAACTGACTGAGTCTGTAGTCCTTAATCGAGACGGTGATGGAACTGACTGAATTAATTGTCCCCATACCAGATGGCGATGGAAGGACTGTGTCTATAAACTCCATGACAGACGGTGATGGAACTGACTGAGTCTATAGTCCTCATAGCAGACGGTGATGGAACTGACTTTGTCTATAGTCCCCATACAAGACAGAGATGGAACTGACTGCGTCGATAGTCCTCATAACAGATGGTGATGGAACTGACTGTGTCTATAGTCCTCGTACCAGACGGGGATGGAACTGACTGTGTCCGTAGCATCCATGCTAGACAATAATGGAACAGACTGAGTCTATAGTCTCCATAACTGACGCTGATGCAACTGACTGAGTCTATAGTCCTTAATCGAGACGGTGATGGAACTGACTGAATTAATAGTCCCCATACCAGACGCTTGTGGAACTGACTGAATCTATAGACTCCATACCAGACGGTGATGGAACTGACTGAGTCTATGTTTTCCATATCAAACGGTGATGTAACTGAGTCTATATTCTCCATACCAGACTGTGATGGAACTGACTGAGTTTATAGACCCTATACCAGACAATAATGGAACTGACTATGTCTATATTCCCTCTAACAGACGCTGACGGAACTGACTGCATCTATAGTCTCCATACCAGACAGTGATGGAAAAGACTGAGTCTTTAGACGCTTACTGGATGGTGGTGAAACAGGCTGATTCTATAGTTCCTATACCAGACGATAATGGAACTGACTGAGTCTAAAGTCCCCATACCAGACGTTGATCGAACTGGCTGAGTCTCTAGTCCCCATACCAGACTGTGATGGAAATGACTGAGTTTATAGCCACTATACCAGACAATAATGGAACTGATTAGGTCTAGAGTCCCCATACCAGATGGTGATGGAACTGACTGCGTCTATATTCATACACCAGATGTTGATGGAACTGACTGAGTCTATATTCTCTCTACCAGACTGTGATGGAACTGAATGCATCTATAGTCTCCTTACCAGACGGTGATGGAAATGACTGAGTCTATTGACGCATACTGGATGGTGATGAAACTTACTGAGTCTATAGTCTCTATACCAGACAGTGATGTAACTGACTGAGTCTATAGACCTCATACAAGACAGAGATGGAACTGACTTTGTCTATAGTCCCCATACAAGACAGAGATGGAACTGACTGCGTCGATAGTCCTCATAACAGATGGTGATGGAACTGACTGCGTCTATAGTCCTCATACCAGAGGGGGATGGAACTGACTGTGTCCGTAGCATCCATGCCAGAAGATAATGCAACAGACTGAGTCTATAGTCTCCATTACTGACGGTGATGCAACTGACTGAGTCTATAGTCCTTAATCGAGACGGTGATGGAACTGACTGAATTAATAGTCCCCAAACCAGATGCTTGTGGAACTGACTGAATCTATAGACTCCATACCAGACAGTGATGGAACTGACTGAGTCTATGTTTTCCATATCAAACGGTGATGTAACTAACTGAGTCTATATTCTCCGCACCAGACTGTGATGGAACTGACTGAGTTTATAGACCCTATAGCAGACAATAATGGAACTGACTATGTCTATATTCCCTCTACCAGATGCTGACGGAACTGACTGCATCTATAGTCTCCATACCAGATGGTGATGGAAATGACTGAGTGTTTAGATGCTTACTGGATGGTGGTGAAACAGGCTGATTCTATAGTTCCTATACCAGACGATAATGGAACTGACTGAGTCTAAAATCCCCATACCAGACAGAGATGGAACTGTCTGCGTCTATAGTCCTCATAACAGATGGTGATGGAACTGACTGTGTCTATAGCCCTCATACCAGAGGGGGATGGAACTGACTGTGTCCGTAGCATCCATGCCAGACGATAATGGAACAGACTGAGTCTATAGTCTCCATAACTGACGGTGATGCAACTGACTGAGTCTGTAGTCCTTAATCGAGACGGTGATGGAACTGACTGAATTAATAGTCCCCATACCAGATGGCGATGGAAGGACTGTGTCTATAAACTCCATGACAGACGGTGATGGAACTGACTGAGTCTATAGTCCCCATACCAGACGGTGATGAAAATGACAGTGTCTATTGACGCATACTGGATGGTGTTGAAACTTACTGAGTCTATAGTCCCTATACCAGACAGTGATGTAACTGACTGAGTCTATAAACCTCATACAAGACAGAGATGGAACTGACTGTGTCCGTAGCATCCATGCTAGATGATAATGGAACAGACTGATTCTATAGTCTCCATAACTGACGGTGATGCAACTGACTGAGTCTGTAGTCCTTAATCGAGACGGTGATGGAACTGACTGAATTAATAGTCCCCATCCCAGACCCTTGTGGAACTGACTGAATCTATAGACTCCATACCAGACGGTGATGGAAATGACTGAGTCTATGTTTTCCTTATCAAACGGTCATGTAACTGAGTCTATATTCTCCATACCAGACTGAGATGGAACTGACTGAGTTTATAGACACTATACCAGACAATAACGGAATTGACTATGTCTATAGACCCCATACCAGACGGTGATGGAACTCACTGTGATTATAGACCCTATTCCAGACAATAATGGAACTGACTATGTCTATATTCCCTCTACCAGACGCTGACGGAACTGACTGCATCTATAGTCTCCATACCAGACGGTGATGGAAAAGACTGTGTCTATAAACTCCATGACAGACGGTGATGGAACTGACTGAGTCTATAGTCCTCATAGCAGACGGTGATGGAACTGACTTTGTCTATAGTCCCCATACAAGACAGAGATGGAACTGACTGCGTCGATAGTCCTCATAACAGATGGTGATGGAACTGACTGTGTCTATAGTCCTCATACCAGACGGGGATGGAACTGACTGTGTCCGTAGCATCCATGCTAGACGATAATGGAACAGACTGAGTCTATAGTCTCCATAACTGACGCTGATGCAACTGACTGAGTCTATAGTCCTTAATCGAGACGGTGATGGAACTGACTGAATTAATAGTCCCCATACCAGACGCTTGTGGAACTGACTGAATCTATAGACTCCATACCAGACGGTGATGGAACTGACTGAGTCTATGTTTTCCATATCAAACGGTGATGTAACTGAGTCTATATTCTCCATACCAGACTGTGATGGAACTGACTGACTCTATAGTCCTCATACCAGACAGTGATGGAACTGACTTTGTCTATAGTCCCCATACCAGACGGAGATGGAATTGACTGACTCTATAGTCCTCATACCAGATGGTGATGGAACTGACTGTGTCTGTAGTCCCCATACCAGACATTGATCGAACTGGCTGAGTCTCTAGTCCCCATACCAGACTGTGATGGAAATGACTGAGTTTATAGCCCCTATACTAGACAATAATGGAACTGATTAGGTCTAGAGTCCCCATACCAGATGGTGATGGAACTGACTGTGTCTATATTCATACACCAGACGTTGATGGAACTGACTGAGTCTATATTCTCTCTACCAGACGGTGATGGAACTGACTGCATCTATAGTCTCCTTACCAGACGGTGATGGAAATGACTGAGTCTATTGACGCATACTGGATGGTGATGAAACTTACTGAGTCTATAGTCCCTATACCAGACAGTGATGTAACTGACTGAGTCTATAGACCTCATACAAGACAGAGATGGAACTGACTTTGTCTATAGTCCCCATACAAGACAGAGATGGAACTGACTGTGTCTATAGTCCTCATACCAGGCGGGGATGGAACTGACTGTGTCCGTAGCATCCATGCTAGACGATAATGGAACAGACTGAGTCTATAGTCTCCATAACTGACGGTGATGCAACTGACTGAGTCTATAGTCCTTAATCGAGACGGTGATGGAACTGACTGAATTAATAGTCCCCATACCAGACGCTTGTGGAACTGACTGAATCTATAGACTCCATACCAGATGGTGATGGAACTGACTGAGTCTATGTTTTCCATATCAAACGGTGATGTAACTGAGTCTATATTCTCCATACCAGACTGTGATGGAACTGAATGAGTTTATAGACCCTATACCAGACAATAATGGAACTGACTATGTCTATATTCCCTCTACCAGTCGCTGACGGAACTGACTGCATCTATAGTCTCCATACCAGACGGTGATGGAAAAGACTGAGTCTTTAGACGCTTACTGGATGGTGGTGAAACAGGCTGATTCTATAGTTCCTATAGCAGACGATAATGGAACTGACTGAGTCTAAAGTCCCCATACCGGACAGTGATGGAATTGACTGACTCTATAGTCCTCATACCAGACGGTGATGGAACTGACTGAGTCTGTAGTCCCCATACCAGACGTTGATCGAACTGGCTGAGTCTCTAGTCCCCATACCAGACTGTGATGGAAATGACTGAGTTTATAGCCACTATACCAGACAATAATGGAACTGATTAGGTCTAGAGTCCCCATACCAGATGGTGATGGAACTGACTGCGTCTATATTCATACACCAGACGTTGATGGAACTGACTGAGTCTATATTCTCTCTACCAGACTGTGATGGAACTGAATGCATCTATAGTCTCCTTACCAGATGGTGATGGAACTGACTGAGTCTATGTTTTCCATATCAAACGGTGATGTAACTAACTGAGTCTATATTCTCCACACCAGACTGTGATGGAACTGACTGAGTTTATAGACCCTATAGCAGACAATAATGGAACTGACTATGTCTATATTCCCTCTACCAGATGCTGACGGAACTGACTGCATCTATAGTCTCCATAACAGATGGTGATGGAAATGACTGAGTGTTTAGACGCTTACTGGATGGTGGTGAAACAGGCTGATTCTATAGTTCCTATACCAGACGATAATGGAACTGACTGAGTCTAAAATCCCCATACCAGACAGAGATGGAACTGACTGCCTCTATAGTCCTCATAACAGATGGTGATGGAACTGACTGTGTCTATAGTCCTCATACCAGACGGGGATGGAACTGACTGTGTCCGTAGCATCCATGCCAGACGATAATGGAACAGACTGAGTCTATAGTCTCCATAACTGACTGTGATGCAACTGACTGAGTCTATAGTCCTTATACGAGATGTTGATGGAACTGACTGAATTAATAGTCCCCATACCAGACGCTTGTGGAACTGACTGAATCTATAGACTCCATACCAGACGGTGATGGAACTGACTGAGTCAATAGTCCTCATACCAGACGGTGATGGAACTGACTTTGTATATAGTCCCCATACCAGACGGAGATGGAACTGACTGACTCTATAGTCCTCATACCAGACAGTGATGGAACTCACTGACTCTATAGTCCCCATACCAGACTGTGATGGAAATGACTGAGTTTATAGCCCCTATACCAGACAATAATGGAACTGATTAGGTCTAGAGTCCCCATACCAGATGGTGATGGAACTGACTGCGTCTATAGTCATACACCAGACGTTGATGGAACTGACTGAGTCTATATTCTCTCTACCAGACGGTGAAGGAACTGACTGCATCTATAGTCTCCTTACCAGACGGTGATGGAAATGACTGAGTCTATTGACACATACTGGATGGTGATGAAACTTACTGAGTCTATAGTCCCTATACCAGACAGTGATGTAACTGACTGAGTCTATAGACCTCATACAAGACAGAGATGGAACTGACTTTGTCTATAGTCCCCATACAAGACAGAGATGGAACTGACTGTGTCTATAGTCCTCATACCAGACGGGGATGGAACTGACTGTGTCCGTAGCATCCATGCTAGACGATAATGGAACAGACTGAGTCTATAGTCTCCATAACTGACGGTGATGCAACTGACTGAGTCTATAGTCCTTAATCGAGACGGTGATGGAACTGACTGAATTAATAGTCCCCATACCAGACGCTTGTGGAACTGACTGAATCTATAGACTCCATACCAGATGGTGATGGAACTGACTGAGTCTATGTTTTCCATATCAAACTGTGATGTAACTGAGTCTATATTCTCCATACCAGACTGTGATGGAACTGACTGAGTTTATAGACCCTATAGCAGACAATAATGGAACTGACTATGTCTATATTCCCTCTACCAGATGCTGACGGAACTGACTGCATCTATAGTCTCCATAACAGATGGTGATGGAAATGACTGAGTGTTTAGACGCTTACTGGATGGTGGTGAAACAGGCTGATTCTATAGTTCCTATACCAGACGATAATGGAACTGACTGAGTCTAAAATCCCCATACCAGACAGAGATGGAACTGACTGCCTCTATAGTCCTCATAACAGATGGTGATGGAACTGACTGTGTCTATAGTCCTCATACCAGACGGGGATGGAACTGACTGTGTCCGTAGCATCCATGCCAGACGATAATGGAACAGACTGAGTCTATAGTCTCCATAACTGACTGTGATGCAACTGACTGAGTCTATAGTCCTTATACGAGATGTTGATGGAACTGACTGAATTAATAGTCCCCATACCAGACGCTTGTGGAACTGACTGAATCTATAGACTCCATACCAGACGGTGATGGAACTGACTGAGTCAATAGTCCTCATACCAGACGGTGATGGAACTGACTTTGTATATAGTCCCCATACCAGACGGAGATGGAACTGACTGACTCTATAGTCCTCATACCAGACAGTGATGGAACTCACTGACTCTATAGTCCCCATACCAGACTGTGATGGAAATGACTGAGTTTATAGCCCCTATACCAGACAATAATGGAACTGATTAGGTCTAGAGTCCCCATACCAGATGGTGATGGAACTGACTGCGTCTATAGTCATACACCAGACGTTGATGGAACTGACTGAGTCTATATTCTCTCTACCAGACGGTGAAGGAACTGACTGCATCTATAGTCTCCTTACCAGACGGTGATGGAAATGACTGAGTCTATTGACACATACTGGATGGTGATGAAACTTACTGAGTCTATAGTCCCTATACCAGACAGTGATGTAACTGACTGAGTCTATAGACCTCATACAAGACAAAGATGGAATTGACTTTGTCTATAGTCCCCATACAAGACAGAGATGGAACTGACTGCGTCTATAGTCCTCATACCAGACGGGGATGGAACTGACTGTGTCCGTAGCA
The DNA here is from genome assembly GCF_048418815.1 of Hemitrygon akajei. Taxonomy (NCBI): domain Eukaryota; kingdom Metazoa; phylum Chordata; class Chondrichthyes; order Myliobatiformes; family Dasyatidae; genus Hemitrygon; species Hemitrygon akajei. The sequence goes on along the minus strand of NC_133133.1, from coordinate 108,600,115 downwards.
TCCATGCCAGAAGATAATGGAATAGACTGAGTCTATAGTCTCCATAACTGACTATGATGCAACTGACTGAGTCTATAGTCCATATACGAGATGGTGATGGAACTGACTGATTTAATAGTCCCCATACCAGACGCTTGTGGAACTGACTGAATCTATAGCCTCCATACCAGACGGTGATGGAACGGACTGAGTCTATGTTTTCCATATCAAATGGTGATGTAACTAACTGAGTCTATATTCTCCATTCCAGACTTTGATGGAACTGACTGAGTTTATAGACCCTATAGCAGACAATAAATGAACTGACTATGTCTATATTCCCTCAACCAGACACTGACGGAACTGACTGCATCTATAGTCTCCATACCAGATGGAGATGGAAATGACTAAGTCTATAGTCACACACCAGACGGTGATGGAACTGGCTGAGACTATAGCCCCATACGAGACAGTGATGGTACTGACTGCGTCTATAGTCTCCATAACAGATGGTGATGGAACTGACTGAGTTTATAGTCCACATACCAGACGGTGATGGAACAGACTGAGTCTATAGTCCCCATACCAGATGGTGATGGAAGGACTGTGTCTATTAACTCCATAACAGACGGTGATGGAACTGAATGAGTTTATAGTCCCTATACCAGACGGTGATGGAATTGACTGAGACTAGAGTCTCCATAACAGACGGTGATGGAACAGACTGAGTCTATAGTCCCCATACCAGATGGCGATGGAAGGACTGTGTCTATAAACTCCATGACAAACGGTGATGGAACTGACTGAGTCTATAGTCCCATACCAGACGGTGATAGAACTGACTGTGTCTATAGTCCCCATACCAGATGGTGATGGAACTGACTGAGACCATAGCATCCATGCCAGATGATAATGGAACAGACTGTGTCTATAGTCCCCATACCTGACGGTGATGGAACTGACTTTGTCTATAGTCCACATACCAGACGAAGATGGAATTGACTGCCTCTATAGTCCTCATACCAGACGGTGATGGAACTGACTGAGTCTGTAGTCCCCATACCAGACGTTGATCAAACTGGCTGAGTCTCTAGTCCCCATAACAGACTGTGATGGAAATGACTGAGTTTATAGCCCCTATACCAGACAATAATGGAACTGAGTAGGTCTAGAGTCCCCATACCAGATGGTGATGGAACTGACTGCGTCTATAGTCATACACCAGACATTGATGGAACTGACTGAGTCTATATTCTCACTACCAGACGGTGATGGAACTGACTGAGTCTATAGACCTCATACCAGACGGTGATGGAACTGACTTTGTCTATAGTCCCCATACAAGACAGAGATGGAACTGACTGCGTCTATAGTCCTCATACCAGACGGGGATGGAACTGACTGTGTCCGTAGCATCCATGCCAGAAGATAATGGAACAGACTGAGTCTATAGTCTCCATTACTGACGGTGATGCAACTGACTGAGTCTATAGTCCTTAATCGAGACGGTGATGGAACTGACTGAATTAATAGTCCCCAAACCAGATGCTTGTGGAACTGACTGAATCTATAGACTCCTTACCAGACGGTGATGGAAATGACTGAGTGTTTAGACGCTTACTGGATGGTGGTGAAACAGGCTGATTCTATAGTTCCTATACCAGACGATAATGGAACTGACTGAGTCTAAAATCCCCATACCAGACAGAGATGGAACTGACTGCCTCTATAGTCCTCATAACAGATGGTGATGGAACTGACTGTGTCCGTAGCATCCATGCCAGACGATAATGGAACAGGCTGAGTCTATAGTCTCCATAACTGACTGTGATGCAACTGACTGTGTCTATAGTCCTTATACGAGATGGTGATGGAACTGACTGAATTAATAGTCCCCATACCAGACGCTTGTGGAACTGACTGAATCTATAGACTCCATACCAGACGGTGATGGAACTGACTGAGTCTATAGTCCTCATACCAGACGGTGATGGAACTGACTGAGTCTATAGACCTCATACCAGACGGTCATGGAACTGACTTTGTCTATAGTCCCCATACAAGACAGAGATGGAACTGACTGCGTCTATAGTCCTCATACCAGACGGGGATGGAACTGACTGTGTCCGTAGCATCCATGCCAGAAGATAATGGAACAGACTGAGTCTATAGTCTCCATTACTGACGGTGATGCAACTGACTGAGTCTATAGTCCTTAATCGAGACGGTGATGGAACTGACTGAATTAATAGTCCCCAAACCAGATGCTTGTGGAACTGACTGAATCTATAGACTCCTTACCAGACGGTGATGGAACTGACTGAGTCTATGTTTTCCATATCAAACGGTGATGTAACTAACTGAGTCTATATTCTCCACACCAGACTGTGATGGAACTGACTGAGTTTATAGACCCTATAGCAGACAATAATGGAACTGACTATGTCTATATTCCCTCTACCAGATGCTGACGGAACTGACTGCATCTATAGTCTCCATACCAGATGGTGATAGAAATGACTGAGTGTTTAGACGCTTACTGGATGGTGGTGAAACAGGCTGATTCTATAGTTCCTATACCAGACGATAATGGAACTGACTGAGTCTAAAATCCCCATACCAGACAGAGATGGAACTGACTGTGTCTATAGTCCTTATACGAGATGGTGATGGAACTGACTGAATTAATAGTCCCCATACCAGACGCTTGTGGAACTGACTGAGTCTATAGTCCTCATACCAGACGGTGATGGAACTGACTTTGTATATAGTCCCCATACCAGACGGAGATGGAACTGACTGACTCTATAGTCCTCATACCAGACAGTGATGGAAATGACGTTGCCTATAGTCCCCATACCAGACGGAGATGCAATTGACTGACTCTATAGTCCTCATACCAGACGGTGATGGAACTGACTGACTCTATAGTCCCCATACCAGACTGTGATGGAAATGACTGAGTTTATAGCCCCTATACCAGACAATAATGGAACTGATTAGGTCTAGAGTCCCATACCAGATGGTGATGGAACTGACTGCGTCTATAGTCATACACCAGACGTTGATGGAACTGACTGTGTCTATAGTCCTCATACCAGACGGGGATGGAACTGACTGTGTCCGTAGCATCCATGCCAGACGATAATGGAACAGGCTGAGTCTATAGTCTCCATAACTGACTGTGATGCAACTGACTGTGTCTATAGTCCTTATACGAGATGGTGATGGAACTGACTGAATTAATAGTCCCCATACCAGACGCTTGTGGAACTGACTGAATCTATAGACTCCATACCAGACGGTGATGCAACTGACTGAGTCTATAGTCCTTAATCGAGACGGTGATGGAACTGACTGAATTAATAGTCCCCAAACCAGATGCTTGTGGAACTGACTGAATCTATAGACTCCTTACCAGACGGTGATGGAACTGACTGAGTCTATGTTTTCCATATCAAACGGTGATGTAACTAACTGAGTCTATATTCTCCACACCAGACTGTGATGGAACTGACTGAGTTTATAGACCCTATAGCAGACAATAATGGAACTGACTATGTCTATATTCCCTCTACCAGATGCTGACGGAACTGACTGCATCTATAGTCTCCATACCAGATGGTGATAGAAATGACTGAGTGTTTAGACGCTTACTGGATGGTGGTGAAACAGGCTGATTCTATAGTTCCTATACCAGACGATAATGGAACTGACTGAGTCTAAAATCCCCATACCAGACAGAGATGGAACTGACTGTGTCTATAGTCCTTATACGAGATGGTGATGGAACTGACTGAATTAATAGTCCCCATACCAGACGCTTGTGGAACTGACTGAGTCTATAGTCCTCATACCAGACGGTGATGGAACTGACTTTGTATATAGTCCCCATACCAGACGGAGATGGAACTGACTGACTCTATAGTCCTCATACCAGACAGTGATGGAAATGACGTTGCCTATAGTCCCCATACCAGACGGAGATGCAATTGACTGACTCTATAGTCCTCATACCAGACGGTGATGGAACTGACTGACTCTATAGTCCCCATACCAGACTGTGATGGAAATGACTGAGTTTATAGCCCCTATACCAGACAATAATGGAACTGATTAGGTCTAGAGTCCCATACCAGATGGTGATGGAACTGACTGCGTCTATAGTCATACACCAGACGTTGATGGAACTGACTGTGTCTATAGTCCTCATACCAGACGGGGATGGAACTGACTGTGTCCGTAGCATCCATGCCAGACGATAATGGAACAGGCTGAGTCTATAGTCTCCATAACTGACTGTGATGCAACTGACTGTGTCTATAGTCCTTATACGAGATGGTGATGGAACTGACTGAATTAATAGTCCCCATACCAGATGCTTGTGGAACTGACTGAATCTATAGACTCCATACCAGACGGTGATGGAACTGACTGAGTCTATAGTCCTCATACCAGACGGTGATGGAACTGACTTTGTATATAGTCCCCATACCAGACGGAGATGGAACTGACTGACTCTATAGTCCTCATACCAGACAGTGATGGAAATGACGTTGCCTATAGACCCCATACCAGACGGAGATGCAATTGACTGACTCTATAGTCCTCATACCAGACGGTGATGGAACTGACTGACTCTATAGTCCCCATACCAGACTGTGATGGAAATGACTGAGTTTATAGCCCCTATACCAGACAATAATGGAACTGATTAGGTCTAGAGTCCCCATACCAGATGGTGATGGAACTGACTGCGTCTATAGTCATACACCAGACGTTGATGGAACTGACTGAGTCTATATTCTCTCTACCAGACGGTGAAGGAACTGACTGCATCTATAGTCTCCTTACCAGACGGTGATGGAAATGACTGAGTCTATTGACACATACTGGATGGTGATGAAACTTACTGAGTCTATAGTCCCTATACCAGACAGTGATGTAACTGACTGAGTCTATAGACCTCATACAAGACAGAGATGGAACTGACTTTGTCTATAGTCCCCATACAAGACAGAGATGGAACTGACTGCGTCTATAGTCCTCATACCAGACGGGGATGGAACTGACTGTGTCCGTAGCATCCATGCCAGAAGATAATGGAATAGACTGAGTCTATAGTCTCCATAACTGACTATGATGCAACTGACTGAGTCTATAGTCCATATACGAGATGGTGATGGAACTGACTGATTTAATAGTCCCCATACCAGACGCTTGTGGAACTGACTGAATCTATAGCCTCCATACCAGACGGTGATGGAACGGACTGAGTCTATGTTTTCCATATCAAATGGTGATGTAACTAACTGAGTCTATATTCTCCATTCCAGACTTTGATGGAACTGACTGAGTTTATAGACCCTATAGCAGACAATAAATGAACTGACTATGTCTATATTCCCTCAACCAGACACTGACGGAACTGACTGCATCTATAGTCTCCATACCAGATGGAGATGGAAATGACTAAGTCTATAGTCACACACCAGACGGTGATGGAACTGGCTGAGACTATAGCCCCATACGAGACAGTGATGGTACTGACTGCGTCTATAGTCTCCATAACAGATGGTGATGGAACTGACTGAGTTTATAGTCCACATACCAGACGGTGATGGAACTGACTTTGTCTATAGTCCCCATACAAGACAGAGATGGAACTGACTGCGTCTATAGTCCTCATACCAGACGGGGATGGAACTGACTGTGTCCGTAGCATCCATGCCAGAAGATAATGGAACAGACTGAGTCTATAGTCTCCATTACTGACGGTGATGCAACTGACTGAGTCTATAGTCCTTAATCGAGACGGTGATGGAACTGACTGAATTAATAGTCCCCAAACCAGATGCTTGTGGAACTGACTGAATCTATAGACTCCTTACCAGACGGTGATGGAAATGACTGAGTGTTTAGACGCTTACTGGATGGTGGTGAAACAGGCTGATTCTATAGTTCCTATACCAGACGATAATGGAACTGACTGAGTCTAAAATCCCCATACCAGACAGAGATGGAACTGACTGCCTCTATAGTCCTCATAACAGATGGTGATGGAACTGACTGTGTCCGTAGCATCCATGCCAGACGATAATGGAACAGGCTGAGTCTATAGTCTCCATAACTGACTGTGATGCAACTGACTGTGTCTATAGTCCTTATACGAGATGGTGATGGAACTGACTGAATTAATAGTCCCCATACCAGACGCTTGTGGAACTGACTGAATCTATAGACTCCATACCAGACGGTGATGGAACTGACTGAGTCTATAGTCCTCATACCAGACGGTGATGGAACTGACTGAGTCTATAGACCTCATACCAGACGGTCATGGAACTGACTTTGTCTATAGTCCCCATACAAGACAGAGATGGAACTGACTGCGTCTATAGTCCTCATACCAGACGGGGATGGAACTGACTGTGTCCGTAGCATCCATGCCAGAAGATAATGGAACAGACTGAGTCTATAGTCTCCATTACTGACGGTGATGCAACTGACTGAGTCTATAGTCCTTAATCGAGACGGTGATGGAACTGACTGAATTAATAGTCCCCAAACCAGATGCTTGTGGAACTGACTGAATCTATAGACTCCTTACCAGACGGTGATGGAACTGACTGAGTCTATGTTTTCCATATCAAACGGTGATGTAACTAACTGAGTCTATATTCTCCACACCAGACTGTGATGGAACTGACTGAGTTTATAGACCCTATAGCAGACAATAATGGAACTGACTATGTCTATATTCCCTCTACCAGATGCTGACGGAACTGACTGCATCTATAGTCTCCATACCAGATGGTGATAGAAATGACTGAGTGTTTAGACGCTTACTGGATGGTGGTGAAACAGGCTGATTCTATAGTTCCTATACCAGACGATAATGGAACTGACTGAGTCTAAAATCCCCATACCAGACAGAGATGGAACTGACTGTGTCTATAGTCCTTATACGAGATGGTGATGGAACTGACTGAATTAATAGTCCCCATACCAGACGCTTGTGGAACTGACTGAGTCTATAGTCCTCATACCAGACGGTGATGGAACTGACTTTGTATATAGTCCCCATACCAGACGGAGATGGAACTGACTGACTCTATAGTCCTCATACCAGACAGTGATGGAAATGACGTTGCCTATAGTCCCCATACCAGACGGAGATGCAATTGACTGACTCTATAGTCCTCATACCAGACGGTGATGGAACTGACTGACTCTATAGTCCCCATACCAGACTGTGATGGAAATGACTGAGTTTATAGCCCCTATACCAGACAATAATGGAACTGATTAGGTCTAGAGTCCCATACCAGATGGTGATGGAACTGACTGCGTCTATAGTCATACACCAGACGTTGATGGAACTGACTGTGTCTATAGTCCTCATACCAGACGGGGATGGAACTGACTGTGTCCGTAGCATCCATGCCAGACGATAATGGAACAGGCTGAGTCTATAGTCTCCATAACTGACTGTGATGCAACTGACTGTGTCTATAGTCCTTATACGAGATGGTGATGGAACTGACTGAATTAATAGTCCCCATACCAGACGCTTGTGGAACTGACTGAATCTATAGACTCCATACCAGACGGTGATGCAACTGACTGAGTCTATAGTCCTTAATCGAGACGGTGATGGAACTGACTGAATTAATAGTCCCCAAACCAGATGCTTGTGGAACTGACTGAATCTATAGACTCCTTACCAGACGGTGATGGAACTGACTGAGTCTATGTTTTCCATATCAAACGGTGATGTAACTAACTGAGTCTATATTCTCCACACCAGACTGTGATGGAACTGACTGAGTTTATAGACCCTATAGCAGACAATAATGGAACTGACTATGTCTATATTCCCTCTACCAGATGCTGACGGAACTGACTGCATCTATAGTCTCCATACCAGATGGTGATAGAAATGACTGAGTGTTTAGACGCTTACTGGATGGTGGTGAAACAGGCTGATTCTATAGTTCCTATACCAGACGATAATGGAACTGACTGAGTCTAAAATCCCCATACCAGACAGAGATGGAACTGACTGTGTCTATAGTCCTTATACGAGATGGTGATGGAACTGACTGAATTAATAGTCCCCATACCAGACGCTTGTGGAACTGACTGAGTCTATAGTCCTCATACCAGACGGTGATGGAACTGACTTTGTATATAGTCCCCATACCAGACGGAGATGGAACTGACTGACTCTATAGTCCTCATACCAGACAGTGATGGAAATGACGTTGCCTATAGTCCCCATACCAGACGGAGATGCAATTGACTGACTCTATAGTCCTCATACCAGACGGTGATGGAACTGACTGACTCTATAGTCCCCATACCAGACTGTGATGGAAATGACTGAGTTTATAGCCCCTATACCAGACAATAATGGAACTGATTAGGTCTAGAGTCCCATACCAGATGGTGATGGAACTGACTGCGTCTATAGTCATACACCAGACGTTGATGGAACTGACTGTGTCTATAGTCCTCATACCAGACGGGGATGGAACTGACTGTGTCCGTAGCATCCATGCCAGACGATAATGGAACAGGCTGAGTCTATAGTCTCCATAACTGACTGTGATGCAACTGACTGTGTCTATAGTCCTTATACGAGATGGTGATGGAACTGACTGAATTAATAGTCCCCATACCAGATGCTTGTGGAACTGACTGAATCTATAGACTCCATACCAGACGGTGATGGAACTGACTGAGTCTATAGTCCTCATACCAGACGGTGATGGAACTGACTTTGTATATAGTCCCCATACCAGACGGAGATGGAACTGACTGACTCTATAGTCCTCATACCAGACAGTGATGGAAATGACGTTGCCTATAGACCCCATACCAGACGGAGATGCAATTGACTGACTCTATAGTCCTCATACCAGACGGTGATGGAACTGACTGACTCTATAGTCCCCATACCAGACTGTGATGGAAATGACTGAGTTTATAGCCCCTATACCAGACAATAATGGAACTGATTAGGTCTAGAGTCCCCATACCAGATGGTGATGGAACTGACTGCGTCTATAGTCATACACCAGACGTTGATGGAACTGACTGAGTCTATATTCTCTCTACCAGACGGTGAAGGAACTGACTGCATCTATAGTCTCCTTACCAGACGGTGATGGAAATGACTGAGTCTATTGACACATACTGGATGGTGATGAAACTTACTGAGTCTATAGTCCCTATACCAGACAGTGATGTAACTGACTGAGTCTATAGACCTCATACAAGACAGAGATGGAACTGACTTTGTCTATAGTCCCCATACAAGACAGAGATGGAACTGACTGCGTCTATAGTCCTCATACCAGACGGGGATGGAACTGACTGTGTCCGTAGCATCCATGCCAGAAGATAATGGAATAGACTGAGTCTATAGTCTCCATAACTGACTATGATGCAACTGACTGAGTCTATAGTCCATATACGAGATGGTGATGGAACTGACTGATTTAATAGTCCCCATACCAGACGCTTGTGGAACTGACTGAATCTATAGCCTCCATACCAGACGGTGATGGAACGGACTGAGTCTATGTTTTCCATATCAAATGGTGATGTAACTAACTGAGTCTATATTCTCCATTCCAGACTTTGATGGAACTGACTGAGTTTATAGACCCTATAGCAGACAATAAATGAACTGACTATGTCTATATTCCCTCAACCAGACACTGACGGAACTGACTGCATCTATAGTCTCCATACCAGATGGAGATGGAAATGACTAAGTCTATAGTCACACACCAGACGGTGATGGAACTGGCTGAGACTATAGCCCCATACGAGACAGTGATGGTACTGACTGCGTCTATAGTCTCCATAACAGATGGTGATGGAACTGACTGAGTTTATAGTCCACATACCAGACGGTGATGGAACAGACTGAGTCTATAGTCCCCATACCAGATGGTGATGGAAGGACTGTGTCTATTAACTCCATAACAGACGGTGATGGAACTGAATGAGTTTATAGTCCCTATACCAGACGGTGATGGAATTGACTGAGACTAGAGTCTCCATAACAGACGGTGATGGAACAGACTGAGTCTATAGTCCCCATACCAGATGGCGATGGAAGGACTGTGTCTATAAACTCCATGACAAACGGTGATGGAACTGACTGAGTCTATAGTCCCATACCAGACGGTGATAGAACTGACTGTGTCTATAGTCCCCATACCAGATGGTGATGGAACTGACTGAGACCATAGCATCCATGCCAGATGATAATGGAACAGACTGTGTCTATAGTCCCCATACCTGACGGTGATGGAACTGACTTTGTCTATAGTCCACATACCAGACGAAGATGGAATTGACTGCCTCTATAGTCCTCATACCAGACGGTGATGGAACTGACTGAGTCTGTAGTCCCCATACCAGACGTTGATCAAACTGGCTGAGTCTCTAGTCCCCATAACAGACTGTGATGGAAATGACTGAGTTTATAGCCCCTATACCAGACAATAATGGAACTGAGTAGGTCTAGAGTCCCCATACCAGATGGTGATGGAACTGACTGCGTCTATAGTCATACACCAGACATTGATGGAACTGACTGAGTCTATATTCTCACTACCAGACGGTGATGGAACTGACTGAGTCTATAGACCTCATACCAGACGGTGATGGAACTGACTTTGTCTATAGTCCCCATACAAGACAGAGATGGAACTGACTGCGTCTATAGTCCTCATACCAGACGGGGATGGAACTGACTGTGTCCGTAGCATCCATGCCAGAAGATAATGGAACAGACTGAGTCTATAGTCTCCATTACTGACGGTGATGCAACTGACTGAGTCTATAGTCCTTAATCGAGACGGTGATGGAACTGACTGAATTAATAGTCCCCAAACCAGATGCTTGTGGAACTGACTGAATCTATAGACTCCTTACCAGACGGTGATGGAAATGACTGAGTGTTTAGACGCTTACTGGATGGTGGTGAAACAGGCTGATTCTATAGTTCCTATACCAGACGATAATGGAACTGACTGAGTCTAAAATCCCCATACCAGACAGAGATGGAACTGACTGCCTCTATAGTCCTCATAACAGATGGTGATGGAACTGACTGTGTCCGTAGCATCCATGCCAGACGATAATGGAACAGGCTGAGTCTATAGTCTCCATAACTGACTGTGATGCAACTGACTGTGTCTATAGTCCTTATACGAGATGGTGATGGAACTGACTGAATTAATAGTCCCCATACCAGACGCTTGTGGAACTGACTGAATCTATAGACTCCATACCAGACGGTGATGGAACTGACTGAGTCTATAGTCCTCATACCAGACGGTGATGGAACTGACTGAGTCTATAGACCTCATACCAGACGGTCATGGAACTGACTTTGTCTATAGTCCCCATACAAGACAGAGATGGAACTGACTGCGTCTATAGTCCTCATACCAGACGGGGATGGAACTGACTGTGTCCGTAGCATCCATGCCAGAAGATAATGGAACAGACTGAGTCTATAGTCTCCATTACTGACGGTGATGCAACTGACTGAGTCTATAGTCCTTAATCGAGACGGTGATGGAACTGACTGAATTAATAGTCCCCAAACCAGATGCTTGTGGAACTGACTGAATCTATAGACTCCTTACCAGACGGTGATGGAACTGACTGAGTCTATGTTTTCCATATCAAACGGTGATGTAACTAACTGAGTCTATATTCTCCACACCAGACTGTGATGGAACTGACTGAGTTTATAGACCCTATAGCAGACAATAATGGAACTGACTATGTCTATATTCCCTCTACCAGATGCTGACGGAACTGACTGCATCTATAGTCTCCATACCAGATGGTGATAGAAATGACTGAGTGTTTAGACGCTTACTGGATGGTGGTGAAACAGGCTGATTCTATAGTTCCTATACCAGACGATAATGGAACTGACTGAGTCTAAAATCCCCATACCAGACAGAGATGGAACTGACTGTGTCTATAGTCCTTATACGAGATGGTGATGGAACTGACTGAATTAATAGTCCCCATACCAGACGCTTGTGGAACTGACTGAGTCTATAGTCCTCATACCAGACGGTGATGGAACTGACTTTGTATATAGTCCCCATACCAGACGGAGATGGAACTGACTGACTCTATAGTCCTCATACCAGACAGTGATGGAAATGACGTTGCCTATAGTCCCCATACCAGACGGAGATGCAATTGACTGACTCTATAGTCCTCATACCAGACGGTGATGGAACTGACTGACTCTATAGTCCCCATACCAGACTGTGATGGAAATGACTGAGTTTATAGCCCCTATACCAGACAATAATGGAACTGATTAGGTCTAGAGTCCCATACCAGATGGTGATGGAACTGACTGCGTCTATAGTCATACACCAGACGTTGATGGAACTGACTGTGTCTATAGTCCTCATACCAGACGGGGATGGAACTGACTGTGTCCGTAGCATCCATGCCAGACGATAATGGAACAGGCTGAGTCTATAGTCTCCATAACTGACTGTGATGCAACTGACTGTGTCTATAGTCCTTATACGAGATGGTGATGGAACTGACTGAATTAATAGTCCCCATACCAGACGCTTGTGGAACTGACTGAATCTATAGACTCCATACCAGACGGTGATGCAACTGACTGAGTCTATAGTCCTTAATCGAGACGGTGATGGAACTGACTGAATTAATAGTCCCCAAACCAGATGCTTGTGGAACTGACTGAATCTATAGACTCCTTACCAGACGGTGATGGAACTGACTGAGTCTATGTTTTCCATATCAAACGGTGATGTAACTAACTGAGTCTATATTCTCCACACCAGACTGTGATGGAACTGACTGAGTTTATAGACCCTATAGCAGACAATAATGGAACTGACTATGTCTATATTCCCTCTACCAGATGCTGACGGAACTGACTGCATCTATAGTCTCCATACCAGATGGTGATAGAAATGACTGAGTGTTTAGACGCTTACTGGATGGTGGTGAAACAGGCTGATTCTATAGTTCCTATACCAGACGATAATGGAACTGACTGAGTCTAAAATCCCCATACCAGACAGAGATGGAACTGACTGTGTCTATAGTCCTTATACGAGATGGTGATGGAACTGACTGAATTAATAGTCCCCATACCAGACGCTTGTGGAACTGACTGAGTCTATAGTCCTCATACCAGACGGTGATGGAACTGACTTTGTATATAGTCCCCATACCAGACGGAGATGGAACTGACTGACTCTATAGTCCTCATACCAGACAGTGATGGAAATGACGTTGCCTATAGTCCCCATACCAGACGGAGATGCAATTGACTGACTCTATAGTCCTCATACCAGACGGTGATGGAACTGACTGACTCTATAGTCCCCATACCAGACTGTGATGGAAATGACTGAGTTTATAGCCCCTATACCAGACAATAATGGAACTGATTAGGTCTAGAGTCCCATACCAGATGGTGATGGAACTGACTGCGTCTATAGTCATACACCAGACGTTGATGGAACTGACTGTGTCTATAGTCCTCATACCAGACGGGGATGGAACTGACTGTGTCCGTAGCATCCATGCCAGACGATAATGGAACAGGCTGAGTCTATAGTCTCCATAACTGACTGTGATGCAACTGACTGTGTCTATAGTCCTTATACGAGATGGTGATGGAACTGACTGAATTAATAGTCCCCATACCAGATGCTTGTGGAACTGACTGAATCTATAGACTCCATACCAGACGGTGATGGAACTGACTGAGTCTATAGTCCTCATACCAGACGGTGATGGAACTGACTTTGTATATAGTCCCCATACCAGACGGAGATGGAACTGACTGACTCTATAGTCCTCATACCAGACAGTGATGGAAATGACGTTGCCTATAGACCCCATACCAGACGGAGATGCAATTGACTGACTCTATAGTCCTCATACCAGACGGTGATGGAACTGACTGACTCTATAGTCCCCATACCAGACTGTGATGGAAATGACTGAGTTTATAGCCCCTATACCAGACAATAATGGAACTGATTAGGTCTAGAGTCCCCATACCAGATGGTGATGGAACTGACTGCGTCTATAGTCATACACCAGACGTTGATGGAACTGACTGAGTCTATATTCTCTCTACCAGACGGTGAAGGAACTGACTGCATCTATAGTCTCCTTACCAGACGGTGATGGAAATGACTGAGTCTATTGACACATACTGGATGGTGATGAAACTTACTGAGTCTATAGTCCCTATACCAGACAGTGATGTAACTGACTGAGTCTATAGACCTCATACAAGACAGAGATGGAACTGACTTTGTCTATAGTCCCCATACAAGACAGAGATGGAACTGACTGCGTCTATAGTCCTCATACCAGACGGGGATGGAACTGACTGTGTCCGTAGCATCCATGCCAGAAGATAATGGAACAGACTGAGTCTATAGTCTCCATAACTGACGGTGATGCAACTGACTGAGTCTATATTCTACATACCAGACTGTGATGGAACTGACTGAGTTGATAGACCCTATACCAGACAGTGATGCAACTGACTGAGTCTATAGTCCTTAATCGAGACGGTGATGGAACTGACTGAATTAATAGTCCCCATACAAGACGCTTGTGGAACTGACTGAATCTATAGCCTCCATACCAGACGGTGATGGAACGGACTGAGTCTATGTTTTCCATATCAAATGGTGATGTAACTAACTGAGTCTATATTCTCCATTCCAGACTGTGATGGAACTGACTGAGTTTATAGACCCTATAGCAGACAATAATGGAACTGACTATGTCTATATTCCCTCTACCAGACACTGACGGAACTGACTGCATCTATAGTCTCCATACCAGATGGAGATGGAAATGACTGAGTCTATAGTCACACACCAGACGGTGATGGAACTGGCTGAGACTATAGCCCCATACGAGACAGTGATGGTAATTACTGCGTCTATAGTCTCCATAACAGATGGTGATGGAACTGACTGAGTTTATAGTCCACATACCAGACGGTGATGGAACAGACTGAGTCTATAGTCCCCATACCAGATGGTGATGGAAGGACTGTGTCTATTAACTCCATAACAGACGGTGATGGAACTGAATGAGTTTATAGTCCCTATACCAGACGGTGATGGAATTGACTGAGACTAGAGTCTCCATAACAGACGGAGATGGAACAGACTGAGTCTATAGTCCCCATACCAGATGGCGATGGAAGGACTGTGTCTATAAACTCCATGACAAACGGTGATGGAACTGACTGAGTCTATAGTCCCATACCAGACGGTGATAGAACTGACTGTGTCTATAGTCCCCATACCAGATGGTGATGGAACTGACTGAGACCATAGAACCCATGCCAGATGATAATGGAACAGACTGTGTCTATAGTACCCATACCTGACGGTGATGGATCTGACTTTGTCTATAGTCCACATACCAGACGAAGATGGAATTGACTGACTCTATAGTCTTCATACCAGACGGTGATGGAACTGACTGAGTCTGTAGTCCCCATACCAGACGTTGATCGAACTGGATGAGTCTCTAGTCCCCATAACAGACTGTGATGGAAATGACTGAGTTTATAGCCCCTATACCAGACAATAATGGAACTGAGTAGGTCTAGAGTCCCCATACCAGATGGTGATGGAACTGACTGCGTCTATAGTCATACACCAGACATTGATGGAACTGACTGAGTCTATATACTCTCTAGCAGACGGTGATGGAACTGACTGAGACTATAGACCTCATACCAAACGGTGATGGAACTGACTTTGTCTATAGTCCACATACCAGACGGGGATGGAACTGACTGTGTCCGTAGCATCCATGCTAGACGATAATGGAACAGACTGAGTCTATAGTCTGCATAACTGACGGTGATGCAACTGACTGAGTCTATAGGCCTTAATCGAGACGGTGATGGAACTGACTGAATTAATAGTCCCCATACCAGACGGTGATGGAACTGACTGAGTTTATAGACCCTATACCAGACAATAATGGAACTGACTATGTCTATATTCCCTCTACCAGACGCTGACGGAACTGACTGCATCTATAGTCCTCATACCAGACGGTGATGGAACTGACTGACTCTATAGTCCCCATACCAGACTGTGATGGAAATGACTGAGTTTATAGCCCCTATACCAGACAATAATGGAACTGATTAGGTCTAGAGTCCCATACCAGATGGTGATGGAACTGACTGCGTCTATAGTCATACACCAGACGTTGATGGAACTGACTGTGTCTATAGTCCTCATACCAGACGGGGATGGAACTGACTGTGTCCGTAGCATCCATGCCAGACGATAATGGAACAGGCTGAGTCTATAGTCTCCATAACTGACTGTGATGCAACTGACTGTGTCTATAGTCCTTATACGAGATGGTGATGGAACTGACTGAATTAATAGTCCCCATACCAGACGCTTGTGGAACTGACTGAATCTATAGACTCCATACCAGACGGTGATGCAACTGACTGAGTCTATAGTCCTTAATCGAGACGGTGATGGAACTGACTGAATTAATAGTCCCCAAACCAGATGCTTGTGGAACTGACTGAATCTATAGACTCCTTACCAGACGGTGATGGAACTGACTGAGTCTATGTTTTCCATATCAAACGGTGATGTAACTAACTGAGTCTATATTCTCCACACCAGACTGTGATGGAACTGACTGAGTTTATAGACCCTATAGCAGACAATAATGGAACTGACTATGTCTATATTCCCTCTACCAGATGCTGACGGAACTGACTGCATCTATAGTCTCCATACCAGATGGTGATAGAAATGACTGAGTGTTTAGACGCTTACTGGATGGTGGTGAAACAGGCTGATTCTATAGTTCCTATACCAGACGATAATGGAACTGACTGAGTCTAAAATCCCCATACCAGACAGAGATGGAACTGACTGTGTCTATAGTCCTTATACGAGATGGTGATGGAACTGACTGAATTAATAGTCCCCATACCAGACGCTTGTGGAACTGACTGAGTCTATAGTCCTCATACCAGACGGTGATGGAACTGACTTTGTATATAGTCCCCATACCAGACGGAGATGGAACTGACTGACTCTATAGTCCTCATACCAGACAGTGATGGAAATGACGTTGCCTATAGTCCCCATACCAGACGGAGATGCAATTGACTGACTCTATAGTCCTCATACCAGACGGTGATGGAACTGACTGACTCTATAGTCCCCATACCAGACTGTGATGGAAATGACTGAGTTTATAGCCCCTATACCAGACAATAATGGAACTGATTAGGTCTAGAGTCCCATACCAGATGGTGATGGAACTGACTGCGTCTATAGTCATACACCAGATGTTGATGGAACTGACTGTGTCTATAGTCCTCATACCAGACGGGGATGGAACTGACTGTGTCCGTAGCATCCATGCCAGACGATAATGGAACAGGCTGAGTCTATAGTCTCCATAACTGACTGTGATGCAACTGACTGTGTCTATAGTCCTTATACGAGATGGTGATGGAACTGACTGAATTAATAGTCCCCATACCAGACGCTTGTGGAACTGACTGAATCTATAGACTCCATACCAGACGGTGATGGAACTGACTGAGTCTATAGTCCTCATACCAGACGGTGATGGAACTGACTTTGTATATAGTCCCCATACCAGACGGAGATGGAACTGAATGACTCTATAGTCCTCATACCAGACAGTGATGGAAATGACGTTGCCTATAGACCCCATACCAGACGGAGATGCAATTGACTGACTCTATAGTCCTCATACCAGACGGTGATGGAACTGACTGACTCTATAGTCCCCATACCAGACTGTGATGGAAATGACTGAGTTTATAGCCCCTATACCAGACAATAATGGAACTGATTAGGTCTAGAGTCCCCATACCAGATGGTGATGGAACTGACTGCGTCTATAGTCATACACCAGACGTTGATGGAACTGACTGAGTCTATATTCTCTCTACCAGACGGTGAAGGAACTGACTGCATCTATAGTCTCCTTACCAGACGGTGATGGAAATGACTGAGTCTATTGACACATACTGGATGGTGATGAAACTTACTGAGTCTATAGTCCCTATACCAGACAGTGATGTAACTGACTGAGTCTATAGACCTCATACAAGACAGAGATGGAACTGACTTTGTCTATAGTCCCCATACAAGACAGAGATGGAACTGACTGCGTCTATAGTCCTCATACCAGACGGGGATGGAACTGACTGTGTCCGTAGCATCCATGCCAGAAGATAATGGAACAGACTGAGTCTATAGTCTCCATAACTGACGGTGATGCAACTGACTGAGTCTATATTCTACATACCAGACTGTGATGGAACTGACTGAGTTGATAGACCCTATACCAGACAGTGATGCAACTGACTGAGTCTATAGTCCTTAATCGAGACGGTGATGGAACTGACTGAATTAATAGTCCCCATACAAGACGCTTGTGGAACTGACTGAATCTATAGCCTCCATACCAGACGGTGATGGAACGGACTGAGTCTATGTTTTCCATATCAAATGGTGATGTAACTAACTGAGTCTATATTCTCCATTCCAGACTGTGATGGAACTGACTGAGTTTATAGACCCTATAGCAGACAATAATGGAACTGACTATGTCTATATTCCCTCTACCAGACACTGACGGAACTGACTGCATCTATAGTCTCCATACCAGATGGAGATGGAAATGACTGAGTCTATAGTCACACACCAGACGGTGATGGAACTGGCTGAGACTATAGCCCCATACGAGACAGTGATGGTAATGACTGCGTCTATAGTCTCCATAACAGATGGTGATGGAACTGACTGAGTTTATAGTCCACATACCAGACGGTGATGGAACAGACTGAGTCTATAGTCCCCATACCAGATGGTGATGGAAGGACTGTGTCTATTAACTCCATAACAGACGGTGATGGAACTGAATGAGTTTATAGTCCCTATACCAGACGGTGATGGAATTGACTGAGACTAGAGTCTCCATAACAGACGGAGATGGAACAGACTGAGTCTATAGTCCCCATACCAGATGGCGATGGAAGGACTGTTTCTATAAACTCCATGACAAACGGTGATGGAACTGACTGAGTCTATAGTCCCATACCAGACGGTGATAGAACTGACTGTGTCTATAGTCCCCATACCAGATGGTGATGGAACTGACTTTGTCTATAGTCCACATACCAGACGAAGATGGAATTGACTGCCTCTATAGTCCTCATACCAGACGGTGATGGAACTGACTGAGTCTGTAGTCCCCATACCAGACGTTGATCAAACTGGCTGAGTCTCTAGTCCCCATAACAGACTGTGATGGAAATGACTGAGTTTATAGCCCCTATACCAGACAATAATGGAACTGAGTAGGTCTAGAGTCCCCATACCAGATGGTGATGGAACTGACTGCGTCTATAGTCATACACCAGACATTGATGGAACTGACTGAGTCTATATTCTCACTACCAGACGGTGATGGAACTGACTGAGTCTATAGACCTCATACCAGACGGTGATGGAACTGACTTTGTCTATAGTCCCCATACAAGACAGAGATGGAACTGACTGCGTCTATAGTCCTCATACCAGACGGGGATGGAACTGACTGTGTCCGTAGCATCCATGCCAGAAGATAATGGAACAGACTGAGTCTATAGTCTCCATTACTGACGGTGATGCAACTGACTGAGTCTATAGTCCTTAATCGAGACGGTGATGGAACTGACTGAATTAATAGTCCCCAAACCAGATGCTTGTGGAACTGACTGAATCTATAGACTCCTTACCAGACGGTGATGGAAATGACTGAGTGTTTAGACGCTTACTGGATGGTGGTGAAACAGGCTGATTCTATAGTTCCTATACCAGACGATAATGGAACTGACTGAGTCTAAAATCCCCATACCAGACAGAGATGGAACTGACTGCCTCTATAGTCCTCATAACAGATGGTGATGGAACTGACTGTGTCCGTAGCATCCATGCCAGACGATAATGGAACAGGCTGAGTCTATAGTCTCCATAACTGACTGTGATGCAACTGACTGTGTCTATAGTCCTTATACGAGATGGTGATGGAACTGACTGAATTAATAGTCCCCATACCAGACGCTTGTGGAACTGACTGAATCTATAGACTCCATACCAGACGGTGATGGAACTGACTGAGTCTATAGTCCTCATACCAGACGGTGATGGAACTGACTGAGTCTATAGACCTCATACCAGACGGTCATGGAACTGACTTTGTCTATAGTCCCCATACAAGACAGAGATGGAACTGACTGCGTCTATAGTCCTCATACCAGACGGGGATGGAACTGACTGTGTCCGTAGCATCCATGCCAGAAGATAATGGAACAGACTGAGTCTATAGTCTCCATTACTGACGGTGATGCAACTGACTGAGTCTATAGTCCTTAATCGAGACGGTGATGGAACTGACTGAATTAATAGTCCCCAAACCAGATGCTTGTGGAACTGACTGAATCTATAGACTCCTTACCAGACGGTGATGGAACTGACTGAGTCTATGTTTTCCATATCAAACGGTGATGTAACTAACTGAGTCTATATTCTCCACACCAGACTGTGATGGAACTGACTGAGTTTATAGACCCTATAGCAGACAATAATGGAACTGACTATGTCTATATTCCCTCTACCAGATGCTGACGGAACTGACTGCATCTATAGTCTCCATACCAGATGGTGATAGAAATGACTGAGTGTTTAGACGCTTACTGGATGGTGGTGAAACAGGCTGATTCTATAGTTCCTATACCAGACGATAATGGAACTGACTGAGTCTAAAATCCCCATACCAGACAGAGATGGAACTGACTGTGTCTATAGTCCTTATACGAGATGGTGATGGAACTGACTGAATTAATAGTCCCCATACCAGACGCTTGTGGAACTGACTGAGTCTATAGTCCTCATACCAGACGGTGATGGAACTGACTTTGTATATAGTCCCCATACCAGACGGAGATGGAACTGACTGACTCTATAGTCCTCATACCAGACAGTGATGGAAATGACGTTGCCTATAGTCCCCATACCAGACGGAGATGCAATTGACTGACTCTATAGTCCTCATACCAGACGGTGATGGAACTGACTGACTCTATAGTCCCCATACCAGACTGTGATGGAAATGACTGAGTTTATAGCCCCTATACCAGACAATAATGGAACTGATTAGGTCTAGAGTCCCATACCAGATGGTGATGGAACTGACTGCGTCTATAGTCATACACCAGACGTTGATGGAACTGACTGTGTCTATAGTCCTCATACCAGACGGGGATGGAACTGACTGTGTCCGTAGCATCCATGCCAGACGATAATGGAACAGGCTGAGTCTATAGTCTCCATAACTGACTGTGATGCAACTGACTGTGTCTATAGTCCTTATACGAGATGGTGATGGAACTGACTGAATTAATAGTCCCCATACCAGACGCTTGTGGAACTGACTGAATCTATAGACTCCATACCAGACGGTGATGCAACTGACTGAGTCTATAGTCCTTAATCGAGACGGTGATGGAACTGACTGAATTAATAGTCCCCAAACCAGATGCTTGTGGAACTGACTGAATCTATAGACTCCTTACCAGACGGTGATGGAACTGACTGAGTCTATGTTTTCCATATCAAACGGTGATGTAACTAACTGAGTCTATATTCTCCACACCAGACTGTGATGGAACTGACTGAGTTTATAGACCCTATAGCAGACAATAATGGAACTGACTATGTCTATATTCCCTCTACCAGATGCTGACGGAACTGACTGCATCTATAGTCTCCATACCAGATGGTGATAGAAATGACTGAGTGTTTAGACGCTTACTGGATGGTGGTGAAACAGGCTGATTCTATAGTTCCTATACCAGACGATAATGGAACTGACTGAGTCTAAAATCCCCATACCAGACAGAGATGGAACTGACTGTGTCTATAGTCCTTATACGAGATGGTGATGGAACTGACTGAATTAATAGTCCCCATACCAGACGCTTGTGGAACTGACTGAGTCTATAGTCCTCATACCAGACGGTGATGGAACTGACTTTGTATATAGTCCCCATACCAGACGGAGATGGAACTGACTGACTCTATAGTCCTCATACCAGACAGTGATGGAAATGACGTTGCCTATAGTCCCCATACCAGACGGAGATGCAATTGACTGACTCTATAGTCCTCATACCAGACGGTGATGGAACTGACTGACTCTATAGTCCCCATACCAGACTGTGATGGAAATGACTGAGTTTATAGCCCCTATACCAGACAATAATGGAACTGATTAGGTCTAGAGTCCCATACCAGATGGTGATGGAACTGACTGCGTCTATAGTCATACACCAGACGTTGATGGAACTGACTGTGTCTATAGTCCTCATACCAGACGGGGATGGAACTGACTGTGTCCGTAGCATCCATGCCAGACGATAATGGAACAGGCTGAGTCTATAGTCTCCATAACTGACTGTGATGCAACTGACTGTGTCTATAGTCCTTATACGAGATGGTGATGGAACTGACTGAATTAATAGTCCCCATACCAGATGCTTGTGGAACTGACTGAATCTATAGACTCCATACCAGACGGTGATGGAACTGACTGAGTCTATAGTCCTCATACCAGACGGTGATGGAACTGACTTTGTATATAGTCCCCATACCAGACGGAGATGGAACTGACTGACTCTATAGTCCTCATACCAGACAGTGATGGAAATGACGTTGCCTATAGACCCCATACCAGACGGAGATGCAATTGACTGACTCTATAGTCCTCATACCAGACGGTGATGGAACTGACTGACTCTATAGTCCCCATACCAGACTGTGATGGAAATGACTGAGTTTATAGCCCCTATACCAGACAATAATGGAACTGATTAGGTCTAGAGTCCCCATACCAGATGGTGATGGAACTGACTGCGTCTATAGTCATACACCAGACGTTGATGGAACTGACTGAGTCTATATTCTCTCTACCAGACGGTGAAGGAACTGACTGCATCTATAGTCTCCTTACCAGACGGTGATGGAAATGACTGAGTCTATTGACACATACTGGATGGTGATGAAACTTACTGAGTCTATAGTCCCTATACCAGACAGTGATGTAACTGACTGAGTCTATAGACCTCATACAAGACAGAGATGGAACTGACTTTGTCTATAGTCCCCATACAAGACAGAGATGGAACTGACTGCGTCTATAGTCCTCATACCAGACGGGGATGGAACTGACTGTGTCCGTAGCATCCATGCCAGAAGATAATGGAACAGACTGAGTCTATAGTCTCCATAACTGACGGTGATGCAACTGACTGAGTCTATATTCTACATACCAGACTGTGATGGAACTGACTGAGTTGATAGACCCTATACCAGACAGTGATGCAACTGACTGAGTCTATAGTCCTTAATCGAGACGGTGATGGAACTGACTGAATTAATAGTCCCCATACAAGACGCTTGTGGAACTGACTGAATCTATAGCCTCCATACCAGACGGTGATGGAACGGACTGAGTCTATGTTTTCCATATCAAATGGTGATGTAACTAACTGAGTCTATATTCTCCATTCCAGACTGTGATGGAACTGACTGAGTTTATAGACCCTATAGCAGACAATAATGGAACTGACTATGTCTATATTCCCTCTACCAGACACTGACGGAACTGACTGCATCTATAGTCTCCATACCAGATGGAGATGGAAATGACTGAGTCTATAGTCACACACCAGACGGTGATGGAACTGGCTGAGACTATAGCCCCATACGAGACAGTGATGGTAATTACTGCGTCTATAGTCTCCATAACAGATGGTGATGGAACTGACTGAGTTTATAGTCCACATACCAGACGGTGATGGAACAGACTGAGTCTATAGTCCCCATACCAGATGGTGATGGAAGGACTGTGTCTATTAACTCCATAACAGACGGTGATGGAACTGAATGAGTTTATAGTCCCTATACCAGACGGTGATGGAATTGACTGAGACTAGAGTCTCCATAACAGACGGAGATGGAACAGACTGAGTCTATAGTCCCCATACCAGATGGCGATGGAAGGACTGTGTCTATAAACTCCATGACAAACGGTGATGGAACTGACTGAGTCTATAGTCCCATACCAGACGGTGATAGAACTGACTGTGTCTATAGTCCCCATACCAGATGGTGATGGAACTGACTGAGACCATAGAACCCATGCCAGATGATAATGGAACAGACTGTGTCTATAGTACCCATACCTGACGGTGATGGATCTGACTTTGTCTATAGTCCACATACCAGACGAAGATGGAATTGACTGACTCTATAGTCTTCATACCAGACGGTGATGGAACTGACTGAGTCTGTAGTCCCCATACCAGACGTTGATCGAACTGGATGAGTCTCTAGTCCCCATAACAGACTGTGATGGAAATGACTGAGTTTATAGCCCCTATACCAGACAATAATGGAACTGAGTAGGTCTAGAGTCCCCATACCAGATGGTGATGGAACTGACTGCGTCTATAGTCATACACCAGACATTGATGGAACTGACTGAGTCTATATACTCTCTAGCAGACGGTGATGGAACTGACTGAGACTATAGACCTCATACCAAACGGTGATGGAACTGACTTTGTCTATAGTCCACATACCAGACGGGGATGGAACTGACTGTGTCCGTAGCATCCATGCTAGACGATAATGGAACAGACTGAGTCTATAGTCTGCATAACTGACGGTGATGCAACTGACTGAGTCTATAGGCCTTAATCGAGACGGTGATGGAACTGACTGAATTAATAGTCCCCATACCAGACGGTGATGGAACTGACTGAGTTTATAGACCCTATACCAGACAATAATGGAACTGACTATGTCTATATTCCCTCTACCAGACGCTGACGGAACTGACTGCATCTATAGTCCTCATACCAGACGGTGATGGAACTGACTGACTCTATAGTCCCCATACCAGACTGTGATGGAAATGACTGAGTTTATAGCCCCTATACCAGACAATAATGGAACTGATTAGGTCTAGAGTCCCATACCAGATGGTGATGGAACTGACTGCGTCTATAGTCATACACCAGACGTTGATGGAACTGACTGTGTCTATAGTCCTCATACCAGACGGGGATGGAACTGACTGTGTCCGTAGCATCCATGCCAGACGATAATGGAACAGGCTGAGTCTATAGTCTCCATAACTGACTGTGATGCAACTGACTGTGTCTATAGTCCTTATACGAGATGGTGATGGAACTGACTGAATTAATAGTCCCCATACCAGACGCTTGTGGAACTGACTGAATCTATAGACTCCATACCAGACGGTGATGCAACTGACTGAGTCTATAGTCCTTAATCGAGACGGTGATGGAACTGACTGAATTAATAGTCCCCAAACCAGATGCTTGTGGAACTGACTGAATCTATAGACTCCTTACCAGACGGTGATGGAACTGACTGAGTCTATGTTTTCCATATCAAACGGTGATGTAACTAACTGAGTCTATATTCTCCACACCAGACTGTGATGGAACTGACTGAGTTTATAGACCCTATAGCAGACAATAATGGAACTGACTATGTCTATATTCCCTCTACCAGATGCTGACGGAACTGACTGCATCTATAGTCTCCATACCAGATGGTGATAGAAATGACTGAGTGTTTAGACGCTTACTGGATGGTGGTGAAACAGGCTGATTCTATAGTTCCTATACCAGACGATAATGGAACTGACTGAGTCTAAAATCCCCATACCAGACAGAGATGGAACTGACTGTGTCTATAGTCCTTATACGAGATGGTGATGGAACTGACTGAATTAATAGTCCCCATACCAGACGCTTGTGGAACTGACTGAGTCTATAGTCCTCATACCAGACGGTGATGGAACTGACTTTGTATATAGTCCCCATACCAGACGGAGATGGAACTGACTGACTCTATAGTCCTCATACCAGACAGTGATGGAAATGACGTTGCCTATAGTCCCCATACCAGACGGAGATGCAATTGACTGACTCTATAGTCCTCATACCAGACGGTGATGGAACTGACTGACTCTATAGTCCCCATACCAGACTGTGATGGAAATGACTGAGTTTATAGACCCTATACCAGACAATAATGGAACTGATTAGGTCTAGAGTCCCATACCAGATGGTGATGGAACTGACTGCGTCTATAGTCATACACCAGATGTTGATGGAACTGACTGTGTCTATAGTCCTCATACCAGACGGGGATGGAACTGACTGTGTCCGTAGCATCCATGCCAGACGATAATGGAACAGGCTGAGTCTATAGTCTCCATAACTGACTGTGATGCAACTGACTGTGTCTATAGTCCTTATACGAGATGGTGATGGAACTGACTGAATTAATAGTCCCCATACCAGACGCTTGTGGAACTGACTGAATCTATAGACTCCATACCAGACGGTGATGGAACTGACTGAGTCTATAGTCCTCATACCAGACGGTGATGGAACTGACTTTGTATATAGTCCCCATACCAGACGGAGATGGAACTGAATGACTCTATAGTCCTCATACCAGACAGTGATGGAAATGACGTTGCCTATAGACCCCATACCAGACGGAGATGCAATTGACTGACTCTATAGTCCTCATACCAGACGGTGATGGAACTGACTGACTCTATAGTCCCCATACCAGACTGTGATGGAAATGACTGAGTTTATAGCCCCTATACCAGACAATAATGGAACTGATTAGGTCTAGAGTCCCCATACCAGATGGTGATGGAACTGACTGCGTCTATAGTCATACACCAGACGTTGATGGAACTGACTGAGTCTATATTCTCTCTACCAGACGGTGAAGGAACTGACTGCATCTATAGTCTCCTTACCAGACGGTGATGGAAATGACTGAGTCTATTGACACATACTGGATGGTGATGAAACTTACTGAGTCTATAGTCCCTATACCAGACAGTGATGTAACTGACTGAGTCTATAGACCTCATACAAGACAGAGATGGAACTGACTTTGTCTATAGTCCCCATACAAGACAGAGATGGAACTGACTGCGTCTATAGTCCTCATACCAGACGGGGATGGAACTGACTGTGTCCGTAGCATCCATGCCAGAAGATAATGGAACAGACTGAGTCTATAGTCTCCATAACTGACGGTGATGCAACTGACTGAGTCTATATTCTACATACCAGACTGTGATGGAACTGACTGAGTTGATAGACCCTATACCAGACAGTGATGCAACTGACTGAGTCTATAGTCCTTAATCGAGACGGTGATGGAACTGACTGAATTAATAGTCCCCATACAAGACGCTTGTGGAACTGACTGAATCTATAGCCTCCATACCAGACGGTGATGGAACGGACTGAGTCTATGTTTTCCATATCAAATGGTGATGTAACTAACTGAGTCTATATTCTCCATTCCAGACTGTGATGGAACTGACTGAGTTTATAGACCCTATAGCAGACAATAATGGAACTGACTATGTCTATATTCCCTCTACCAGACACTGACGGAACTGACTGCATCTATAGTCTCCATACCAGATGGAGATGGAAATGACTGAGTCTATAGTCACACACCAGACGGTGATGGAACTGGCTGAGACTATAGCCCCATACGAGACAGTGATGGTAATGACTGCGTCTATAGTCTCCATAACAGATGGTGATGGAACTGACTGAGTTTATAGTCCACATACCAGACGGTGATGGAACAGGCTGAGTCTATAGTCTCCATAACTGACTGTGATGCAACTGACTGTGTCTATAGTCCTTATACGAGATGGTGATGGAACTGACTGAATTAATAGTCCCCATACCAGACGCTTGTGGAACTGACTGAATCTATAGACTCCATACCAGACGGTGATGGAACTGACTGAGTCTATAGTCCTCATACCAGACGGTGATGGAACTGACTTTGTATATAGTCCCCATACCAGACGGAGATGGAACTGAATGACTCTATAGTCCTCATACCAGACAGTGATGGAAATGACGTTGCCTATAGACCCCATACCAGACGGAGATGCAATTGACTGACTCTATAGTCCTCATACCAGACGGTGATGGAACTGACTGACTCTATAGTCCCCATACCAGACTGTGATGGAAATGACTGAGTTTATAGCCCCTATACCAGACAATAATGGAACTGATTAGGTCTAGAGTCCCCATACCAGATGGTGATGGAACTGACTGCGTCTATAGTCATACACCAGACGTTGATGGAACTGACTGAGTCTATATTCTCTCTACCAGACGGTGAAGGAACTGACTGCATCTATAGTCTCCTTACCAGACGGTGATGGAAATGACTGAGTCTATTGACACATACTGGATGGTGATGAAACTTACTGAGTCTATAGTCCCTATACCAGACAGTGATGTAACTGACTGAGTCTATAGACCTCATACAAGACAGAGATGGAACTGACTTTGTCTATAGTCCCCATACAAGACAGAGATGGAACTGACTGCGTCTATAGTCCTCATACCAGACGGGGATGGAACTGACTGTGTCCGTAGCATCCATGCCAGAAGATAATGGAACAGACTGAGTCTATAGTCTCCATAACTGACGGTGATGCAACTGACTGAGTCTATATTCTACATACCAGACTGTGATGGAACTGACTGAGTTGATAGACCCTATACCAGACAGTGATGCAACTGACTGAGTCTATAGTCCTTAATCGAGACGGTGATGGAACTGACTGAATTAATAGTCCCCATACAAGACGCTTGTGGAACTGACTGAATCTATAGCCTCCATACCAGACGGTGATGGAACGGACTGAGTCTATGTTTTCCATATCAAATGGTGATGTAACTAACTGAGTCTATATTCTCCATTCCAGACTGTGATGGAACTGACTGAGTTTATAGACCCTATAGCAGACAATAATGGAACTGACTATGTCTATATTCCCTCTACCAGACACTGACGGAACTGACTGCATCTATAGTCTCCATACCAGATGGAGATGGAAATGACTGAGTCTATAGTCACACACCAGACGGTGATGGAACTGGCTGAGACTATAGCCCCATACGAGACAGTGATGGTAATGACTGCGTCTATAGTCTCCATAACAGATGGTGATGGAACTGACTGAGTTTATAGTCCACATACCAGACGGTGATGGAACAGACTGAGTCTATAGTCCCCATACCAGATGGTGATGGAAGGACTGTGTCTATTAACTCCATAACAGACGGTGATGGAACTGAATGAGTTTATAGTCCCTATACCAGACGGTGATGGAATTGACTGAGACTAGAGTCTCCATAACAGACGGAGATGGAACAGACTGAGTCTATAGTCCCCATACCAGATGGCGATGGAAGGACTGTTTCTATAAACTCCATGACAAACGGTGATGGAACTGACTGAGTCTATAGTCCCATACCAGACGGTGATAGAACTGACTGTGTCTATAGTCCCCATACCAGATGGTGATGGAACTGACTGAGACCATAGAACCCATGCCAGATGATAATGGAACAGACTGTGTCTATAGTACCCATACCTGACGGTGATGGATCTGACTTTGTCTATAGTCCACATACCAGACGAAGATGGAATTGACTGACTCTATAGTCTTCATACCAGACGGTGATGGAACTGACTGAGTCTGTAGTCCCCATACCAGACGTTGATCGAACTGGATGAGTCTCTAGTCCCCATAACAGACTGTGATGGAAATGACTGAGTTTATAGCCCCTATACCAGACAATAATGGAACTGAGTAGGTCTAGAGTCCCCATACCAGATGGTGATGGAACTGACTGCGTCTATAGTCATACACCAGACATTGATGGAACTGACTGAGTCTATATACTCTCTAGCAGACGGTGATGGAACTGACTGAGACTATAGACCTCATACCAAACGGTGATGGAACTGACTTTGTCTATAGTCCACATACCAGACGGGGATGGAACTGACTGTGTCCGTAGCATCCATGCTAGACGATAATGGAACAGACTGAGTCTATAGTCTGCATAACTGACGGTGATGCAACTGACTGAGTCTATAGGCCTTAATCGAGACGGTGATGGAACTGACTGAATTAATAGTCCCCATACCAGACGGTGATGGAACTGACTGAGTTTATAGACCCTATACCAGACAATAATGGAACTGACTATGTCTATATTCCCTCTACCAGACGCTGACGGAACTGACTGCATCTATAGTCCATACCAGACGGTGATGGAAAAGACTGAGTCTTTAGACGCTTACTGGATGGTGGTGAAACAGGCTGATTCTATAGTTCCTATACCAGACGATAATGGAACTGACTGAGTTCAAAGTCCCCATACCGGACAGTGATGTAACTGACTGAGTCTATAGCCCTCATACCAGACGGTGATGGAACTGACTTTGTATATAGTCCCCATACCAGACGGAGATGGAACTGACTGACTCTATAGTCCTCATACCAGACAGTGATGGAACTGACTTTGTCTATAGTCCCCATACCAGACGGAGATGGAATTGACTGACTCTATAGTCCTCATACCGGACGGTGATGGAACTGACTGTGTCTGTAGTCCCCATACCAGACATTGATCGAACTGGCTGAGTCTCTAGTCCCCATACCAGACTGTGATGGAAATGACTGAGTTTATAGCCCCTATACTAGACAATAATGGAACTGATTAGGTCTAGAGTCCCCATACCAGATGGTGATGGAACTGACTGCGTCTATATTCATACACCAGACGGGGATGGAACTGACTGTGTCCGTAGCATCCATGCCAGAAGATAATGGAACAGACTGACACTATCGTCTCCATTACTGACGGTGATGCAACTGACTGAGTCTATAGTCCTTAATCGAGACGGTGATGGAACTGACTGAATTAATAGTCCCCAAACCAGATGCTTGTGGAACTGACTGAATCTATAGACTCCTTACCAGACGGTGATGGAACTGACTGAGTCTATGTTTTCCATATTAAACGGTGATGTAACTAACTGAGTCTATATTCTCCACACCAGACTGTGATGGAACTGACTGAGTTTATAGACCCTATAGCAGACAATAATGGAACTGACTATGACTATATTCCCTCTACAAGATGCTGACGGAACTGACTGCATCTATAGTCTCCATACCAGATGGTGATAGAAATGACTGAGTGTTTAGACGCTTACTGGATGGTGGTGAAACAGGCTGATTCTATAGTTCCTATACCAGACGATAATGGAACTGACTGAGTCTAAAATCCCCATACCAGACAGAGATGGAACTGACTGCCTCTATAGTCCTCATAACAGATGATGATGGAACTGACTGTGTCTATAGTCCTCATACCAGACGGGGATGGAACTGACTGTGTCCGTAGCATCCATGCCAGAGGATAATGGAACAGGCTGAGTCTATAGTCTCCATAACTGACTGTGATGCAACTGACTGAGTCTATAGTCCTTATACGAGATGGTGATGGAACTGACTGAATTAATAGTCCCCATAGCAGACGCTTGTGGAACTGACTGAATCTATAGACTCCATACCAGACGGTGATGGAACTGACTGAGTCTATAGTCCTCATACCAGACGGTGATGGAACTGACTTTGTATATAGTCCCATAGCAGACGGAGATGGAACTGACTGACTCTATAGTCCTCATACCAGACAGTGATGGAAATGACGTTGCCTATAGTCCCCATACCAGACGGAGATGCAATTGACTGACTCTATAGTCCTCATAACAGATGGTGATGGAACTGACTGTGTCTATAGTCCTCATACCAGACGGGGATGGAACTGACTGTGTCCGTAGCATCCATGCCAGACGATAATGGAACAGGCTGAGTCTATAGTCTCCATAACTGACTGTGATGCAACTGACGGTGTCTATAGTCCTTATACGAGATGGTGATGGAACTGACTGAATTAATAGTCCCCATACCAGACGCTTGTGGAACTGACTGAATCTATAGACTCCATACCAGACGGTGATGGAACTGACTGAGTCTATAGTCCTCATACCAGACGGTGATGGAACTGACTGAGTCTATAGACCTCATACCAGACGGTCATGGAACTGACTTTGTCTATAGTCCCCATACAAGACAGAGATGGAACTGACTGCGTCTATAGTCCTCATACCAGACGGGGATGGAACTGACTGTGTCCGTAGCATCCATGCCAGAAGATAATGGAACAGACTGAGTCTATAGTCTCCATTACTGACGGTGATGCAACTGACTGAGTCTATAGTCCTTAATCGAGACGGTGATGGAACTGACTGAATTAATAGTCCCCAAACCAGATGCTTGTGGAACTGACTGAATCTATAGACTCCTTACCAGACGGTGATGGAACTGACTGAGTCTATGTTTTCCATATCAAACGGTGATGTAACTAACTGAGTCTATATTCTCCACACCAGACTGTGATGGAACTGACTGAGTTTATAGACCCTATAGCAGACAATAATGGAACTGACTATGTCTATATTCCCTCTACCAGATGCTGACGGAACTGACTGCATCTATAGTCTCCATACCAGATGGTGATAGAAATGACTGAGTGTTTAGACGCTTACTGGATGGTGGTGAAACAGGCTGATTCTATAGTTCCTATACCAGACGATAATGGAACTGACTGAGTCTAAAATCCCCATACCAGACAGAGATGGAACTGACTGTGTCTATAGTCCTTATACGAGATGGTGATGGAACTGACTGAATTAATAGTCCCCATACCAGACGCTTGTGGAACTGACTGAGTCTATAGTCCTCATACCAGACGGTGATGGAACTGACTTTGTATATAGTCCCCATACCAGACGGAGATGGAACTGACTGACTCTATAGTCTTCATACCAGACAGTGATGGAAATGACGTTGCCTATAGTCCCCATACCAGACGGAGATGCAATTGACTGACTCTATAGTCCTCATACCAGACGGTGATGGAACTGACTGACTCTATAGTCCCCATACCAGACTGTGATGGAAATGACTGAGTTTATAGCCCCTATACCAGACAATAATGGAACTGATTAGGTCTAGAGTCCCATACCAGATGGTGATGGAACTGACTGCGTCTATAGTCATACACCAGACGTTGATGGAACTGACTGTGTCTATAGTCCTCATACCAGACGGGGATGGAACTGACTGTGTCCGTAGCATCCATGCCAGACGATAATGGAACAGGCTGAGTCTATAGTCTCCATAACTGACTGTGATGCAACTGACTGTGTCTATAGTCCTTATACGAGATGGTGATGGAACTGACTGAATTAATAGTCCCCATACCAGACGCTTGTGGAACTGACTGAATCTATAGACTCCATACCAGACGGTGTTGGAACTGACTGAGTCTATAGTCCTCATACCAGACGGTGATGGAACTGACTTTGTATATAGTCCCCATACCAGACGGAGATGGAACTGACTGACTCTATAGTCCTCATACCAGACAGTGATGGAAATGACGTTGCCTATAGACCCCATACCAGACGGAGATGCAATTGACTGACTCTATAGTCCTCATACCAGACGGTGATGGAACTGACTGACTCTATAGTCCCCATACCAGACTGTGATGGAAATGACTGAGTTTATAGCCCCTATACCAGACAATAATGGAACTGATTAGGTCTAGAGTCCCCATACCAGATGGTGATGGAACTGACTGCGTCTATAGTCATACACCAGACGTTGATGGAACTGACTGAGTCTATATTCTCTCTACCAGACGGTGAAGGAACTGACTGCATCTATAGTCTCCTTACCAGACGGTGATGGAAATGACTGAGTCTATTGACACATACTGGATGGTGATGAAACTTACTGAGTCTATAGTCCCTATACCAGACAGTGATGTAACTGACTGAGTCTATAGACCTCATACAAGACAGAGATGGAACTGACTTTGTCTATAGTCCCCATACAAGACAGAGATGGAACTGACTGCGTCTATAGTCCTCATACCAGACGGGGATGGAACTGACTGTGTCCGTAGCATCCATGCCAGAAGATAATGGAACAGACTGAGTCTATAGTCTCCATAACTGACGGTGATGCAACTGACTGAGTCTATATTCTACATACCAGACTGTGATGGAACTGACTGAGTTGATAGA
Source organism: Hemitrygon akajei (assembly GCF_048418815.1). NCBI lineage: Eukaryota > Metazoa > Chordata > Chondrichthyes > Myliobatiformes > Dasyatidae > Hemitrygon > Hemitrygon akajei. Next base: position 108,565,859 of record NC_133133.1, on the reverse strand, counting down.
CCCTATACCAGACAGTGATGCAACTGACTGAGTCTATAGTCCTTAATCGAGACGGTGATGGAACTGACTGAATTAATAGTCCCCATACAAGACGCTTGTGGAACTGACTGAATCTATAGCCTCCATACCAGACGGTGATGGAACGGACTGAGTCTATGTTTTCCATATCAAATGGTGATGTAACTAACTGAGTCTATATTCTCCATTCCAGACTGTGATGGAACTGACTTAGTTTATAGACCCTATAGCAGACAATATTGGAACTGACTATGTCTATATTCCCTCTACCAGACACTGACGGAACTGACTGCATCTATAGTCTCCATACCAGATGGAGATGGAAATGACTGAGTCTATAGTCACACACCAGACGGTGATGGAACTGGCTGAGACTATAGCCCCATACGAGACAGTGATGGTAATGACTGCGTCTATAGTCTCCATAACAGATCGCGATGGAACTGACTGAGTTTATAGTCCACATACCAGACGGTGATGGAACAGACTGAGTCTATAGTCCCCATACCAGATGGTGATGGAAGGACTGTGTCTATTAACTCCATAACAGACGGTGATGGAACTGAATGAGTTTATAGTCCCTATACCAGACGGTGATGGAATTGACTGAGACTAGAGTCTCCATAACAGACGGAGATGGAACAGACTGAGTCTATAGTCCCCATACCAGATGGCGATGGAAGGACTGTGTCTATAAACTCCATGACAAACGGTGATGGAACTGACTGAGTCTATAGTCCCATACCAGATGGTGATAGAACTGACTGTGTCTATAGTCCCCATACCAGATGGTGATGGAACTGACTGAGACCATAGAACCCATGCCAGATGATAATGGAACAGACTGTGTCTATAGTACCCATACCTGACGGTGATGGATCTGACTTTGTCTATAGTCCACATACCAGACGAAGATGGAATTGACTGACTCTATAGTCTTCATACCAGACGGTGATGGAACTGACTGAGTCTGTAGTCCCCATACCAGACGTTGATCGAACTGGATGAGTCTCTAGTCCCCATAACAGACTGTGATGGAAATGACTGAGTTTATAGCCCCTATACCAGACAATAATGGAACTGAGTAGGTCTAGAGTCCCCATACCAGATGGTGATGGAACTGACTGCGTCTATAGTCATACACCAGACATTGATGGAACTGACTGAGTCTATATACTCTCTAGCAGACGGTGATGGAACTGACTGAGACTATAGACCTCATACCAAACGGTGATGGAACTGACTTTGTCTATAGTCCACATACAAGACAGAGATGGAACTGACTGCGTCGATAGTCCTCATAACAGATGGTGATGGAACTGACTGTGTCTATAGTCCTCATACCAGACGGGGATGGAACTGACTGTGTCCGTAGCATCCATGCTAGACGATAATGGAACAGACTGAGTCTATACTCTGCATAACTGACGGTGATGCAACTGACTGAGTCTATAGGCCTTAATCGAGACGGTGATGGAACTGACTGAATTAATAGTCCCCATACCAGACGGTGATGGAACTGACTGAGTTTATAGACCCTATACCAGACAATAATGGAACTGACTATGTCTATATTCCCTCTACCAGACGCTGACGGAACTGACTGCATCTATAGTCTCCATACCAGACGGTGATGGAAAAGACTGAGTCTTTAGACGCTTACTGGATGGTGGTGAAACAGGCTGATTCTATAGTTCCTATACCAGACGATAATGGAACTGACTGAGTTTAAAGTCCCCATACCGGACAGTGATGTAACTGACTGAGTCTATAGCCCTCATACCAGACGGTGATGGAACTGACTTTGTATATAGTCCCCATACCAGACGGAGATGGAACTAACTGACTCTATAGTCCTCATACCAGACAGTGATGGAACTGACTTTGTCTATAGTCCCCATACCAGACGGAGATGGAATTGACTGACTCTATAGTCCTCATACCGGACGGTGATGGAACTGACTGTGTCTGTAGTCCCCATACCAGACATTGATCGAACTGGCTGAGTCTCTAGTCCCCATACCAGACTGTGATGGAAATGACTGAGTTTATAGCCCCTATACTAGACAATAATGGAACTGATTAGGTCTAGAGTCCCCATACCAGATGGTGATGGAACTGACTGCGTCTATATTCATACACCAGACGGGGATGGAACTGACTGTGTCCGTAGCATCCATGCCAGAAGATAATGGAACAGACTGAGACTATCGTCTCCATTACTGACGGTGATGCAACTGACTGAGTCTATAGTCCTTAATCGAGACGGTGATGGAACTGACTGAATTAATAGTCCCCAAACCAGATGCTTGTGGAACTGACTGAATCTATAGACTCCTTACCAGACGGTGATGGAACTGACTGAGTCTATGTTTTCCATATTAAACGGTGATGTAACTAACTGAGTCTATATTCTCCACACCAGACTGTGATGGAACTGACTGAGTTTATAGACCCTATAGCAGACAATAATGGAACTGACTATGTCTATATTCCCTCTACAAGATGCTGACGGAACTGACTGCATCTATAGTCTCCATACCAGATGGTGATAGAAATGACTGAGTGTTTAGACGCTTACTGGATGGTGGTGAAACAGGCTGATTCTATAGTTCCTATACCAGACGATAATGGAACTGACTGAGTCTAAAATCCCCATACCAGACAGAGATGGAACTGACTGCCTCTATAGTCCTCATAACAGATGATGATGGAACTGACTGTGTCTATAGTCCTCATACCAGACGGGGATGGAACTGACTGTGTCCGTAGCATCCATGCCAGAGGATAATGGAACAGGCTGAGTCTATAGTCTCCATAACTGACTGTGATGCAACTGACTGAGTCTATAGTCCTTATACGAGATGGTGATGGAACTGACTGAATTAATAGTCCCCATAGCAGACGCTTGTGGAACTGACTGAATCTATAGACTCCATACCAGACGGTGATGGAACTGACTGAGTCTATAGTCCTCATACCAGACGGTGATGGAACTGACTTTGTATATAGTCCCCATACCAGACGGAGATGGAACTGACTGACTCTATAGTCCTCATACCAGACAGTGATGGAAATGACGTTGCCTATAGTCCCCATACCAGACGGAGATGCAATTGACTGACTCTATAGTCCTCATACGAGACGGTGATGGAACTGACTGACTCTATAGTCCCCATACCAGATTGTGATGCAATTGACTGACTCTATAGTCCTCATACGAGACGGTGATGGAACTGACTGACTCTATAGTCCCCATACCAGATGGTGATGGAACTGACTGCGTCTATAGTCATACACCAGACGTTGATGGAACTGACTGAGTCTATATTCTCTCTACCAGACGGTGAAGGAACTGACTGCATCTATAGTCTCCTTACCAGACGGTGATGGAAATGACTGAGTCTATTGACACATACTGGATGGTGATGAAACTTACTGAGTCTATAGTCCCTATACCAGACAGTGATGTAACTGACTGAGTCTATAGACCTCATACAAGACAGAGATGGAACTGACTTTGTCTATAGTCCCCATACAAGACAGAGATGGAACTGACTGCGTCTATAGTCCTCATACCAGACGGGGATGGAACTGACTGTGTCCGTAGCATCCATGCCAGAAGATAATGGAACAGACTGAGTCTATAGTCTCCATAACTGACGGTCATGCAACTGACTGAGTCTATATTCTACATACCAGACTGTGATGGAACTGACTGAGTTGATAGACCCTATACCAGACAGTGATGCAACTGACTGAGTCTATAGTCCTTAATCGAGACGGTGATGGAACTGACTGAATTAATAGTCCCCATACAAGACGCTTGTGGACCTGACTTTATCTATAGCCTCCATACCAGACAGTGATGGAACGGACTGAGTCTATGTTTTCCATATCAAATGGTGATGTAACTAACTGAGTCTATATTCTCCATTCCAGACTGTGATGGAACTGACTGAGCTTATAGACCCTATAGCAGACAATAATGGAACTGACTATGTCTATATTCCCTCTACCAGACACTGACGGAACTGACTGCATCTATAGTCTCCATACCAGATGGAGATGGAAATGACTGAGTCTATAGTCACACAACAGACGGTGATGGAACTGGCTGAGACTATAGCCCCATACGAGACAGTGATGGTACTGACTGCGTCTATAGTCTCCATAACAGATGGTGATGGAACTGACTGAGTTTATAGTCCACATACCAGACGGTGATGGAACAGACTGAGTCTATAGTCCCCATACCAGATGGTGATGGAAGGACTGTGTCTATTAACTCCATAACAGACGGTGATGGAACTGAATGAGTTTATAGTCCCTATACCAGACGGTGATGGAATTGACTGAGACTAGAGTCTCCATAACAGACGGAGATGGAACAGACTGAGTCTATAGTCCCCATACCAGATGGCGATGGAAGGACTGTGTCTATAAACTCCATGACAAACGGTGATGGAACTGACTGAGTCTATAGTCCCATACCAGATGGTGATAGAACTGACTGTGTCTATAATCCCCATACCAGATGGTGATGGAACTGACTGAGACCATAGAACCCATGCCAGATGATAATGGAACAGACTGTGTCTATAGTACCCATACCTGACGGTGATGGAACTGACTTTGTCTATAGTCCACATACCAGACGAAGATGGAATTGACTGACTCTATAGTCCTCATAACAGACGGTGATGGAACTGACTGAGTCTGTAGTCCCCATACCAGACGTTGATCGAACTGGATGAGTCTGTAGTCCCCATAACAGACTGTGATGGAAATGACTGAGTTTATAGCCCCTATACCAGACAATAATGGAACTGAGTAGGTCTAGAGTCCCCATACCAGATGGTGATAGAACTGACTGCGTCTATAGTCATACACCAGACATTGATGGAACTGACTGAGTCTATAGACCTCATACCAGACGGTGATGGAACTGACTGTGTCCGTAGCATCCATGCCAGAAGATAATGGAACAGACTGAGTCTATAGTCTCCATAACTGACGGTGATGCAACTGACTGAGTCTATATTCTACATACCAGACTGTGATGGAACTGACTGAGTTGATAGACCCTATACCAGACAGTGATGCAACTGACTGAGTCTATAGTCCTTAATCGAGACGGTGATGGAACTGACTGAATTAATAGTCCCCATACAAGACGCTTGTGGACCTGACTGAATCTATAGCCTCCATACCAGACAGTGATGGAACGGACTGAGTCTATGTTTTCCATATCAAATGGTGATGTAACTAACTGAGTCTATATTCTCCATTCCAGACTGTGATGGAACTGACTGAGCTTATAGACCCTATAGCAGACAATAATGGAACTGACTATGTCTATATTCCCTCTACCAGACACTGACGGAACTGACTGCATCTATAGTCTCCATACCAGATGGAGATGGAAATGACTGAGTCTATAGTCACACACCAGACGGTGATGGAACTGGCTGAGACTATAGCCCCATACGAGACAGTGATGGTACTGACTGCGTCTATAGTCTCCATAACAGATGGTGATGGAACTGACTGAGTTTATAGTCCACATACCAGACGGTGATGGAACAGACTGAGTCTATAGTCCCCATACCAGATGGTGATGGAAGGACTGTGTCTATTAACTCCATAACAGACGGTGATGGAACTGAATGAGTTTATAGTCCCTATACCAGACGGTGATGGAATTGACTGAGACTAGAGTCTCCATAACAGACGGAGATGGAACAGACTGAGTCTATAGTCCCCATACCAGATGGCGATGGAAGGACTGTGTCTATAAACTCCATGACAAACGGTGATGGAACTGACTGAGTCTATAGTCCCATACCAGATGGTGATAGAACTGACTGTGTCTATAGTCCCCATACCAGATGGTGATGGAACTGACTGAGACCATAGAACCCATGCCAGATGATAATGGAACAGACTGTGTCTATAGTACCCATACCTGACGGTGATGGAACTGACTTTGTCTATAGTCCACATACCAGACGAAGATGGAATTGACTGACTCTATAGTCCACATAACAGACGGTGATGGAACTGACTGAGTCTGTAGTCCCCATACCAGACGTTGATCGAACTGGATGAGTCTGTAGTCCCCATAACAGACTGTGATGGAAATGACTGAGTTTATAGCCCCTATACCAGACAATAATGGAACTGAGTAGGTCTAGAGTCCCCATACCAGATGGTGATAGAACTGACTGCGTCTATAGTCATACACCAGACATTGATGGAACTGACTGAGTCTATAGACCTCATACCAGACGGTGATGGAACTGACTTTGTCTATAGTCCCCATACAAGACAGAGATGGAACTGACTGCGTCGATAGTCCTCATAACAGATGGTGATGGAACTGACTGTGTCTATAGTCCTCATACCAGACGGGGATGGAACTGACTGTGTCCGTAGCATCCATGCTAGACGATAATGGAACAGACTGAGTCTATAGTCTGCATAACTGACGGTGATGCAACTGACTGAGTCTATAGTCCTTAATCGAGACGGTGATGGAACTGACTGAATTAATAGTCCCCATACCAGACGCTTGTGGAACTGACTGAATCTATAGACTCCATACCAGACGGTGATGGAACTGACTGAGTTTATAGACCCTATACCAGACAATAATGGAACTGACTATGTCTATATTCCCTCTACCAGACGCTGACGGAACTGACTGCATCTATAGTCTCCATACCAGACGGTGATGGAAAAGACTGAGTCTTTAGACGCTTACTGGATGGTGGTGAAACAGGCTGATTCTATAGTTCCTATACCAGACGATAATGGAACTGACTGAGTTTAAAGTCCCCATACCGGACAGTGATGTAACTGACTGAGTCTATAGCCCTCATACCAGACGGTGATGGAACTGACTTTGTATATAGTCCCCATACCAGACGGAGATGGAACTGACTGACTCTATAGTGCTCATACCAGACAGTGATGGAACTGACTTTGTCTATAGTCCCCATACCAGACGGAGATGGAATTGACTGACTCTATAGTCCTCATACCACAGATGGTGATGGAACTGACTGTGTCTGTAGTCCCCATACCAGACATTGATCGAACTGGCTGAGTCTCTAGTCCCCATACCAGACTGTGATGGAAATGACTGAGTTTATAGCCCCTATTCTAGACAATAATGGAACTGATTAGGTCTAGAGTCCCCATACCAGATGGTGATGGAACTGACTGCGTCTATATTCATACACCAGACGTTGATGGAACTGACTGAGTCTATATTCTCTCTACCAGACGGTGAAGGAACTGACTGCATCTTTAGTCTCCTTACCAGACGGTGATGGAAATGACTGAGTCTATTGACACATACTGGATGGTGATGAAACTTACTGAGTCTATAGTCCCTATACCAGACAGTGATGTAACTGACTGAGTCTATAGACCTCATACAAGACAGAGATGGAACTGACTTTGTCTATTGTCCCCATACAAGACAGAGATGGAACTGACTGCGTCTATAGTCCTCATACCAGACGGGGATGGAACTGACTGTGTCCGTAGCATCCATGCCAGAAGATAATGGAACAGACTGAGTCTATAGTCTCCATAACTGACGGTGATGCAACTGACTGAGTCTATATTCTACATACCAGACTGTGATGGAACTGACTGAGTTGATAGACCCTATACCAGACAGTGATGCAACTGACTGAGTCTATAGTCCTTAATCGAGACGGTGATGGAACTGACTGAATTAATAGTCCCCATACAAGACGCTTGTGGACCTGACTGAATCTATAGCCTCCATACCAGACGGTGATGGAACGGACTGAGTCTATGTTTTCCATATCAAATGGTGATGTAACTAACTGAGTCTATATTCTCCATTCCAGACTGTGATGGAACTGACTGAGTTTATAGTCCACATACCAGACGGTGATGGAACAGACTGAGTCTATAGTCCCCATACCAGATGGTGATGGAAGGACTGTGTCTATTAACTCCATAACAGACGGTGATGGAACTGAATGAGTTTATAGTCCCTATACCAGACGGTGATGGAATTGACTGAGACTAGAGTCTCCATAACAGACGGAGATGGAACAGACTGAGTCTATAGTCCCCATACCAGATGGCGATGGAAGGACTGTGTCTATAAACTCCATGACAAACGGTGATGGAATTGACTGAGTCTATAGTCCCATACCAGACGGTGATAGAACTGACTGTGTCTATAGTCCCCATACCAGATGGTGATGGAACTGACTGAGACCATAGAACCCATGCCAGATGATAATGGAACAGACTGTGTCTATAGTACCCATACCTGACGGTGATGGAACTGACTTTGTCTATAGTCCACATACCAGACGAAGATGGAATTGACTGACTCTATAGTCCTCATACCAGACGGTGATGGAACTGACTAAGTCTGTAGTCCCCATACCAGACGTTGATCGAACTGGATGAGTCTCTAGTCCCCATAACAGACTGTGATGGAAATGACTGAGTTTATAGCCCCTATACCAGACAATAATGGAACTGAGTAGGTCTAGAGTCCCCATACCATATGGTGATGGAACTGACTGTGTCTACAGTCATACACCAGACATTGATGGAACTGACTGAGTCTATATTCTCTCTACCAGACGGTGATGGAACTGACTGAGTCTATAGACCTCATACCAGACGGTGATGGAACTGACTTTGTCTATAGTCCCCATACAAGACAGAGATGGAACTGACTGCGTCGATAGTCCTCATAACAGATGGTGATGGAACTGACTGTGTCTATTGTCCTCATACCAGACGGGGATGGAACTGACTGTGTCCGTAGCATCCATGCTAGACGATAATGGAACAGACTGAGTCTATAGTCTGCATAACTGACGGTGATGCAACTGACTGAGTCTATAGTCCTTAATCGAGACGGTGATGGAACTGACTGAATTAATAGTCCCCATACCAGACGCTTGTGGAACTGACTGAATCTATAGACTCCATACCAGACGGTGATGGAAAAGACTGAGTCTTTAGACGCTTACTGGATGGTGGTGAAACAGGCTGATTCTATAGTTCCTATACCAGACGATAATGGAACAGACTGAGTTTAAAGTCCCCATACCGGACAGTGATGTAACTGACTGAGTCTATAGCCCTCATACCAGATGGTGATGGATCTGACTTTGTATATAGTCCCCATACCAGACGGAGATGGAACTGACTGACTCTATAGTCCCCATACCAGACGGAGATGGAATTGACTGACTCTATAGTCCTCATACCAGACGGTGATGGAACTGACTGTGTCTGTAGTCCCTATACTAGACAATAATGGAACTGATTAGGTCTAGAGTCCCCATACCAGATGGTGATGGAACTGACTGCGTCTATTGACGCATACTGGATGGTGATGAAACTTACTGAGTCTATAGTCCCTATACCAGACAGTGATGTAACTGACTGAGTCTATAGACCTCATACAAGACAGAGATGGAACTGACTTTGTCTATAGTCCCCATACAAGACAGAGATGGAACTGACTGCGTCTATAGTCCTCATACCAGACGGTGAAGGAACTGACTGAGTCTATAGACCCCATACAAGACAGAGATGGAACTGACTGCGTCGATAGTCCTCATAACAGATGGTGATGGAACTGACTGTGTCTATAGTCCTCATACCAGACGGGGATGGAACTGACTGTGTCCGTAGCATCCATGCTAGACGATAATGGAACAGACTGAGTCTATAGTCTGCATAACTGACGGTGATGCAACTGACTGAGTCTATAGTCCTTAATCGAGATGGTGATGCAACTGACTGAGTCTATGTTTTCCATATCAAACGGTGATGTAACTAACTGAGTCTATATTCTCCATACAAGACTGTGATGGAACTGACTGAGTTTATAGACCCTATAGCAGACAATAATGGAACTGACTATGTCTATATTCCCTCTACCAGATGCTGTCGGAACTGACTGCATCTATAGTCTCCATACTAGATGGTGATGGAAATGACTGAGTGTTTAGACGCTTACTGGATGGTGGTGAAACATGTTGATTCTATAGTTCCTATACCAGATGATAATGGAACTGACTGAGTCTAAATTCCCCATACCAGACAGAGATGGAACTGACTGCGTCTATAGTCCTCATAACAGATGGTGATGGAACTGACTGTGTCTATAGTCCTCATACCGGAAGGGGATGGAACTGACTGTGTCCGTAGCATCCATGCCAGACGATAATAGAACAGACTGAGTCTATAGTCTCCATAACTGACTGTGATGCAACTGACTGAGTCTATAGTCCTTATACGAGATGGTGATGGAACTGACTGAATTAATAGTCCCCATACCAGATGCTTGTGGAACTGACTGAATCTATAGACTCCATACCAGACGGTGATGGAACTGACTGAGTCTATAGTCCTCATACCAGACGGTGATGGAACTGACTTTGTATATAGTCCCCATACCAGACGGAGATGGAACTGACTGACTCTATAGTCCTCATACCAGACAGTGATGGAAATGACTTTGCCTATAATCCCCATACCAGACGGAGATGCAATTGACTGACTCTATAGTCCTCATACCAGACGGTGATGGAACTGATTAGGTCTAGAGTCCCCATACCAGATGGTGATGGAACTGACTGCGTCTATAGTCATACACCAGACGTTGATGGAACTGACTGAGTCTATATTCTCTCTACCAGACGGTGAAGGAACTGACTGCATCTATAGTCTCCTTACCAGACGGTGATGGAAATGACTGAGTCTATTGACACATACTGGATGGTGATGAAACTTACTGAGTCTATAGTCCCTATACCAGACAGTGATGTAACTGACTGAGTCTATAGACCTCATACAAGACAGAGATGGAACTGACTTTGTCTATAGTCCCCATACAAGACAGAGATGGAACTGACTGCGTCTATAGTCCTCATACCAGACGGGGATGGAACTGACTGTGTCCGTAGCATCCATGCCAGAAGATAATGGAACAGACTGAGTCTATAGTCTCCATAACTGACGGTGATGCAACTGACTGAGTCTATATTCTACATGCCAGACTGTGATGGAACTGACTGAGTTGATAGACCCTATACCAGACAGTGATGCAACTGACTGAGTCTATAGTCCTTAATCGAGACGGTGATGGAACTGACTGAAATAATAGTCCCCATACAAGACGCTTGTGGAACTGACTGAATCTATAGCCTCCATACCAGACGGTGATGGAACGGACTGAGTCTATGTTTTCCATATCAAATGGTGATGTAACTAACTGAGTCTATATTCTCCATTCCAGACTGTGATGGAACTGACTGAGTTTATAGACCCTATAGCAGACAATAATGGAACTGACTATGTCTATATTCCCTCTACCAGACGCTGACGGAACTGACTGCATCTATAGTCTCCATACCAGACGGTGATGGAAAAGACTGAGTCTTTAGACGCTTACTGGATGGTGGTGAAACAGGCTGATTCTATAGTTCCTATACCAGACGATAATGGAACTGACTGAGTTTAAAGTCCCCATACCGGACAGTGATGTAACTGACTGAGTCTATAGCCCTCATACCAGACGGTGATGGAACTGACTTTGTATATAGTCCCCATACCAGACGGAGATGGAACTGACTGACTCTATAGTGCTCATACCAGACAGTGATGGAACTGACTTTGTCTATAGTCCCCATACCAGACGGAGATGGAATTGACTGACTCTATAGTCCTCATACCACAGATGGTGATGGAACTGACTGTGTCTGTAGTCCCCATACCAGACATTGATCGAACTGGCTGAGTCTCTAGTCCCCATACCAGACTGTGATGGAAATGACTGAGTTTATAGCCCCTATTCTAGACAATAATGGAACTGATTAGGTCTAGAGTCCCCATACCAGATGGTGATGGAACTGACTGCGTCTATATTCATACACCAGACGTTGATGGAACTGACTGAGTCTATATTCTCTCTACCAGACGGTGAAGGAACTGACTGCATCTTTAGTCTCCTTACCAGACGGTGATGGAAATGACTGAGTCTATTGACACATACTGGATGGTGATGAAACTTACTGAGTCTATAGTCCCTATACCAGACAGTGATGTAACTGACTGAGTCTATAGACCTCATACAAGACAGAGATGGAACTGACTTTGTCTATTGTCCCCATACAAGACAGAGATGGAACTGACTGCGTCTATAGTCCTCATACCAGACGGGGATGGAACTGACTGTGTCCGTAGCATCCATGCCAGAAGATAATGGAACAGACTGAGTCTATAGTCTCCATAACTGACGGTGATGCAACTGACTGAGTCTATATTCTACATACCAGACTGTGATGGAACTGACTGAGTTGATAGACCCTATACCAGACAGTGATGCAACTGACTGAGTCTATAGTCCTTAATCGAGACGGTGATGGAACTGACTGAATTAATAGTCCCCATACAAGACGCTTGTGGACCTGACTGAATCTATAGCCTCCATACCAGACGGTGATGGAACGGACTGAGTCTATGTTTTCCATATCAAATGGTGATGTAACTAACTGAGTCTATATTCTCCATTCCAGACTGTGATGGAACTGACTGAGTTTATAGTCCACATACCAGACGGTGATGGAACAGACTGAGTCTATAGTCCCCATACCAGATGGTGATGGAAGGACTGTGTCTATTAACTCCATAACAGACGGTGATGGAACTGAATGAGTTTATAGTCCCTATACCAGACGGTGATGGAATTGACTGAGACTAGAGTCTCCATAACAGACGGAGATGGAACAGACTGAGTCTATAGTCCCCATACCAGATGGCGATGGAAGGACTGTGTCTATAAACTCCATGACAAACGGTGATGGAATTGACTGAGTCTATAGTCCCATACCAGACGGTGATAGAACTGACTGTGTCTATAGTCCCCATACCAGATGGTGATGGAACTGACTGAGACCATAGAACCCATGCCAGATGATAATGGAACAGACTGTGTCTATAGTACCCATACCTGACGGTGATGGAACTGACTTTGTCTATAGTCCACATACCAGACGAAGATGGAATTGACTGACTCTATAGTCCTCATACCAGACGGTGATGGAACTGACTAAGTCTGTAGTCCCCATACCAGACGTTGATCGAACTGGATGAGTCTCTAGTCCCCATAACAGACTGTGATGGAAATGACTGAGTTTATAGCCCCTATACCAGACAATAATGGAACTGAGTAGGTCTAGAGTCCCCATACCATATGGTGATGGAACTGACTGTGTCTACAGTCATACACCAGACATTGATGGAACTGACTGAGTCTATATTCTCTCTACCAGACGGTGATGGAACTGACTGAGTCTATAGACCTCATACCAGACGGTGATGGAACTGACTTTGTCTATAGTCCCCATACAAGACAGAGATGGAACTGACTGCGTCGATAGTCCTCATAACAGATGGTGATGGAACTGACTGTGTCTATTGTCCTCATACCAGACGGGGATGGAACTGACTGTGTCCGTAGCATCCATGCTAGACGATAATGGAACAGACTGAGTCTATAGTCTGCATAACTGACGGTGATGCAACTGACTGAGTCTATAGTCCTTAATCGAGACGGTGATGGAACTGACTGAATTAATAGTCCCCATACCAGACGCTTGTGGAACTGACTGAATCTATAGACTCCATACCAGACGGTGATGGAAAAGACTGAGTCTTTAGACGCTTACTGGATGGTGGTGAAACAGGCTGATTCTATAGTTCCTATACCAGACGATAATGGAACAGACTGAGTTTAAAGTCCCCATACCGGACAGTGATGTAACTGACTGAGTCTATAGCCCTCATACCAGATGGTGATGGATCTGACTTTGTATATAGTCCCCATACCAGACGGAGATGGAACTGACTGACTCTATAGTCCCCATACCAGACGGAGATGGAATTGACTGACTCTATAGTCCTCATACCAGACGGTGATGGAACTGACTGTGTCTGTAGTCCCTATACTAGACAATAATGGAACTGATTAGGTCTAGAGTCCCCATACCAGATGGTGATGGAACTGACTGCGTCTATTGACGCATACTGGATGGTGATGAAACTTACTGAGTCTATAGTCCCTATACCAGACAGTGATGTAACTGACTGAGTCTATAGACCTCATACAAGACAGAGATGGAACTGACTTTGTCTATAGTCCCCATACAAGACAGAGATGGAACTGACTGCGTCTATAGTCCTCATACCAGACGGTGAAGGAACTGACTGAGTCTATAGACCCCATACAAGACAGAGATGGAACTGACTGCGTCGATAGTCCTCATAACAGATGGTGATGGAACTGACTGTGTCTATAGTCCTCATACCAGACGGGGATGGAACTGACTGTGTCCGTAGCATCCATGCTAGACGATAATGGAACAGACTGAGTCTATAGTCTGCATAACTGACGGTGATGCAACTGACTGAGTCTATAGTCCTTAATCGAGATGGTGATGCAACTGACTGAGTCTATGTTTTCCATATCAAACGGTGATGTAACTAACTGAGTCTATATTCTCCATACAAGACTGTGATGGAACTGACTGAGTTTATAGACCCTATAGCAGACAATAATGGAACTGACTATGTCTATATTCCCTCTACCAGATGCTGTCGGAACTGACTGCATCTATAGTCTCCATACTAGATGGTGATGGAAATGACTGAGTGTTTAGACGCTTACTGGATGGTGGTGAAACATGTTGATTCTATAGTTCCTATACCAGATGATAATGGAACTGACTGAGTCTAAATTCCCCATACCAGACAGAGATGGAACTGACTGCGTCTATAGTCCTCATAACAGATGGTGATGGAACTGACTGTGTCTATAGTCCTCATACCGGAAGGGGATGGAACTGACTGTGTCCGTAGCATCCATGCCAGACGATAATAGAACAGACTGAGTCTATAGTCTCCATAACTGACTGTGATGCAACTGACTGAGTCTATAGTCCTTATACGAGATGGTGATGGAACTGACTGAATTAATAGTCCCCATACCAGATGCTTGTGGAACTGACTGAATCTATAGACTCCATACCAGACGGTGATGGAACTGACTGAGTCTATAGTCCTCATACCAGACGGTGATGGAACTGACTTTGTATATAGTCCCCATACCAGACGGAGATGGAACTGACTGACTCTATAGTCCTCATACCAGACAGTGATGGAAATGACTTTGCCTATAATCCCCATACCAGACGGAGATGCAATTGACTGACTCTATAGTCCTCATACCAGACGGTGATGGAACTGATTAGGTCTAGAGTCCCCATACCAGATGGTGATGGAACTGACTGCGTCTATAGTCATACACCAGACGTTGATGGAACTGACTGAGTCTATATTCTCTCTACCAGACGGTGAAGGAACTGACTGCATCTATAGTCTCCTTACCAGACGGTGATGGAAATGACTGAGTCTATTGACACATACTGGATGGTGATGAAACTTACTGAGTCTATAGTCCCTATACCAGACAGTGATGTAACTGACTGAGTCTATAGACCTCATACAAGACAGAGATGGAACTGACTTTGTCTATAGTCCCCATACAAGACAGAGATGGAACTGACTGCGTCTATAGTCCTCATACCAGACGGGGATGGAACTGACTGTGTCCGTAGCATCCATGCCAGAAGATAATGGAACAGACTGAGTCTATAGTCTCCATAACTGACGGTGATGCAACTGACTGAGTCTATATTCTACATGCCAGACTGTGATGGAACTGACTGAGTTGATAGACCCTATACCAGACAGTGATGCAACTGACTGAGTCTATAGTCCTTAATCGAGACGGTGATGGAACTGACTGAAATAATAGTCCCCATACAAGACGCTTGTGGAACTGACTGAATCTATAGCCTCCATACCAGACGGTGATGGAACGGACTGAGTCTATGTTTTCCATATCAAATGGTGATGTAACTAACTGAGTCTATATTCTCCATTCCAGACTGTGATGGAACTGACTGAGTTTATAGACCCTATAGCAGACAATAATGGAACTGACTATGTCTATATTCCCTCTACCAGACACTAACGGAACTGACTGCATCTATAGTCTCCATACCAGATGGAGATGGAAATGACTGAGTCTATAGTCACACACCAGACGGTGATGGAACTGGCTGAGACTATAGCCCCATACGAGACGGTGATGGTACTGACTGCGTCTATAGTCTCCATAACAGATGGTGATGGAACTGACTGAGTTTATAGTCCACATACCAGACGGTGATGGAACAGACTGAGTCTATAGTCCCCATACCAGATGGTGATGGAAGGACTGTGTCTATAAACTCCATAACAGACGGTGATGGAACTGAATGAGTTTATAATCCCTATACCAGACGGTGATGGAATTGACTGAGACTAGAGTCTCCATAACAGACGGTGATGGAACAGACTGAGTCTATAGTCCCCATACCAGATGCGATGGAAGGACTGTGTCTATAAACTCCATGACAGACGGTGATGGAACTGACTGAGTCTATAGTCCCCATACCAGACGGTGATAGAACTGACTGTGTCTATAGTCCCCATACCAGATGGTGATGGAACTGACTGAGACCATAGCACCCATGCCAGATGATAATGGAACAGACTGTGTCTATAGTCCCCATACCTGACGGTGATGAAACTGACTTTGTCTATAGTCCACATACCAGATGAAGATGGAATTGACTGACTCTATAGTCCTCATACCAGACGGTGATGGAACTGACTGAGTCTGTAGTCCCCATACCAGACGTTGATCGAACTGGCTGAGTCTCTAGTCCCCATAACAGACTGTGATGGAAATGACTGAGTTTATAGCCCCTATACCAGACAATAATGGAACTGAGTAGGTCTAGAGTCCCCATACCAGATGGTGATGGAACTGACTGCGTCTATATTCATACACCAGACGTTGATGGAACTGACTGAGTCTATATTCTCTCTACCAGACGGTGAAGGAACTGACTGCATCTATAGTCTCCTTACCAGACGGTGATGGAAATGACTGAGTCTATTGACACATACTGGATGGTGATGAAACTTACTGAGTCTATAGTCCCTATACCAGACAGTGATGTAACTGACTGAGTCTATAGACCTCATACAAGACAGAGATGGAACTGACTTTGTCTATAGTCCCCATACAAGACAGAGATGGAACTGACTGCGTCTATAGTCCTCATACCAGACGGGGATGGAACTGACTGTGTCCGTAGCATCCATGCCAGAAGATAATGGAACAGACTGAGTCTATAGTCTCCATAACTGACGGTGATGCAACTGACTGAGTCTATATTCTACATACCAGACTGTGATGGAACTGACTGAGTTGATAGACCCTATACCAGACAGTGATGCAACTGACTGAGTCTATAGTCCTTAATCGAGACGGTGATGGAACTGACTGAATTAATAGTCCCCATACAAGACGCTTGTGGACCTGACTGAATCTATAGCCTCCATACCAGACGGTGATGGAACGGACTGAGTCTATGTTTTCCATATCAAATGGTGATGTAACTAACTGAGTCTATATTCTCCATTCCAGACTGTGATGGAACTGACTGAGCTTATAGACCGTATAGCAGACAATAATGGAACTGACTATGTCTATATTCCCTCTACCAGACACTGACGGAACTGACTGCATCTATAGTCTCCATACCAGATGGAGATGGAAATGACTGAGTCTATAGTCACACACCAGACGGTGATGGAACTGGCTGAGACTATAGCCCCATACGAGACAGTGATGGTACTGACTGCGTCTATAGTCTCCATAACAGATGGTGATGGAACTGACTGAGTTTATAGTCCACATACCAGACGGTGATGGAACAGACTGAGTCTATAGTCCCCATACCAGATGGTGATGGAAGGACTGTGTCTATTAACTCCATAACAGACGGTGATGGAACTGAATGAGTTTATAGTCCCTATACCAGACGGTGATGGAATTGACTGAGACTAGAGTCTCCATAACAGACGGAGATGGAACAGACTGAGTCTATAGTCCCCATACCAGATGGTGATGGAACTGACTGCGTCTATATTCATACACCAGACGTTGATGGAACTGACTGAGTCGATATTCTCTCTACCAGACGGTGAAGGAACTGACTGCATCTATAGTCTCCTTACCAGACGGTGATGGAAATGACTGAGTCTATTGACACATACTGGATGGTGATGAAACTTACTGAGTCTATAGTCCCTATACCAGACAGTGATGTAACTGACTGAGTCTATAGACCTCATACAAGACAGAGATGGAACTGACTTTGTCTATTGTCCCCATACAAGACAGAGATGGAACTGACTGCGTCTATAGTCCTCATACCAGACGGGGATGGAACTGACTGTGTCCGTAGCATCCATGCCAGAAGATAATGGAACAGACTGAGTCTATAGTCTCCATAACTGACGGTGATGCAACTGACTGAGTCTATATTCTACATACCAGACTGTGATGGAACTGACTGAGTTGATAGACCCTATACCAGACAGTGATGCAACTGACTGAGTCTATAGTCCTTAATCGAGACGGTGATGGAACTGACTGAATTAATAGTCCCCATACAAGACGCTTGTGGACCTGACTGAATCTATAGCCTCCATACCAGACGGTGATGGAACGGACTGAGTCTATGTTTTCCATATCAAATGGTGATGTAACTAACTGAGTCTATATTCTCCATTCCAGACTGTGATGGAACTGACTGAGTTTATAGTCCACATACCAGACGGTGATGGAACAGACTGAGTCTATAGTCCCCATACCAGATGGTGATGGAAGGACTGTGTCTATTAACTCCATAACAGACGGTGATGGAACTGAATGAGTTTATAGTCCCTATACCAGACGGTGATGGAATTGACTGAGACTAGAGTCTCCATAACAGACGGAGATGGAACAGACTGAGTCTATAGTCCCCATACCAGATGGCGATGGAAGGACTGTGTCTATAAACTCCATGACAAACGGTGATGGAATTGACTGAGTCTATAGTCCCATACCAGACGGTGATAGAACTGACTGTGTCTATAGTCCCCATACCAGATGGTGATGGAACTGACTGAGACCATAGAACCCATGCCAGATGATAATGGAACAGACTGTGTCTATAGTACCCATACCTGACGGTGATGGAACTGACTTTGTCTATAGTCCACATACCAGACGAAGATGGAATTGACTGACTCTATAGTCCTCATACCAGACGGTGATGGAACTGACTAAGTCTGTAGTCCCCATACCAGACGTTGATCGAACTGGATGAGTCTCTAGTCCCCATAACAGACTGTGATGGAAATGACTGAGTTTATAGCCCCTATACCAGACAATAATGGAACTGAGTAGGTCTAGAGTCCCCATACCATATGGTGATGGAACTGACTGTGTCTACAGTCATACACCAGACATTGATGGAACTGACTGAGTCTATAGACCTCATACCAGACGGTGATGGAACTGACTTTGTCTATAGTCCCCATACAAGACAGTGATGGAACTGACTGCGTCGATAGTCCTCATAACAGATGGTGATGGAACTGACTGTGTCTATTGTCCTCATACCAGACGGGGATGGAACTGACTGTGTCCGTAGCATCCATGCTAGACGATAATGGAACAGACTGAGTCTATAGTCTGCATAACTGACGGTGATGCAACTGACTGAGTCTATAGTCCTTAATCGAGACGGTGATGGAACTGACTGAATTAATAGTCCCCATACCAGACGCTTGTGGAACTGACTGAATCTATAGACTCCATACCAGACGGTGATGGAAAAGTCTGAGTCTTTAGACGCTTACTGGATGGTGGTGAAACAGGCTGATTCTATAGTTCCTATACCAGACGGAGATGGAACTGACTGACTCTATAGTCCCCATACCAGACGGAGATGGAATTGACTGACTCTATAGTCCTCATACCAGACGGTGATGGAACTGACTGTGTCTGTAGTCCCTATACTAGACAATAATGGAACTGATTAGGTCTAGAGTCCCCATACCAGATGGTGATGGAACTGACTGCGTCTATTGACGCATACTGGATGGTGATGAAACTTACTGAGTCTATAGTCCCTATACCAGACAGTGATGTAACTGACTGAGTCTATAGACCTCATACAAGACAGAGATGGAACTGACTTTGTCTATAGTCCCCATACAAGACAGAGATGGAACTGACTGCGTCTATAGTCCTCATACCAGACGGGGATGGAACTGACTGTGTCCGTAGCATCCATGCCAGAAGATAATGGAACAGACTGAGTCTATAGTCTCCATAACTGACGGTGATGCAACTGACTGAGTCTATATTCTACATACCAGACTGTGATGGAACTGACTGAGTTGATAGACCCTATACCAGACAGTGATGGAACTGACTGCGTCTATAGTCATACACCAGACATTGATGGAACTGACTGAGTCTATATTCTCTCTACCAGACGGTGATGGAACTGACTGAGTCTATAGACCTCATACCAGACGGTGAAGGAACTGACTTTGTCTATAGTCCCCATACAAGACAGAGATGGAACTGACTGCGTCGATAGTCCTCATAACAGATGGTGATGGAACTGACTGTGTCTATAGTCCTCATACCAGACGGGGATGGAACTGACTGTGTCCGTAGCATCCATGCTAGACGATAATGGAACAGACTGAGTCTATAGTCTGCATAACTGACGGTGATGCAACTGACTGAGTCTATAGTCCTTAATCGAGATGGTGATGCAACTGACTGAGTCTATGTTTTCCATATCAAACGGTGATGTAACTAACTGAGTCTATATTCTCCATACAAGACTGTGATGGAACTGACTGAGTTTATAGACCCTATAGCAGACAATAATGGAACTGACTATGTCTATATTCCCTCTACCAGATGCTGTCGGAACTGACTGCATCTATAGTCTCCATACTAGATGGTGATGGAAATGACTGAGTGTTTAGACGCTTACTGGATGGTGGTGAAACATGTTGATTCTATAGTTCCTATACCAGATGATAATGGAACAGACTGTGTCTATAGTACCCATACCTGACGGTGATGGAACTGACTTTGTCTATAGTCCACATACCAGACGAAGATGGAATTGACTGACTCTATAGTCCTCATACCAGACGGTGATGGAACTGACTAAGTCTGTAGTCCCCATACCAGACGTTGATCGAACTGGATGAGTCTCTAGTCCCCATAACAGACTGTGATGGAAATGACTGAGTTTATAGCCCCTATACCAGACAATAATGGAACTGAGTAGGTCTAGAGTCCCCATACCATATGGTGATGGAACTGACTGTGTCTACAGTCATACACCAGACATTGATGGAACTGACTGAGTCTATAGACCTCATACCAGACGGTGATGGAACTGACTTTGTCTATAGTCCCCATACAAGACAGAGATGGAACTGACTGCGTCGATAGTCCTCATAACAGATGGTGATGGAACTGACTGTGTCTATTGTCCTCATACCAGACGGGGATGGAACTGACTGTGTCCGTAGCATCCATGCTAGACGATAATGGAACAGACTGAGTCTATAGTCTGCATAACTGACGGTGATGCAACTGACTGAGTCTATAGTCCTTAATCGAGACGGTGATGGAACTGACTGAATTAATAGTCCCCATACCAGACGCTTGTGGAACTGACTGAATCTATAGACTCCATACCAGACGGTGATGGAAAAGACTGAGTCTTTAGACGCTTACTGGATGGTGGTGAAACAGGCTGATTCTATAGTTCCTATACCAGACGGAGATGGAACTGACTGACTCTATAGTCCCCATACCAGACGGAGATGGAATTGACTGACTCTATAGTCCTCATACCAGACGGTGATGGAACTGACTGTGTCTGTAGTCCCTATACTAGACAATAATGGAACTGATTAGGTCTAGAGTCCCCATACCAGATGGTGATGGAACTGACTGCGTCTATTGACGCATACTGGATGGTGATGAAACTTACTGAGTCTATAGTCCCTATACCAGACAGTGATGTAACTGACTGAGTCTATAGACCTCATACAAGACAGAGATGGAACTGACTTTGTCTATAGTCCCCATACAAGACAGAGATGGAACTGACTGCGTCTATAGTCCTCATACCAGACGGGGATGGAACTGACTGTGTCCGTAGCATCCATGCCAGAAGATAATGGAACAGACTGAGTCTATAGTCTCCATAACTGACGGTGATGCAACTGACTGAGTCTATATTCTACATACCAGACTGTGATGGAACTGACTGAGTTGATAGACCCTATACCAGACAGTGATGGAACTGACTGCGTCTATAGTCATACACCAGACATTGATGGAACTGACTGAGTCTATATTCTCTCTACCAGACGGTGATGGAACTGACTGAGTCTATAGACCTCATACCAGACGGTGAAGGAACTGACTTTGTCTATAGTCCCCATACAAGACAGAGATGGAACTGACTGCGTCGATAGTCCTCATAACAGATGGTGATGGAACTGACTGTGTCTATAGTCCTCATACCAGACGACGATGGAACTGACTGTGTCCGTAGCATCCATGCTAGACGATAATGGAACAGACTGAGTCTATAGTCTGCATAACTGACGGTGATGCAACTGACTGAGTCTATAGTCCTTAATCGAGATGGTGATGCAACTGACTGAGTCTATGTTTTCCATATCAAACGGTGATGTAACTAACTGAGTCTATATTCTCCATACAAGACTGTGATGGAACTGACTGAGTTTATAGACCCTATAGCAGACAATAATGGAACTGACTATGTCTATATTCCCTCTACCAGATGCTGTCGGAACTGACTGCATCTATAGTCTCCATACTAGATGGTGATGGAAATGACTGAGTGTTTAGACGCTTACTGGATGGTGGTGAAACATGTTGATTCTATAGTTCCTATACCAGATGATAATGGAACAGACTGTGTCTATAGTACCCATACCTGACGGTGATGGAACTGACTTTGTCTATAGTCCACATACCAGACGAAGATGGAATTGACTGACTCTATAGTCCTCATACCAGACGGTGATGGAACTGACTAAGTCTGTAGTCCCCATACCAGACGTTGATCGAACTGGATGAGTCTCTAGTCCCCATAACAGACTGTGATGGAAATGACTGAGTTTATAGCCCCTATACCAGACAATAATGGAACTGAGTAGGTCTAGAGTCCCCATACCATATGGTGATGGAACTGACTGTGTCTACAGTCATACACCAGACATTGATGGAACTGACTGAGTCTATAGACCTCATACCAGACGGTGATGGAACTGACTTTGTCTATAGTCCCCATACAAGACAGAGATGGAACTGACTGCGTCGATAGTCCTCATAACAGATGGTGATGGAACTGACTGTGTCTATTGTCCTCATACCAGACGGGGATGGAACTGACTGTGTCCGTAGCATCCATGCTAGACGATAATGGAACAGACTGAGTCTATAGTCTGCATAACTGACGGTGATGCAACTGACTGAGTCTATAGTCCTTAATCGAGACGGTGATGGAACTGACTGAATTAATAGTCCCCATACCAGACGCTTGTGGAACTGACTGAATCTATAGACTCCATACCAGACGGTGATGGAAAAGACTGAGTCTTTAGACGCTTACTGGATGGTGGTGAAACAGGCTGATTCTATAGTTCCTATACCAGACGATAATGGAACAGACTGAGTTTAAAGTCCCCATACCGGACAGTGATGTAACTGACTGAGTCTATAGCCCTCATTCCAGATGGTGATGGATCTGACTTTGTATATAGTCCCCATACCAGACGGAGATGGAACTGACTGACTCTATAGTCCCCATACCAGACGGAGATGGAATTGACTGACTCTATAGTCCTCATACCAGACGGTGATGGAACTGACTGTGTCTGTAGTCCCTATACTAGACAATAATGGAACTGATTAGGTCTAGAGTCCCCATACCAGATGGTGATGGAACTGACTGCGTCTATTGACGCATACTGGATGGTGATGAAACTTACTGAGTCTATAGTCCCTATACCAGACAGTGATGTAACTGACTGAGTCTATAGACCTCATACAAGACAGAGATGGAACTGACTTTGTCTATAGTCCCCATACAAGACAGAGATGGAACTGACTGCGTCTATAGTCCTCATACCAGACGGGGATGGAACTGACTGTGTCCGTAGCATCCATGCCAGAAGATAATGGAACAGACTGAGTCTATAGTCTCCATAACTGACGGTGATGCAACTGACTGAGTCTATATTCTACATACCAGACTGTGATGGAACTGACTGAGTTGATAGACCCTATACCAGACAGTGATGGAACTGACTGCGTCTATAGTCATACACCAGACATTGATGGAACTGACTGAGTCTATATTCTCTCTACCAGACGGTGATGGAACTGACTGAGTCTATAGACCTCATACCAGACGGTGAAGGAACTGACTTTGTCTATAGTCCCCATACAAGACAGAGATGGAACTGACTGCGTCGATAGTCCTCATAACAGATGGTGATGGAACTGACTGTGTCTATAGTCCTCATACCAGACGGGGATGGAACTGACTGTGTCCGTAGCATCCATGCTAGACGATAATGGAACAGACTGAGTCTATAGTCTGCATAACTGACGGTGATGCAACTGACTGAGTCTATAGTCCTTAATCGAGATGGTGATGCAACTGACTGAGTCTATGTTTTCCATATCAAACGGTGATGTAACTAACTGAGTCTATATTCTCCATACAAGACTGTGATGGAACTGACTGAGTTTATAGACCCTATAGCAGAAAATAATGGAACTGACTATGTCTATATTCCCTCTACCAGATGCTGTCGGAACTGACTGCATCTATAGTCTCCATACTAGATGGTGATGGAAATGACTGAGTGTTTAGACGCTTACTGGATGGTGGTGAAACATGTTGATTCTATAGTTCCTATACCAGATGATAATGGAACTGACTGAGTCTAAATTCCCCATACCAGACAGAGATGGAACTGACTGCGTCTATAGTCCTCATAACAGATGGTGATGGAACTGACTGTGTCTATAGTCCTCATACCGGAAGGGGATGGAACTGACTGTGTCCGTAGCATCCATGCCAGACGATAATAGAACAGACTGAGTCTATAGTCTCCATAACTGACTGTGATGCAACTGACTGAGTCTATAGTCCTTATACGAGATGGTGATGGAACTGACTGAATTAATAGTCCCCATACCAGATGCTTGTGGAACTGACTGAATCTATAGACTCCATACCAGACGGTGATGGAACTGACTGAGTCTATAGTCCTCATACCAGACGGTGATGGAACTGACTTTGTATATAGTCCCCATACCAGACGGAGATGGAACTGACTGACTCTATAGTCCTCATACCAGACAGTGATGGAAATGACTTTGCCTATAATCCCCATACCAGACGGAGATGCAATTGACTGACTCTATAGTCCTCATACCAGACGGTGATGGAACTGATTAGGTCTAGAGTCCCCATACCAGATGGTGATGGAACTGACTGCGTCTATAGTCATACACCAGACGTTGATGGAACTGACTGAGTCTATATTCTCTCTACCAGACGGTGAAGGAACTGACTGCATCTATAGTCTCCTTACCAGACGGTGATGGAAATGACTGAGTCTATTGACACATACTGGATGGTGATGAAACTTACTGAGTCTATAGTCCCTATACCAGACAGTGATGTAACTGACTGAGTCTATAGACCTCATACAAGACAGAGATGGAACTGACTTTGTCTATAGTCCCCATACAAGACAGAGATGGAACTGACTGCGTCTATAGTCCTCATACCAGACGGGGATGGAACTGACTGTGTCCGTAGCATCCATGCCAGAAGATAATGGAACAGACTGAGTCTATAGTCTCCATAACTGACGGTGATGCAACTGACTGAGTCTATATTCTACATGCCAGACTGTGATGGAACTGACTGAGTTGATAGACCCTATACCAGACAGTGATGCAACTGACTGAGTCTATAGTCCTTAATCGAGACGGTGATGGAACTGACTGAAATAATAGTCCCCATACAAGACGCTTGTGGAACTGACTGAATCTATAGCCTCCATACCAGACGGTGATGGAACGGACTGAGTCTATGTTTTCCATATCAAATGGTGATGTAACTAACTGAGTCTATATTCTCCATTCCAGACTGTGATGGAACTGACTGAGTTTATAGACCCTATAGCAGACAATAATGGAACTGACTATGTCTATATTCCCTCTACCAGACACTGACGGAACTGACTGCATCTATAGTCTCCATACCAGATGGAGATGGAAATGACTGAGTCTATAGTCACACACCAGACGGTGATGGAACTGGCTGAGACTATAGCCCCATACGAGACGGTGATGGTACTGACTGCGTCTATAGTCTCCATAACAGATGGTGATGGAACTGACTGAGTTTATAGTCCACATACCAGACGGTGATGGAACAGACTGAGTCTATAGTCCCCATACCAGATGGTGATGGAAGGACTGTGTCTATAAACTCCATAACAGACGGTGATGGAACTGAATGAGTTTATAATCCCTATACCAGACGGTGATGGAATTGACTGAGACTAGAGTCTCCATAACAGACGGTGATGGAACAGACTGAGTCTATAGTCCCCATACCAGATGCGATGGAAGGACTGTGTCTATAAACTCCATGACAGACGGTGATGGAACTGACTGAGTCTATAGTCCCCATACCAGACGGTGATAGAACTGACTGTGTCTATAGTCCCCATACCAGATGGTGATGGAACTGACTGAGACCATAGCACCCATGCCAGATGATAATGGAACAGACTGTGTCTATAGTCCCCATACCTGACGGTGATGAAACTGACTTTGTCTATAGTCCACATACCAGATGAAGATGGAATTGACTGACTCTATAGTCCTCATACCAGACGGTGATGGAACTGACTGAGTCTGTAGTCCCCATACCAGACGTTGATCGAACTGGCTGAGTCTCTAGTCCCCATAACAGACTGTGATGGAAATGACTGAGTTTATAGCCCCTATACCAGACAATAATGGAACTGAGTAGGTCTAGAGTCCCCATACCAGATGGTGATGGAACTGACTGCGTCTATATTCATACACCAGACGTTGATGGAACTGACTGAGTCTATATTCTCTCTACCAGACGGTGAAGGAACTGACTGCATCTATAGTCTCCTTACCAGACGGTGATGGAAATGACTGAGTCTATTGACACATACTGGATGGTGATGAAACTTACTGAGTCTATAGTCCCTATACCAGACAGTGATGTAACTGACTGAGTCTATAGACCTCATACAAGACAGAGATGGAACTGACTTTGTCTATAGTCCCCATACAAGACAGAGATGGAACTGACTGCGTCTATAGTCCTCATACCAGACGGGGATGGAACTGACTGTGTCCGTAGCATCCATGCCAGAAGATAATGGAACAGACTGAGTCTATAGTCTCCATAACTGACGGTGATGCAACTGACTGAGTCTATATTCTACATACCAGACTGTGATGGAACTGACTGAGTTGATAGACCCTATACCAGACAGTGATGCAACTGACTGAGTCTATAGTCCTTAATCGAGACGGTGATGGAACTGACTGAATTAATAGTCCCCATACAAGACGCTTGTGGACCTGACTGAATCTATAGCCTCCATACCAGACGGTGATGGAACGGACTGAGTCTATGTTTTCCATATCAAATGGTGATGTAACTAACTGAGTCTATATTCTCCATTCCAGACTGTGATGGAACTGACTGAGCTTATAGACCGTATAGCAGACAATAATGGAACTGACTATGTCTATATTCCCTCTACCAGACACTGACGGAACTGACTGCATCTATAGTCTCCATACCAGATGGAGATGGAAATGACTGAGTCTATAGTCACACACCAGACGGTGATGGAACTGGCTGAGACTATAGCCCCATACGAGACAGTGATGGTACTGACTGCGTCTATAGTCTCCATAACAGATGGTGATGGAACTGACTGAGTTTATAGTCCACATACCAGACGGTGATGGAACAGACTGAGTCTATAGTCCCCATACCAGATGGTGATGGAAGGACTGTGTCTATTAACTCCATAACAGACGGTGATGGAACTGAATGAGTTTATAGTCCCTATACCAGACGGTGATGGAATTGACTGAGACTAGAGTCTCCATAACAGACGGAGATGGAACAGACTGAGTCTATAGTCCCCATACCAGATGGCGATGGAAGGACTGTGTCTATAAACTCCATGACAAACGGTGATGGAATTGACTGAGTCTATATTCCCATACCAGACGGTAATAGAACTGACTGTGTCTATAGTCCCCATACCAGATGGTGATGGAACTGACTGAGACCATAGAACCCATGCCAGATGATAATGGAACAGACTGTGTCTATAGTACCCATACCTGACGGTGATGGAACTGACTTTGTCTATAGTCCACATACCAGACGAAGATGGAATTGACTGACTCTATAGTCCTCATACCAGACGGTGATGGAACTGACTAAGTCTGTAGTCCCCATACCAGACGTTGATCGAACTGGATGAGTCTCTAGTCCCCATAACAGACTGTGATGGAAATGACTGAGTTCATAGCCCCTATACCAGACAATAATGGAACTGAGTAGGTCTAGAGTCCCCATACCATATGGTGATGGAACTGACTGTGTCTACAGTCATACACCAGACATTGATGGAACTGACTGAGTCTATATTCTCTCTACCAGACGGTGATGGAACTGACTGAGTCTATAGACCTCATACCAGACGGTGATGGAACTGACTTTGTCTATAGTCCCCATACAAGACAGAGATGGAACTGACTGCGTCGATAGTCCTCATAACAGATGGTGATGGAACTGACTGTGTCTATTGTCCTCATACCAGACGGGGATGGAACTGACTGTGTCCGTAGCATCCATGCTAGACGATAATGGAACAGACTGAGTCTATAGTCTGCATAACTGACGGTGATGCAACTGACTGAGTCTATAGTCCTTAATCGAGACGGTGATGGAACTGACTGAATTAATAGTCCCCATACCAGACGCTTGTGGAACTGACTGAATCTATAGACTCCATACCAGACGGTGATGGAAAAGACTGAGTCTTTAGACGCTTACTGGATGGTGGTGAAACAGGCTGATTCTATAGTTCCTATACCAGACGATAATGGAACAGACTGAGTTTAAAGTCCCCATACCGGACAGTGATGTAACTGACTGAGTCTATAGCCCTCATACCAGATGGTGATGGATCTGACTTTGTATATAGTCCCCATACCAGACGGAGATGGAACTGACTGACTCTATAGTCCCCATACCAGACGGAGATGGAATTGACTGACTCTATAGTCCTCATACCAGACGGTGATGGAACTGACTGTGTCTGTAGTCCCTATACTAGACAATAATGGAACTGATTAGGTCTAGAGACCCCATACCAGATGGTGATGGAACTGACTGCGTCTATTGACGCATACTGGATGGTGATGAAACTTACTGAGTCTATAGTCCCTATACCAGACAGTGATGTAACTGACTGAGTCTATAGACCTCATACAAGACAGAGATGGAACTGACTTTGTCTATAGTCCCCATACAAGACAGAGATGGAACTGACTGCATCTATAGTCCTCATACCAGACGGGGATGGAACTGACTGTGTCCGTAGCATCCATGCCAGAAGATAATGGAACAGACTGTGTCTATAGTCTCCATAACTGACGGTGATGCAACTGACTGAGTCTACATTCTACATACCAGACTGTGATGGAACTGACTGAGTTGATAGACCCTATACCAGACAGTGATGGAACTGACTGCGTCTATAGTCATACACCAGACATTGATGGAACTGACTGAGTCTATATTCTCTCTACCAGACGGTGATGGAACTGACTGAGTCTATAGACCTCATACCAGACGGTGAAGGAACTGACTTTGTCTATAGTCCCCATACAAGACAGAGATGGAACTGACTGCGTCGATAGTCCTCATAACAGATGGTGATGGAACTGACTGTGTCTATAGTCCTCATACCAGACGGGGATGGAACTGACTGTGTCCGTAGCATCCATGCTAGACGATAATGGAACAGACTGAGTCTATAGTCTGCATAACTGACGGTGATGCAACTGACTGAGTCTATAGTCCTTAATCGAGATGGTGATGCAACTGACTGAGTCTATGTTTTCCATATCAAACGGTGATGTAACTAACTGAGTTTATATTCTCCATACAAGACTGTGATGGAACTGACTGAGTTTATAGACCCTATAGCAGACAATAATGGAACTGACTATGTCTATATTCCCTCTACCAGATGCTGTCGGAACTGACTGCATCTATAGTCTCCATACTAGATGGAGATGGAAATGACTGAGTGTTTAGACGCTTACTGGATGGTGGTGAAACATGTTGATTCTATAGTTCCTATACCAGATGATAATGGAACTGACTGAGTCTAAATTCCCCATACCAGACAGAGATGGAACTGACTGCGTCTATAGTCCTCATAACAGATGGTGATGGAACTGACTGTGTCTATAGTCCTCATACCGGAAGGGGATGGAACTGACTGTGTCCGTAGCATCCATGCCAGACGATAATAGAACAGACTGAGTCTATAGTCTCCATAACTGACTGTGATGCAACTGACTGAGTCTATAGTCCTTATACGAGATGGTGATGGAACTGACTGAATTAATAGTCCCCATACCAGATGCTTGTGGAACTGACTGAATCTATAGACTCCATACCAGACGGTGATGGAACTGACTGAGTCTATAGTCCTCATACCAGACGGTGATGGAACTGACTTTGTATATAGTCCCCATACCAGACGGAGATGGAACTGACTGACTCTATAGTCCTCATACCAGACAGTGATGGAAATGACTTTGCCTATAATCCCCATACCAGACGGAGATGCAATTGACTGACTCTATAGTCCTCATACCAGACGGTGATGGAACTGACTGACTCTATAGTCCCCATACCAGACTGTGATGGAAATGACTGAGTTTATAGCCCCTATACCAGACAATAATGGAACTGATTAGGTCTAGAGTCCCCATACCAGATGGTGATGGAACTGACTGCGTCTATAGTCATACACCAGACGTTGATGGAACTGACTGAGTCTATATTCTCTCTACCAGACGGTGAAGGAACTGACTGCATCTATAGTCTCCTTACCAGACGGTGATGGAAATGACTGAGTCTATTGACACATACTGGATGGTGATGAAACTTACTGAGTCTATAGTCCCTATACCAGACAGTGATGTAACTGACTGAGTCTATAGACCTCATACAAGACAGAGATGGAACTGACTTTGTCTATAGTCCCCATACAAGACAGAGATGGAACTGACTGCGTCTATAGTCCTCATACCAGACGGGGATGGAACTGACTGTGTCCGTAGCATCCATGCCAGAAGATAATGGAACAGACTGAGTCTATAGTCTCCATAACTGACGGTGATGCAACTGACTGAGTCTATATTCTACATGCCAGACTGTGATGGAACTGACTGAGTTGATAGACCCTATACCAGACAGTGATGCAACTGACTGAGTCTATAGTCCTTAATCGAGACGGTGATGGAACTGACTGAAATAATAGTCCCCATACAAGACGCTTGTGGAACTGACTGAATCTATAGCCTCCATACCAGACGGTGATGGAACGGACTGAGTCTATGTTTTCCATATCAAATGGTGATGTAACTAACTGAGTCTATATTCTCCATTCCAGACTGTGATGGAACTGACTGAGTTTATAGACCCTATAGCAGACAATAATGGAACTGACTATGTCTATATTCCCTCTACCAGACACTGACGGAACTGACTGCATCTATAGTCTCCATACCAGATGGAGATGGAAATGACTGAGTCTATAGTCACACACCAGACGGTGATGGAACTGGCTGAGACTATAGCCCCATACGAGACGGTGATGGTACTGACTGCGTCTATAGTCTCCATAACAGATGGTGATGGAACTGACTGAGTTTATAGTCCACATACCAGACGGTGATGGAACAGACTGAGTCTATAGTCCCCATACCAGATGGTGATGGAAGGACTGTGTCTATAAACTCCATAACAGACGGTGATGGAACTGAATGAGTTTATAATCCCTATACCAGACGGTGATGGAATTGACTGAGACTAGAGTCTCCATAACAGACGGTGATGGAACAGACTGAGTCTATAGTCCCCATACCAGATGCGATGGAAGGACTGTGTCTATAAACTCCATGACAGACGGTGATGGAACTGACTGAGTCTATAGTCCCCATACCAGACGGTGATAGAACTGACTGTGTCTATAGTCCCCATACCAGATGGTGATGGAACTGACTGAGACCATAGCACCCATGCCAGATGATAATGGAACAGACTGTGTCTATAGTCCCCATACCTGACGGTGATGAAACTGACTTTGTCTATAGTCCACATACCAGATGAAGATGGAATTGACTGACTCTATAGTCCTCATACCAGACGGTGATGGAACTGACTGAGTCTGTAGTCCCCATACCAGACGTTGATCGAACTGGCTGAGTCTCTAGTCCCCATAACAGACTGTGATGGAAATGACTGAGTTTATAGCCCCTATACCAGACAATAATGGAACTGAGTAGGTCTAGAGTCCCCATACCAGATGGTGATGGAACTGACTGCGTCTATAGTCATACACCAGACATTGATGGAACTGACTGAGTCTCTATACTCTCTACCAGACGGTGATGGAACTGACTGCATCTATAGTCTCCTTACCAGATGGTGATGAAAATGACTGAGTCTATTGACGCATACTGGATGGTGTTGAAACTTACTAAGTCTATAGTCCCTGTACCAGACAGTGATGTAACTGACTGAGTCTATAGACCTCATACCAGACGGTGATGGAACTGACTTTGTCTATAGTCCCCATACAAGACAGAGATGGAACTGACTGCGTCGATAGTCCTCATAACAGATGGTGATGGAACTGACTGTGTCTATAGTCCTCATACCAGACGGGGATGGAACTGACTGTGTCCGTAGCATCCATGCTAGACGATAATGGAACAGACTGAGTCTATAGTCTCCATAACTGACGGTGATGCAACTGACTGAGTCTATAGTCCTTAATCGAGACGGTGATGGAACTGACTGAATTAATAGTCCCCATACCAGACGCTTGTGGAACTGACTGAATCTATAGACTCCATACCAGACGGTGATGGAACTGACTGAGTCTAAGTTTTCCATATCAAACGGTCATGTAACTGAGTCTATATTCTCCATACCAGACTGTGATGGAACTGACTGAGTTTATAGACCCTATACCAGACAATAATGGAACTGACTATGTCTATAGACCCCATACCAGACAGTGATGGAACTCACTGAGATTATAGACCCTATTCCAGACAATAATGGAACTGACTATGTCTATATTCCCTCTACCAGACGCTAACAGAACTGACTGCATCTATAGTCTCCATACCAGACGGTGATGAAAAAGACTGAGTCTTTAGACGCTTACTGGATGGTGGTGAAACAGGCTGATTCTATAGTTCCTATACCAGACGATAATGGAACTGACTGAGTCTAAAGTCCCCATACCGGACAGTGATGTAACTGACTGAGTCTATAGACCTCATACCAGATGGTGATGGAACTGACTTTGTCTATAGTCCCCATACCAGACGGAGATGGAATTGACTGACTCTATAGTCCTCATACCAGACGGTGATGGAACTGACTGTGTCTGTAGTCCCCATAGCAGACGTTGATCGAACTGGCTGAGTCTCTAGTCCCCATACCAGACTGTGATGGAAATGACTGAGTTTATAGCCCCTATACCAGACAATAATGGAACTGATTAGGTCTAGAGTCCCCATACCAGATGGTGATGGAACTGACTGCGTCTATATTCATACACCAGACGTTGATGGAACTGACTGAGTCTATATTCTCTCTACCAGACGGTGATGGAACTGCCTGCATCTATAGTCTCCTTACCAGACGGTGATGGAAATGACTGAGTCTATTGACGCATACTGGATGGTGATGAAACTTACTGAGTCTATGGTCCCTATACCAGACAGTGATGTAACTGACTGAGTCTATAGACCTCATACAAGACAGAGATGGAACTGACTTTGTCTATAGTCCCCATACAAGACAGAGATGGAACTGACTGCGTCTATAGTCCTCATACCAGACGGGGATGGTTCTGACTGTGTCCGTAGCATCCATGCCAGAAGATAATGGAACAGACAGAGTCTATAATCTCCATTACTGACGGTGATGCAACTGACTGAGTCTATAGTCCTTAATCGAGACGGTGATGGAACTGACTGAATTAATAGTCCCCAAACCAGATGCTTGTGGAACTGACTGAATCTATAGACTCCATAACAGACTGTGATGGAACTGACTGAGTTTATAGACCCTATAGCAGACAATAATGGAACTGACTATGTCTATATTCCCTCTACCAGACGCTGACGGAACTGACTGCATCTATAGTCTCCATACCAGATGGTGATGGAAATGACTGAGTGTTTAGACGCTTACTGGATGGTGGTGAAACAGGCTGATTCTGTAGTTCCTATACCAGACGGTGATGGAACTGACTTTGTCTATAGTCCCCATACCAGACAGAGATGGAACTGACTGCGTCTATAGTCCTCATAACAGATGGTGATGGAACTGACTGTGTCTATAGTCCTCATACCAGACGGGGATGGAACTGACAGTGTCCGTAGCATCCATGCCAGACGATAATGGAACAGACTGAGTCTATAGTCTCCATAACTGACTGTGATACAACTGACTGAGTCTATAGTCCTTATACGAGATGGTGATGGAACTGATTGAATTAATAGTCCCCATACCAGACGCTTGTGGAACTGACTGATTCTATAGACTCCATACCAGACGGTGATGGAACTGACTGAGTCTAAGTTTTCCATATCAAACGGTCATGTAACTGAGTCGATATTCTCCATACCAGACTGTGATGGAACTGACTGAGTTTATAGACCCTATACCAGACAATAATGGAACTGACTATGTCTATAGACCCCATACCAGACGGAGATGGAACTGACTGACTCTATAGTCCTCATACCAGACAGTGATGGAAATGACTTTGCCTATAATCCCCATACCAGACGGAGATGCAATTGACTGACTCTATAGTCCTCATACCAGACGGTGATGGAACTGACTGACTCTATAGTCCCCATACCAGACTGTGATGGAAATGACTGAGTTTATAGCCCCTATACCAGACAATAATGGAACTGATTAGGTCTAGAGTCCCCATACCAGATGGTGATGGAACTGACTGCGTCTATAGTCATACACCAGACGTTGATGGAACTGACTGAGTCTATATTCTCTCTACCAGACGGTGAAGGAACTGACTGCATCTATAGTCTCCTTACCAGACGGTGATGGAAATGACTGAGTCTATTGACACATACTGGATGGTGATGAAACTTACTGAGTCTATAGTCCCTATACCAGACAGTGATGTAACTGACTGAGTCTATAGACCTCATACAAGACAGAGATGGAACTGACTTTGTCTATAGTCCCCATACAAGACAGAGATGGAACTGACTGCGTCTATAGTCCTCATACCAGACGGGGATGGAACTGACTGTGTCCGTAGCATCCATGCCAGAAGATAATGGAACAGACTGAGTCTATAGTCTCCATAACTGACGGTGATGCAACTGACTGAGTCTATATTCTACATGCCAGACTGTGATGGAACTGACTGAGTTGATAGACCCTATACCAGACAGTGATGCAACTGACTGAGTCTATAGTCCTTAATCGAGACGGTGATGGAACTGACTGAAATAATAGTCCCCATACAAGACGCTTGTGGAACTGACTGAATCTATAGCCTCCATACCAGACGGTGATGGAACGGACTGAGTCTATGTTTTCCATATCAAATGGTGATGTAACTAACTGAGTCTATATTCTCCATTCCAGACTGTGATGGAACTGACTGAGTTTATAGACCCTATAGCAGACAATAATGGAACTGACTATGTCTATATTCCCTCTACCAGACACTGACGGAACTGACTGCATCTATAGTCTCCATACCAGATGGAGATGGAAATGACTGAGTCTATAGTCACACACCAGACGGTGATGGAACTGGCTGAGACTATAGCCCCATACGAGACGGTGATGGTACTGACTGCGTCTATAGTCTCCATAACAGATGGTGATGGAACTGACTGAGTTTATAGTCCACATACCAGACGGTGATGGAACAGACTGAGTCTATAGTCCCCATACCAGATGGTGATGGAAGGACTGTGTCTATAAACTCCATAACAGACGGTGATGGAACTGAATGAGTTTATAATCCCTATACCAGACGGTGATGGAATTGACTGAGACTAGAGTCTCCATAACAGACGGTGATGGAACAGACTGAGTCTATAGTCCCCATACCAGATGCGATGGAAGGACTGTGTCTATAAACTCCATGACAGACGGTGATGGAACTGACTGAGTCTATAGTCCCCATACCAGACGGTGATAGAACTGACTGTGTCTATAGTCCCCATACCAGATGGTGATGGAACTGACTGAGACCATAGCACCCATGCCAGATGATAATGGAACAGACTGTGTCTATAGTCCCCATACCTGACGGTGATGAAACTGACTTTGTCTATAGTCCACATACCAGATGAAGATGGAATTGACTGACTCTATAGTCCTCATACCAGACGGTGATGGAACTGACTGAGTCTGTAGTCCCCATACCAGACGTTGATCGAACTGGCTGAGTCTCTAGTCCCCATAGCAGACTGTGATGGAAATGACTGAGTTTATAGCCCCTATACCAGACAATAATGGAACTGAGTAGGTCTAGAGTCCCCATACCAGATGGTGATGGAACTGACTGCGTCTATAGTCATACACCAGACATTGATGGAACTGCCTGAGTCTCTATACTCTCTACCAGACGGTGATGGAACTGACTGCATCTATAGTCTCCTTACCAGATGGTGATGAAAATGACTGAGTCTATTGACGCATACTGGATGGTGTTGAAACTTACTAAGTCTATAGTCCCTGTACCAGACAGTGATGTAACTGACTGAGTCTATAGACCTCATACCAGACGGTGATGGAACTGACTTTGTCTATAGTCCCCATACAAGACAGAGATGGAACTGACTGCGTCGATAGTCCTCATAACAGATGGTGATGGAACTGACTGTGTCTATAGTCCTCATACCAGACGGGGATGGAACTGACTGTGTCCGTAGCATCCATGCTAGACGATAATGGAACAGACTGAGTCTATAGTCTCCATAACTGACGGTGATGCAACTGACTGAGTCTATAGTCCTTAATCGAGACGGTGATGGAACTGACTGAATTAATAGTCCCCATACCAGACGCTTGTGGAACTGACTGAATCTATAGACTCCATACCAGACGGTGATGGAACTGACTGAGTCTAAGTTTTCCATATCAAACGGTCATGTAACTGAGTCTATATTCTCCATACCAGACTGTGATGGAACTGACTGAGTTTATAGACCCTATACCAGACAATAATGGAACTGACTATGTCTATAGACCCCATACCAGACAGTGATGGAACTCACTGAGATTATAGACCCTATTCCAGACAATAATGGAACTGACTATGTCTATATTCCCTCTACCAGACGCTAACAGAACTGACTGCATCTATAGTCTCCATACCAGACGGTGATGAAAAAGACTGAGTCTTTAGACGCTTACTGGATGGTGGTGAAACAGGCTGATTCTATAGTTCCTATACCAGACGATAATGGAACTGACTGAGTCTAAAGTCCCCATACCGGACAGTGATGTAACTGACTGAGTCTATAGACCTCATACCAGATGGTGATGGAACTGACTTTGTCTATAGTCCCCATACCAGACGGAGATGGAATTGACTGACTCTATAGTCCTCATACCAGACGGTGATGGAACTGACTGTGTCTGTAGTCCCCATAGCAGACGTTGATCGAACTGGCTGAGTCTCTAGTCCCCATACCAGACTGTGATGGAAATGACTGAGTTTATAGCCCCTATACCAGACAATAATGGAACTGATTAGGTCTAGAGTCCCCATACCAGATGGTGATGGAACTGACTGCGTCTATATTCATACACCAGACGTTGATGGAACTGACTGAGTCTATATTCTCTCTACCAGACGGTGATGGAACTGCCTGCATCTATAGTCTCCTTACCAGACGGTGATGGAAATGACTGAGTCTATTGACGCATACTGGATGGTGATGAAACTTACTGAGTCTATGGTCCCTATACCAGACAGTGATGTAACTGACTGAGTCTATAGACCTCATACAAGACAGAGATGGAACTGACTTTGTCTATAGTCCCCATACAAGACAGAGATGGAACTGACTGCGTCTATAGTCCTCATACCAGACGGGGATGGTTCTGACTGTGTCCGTAGCATCCATGCCAGAAGATAATGGAACAGACAGAGTCTATAATCTCCATTACTGACGGTGATGCAACTGACTGAGTCTATAGTCCTTAATCGAGACGGTGATGGAACTGACTGAATTAATAGTCCCCAAACCAGATGCTTGTGGAACTGACTGAATCTATAGACTCCATAACAGACTGTGATGGAACTGACTGAGTTTATAGACCCTATAGCAGACAATAATGGAACTGACTATGTCTATATTCCCTCTACCAGACGCTGACGGAACTGACTGCATCTATAGTCTCCATACCAGATGGTGATGGAAATGACTGAGTGTTTAGACGCTTACTGGATGGTGGTGAAACAGGCTGATTCTGTAGTTCCTATACCAGACGGTGATGGAACTGACTTTGTCTATAGTCCCCATACCAGACAGAGATGGAACTGACTGCGTCTATAGTCCTCATAACAGATGGTGATGGAACTGACTGTGTCTATAGTCCTCATACCAGACGGGGATGGAACTGACAGTGTCCGTAGCATCCATGCCAGACGATAATGGAACAGACTGAGTCTATAGTCTCCATAACTGACTGTGATACAACTGACTGAGTCTATAGTCCTTATACGAGATGGTGATGGAACTGATTGAATTAATAGTCCCCATACCAGACGCTTGTGGAACTGACTGATTCTATAGACTCCATACCAGACGGTGATGGAACTGACTGAGTCTAAGTTTTCCATATCAAACGGTCATGTAACTGAGTCGATATTCTCCATACCAGACTGTGATGGAACTGACTGAGTTTATAGACCCTATACCAGACAATAATGGAACTGACTATGTCTATAGACCCCATACCAGACGGTGATGGAACTCACTGAGATTATAGACCCTATTCCAGACAATAATGGCACTGACTATGTCTATATTCCCTCTACCAGACGCTGACGGAACTGACTGCATCTATAGTCTCCATATCAGACGGTGATGGAACTGACTGAGTCTAAGTTTTCCATATCAAACGGTCATGTAACTGAGTCTATATTCTCCATACCAGACTGTGATGGAACTGACTGAGATTATAGACCCTATTCCAGACAATAATGGAACTGACTATGTCTATATTCCCTCTACCAGACGCTGACGGAACTGACTGCATCTATAGTCTCCATACCAGACGGTGATGGAAAAGACTGAGTCTTTAGACGCTTACTGGATGGTGGTGAAACAGGCTGATTCTATAGTACCTATACCAGACGATAATGGAACTGACTGAGTCTAAAGTCCCCATACCGGACAGTGATGTAACTGACTGAGTCTATAGACCTCATAACAGACGGTGATGGAACTGACTTTGTATATAGTCCCCATACCAGACGGAGATGGAACTGACTGACTCTATAGTCCTCATACCAGACAGTGATGGAACTGACTGTGTCTGTAGTCCCCATAGCAGACGTTGATCGAACTGGCTGAGTCTCTTGTCCCCATATCAGACTGTGATGGAAATGACTGAGTTTATAGCCCCTATAACAGACAATAATGGAACTGATTAGGTCTAGAGTCCCCATACCAGATGGTGATGGAACTGACTGCGTCTATATTCATACAACAGACGTTGATGGAACTGACTGCGTCTATAGTCCTCATACCAGACGGGGATGGAACTGACTGTGTCCGTAGCATCCATGCCAGAAGATAATGGAACAGACAGACTATAGTCTCCATTACTGACGGTGATGCAACTGACTGAGTCTATAGTCCTTAATCGAGACGGTGATGGAACTGACTGAATTAATAGTCCCCAAACCAGATGCTTGTGGAACTGACTGAATCTATAGACTCCATACCAGACGGTGATGGAACTGACTGAGTCTATGTTTTCCATATCAAACGGTGATGTAACTAACTGAGTCTATATTCTCCATACCAGACTGTGATGGAACTGACTGAGTTTATAGACCCTATAGCAGACAATAATGGAACTGACTATGTCTATATTCCCTCTACCAGATGCTGACGGAACTGACTACATCTATAGTCTCCATACTAGATGGTGATGGAAATGACTGAGTGTTTAGACGCTTACTGGATGGTGGTGAAACAGGCTGATTCTATAGTTCCTATACCAGACGATAATGGAACTGACTGAGTCTAAAATCCCCATACCAGACAGAGATGGAACTGACTGCGTCTATAGACCTCATAACAGATGGTGATGGAACTGACTGTGTCTATAGTCCCCATACCAGACGGAGATGGAATTGACTGACTCTATAGTCCTCATACCAGACTGTGATGGAACTGACTGTGTCTGTAGTCCCCATAGCAGACGTTGATCGAACTGGCTGAGTCTCTAGTCCCCATACCAGACTGTGATGGAAATGACTGAGTTTATAGCCCCTATACCAGACAATAATGGAACTGATTAGGTCTAGAGTCCCCATACCAGATGGTGATGGAACTGACTGCGTCTATATTCATACACCAGACGTTGATGGAACTGACTGAGTCTATATTCTCTCTACCAGACGGTGATGGAAATGACTGAGTCTATTGACGCATACTGGATGGTGATGAAACTTACTGAGTCTATAGTGCCTATACCAGACAGTGATGTAACTGACTGAGTCTATAGACCTCATACAAGACAGAGATGGAACTGACTTTGTCTATAGTCCCCATACAAGACAGAGATGGAACTGACTGCGTCTATAGTCCTCATACCAGACGGGGATGGATCTGACTGTGTCCGTAGCATCCATGCCAGAAGATAATGGAACAGACTGAGTCTATAGTCTCCATTACTGACGGTGATGCAACTGACTGAGTCTATAGTCCTTAATCGAGACGGTGATGGAACTGACTGAATTAATAGTCCCCAAACCAGATGCTTGAGGAACTGACTGAATCTATAGACTCCATACCAGACGTTGATGGAACTGACTGAGTCTATGTTTTCCATATCAAACGGTGATGTAACTAACTGAGTCTATATTCTCCATACCAGACTGTGATGGAACTGACTGAGATTATAGACCCTATAGCAGACAATAATGGAGCTGACTGTGTCTATATTCCCTCTACCAGACGCTGACGGAACTGACTGCATCTATAGTCTCCATACCAGATGGTGATGGAAATGACTGAGTGTTTAGACGCTTACTGGATGGTGGTGAAACAGGCTGATTCTGTAGTTCCTATACCAGACGATAATGGAACTGACTGAGTCTAAAGTCCACATACCGGACAGTGATGTAACTGACTTTGTCTATAGTCCCCATACCAGACAGAGATGGAACTGACTGCGTCTATAGTCCTCATAACAGATGGTGATGGAACTGACTGTGTCTATAGTCCTCATACCAGACGGGGATGGAACTGACTGTGTCCGTAGCATCCATGCCAGACGATAATGGAACAGACTGAGTCTATAGTCTCCATAACTGACTGTGATGCAACTGACTGAGTCTATAGTCCTTATACGAGATGGTGATGGAACTGACTGAATTAATAGTCCCCATACCAGACGCTTGTGGAACTGACTGATTCTATAGACTCGATACCAGACGGTGATGGAACTGACTGAGTCTATGTTTTCCATATCAAACGGTGATGTAACTAACTGAGTCTATATTCTACATACCAGACTGTGATTGAACTGACTGAGTTGATAGACCCTATACCGGACAGTGATGCAACTGACTGAGTCCATAGTCCTTAATTGAGACGGTGATGGAACTGACTGAATTAATAGTCCCCATACAAGACGCTTGTGGAACTGACTGAATCTATAGACGCCATACCAGACGGTGATGGAACGGACTGAGTCTATGTTTTCCATATCAAACGTTGATGTAACTAACTGAGTCTATAGTCTCCATACCAGACGGTGATGGAACTTACTGTGTCTATAGTCCCTAGTCCAGACTGTGATGGAAATGACTGAGCTTATAGACCCTATAACAGACAATAATGGAACTGACTATGTCTATATTCCCTCTACCAGACGCTGACGGAACTGACTGCATCTATAGTCTCCATACCAAATGGTGATGGAAATGACTGAGTATATAGTCCTAATACCAGACGATAATGGAACATACTGAGTCTATAGTCCTCATACCAGTCGGTGATGGAACTGACTTTGTATATAGTCCCCATACCAGACGGAGATGGAATTGACTGACTCTATAGTCCTCATACCAGACTGTGATGGAACTGACTTAGTCTGTAGTCCCCATACCAGACGTTGATCGAACTGGCTGAGTCTTTAGTCCCCATAACAGACTGTGATGGAAATGACTGATTTTATAGCCCCTATACCAGACAATAATGGAACTGATTAGGTCTAGAGTCCCCATACCAGATGGTGATGGAACTGACTGCATCTATAGTCTCCTTACCAGACGGTGATGGAAATGACTGAGTCTATTGACGCATACTGGATGGTGATGAAACTTACTGAGTCTATAGTCTCTATACCAGACAGTGATGTAACTGACTGAGTCTATAGACCTCATACCAGACGGTGATGGAACTGACTTTGTCTATAGTCCCCATACAAGACAGAGATGGAACTGACTGCATCTATAGTCCTCATACCGTACGGGGATGGAACTGACTGTGTCCGTAGCATCCATGCCAGACGATAATGGAACAGACTCAGTCTATAGTCTCCATAACTGACGGTGATGCAACTGACTGAGTCTATAGATAGATAGATAGTTAGATACATTATTCATCCCCATGGGGAAATTCAACTTTTTTTCCAATGTCCCATACACTTGTTGTAGCAAAACTAATTACATACAATACTTAACTCAGTACAAAATATGATAAGCATCTAAATCACTATCTCAAAAAGCATTAATAATAGCTTTTAAAAAGTTCTTAAGTCCTGGCGTTAGAATTGTAAAGCCTAATGGCATTGGGGAGTATTGACCTCTTCATCCTGTCTGAGGAGCATTGCATCGATAGTAACCTGTCGCTGAAACTGCTTCTCTGTCTCTGGATGGTGCTATGTAGAGGATGTTCAGAGTTATCCATAATTGACCGTAGCCTACTCAGCACCCTTCGCTCAGCTACCGATGTTAAACACTCCAGTACTTTGCCCACGACAGAGCCCGCCTTCCTTACCAGCTTATTAAGACGTGAGGCGTCCCTCTTCTTAATGCTTCCTCCCCAACACGCCACCACAAAGAAGAGGGCGTCCTTAAGAAAGGTCCTTAATCGAGACGGTGATGGAACTGACTGAATTAATAGTCCCC
This sequence comes from Hemitrygon akajei, assembly GCF_048418815.1. Classification (NCBI taxonomy): domain Eukaryota; kingdom Metazoa; phylum Chordata; class Chondrichthyes; order Myliobatiformes; family Dasyatidae; genus Hemitrygon; species Hemitrygon akajei. The sequence goes on along the minus strand of NC_133133.1, from coordinate 108,521,933 downwards.
ATACCAGACGCTTGTGGAACTGACTGAATCTATAGATTCCATACCAGACGGTGATGGAACTGACTGAGTCTATGTTTTCCATATCAAACGGTGATGTAACTAACTGAGTCTATATTCTCCATTCCAGACTGTGATGGAACTGACTCAGTTTATAGAACCTATACCAGACAATAATGGAACTGACTATGTCTATATTCCCTCTACCAGACGCTGATGGAACTGACTGCATCTATAGTCTCATACCAGACGGTGATGGAAATGACTGAGTCTTTAGACGCTTACTGGATGGTGGTGAAACATGCTGATTCTATAGTTCCTATACCAGATGATAATGTAACTGACTGAGTCTATAGACCTCATACCAGACGGTGATGGAACTGACTTTGTCTATAGTCCCCATACCAGACAGAGATGGAACTGACTGCGTCTATAGTCCTCATAACAGATGGTGATAGAACTGACTGTGTCTATTGTCTCCATAGCAGACGGTGATGGGACTGACTGAGTCTATAGTACCCATATCAGATGGTGGTGGAACTGATTTCATCTATAGTAACTACACAAGAAGATAATGGAACTGACTGAGTCTGTTGTCCCCAGAACAGACGATGATTGAACTGGCTGAGTCTATAGTTCCCATACCAGACTGTGATGGAAATGACTGAGTTTATAGACCCTATACCAGACGGTGATGGAACTGACTGTGTCTATAGTCACACACCAGACGGTGATGGAATGACAGTCTATAGACCTCATAATGGATGGTGATGGATCTGGCTGAGACTATATTCCCTATATCAGACGGTGATGGAACTGGCTGAGTTTATACTCCCCATAACAGATGGTGATGGTAATTACTGCATTTATAGTCTCCTTACCAGATGGTGATGGAATTGACTGAATCTATAGACTCCATACAAGACAGTGATGGAACTGGCTGAGTCTATAGTCCCCATACCAGACTGTGATGGAAATGACTGAGTTTATAGACCCTATACCAGACAATAATGGAACTGACTATGTCTATAGTCCCCATACCAGACGGTGATGGAACTGACTGTTTCTATGGTCCCCATGCAAGATGGTGATGGAACTGACTGAGACCGTAGCACCCATGCCAGACGATAATGGAACAGACTGAGTGAATAGCCTCCATAATAGACAGTGATGGAACTGACTGAGACTATAGTCCCCATACGAGACGGTGATGGTACTGACTGCGTCTATAGTCTCCATAACAGATGGTGATGGAACTGATTGAGTTTATAGTCCCTATACCAGACGGTGATGGAATTGACTGAGACTAGAGTCTCCATAACAGGCGGTGATGGAACATACTGAGTCTATAGTCCACATACCAGATGGCGATGGAAGGACTGTGTCTATAAACTCCATGACAGATGGTGATGGAACTGACTGAGTCTATAGTCCCCATACCAGACAGTGATGGAAATGACAGTGTCTATAGTCCCCATACCAGATGGTGATGGAACTGACTGAGACCATAGCACCCATGCCAGATGATAATGGAACAGACTGTGTCTATAGTTCCCATACCAGACGGTGATGGAACTGACTTTGTCTATAGTCCTCATACCAGACGGAGATGGAATTGACTGACTCTATAGTCCCCATATCAGACTGTGATGGAAATGACTGAGTTTATAGCCCCTATACCAGACAATAATGGAACTGATTAGGTCTAGAGTCCCCATACCAGATGGTGATGGAACTGACTGCGTCTATATTCATACACCAGACGGTGATGGAACTGACTGAGTCTGTAGTCCCCATACCAGACGTTGATAGAACTGGCTGAGTCTTAGTCCCCATAACAGACTGTGATGGAAATGACTGAGTTTATAGCCCCTATACCAGACAATAATGGAACTGAGTAGATCTAGAGTCCCCATACCAGATGGTGAAGGAACTGACTGCGTCTATAGACATACACCAGACATTGATGGAACTGACTGAGTCTATATTCTCTCTACCAGACGGGGATGGAACTGACTGTGTCCTTAGCATTCATGCTAAATGATAATGGAACAGATTGAGTCTATAGTCTCCATAACTGACGGTGATGCAACTGACTGAGTCTATAGTCCTTAATCGAGACGGTGATGGAACTGACTGAGTCTATAGACCTCATACCAGACAGTGATGGAAATGACTTTGCCTATAGTCCCCATACCAGACGGAGATGCAATTGACTGACTCTATAGTCCTCATACCAGACGGTGATGGAACTGACTGACTCTATAGTCCCCATATCAGACTGTGATGGAAATGACTGAGTTTATAGCCCCTATACCAGACAATAATGGAACTGATTAGGTCTAGAGTCCCCATACCAGATGGTGATGGAAATGACTGCGTCTATATTCATACACCAGACGGTGATGGAACTGACTGAGTCTGTAGTCCCCATACCAGACGTTGATAGAACTGGCTGAGTCTCTAGTCCCCATAACAGACTGTGATGGAAATGACTGAGTTTATAGCCCCTATACCAGACAATAATGGAACTGAGTAGATCTAGAGTCCCCATACCAGATGGTGAAGGAACTGACTGCGTCTATAGTCATACACTAGACATTGATGGAACTGACTGAGTCTATATTCTCTCTACCAGACGGGGATGGAACTGACTGTGTCCTTAGCATTCATGCTAAATGATAATGGAACAGATTGAGTCTATAGTCTCCATAACTGACGGTGATGCAACTGACTGAGTCTATAGTCCTTAATCGAGACGGTGATGGAACTGACTGAATTAATAGTCCCCAAACCAGATGCTTGAGGAACTGACTGAATCTATAGACTCCATACCAGACGTTGATGGAACTGACTGAGTCTATGTTTTCCATATCAAACGGTGATGTAACTAACTGAGTCTATATTCTCCATACCAGACTGTGATGGAACTGACTGAGATTATAGACCCTATAGCAGACAATAATGGAGCTGACTGTGTCTATATTCCCTCTACCAGACGCTGACGGAACTGACTGCATCTATAGTCTCCATACCAGATGGTGATGGAAATGACTGAGTGTTTAGACGCTTACTGGATGGTGGTGAAACAGGCTGATTCTGTAGTTCCTATACCAGACGATAATGGAACTGACTGAGTCTAAAGTCCACATACCGGACAGTGATGTAACTGACTTTGTCTATAGTCCCCATACCAGACAGAGATGGAACTGACTGCGTCTATAGTCCTCATAACAGATGGTGATGGAACTGACTGTGTCTATAGTCCTCATACCAGACGGGGATGGAACTGACTGTGTCCGTAGCATCCATGCCAGACGATAATGGAACAGACTGAGTCTATAGTCTCCATAACTGACTGTGATGCAACTGACTGAGTCTATAGTCCTTATACGAGATGGTGATGGAACTGACTGAATTAATAGTCCCCATACCAGACGCTTGTGGAACTGACTGATTCTATAGACTCGATACCAGACGGTGATGGAACTGACTGAGTCTATGTTTTCCATATCAAACGGTGATGTAACTAACTGAGTCTATATTCTACATACCAGACTGTGATTGAACTGACTGAGTTGATAGACCCTATACCGGACAGTGATGCAACTGACTGAGTCCATAGTCCTTAATTGAGACGGTGATGGAACTGACTGAATTAATAGTCCCCATACAAGACGCTTGTGGAACTGACTGAATCTATAGACGCCATACCAGACGGTGATGGAACGGACTGAGTCTATGTTTTCCATATCAAACGTTGATGTAACTAACTGAGTCTATAGTCTCCATACCAGACGGTGATGGAACTTACTGTGTCTATAGTCCCTAGTCCAGACTGTGATGGAAATGACTGAGCTTATAGACCCTATAACAGACAATAATGGAACTGACTATGTCTATATTCCCTCTACCAGACGCTGACGGAACTGACTGCATCTATAGTCTCCATACCAAATGGTGATGGAAATGACTGAGTATATAGTCCTAATACCAGACGATAATGGAACATACTGAGTCTATAGTCCTCATACCAGTCGGTGATGGAACTGACTTTGTATATAGTCCCCATACCAGACGGAGATGGAATTGACTGACTCTATAGTCCTCATACCAGACGGTGATGGAACTGACTTAGTCTGTAGTCCCCATACCAGACGTTGATCGAACTGGCTGAGTCTTTAGTCCCCATAACAGACTGTGATGGAAATGACTGATTTTATAGCCCCTATACCAGACAATAATGGAACTGATTAGGTCTAGAGTCCCCATACCAGATGGTGATGGAACTGACTGCATCTATAGTCTCCTTACCAGACGGTGATGGAAATGACTGAGTCTATTGACGCATACTGGATGGTGATGAAACTTACTGAGTCTATAGTCTCTATACCAGACAGTGATGTAACTGACTGAGTCTATAGACCTCATACCAGACGGTGATGGAACTGACTTTGTCTATAGTCCCCATACAAGACAGAGATGGAACTGACTGCATCTATAGTCCTCATACCGTACGGGGATGGAACTGACTGTGTCCGTAGCATCCATGCCAGACGATAATGGAACAGACTCAGTCTATAGTCTCCATAACTGACGGTGATGCAACTGACTGAGTCTATAGATAGATAGATAGTTAGATACATTATTCATCCCCATGGGGAAATTCAACTTTTTTTCCAATGTCCCATACACTTGTTGTAGCAAAACTAATTACATACAATACTTAACTCAGTACAAAATATGATAAGCATCTAAATCACTATCTCAAAAAGCATTAATAATAGCTTTTAAAAAGTTCTTAAGTCCTGGCGTTAGAATTGTAAAGCCTAATGGCATTGGGGAGTATTGACCTCTTCATCCTGTCTGAGGAGCATTGCATCGATAGTAACCTGTCGCTGAAACTGCTTCTCTGTCTCTGGATGGTGCTATGTAGAGGATGTTCAGAGTTATCCATAATTGACCGTAGCCTACTCAGCACCCTTCGCTCAGCTACCGATGTTAAACACTCCAGTACTTTGCCCACGACAGAGCCCGCCTTCCTTACCAGCTTATTAAGACGTGAGGCGTCCCTCTTCTTAATGCTTCCTCCCCAACACGCCACCACAAAGAAGAGGGCGTCCTTAAGAAAGGTCCTTAATCGAGACGGTGATGGAACTGACTGAATTAATAGTCCCCATACCAGACGCTTGTGGAACTGACTGAATCTATAGATTCCATACCAGACGGTGATGGAACTGACTGAGTCTATGTTTTCCATATCAAACGGTGATGTAACTAACTGAGTCTATATTCTCCATTCCAGACTGTGATGGAACTGACTCAGTTTATAGAACCTATACCAGACAATAATGGAACTGACTATGTCTATATTCCCTCTACCAGACGCTGATGGAACTGACTGCATCTATAGTCTCATACCAGACGGTGATGGAAATGACTGAGTCTTTAGACGCTTACTGGATGGTGGTGAAACATGCTGATTCTATAGTTCCTATACCAGATGATAATGTAACTGACTGAGTCTATAGACCTCATACCAGACGGTGATGGAACTGACTTTGTCTATAGTCCCCATACCAGACAGAGATGGAACTGACTGCGTCTATAGTCCTCATAACAGATGGTGATAGAACTGACTGTGTCTATTGTCTCCATAGCAGACGGTGATGGGACTGACTGAGTCTATAGTACCCATATCAGATGGTGGTGGAACTGATTTCATCTATAGTAACTACACAAGAAGATAATGGAACTGACTGAGTCTGTTGTCCCCAGAACAGACGATGATTGAACTGGCTGAGTCTATAGTTCCCATACCAGACTGTGATGGAAATGACTGAGTTTATAGACCCTATACCAGACGGTGATGGAACTGACTGTGTCTATAGTCACACACCAGACGGTGATGGAATGACAGTCTATAGACCTCATAATGGATGGTGATGGATCTGGCTGAGACTATATTCCCTATATCAGACGGTGATGGAACTGGCTGAGTTTATACTCCCCATAACAGATGGTGATGGTAATTACTGCATTTATAGTCTCCTTACCAGATGGTGATGGAATTGACTGAATCTATAGACTCCATACAAGACAGTGATGGAACTGGCTGAGTCTATAGTCCCCATACCAGACTGTGATGGAAATGACTGAGTTTATAGACCCTATACCAGACAATAATGGAACTGACTATGTCTATAGTCCCCATACCAGACGGTGATGGAACTGACTGTTTCTATGGTCCCCATGCAAGATGGTGATGGAACTGACTGAGACCGTAGCACCCATGCCAGACGATAATGGAACAGACTGAGTGAATAGCCTCCATAATAGACAGTGATGGAACTGACTGAGACTATAGTCCCCATACGAGACGGTGATGGTACTGACTGCGTCTATAGTCTCCATAACAGATGGTGATGGAACTGATTGAGTTTATAGTCCCTATACCAGACGGTGATGGAATTGACTGAGACTAGAGTCTCCATAACAGGCGGTGATGGAACATACTGAGTCTATAGTCCACATACCAGATGGCGATGGAAGGACTGTGTCTATAAACTCCATGACAGATGGTGATGGAACTGACTGAGTCTATAGTCCCCATACCAGACAGTGATGGAAATGACAGTGTCTATAGTCCCCATACCAGATGGTGATGGAACTGACTGAGACCATAGCACCCATGCCAGATGATAATGGAACAGACTGTGTCTATAGTTCCCATACCAGACGGTGATGGAACTGACTTTGTCTATAGTCCTCATACCAGACGGAGATGGAATTGACTGACTCTATAGTCCCCATATCAGACTGTGATGGAAATGACTGAGTTTATAGCCCCTATACCAGACAATAATGGAACTGATTAGGTCTAGAGTCCCCATACCAGATGGTGATGGAACTGACTGCGTCTATATTCATACACCAGACGGTGATGGAACTGACTGAGTCTGTAGTCCCCATACCAGACGTTGATAGAACTGGCTGAGTCTTAGTCCCCATAACAGACTGTGATGGAAATGACTGAGTTTATAGCCCCTATACCAGACAATAATGGAACTGAGTAGATCTAGAGTCCCCATACCAGATGGTGAAGGAACTGACTGCGTCTATAGACATACACCAGACATTGATGGAACTGACTGAGTCTATATTCTCTCTACCAGACGGGGATGGAACTGACTGTGTCCTTAGCATTCATGCTAAATGATAATGGAACAGATTGAGTCTATAGTCTCCATAACTGACGGTGATGCAACTGACTGAGTCTATAGTCCTTAATCGAGACGGTGATGGAACTGACTGAGTCTATAGACCTCATACCAGACAGTGATGGAAATGACTTTGCCTATAGTCCCCATACCAGACGGAGATGCAATTGACTGACTCTATAGTCCTCATACCAGACGGTGATGGAACTGACTGACTCTATAGTCCCCATATCAGACTGTGATGGAAATGACTGAGTTTATAGCCCCTATACCAGACAATAATGGAACTGATTAGGTCTAGAGTCCCCATACCAGATGGTGATGGAAATGACTGCGTCTATATTCATACACCAGACGGTGATGGAACTGACTGAGTCTGTAGTCCCCATACCAGACGTTGATAGAACTGGCTGAGTCTCTAGTCCCCATAACAGACTGTGATGGAAATGACTGAGTTTATAGCCCCTATACCAGACAATAATGGAACTGAGTAGATCTAGAGTCCCCATACCAGATGGTGAAGGAACTGACTGCGTCTATAGTCATACACTAGACATTGATGGAACTGACTGAGTCTATATTCTCTCTACCAGACGGGGATGGAACTGACTGTGTCCTTAGCATTCATGCTAAATGATAATGGAACAGATTGAGTCTATAGTCTCCATAACTGACGGTGATGCAACTGACTGAGTCTATAGTCCTTAATCGAGACAGTGATGGAACTGACTGAATTAATAGTCCCCATAACAGACGCTTGTGGAACTGACTGAATCTATAGACTCCATACCAGACGGTGATGGAACTGACTGAGTCTATGTTTTCCATATCAACCGGTGATGTAACTGAGTCTATATTCTCCATACCAGACTGAGATGGAACTGACTGAGTTTATAGACCCTATACCAGACAATAACGGAACTGACTATGTCTATAGACCCCATACCAGACGGTGATGGAACTCACTGAGATTATAGACCCTATTCCAGACAATAATGGAACTGACTATGTCTATATTCCCTCTACCAGACGGTGATGGAACTGACTTTGTATATAGTCCCCATACCAGACGGAGATGGAACTGACTGACTCTATAGTCCTCAAACCAGACAGTGATGGAAATGACATTGTCTATAGTCCCCATACCAGACGGAGATGCAATTGACTGACTCTATAGTCCCCATACCAGACTGTGATGGAAATGACTGAGTTTATAGCCCCTATACCAGACAATAATGGAACTGATTAGGTCTAGAGTCCCCATACCAGATGGTGATGGAACTGACTGAGTCTATTGACACATACTGGATGGTGATGAAACTTACTGAGTCTATAGTCCCTATACCAGACAGTGATGGAACTGACTGAGTCTAAAGACCTCATACCAGACGGTGATGGAACTGAATTTGTCTATAGTCCCCATACAAGACAGAGATGGAACTGACTGTGTCCGTAGCATCCATGCTAGACGATAATGGAATAGACTGAGTCTATAGTCTCCCTAACTGACGGAGATGCAACTGACTGAGTCTATAGTCCTTAATCGAGACGGTGATGGAACTGACTGAATTAATAGTCCAAATAACAGAAGCTTGTGGAACTGACTGAATCTATAGACTCCATACCAGACGGTGATGGAACTGACTGAGTCTTTAGACGCTTACTGGATGGTGGTGAAACAGGCTGATTCTATAGTTCCTATACCAGACGATAATGGAACTGACTGAGTCTAAAGTCCCCATACCGGACAGTGATGTAACTGACTGAGTCTATAGTCCTCATACCAGACGGTGATGGAACTGACTTTGTATATAGTCCCCATACCAGACGGAGATGGAACTGACTGACTCTATAGTCCTCATACCAGACAGTGATGGAACTGACTTTGTCGATAGTCCCCATACCAGACGGAGATGCAATTGACTGACTCTATAGTCCTCATACCAGACGGTGATGGAACTGACTGACTCTATAGTCGGCATACAAGACTGTGATGGAAATGACTGAGTTAATAGCCCCTATACCAGACAATAATGGAACTGATTAGGTCTAGAGTCCCCATACCAGATGGTGATGGAACTGACTGAGTCTATTGACACATACTGGATGGTGATGAAACTTACTGAGTCTATAGTCCCTATACCAGACAGTGATGGAACTGACTGAGTCTAAAGACCTCATACCAGACGGTGATGGAACTGAATTTGTCTATAGTCCCCATACAAGACAGAGATGGAACTGACTGTGTCCGTAGCATCCATGCTAGACGATAATGGAATAGACTGAGTCTATAGTCTCCCTAACTGACGGAGATGCAACTGACTGAGTCTATAGTCCTTAATCGAGACGGTGATGGAACTGACTGAATTAATAGTCCAAATAACAGAAGCTTGTGGAACTGACTGAATCTATAGACTCCATACCAGACGGTGATGGAACTGACTGAGTCTTTAGACGCTTACTGGATGGTGGTGAAACAGGCTGATTCTATAGTTCCTATACCAGACGATAATGGAACTGACTGAGTCTAAAGTCCCCATACCGGACAGTGATGTAACTGACTGAGTCTATAGTCCTCATACCAGACGGTGATGGAACTGACTTTGTATATAGTCCCCATACCAGACGGAGATGGAACTGACTGACTCTATAGTCCTCATACCAGACAGTGATGGAACTGACTTTGTCGATAGTCCCCATACCAGACGGAGATGCAATTGACTGACTCTATAGTCCTCATACCAGACGGTGATGGAACTGACTGACTCTATAGTCGGCATACAAGACTGTGATGGAAATGACTGAGTTTATAGCCCCTATACCAGACAATAATGGAACTGATTAGGTCTAGAGTCCCCATACCAGATGGTGATGGAACTGACTGCGTCTATAGTCATACACCAGACGTTGATGGAACTGACTGAGTCTATATTGTCTCTACCAGACGGTGATGGAACTGACTGCATCTATAGTCTCCTTAGCAGAAGGTGATGGAAATGAGTGAGTCTATTGACACATACTGGATGGTGATGAAACTTACTGAGTCTATAGTCCCTATACCAGACAGTGATGTAACTGACTGAGTCTATAGACCTCATACAAGACAGAGATGGAACTGACTTTGTCTATAGTCCCCATACAAGACAGAGATGGAACTGACTGCATCTATAGTCCTCATACCAGACAGAGATGGAACTGACTGCATCTATAATCATACACCAGACGTTGATGGTGACTGAGTCTATATTCTCTCTACCAGACGGTGATGGAACTGACTGCATTTATAGTCTCCTTACCAGACGGTGATGGAAATGACTGAGTCTATGTTTTCCATATCAAACGATGATGTAACTAACTGAGTCTATATTCTCCATACCAGACTGTGATGGAACTAATTGAGTTTATAGACCCTATAGCAGACAATAATGGAAATGACTATGACTATATTCCCTCTACCAGACGCTGACAGAACTGACTGCATCTATAGTCTCCATACCAGACGGTGATGGAAATGAATGAGTCTTTAGACGCTTACTGGATGGTGGTGAAACAGGCTGATTCTATAGTTCCTATACCAGACGATAATTGAACTGACTGAGTCTATAGACCTCATACCAGACGGTGATGGAACTGCCTTTGTCTATAGTCCCCATACCAGACAGAGATGGAACTGACTGCGTCTATAGTCCTGATAACAGATGGTGATGTAACGGACTGTGTCTATAGTCCTCATACCAGACGGGGATGGAACTGACTGTGTCTGTAGCATCCATGCCAGACGATAATGGAACAGACTGAGTCTATAGTCTCCATAACTGACTGTGATGCAACTGACTGAGTCTATAGTCCTTATATGAGATGGTGATGGAACTGACTGAATTAATAGTCCCCATACCAGACGCTTGTGGAACTGACTGAATCTATTGTCTCCATACCAGACGGTGATGGAACTGACTGAGTCTATATTTTCCATATCAAACGGTGATGTAACTATCTGAGTCTATATTCTACATACCAGACTGTGATGGAACTGACTGAGTTGATAGACCCTATACCAGACAGTGATGCAACTGACTGAGTCTATAGTCCTTAATCGAGACGGTGATAGAACTGACTGAATTAATAGTCCCCATACAAGACGCTTGTGGAACTGACTGAATCTATAGCCTCCATACCAGACGGTGATGGAACGGACTTTGTATATAGTCCCCATACCAGACGGAGATGGAACTGACTGACTCTATAGTCCTCAAACCAGACAGTGATGGAAATGACATTGTCTATAGTCCCCATACCAGACGGAGATGCAATTGACTGACTCTATAGTCCCCATACCAGACTGTGATGGAAATGACTGAGTTTATAGCCCCTATACCAGACAATAATGGAACTGATTAGGTCTAGAGTCCCCATACCAGATGGTGATGGAACTGACTGAGTCTATTGACACATACTGGATGGTGATGAAACTTACTGAGTCTATAGTCCCTATACCAGACAGTGATGTAACTGACTGAGTCTATATTCTCCATACCAGACTGTGATGGAACTAACTGAGTTTATAGTCCCTATAGCAGACAATAATGGAACTGACTATGTCTATATTCCCTCTACCAGACGCTGACGGAACTGACTGCATCTATAGACTCCATACCAGACGGTGATAGAACTGACTGAGTCTATAGTCCTCATAACAGACAGTGATGGAAATGACTTTGCCTATAGTCCCCATACCAGACGGAGATGCAATTGACTGACTCTATAGTCCTCATACCAGACGGTGATGGAACTGTCTGACTCTATAGTCCCCATATCAGACTGTGATGGAAATGACTGAGTTTATAGCCCCTATACCAGACAATAATGGAACTGATTAGGTCTAGAGTCCCCATACCAGATGGTGATGGAACTGACTGCGTCTATATTCATACACCAGACGTTGATGGAACTGACTGAGTCTATATTCTCTCTACCAGACGGTGAAGGAACTGACTGCATCTATAGTCTCCTTACCAGACGGTGATGGAAATGACTGAGTCTATTGACACATACTGGATGGTGATGAAACTTACTGAGTCTATAGTCCCTATACCAGACAGTGATGTAACTGACTGAGTCTATAGACCTCATACAAGACAGAGATGGAACTGACTTTGTCTATAGTCCCCATACAAGACAGAGATGGAACTGACTGCGTCTATAGTCCTCATACCAGACGGGGATGGAACTGACTGTGTCCGTAGCATCCATGCCAGAAGATAATGGAATAGACTGAGTCTATAGTCTCCATAACTGACGGTGATGCAACTGACTGAGTCTATGTTTTGCATATCAAACGGAGATGTAACTAACTGAGTCTATATTCTCCATACCAGACTGTGATGGAACTAACTGAGTTTATAGTCCCTATAGCAGACAATAATGGAACTGACTATGTCTATATTCCCTCTACCAGACGCTGACGGAACTGACTGCATCTATAGTCTCCATACATGACGGTGATGGAAATGACTGAGTCTTTAGACGCTTACTGGATGGTGGTGAAACACGCTGATTCTATATTTCCTATACCAGACGATAATGGAACTGACTGAGTCTAAAATCCCCATACCAGACAGAGATGGAACTGACTGCGTCTATAGTCCTCATAACAGATGATGATGGAACTGACTGTGTCTGTAGTCCTCATACCAGACGGGGATGGAACTGACTGTGTCCGTAGCATCAATGCCAGACGATAATGGAACAGACTGAGTCTATAGTCTCCATAACTGACTGTGATGCAACTGACTGAGTCTATAGTCCTTATACGAGTTGGTGATGGAAATGACTGAATTAATAGTCCCCATACCAGACGCTTGTGGAACTGAATGAATCTATAGACTCCATACCAGACGGTGATGGAACTGACTGAGTCTATGTTTTCCATATCAAACGGTGATGTAACTAACTGAGTCTATATTCTACATACCAGACTGTGATGGAACTGACTGAGTTGATAGACCCTATACCAGACAGTGATGCAACTGACTGAGTCTATAGTCCTTAATCGAGACGGTGATGGAATTGACTGAATTAATAGTCCCCATACAAGACGCTTGTGGAACTGACTGAATCTATAGCCTCCATACCAGACAGTGATGGAACGGACTGAGTCTATGTTTTCCATATCAAACGGTGATGTAACTAACTGAGTCTATATTCTCCATTCCAGACTGTGATGGAACTGACTGAGGTTATAGACCCTATAGCAGACAATAATGAAACTGACTATGTCTATATTCCCTCTACCAGACGCTGACGGAACTGAATGCATCAATAGTCTCCATACCAGATGGAGATGGAAATGACTGAGTCTAGAGTCACACACCAGACGGTGATGGAACTGGCTGAGTCTATAGTCCCCATATGAGACGGTGATGGAACAGATTGAGTCTATAGTCCTCATACCAGACGGTGATGGAACTGACTTTGTATAGAGTCCCCATACCAGACGGAGATGGAACTGACTGACTCTATAGTCCTCATACCAGACAGTGATGGAACTGACTTTGTCTATAGTCCCCATACCTGACGGAGATGGAATTGACTGACTCTATAGTCCTCATACCAGACGGTGATGGAACTGACTGAGTCTGTAGTCCCCATACAAGACAGAGATGGAACTGACTGTGTCCGTAGCATCCATGCTAGAAGATAATGGAACAGACTGAGTCTTTAGTCTCCATAACTGACGGTGATGCAACTGACTGAGTCTATAGTCCTTAATCGAGACGGTGATGGAACTGACTGAATTAATAGTCCCCATACCAGACGCTTGTGGAACTGACTGAATCTATAGACTCCATACCAGACGGTGATGGAACTGACTGAGTCTTTAGACGCTTACTGGATGGTGGTGAAACAGGCTGATTCTATAGTTCCTATACCAGACGATAATGGAACTGACTGAGTCTAAAGTCCCCATACCGGACAGTGATGTAACTGACTGAGTCTATAGTCCTCATACCAGACGGTGATGGAACTGACTTTGTATATAGTCCCCATACCAGACGGAGATGGAACTGACTGACTCTATAGTCCTCATACCAGACAGTGATGGAACTGACTTTGTCGATAGTCCCCATACCAGACGGAGATGCAATTGACTGACTCTATAGTCGGCATACCAGACTGTGATGGAAATGACTGAGTTTATAGCCCCTATACCAGACAATAATGGAACTGATTAGGTCTAAAGTCCCCATACCAGATGGTGATGGAACTGACTGCGTCTATAGTCATACACCAGACGTTGATGGAACTGACTGAGTCTATATTGTCTCTACCAGACGGTGATGGAACTGACTGCATCTACAGTCTCCTTAGCAGAAGGTGATGGAAATGAGTGAGTCTATTGACACATACTGGATGGTGATGAAACTTACTGAGTCTATAGTCCCTATACCAGACAGTGATGTAACTGACTGAGTCTATAGACCTCATACAAGACAGAGATGGAACTGACTTTGTCTATAGTCCCCATACAAGACAGAGATGGAACTGACTGCGTCTATAGTCCTCATACCAGACAGAGATGGAACGGACTGCATCTATAGTCATACACCAGACGTTGATGGAACTGACTGAGTCTATATACTCTCTACCAGACGGTGATGGAACTGACTGCATTTATAGTCTCCTTACCAGACGGTGATGGAAATGACTGAGTCTATGTTTTCCATATCAAACGATGATGTAACTAACTGAGTCTATATTCTCCATACCAGACTGTGATGGAACTAAGTGAGTTTATAGACCCTATAGCAGACAATAATGGAAATGACTATGTCTATATTCCCTCTACCAGACGCTGACAGAACTGACTGCGGTATAGTCTCCATACCAGACGGGGATGGAAATGAATGAGTCTTTAGACGCTTACTGGATGGTGGTGAAACAGGCTGATTCTATAGTTCCTATACCAGACGATAATTGAACTGACTGAGTCTAAAGTCCCCATACCGGACAGTGATGTAACTGACTGAGTCTATAGACCTCATACCAGACGGTGATGGAACTGCCTTTGTCTATAGTCCCCATACCAGACAGAGATGGAACTGACTGCGTCTATAGTCCTGATAACAGATGGTGATGTAACGGACTGTGTCTATAGTCCTCATACCAGACGGGGATGGAATTGACTGTGTCCGTAGCATCCATGCCAGACGATAATGGAACAGACTGAGTCTATAGTCTCCATAACTGACTGTGATGCAACTGACTGAGTCTATAGTCCTTATATGAGATGGTGATGGAACTGACTGAATTAATAGTCCCCATACCAGACGCTTGTGGAACTGACTGAATCTATAGTCTCCATACCAGATGGTGATGGAACTGACTGAGTCTATGTTTTCCATATCAAACGGTGATGTAACTATCTGAGTCTATATTCTACATACCAGACTGTGATGGAACTGACTGAGTTGATAGACCCTATACCAGACAGTGATGCAACTGACTGAGTCTATAGTCCTTGATCGAGACGGTGATGGAACTGACTGAATTAATAGTCCCCATACAAGACGCTTGTGGAACTGACTGAATCTATAGCCTCCATACCAGACGGTGATGGAACGGACTGAGTCTATAGTCCTCATACCAGACGGTGATGGAACTGACTTTGTATAGAGTCCCCATACCAGACGGAGATGGAACTGACTTTGTCTATAGTCCCCATACCTGACGGAGATGGAATTGACTGACTCTATAGTCCTCATACCAGACGGTGATGGAACTGACTGAGTCTGTAGTCCCCATACCAGACGTTGATCGAACTGGCTGAGTCTCTAGTCCCCATACCAGACTGTGATGGAAATGAATGAGTTTATATCACCTATACCAGACAATAATGGAACTGATTAGGTCTAGAGTCCCCATACCAGATGGTGATGGAACTGACTGAGTCTAAAGACCTCATACCAGACGGTGATGGAACTGAATTTGTCTATAGTCCCCATACAAGACAGAGGTGGAACTGACTGTGTCCGTAGCATCCATGCTAGACGATAATGGAATAGACTGAGTCTATAGTCTCCATAACTGACGGTGATGCAACTGACTGAGTCTATAGTCCTTAATCGAGACGGTGATGGAACTGACTGAATTAATAGTCCAAATAACAGACGCTTGTGGAACTGACTGAATCTATAGACTCCATACCAGACGGTGATGGAACTGACTGAGTCTTTAGACGCTTACTGGATGGTGGTGAAACAGGCTGATTCTATAGTTCCTATACCAGACGATAATGGAACTGACTGAGTCTAAAGTCCCCATACCGGACAGTGATGTAACTGACTGAGTCTATAGTCCTCATACCAGACGGTGATGGAACTGACTTTGTATATAGTCCCCATACCAGACGGAGATGGAACTGACTGACTCTATAGTCCTCATACCAGACAGTGATGGAACTGACTTTGTCGATAGTCCCCATACCAGACGGAGATGCAATTGACTGACTCTATAGTCCTCATACCAGACGGTGATGGAACTGACTGACTCTATAGTCGGCATACCAGACTGTGATGGAAATGACTGAGTTTATAGCCCCTATACCAGACAATAATGGAACTGATTAGGTCTAGAGTCCCCATACCAGATGGTGATGGAACTGACTGCGTCTATAGTCATACACCAGACGTTGATGGAACTGACTGAGTCTATATTGTCTCTACCAGACGGTGATGGAACTGACTGCATCTATAGTCTCCTTAGCAGAAGGTGATGGAAATGAGTGAGTCTATTGACACATACTGGATGGTGATGAAACTTACTGAGTCTATAGTCCCTATACCAGACAGTGATGTAACTGACTGAGTCTATAGACCTCATACAAGACAGAGATGGAACTGACTTTGTCTATAGTCCCCATACAAGACAGAGATGGAACTGACTGCATCTATAGTCCTCATACCAGACAGAGATGGAACTGACTGCATTTATAGTCTCCTTACCAGACGGTGATGGAAATGACTGAGTCTATGTTTTCCATATCAAACGATGATGTAACTAACTGAGTCTATATTCTCCATACCAGACTGTGATGGAACTAAGTGAGTTTATAGACCCTATAGCAGACAATAATGGAAATGACTATGTCTATATTCCCTCTACCAGACGCTGACAGAACTGACTGCATCTATAGTCTCCATACCAGACGGTGATGGAAATGAATGAGTCTTTAGACGCTTACTGGATGGTGGTGAAACAGGCTGATTCTATAGTTCCTATACCAGACGATAATTGAACTGACTGAGTCTATAGACCTCATAACAGACGGTGATGGAACTGCCTTTGTCTATAGTCCCCATACCAGACAGAGATGGAACTGACTGCGTCTATATTCCTGATAACAGATGGTGATGTAACGGACTGTGTCTATAGTCCTCATACCAGACGGGGATGGAACTGACTGTGTCTGTAGCATCCATGCCAGACGATAATGGAACAGACTGAGTCTATAGTCTCCATAACTGACAGTGATGCAACTGACTGAGTCTATAGTCCTTATATGAGATGGTGATGGAACTGACTGAATTAATAGTCCCCATACCAGACGCTTGTGGAACTGACTGAATCTATAGTCTCCATACCAGACGGTGATGGAACTGACTGAGTCTATATTTTCCATATCAAACGGTGATGTAACTATCTGAGTCTATATTCTACATACCAGACTGTGATGGAACTGACTGAGTTGATAGACCCTATACCAGACAGTGATGCAACTGTCTGAGTCTATAGTCCTTAATCGAGACGGTGATAGAACTGACTGAATTAATAGTCCCCATACAAGACGCTTGTGGAACTGACTGAATCTATAGCCTCCATACCAGACGGTGATGGAACGGACTGAGTCTATAGTCCTCATACCAGACGGTGATGGAACTGACTTTGTATAGAGTCCCCATACCGGACGGAGATGGAACTGACTGACTCTATAGTCCTCATACCAGACAGTGATGGAACTGACTTTGTCTATAGTCCCCATACCTGACGGAGATGGAATTGACTGACTCTATAGTCCTCATACCAGACGGTGATGGAACTGACTGAGTCTGTAGTCCCCATACCAGACGTTGATCGAACTGGCTGAGTCTCTAGTCCCCATACCAGACTGTGATGGAAATGACTGAGTTTATAGCACCTATACCAGACAATAATGGAACTGATTAGGTCTAGAGTCCCCATACCAGATGGTGATGGAACTGACTGAGTCTAAAGACCTCATACCAGACGGTGATGGAACTGAATTTGTCTATAGTCCCCATACAAGACAGAGATGGAACTGACTGTGTCCGTAGCATCCATGCTAGACGATAATGGAATAGACTGAGTCTATAGTCTCCATAACTGACGGTGATGCAACTGACTGAGTCTATAGTCCTTAATCGAGACGGTGATGGAACTGACTGAATTAATAGTCCAAATAACAGACGCTTGTGGAACTGACTGAATCTATAGACTCCATACCAGACGGTGATGGAACTGACGGAGTCTATGTTTTCCATATCAAACGGTGATGTAACTGAGTCTATATTCTCCATACCAGACTGAGATGGAACTGACTGAGTTTATAGACCCTATACCAGACAATAATGGAACTGACTATGTCTATAGACCCCATACCAGACGGTGATGGAACTCACTGAGATTATAGACCCTATTCCAGACAATAATGGAACTGACTATGTCTATATTCCCTCTACCAGACGCTGACGGAACTGACTGCATCTATAGTCCCCATACCAGACTGTGATGGAAATGAATGAGTTTATAGCACCTATACCAGACAATAATGGAACTGATTAGGTCTAGAGTCCCCATACCAGATGGTGATGGAACTGACTGCGTCTATAGTCATACACAAGACAGAGATGGAACTGACTGCGTCGATAGTACTCATAACAGATGGTGATGGAACTGACTGTGTCTATAGTCCTCATACCAGACGGGGATGGAACTGATTGTGTCCGTAGCATCCATGCTAGACGATAATGGAACAGACGGAGTCTATAGTCTCCATAAATGACGGTGATGCAACTGACTGAGTCTATAGTCCTTAATCGAGACGGTGATGGAACTGACCGAATTAATAGTCCCCATACCAGACGCTTGTGGAACTGACTGACTCTATAGTCCTCATACCAGACAGCGAAGGAACTGACTTTGTCTATAGTCCCCATACCAGACGGAGATGCAATTGACTGACTCTATAGTCCTCATACCAGACGGTGATGGAACTGACTGACTCTATAGCCCCCATACCAGACTGTGATGGAAATGACTGAGTTTATAGCCCCTATACCAGACAATAATGGAACTGATTAGGTCTAGAGTCCCCATACCAGATGGTGATGGAATTGACTGCGTCTGTAGTCATACACCAGACGTTGATGGAACTGACTGAGTCTATATTCTCTCTACCAGATTGTGATGGAACTGACTGCATCTATAGTCTCCTTACCAGACGGTGATGGAAATGACTGAGTCTATTGACACATACTGGATGGTGATGAAACTTACTGAGTCTATAGTCCCTATACCAGACATTGATGTAACTGACTGAGTCTATAGACCTCATACCAAACGGTGATGGAACTGACTTTGTCTATAGTCCCCATACAAGACAGAGATGGAACTGACTGCGTCTATAGTCCTCATAACAGATGGTGATGGAACTGACTGTGTCTATAGTCCTCATACCAGACGGGGATGGAACTGACTGTGTCCTTAGCATCCATGCCAGAGGATAATGGAACAGACAGAGTCTAAAGTCTCCATAACTGACGGTGATGCAACTGACTGAGTCCATAGTCCTTAATTGAGATGGTGATGGAACTGACTGAATTAATAGGCCCCATACCAGACGCTTGTGGAACTGACTGACTCTATAGTCCTCATACCAGACAGCGAAGGAACTGACTTTGTCTATAGTCCCCATACCAGACGGAGATGCAATTGACTGACTCTATAGTCCTCATACCAGACGGTGATGGAACTGACTGACTCTATAGCCCCCATACCAGACTGTGATGGAAATGACTGAGTTTATAGCCCCTATACCAGACAATAATGGAACTGATTAGGTCTAGAGTCCCCATACCAGATGGTGATGGAATTGACTGCGTCTGTAGTCATACACCAGACGTTGATGGAACTGACTGAGTCTATATTCTCTCTACCAGATTGTGATGGAACTGACTGCATCTATAGTCTCCTTACCAGACGGTGATGGAAATGACTGAGTCTATTGACACATACTGGATGGTGATGAAACTTACTGAGTCTATAGTCCCTATACCAGACATTGATGTAACTGACTGAGTCTATAGACCTCATACCAAACGGTGATGGAACTGACTTTGTCTATAGTCCCCATACAAGACAGAGATGGAACTGACTGCGTCTATAGTCTTCATAACAGATGGTGATGGAACTGACTGTGTCTATAGTCCTCATACCAGACGGGGATGGAACTGACTGTGTCCTTAGCATCCATGCCAGAGGATAATGGAACAGACAGAGTCTAAAGTCTCCATAACTGACGGTGATGCAACTGACTGAGTCCATAGTCCTTAATTGAGATGGTGATGGAACTGACTGAATTAATAGGCCCCATACCAGACGCTTGTGGAAATGACTGAATCTATAGACTCCGTACCAGACTGTGATGGAAATGACTGAGTTTATAGACCCTATACCAGACAATAATGGAACTGACTATGTCTATAGACCCCATACCAGTCGGTGATGGAACTGACTGAGTCAATGTTTTCCATATCAAACGGTGATGTAACTAACTGATTCTATATTCTCCATATCAGATGGTGATGGAACTGACTGAGATTATAGACCCTATTCCAGACAATAATGGAACTGACTATGTCTATATTCCCTCTACCAGACACTGACGGAACTGATTGCATCTATAGTCTCCATACCAGACGGTGATGGAAATGACTGAGTCTTTAGACGCTTACTGGATGGTAGTGAAACAGGCTGATTCTATAGTTCCTATACCAGCCGATAATGGAACTGACTGCGTCTAAAGTCCCCATACCATACAGAGATGGAACTGACTGCGTCTATAGTCCTCATAACAGATGGTGATGGAACTAACTAAGTCTATAGTCTCCATACCAGACGGTGATGGAACTTACTGTGTCTATAGTCCCCAGTAGACTGTGATGGAAATGACTGAGTTTATAGACCCTATACCAGACAATAAAGGAACTGACTATGTCTATATTCCCTCTACCAGACGCTGACGGAACGGACTGCATCTATAGTCTCCATACCAGATGGTGATGGAATTGACTGAGTCTTTAAATGCTTACTGGACGGAAGTGAAACAGGCTGAGTCTATATTTCCTATACCAGACGATAATGGAACTGACTGAGTCTAAAGTCCCCATACCGGACAGTGATGTAACTGACTGAGTCTATAGACCTCATACCTGACGGTGATGGAACTGACTTTGTCTATAGTCCCCATACCAGACAGAGATGGAACTGACTGCGTCTATAGTCCTCATAACAGATGGTGATAGAACTGACTGTGTCTATAGTCCTCATACCAGACGGTGATGGAACCGACTGTGTCCGTAGCATCCATGCCAGACGATAATGGAACAGACTGAGTCTATAGTCTCCATAACAGATGGTGATGGAACTGACTGAGTCTATGGACTCCATATCAAACGGTGATGGAACTAACTAAGTCTATAGTCTCCATACCAGACGGTGATGGAACTTACTGTGTCTATAGTCCCCAGTCCAGACTGTGATGGAAATGACTGAGTTTATAGACCCTATACCAGACAATAATGGAACTGACTATGTCTATATTCCCTCTACCAGACGCTGACGGAACTGACTGCATCTATAGTCTCCATACCAGATGGTGACGGAAATGACTGAGTCTATAGTCATACACCAGACGTTGATGGAACTGACTGAGTCTATATTCTCTCTACCAGATGGTGATGGAACTGACTGCATCTATAGTCTCCTTACCAGACGGTGATGGAAATGACTGAGTCTATTGATGCATACTGGATGGTGATGAAACTTACTGAGTCTATAGTCCCTATACCAGACAGTGATGTAACTGACTGAGTCTATAGACCTCATACCAGACGGTGATGGAACTGACTTTGTCTATAGTCCCCATACAAGACAGAGATGGAACTGACTGCGTCTATAGTCCTCATACCGGACGGGGATGGAACTGACTGTGTCCGTAGCGTCCATGCCAGACGATAATGGAACAGACTGAGTCTATAGTCTCCATAACTGACGGTGATGCAACTGACTGAGTCTATAGTCCTTAATCGAGACGGTGATGGAACTGACTGAATTAATAGTCCCCATACCAGACGCCTGTGGAACTGACTGAATCTATAGACTCCATACCAGACGGTGATGGAACTGACTGAGTCTATATTCTCCATTCCAGACTGTGATGGAACTGACTGAGTTTATAGACCCTATACCAGACAATAATGGAACAGACTATGTCTATATTCCCTCTACCAGACACTGACGGAACTGACTGCATCTATAGTCTCATACCAGACGGTGATGGAAATGACTGAGTCTTTAGACGCTTACTGGATGGTGGTGAAACAGGCTGATTCTATAGTTCCTATACCAGACGATAATGGAACTGACTGAGTCTAAAGTCCCCATACCGGACGGTGATGGAACTGACTTTGTCTATAGTCCCCATACCAGACAGAGATGGAACTGACTGCGTCTATAGTCCTCATAACAAATGGTGATAGAACTGACTGTGTCTATAGTCCTCATACCAGACTGTGATGGAACTGACTGTGTCCGTAGCATCCATGCCAGATGATAATGGAACAGACTGAGTCTATTGTCTCCATAGCAGACGGTGATGGGACTGACTGAGTCTATAGTACCCATATCAGACGGTGGTGGAACTGATTGCATCTATAGTAACTACACAAGAAGATAATGGAACTGACTGAGTCTGTTGTCCCCAGAACAGACGATGATTGAACTGGCTGAGTCTATAGTTCCCATACCAGACTGTGATGGAAATGACTGAGTTTATAGTCCACATACCAGACGGTGATGGAACAGACTGAGTCTATAGTCCCCATACCAGAAGGTGATGGAAGGACTGTGTCTATAAACTCCATAACAGACGGTGATGGAACTGAATGAGTTTATAGTCCCTATACCAGACGGTGATGGAATTGACTGAGACTAGAGTCTCCATAACACACGGTGATGGAACAGACTGAGTCTATAGTCCCCATACCAGATGGTGATGGAACTGACTGAGACCATAGCACCCATGCCAGTTGATAATGGAACAGACTGTGTCTATAGTCCCCATACCAGACGGTGATGGAACTGACTTTGTCTATAGTCCCCATACCAGACGGAGATGGAATTGACTGACTCATTAGTCCTCATTCCAGACGGTGATGGAACTGACTGAGTCTGTAGTCCCCATACCAGACGTTGATCGAACTGGCTGAGTCTCTAGTCCCCATAACAGACTGTGATGGAAATGACTGAGTTTATAGCCCCTATACCAGACAATAATGGAACTGAGTAGGTCTAGAGTCCCCATACCAGATGGTGATGGAACTGACTGCGTCTATAGTCATACACCAGACATTGATGGAACTGACTGAGTCTATATTCTCTCTACCAGACGGTGATGGAACTGACTGCATCTATAGTCTCCTTACCAGACGGTGATGGAAATGACTGAGTCTATTGACACATACTGGATGGTGTTGAAACTTACTGAGTCTATAGTCCCTATACCAGAGAGTGATGTAACTGACTGAATCTATAGACCTCATACCAGACGGTGATGGAACTGACTTTGCCTATAGTCCCCATACAAGACAGAGATGGAACTGACTGCGTCGATAGTCCTCATAACAGATGGTGATAGAACTGACTGTGTCTATAGTTCTCATACCAGACGGGGATGGAACTGACTGGGTCCGTAATATCCATGCTAGACGATAATGGAACAGACTGAGTCTATAGTCTCCATAACTGACGGTGATGCAACTGACTGAGTCTATAGTCCTTAATCGAGACGGTGATGGAACTGACTGTGTCCGTAGCACCCATGCCAGATGATAATGGAACAGACTGAGTCTATAGTCTCCATACCAGACGATAATGGACCTGATTGTATCTTTTATCGTCATACCAGACGGTGATGGAACTGTCTGAGTCTATGTTCCCTATACCAGACGGTGATGGAACTGACTGAGTCTATAGTCCCCATAACGGACGGTGATGGAACTGGCTGAGTCTATAGTCTCCATACCAGATGGTGATGGAACTGTCTTTGTCTATAGTCCCCATACCAGACGGAGATGGAACTGACTGACTTTATAGTCCTCATAACAGATGGTGGTGGAATTGACTGAGTCTATACTCCCCAAAACAGATGGTGATGGTAATGACTGCGTCTATAGTCTACATACCGGACGGTGATGGAACTGACTGAGTCTATAGTCCCCATATCAGGCGGTAGTGGAACTGATTGCGTCTATAGAAACTACACCAGAAGATAATGGAACTGACTGAGTCTGTTGTCCCCATACCAGACGATGATAGAACTGACTGAGTCTATAGACCCCATAATGGACGGTGATGGAACAGACTGAGACTATAGTCTCCTTAACAGACAGTGATGGAACTGACTGAGTCTATAGTCCCTAAACCGGATGTTGATGGAACTGGCTGAGTCTATAGACCCCATACCAGATGGTGATGGAACTGACTGTGTCTATAGTCCCCATGTAAGACGGTGATGGAACTGACTGAGTCTACAGTCCCCATGCCGGACGGTGATGGAACTGACTGAGTCCGTAGCACCCATGCCAGACGATAATGGAACAGACTGAGTCTATAGCCTCCATAACTGACGGTGATGGAACTGACTGAGTCTATATTCCCCATACCAGACGATAATGGACCTGACTGAATCTTTTATCGTCATACCAGACGGTGATGGAACTGTCTGAGTCTATGTTCCCTATACCAGACGGTGATGGAACTGACTGAGTCTGTAGTCCCCATACCAGATGCTGATGTAACTGACTGAGTCTATTGTCATCATACCAGACTGTCATGGAACTGACTGCGACTATAGTCCCCATACCAGACGGTGATGCAACCAATTACAGTTCTCTTCAAGATACATCTGTAGAATTCTGTGAGAATCTTTGGTAGAAACCAAATCTCCTCAGCTCTGAATGAAATATATTTGCTGTCGTGCCTTCTTCATAATGGCATCAGTATATTGTGCCCAGGATGGATTGGCAAAGGTCTGGCACCCAAGAATTTGAAACTGCTCACTCTTTCCATTGCTGATCCCTTGATGATGACTGGTATGTGTTCCCTCAATAGTTCCTTCCTGAAGTCCACAATCAATCCTTGTTCTCACTGACTTTGAGTGTAAGGTTGTTGCTGTGACACAACTCAACCAGCTGATCTCTCTCACTCCTGTACGCCTCCTCATCACCATCTGAGATTCAGCTGACAACAGTTGTGTCATTTCTCATGTTCTGCTTTACCCCAGAGCAGAGCTGTATGTGTTGATGGTGTCTGCGTTACCCTATGTTCTTTGTGTGCTTGAAATGCTGGTCATGTTTGTCTCCTTACCCTCCAACGATGATCAGCGTAAACTGATTAAGTTTTGTTCTCCGATTTAAAAAGCTGTTTCGTAACTTTTCTAAATTGCCTGTCTTTAAAATGAGGACACAGTGCTGAAGGGGTGATTGCTTAGCGAGGCACAGGAAATTACAAGGACTAGACTGACTACATGTTGGAGTGTGATTTCCCTGAGGCAGCGTGGTAGTGGTTAGCTTCCATTAAGCTCCCAATGGAGGGCTGACAGCAATGGGAGAGCACTACAAACGGCGTCGGACCATGAGAGCAGGAGAGTTTAATGGAGTGGGAGTAGATTGCAATGTCAGTGCAATCTATCAGCTAATAGCCTCGTTACCTCTTGGACATTGTGAACTGGCCCTGTCTTTATCACTGCATTTCCATCAGCACCACTAAACAGCGGTTGAAACTTTACATTAATCAGGCAGGTATTTACATATTTCTACTTTTGCCTTTATTTTCTCCCGTCTATAATGTTTTGAAGACTATTTATTTTTTTGGAGATTCAGCATGGTAGCAGACCCTTTCAAGTCAGTGAGCCCCCATTGCCCAATTACACCCATGTGACCTGCTAACTTGCAGGTCTTTGGAATGCGGGAGGAAACCTGAAAGCCACGTGGTTGTGGGGAGATCGTGCAAACTCTTTATAGACAGTGGTGGGAATTGAACTTGGGTGGTGGTGCTGTAACACAATAATGCTAACCACTATTGTAATGTTCCACCCATGGTAGTATTGAGGTTTGCTTAGCATTGTTACAGCGTTATAATTTCATAGATGCATAGAGTAAAGGTTACAGAACATTACCACATGGGCACAGGCCCTTCGGCCCGCAATGTCTGTTCCAAACACAATGCCAAGTTCAATGAAATCTCTTTTGTCTGTATGTACGTCAGAATCAGAATCACTTTGTGAAACAAACCAGAGCTGATTGTGGTTCGGTGCCAAGCATAAAACACAGTACAATATCATAACAGACAACACAATACAAACCAACAGTTTACAAGACATCAGTGCAAACAGCCATGAGCAATCAACAATTAGCAGAACTGTCACAGGTGCAAATGTCAATAATCAAACTGAAATAAAAGTGAGCATATAAACAGACTCAACAATTATCAACAGAACAAGGAGAGCAGCAAAGACCATTTAATGGAGATTGTGCAGGGACAGTCAGGGTTACATGATGCATATGATCCATTTCCCAATATTCACCTGCTTACCTAAAAGACACTGTCATATCTGTTCCCACTGCCACTACTGAAAGCCAGCTCCGCACATCTACAACTCCGAGTAAAATAAACTTCAAAATTCAAAGGAAATGTATTATCAAAGTATATATATGTCACCATATGTACTCATTACCACTGTAGTCACCATAGTCTCGTTGGGACTTCTACCTACTAATTAAGGAAACTTTCCTGAACAGATTTGACAAGCTCTTTCCCACCTAGATCTTTTAAAATATGAGATTCCCAGTCAATATGTGGAAAATTAAAATCACCTACTATAACAAACATGTTTCTTGCAACAGTCTGCGATCACTCTACAAATTTGTTCTTCTAAATCCCCAGGACTGTCAGGTGATCTGTAATATGGCCCCATTAATGTGGTCATACCTTTCTTATTCCTCAGTTCCACCCATAAGCCTCACTAGATGAGTTTGCCAGTCTGTCCTGACTGAGCACTGCCATGACATTTTCCTTGACTAGTAATATCACCCCTCCTCCTTTAATCCTACCCACACTGTCACGTTAAAAACAGTGGAACTCTGGAATACTGAGCTGCCAGACCAGCCCCTCCCTCAATCAAGTCTCACAAATGGCTACAACATAATTCCAGGTGTTGATCCAGGCCTTGAGCTCATCCTCCCTTCCTACAATGCTTTGTAGGTAGCATGCACGTAGGTAGCTACAATGCACCATGCTCAACTTTTTGATTCCTGACTTTGTTCCTGACTTTCCTGATTTTGTTAGAGGATTTAACAACATCTGTCTCCACACCCTCTCCACTAACTATTCTACCACTCTGGTTCCTAACCCCCTACAACTCTAATTTAAACTCCCTTCCTCTGTGTAACACTATCCAGTAGAATTTTAGTCCCCTTCCAGTTCAGGTGCAAACAGTCTCTTCTGTACAGGTCCCACCTTCCTTGGAAGAGAGCCCAATGATCCAAAAGTCTGATGCCCTCTCTCCTACACCAACTTCTTAGCCACGTATTAAACTGTATAATCTTCCTCGTTCCATCCTCACTAGCATGTAACATGTGTAGCAATCCTGAAATCACAACTCTGTAGGTCCTGCCCTTTGACTGACTCCCTGAACTCCCTCTGCAGAACCTCGTCACTCATCCTACCATTGTTGTTACTACCTACATAGACTGAGACCTCTAGGTGTTCACCCTCCCACTAAAAAATGCTGAAGACTTGATCCAAAGTGTTCCACATCCTGGCACCTAGGAGGTAACAAACCATCTGGGAATCTCGTTCTTGTCCACAGAACCTGCTTTCTGTTCCCCTAACTAATGAAACCCCTATCACTACATCTTGCCTTTTCCCCGCCTCCTGTCTGAACCACAAAGCCCAATTCAGTGTCAGAGACTGACCTCTGTGACTTTCTTCTGTTAGGTCATTCCCTAACCCCCTCCTCCCCCAACAATAATGTTATAACTGTTGTTGAGGGTGATGGCCACAGAGGTACTCTACACTGGGTGTTTAACCCCTTTCCCCATCCAGACTGTCACCCAGTTTCCTCTGCCTTGGGTGCAACTTCCTCTCTGTATGTCCTATCTATCACCCCTTCAGCCTCCCGAATGATCCAGATTTCATCCATTTCTATCTCCAACTCCTTAATGCAGTTTGTTAGAAGCTGCAGCTAGATACACTTCTCGCAGTTGCAGTTGTCAGGGACTCTGGAGGTCTCCCTACCTTCCCACATCCCACAAGAGGAGCATTCCACTATCCTCCTGACTCTCTACTGTTCAATGTTCAATCAAACCCTACTTTCCACTATATGGTGAAGGACTCCTTGTGCGTTAATTGAAATCCCAAAGGATGATGCAGCAAATTGGAAATTAAAACAGAACAGTCAGTAGGTGAGGCAGCATCTGTTGATGGAAAATCAAGGTTAACGTTTGAGGTCGATGATCTTTCATTGAAACAGGGATGCAATGAATTAAAACTCATTCTCACCTGCCTGATAATCCTTGCAGTGTATTGGTAAGCAACACACAGCAACTGATAACATTGTAAGGGTTATCAAGCAATTGGCTGCTTGATAACCCTTGTAATGCATTGCTGACTGCTTGACGTGCATTGCTCGCAAAATAACTCGGAGAGGAAGGCAGGTTTAGTACAATGTGGCACAGTTAGTGTGAGCGGCAGAGAGTCAGTTTCCACCCCAGAAGGCAGAATAAAGTAGCATGGGGAGAACAAATGGGCATCTTCAAAAAGCAAGGAGGCAAGCATCATGAAGCATCACTACCCTCTTCTCATCCTACAATCAGAAAGGAGGTACAGGAGCCTGAAGACACACACGCAACGTCTCAGGATCAGCATCTTCCCCTCTGCCATCCGACATCTGAACTATCCAATTCATGAACACACCTCACAATTTTACTCTGTTTACACAATTTATTGCTTTTTGTATGTCCTAAGTGCAGCTTGCAGTAATTTTTAATATATTTCTCTGTATTGCTGTCTAAACAACAAATTTCATGACATATCTCATTAATAATAAACCTAATCCTGATTCTGATTCTGAAAACAGGGCAAGTTTAATAAGATTCAAAGAGTACAGAGAAATATTAATAAGATTGAAGACTGCAGAGAAAATTTACAAGGATGTTGCCAGGACTTGAGGACCTGAGTTATAGGGAAAAGCTGAGTAGGTTAGGAGTTTACTTCCTGCAGTGTAGGAGAATGAAGTGAGTTTTGATAGAGGTGTACAAAATTATGAGGGGTGTAGATTGGGTGAATACAAGCAGGCTTTTTCCACTGAGGTTGGGTGAGATGAGAACTGGAGGTCATGGGTTAAGGGAGAAAGGTGGAATGTTTAAGCGGAACGTGAGAGGAAACTTCTTCATTCAGAGGGTGGTGAGAGCGTGGAATGAGCTGCCAGTGGAAGTGGGTTCGAATTAAGAGAAATTAGGATAGGTACATGGATGGGAGAGGTATGGAGGGATAAAGTCCTGGTGCAGATTGATGGCAGCTTAAGTGGCTTGGCATGGACTAGATGGGCTGAAGGGCCTGTTTCTGTGCTGTAGTTTTCAATGACAATGACTCTAAATTAACTGATGAGACATGTAAGGTGAAATGGGGTGATCATGGGGCACAGGGGGAACAAAAGCAAGGACTGGGCTTGTCATATATGGATTCAAGGCAGGAATACAACTTGAGCTTGCTGAAGGATGTAACCATCAAATTACAAACTTTCGCAAAGCAAACAAATTTCACGACATATTATCAGTCCTGATTTCTGGTAAGATGGCAGGTATGTCTAATTTGAAGCCACATCTCTCTGGAACCTTTTATTTCCACAGAAGATTTTCTTTAGTTAGAAATAGTTGCTGTCTGGATCAGAGAACTAACACATAGAACAAGTTCTGTTACAATCTCTCAGACAGCAGCAAAGTGTTCCATGTACTTTCTTGATCTGGAAGAACACTTCCAACACTTGTTGGAACTCACAAGGGTGAGATGTGCTCCACTTGTTCACTATGTCAGTCAGAGGCTCTTCATTACTGGGAGCAAACAGCCCAGGCCTGCTACTGAAAACAAATGTGTTTTCTTTCTTTGCCAGCAGCTCTAATGAAGCACCTTGGACATGAAACGTTAGCTCTGCTCCCCTGTCTGGATCGCTGAGTATTTCCAGCATTTCCTATTTTTATTGTGGATTTACGGCAGCTGTTGTATTGTTGATTTTCATCGTGCTGCTGTGTGATTGCCCCCACCCCCACCCCCCCAATCTCAGGACAATGGTCACAAAGCAGATAGTTAATAAAAGTATGAAATCCATCCGGCACTGCTGTTTCTTATGCAAGATGTGCACTATCATGTGATTCCTATTGAGATTTGCGTCTATTTTTAAGCCATTGTATGCTGTCAGTTCAGATGGGCCCTACTGCTTTTGATGATAATTACTCCGTAAAATTAATGACGGCATTGCAATTGCAGATATATATGAAATCATTTGCTGCCCATTACTGCAAGCCCCTTGGCAACTGTATGCTGATCAAATACACTCCCATTTCAAAATTCTAGCTGAAGTTTCTCAGAATTTCAACCCAATTTCCAAATCAGAGAACCATATTTTCACAAATCAAGGTTCTCTCTTTCAATCAGGAAGCCCAGGATGAAAATCGCAGGACATGAAAGATAAAACATTACTGCTCAGTTAAGGCACTTTTAAGACCATAGGACCATAAAACTTAGGAGCAGAATTAGGCCATTTGGCCCATCGTGTCTGCTCTGCCATTCAATCATGGCTGATCCATTTTTCCCCTCCTCAGTCACACTTCCCGGCCTTCTCTCTGCAACCTTTGATGCCATGTCCAATCAAGAACCTATCAAGCTCTGAATTAAATACACTCAATGACCAGGCCTCCACAGCTGCCTGTGGTAACAAATTCCACAAATTCACCACCCTCTGGCTAAAGAAATTTCTCCACATTTCTGTTTTAAATGGACACCCTTCTATCCTGAGGCTGTGTTCTCTTGTCCTAGACTCTCCCACCATGGGAAACATCCTTTCCACATCTACTCTGTCTCAGCCTTTCAACATTCTAAAGGTTTCAATGAGATCCCCCCTCATCCTTCTGAATTCCAGTGAGTACAGTCCCAGAGCCATCAAACATTTCTCGTATGATAACCCTTTCATTTCTGGAATCATCCTTGTGAACCTCCTCTGGACCCTCTCCAATGCCGGCACATCTTTTCTAAGATGAAGGGTCCATAACTGTTCACAATACTCAAGGTAAGTATTATAAAGCCTCAGCATCACATCCCTGCTCTTGTATTTTAGACCTCTTGAAATGAATGCTAACATTGCATTTGGCGTTCCCACCACCAATTCAACCTGCAAGTTAACCTCTAGGGTGTTCTGCAGAAGGGCTCCGAAGTCCCTTTGTATCTCAGGTTTTTGGACTTTCTCTCTGTTTAGAAAATAGACTGCCCATTTATAGAAAACAGTCCACATATTTAACTTACGATAAGATCTGTCTAACCTCCTGCATCGCCCTCCGTTTCTGTGTAATGCTCTGCTTATGATTTCTACTGCTATACTGTGAGGTATTTTATTTTAGTAGTTTTCTGTAAAAGCAGTGCACCCTGCTACTAAGAGTGTTTTGGCTTCAATTAAAGATAAGGAGCCATGTTGTCCAACTTAGGAGAAGGGTGGCATGGAACATTCAAGAGAGCTGGGTGGGAAGAGTTTTCTGCAGGGCAGTAGCCTGGTTTGGGGTCTTTTGGCGGGAGATGTGGAGAGAAGAGCAGCAGGGAAGATGCTTCGAAGATCCCAGCCAAAGGGGAGACTGAAATGCCACGAGTGCTTCACGAGACAGAGAATTGCAAGAAGGGAAGTTCTATCTGTGGCTGGTGATTGGAACTTAGCGCTGTGAGTAAATAGATCCACCCAGCTACTACAGAAATGAGCTCCAATGTTTATATGCGTATTTACCTCTCTTCTTCTTTCTCTGTTAACTGTTTGATAAAATTGAAAATTGGTAAATACATTTCTTTATAATTTAATGCTGGTGTACAATCTGTAATTTCTGGGGTACCAATAACTGCCATGTTCTCTTCTCACTGCTGCCAATGGGGAGGAGCTACAGGAGCCTTAGGTCCCACAAGACCAGGTTCAGGAACAGTTATTATGCTTCAATCATCAGGCTCCTGAACCAGCATGGATAACTTCACTCATCTCAACACTGAACCTTTATTGATTGATTGATTGATTGATATATATTTTTTGTATTTGCACAATTAATCCTCAGCATATTGGTTATTTTGTCAGTTTTTGTTTGTGTTTAGTTTTTCACTAATTCTATTGCATTTCTTTGTTCTACTGTGAATGTCTGCAAGAAATGAAATCTCATGGTAGCATATGGTGACATATATGCCTTTGATACTTTGAACTTTGAACTTTGTTTTGTTGAAGGTGGTGAGTTGTTCAGCAGCTGTCTTATTCAACATGGTGGCTAATCTTTTTTTCTGTTCAGCACCTCTGCTGGTATGTTTATCTATCTATGGTCAAAATAAGTTATCAATAATTCTGAATTTCACACAGCCCTTGGCTGTGTAAAAAACTCCAAGGCTATTGATTTTTATATCAGTATGAAGAACATTAATGAGAAAAAATGATAAGGTCTTGAGTACGTTTCATAGCTGACTCTAAGCTACTTGGCTAATGTTACTCTTGCTGGTGTGACCAAAAGTTCTATACTTCAAGACAAATATTATTAAATATTTAAACCAAAGGCTTCTGAGCTCTTCAAGATTCAACACTCTGTTTATTGTCATTCATCAGCAGGCGAGTGTAAAGGAGAAAAAATGATGCAGCATAAAAACCAGTAAACAAAAAACAATGAATATGAATTTAATCATCATCATCTTTATGTGCCATGCTGTATGACTTGGGCCATCATGCTCTACCATCTGTTTAATCTGAGAAGTTCGAATAAACTCTTCAAAGCTTTTGCCTGTCCATCCCGTGATGTAACTCATGAAGGCCACGCGTCATCGACCGCCACTTTTTCTTCCATCAGTTGTTCCCATCACTGCAAGCTATTAGAGGTTCTCTTTCCTCAGTACATGTCCCCGAGATTCCAGCTGCTGTTTCCTGGTTGATGATATCACCTCTCTTCCGGTATTTCATATCACTTCTTCAGTTGTCACTCTGTTCCTCCAGGATATTTTCACCATTCTTCTCAAAAATTACATTTCCGCAGCTTTGATTCTTCCCTCATTTTATGTAATGAATATAAAAGCAATCGTAAAAGCCAGTGTACAAGTAACTGTCTGAGTGTGTCTACATATACATAAGATTAGCTCACGCCCATAGATTGAGCGTGCGGTATGTACATGAAGTTACACTAGGTGCAGGAGTATCTCTACATAAGGTGACTGACAGGAAATCATAAAGTGACAAGGTAATTCTTGGCAAGAGGAACTCTTCTCGGTAGCAGCATGGCAGATGGGAACACAATAGAACAGTGACTCCGTTAGTGTAGGTTTGAGATGTGGCGTGTAAACGTAAAGTAGCGGTGCATGGACGAGGGAGAAGGGCAGTGAAGGGGACGTGAAAAATTGGATAATAGTGTGGCCCAGTGGCGCAGTCACAGAGCCAGTGTCCCTCAACGCCAGAGACCTGGGTTCAAGTCTGCATAGAGTTACAGCTTCTCCCTGTGATCCCATGGGCTTTTTCTTGCATCACAAGGATCTGCAGGTTGACTGGTCACTGTAGATTGCCCCTGTATTGTAGGTCTGTGATAGAATATATGAGGAGCTGAAAGGAAAAGATAGAAGATGAAGGAAATTAATTAAATGTCTGACTGTTAGTCAGTGTGCACTCAGTGGGCTGAAATTAACAAGGCCGTCAAAATGAGGTCGCAACTCAGTTTCTCTCAATAAGATTGAAAGAGCACCGAGTACATTTATAAGAATGTTGCAGGGACTTGAGGACCTGAGTTATAGGGAAAGGATGAATACAGTAGGTTAGGACTAGTTTTCCCTAGAGTGCGGAAGAATGAGGGTAGATTTGATAGAGGTCTACAAAATTATGAGGTGTATAGATAGGATAAATGCAAGCAGGCTTTTTCCACTGAGGCTGAGAGAGATGGGGGCCAGAGGTCATGGCATTAAGGGTAAAAGTGAAATATTTAAGGGGACGTGAGGGGGGGACGGACTTTCTTCACTCAGAGGCTGGGTGCAAGTGTGGAATGAGCTGCCAGTGCAAGTGATGGATCAGGTTCATTTGTAATGTATAAGAGGAATCCGGATAAATTTAGATAAATGTGGCTAATTTGGTTAAGAAAAGTAAATATGCAAAGACAAGCCAAGACTTAAGAGTACCAAGTCTGTCAGGTAAAGGTAATCTTAGTTTTCAAAAGATATTGAGGGTCTGGTCAAGAAAAAAAAGGAGGGGCATAGCAGGTATAGGTAGGTAGGAACAAATGAGTTGCTTGTGGAGGATAAGAAATGCAAGAGAACACTTATGAAAGAAGTCGGGAGGGCTAAGAGAAGGCATGAAGTTCCCTTGGCAGACAAAGTGACAAAGAATCCTAAGGGATTCTACAGATACGTTAAGAGCAAGGGACAAGATTGCCTCTGGAAGATCTGATAGTAATCTGTGTGAGGATCCAAAAGAGATGGAAGAGATCTTAAATGGATTTTTTTGCATCTTTATTTACTCGGGAGATGGACACAGAGTCCACGGAAGTGAGGCAAAGGAACAGTGAGGTCATGGACCCTATACAGATTACAAGCAGAGGAGGGATTTACTGTCCCAAAGCCTGACAAGGTGGTCCCTCGAACCCTACAGGAGGCAAGTGCAGAAGCTACAGGGGCCCTAGCAGAGATATTTAAATCATCCTCTGCGACAGGTGAGGTACCAGGTGATAGGAGGATGGCCAATGTTGTTCTGCTGTTTAAGAAAGGCTCTAAAAATAAACTCAAAATTTATAGGCCAGTGAGCCTGACATCAGTAGTGGGAAAGTTAATGGAAGGTACTCTGAGGGACTGGATATATGAGTGGACATGGACTGATAGTCATCATGGTTTTGTGTGTGGTAGGTCATGTCCAACCAATCTTATAGAGTTTTCTGAGGAAGTTACCAGGAAAATGGACAAAGACAAGGAAGTGGATGTTATCAACATAGACTTTAGCAAGGCATTTGACAAGGTCCCACATGGGAAATTGGTCAAGAAGGTTCAGTCACTCGGCATTCAAGATGAGGTAGTAATCTGGATTAGACATTGGCTTTGTGGGAGAAGCCAGACTCATAGTAGATGGTTGCCTCTCTGACTGGAGGTGAGCCACAGGGATCGGTGCTGGGTCCTTTGTTGTTTGTCATCTATATCAATGATCTGGATGATAATGTAGTTAACTGGATCAACAAATATGTGTATGACTCCAAGATTGGGAGTGTAGTGGATAGTGAGGAAGGCTATCATGGCTCACAGCAGGATCAGGAGCAGCTGTAAAAATGGGCTGAAAAATGGCAGATGGAATTTAATGCAGATAAGTGCGAGGTGTTACACTTCTGTAGGACCAGCCAGGGTAGGCCTTACACAGAGTACGGTAGGGCACTGAGGAATGTGGTATAACAAAGGAATCTGGGAATACTGGTCCATAATTCATTGAAATTGATGTCACGGGTAGACAGGGTCATAAAGAAAGCTTTTGGCATATTAGCCTTCATAGGTCAAAGTATTGAGTACAGGAGATGGGATGTTACATCAAAGTTGTATAAGATGTTGGTTTGAGGCCTAATTTGGAGTGCTGTGTGCAGTTTTGGTCACCTACCTACAGGAAAGATGTAAATGAGATTGAAAGAGTGCAGAGAAAATTTACAAGGATGTTGCTGAGTCTGGAGGAACTGAGTTATAAAGAAAGACTGAATAGATTAGGACAATATTCCTTGGAGTGTAGAAGATTGAGAGGAGATTCGATATAGGTATACAAAATTATGAGGGATATAGATAGGGAAAATGCAAGCAGGCTTTTTCCACTGAGGTTGGGTGTGACTACAACCAGAGGTTATGGGTTAAGAGTGAAAGATAAAAAGTTTAGGGACAACATGAGGGGAAATCTCTTTACTCAGAGGGTCATGAGAGTGTGGATCAAGCTGTCAGCACAAGCACTGCATAGAAGCTTGATTTCAACATTTAAGAGAAGTTTGGATAGGTACATGGATGGGAGGGGTATGGAGGGCTGTGGTCCCAGTGCAGCCAGATGGGACTAGGCAGAATAACAGTTCTGCATGGACTAGATGGGCCCAAGAGCCTCTTTCCGTGCTGTAGTCCTCTACTATTTTGGGAAATATAGGGAACAGTAAGTATTTTATCATGAGGTTTAGATTAGACAGTTTCAGGCTTTGTCCCCTGAGACTAGAACTAGAGGTCATAGGTTAAGGCGGCAACGTTCACTAGTCAGAGAGAACTTCCTCACTGAGGGTGGAGTGTTAGTGCGAAAGGAGTTGCCAATGGCCTGCTAGTTCTCCATGACTCTCTGACTCTCCCTGAAGACACTATCTGACTTGCTACCAACACTTTGTTAGATTGACAGCATTCCCGGCATTTTGATTTTGTAAATTAGAATGCTGAGC
Organism: Hemitrygon akajei; assembly: GCF_048418815.1. NCBI lineage: Eukaryota > Metazoa > Chordata > Chondrichthyes > Myliobatiformes > Dasyatidae > Hemitrygon > Hemitrygon akajei. The sequence continues at coordinate 108,484,666 of NC_133133.1, read as the reverse complement.
TGACTTGCTGAAGGAACAGTGAACCTCCTCTGAACTTTGGACAATATCTCTTACTGCAACTCTCAGTCTGACTGTCTGACTCCTAAAAGGTGAGGGGATCATCCATCTTCTGTGTCTGTAAAATTATCTTCCTTTTGTTGCTTGCAATGTCGATCATTTCCAACGAGCTTACTTCCTGTCTAGCTTGAAATATTGCCCAGAATGAGACTTTTGATTTCACTTGATACTTTTTCTTTTGCAGATGCAGTACTGTGCAAAAGTCTTGGTACATATACACAGCTAGAGAGCCTAAGACTTTTGCACAGTACTGTATTTGTCAACGTGGAGCCGACAGCGAGTCTGTAAATTTGGTGGGAGCAAAGGATGTTGGGAATGGCAAGGGTGGAGTATCATGGGAAGCATGATACTCGTGGCACAGAAGGAATGCCAGGGCTGGGTGGTGGCAGGCTTGCAGACACACCCAGCCCTGAGACACCAGGCAAGGTCATTTGATTCCAAACAATTGGTTTATTGATCATTACAGAATGTCTCTCGCTTCTCGCTCCCTCCCCTCTCCCTTCTCCTTTCCCCAACCATGATTCACCACTCCCTGCCCCCTTCCTACTCTCAGACTGTATTAGAGACACAGATCAGAATCAGGTTTATCATCACTCATATATGTCATGAATTTTTTTTTGCGGCAGCAGTACAGTGTAATACATAAAATTACTACAGTACTGTGCAAAACTCTTAGGCACCCCAGTTGCATACATGTGCCTCAGACATTTACGCAGTACTGCATCACCTTTGAAAATGTAACTAATTCTTTTCCCCATCATTTTGGGTCTCTTATTGCGAGAAACAGCCTTCAGTGAGCTCCATCAACACGAGAAAATCTGCAGACGCTGGAAATTCAAGCAACACAAACAAAATGCTGAAGGAACTCAGCAGGCCAGACAGCATCTATGGAAAAAGCTCAGTCGACATTTTTGGCCAAAACCCTTCAGCAGGACATGTCAGCTGTACTTTTTTCCATAGATGCTGCCTGGTCTGCTGAGTTTCTCCAGCATTTTGTGTGTGTTGCTTGGATTTCCAGCGTCTGCAGAATCTCTTGTGTTTCTAACACTGGCACAGATAATTCCACTGTTATAAAAGGCAGTTTTACACATCAATAGTCCCCTGTAACACAATGCCATGACTAATCGTCATGTCCTCTCCAAAGAGCAACAATAAAGATGATGGAGAAAACATAGGATTCACAGTTCCATAATCTTAACTTCATTGAACCCTGATCAATAACCTCCAGTGAATCTGTACTGGAAATGTGATTTAATTTCTTCTTTGTGTGATTTTTTGGAATATGTCAAAGATTAAGAGCTTTCTATAGTTTAATTTCCCAAGGAAAATATTGCATTTTCAACACACTATAAATAATTACAAATCTTAGCAAGCCAGTTATTGGACTGAATCAGTGCATTTGTTCAAAATGTTATGTCTCAAACAAGTTCAAAGGACAATCAGGATGAGAAGCTGAACCAAAGGTTCCTCCTCCCCTACAGGTTCAGGCAGAAAAATCCTTGAAGCTATTTCTCAAAAAAAGAGCAGGGAATTTTTCTCTGGAGTTCCGGCCAATATTTATCCTCCATTCAGCAAATCATCTGGCCATTATCGCCTTGGTGGCTACAGGAGTGTGCTGAGTATTATTTGTCAGCCAGATTGTCTGTGTTACAACAGCGACTACCACTTCCAGAGTGCCTCATTGCTTCTAGAAGCTGAGGCTGTGAAACATGATTTGAAGACAAGAAATTTGGCAGTTGCTGGAAATCTAGAGTAACACTGAAAATGCAGGGGGAACCCAGCAGGTCAAGCAGCTTCTATGGAGAGAAATAAGGAGTCCACATTTCAGGCTGAGACCCTTCATCAGGACCAGAGAAGAAGGGGGCAGAAGCCAGAGTAAGAAGATGGGACAAGGGGAAGGACTAAAAGTTAACAGGTGAGGAAGAAGATGAATTGGTGGGGGAGGGGAATGACGTACAAAGCTGGGAGGTGATAGGTGGAGGAGGGGGAGGACTGAAGAAGAAGGAATCTGATGAGAGGAGAGTGTACTGTGGAACAAAGGGAAGGGAGAGGGGCACCAGAGGGAGGTGATGGGCAGCTGAGATAAAGAGAAGGAGTGAGAGGGGAACCAAAATGGGGAATGGAAAAAGAGAGAAGGAGGAGGGAGTTAAAATTACCAGAATTTAGAGAAATCAGAAAAGTGTTTCTTGCTTAGTGTGATTGAAATTAAAGCAAAAGTACTCATGGTTATCTCAACGTTCATTTTACCAATTCAAACATCGCATAGTTTATGAAAGAGCTTTTCTGTATTTGAGTGACCTTCCATCTGAAAGAGAATAAACTGCCATTTTAAACAAGTTATGAAACTTAGTCCAACAAAAACCATTTGTGTTCCTTCATTTCGGCTCTCCTGTACAGTAACTCAGTCTGATTCATTTTTTTTAACACTGGAAATTGTTATAGTCCTTGGATTGTGCCTTAAAGTCAACCACCTCAACGAGGCTGGAGTATCTCTTTGGCCAGACTAAATGAGAATGGCAGATTTCTTTCCTAGAATGACATTGGTGAACTAGATAGATTTATGAAATACTCCAATACTTTCATGAATAAAAATTTCCTCCAGGCGCTCCTGTTTCCTCGCACAGTCCAAAGACGTACCGGTTAGTAGATAAATTGGTGATTGTAAATTGTCCTGAAAGTAGGCTCGGGTTAAATCAGTGGGTTGCTGGGCAGTGCTCATTGGGCTGGAGGGAACAGATCCAATCTGGATCTCTAAATAAATGAATAAGATTGGTTTTACTTATCAGATTTATTTAACTGTGTTTATTTAAATTCCCTAGTTATTGGGATAGGATTGAAACCTCTGTTTTAGGATCAATGGCCCCAGAAATATTTTTGTTCAGCCTGTAATTTAACCAGCACGATCCTTAGCTGGATTTGACATGGTCTCTGACCCACAAGCACTGAAGCTGGACATTGATTTCAAAGAAAATTCAATTCAATAACAATCAGTCCCTGAATCAGGTATCTGCAAATAGCCGGTGGGCTGCAAAATTGGACTTGTAATTGAAGCTGATGTACAAACTTTATTGAATATTTGGAGATGGTTGGTATGTCACCAAAGGCTCTGGCATATTTCTGCAGTTGTACATTGGAGAGCACTCTGACCGTTTGCATCACTCTGGGATGGAGGATCAGGACAGGATCAGAAAGAGATGCAGAAGGTTTAAATTCGGCCCGTTCCACCATGGGCACCAGCCTTTCCACCATCGTGGAGATCTTCAAAACGTAATGCCTCAAAGCGCTGCATTCATTGTGAAAGATCCTCATGACCAGGACATGCTCTCCTCTTATTTACACCAGCAGGGACGAGGAGCCTGAAGACAACACTCAACATTTTTAGGACAGCTTCTTCCCTTCCACCGTCGCAACCTCTCTATTTTGTTCTCTTTCTGTACCACTTCTTGTTTTTTTTAAATATTTCTTATTGTAACAACTTTATGTATTACATAAATTTCATATCATAACTCAGCAGGCACTTCCTAGGCACACTGCACACCAAATACAAATATCTAATCAGCCTCACACACAAAATGCTGGAGGAACTCAGCAGGTCAGGCAGCGTCTATGGAAAAGAGTGCAGTCGACGTTTCAGGCTGAGACCCTTCATTGGGACAGGAGAGAAAAAAAGATGAGCGGTCAGAGCAAGAAGATGGGGGGAGGGGAGGTGGAAGTACAAGGTGATAGGTGATAAGTGAAATCAGGAGAGGGAGAGTGGTGAAGTAAGGAGCTGGAAAGTCAATTGGTGAAAGAGATTCAGGGCTGGAGAAGGGGAATCTGATAGGAGAGGACAAAAGGCCATGGAAGAATGAAAAGGGGGGAAGAGCACCAGAGAGAGTTGATGGGCAGATAAGGTGAGAAAGGGAAAAGGGGATGGGAAATGGTGAAGGAGTGGGTGGGAATTACCAGAAGTTTGAGAAATCAATCAGGTTGGAGACTACCCAGATGGAATACAGTATAAGGTGTTGCTCCTCCAACCTGAGTGTGGCCTCGTCACAGCAGTAGAGGAAGCCATGGACTGACTTGTCAAAATGGGAATGGGAAATGGAATTAAAATGGGTGGCCACTGGGAGATCCCCTTTTCCTGGAGGATGGAGCGTAGGTGCTCGGTGAAGTGGACTCCCGATCTATGTCGAGTGTCACTGATATTCAGGAGGCCACACCAGAAGCACCAGATACAGTATAAAAGTCCAACAGACTGGCAGGTGAAGTGTCGCCTCACCTGGAAGGACTCTTTGGTGCCCTGAATGGTAGCCAGTGAGGAGGTGTAGGGGCAGGCATGGCTTGTTCTGCTTGTAAGGGTTTTTTTTTCTTGAATAAGCAGAAGACCAGAGCGGGGTGTCTATAAAGAGGAGGAGGGTTGAAGATGGGTGAAGGGGTCATCAGTTCAAGCTGAAGAGTCTGCTAATCAGCCAATCGGGGGCAGCAACTCAATGCATTAAAGCATGTAGACATGGTCAAGAGGTTCAGTTGTTGTTCAGACCAAATATCAGAATGGGAGAGAAATGTGATCTAAGTGATTTTTGCCATGGAATGATTGTTGGTGCCAGACAGGGTGATTTGAGTATTGCAGAAACAGCTGATATTCTGGGGTTTTCACGCAGAACACTCTCCAGACTCTAGAAAGTCTTAAGACCCTGTACCTCCAGAGAGTCTTGTGTTGACAAAGAATGGTGTGAAAAGCACAAAAATGCAATGAGCAGCAATCCTGTAGATGAAAGAGCCTGGTTAAGGGGAGAGGTCAGAAGAGAATGGCCAGACTGGTTCAAGTGACAGTAAATCAACTGACGACCATGTCTTACAACAGTGGAGGCAGAAGAGCATCTCTGAATGCACAACACATCGAACCTTGAAGTGGATCAGCTACAGCAGCAGAAGAACACAAACATACACTCAGTGGCCACTCTATTAGGCACAGGAGGTCCCTCGTAAAGTTGTCACTGAGTGCATGTCAGTGATAATAAATTTGATTCTGGTTCCTGAGGGAGAGAATTCCAGAGATTTTCCTTTTGTAAAATATCACACTGTTGGCTTTATTTTGTTACCCACTGCAGGTTGATCAAATGGAAAGGCGTAAATGGACAGAATGGCCTTCTTGCTCATTTTAAAAAATTTCTTTCCTTGAAAAATGGCTTCACATGGCCTTTAAGAATTCTACATCAATTTAATTCACAAAGTAGTGCTGCAGGATGCTGGATTGGTACATGTTTGTGTCACGGACAATAGATGGCTGTCAGGGAGCTGAAGGGTAGTAATTCACCTGAGTACTACAGATAACGTCCTGAACAGAGAATGAAGCTTAGGATCCTTTCATACATCAGTCAGAATGACAAGCCAGAGCTCACCATCAGACATTAGTTGCCTATTATGAGTCTGCTATACTTTATTAAACAGAAATGCTTACATTTTAATTGATCACTTTCTGATACATTTTAGAAACACAGTGGTCTGAAAAAAAGACAAATAGTTTTTCTTGCAGATGAGAACTGCATGATTTGTTTTTGTGGGTTACTTTACAGTGTTCTCTACATTTTGGAAATTTAAGATTATAGTTAAGAAGTTTAAACATTGCACAATTTTCACTACGCAGATTGTGAACCACAAGTGTTGTATTGAGATAATAAAGGTGATTTCAATCGTAAGGCAATAGAAATGGCTTTGCCTGATCTAATATGCTTGGTATACAGGAGATCTTCCCTAAGCCATCCAAAGCTGTCACTGAATGAAAGCCAACATGTACTGTGGAATAGATGAGAGGCAGCAGTATGGACAATAGGATGGACAGCAGGATGGACAGTAGGATGTACGGTAGGATGAACAGTAGAATGGTCAGTAGGATGGACGGTAGGATGGACAGTAGGACGAACAGCAGGATGGACAGTACGATGGACAGTAGGATGGACAGTAGGATGGACAGTAGGATGGTCAGTAGGATGGACAGTAGGATGGACAGCAGGTTGGATGGCAGCATGGACGGTAGGATGGATGGCAGGATGGACAGCAGGATGGACAGTAGGATGGACAGCAGGATGGACAGCAAGATGGACAGTAGGATGGTCGGTAGGATGGACGGTAGGATGGACAGTAGGATGGAAAGTAGGATGGACGGCAGGATGGACGGCAGGATGGACGGTAGGATGGACAGTGGGATGGATGGCAGGATGGACGGCAGGATGGACGGTAGGATGTTCAGTAGGATGGTCAGCAGGATGGACAGTAGGATGGATGGCAGTATGGACAGTAGGAGGGTCAGTAGGATGGACGGTAGGATGGATGGTAGGATGGACAGTAGGATGGACAGCAGGATGGACAGTAGGATGGACAGTAGGATGGACGGTAGGATGGACGGTAGGATGGACAGTAGGATGGACAGTAAGATGGACGGCAGGATGGACGGTAGGATGGACGGTAGGATGGATAGCAGGATGGAAAGCAGGATGGACAGTAGGATGCACAGCAGGATGGATAGAAGGATGGACAGTAGGATGGACAGTAGGATGGTCAGTAGGATGGTCAGTAGGATGGACGGTACGATGGACGGTGGGATGGACGGTAGGATGGACAGTAGGATGGTCAGTAGGATGGACAGTAGGATGGACGGTAGGATGGACAGTAGGATGGACAGTAGGATGGACGGTAGGATGGACGGTAGGAAGGACAGTAGGATGGACAGCAGGATGGACAGTAGGATGGACGGCAGGATGGACGGTAGGATGGACAGCAGGATGGACGGAAGGATGGACGGTAGGATGGAGAGTATGATGGACAGTAGGATGGAAGGGAGGATGGACGGTAGGATGGGAAGCAGGATGGACAGTAGGATGGACGGTAGGATGGACAGCAGGATGGATGGTAGGATGGATGGCAGGATGGACAGCAGGAGGGACAGTAGGATGGACAGTAGGATGGACAGCAGGATGGACGGTAGGATGGACAGTAGGATGGACAGTAGGATGGACAGCAGGATGGACGGTAGGATGGATGGCAGGATGGACGGTAGGATGTTCAGTAGGATGGTCAGCAGGATGGACAGTAGGATGGATGGCAGTATGGACAGTAGGAGGGTCAGTAGGATGGACGGTAGGATGGATGGTAGGATGGACAGTAGGATGGACAGCAGGATGGACAGTAGGATGGACAGTAGGATGGACGGTAGGATGGACGGTAGGATGGACAGTAGGATGGACAGTAAGATGGACGGCAGGATGGACGGTAGGATGGACGGTAGGATGGATAGCAGGATGGAAAGCAGGATGGACAGTAGGATGCACAGCAGGATGGATAGAAGGATGGACAGTAGGATGGACAGTAGGATGGTCAGTAGGATGGTCAGTAGGATGGACGGTACGATGGACGGTGGGATGGACGGTAGGATGGACAGTAGGATGGTCAGTAGGATGGACAGTAGGATGGACGGTAGGATGGACAGTAGGATGGACAGTAGGATGGACGGTAGGATGGACGGTAGGAAGGACAGTAGGATGGACAGCAGGATGGACAGTAGGATGGACGGCAGGATGGACGGTAGGATGGACAGCAGGATGGACGGTAGGATGGACGGTAGGATGGAGAGTATGATGGACAGTAGGATGGAAGGGAGGATGGACGGTAGGATGGGAAGCAGGATGGACAGTAGGATGGACGGTAGGATGGACAGCAGGATGGATGGTAGGATGGATGGCAGGATGGACAGCAGGAGGGACAGTAGGATGGACAGTAGGATGGACAGCAGGATGGACGGTAGGATGGACAGTAGGATGGACAGTAGGATGGACAGCAGGATGGACGGTAGGATGGATGGCAGGATGGACGGTAGGATGGACAGTGGGATGGACAGTAGGATGGACGACAGGATTGACAACAGGATGGACGGTAGGATGGACAGTAGGATGGAGAGTAGGATGGACGGTAGGATGGACGGTAGGATGGACAGTAGGATGGACAGCAGGATGGACAGTACGATGGACAATAGGATGGACAGTAGGATGGACAGTAGGATGGACAGCAGGTTGGACGGCAGGATGGATGGTAGGATGGACGGCAGGATGGACAGCAGGATGGACAGTAGGATGGACAGCAGGATGGACAGCAAGATGGACAGTAGGATGGTCGGTAGGATGGACGGCAGGATGGACGGTAGGATGGAGAGTGGGATGGATGGCAGGATGGACGGCAGGATGGACGGTAGGATGGTCAGTAGGATGGTCAGCAGGATGGACAGTAGGATGGATGGCAGTATGGACAGTAGGAGGGTCAGTAGGATGGACGGTAGGATGGATGGTAGGATGGACAGTAGGATGGACAGCAGGATGGACAGTAGGATGGACAGTAGGATGGACGGTAGGATGGACAGTAGGATGGACAGTAAGATGGACGGCAGGATGGACGGTAGGATGGATAGCAGGATGGAAAGCAGGATGGACAGTAGGATGCACAGCAGGATGGATAGAAGGATGGACAGTAGGATGAACAGTAGGATGGTCAGTAGGATGGTCAGTAGGATGGACAGCAGGATGGACGGTACGATGGACAGTAGGATGGACGGTAGGATGGACGTTGGGATGGACGGTAGGATGGACAGTAGGATGGTCAGTAGGATGGACAGTAGGATGGACGGTAGGATGGACAGTAGGATGGACAGTAGGATGGACGATAGGATGGACGGTAGGAAGGACAGTAGGATGGACAGCAGGATGGACAGTAGGATGGACGGCAGGATGGACGGTAGGATGGACAGCAGGATGGACGGTAGGATGGAGAGTATGATGGACAGTAGGATGGAAGGGAGGATGGACGGTAGGATGGGAAGCAGGATGGACAGTAGGATGGACAGTAGGATGGATGGTAGGATGGACAGCAGGATGGACAGTAGGATGGACGGTAGGATGGACAGCAGGATGGACGGTAGGATGGATGGCAGGATGGACAGCAGGAGGGACAGTAGGATGGACAGTAGGATGGACAGCAGGATGGACGGTAGGATGGACAGTAGGATGGACAGTAAGATGGACGGCAGGATGGACGGTAGGATGGATAGCAGGATGGAAAGCAGGATGGACAGTAGGATGCACAGCAGGATGGATAGAAGGATGGACAGTAGGATGAACAGTAGGATGGTCAGTAGGATGGTCAGTAGGATGGACAGCAGGATGGACGGTACGATGGACAGTAGGATGGACGGTAGGATGGACGGTGGGATGGACGGTAGGATGGACAGTAGGATGGTCAGTAGGATGGACAGTAGGATGGACGGTAGGATGGACAGTAGGATGGACAGTAGGATGGACGATAGGATGGACGGTAGGAAGGACAGTAGGATGGACAGCAGGATGGACAGTAGGATGGACGGCAGGATGGACGGTAGGATGGACAGCAGGATGGACGGTAGGATGGACGGTAGGATGGAGAGTATGATGGACAGTAGGATGGAAGGGAGGATGGACGGTAGGATGGGAAGCAGGATGGACAGTAGGATGGACAGTAGGATGGATGGTAGGATGGACAGCAGGATGGACAGTAGGATGGACGGTAGGATGGACAGCAGGATGGACGGTAGGATGGATGGCAGGATGGACAGCAGGAGGGACAGTAGGATGGACAGTAGGATGGACAGCAGGATGGACGGTAGGATGGACAGTAGGATGGACAGTAGGATGGACAGCAGGATGGACGGTAGGATGGACGGCAGGATGGACGGTAGGATGGAAAGTGGGATGGACAGTAGGATGGACGACAGCATTGACAGCAGGATGAACGGTAGGATGGACAGTAGGATGGAGAGTAGGATGGACGGTAGGATGGACAGTAGGATGGACGGCAGGATGGACAGTAGAATGGACGGCAGGATGGATGGTAGGATGGACAGTAGGATGGACAGCAGGAAGGACGGTAGGATGGACTGTAGGATGGTCAGTAGGATGGACAGTAGGATGGATAGCAGGATGGACGGTAGGATGGACAGTAGGATGGACATTCGGATGGACAGTAGGATGGACGGCAGGATGGACAACAGGATGGACAGTAGGATGGACAGCAGGATGGACGGTAGGATGGACAGTAGGATGGATGGAACCATGGACAGTAGGATGGACGGTAGGATGGACAGTAGGATGGACAGCAGGATGGATGGTAGGATGGACAGTAGGATGGACAGCAGGATGGACGGTAGGATGGACGGTAGGAAGGACGGTAGGGTGGATGGTAGGTTGGACAGCAGGATGGATGGTAGGATGGACAGTAGGATGGACAGCAGGATAGACGGTAGGATGGACGGTAGGATGAACAGTAGGATGGTCGGTAGGATGGACGATAGGATGGACGGTAGGATGGACAGCAGGATGGACGGTAGGATGGACGGTAGGATGGATGGTAGGATGGATGGTTGGATGGACGGTAGGATGGACTGTAGGAAGGACAGTAGGTTGGAAAGAAAGATGGACGGCAGGATGGATGGTAGGATGGACAGTAGGAAGGACAGAAGGATGGACGGCAGGATGGACGGTAGAATGGACGGTAGGATGGACAGCAGGATGGACGGTAGGATGGACAGTAGGATGGACAGTAGGATGGACAGCAGGATGGACTGTAGGATGGACGACAGGATGGACAGTAGGATGGATGGTAGGATGGACAGTAGGATGGACGGTAGGATGGATGGCAGGATGGACAGTAGGATGGACAGTAGGATGGACAGCAGGATGGAGAGTAGGATGGACAGTAGGATGGACAGGAGGATGGACGGTAGGATGGACAGTAGGATGGACAGCAGGATGGTCGGTAGGATGGACAGCAGGATGGACGGTAGGATGGACAGTAGGATGGACGGAACCATGGACACTAGGATGGACGGTAGGATGGACAGTAGGATGGACAGCAGGATGGACAGTAGGATGGACAGTAGGATGGACAGCAAGATGGACGGTAGGATGGACGGTAGGATGGACGGTAGGGTGGATGGTAGGATGGACAGCAGGATGGACAGTAGGATGGAAAGAAAGATGGACGGCAGGATGGATGGTAGGATGGACAGTAGGATGGACAGAAGGATGGACGGCAGGATGGTCAGTAGGATGGTCAGTAGGATGGACAGCAGGATGGACGGTACGATGGACAGTAGGATGGACAGCAGGATGGACAGCAGGATGGACGGTACGATGGACAGTAGGATGGACGGTAGGATGGACGGTGGGATGGACGGTAGGATGGACAGTAGGATGGTCAGTAGGATGGACAGTAGGATGGACGGTAGGATGGACAGTAGGATGGACAGTAGGATGGACGGTAGGAAGGACAGTAGGATGGACAGCAGGATGGACAGTAGGATGGACGGCAGGATGGACGGTAGGATGGACAGCAGGATGGACGGTAGGATGGACAGAAGGATGGATGGTAGGATGGACGGTAGGATGGGAAGCAGGATGGACAGTAGGATGGACAGAAGGATGGATGGTAGGATGGACAGCAGGATGGACAGTAGGATGGACGGTAGGATGGACAGCAGGATGGACGGTAGGATGGATGGCAGGATGGACAGCAGGAGGGACAGTAGGATGGACAGTAGGATGGACAGCAAGATGGACGGTAGGATGGACGGTAGGATGGACGGTAGGGTGGATGGTAGGATGGACAGCAGGATGGACAGTAGGATGGAAAGAAAGATGGACGGCAGGATGGATGGTAGGATGGACAGTAGGATGGACAGAAGGATGGACGGCAGGATGGTCAGTAGGATGGTCAGTAGGATGGACAGCAGGATGGACGGTACGATGGACAGTAGGATGGACAGCAGGATGGACAGCAGGATGGACGGTACGATGGACAGTAGGATCGACGGTAGGATGGACGGTGGGATGGACGGTAGGATGGACAGTAGGATGGTCAGTAGGATGGACAGTAGGATGGAAGGTAGGATGGACGGTAGGATGGAGAGTATGATGGACAGTAGGATGGAAGGGAGGATGGACGGTAGGATGGGAAGCAGGATGGACAGTAGGATGGACAGAAGGATGGATGGTAGGATGGACAGCAGGATGGACAGTAGGATGGACAGCAGGATGGACGGTAGGATGGATGGCAGGATGGACAGCAGGAGGGACAGTAGGATGGACAGTAGGATGGACAGCAGGATGGACGGTAGGATGGACAGTAGGATGGACAGTAGGATGGACAGCAGGATGGACGGTAGGATGGACGGCAGGATGGACGGTAGGATAGAAAGTGGGATGGACAGTAGGATGGACGACAGCATTGACAGCAGGATGGACGGTAGGATGGACAGTAGGATGGAGAGTAGGATGGACGGTAGAATGGACAGTAGGATGGATGGCAGGATGGACAGTAGAATGGACGGCAGGATGGATGGTAGGATGGACAGTAGGATGGACAGCAGGAAGGACGGTAGGATGGACTGTAGGATGGTCAGTAGGATGGACAGTAGGATGGATAGCAGGATGGACGGTAGGATGGACAGTAGGATGGACATTCGGATGGACAGTAGGATGGACGGCAGGATGGACAACAGGATGGACAGTAGGATGGACAGCAGGATGGACGGTAGGATGGACAGTAGGATGGATGGAACCATGGACAGTAGGATGGACGGTAGGATGGACAGTAGGATGGACAGCAGGATGGATGGTAGGATGGACAGTAGGATGGACTGCAGGATGGACGGTAGGATGGACGGTAGGAAGGACGGTAGGGTGGATGGTAGGATGGACAGCAGGATGGATGGTAGGATGGACAGTAGGATGGACAGCAGGATAGACGGTAGGATGGACGGTAGGATGAACAGTAGGATGGTCGGTAGGATGGACGATAGGATGGACGGTAGGATGGACAGTAGGATGGATGGAACCATGGACAGTAGGATGGACGGTAGGATGGACAGTAGGATGGACAGCAGGATGGATGGTAGGATGGACAGTAGGATGGACTGCAGGATGGACGGTAGGATGGACGGTAGGAAGGACGGTAGAGTGGATGGTAGGATGGACAGCAGGATGGATGGTAGGATGGACAGTAGGATGGACAGCAGGATAGACGGTAGGATGGACGGTAGGATGAACAGTAGGATGGTCGGTAGGATGGACGATAGGATGGACGGTAGGATGGACAGCAGGATGGACGGTAGGATGGACGGTAGGATGGATGGTAGGATGGATGGTTGGATGGACGGTAGGATGGACTGTAGGAAGGACAGTAGGATGGAAAGATGGACGGCAGGATGGATGGTAGGATGGACAGTAGGATGGACAGAAGGATGGACGGCAGGATGGACGGTAGGTTGGACGGTAGGATGGACAGCAGGATGGACGGTAGGATGGACAGTAGGATGGACAGTAGGATGGACAGCAGGATGGACAGCAGGATGGACTGTAGGATGGACGGCAGGATGGACAGTAGGATGGATGGTAGGTTGGACAGTAGGATGGACAGCAGGATGGTCGGTAGGATGGACAGCAGGATGGACGGTAGGATGGACAGTAGGATGGACAGAACCATGGACAGTAGGATGGACGGTAGGATGGACAGCAGGATGGACAGCAGGATGGACAGTAGGATGGACAGTAGGATGGACAGCAGGATGGACGGTAGGATGGACGGTAGGATGGACGGTAGGGTGGATGGTAGGATGGACAGCAGGATGGACAGTAGGATGGAAAGAAAGATGGACGGCAGGATGGATGGTAGGATGGACAGTAGGATGGACAGAAGGATGGACGGCAGGATGGACGGTATGATGGACGTTAGGATGGACAGCAGGATGGACGGTAGGATGGATGGTAGGATGGACAGTTGGATGGACAGAAGGATGGACAGTAGGATGGACGGTTGGATGCACGGTAGAATGGACGGTTGGATGGATGATAGAATGGACAGTAGGATGGTCGGTAGGATGGATGGTAGGATGGTCAGAAGTATGGACGGTATGATGGACGGCAGGATGGACATCAGGATGGACAGTAGGATGGACAGCAGGACGGACGGTAGGATGGACAGTAGGATGGACAGCAGGAAAGTCGGTAGGATGGACAGCAGGATGGACGGTAGGATGGACAGTAGTATGGATGGAACCATGGACATAGGATGGACGGTAGGATGGTCAGTAGGATGGACAGCAGGATGGACGGTAGGATGGACGTTAGGGTGGATGGTAGGATGGACAGTAGGATGGATGGTAGGTTGCACAGTAGGATGGACAGCAGGATGGACGGCAGGATGGACGGTAGGATGGACAGTAGGATGGACAGAAGGTTGGACGGCAGGATGGACAGCAGGATGGACAGCAGGATGGACTGTAGGATGGACAGCAGGATGGATGGTAGGATGGACAGTAGGATGGACAGCAGGATAGACGGTAGGATGGACGGTAGGATGAACAGTAGGATGGTCGGTAGGATGGACGATAGGATGGACGGTAGGATGGACAGCAGGATGGACGGTAGGATGGACGGTAGGATGGATGGTAGGATGGATGGTTGGATGGACGGTAGGATGGACTGTAGGAAGGACAGTAGGATGGACAGCAGGATGGACGGTAGGATGGACGTTAGGGTGGATGGTAGGATGGACAGTAGGATGGATGGTAGGTTGCACAGTAGGATGGACAGCAGGATGGACGGCAGGATGGACGGTAGGATGGACAGTAGGATGGACAGAAGGTTGGACGGCAGGATGGACAGCAGGATGGACAGCAGGATGGACTGTAGGATGGACAGCAGGATGGATGGTAGGATGGACAGTAGGATGGACAGCAGGATAGACGGTAGGATGGACGGTAGGATGAACAGTAGGATGGTCGGTAGGATGGACGATAGGATGGACGGTAGGATGGACAGCAGGATGGACGGTAGGATGGACGGTAGGATGGATGGTAGGATGGATGGCTGGATGGACGGTAGGATGGACTGTAGGAAGGACAGTAGGATGGAAAGAAAGATGGACGGCAGGATGGATGGTAGGATGGACAGTAGGATGGACAGAAGGATGGACGGCAGGATGGACGGTAGGTTGGACGGTAGGATGGACAGCAGGATGGACGGTAGGATGAACAGTAGGATGGTCGGTAGGATGGACGATAGGATGGACGGTAGGATGGACAGCAGGACGGACGGTAGGATGGACAGTAGGATGGACAGCAGGAAAGTCGGTAGGATGGACAGCAGGATGGACGGTAGGATGGACAGTAGTATGGATGGAACCATGGACATAGGATGGACGGTAGGATGGTCAGTAGGATGGACAGCAGGATGGACGGTAGGATGGACGTTAGGGTGGATGGTAGGATGGACAGTAGGATGGATGGTAGGTTGCACAGTAGGATGGACAGCAGGATGGACGGCAGGATGGACGGTAGGATGGACAGTAGGATGGACAGAAGGTTGGACGGCAGGATGGACAGCAGGATGGACAGCAGGATGGACTTTAGGATGGACAGCAGGATGGATGGTAGGATGGACAGTAGGATGGACAGCAGGATAGACGGTAGGATGGACGGTAGGATGAACAGTAGGATGGTCGGTAGGATGGACGATAGGATGGACGGTAGGATGGACAGCAGGATGGACGGTAGGATGGACGGTAGGATGGATGGTAGGATGGATGGTTGGATGGACGGTAGGATGGACTGTAGGAAGGACAGTAGGATGGACAGCAGGATGGACGGTAGGATGGACGTTAGGGTGGATGGTAGGATGGACAGTAGGATGGATGGTAGGTTGCACAGTAGGATGGACAGCAGGATGGACGGCAGGATGGACGGTAGGATGGACAGTAGGATGGACAGAAGGTTGGACGGCAGGATGGACAGCAGGATGGACAGCAGGATGGACTGTAGGATGGACAGCAGGATGGATGGTAGGATGGACAGTAGGATGGACAGCAGGATAGACGGTAGGATGGACGGTAGGATGAACAGTAGGATGGTCGGTAGGATGGACGATAGGATGGACGGTAGGATGGACAGCAGGATGGACGGTAGGATGGACGGTAGGATGGATGGTAGGATGGATGGTTGGATGGACGGTAGGATGGACTGTAGGAAGGACAGTAGGATGGAAAGAAAGATGGACGGCAGGATGGATGGTAGGATGGACAGTAGGATGGACAGAAGGATGGACGGCAGGATGGACGGTAGGTTGGACGGTAGGATGGACAGCAGGATGGACGGTAGGATGAACAGTAGGATGGTCGGTAGGATGGACGATAGGATGGACGGTAGGATGGACAGTAGGATGGATGGAACCATGGACAGTAGGATGGACGGTAGGATGGACAGTAGGATGGACAGCAGGATGGATGGTAGGATGGACAGTAGGATGGACTGCAGGATGGACGGTAGGATGGACGGTAGGAAGGACGGTAGGGTGGATGGTAGGATGGACAGCAGGATGGATGGTAGGATGGACAGTAGGATGGACAGCAGGATAGACGGTAGGATGGACGGTAGGATGAACAGTAGGATGGTCGGTAGGATGGACGATAGGATGGACGGTAGGATGGACAGCAGGATGGACAGTAGGATGGACGGTAGGATGGATGGTAGGATGGATGGTTGGATGGACGGTAGGATGGACTGTAGGAAGGACAGTAGGATGGAAAGAAAGATGGACGGCAGGATGGATGGTAGGATGGACAGTAGGATGGACAGAAGGATGGACGGCAGGATGGACGGTAGGTTGGACGGTAGGATGGACAGCAGGATGGACGGTAGGATGGACAGTAGGATGGACAGTAGGATGGACAGCAGGATGGACAGCAGGATGGACTGTAGGATGGACGGCAGGATGGACAGTAGGATGGATGGCAGGATGGACAGTAGGATGGACAGCAGGATGGTCGGTAGGATGGACAGCAGGATGGACGGTAGGATGGACAGTAGGATGGACAGAACCATGGACAGTAGGATGGACGGTAGGATGGACAACAGGATGGACAGCAGGATGGACAGTAGGATGGACAGTAGGATGGACAGCAGGATGGACGGTAGGATGGACGGTAGGATGGACGGTAGGGTGGATGGTAGGATGGACAGCAGGATGGACAGTAGGATGGAAAGAAAGATGGACGGCAGGATGGATGGTAGGATGGACAGTAGGATGGACAGAAGGATGGACGGCAGGATGGACGGTAGGATGGACGTTAGGATGGACAGCAGGATGGACGGTAGGATGGACAGTAGGATGGACAGTAGGATAGACGCTAGTATGGACAGTAGGATGGACGGTTGGATGCACGGTAGAATGGACGGTTGGATGGATGATAGAAAGGACAGTAGGATGGTCGGTAGGATGGACGGTAGGATGGTCAGAAGTATGGACGGTATGATGGACGGCAGGATGGACATCAGGATGGACAGTAGGATGGACAGCAGGACGGACGGTAGGATGGACAGTAGGATGGACAGCAGGAAAGTCGGTAGGATGGACAGCAGGATGGACGGTAGGATGGACAGTAGTATGGATGGAACCATGGACAGTAGGATGGACGGTAGGATGGTCAGTAGGATGGACAGCAGGATGGACGGTAGGATGGACGTTAGGGTGGATGGTAGGATGGACAGTAGGATGGATGGTAGGTTGCACAGTAGGATGGACAGTAAGATGGACGGCAGGATGGACGGTAGGATGGACAGTAGGATGGACAGAAGGTTGGACGGCAGGATGGACAGCAGGATGGACAGCAGGATGGACTGTAGGATGGACAGCAGGATGGATGGCAGGATGGAAAATAGGATGGATGGTAGGACGGACAGCAAGATGGACGGTAGGACGGACAGTAGGATGGACAGTAGGATGGACAGCAGGATGGACAGTAGGATGGACGGTAGGATGGATAATAGGATGGACAGTAGGATGGTCGGTAGGATGGACGGTAGGATGGACAGCAGGATGGATGGTAGAATGGATGGTAGGATGGACAGTAGGATGGACGGTAGGATGGACAGTAGGATGGACAGTAGGATGGACGGTAGGATGGACAGTAGGATGGACGGTTGGATGCACGGTAGAATGGACGGTTGGATGGATGGTAGGATGGACAGTAGGATGGTCGGTAGGATGGACGGTAGGATGGACAGCAGGATGGACGGTAGGATGGACAGTAGGATGGACGACAGGGTGGACAGCAGGATGCACGGTAGGATGGACAGCAGGATGTTCGGTAGGATGGACAGTAGGATGGTCGGTAGGATGGAGGGTAGGATTGACAGTTGGATGGACGGAATGATGGACGGCAGGATGGACATCAGGATGGACAGTAGGATGGACAGCAGGATGGACAGTAGGATGGACAGTAGGATGGACGGTTGGATGGACGGTAGATTGGATAGCAGGATGGACGGTAGGATGGACAGTAGGATGGACAGTAGGATGGATGGCAGGATGGACGGTTGGATGGATGGTAGATTGGATAGCAGGATGGACGGTAGGATGGACAGTAGGATGGACAGTAGGATGGACAGCAGGATGGACGGTAGTATAGACGGTAGGATGGACGGTAGGATGGATGGTAGGATGGACGGTAGGATGAACGGTAGGATGGTCAGTATGATGGACGGTAGGATGTACAGTAGGATGGACGGCAGGATGGACGGTAGGATGGAGAGTAGGATGGAAGGCAAGATGGACGGTAGGATGGACAGTAGGATGGACAGTAGGATGGACAGCAGGATGGACGGTAGGAAGGACGGTAGGATGGACGGTAGGATGAACGGTAGGATGGTCAGTATGATGGTCGGTGGGATGGACAGCAGGATGGACAGTAGGATGGACAGTAGGATGGACGGTTGGATGGACGGTAGATTGGATAGCAGGATGGACGGTAGGATGGACAGTAGGATGGACAGTAGGATGGATGGCAGGATGGACGGTTGGATGGATGGTAGATTGGATAGCAGGATGGACGGTAGGATGGACAGTAGGATGGACAGCAGGATGGACGGCAGGATGGACGGTAGGATGGACAGTAGGATGGACAGAAGGTTGGACGGCAGGATGGACAGCAGGATGGACAGCAGGATGGACTGTAGGATGGACAGCAGGATGGATGGTAGGATGGACAGTAGGATGGACAGCAGGATAGACGGTAGGATGGACGGTAGGATGAACAGTAGGATGGTCGGTAGGATGGACGATAGGATGGACGGTAGGATGGACAGCAGGATGGACGGTAGGATGGACGGTAGGATGGATGGTAGGATGGATGGTTGGATGGACGGTAGGATGGACTGTAGGAAGGACAGTAGGATGGACAGCAGGATGGACGGTAGGATGGACGTTAGGGTGGATGGTAGGATGGACAGTAGGATGGATGGTAGGTTGCACAGTAGGATGGACAGCAGGATGGACGGCAGGATGGACGGTAGGATGGACAGTAGGATGGACAGAAGGTTGGACGGCAGGATGGACAGCAGGATGGACAGCAGGATGGACTGTAGGATGGACAGCAGGATGGATGGTAGGATGGACAGTAGGATGGACAGCAGGATAGACGGTAGGATGGACGGTAGGATGAACAGTAGGATGGTCGGTAGGATGGACGATAGGATGGACGGTAGGATGGACAGCAGGATGGACGGTAGGATGGACGGTAGGATGGATGGTAGGATGGATGGCTGGATGGACGGTAGGATGGACTGTAGGAAGGACAGTAGGATGGAAAGAAAGATGGACGGCAGGATGGATGGTAGGATGGACAGTAGGATGGACAGAAGGATGGACGGCAGGATGGACGGTAGGTTGGACGGTAGGATGGACAGCAGGATGGACGGTAGGATGAACAGTAGGATGGTCGGTAGGATGGACGATAGGATGGACGGTAGGATGGACAGCAGGACGGACGGTAGGATGGACAGTAGGATGGACAGCAGGAAAGTCGGTAGGATGGACAGCAGGATGGACGGTAGGATGGACAGTAGTATGGATGGAACCATGGACATAGGATGGACGGTAGGATGGTCAGTAGGATGGACAGCAGGATGGACGGTAGGATGGACGTTAGGGTGGATGGTAGGATGGACAGTAGGATGGATGGTAGGTTGCACAGTAGGATGGACAGCAGGATGGACGGCAGGATGGACGGTAGGATGGACAGTAGGATGGACAGAAGGTTGGACGGCAGGATGGACAGCAGGATGGACAGCAGGATGGACTTTAGGATGGACAGCAGGATGGATGGTAGGATGGACAGTAGGATGGACAGCAGGATAGACGGTAGGATGGACGGTAGGATGAACAGTAGGATGGTCGGTAGGATGGACGATAGGATGGACGGTAGGATGGACAGCAGGATGGACGGTAGGATGGACGGTAGGATGGATGGTAGGATGGATGGTTGGATGGACGGTAGGATGGACTGTAGGAAGGACAGTAGGATGGACAGCAGGATGGACGGTAGGATGGACGTTAGGGTGGATGGTAGGATGGACAGTAGGATGGATGGTAGGTTGCACAGTAGGATGGACAGCAGGATGGACGGCAGGATGGACGGTAGGATGGACAGTAGGATGGACAGAAGGTTGGACGGCAGGATGGACAGCAGGATGGACAGCAGGATGGACTGTAGGATGGACAGCAGGATGGATGGTAGGATGGACAGTAGGATGGACAGCAGGATAGACGGTAGGATGGACGGTAGGATGAACAGTAGGATGGTCGGTAGGATGGACGATAGGATGGACGGTAGGATGGACAGCAGGATGGACGGTAGGATGGACGGTAGGATGGATGGTAGGATGGATGGTTGGATGGACGGTAGGATGGACTGTAGGAAGGACAGTAGGATGGAAAGAAAGATGGACGGCAGGATGGATGGTAGGATGGACAGTAGGATGGACAGAAGGATGGACGGCAGGATGGACGGTAGGTTGGACGGTAGGATGGACAGCAGGATGGACGGTAGGATGAACAGTAGGATGGTCGGTAGGATGGACGATAGGATGGACGGTAGGATGGACAGTAGGATGGATGGAACCATGGACAGTAGGATGGACGGTAGGATGGACAGTAGGATGGACAGCAGGATGGATGGTAGGATGGACAGTAGGATGGACTGCAGGATGGACGGTAGGATGGACGGTAGGAAGGACGGTAGGGTGGATGGTAGGATGGACAGCAGGATGGATGGTAGGATGGACAGTAGGATGGACAGCAGGATAGACGGTAGGATGGACGGTAGGATGAACAGTAGGATGGTCGGTAGGATGGACGATAGGATGGACGGTAGGATGGACAGCAGGATGGACAGTAGGATGGACGGTAGGATGGATGGTAGGATGGATGGTTGGATGGACGGTAGGATGGACTGTAGGAAGGACAGTAGGATGGAAAGAAAGATGGACGGCAGGATGGATGGTAGGATGGACAGTAGGATGGACAGAAGGATGGACGGCAGGATGGACGGTAGGTTGGACGGTAGGATGGACAGCAGGATGGACGGTAGGATGGACAGTAGGATGGACAGTAGGATGGACAGCAGGATGGACAGCAGGATGGACTGTAGGATGGACGGCAGGATGGACAGTAGGATGGATGGCAGGATGGACAGTAGGATGGACAGCAGGATGGTCGGTAGGATGGACAGCAGGATGGACGGTAGGATGGACAGTAGGATGGACAGAACCATGGACAGTAGGATGGACGGTAGGATGGACAACAGGATGGACAGCAGGATGGACAGTAGGATGGACAGTAGGATGGACAGCAGGATGGACGGTAGGATGGACGGTAGGATGGACGGTAGGGTGGATGGTAGGATGGACAGCAGGATGGACAGTAGGATGGAAAGAAAGATGGACGGCAGGATGGATGGTAGGATGGACAGTAGGATGGACAGTAGGATGGACGGTAGGATGGACAGTAGGATGGACAGTAGGATAGACGGTAGTATGGACAGTAGGATGGACGGTTGGATGCACGGTAGAATGGACGGTTGGATGGATGATAGAAAGGACAGTAGGATGGTCGGTAGGATGGACGGTAGGATGGTCAGAAGTATGGACGGTATGATGGACGGCAGGATGGACATCAGGATGGACAGTAGGATGGACAGCAGGACGGACGGTAGGATGGACAGTAGGATGGACAGCAGGAAAGTCGGTAGGATGGACAGCAGGATGGACGGTAGGATGGACAGTAGTATGGATGGAACCATGGACAGTAGGATGGACGGTAGGATGGTCAGTAGGATGGACAGCAGGATGGACGGTAGGATGGACGTTAGGGTGGATGGTAGGATGGACAGTAGGATGGATGGTAGGTTGCACAGTAGGATGGACAGTAAGATGGACGGCAGGATGGACGGTAGGATGGACAGTAGGATGGACAGAAGGTTGGACGGCAGGATGGACAGCAGGATGGACAGCTGGATGGACTGTAGGATGGACAGCAGGATGGATGGCAGGATGGAAAATAGGATGGATGGTAGGACGGACAGCAAGATGGACGGTAGGACGGACAGTAGGATGGACAGTAGGATGGACAGCAGGATGGACAGTAGGATGGACGGTAGGATGGATAATAGGATGGACAGTAGGATGGTCGGTAGGATGGACGGTAGGATGGACAGCAGGATGGATGGTAGAATGGATGGTAGGATGGACAGTAGGATGGACGGTAGGATGGACAGTAGGATGGACAGTAGGATGGACGGTAGGATGGACAGTAGGATGGACGGTTGGATGCACGGTAGAATGGACGGTTGGATGGATGGTAGGATGGACAGTAGGATGGTCGGTAGGATGGACGGTAGGATGGACAGCAGGATGGACGGTAGGATGGACAGTAGGATGGACGACAGGGTGGACAGCAGGATGCACGGTAGGATGGACAGCAGGATGTTCGGTAGGATGGACAGTAGGATGGTCGGTAGGATGGAGGGTAGGATTGACAGTTGGATGGACGGAATGATGGACGGCAGGATGGACATCAGGATGGACAGTAGGATGGACAGCAGGATGGACAGTAGGATGGACAGTAGGATGGACGGTTGGATGGACGGTAGATTGGATAGCAGGATGGACGGTAGGATGGACAGTAGGATGGACAGTAGGATGGATGGCAGGATGGACGGTTGGATGGATGGTAGATTGGATAGCAGGATGGACGGTAGGATGGACAGTAGGATGGACAGTAGGATGGACAGCAGGATGGACGGTAGTATAGACGGTAGGATGGACGGTAGGATGGATGGTAGGATGGACGGTAGGATGAACGGTAGGATGGTCAGTATGATGGACGGTAGGATGTACAGTAGGATGGACGGCAGGATGGACGGTAGGATGGAGAGTAGGATGGAAGGCAAGATGGACGGTAGGATGGACAGTAGGATGGACAGTAGGATGGACAGCAGGATGGACGGTAGGAAGGACGGTAGGATGGACGGTAGGATGAACGGTAGGATGGTCAGTATGATGGTCGGTGGGATGGACAGCAGGATGGACAGTAGGATGGACAGTAGGATGGACGGTTGGATGGACGGTAGATTGGATAGCAGGATGGACGGTAGGATGGACAGTAGGATGGACAGTAGGATGGATGGCAGGATGGACGGTTGGATGGATGGTAGATTGGATAGCAGGATGGACGGTAGGATGGACAGTAGGATGGACAGTAGGATGGACAGCAGGATGGACGGTAGTATAGACGGTAGGATGGACGGTAGGATGGATGGTAGGATGGACGGTAGGATGAACGGTAGGATGGTCAGTATGATGGACGGTAGGATGTACAGTAGGATGGACGGCAGGATGGACGGTAGGATGGAGAGTAGGATGGAAGGCAAGATGGACGGTAGGATGGACAGTAGGATGGACAGTAGGATGGACAGCAGGATGGACGGTAGGAAGGACGGTAGGATGGACGGTAGGATGAACGGTAGGATGGTCAGTATGATGGTCGGTGGGATAGACGGTAGGATGGACAGTAGGATGGACCGCAGGATGGAGGGTAGGATGGACAGTAGGATGGAAGGTATGATGGACGGCAGGATAGACAGCAGGATGGACAGTAGGATGGACAGCAGGATGGACAGCAGGATGGACAGTAGGATGGACAGCAGGATGGACAGTAGGATGGACGGTAGGATGGACGGTTGGATGGACGGTAGGATGGACAGTAGGACGGTCGGTAGGTTGGATGGTAGGATGGACAGTAGGATGGACTAGTTTGGACAATAGGATGGACAGTAGGATGGATGGTATGATGGATGGCAGGATGGACGGCAGGATGGACAGCATGATAGACAGTAGGATGGACTGTAGGATGGACATCAGGATGGACAGTTGGATGGACAGTAGGATGGACGGTAGGATGGACAGTAGGATGGACGGTAGGATGGACAGTAGGATGGACGGCAGGATGGACGGTAGGTTGGACAGTAGGATGGATGGTAGGATGGACAGTAGGATGGACAGTAGGATGGATGGTATGAAGGACGGCAGGATGGACGGCAGTATGGACAGCAGGATGGACAGCAGGATGGACAGTATGATGGACAGCAGGATGGATAGTTGGATGGACAGTAGGATGTATGGTATAATGGACAGTAGGATGGACGGTAGGATGGACAGTGGGATGGACAGTAGGATGGACGGTAGGATGGACAGTAGGATGGACGGTATGATGGACTGTAGGATGGACGGTAGGATGGACGATGGGATGGACAGTAGGATGGACGGTAGGATGGACAGTGGGATGGACAGTAGGATGGACGGTAGGATGGACAGTAGGATGGACAGTAGGATGGACAGCAGGATGGACTGTAGGATGGACGACAGGATGGACAGTAGGATGGATGGTAGGATGGACAGTAGGATGGACGGTAGGATGGATGGCAGGATGGACAGTAGGATGGACAGTAGGATGGATAGCAGGATGGAGAGTAGGATGGACAGTAGGATGGACAGGAGGATGGACGGTAGGATGGACAGTAGGATGGACAGCAGGATGGTCGGTAGGATGGACAGCAGGATGGACGGTAGGATGGACAGTAGGATGGACGGAACCATGGACAGTAGGATGGACGGTTGGATGGACAGTAGGATGGACAGCAGGATGGACAGTAGGATGGACAGTAGGATGGACAGCAAGATGGACGGTAGGATGGACGGTAGGATGGACGGTAGGGTGGATGGTAGGATGGACAGCAGGATGGACAGTAGGATGGAAAGAAAGATGGACGGCAGGATGGATGGTAGGATGGACAGTAGGATGGACAGAAGGATGGACGGCAGGATGGTCAGTAGGATGGTCAGTAGGATGGACAGCAGGATGGACGGTACGATGGACAGTAGGATGGACAGCAGGATGGACAGCAGGATGGACGGTACGATGGACAGTAGGATGGACGGTAGGATGGACGGTGGGATGGACGGTAGGATGGACAGTAGGATGGTCAGTAGGATGGACAGTAGGATGGACGGTAGGATGGACAGTAGGATGGACAGTAGGATGGACGGTAGGAAGGACAGTAGGATGGACAGTAGGATGGACGGTAGGAAGGACAGTAGGATGGACAGCAGGATGGACAGTAGGATGGACGGCAGGATGGACGGTAGGATGGACAGCAGGATGGACGGTAGGATGGACGGTAGGATGGAGAGTATGATGGACAGTAGGATGGAAGGGAGGATGGACGGTAGGATGGGAAGCAGGATGGACAGTAGGATGGACAGAAGGATGGATGGTAGGATGGACAGCAGGATGGACAGTAGGATGGACGGTAGGATTGACAGCAGGATGGACGGTAGGATGGATGGCAGGATGGACAGCAGGAGGGACAGTAGGATGGACAGTAGGATGGACAGCAGGACGGACGGTAGGATGGACAGTAGGATGGACAGTAGGATGGACAGCAGGATGGACGGTAGGATGGACGGCAGGATGGACGGTAGGATAGAAAGTGGGATGGACAGTAGGATGGACGACAGCATTGACAGCAGGATGGACGGTAGGATGGACAGTAGGATGGAGAGTAGGATGGACGGTAGAATGGACAGTAGGATGGATGGCAGGATGGACAGTAGAATGGACGGCAGGATGGATGGTAGGATGGACAGTAGGATGGACAGCAGGAAGGACGGTAGGATGGACTGTAGGATGGTCAGTAGGATGGACAGTAGGATGGATAGCAGGATGGACGGTAGGATGGACAGTAGGATGGACATTCGGATGGACAGTAGGATGGACGGCAGGATGGACAACAGGATGGACAGTAGGATGGACAGCAGGATGGACGGTAGGATGGACAGTAGGATGGATGGAACCATGGACAGTAGGATGGACGGTAGGATGGACAGTAGGATGGACAGCAGGATGGATGGTAGGATGGACAGTAGGATGGACTGCAGGATGGACGGTAGGATGGACGGTAGGAAGGACGGTAGGGTGGATGGTAGGATGGACAGCAGGATGGATGGTAGGATGGACAGTAGGATGGACAGCAGGATAGACGGTAGGATGGACGGTAGGATGAACAGTAGGATGGTCGGTAGGATGGACGATAGGATGGACGGTAGGATGGACAGTAGGATGGATGGAACCATGGACAGTAGGATGGACGGTAGGATGGACAGTAGGATGGACAGCAGGATGGATGGTAGGATGGACAGTAGGATGGACTGCAGGATGGACGGTAGGATGGACGGTAGGAAGGACGGTAGGGTGGATGGTAGGATGGACAGCAGGATGGATGGTAGGATGGACAGTAGGATGGACAGCAGGATAGACGGTAGGATGGACGGTAGGATGAACAGTAGGATGTTCGGTAGGATGGACGATTGGATGGACGGTAGGATGGACAGCAGGATGGACGGTAGGATGGACGGTAAGATGGATGGTAGGATGGATGGTTGGATGGACGGTAGGATGGACTGTAGGAAGGACAGTAGGATGGAAAGAAAGATGGACGGCAGGATGGATGGTAGGATGGACAGTAGGATGGACAGAAGGATGGACGGCAGGATGGACGGTAGGTTGGACGGTAGGATGGACAGCAGTATGGACGGTAGGATGGACAGTAGGATGGACAGTAGGATGGACAGCAGGATGGACAGCAGGATGGACTGTAGGATGGACGGCAGGATGGACAGTAGGATGGATGGTAGGATGGACAGTAGGATGGACGGTAGGATGGATGGCAGGATGGACAGCAGGATGGACAGCAGGATGGACTGTAGGATGGACAGCAGGATGGATGGCAGGATGGAAAATAGGATGGATGGTAGGATGGACAGCAAGATGGACTGCAGGATGGACGGTAGGATGGACGGTAGGAAGGACGGTAGGGTGGATGGTAGGATGGACAGCAGGATGGATGGTAGGATGGACAGTAGGATGGACAGCAGGTTAGACGGTAGGATGGACGGTAGGATGAACAGTAGGATGGTCGGTAGGATGGACGATAGGATGGACGGTAGGATGGACAGTAGGATGGATGGAACCATGGACAGTAGGATGGACGGTAGGATGGACAGTAGGATGGACAGCAGGATGGATGGTAGGATGGACAGTAGGATGGACTGCAGGATGGACGGTAGGATGGACGGTAGGAAGGACGGTAGGGTGGATGGTAGGATGGACAGCAGGATGGATGGTAGGATGGACAGTAGGATGGACAGCAGGATAGACGGTAGGATGGACGGTAGGATGAACAGTAGGATGGTCGGTAGGATGGACGATAGGATGGACGGTAGGATGGACAGCAGGATGGACGGTAGGATGGACGGTAGGATGGATGGTAGGATGGATGGTTGGATGGACGGTAGGATGGACTGTAGGAAGGACAGTAGGATGGAAAGAAAGATGGACGGCAGGATGGATGGTAGGATGGACAGTAGGATGGACAGAAGGATGGACGGCAGGTTGGACGGTAGGTTGGACGGTAGGATGGACAGCAGGATGGACGGTAGGATGGACAGTAGGATGGACAGTAGGATGGACAGCAGGATGGACAGCAGGATGGACTGTAGGATGGACGGCAGGATGGACAGTAGGATGGATGGTAGGATGGACAGTAGGATGGACGGTAGGATGGATGGCAGGATGGACAGCAGGATGGACAGCAGGATGGACTGTAGGATGAACAGCAGGATGGATGGCAGGATTGAAAATAGGATGGATGGTAGGATGGACAGCAAGATGGACGGTAGGATGGACAGTAGGATGGACAGTAGGATGGACAGCAGGATGGACAGTAGGATGGACGGTAGGATGGATAATAGGATGGACAGTAGGATGGTCGGTAGGATGGACGGTAGGATGGACAGCAGGATGGATGGTAGAATGGATGGTAGGATGGACAGTAGGATGGACGGTAGGATGGACAGTAGGATGGACAGTAGGATGGACGGTAGGATGGACAATAGGATGGACGGTTGGATGCACGGTAGAATGGACGGTTGGATGGATGGTAGGATGGACAGTAGGATGGTCGGTAGGATGGACGGTAGGATGGACAGCAGGATGGACGGTAGGATGGACAGTAGGATGGACGACAGGGTGGACAGCAGGATGCACGGTAGGATGGACAGCAGGATGTTCGGTAGGATGGACAGTAGGATGGTCGGTAGGATGGAGGGTAGGATTGACAGTTGGATGGACGGAATGATGGACGGCAGGATGGACAGCAGGATGGACAGTAGGATGGACAGCAGGGTGGACGGTAGGATGGACAGCAGGATGGACAGTAGGATGGACAGTAGGATGGACGGTTGGATGGACGGTAGATTGGATAGCAGGATGGACGGTAGGATGGACAGTAGGATGGACAGTAGGATGGATGGCAGGATGGACGGTTGGATGGATGGTAGATTGGATAGCAGGATGGACGGTAGGATGGACAGTAGGATGGACATTAGGATGGACAGCAGGATGGACGGTAGGATAGACGGTAGGATGGACGGTAGGATGGATGGTAGGATGGACGGTAGGATGAACGGTAGGATGGTCAGTATGATGGACGGTAGGATGTACAGTAGGATGTACGGCAGGATGGACGGTAGGATGGAGAGTAGGATGGAAGGCAAGATGGACGGTAGGATGGACAGTAGGATGGACAGTAGGATGGACAGCAGGATGGACGGTAGGAAGGACGGTAGGATGGACGGTAGGATGAACGGTAGGATGGTCAGTATGATGGTCGGTGGGATAGACGGTAGGATGGACAGTAGGATGGACCGCAGGATGGAGGGTAGGATGGACAGTAGGATGGAAGGTATGATGGACGGCAGGATAGACAGCAGGATGGACAGTAGGATGGACAGCAGGATGGACAGCAGGATGGACAGTAGGATGGACAGCAGGATGGACAGTAGGATGGACGGTAGGATGGACGGTTGGATGGACGGTAGGATGGACAGTAGGATGGTCGGTAGGATGGATGGTAGGATGGACAGTAGGATGGACTGTAGTTTGGACAATAGGATGGACAGTAGGATGGATGGTATGATGAATGGCAGGATGGACGGCAGGATGGACAGCATGATAGACAGTAGGATGGACTGTAGGATGGACATCAGGATGGACAGTTGGATGGACAGTAGGATAGTCGGTAGGATGGACGGTAGGATGGACAGTAGGATGGACGGCAGGATGGACGGTAGGTTGGACAGTAGGATGGATGGTAGGATGGACAGTAGGATGGACAGTAGGATGGATGGTATGAAGGACGGCAGGATGGACGGCAGTATGGACAGCAGGATTGGCAGCAGGATGGACAGTAGGATGGACAGCAGGATGGATAGTTGGATGGACAGTAGGATGGATGGTATAATGGACAGTAGGATGGACGGTAGGATGGACAGTGGGATGGACAGTAGGATGGACGGTAGGATGGAAAGTAGGATGGACGGTATGATGGACTGTAGGATGGACGGTAGGATGGACGGTGGGATGGACAGTAGGATGGACGGTAGGATGGACAGTGGGATGGACAGTAGGATGGACAGTAGGATGGACAGCAGGATGGACTGTAGGATGGATGACAGGATGGACAGTAGGATGGATGGTAGGATGGACAGTAGGATGGACGGTAGGATGGATGGCAGGATGGACAGTAGGATGGACAGTAGGATGGATAGCAGGATGGAGAGTAGGATGGACAGTAGGATGGACAGGAGGATGGACGGTAGGATGGACAGTAGGATGGACAGCAGGATGGTCGGTAGGATGGACAGCAGGATGGACGGTAGGATGGACAGTAGGATGGACGGAACCATGGACAGTAGGATGGACGGTAGGATGGACAGTAGGATGGACAGCATGATGGACAGTAGGATGGACAGTAGGATGGACAGCAAGATGGACGGTAGGATGGACGGTAGGATGGACGGTAGGGTGGATGGTAGGATGGACAGCAGGATGGACAGTAGGATGGAAAGAAAGATGGACGGCAGGATGGATGGTAGGATGGACAGTAGGATGGACAGAAGGATGGACGGCAGGATGGTCAGTAGGATGGACAGCAGGATGGACGGTACGATGGACAGTAGGATGGACAGCAGGATGGACAGCAGGATGGACGGTACGATGGACAGTAGGATGGACGGTAGGATGGACGGTGGGATGGACGGTAGGATGGACAGTAGGATGGTCAGTAGGATGGACAGTAGGATGGACGGTAGGATGGACAGTAGGATGGACAGTAGGATGGACGGTAGGAAGGACAGTAGGATGGACAGCAGGATGGACAGTAGGATGGACGGCAGGATGGACGGTAGGATGGACAGCAGGATGGACGGTAGGATGGACGGTAGGATGGAGAGTATGATGGACAGTAGGATGGAAGGGAGGATGGACGGTAGGATGGGAAGCAGGATGGACAGTAGGATGGACAGAAGGATGGATGGTAGGATGGACAGCAGGATGGACAGTAGGATGGACGGTAGGATGGACAGCAGGATGGACGGTAGGATGGATGGCAGGATGGACAGCAGGAGGGACAGTAGGATGGACAGTAGGATGGACAGCAGGATGGACGGTAGGATGGACAGTAGGATGGACAGTAGGATGGACAGCAGGATGGACGGTAGGATGGACGGCAGGATGGACGGTAGGATAGAAAGTGGGATGGACAGTAGGATGGACGACAGCATTGACAACTGGATGGACGGTAGGATGGACAGTAGGATGGAGAGTAGGATGGACGGTAGAATGGACAGTAGGATGGATGGCAGGATGGACAGTAGAATGGACGGCAGGATGGATGGTAGGATGGACAGTAGGATGGACAGCAGGAAGGACGGTAGGATGGACTGTAGGATGGTCAGTAGGATGGACAGTAGGATGGATAGCAGGATGGACGGTAGGATGGACAGTAGGATGGACATTCGGATGGACAGTAGGATGGACGGCAGGATGGACAACAGGATGGACAGTAGGATGGACAGCAGGATGGACGGTAGGATGGACAGTAGGATGGATGGAACCATGGACAGTAGGATGGACGGTAGGATGGACAGTAGGATGGACAGCAGGATGGATGGTAGGATGGACAGTAGGATGGACAGCAGGATAGACGGTAGGAAGGACGGTAGGATGTACAGTAGGATGGTCGGTAGGATGGACGATAGGATGGACGGTAGGATGGACAGTAGGATGGATGGAACCATGGACAGTAGGATGGACGGTAGGATGGACTGTAGGATGGACGGCAGGATGGACAGTAGGATGGATGGTAGGATGGACAGTAGTATGGACGGTAGGATGGATGGCAGGATGGACAGTAGGATGGACAGTAGGATGGACAGTAGGATGGATGGTAGGATGGACAGTAGGATGGACAGCAGGATAGACGGTAGGATGGACGGTAGGATGAACAGTAGGATGGTCGGTAGGATGGACGATAGGATGGACGGTAGGATGGACAGCAGGATGGACGGTAGGATGGACGGTAGGATGGATGGTAGGATGGATGGTTGGATGGACGGTAGGATGGACTGTAGGAAGGACAGTAGGATGGAAAGAAAGATGGACGGCAGGATGGATGGTAGGATGGACAGTAGGATGGACAGAAGGATGGACGGCAGGATGGACGGTAGGTTGGACGGTAGGATTGACAGCAGGATGGACGGTAGGATGGACAGTAGGATGGACAGTAGGATGGACAGCAGGATGGACAGCAGGATGGACTGTAGGATGGACGGCAGGATGGACAGTAGGATGGATGGTAGGATGGACAGTAGGATGGACGGTAGGATGGATGGCAGGATGGACAGTAGGATGGACAGTAGGATGGACAGTAGGATGGACAGGAGGATGGACGGTAGGATGGACAGTAGGATGGACAGCAGGATGGTCGGTAGGATGGACAGCAGGATGGACGGTAGGATGGACAGTAGGATGGACAGAACCATGGACAGTAGGATGGACGGTAGGATGGACAGCAGGATGGACAGCAGGATGGACAGTAGGATGGATAGTAGGATGGACAGCAGGATGGACGGTAGGATGCACGGTAGGGTGGATGGTAGGATGGACAGCAGGATGGACAGTAGGATGGAAAGAAAGATGGACGGCAGGATGGATGGTAGGATGGACAGTAGGATGGACAGAAGGATGGACGGCAGGATGGACGGTAGGATGGACGTTAGGATGGACAGCAGGATGGACGGTAGGATGGACAGTAGGATGGACAGTAGGATAGACGGTAGGATAGACGGTAGTATGGACAGTAGGATGGACGGTTGGATGCACGATAGAATGGACGGTTGGATGGATGATAGAATGGACAGTAGGATGGTCGGTAGGATGGACGGTAGGATGGTCAGAAGTATGGACGGTATGATGGACGGCAGGATGGACATCAGGATGGACAGTAGGATGGACAGCAGGACGGACGGTAGGATGGACAGTAGGATGGACAGCAGGAAAGTCGGTAGGATGGACAGCAGGATGGACGGTAGGATGGACAGTAGTATGGATGGAACCATGGACAGTAGGATGGACGGTAGGATGGTCAGTAGGATGGACAGCAGGATGGACGGTAGGATGGACGTTAGGGTGGATGGTAGGATGGACAGTAGGATGGATGGTAGGTTGCAGAGTAGGATGGACAGTAAGATGGACGGCAGGATGGACGGTAGGATGGACAGTAGGATGGACAGAAGGATGGACGGCAGGATGGACAGCAGGATGGACAGCAGGATGGACTGTAGGATGGACAGCAGGATGGATGGCAGGATGGAAAATAGGATGGATGGTAGGATGGACAGCAAGATGGACGGTAGGATGGACAGTAGGATGGACAGTAGGATGGACAGCAGGATGGACAGTAGGATGGACGGTAGGATGGATAATAGGATGGACAGTAGGATGGTCGGTAGGATGGACGGTAGGATGGACAGCAGGATGGATGGTAGAATGGATGGTAGGATGGACAGTAGGATGGACGGTAGGATGGACAGTAGGATGGACAGTAGGATGGACGGTAGGATGGACAGTAGGATGGACGGTTGGATGCACGGTAGAATGGACGGTTGGATGGATGGTAGGATGGACAGTAGGATGGTCGGTAGGATGGACAGCAGGATGGACGGTAGGATGGACAGTAGGATGGACGACAGGGTGGACAGCAGGATGCACGGTAGGATGGACAGCAGGATGTTCGGTAGGATGGACAGTAGGATGGTCGGTAGGATGGAGGGTAGGATTGACAGTTGGATGGACGGAATGATGGACGGCAGGATGGACAGCTGGATGGACAGTAGGACGGACAGCAGGGTGGACGGTAGGATGGACAGCAGGATGGACAGTAGGATGGACAGTAGGATGGACGGTTGGATGGACGGTAGATTGGATAGCAGGATGGACGGTAGGATGGACAGTAGGATGGACAGTAGGATGGATGGCAGGATGGACGGTTGGATGGATGGTAGATTGGATAGCAGGATGGACGGTAGGATGGACAGTAGGATGTACAGTAGGATGGACAGCAGGATGGACGGTAGGATAGACGGTAGGATGGACGGTAGGATGGATGGTAGGATGGACGGTAGGATGAACGGTAGGATGGACAGTAGGATGGACAGTAGGATGGACAGCAGGATGGACGGTAGGAAGGACGGTAGGATGGACGGTAGGATGAACGGTAGGATGGTCAGTATGATGGTCGGTGGGATAGACGGTAGGATGGACAGTAGGATGGACCGGAGGATGGAGGGTAGGATGGACAGTAGGATGGAAGGTATGATGGACGGCAGGATAGACAGCAGGATGGACAGTAGGATGGACAGCAGGATGGACAGCAGGATGGACAGTAGGATGGACAGCAGGATGGACAGTAGGATGGACGGTAGGATGGACGGTTGGATGGACGGTAGGATGGACAGTAGGATGGTCGGTAGGATGGATGGTAGGATGGACAGTAGGATGGACTGTAGTTTGGACAATAGGATGGACAGTAGGATGGATGGTATGATGGATGGCAGGATGGACGGCAGGATGGACAGCATGATAGACAGTAGGATGGACTGTAGGATGGACATCAGGATGGACAGTTGGATGGACAGTAGGATGGACGGTAGGATGGACAGTAGGATGGTCGGTAGGATGGACGGTAGGATGGACAGTAGGATGGACGGCAGGATGGACGGTAGGTTGGAAAGTAGGATGGATGGTAGGATGGACAGTAGGATGGACAGTAGGATGGATGGTATGAAGGACGGCAGGATGGACGGCAGTATGGACAGCAGGATGGACAGCAGGATGGACAGTAGGATGGACAGCAGGATGGATAGTTGGATGGACAGTAGGATGGATGGTATAATGGACAGTAGGATGGACGGTAGGATGGACAGTGGGATGGACAGTAGGATGGAC
Organism: Hemitrygon akajei; assembly: GCF_048418815.1. Taxonomy (NCBI): domain Eukaryota; kingdom Metazoa; phylum Chordata; class Chondrichthyes; order Myliobatiformes; family Dasyatidae; genus Hemitrygon; species Hemitrygon akajei. Next base: position 108,449,756 of record NC_133133.1, on the reverse strand, counting down.
GGTAGGATGGACAGTAGGATGGACGGTATGATGGACTGTAGGATGGACGGTAGGATGGACGGTGGGATGGACAGTAGGATGGACGGTAGGATGGACAGTGGGATGGACAGTAGGATGGACGGTAGGATGGACAGTAGGATGGACGGTATGATGGACTGTAGGATGGACGGTAGGATGGACGGTTGGATGGACAGTAGGATGGACGGTAGGATGGACAGTAGGATGGTCGGTAGGATGGACGGTAGGATGGACTGTAGGATGGACGGCAGGATGGACGGTAGGTTGGACAGTAGGATGGATGGTTGGATGGACAGTAGGATGGACAGTAGGATGGATGGTATGAAGGACGGCAGGATGGACGGCAGTATGGACAGCAGGATGGACAGCAGGATGGACAGTAGGATGGACAGCAGGATGGATAGTTGGATGGACAGTAGGATGGATGGTATAATGGACAGTAGGATGGACGGTAGGATGGACAGTGGGATGGACAGTAGGATGGACGGTAGGATGGACAGTAGGATGGACGGTATGATGGACTTTCGGATGGACGGTAGGATGGACGGTGGGATGGACAGTAGGATGGACGGTAGGATGGACAGTAGGATGGACGGTAGGATGGACAGCAGGATGGACAGTAGGATGGAAGGGAGGATGGACGGTAGGATGGGAAGCAGGATGGACAGTAGGATGGACAGAAGGATGGATGGTAGGATGGACAGCAGGATGGACAGTAGGATGGACGGTAGGATGGACAGCAGGATGGACGGTAGGATGGATGGCAGGATGGACAGCAGGAGGGACAGTAGGATGGACAGTAGGATGGACAGCAGGATGGACGGTAGGATGGACGGCAGGATGGACGGTAGGATAGAAAGTGGGATGGACAGTAGGATGGACGACAGCATTGACAACTGGATGGACGGTAGGATGGACAGTAGGATGGAGAGTAGGATGGACGGTAGAATGGACAGTAGGATGGATGGCAGGATGGACAGTAGAATGGACGGCAGGATGGATGGTAGGATGGACAGTAGGATGGACAGCAGGAAGGACGGTAGGATGGACTGTAGGATGGTCAGTAGGATGGACAGTAGGATGGATAGCAGGATGGACGGTAGGATGGACAGTAGGATGGACATTCGGATGGACAGTAGGATGGACGGCAGGATGGACAACAGGATGGACAGTAGGATGGTCAGCAGGATGGACGGTAGGATGGACAGTAGGATGGATGGAACCATGGACAGTAGGATGGACGGTAGGATGGACAGTAGGATGGTCGGTAGGATGGACGGTAGGATGGTCAGAAGTATGGACGGTATGATGGACGGCAGGATGGACATCAGGATGGACAGTAGGATGGACAGCAGGACGGACGGTAGGATGGACAGTAGGATGGACAGCAGGAAAGTCGGTAGGATGGACAGCAGGATGGACGGTAGGATGGACAGTAGTATGGATGGAACCGTGGACAGTAGGATGGACGGTAGGATGGTCAGTAGGATGGACAGCAGGATGGACGGTAGGATGGACGTTAGGGTGGATGGTAGGATGGACAGTAGGATGGATGGTAGGTTGCAGAGTAGGATGGACAGTAAGATGGACGGCAGGATGGACGGTAGGATGGACAGTAGGATGGACAGTAAGATGGACGGCAGGATGGACGGTAGGATGGACAGTAGGATGGACAGCAGGATGGATGGCAGGATGGAAAATAGGATGGATGGTAGGATGGACAGCAAGATGGACGGTAGGATGGACAGTAGGATGGACAGTAGGATGGACAGCAGGATGGACAGTAGGATGGACGGTAGGATGGATAATAGGATGGACAGTAGGATGGTCGGTAGGATGGACGGTAGGATGGACAGCAGGATGGATGGTCGAATGGATGGTAGGATGGACAGTAGGATGGACGGTAGGATGGACAGTAGGATGGACAGTAGGATGGACGGTAGGATGGACAGTAGGATGGACGGTTGGATGCACGGTAGAATGGACGGTTGGATGGATGGTAGGATGGACAGTAGGATGGTCGGTAGGATGGACGGTAGGATGGACAGCAGGATGGACGGTAGGATGGACAGTAGGATGGACGACAGGGTGGACAGCAGGATGCACGGTAGGATGGACAGCAGGATGTTCGGTAGGATGGACAGTAGGATGGTCGGTAGGATGGAGGGTAGGATTGACAGTTGGATGGACGGAATGATGGACGGCAGGATGGACAGCTGGATGGACAGTAGGATGGACAGCAGGGTGGACGGTAGGATGGACGGTAGGATGGACGGTAGGGTGGACAGTAGGATGGACAGTAGGATAGACGGTAGTATGGACAGTAGGATGGACGGTTGGATGCACGGTAGAATGGACGGTTGGATGGATGATAGAAAGGACAGTAGGATGGTCGGTAGGATGGACGGTAGGATGGTCAGAAGTATGGACGGTATGATGGACGGCAGGATGGACATCAGGATGGACAGTAGGATGGACAGCAGGAAGGACGGTAGGATGGACAGTAGGATGGACAGCAGGAAAGTCGGTAGGATGGACAGCAGGATGGACGGTAGGATGGACAGTAGTATGGATGGAACCATGGACAGTAGGATGGACGGTAGGATGGTCAGTAGGATGGACAGCAGGATGGACGGTAGGATGGACGTTAGGGTGGATGGTAGGATGGACAGTAGGATGGATGGTAGGTTGCACAGTAGGATGGACAGTAAGATGGACGGCAGGATACGACGGTAGGATGGACAGTAGGATGGACAGAAGGTTGGACGGCAGGATGGACAGCAGGATGGACAGCAGGATGGACTGTAGGATGGACAGCAGGATGGATGGCAGGATGGAAAATAGGATGGATGGTAGGATGGACAGCAAGATGGACGGTAGGATGGACAGTAGGATGGACAGTAGGATGGACAGCAGGATGGACAGTAGGATGGACGGTAGGATGGATAATAGGATGGACAGTAGGATGGTCGGTAGGATGGACGGTAGGATGGACAGCAGGATGGATGGTAGAATGGATGGTAGGATGGACAGTAGGATGGACGGTAGGATGGACAGTAGGATGGACAGTAGGATGGACGGTAGGATGGACAGTAGGATGGACGGTTGGATGCACGGTAGAATGGACGGTTGGATGGATGGTAGGATGGACAGTAGGATGGTTGGTAGGATGGACGGTAGGATGGACAGCAGGATGGACGGTAGGATGGACAGTAGGATGGACGACTGGGTGGACAGCAGGATGCACGGTAGGATGGACAGCAGGATGTTCGGTAGGATGGACAGTAGGATAGTCGGTAGGATGGAGGGTAGGATTGACAGTTGGATGGACGGAATGATGGACGGCAGGATGGACATCAGGATGGACAGTAGGATGGACAGCAGGATGGACAGTAGGATGGACAGTAGGATGGACGGTTGGATGGACGGTAGATTGGATAGCAGGATGGACGGTAGGATGGACAGTAGGATGGACAGTAGGATGGATGGCAGGATGGACGGTTGGATGGATGGTAGATTGGATAGCAGGATGGACGGTAGGATGGACAGTAGGATGGACAGTAGGATGGACAGCAGGATGGACGGTAGGATAGACGGTAGGATGGACGGTAGGATGGATGGTAGGATGGACGGTAGGATGAACGGTAGGATGGTCAGTATGATGGACGGTAGGATGTACAGTAGGATGGACGGCAGGATGGACGGTAGGATGGAGAGTAGGATGGAAGGCAAGATGGACGGTAGGATGGACAGTAGGATGGACAGTAGGATGGACAGCAGGATGGACGGTAGGAAGGACGGTAGGATGGACGGTAGGATGAACGGTAGGATGGTCAGTATGATGGTCGGTGGGATAGACGGTAGGATGGACAGTAGGATGGACCGCAGGATGGAGGGTAGGATGGACAGTAGGATGGAAGGTATGATGGACGGCAGGATAGACAGCAGGATGGACAGTAGGATGGACAGCAGGATGGACAGCAGGATGGACAGTAGGATGGACAGCAGGATGGACAGTAGGATGGACGGTAGGATGGACGGTTGGATGGACGGTAGGATGGACAGTAGGATGGTCGGTAGGATGGATGGTAGGATGGACAGTAGGATGGACTAGTTTGGACAATAGGATGGACAGTAGGATGGATGGTATGATGGATGGCAGGATGGACGGCAGGATGGACAGCATGATAGACAGTAGGATGGACTGTAGGATGGACATCAGGATGGACAGTTGGATGGACAGTAGGATGGACTGTAGGATGGACAGTAGGATGGTCGGTAGGATGGACGGTAGGATGGACAGTAGGATGGACGGCAGGATGGACGGTAGGTTGGACAGTAGGATGGATGGTAGGATGGACAGTAGGATGGACAGTAGGATGGATGGTATGAAGGACGGCAGGATGGACGGCAGTATGGACAGCAGGATGGACAGCAGGATGGACAGTATGATGGACAGCAGGATGGATAGTTGGATGGACAGTAGGATGTATGGTATAATGGACAGTAGGATGGACGGTAGGATGGACAGTGGGATGGACAGTAGGATGGACGGTAGGATGGACAGTAGGATGGACGGTATGATGGACTGTAGGATGGACGGTAGGATGGACGGTGGGATGGACAGTAGGATGGACGGTAGGATGGACAGTGGGATGGACAGTAGGATGGACTGTAGGATGGACAGTAGGATGGACAGTAGGATGGACAGCAGGATGGACTGTAGGATGGACGACAGGATGGACAGTAGGATGGATGGTAGGATGGACAGTAGGATGGACGGTAGGATGGATGGCAGGATGGACAGTAGGATGGACAGTAGGATGGATAGCAGGATGGAGAGTAGGATGGACAGTAGGATGGACAGGAGGATGGACGGTAGGATGGACAGTAGGATGGACAGCAGGATGGTCGGTAGGATGGACAGTAGGATGGACGGAACCATGGACAGTAGGATGGACGGTTGGATGGACAGTAGGATGGACAGCAGGATGGACAGTAGGATGGACAGTAGGATGGACAGCAAGATGGACGGTAGGATGGACGGTAGGATGGACGGTTGGGTGGATGGTAGGATGGACAGCAGGATGGACAGTAGGATGGAAAGAAAGATGGACGGCAGGATGGATGGTAGGATGGACAGTAGGATGGACAGAAGGATGGACGGCAGGATGGTCAGTAGGATGGTCAGTAGGATGGACAGCAGGATGGACGGTACGATGGACAGTAGGATGGACAGCAGGATGGACAGCAGGATGGACGGTACGATGGACAGTAGGATGGACGGTAGGATGGACGGTGGGATGGACGGTAGGATGGACAGTAGGATGGTCAGTAGGATGGACAGTAGGATGGACGGTAGGATGGACAGTAGGATGGACAGTAGGATGGACGGTAGGAAGGACAGTAGGATGGACAGCAGGATGGACAGTAGGATGGACGGCAGGATGGACGGTAGGATGGACAGCAGGATGGACGGTAGGATGGACGGTAGGATGGAGAGTATGATGGACAGTAGGATGGAAGGGAGGATGGACGGTAGGATGGGAAGCAGGATGGACAGTAGGATGGACAGAAGGATGGATGGTAGGATGGACAGCAGGATGGACAGTAGGATGGACGGTAGGATTGACAGCAGGATGGACGGTAGGATGGATGGCAGGATGGACAGCAGGAGGGACAGTAGGATGGACAGTAGGATGGACAGCAGGATGGACGGTAGGATGGACAGTAGGATGGACAGTAGGATGGACAGCAGGATGGACGGTAGGATGGACGGCAGGATGGACGGTAGGATAGAAAGTGGGATGGACAGTAGGATGGACGACAGCATTGACAGCAGGATGGACGGTAGGATGGACAGTAGGATGGAGAGTAGGATGGACGGTAGAATGGACAGTAGGATGGATGGCAGGATGGACAGTAGAATGGACGGCAGGATGGATGGTAGGATGGACAGTAGGATGGACAGCAGGAAGGACGGTAGGATGGACTGTAGGATGGTCAGTAGGATGGACAGTAGGATGGATAGCAGGATGGACGGTAGGATGGACAGTAGGATGGACATTCGGATGGACAGTAGGATGGACGGCAGGATGGACAACAGGATGGACAGTAGGATGGACAGCAGGATGGACGGTAGGATGGACAGTAGGATGGATGGAACCATGGACAGTAGGATGGACGGTAGGATGGACAGTAGGATGGACAGCAGGATGGATGGTAGGATGGACAGTAGGATGGACTGCAGGATGGACGGTAGGATGGACGGTAGGAAGGACGGTAGGGTGGATGGTAGGATGGACAGCAGGATGGATGGTAGGATGGACAGTAGGATGGACAGCAGGATAGACGGTAGGATGGACGGTAGGATGAACAGTAGGATGGTCGGTAGGATGGACGATAGGATGGACGGTAGGATGGACAGTAGGATGGATGGAACCATGGACAGTAGGATGGACGGTAGGATGGACAGTAGGATGGACAGCAGGATGGATGGTAGGATGGACAGTAGGATGGACTGCAGGATGGACGGTAGGATGGACGGTAGGAAGGACGGTAGGGTGGATGGTAGGATGGACAGCAGGATGGATGGTAGGATGGACAGTAGGATGGACAGCAGGATAGACGGTAGGATGGACGGTAGGATGAACAGTAGGATGGTCGGTAGGATGGACGATAGGATGGACGGTAGGATGGACAGCAGGATGGACGGTAGGATGGACGGTAAGATGGATGGTAGGATGGATGGTTGGATGGACGGTAGGATGGACTGTAGGAAGGACAGTAGGATGGAAAGAAAGATGGACGGCAGGATGGATGGTAGGATGGACAGTAGGATGGACAGAAGGATGGACGGCAGGATGGACGGTAGGTTGGACGGTAGGATGGACAGCAGTATGGACGGTAGGATGGACAGTAGGATGGACAGTAGGATGGACAGCAGGATGGACAGCAGGATGGACTGTAGGATGGACGGCAGGATGGACAGTAGGATGGATGGTAGGATGGACAGTAGGATGGACGGTAGGATGGATGGCAGGATGGACAGCAGGATGGACAGCAGGATGGACTGTAGGATGGACAGCAGGATGGATGGCAGGATGGAAAATAGGATGGATGGTAGGATGGACAGCAAGATGGACTGCAGGATGGATGGTAGGATGGACGGTAGGAAGGACGGTAGGGTGGATGGTAGGATGGACAGCAGGATGGATGGTAGGATGGACAGTAGGATGGACAGCAGGTTAGACGGTAGGATGGACGGTAGGATGAACAGTAGGATGGTCGGTAGGATGGACGATAGGATGGACGGTAGGATGGACAGTAGGATGGATGGAACCATGGACAGTAGGATGGACGGTAGGATGGACAGTAGGATGGACAGCAGGATGGATGGTAGGATGGACAGTAGGATGGACTGCAGGATGGACGGTAGGATGGACGGTAGGAAGGACGGTAGGGTGGATGGTAGGATGGACAGCAGGATGGATGGTAGGATAGACAGTAGGATGGACAGCAGGATAGACGGTAGGATGGACGGTAGGATGAACAGTAGGATGGTCGGTAGGATGGACGATAGGATGGACGGTAGGATGGACAGCAGGATGGACGGTAGGATGGACGGTAGGATGGATGGTAGGATGGATGGTTGGATGGACGGTAGGATGGACTGTAGGAAGGACAGTAGGATGGAAAGAAAGATGGACGGCAGGATGGATGGTAGGATGGACAGTAGGATGGACAGAAGGATGGACGGCAGGTTGGACGGTAGGTTGGACGGTAGGATGGACAGCAGGATGGACGGTAGGATGGACAGTAGGATGGACAGTAGGATGGACAGCAGGATGGACAGCAGGATGGACTGTAGGATGGACGGCAGGATGGACAGTAGGATGGATGGTAGGATGGACAGTAGGATGGACGGTAGGATGGATGGCAGGATGGACAGCAGGATGGACAGCAGGATGGACTGTAGGATGGACAGCAGGATGGATGGCAGGATTGAAAATAGGATGGATGGTAGGATGGACAGCAAGATGGACGGTAGGATGGTCAGTAGGATGGACAGTAGGATGGACAGCAGGATGGACAGTAGGATGGACGGTAGGATGGATAATAGGATGGACAGTAGGATGGTCGGTAGGATGGACGGTAGGATGGACAGCAGGATGGATGGTAGAATGGATGGTAGGATGGACAGTAGGATGGACGGTAGGATGGACAGTAGGATGGACAGTAGGATGGACGGTAGGATGGACAGTAGGATGGACGGTTGGATGCACGGTAGAATGGACGGTTGGATGGATGGTAGGATGGACAGTAGGATGGTCGGTAGGATGGACGGTAGGATGGACAGCAGGATGGACGGTAGGATGGACAGTAGGATGGACGACAGGGTGGACAGCAGGATGCACGGTAGGATGGACAGCAGGATGTTCGGTAGGATGGACAGTAGGATGGTCGGTAGGATGGAGGGTAGGATTGACAGTTGGATGGACGGAATGATGGACGGCAGGATGGACAGCAGGATGGACAGTAGGATGGACAGCAGGGTGGACGGTAGGATGGACAGCAGGATGGACAGTAGGATGGACAGTAGGATGGACGGTTGGATGGACGGTAGATTGGATAGCAGGATGGACGGTAGGATGGACAGTAGGATGGACAGTAGGATGGATGGCAGGATGGACGGTTGGATGGATGGTAGATTGGATAGCAGGATGGACGGTAGGATGGACAGTAGGATGGACAGTAGGATGGACAGCAGGATGGACGGTAGGATAGACGGTAGGATGGACGGTAGGATGGATGGTAGGATGGACGGTAGGATGATCGGTAGGATGGTCAGTATGATGGACGGTAGGATGTACAGTAGGATGTACGGCAGGATGGACGGTAGGATGGAGAGTAGGATGGAAGGCAAGATGGACGGTAGGATGGACAGTAGGATGGACAGTAGGATGGACAGCAGGATGGACGGTAGGAAGGACGGTAGGATGGACGGTAGGATGAACGGTAGGATGGTCAGTATGATGGTCGGTGGGATAGACGGTAGGATGGACAGTAGGATGGACCGCAGGATGGAGGGTAGGATGGACAGTAGGATGGAAGGTATGATGGACGGCAGGATAGACAGCAGGATGGACAGTAGGATGGACAGCAGGATGGACAGCAGGATGGACAGTAGGATGGACAGCAGGATGGACAGTAGGATGGACGGTAGGATGGACAGTGGGATGGACAGTAGGATGGACGGTAGGATGGACAGTAGGATGGACGGTATGATGGACTGTAGGATGGACGGTAGGATGGACGGTGGGATGGACAGTAGGATGGACGGTAGGATGGACAGTGGGATGGACAGTAGGATGGACGGTAGGATGGACAGTAGGATGGACGGTATGATGGACTGTAGGATGGACGGTAGGATGGACGGTTGGATGGACAGTAGGATGGACGGTAGGATGGACAGTAGGATGGTCGGTAGGATGGACGGTAGGATGGACTGTAGGATGGACGGCAGGATGGACGGTAGGTTGGACAGTAGTATGGATGGTTGGATGGACAGTAGGATGGACAGTAGGATGGATGGTATGAAGGACGGCAGGATGGACGGCAGTATGGACAGCAGGATGGACAGCAGGATGGACAGTAGGATGGACAGCAGGATGGATAGTTGGATGGACAGTAGGATGGATGGTATAATGGACAGTAGGATGGACGGTAGGATGGACAGTGGGATGGACAGTAGGATGGACGGTAGGATGGACAGTAGGATGGACGGTATGATGGACTTTCGGATGGACGGTAGGATGGACGGTGGGATGGACAGTAGGATGGACGGTAGGATGGACAGTAGGATGGACGGTAGGATGGACAGCAGGATGGACAGTAGGATGGAAGGGAGGATGGACGGTAGGATGGGAAGCAGGATGGACAGTAGGATGGACAGAAGGATGGATGGTAGGATGGACAGCAGGATGGACAGTAGGATGGACGGTAGGATGGACAGCAGGATGGACGGTAGGATGGATGGCAGGATGGACAGCAGGAGGGACAGTAGGATGGACAGTAGGATGGACAGCAGGATGGACGGTAGGATGGACGGCAGGATGGACGGTAGGATAGAAAGTGGGATGGACAGTAGGATGGACGACAGCATTGACAACTGGATGGACGGTAGGATGGACAGTAGGATGGAGAGTAGGATGGACGGTAGAATGGACAGTAGGATGGATGGCAGGATGGACAGTAGAATGGACGGCAGGATGGATGGTAGGATGGACAGTAGGATGGACAGCAGGAAGGACGGTAGGATGGACTGTAGGATGGTCAGTAGGATGGACAGTAGGATGGATAGCAGGATGGACGGTAGGATGGACAGTAGGATGGACATTCGGATGGACAGTAGGATGGACGGCAGGATGGACAACAGGATGGACAGTAGGATGGTCAGCAGGATGGACGGTAGGATGGACAGTAGGATGGATGGAACCATGGACAGTAGGATGGACGGTAGGATGGACAGTAGGATGGTCGGTAGGATGGACGGTAGGATGGTCAGAAGTATGGACGGTATGATGGACGGCAGGATGGACATCAGGATGGACAGTAGGATGGACAGCAGGACGGACGGTAGGATGGACAGTAGGATGGACAGCAGGAAAGTCGGTAGGATGGACAGCAGGATGGACGGTAGGATGGACAGTAGTATGGATGGAACCGTGGACAGTAGGATGGACGGTAGGATGGTCAGTAGGATGGACAGCAGGATGGACGGTAGGATGGACGTTAGGGTGGATGGTAGGATGGACAGTAGGATGGATGGTAGGTTGCAGAGTAGGATGGACAGTAAGATGGACGGCAGGATGGACGGTAGGATGGACAGTAGGATGGACAGTAAGATGGACGGCAGGATGGACGGTAGGATGGACAGTAGGATGGACAGCAGGATGGATGGCAGGATGGAAAATAGGATGGATGGTAGGATGGACAGCAAGATGGACGGTAGGATGGACAGTAGGATGGACAGTAGGATGGACAGCAGGATGGACAGTAGGATGGACGGTAGGATGGATAATAGGATGGACAGTAGGATGGTCGGTAGGATGGACGGTAGGATGGACAGCAGGATGGATGGTCGAATGGATGGTAGGATGGACAGTAGGATGGACGGTAGGATGGACAGTAGGATGGACAGTAGGATGGACGGTAGGATGGACAGTAGGATGGACGGTTGGATGCACGGTAGAATGGACGGTTGGATGGATGGTAGGATGGACAGTAGGATGGTCGGTAGGATGGACGGTAGGATGGACAGCAGGATGGACGGTAGGATGGACAGTAGGATGGACGACAGGGTGGACAGCAGGATGCACGGTAGGATGGACAGCAGGATGTTCGGTAGGATGGACAGTAGGATGGTCGGTAGGATGGAGGGTAGGATTGACAGTTGGATGGACGGAATGATGGACGGCAGGATGGACAGCTGGATGGACAGTAGGATGGACAGCAGGGTGGACGGTAGGATGGACGGTAGGATGGACGGTAGGGTGGACAGTAGGATGGACAGTAGGATAGACGGTAGTATGGACAGTAGGATGGACGGTTGGATGCACGGTAGAATGGACGGTTGGATGGATGATAGAAAGGACAGTAGGATGGTCGGTAGGATGGACGGTAGGATGGTCAGAAGTATGGACGGTATGATGGACGGCAGGATGGACATCAGGATGGACAGTAGGATGGACAGCAGGAAGGACGGTAGGATGGACAGTAGGATGGACAGCAGGAAAGTCGGTAGGATGGACAGCAGGATGGACGGTAGGATGGACAGTAGTATGGATGGAACCATGGACAGTAGGATGGACGGTAGGATGGTCAGTAGGATGGACAGCAGGATGGACGGTAGGATGGACGTTAGGGTGGATGGTAGGATGGACAGTAGGATGGATGGTAGGTTGCACAGTAGGATGGACAGTAAGATGGACGGCAGGATACGACGGTAGGATGGACAGTAGGATGGACAGAAGGTTGGACGGCAGGATGGACAGCAGGATGGACAGCAGGATGGACTGTAGGATGGACAGCAGGATGGATGGCAGGATGGAAAATAGGATGGATGGTAGGATGGACAGCAAGATGGACGGTAGGATGGACAGTAGGATGGACAGTAGGATGGACAGCAGGATGGACAGTAGGATGGACGGTAGGATGGATAATAGGATGGACAGTAGGATGGTCGGTAGGATGGACGGTAGGATGGACAGCAGGATGGATGGTAGAATGGATGGTAGGATGGACAGTAGGATGGACGGTAGGATGGACAGTAGGATGGACAGTAGGATGGACGGTAGGATGGACAGTAGGATGGACGGTTGGATGCACGGTAGAATGGACGGTTGGATGGATGGTAGGATGGACAGTAGGATGGTTGGTAGGATGGACGGTAGGATGGACAGCAGGATGGACGGTAGGATGGACAGTAGGATGGACGACTGGGTGGACAGCAGGATGCACGGTAGGATGGACAGCAGGATGTTCGGTAGGATGGACAGTAGGATAGTCGGTAGGATGGAGGGTAGGATTGACAGTTGGATGGACGGAATGATGGACGGCAGGATGGACATCAGGATGGACAGTAGGATGGACAGCAGGATGGACAGTAGGATGGACAGTAGGATGGACGGTTGGATGGACGGTAGATTGGATAGCAGGATGGACGGTAGGATGGACAGTAGGATGGACAGTAGGATGGATGGCAGGATGGACGGTTGGATGGATGGTAGATTGGATAGCAGGATGGACGGTAGGATGGACAGTAGGATGGACAGTAGGATGGACAGCAGGATGGACGGTAGGATAGACGGTAGGATGGACGGTAGGATGGATGGTAGGATGGACGGTAGGATGAACGGTAGGATGGTCAGTATGATGGACGGTAGGATGTACAGTAGGATGGACGGCAGGATGGACGGTAGGATGGAGAGTAGGATGGAAGGCAAGATGGACGGTAGGATGGACAGTAGGATGGACAGTAGGATGGACAGCAGGATGGACGGTAGGAAGGACGGTAGGATGGACGGTAGGATGAACGGTAGGATGGTCAGTATGATGGTCGGTGGGATAGACGGTAGGATGGACAGTAGGATGGACCGCAGGATGGAGGGTAGGATGGACAGTAGGATGGAAGGTATGATGGACGGCAGGATAGACAGCAGGATGGACAGTAGGATGGACAGCAGGATGGACAGCAGGATGGACAGTAGGATGGACAGCAGGATGGACAGTAGGATGGACGGTAGGATGGACGGTTGGATGGACGGTAGGATGGACAGTAGGATGGTCGGTAGGATGGATGGTAGGATGGACAGTAGGATGGACTAGTTTGGACAATAGGATGGACAGTAGGATGGATGGTATGATGGATGGCAGGATGGACGGCAGGATGGACAGCATGATAGACAGTAGGATGGACTGTAGGATGGACATCAGGATGGACAGTTGGATGGACAGTAGGATGGACTGTAGGATGGACAGTAGGATGGTCGGTAGGATGGACGGTAGGATGGACAGTAGGATGGACGGCAGGATGGACGGTAGGTTGGACAGTAGGATGGATGGTAGGATGGACAGTAGGATGGACAGTAGGATGGATGGTATGAAGGACGGCAGGATGGACGGCAGTATGGACAGCAGGATGGACAGCAGGATGGACAGTATGATGGACAGCAGGATGGATAGTTGGATGGACAGTAGGATGTATGGTATAATGGACAGTAGGATGGACGGTAGGATGGACAGTGGGATGGACAGTAGGATGGACGGTAGGATGGACAGTAGGATGGACGGTATGATGGACTGTAGGATGGACGGTAGGATGGACGGTGGGATGGACAGTAGGATGGACGGTAGGATGGACAGTGGGATGGACAGTAGGATGGACTGTAGGATGGACAGTAGGATGGACAGTAGGATGGACAGCAGGATGGACTGTAGGATGGACGACAGGATGGACAGTAGGATGGATGGTAGGATGGACAGTAGGATGGACGGTAGGATGGATGGCAGGATGGACAGTAGGATGGACAGTAGGATGGATAGCAGGATGGAGAGTAGGATGGACAGTAGGATGGACAGGAGGATGGACGGTAGGATGGACAGTAGGATGGACAGCAGGATGGTCGGTAGGATGGACAGTAGGATGGACGGAACCATGGACAGTAGGATGGACGGTTGGATGGACAGTAGGATGGACAGCAGGATGGACAGTAGGATGGACAGTAGGATGGACAGCAAGATGGACGGTAGGATGGACGGTAGGATGGACGGTTGGGTGGATGGTAGGATGGACAGCAGGATGGACAGTAGGATGGAAAGAAAGATGGACGGCAGGATGGATGGTAGGATGGACAGTAGGATGGACAGAAGGATGGACGGCAGGATGGTCAGTAGGATGGTCAGTAGGATGGACAGCAGGATGGACGGTACGATGGACAGTAGGATGGACAGCAGGATGGACAGCAGGATGGACGGTACGATGGACAGTAGGATGGACGGTAGGATGGACGGTGGGATGGACGGTAGGATGGACAGTAGGATGGTCAGTAGGATGGACAGTAGGATGGACGGTAGGATGGACAGTAGGATGGACAGTAGGATGGACGGTAGGAAGGACAGTAGGATGGACAGCAGGATGGACAGTAGGATGGACGGCAGGATGGACGGTAGGATGGACAGCAGGATGGACGGTAGGATGGACGGTAGGATGGAGAGTATGATGGACAGTAGGATGGAAGGGAGGATGGACGGTAGGATGGGAAGCAGGATGGACAGTAGGATGGACAGAAGGATGGATGGTAGGATGGACAGCAGGATGGACAGTAGGATGGACGGTAGGATTGACAGCAGGATGGACGGTAGGATGGATGGCAGGATGGACAGCAGGAGGGACAGTAGGATGGACAGTAGGATGGACAGCAGGATGGACGGTAGGATGGACAGTAGGATGGACAGTAGGATGGACAGCAGGATGGACGGTAGGATGGACGGCAGGATGGACGGTAGGATAGAAAGTGGGATGGACAGTAGGATGGACGACAGCATTGACAGCAGGATGGACGGTAGGATGGACAGTAGGATGGAGAGTAGGATGGACGGTAGAATGGACAGTAGGATGGATGGCAGGATGGACAGTAGAATGGACGGCAGGATGGATGGTAGGATGGACAGTAGGATGGACAGCAGGAAGGACGGTAGGATGGACTGTAGGATGGTCAGTAGGATGGACAGTAGGATGGATAGCAGGATGGACGGTAGGATGGACAGTAGGATGGACATTCGGATGGACAGTAGGATGGACGGCAGGATGGACAACAGGATGGACAGTAGGATGGACAGCAGGATGGACGGTAGGATGGACAGTAGGATGGATGGAACCATGGACAGTAGGATGGACGGTAGGATGGACAGTAGGATGGACAGCAGGATGGATGGTAGGATGGACAGTAGGATGGACTGCAGGATGGACGGTAGGATGGACGGTAGGAAGGACGGTAGGGTGGATGGTAGGATGGACAGCAGGATGGATGGTAGGATGGACAGTAGGATGGACAGCAGGATAGACGGTAGGATGGACGGTAGGATGAACAGTAGGATGGTCGGTAGGATGGACGATAGGATGGACGGTAGGATGGACAGTAGGATGGATGGAACCATGGACAGTAGGATGGACGGTAGGATGGACAGTAGGATGGACAGCAGGATGGATGGTAGGATGGACAGTAGGATGGACTGCAGGATGGACGGTAGGATGGACGGTAGGAAGGACGGTAGGGTGGATGGTAGGATGGACAGCAGGATGGATGGTAGGATGGACAGTAGGATGGACAGCAGGATAGACGGTAGGATGGACGGTAGGATGAACAGTAGGATGGTCGGTAGGATGGACGATAGGATGGACGGTAGGATGGACAGCAGGATGGACGGTAGGATGGACGGTAAGATGGATGGTAGGATGGATGGTTGGATGGACGGTAGGATGGACTGTAGGAAGGACAGTAGGATGGAAAGAAAGATGGACGGCAGGATGGATGGTAGGATGGACAGTAGGATGGACAGAAGGATGGACGGCAGGATGGACGGTAGGTTGGACGGTAGGATGGACAGCAGTATGGACGGTAGGATGGACAGTAGGATGGACAGTAGGATGGACAGCAGGATGGACAGCAGGATGGACTGTAGGATGGACGGCAGGATGGACAGTAGGATGGATGGTAGGATGGACAGTAGGATGGACGGTAGGATGGATGGCAGGATGGACAGCAGGATGGACAGCAGGATGGACTGTAGGATGGACAGCAGGATGGATGGCAGGATGGAAAATAGGATGGATGGTAGGATGGACAGCAAGATGGACTGCAGGATGGATGGTAGGATGGACGGTAGGAAGGACGGTAGGGTGGATGGTAGGATGGACAGCAGGATGGATGGTAGGATGGACAGTAGGATGGACAGCAGGTTAGACGGTAGGATGGACGGTAGGATGAACAGTAGGATGGTCGGTAGGATGGACGATAGGATGGACGGTAGGATGGACAGTAGGATGGATGGAACCATGGACAGTAGGATGGACGGTAGGATGGACAGTAGGATGGACAGCAGGATGGATGGTAGGATGGACAGTAGGATGGACTGCAGGATGGACGGTAGGATGGACGGTAGGAAGGACGGTAGGGTGGATGGTAGGATGGACAGCAGGATGGATGGTAGGATAGACAGTAGGATGGACAGCAGGATAGACGGTAGGATGGACGGTAGGATGAACAGTAGGATGGTCGGTAGGATGGACGATAGGATGGACGGTAGGATGGACAGCAGGATGGACGGTAGGATGGACGGTAGGATGGATGGTAGGATGGATGGTTGGATGGACGGTAGGATGGACTGTAGGAAGGACAGTAGGATGGAAAGAAAGATGGACGGCAGGATGGATGGTAGGATGGACAGTAGGATGGACAGAAGGATGGACGGCAGGTTGGACGGTAGGTTGGACGGTAGGATGGACAGCAGGATGGACGGTAGGATGGACAGTAGGATGGACAGTAGGATGGACAGCAGGATGGACAGCAGGATGGACTGTAGGATGGACGGCAGGATGGACAGTAGGATGGATGGTAGGATGGACAGTAGGATGGACGGTAGGATGGATGGCAGGATGGACAGCAGGATGGACAGCAGGATGGACTGTAGGATGGACAGCAGGATGGATGGCAGGATTGAAAATAGGATGGATGGTAGGATGGACAGCAAGATGGACGGTAGGATGGTCAGTAGGATGGACAGTAGGATGGACAGCAGGATGGACAGTAGGATGGACGGTAGGATGGATAATAGGATGGACAGTAGGATGGTCGGTAGGATGGACGGTAGGATGGACAGCAGGATGGATGGTAGAATGGATGGTAGGATGGACAGTAGGATGGACGGTAGGATGGACAGTAGGATGGACAGTAGGATGGACGGTAGGATGGACAGTAGGATGGACGGTTGGATGCACGGTAGAATGGACGGTTGGATGGATGGTAGGATGGACAGTAGGATGGTCGGTAGGATGGACGGTAGGATGGACAGCAGGATGGACGGTAGGATGGACAGTAGGATGGACGACAGGGTGGACAGCAGGATGCACGGTAGGATGGACAGCAGGATGTTCGGTAGGATGGACAGTAGGATGGTCGGTAGGATGGAGGGTAGGATTGACAGTTGGATGGACGGAATGATGGACGGCAGGATGGACAGCAGGATGGACAGTAGGATGGACAGCAGGGTGGACGGTAGGATGGACAGCAGGATGGACAGTAGGATGGACAGTAGGATGGACGGTTGGATGGACGGTAGATTGGATAGCAGGATGGACGGTAGGATGGACAGTAGGATGGACAGTAGGATGGATGGCAGGATGGACGGTTGGATGGATGGTAGATTGGATAGCAGGATGGACGGTAGGATGGACAGTAGGATGGACAGTAGGATGGACAGCAGGATGGACGGTAGGATAGACGGTAGGATGGACGGTAGGATGGATGGTAGGATGGACGGTAGGATGATCGGTAGGATGGTCAGTATGATGGACGGTAGGATGTACAGTAGGATGTACGGCAGGATGGACGGTAGGATGGAGAGTAGGATGGAAGGCAAGATGGACGGTAGGATGGACAGTAGGATGGACAGTAGGATGGACAGCAGGATGGACGGTAGGAAGGACGGTAGGATGGACGGTAGGATGAACGGTAGGATGGTCAGTATGATGGTCGGTGGGATAGACGGTAGGATGGACAGTAGGATGGACCGCAGGATGGAGGGTAGGATGGACAGTAGGATGGAAGGTATGATGGACGGCAGGATAGACAGCAGGATGGACAGTAGGATGGACAGCAGGATGGACAGCAGGATGGACAGTAGGATGGACAGCAGGATGGACAGTAGGATGGACGGTAGGATGGACAGTGGGATGGACAGTAGGATGGACGGTAGGATGGACAGTAGGATGGACGGTATGATGGACTGTAGGATGGACGGTAGGATGGACGGTGGGATGGACAGTAGGATGGACGGTAGGATGGACAGTGGGATGGACAGTAGGATGGACGGTAGGATGGACAGTAGGATGGACGGTATGATGGACTGTAGGATGGACGGTAGGATGGACGGTTGGATGGACAGTAGGATGGACGGTAGGATGGACAGTAGGATGGTCGGTAGGATGGACGGTAGGATGGACTGTAGGATGGACGGCAGGATGGACGGTAGGTTGGACAGTAGGATGGATGGTTGGATGGACAGTAGGATGGACAGTAGGATGGATGGTATGAAGGACGGCAGGATGGACGGCAGTATGGACAGCAGGATGGACAGCAGGATGGACAGTAGGATGGACAGCAGGATGGATAGTTGGATGGACAGTAGGATGGATGGTATAATGGACAGTAGGATGGACGGTAGGATGGACAGTGGGATGGACAGTAGGATGGACGGTAGGATGGACAGTAGGATGGACGGTATGATGGACTTTCGGATGGACGGTAGGATGGACGGTGGGATGGACAGTAGGATGGACGGTAGGATGGACAGTAGGATGGACGGTAGGATGGACAGCAGGATGGACAGTAGGATGGAAGGGAGGATGGACGGTAGGATGGGAAGCAGGATGGACAGTAGGATGGACAGAAGGATGGATGGTAGGATGGACAGCAGGATGGACAGTAGGATGGACGGTAGGATGGACAGCAGGATGGACGGTAGGATGGATGGCAGGATGGACAGCAGGAGGGACAGTAGGATGGACAGTAGGATGGACAGCAGGATGGACGGTAGGATGGACGGCAGGATGGACGGTAGGATAGAAAGTGGGATGGACAGTAGGATGGACGACAGCATTGACAACTGGATGGACGGTAGGATGGACAGTAGGATGGAGAGTAGGATGGACGGTAGAATGGACAGTAGGATGGATGGCAGGATGGACAGTAGAATGGACGGCAGGATGGATGGTAGGATGGACAGTAGGATGGACAGCAGGAAGGACGGTAGGATGGACTGTAGGATGGTCAGTAGGATGGACAGTAGGATGGATAGCAGGATGGACGGTAGGATGGACAGTAGGATGGACATTCGGATGGACAGTAGGATGGACGGCAGGATGGACAACAGGATGGACAGTAGGATGGTCAGCAGGATGGACGGTAGGATGGACAGTAGGATGGATGGAACCATGGACAGTAGGATGGACGGTAGGATGGACAGTAGGATGGTCGGTAGGATGGACGGTAGGATGGTCAGAAGTATGGACGGTATGATGGACGGCAGGATGGACATCAGGATGGACAGTAGGATGGACAGCAGGACGGACGGTAGGATGGACAGTAGGATGGACAGCAGGAAAGTCGGTAGGATGGACAGCAGGATGGACGGTAGGATGGACAGTAGTATGGATGGAACCGTGGACAGTAGGATGGACGGTAGGATGGTCAGTAGGATGGACAGCAGGATGGACGGTAGGATGGACGTTAGGGTGGATGGTAGGATGGACAGTAGGATGGATGGTAGGTTGCAGAGTAGGATGGACAGTAAGATGGACGGCAGGATGGACGGTAGGATGGACAGTAGGATGGACAGTAAGATGGACGGCAGGATGGACGGTAGGATGGACAGTAGGATGGACAGCAGGATGGATGGCAGGATGGAAAATAGGATGGATGGTAGGATGGACAGCAAGATGGACGGTAGGATGGACAGTAGGATGGACAGTAGGATGGACAGCAGGATGGACAGTAGGATGGACGGTAGGATGGATAATAGGATGGACAGTAGGATGGTCGGTAGGATGGACGGTAGGATGGACAGCAGGATGGATGGTCGAATGGATGGTAGGATGGACAGTAGGATGGACGGTAGGATGGACAGTAGGATGGACAGTAGGATGGACGGTAGGATGGACAGTAGGATGGACGGTTGGATGCACGGTAGAATGGACGGTTGGATGGATGGTAGGATGGACAGTAGGATGGTCGGTAGGATGGACGGTAGGATGGACAGCAGGATGGACGGTAGGATGGACAGTAGGATGGACGACAGGGTGGACAGCAGGATGCACGGTAGGATGGACAGCAGGATGTTCGGTAGGATGGACAGTAGGATGGTCGGTAGGATGGAGGGTAGGATTGACAGTTGGATGGACGGAATGATGGACGGCAGGATGGACAGCTGGATGGACAGTAGGATGGACAGCAGGGTGGACGGTAGGATGGACGGTAGGATGGACGGTAGGGTGGACAGTAGGATGGACAGTAGGATAGACGGTAGTATGGACAGTAGGATGGACGGTTGGATGCACGGTAGAATGGACGGTTGGATGGATGATAGAAAGGACAGTAGGATGGTCGGTAGGATGGACGGTAGGATGGTCAGAAGTATGGACGGTATGATGGACGGCAGGATGGACATCAGGATGGACAGTAGGATGGACAGCAGGAAGGACGGTAGGATGGACAGTAGGATGGACAGCAGGAAAGTCGGTAGGATGGACAGCAGGATGGACGGTAGGATGGACAGTAGTATGGATGGAACCATGGACAGTAGGATGGACGGTAGGATGGTCAGTAGGATGGACAGCAGGATGGACGGTAGGATGGACGTTAGGGTGGATGGTAGGATGGACAGTAGGATGGATGGTAGGTTGCACAGTAGGATGGACAGTAAGATGGACGGCAGGATACGACGGTAGGATGGACAGTAGGATGGACAGAAGGTTGGACGGCAGGATGGACAGCAGGATGGACAGCAGGATGGACTGTAGGATGGACAGCAGGATGGATGGCAGGATGGAAAATAGGATGGATGGTAGGATGGACAGCAAGATGGACGGTAGGATGGACAGTAGGATGGACAGTAGGATGGACAGCAGGATGGACAGTAGGATGGACGGTAGGATGGATAATAGGATGGACAGTAGGATGGTCGGTAGGATGGACGGTAGGATGGACAGCAGGATGGATGGTAGAATGGATGGTAGGATGGACAGTAGGATGGACGGTAGGATGGACAGTAGGATGGACAGTAGGATGGACGGTAGGATGGACAGTAGGATGGACGGTTGGATGCACGGTAGAATGGACGGTTGGATGGATGGTAGGATGGACAGTAGGATGGTTGGTAGGATGGACGGTAGGATGGACAGCAGGATGGACGGTAGGATGGACAGTAGGATGGACGACTGGGTGGACAGCAGGATGCACGGTAGGATGGACAGCAGGATGTTCGGTAGGATGGACAGTAGGATAGTCGGTAGGATGGAGGGTAGGATTGACAGTTGGATGGACGGAATGATGGACGGCAGGATGGACATCAGGATGGACAGTAGGATGGACAGCAGGATGGACAGTAGGATGGACAGTAGGATGGACGGTTGGATGGACGGTAGATTGGATAGCAGGATGGACGGTAGGATGGACAGTAGGATGGACAGTAGGATGGATGGCAGGATGGACGGTTGGATGGATGGTAGATTGGATAGCAGGATGGACGGTAGGATGGACAGTAGGATGGACAGTAGGATGGACAGCAGGATGGACGGTAGGATAGACGGTAGGATGGACGGTAGGATGGATGGTAGGATGGACGGTAGGATGAACGGTAGGATGGTCAGTATGATGGACGGTAGGATGTACAGTAGGATGGACGGCAGGATGGACGGTAGGATGGAGAGTAGGATGGAAGGCAAGATGGACGGTAGGATGGACAGTAGGATGGACAGTAGGATGGACAGCAGGATGGACGGTAGGAAGGACGGTAGGATGGACGGTAGGATGAACGGTAGGATGGTCAGTATGATGGTCGGTGGGATAGACGGTAGGATGGACAGTAGGATGGACCGCAGGATGGAGGGTAGGATGGACAGTAGGATGGAAGGTATGATGGACGGCAGGATAGACAGCAGGATGGACAGTAGGATGGACAGCAGGATGGACAGCAGGATGGACAGTAGGATGGACAGCAGGATGGACAGTAGGATGGACGGTAGGATGGACGGTTGGATGGACGGTAGGATGGACAGTAGGATGGTCGGTAGGATGGATGGTAGGATGGACAGTAGGATGGACTAGTTTGGACAATAGGATGGACAGTAGGATGGATGGTATGATGGATGGCAGGATGGACGGCAGGATGGACAGCATGATAGACAGTAGGATGGACTGTAGGATGGACATCAGGATGGACAGTTGGATGGACAGTAGGATGGACTGTAGGATGGACAGTAGGATGGTCGGTAGGATGGACGGTAGGATGGACAGTAGGATGGACGGCAGGATGGACGGTAGGTTGGACAGTAGGATGGATGGTAGGATGGACAGTAGGATGGACAGTAGGATGGATGGTATGAAGGACGGCAGGATGGACGGCAGTATGGACAGCAGGATGGACAGCAGGATGGACAGTATGATGGACAGCAGGATGGATAGTTGGATGGACAGTAGGATGTATGGTATAATGGACAGTAGGATGGACGGTAGGATGGACAGTGGGATGGACAGTAGGATGGACGGTAGGATGGACAGTAGGATGGACGGTATGATGGACTGTAGGATGGACGGTAGGATGGACGGTGGGATGGACAGTAGGATGGACGGTAGGATGGACAGTGGGATGGACAGTAGGATGGACTGTAGGATGGACAGTAGGATGGACAGTAGGATGGACAGCAGGATGGACTGTAGGATGGACGACAGGATGGACAGTAGGATGGATGGTAGGATGGACAGTAGGATGGACGGTAGGATGGATGGCAGGATGGACAGTAGGATGGACAGTAGGATGGATAGCAGGATGGAGAGTAGGATGGACAGTAGGATGGACAGGAGGATGGACGGTAGGATGGACAGTAGGATGGACAGCAGGATGGTCGGTAGGATGGACAGTAGGATGGACGGAACCATGGACAGTAGGATGGACGGTTGGATGGACAGTAGGATGGACAGCAGGATGGACAGTAGGATGGACAGTAGGATGGACAGCAAGATGGACGGTAGGATGGACGGTAGGATGGACGGTTGGGTGGATGGTAGGATGGACAGCAGGATGGACAGTAGGATGGAAAGAAAGATGGACGGCAGGATGGATGGTAGGATGGACAGTAGGATGGACAGAAGGATGGACGGCAGGATGGTCAGTAGGATGGTCAGTAGGATGGACAGCAGGATGGACGGTACGATGGACAGTAGGATGGACAGCAGGATGGACAGCAGGATGGACGGTACGATGGACAGTAGGATGGACGGTAGGATGGACGGTGGGATGGACGGTAGGATGGACAGTAGGATGGTCAGTAGGATGGACAGTAGGATGGACGGTAGGATGGACAGTAGGATGGACAGTAGGATGGACGGTAGGAAGGACAGTAGGATGGACAGCAGGATGGACAGTAGGATGGACGGCAGGATGGACGGTAGGATGGACAGCAGGATGGACGGTAGGATGGACGGTAGGATGGAGAGTATGATGGACAGTAGGATGGAAGGGAGGATGGACGGTAGGATGGGAAGCAGGATGGACAGTAGGATGGACAGAAGGATGGATGGTAGGATGGACAGCAGGATGGACAGTAGGATGGACGGTAGGATTGACAGCAGGATGGACGGTAGGATGGATGGCAGGATGGACAGCAGGAGGGACAGTAGGATGGACAGTAGGATGGACAGCAGGATGGACGGTAGGATGGACAGTAGGATGGACAGTAGGATGGACAGCAGGATGGACGGTAGGATGGACGGCAGGATGGACGGTAGGATAGAAAGTGGGATGGACAGTAGGATGGACGACAGCATTGACAGCAGGATGGACGGTAGGATGGACAGTAGGATGGAGAGTAGGATGGACGGTAGAATGGACAGTAGGATGGATGGCAGGATGGACAGTAGAATGGACGGCAGGATGGATGGTAGGATGGACAGTAGGATGGACAGCAGGAAGGACGGTAGGATGGACTGTAGGATGGTCAGTAGGATGGACAGTAGGATGGATAGCAGGATGGACGGTAGGATGGACAGTAGGATGGACATTCGGATGGACAGTAGGATGGACGGCAGGATGGACAACAGGATGGACAGTAGGATGGACAGCAGGATGGACGGTAGGATGGACAGTAGGATGGATGGAACCATGGACAGTAGGATGGACGGTAGGATGGACAGTAGGATGGACAGCAGGATGGATGGTAGGATGGACAGTAGGATGGACTGCAGGATGGACGGTAGGATGGACGGTAGGAAGGACGGTAGGGTGGATGGTAGGATGGACAGCAGGATGGATGGTAGGATGGACAGTAGGATGGACAGCAGGATAGACGGTAGGATGGACGGTAGGATGAACAGTAGGATGGTCGGTAGGATGGACGATAGGATGGACGGTAGGATGGACAGTAGGATGGATGGAACCATGGACAGTAGGATGGACGGTAGGATGGACAGTAGGATGGACAGCAGGATGGATGGTAGGATGGACAGTAGGATGGACTGCAGGATGGACGGTAGGATGGACGGTAGGAAGGACGGTAGGGTGGATGGTAGGATGGACAGCAGGATGGATGGTAGGATGGACAGTAGGATGGACAGCAGGATAGACGGTAGGATGGACGGTAGGATGAACAGTAGGATGGTCGGTAGGATGGACGATAGGATGGACGGTAGGATGGACAGCAGGATGGACGGTAGGATGGACGGTAAGATGGATGGTAGGATGGATGGTTGGATGGACGGTAGGATGGACTGTAGGAAGGACAGTAGGATGGAAAGAAAGATGGACGGCAGGATGGATGGTAGGATGGACAGTAGGATGGACAGAAGGATGGACGGCAGGATGGACGGTAGGTTGGACGGTAGGATGGACAGCAGTATGGACGGTAGGATGGACAGTAGGATGGACAGTAGGATGGACAGCAGGATGGACAGCAGGATGGACTGTAGGATGGACGGCAGGATGGACAGTAGGATGGATGGTAGGATGGACAGTAGGATGGACGGTAGGATGGATGGCAGGATGGACAGCAGGATGGACAGCAGGATGGACTGTAGGATGGACAGCAGGATGGATGGCAGGATGGAAAATAGGATGGATGGTAGGATGGACAGCAAGATGGACTGCAGGATGGATGGTAGGATGGACGGTAGGAAGGACGGTAGGGTGGATGGTAGGATGGACAGCAGGATGGATGGTAGGATGGACAGTAGGATGGACAGCAGGTTAGACGGTAGGATGGACGGTAGGATGAACAGTAGGATGGTCGGTAGGATGGACGATAGGATGGACGGTAGGATGGACAGTAGGATGGATGGAACCATGGACAGTAGGATGGACGGTAGGATGGACAGTAGGATGGACAGCAGGATGGATGGTAGGATGGACAGTAGGATGGACTGCAGGATGGACGGTAGGATGGACGGTAGGAAGGACGGTAGGGTGGATGGTAGGATGGACAGCAGGATGGATGGTAGGATAGACAGTAGGATGGACAGCAGGATAGACGGTAGGATGGACGGTAGGATGAACAGTAGGATGGTCGGTAGGATGGACGATAGGATGGACGGTAGGATGGACAGCAGGATGGACGGTAGGATGGACGGTAGGATGGATGGTAGGATGGATGGTTGGATGGACGGTAGGATGGACTGTAGGAAGGACAGTAGGATGGAAAGAAAGATGGACGGCAGGATGGATGGTAGGATGGACAGTAGGATGGACAGAAGGATGGACGGCAGGTTGGACGGTAGGTTGGACGGTAGGATGGACAGCAGGATGGACGGTAGGATGGACAGTAGGATGGACAGTAGGATGGACAGCAGGATGGACAGCAGGATGGACTGTAGGATGGACGGCAGGATGGACAGTAGGATGGATGGTAGGATGGACAGTAGGATGGACGGTAGGATGGATGGCAGGATGGACAGCAGGATGGACAGCAGGATGGACTGTAGGATGGACAGCAGGATGGATGGCAGGATTGAAAATAGGATGGATGGTAGGATGGACAGCAAGATGGACGGTAGGATGGTCAGTAGGATGGACAGTAGGATGGACAGCAGGATGGACAGTAGGATGGACGGTAGGATGGATAATAGGATGGACAGTAGGATGGTCGGTAGGATGGACGGTAGGATGGACAGCAGGATGGATGGTAGAATGGATGGTAGGATGGACAGTAGGATGGACGGTAGGATGGACAGTAGGATGGACAGTAGGATGGACGGTAGGATGGACAGTAGGATGGACGGTTGGATGCACGGTAGAATGGACGGTTGGATGGATGGTAGGATGGACAGTAGGATGGTCGGTAGGATGGACGGTAGGATGGACAGCAGGATGGACGGTAGGATGGACAGTAGGATGGACGACAGGGTGGACAGCAGGATGCACGGTAGGATGGACAGCAGGATGTTCGGTAGGATGGACAGTAGGATGGTCGGTAGGATGGAGGGTAGGATTGACAGTTGGATGGACGGAATGATGGACGGCAGGATGGACAGCAGGATGGACAGTAGGATGGACAGCAGGGTGGACGGTAGGATGGACAGCAGGATGGACAGTAGGATGGACAGTAGGATGGACGGTTGGATGGACGGTAGATTGGATAGCAGGATGGACGGTAGGATGGACAGTAGGATGGACAGTAGGATGGATGGCAGGATGGACGGTTGGATGGATGGTAGATTGGATAGCAGGATGGACGGTAGGATGGACAGTAGGATGGACAGTAGGATGGACAGCAGGATGGACGGTAGGATAGACGGTAGGATGGACGGTAGGATGGATGGTAGGATGGACGGTAGGATGATCGGTAGGATGGTCAGTATGATGGACGGTAGGATGTACAGTAGGATGTACGGCAGGATGGACGGTAGGATGGAGAGTAGGATGGAAGGCAAGATGGACGGTAGGATGGACAGTAGGATGGACAGTAGGATGGACAGCAGGATGGACGGTAGGAAGGACGGTAGGATGGACGGTAGGATGAACGGTAGGATGGTCAGTATGATGGTCGGTGGGATAGACGGTAGGATGGACAGTAGGATGGACCGCAGGATGGAGGGTAGGATGGACAGTAGGATGGAAGGTATGATGGACGGCAGGATAGACAGCAGGATGGACAGTAGGATGGACAGCAGGATGGACAGCAGGATGGACAGTAGGATGGACAGCAGGATGGACAGTAGGATGGACGGTAGGATGGACGGTTGGATGGACGGTAGGATGGACAGTAGGATGGTCGGTAGGATGGATGGTAGGATGGACAGTAGGATGGACTGTAGTTTGGACAATAGGATGGACAGTAGGATGGATGGTATGATGGATGGCAGGATGGACGGCAGGATGGACAGCATGATAGACAGTAGGATGGACTGTAGGATGGACATCAGGATGGACAGTTGGATGGACAGTAGGATGGACGGTAGGATGGACAGTAGGATAGTCGGTAGGATGGACGGTAGGATGGACAGTAGGATGGACGGCAGGATGGACGGTAGGTTGGACAGTAGGATGGAAGGTAGGATGGACAGTAGGATGGACAGTAGGATGGATGGTATGAAGGACGGCAGGATGGACGGCAGTATGGACAGCAGGATTGGCAGCAGGATGGACAGTAGGATGGACAGCAGGATGGATAGTTGGATGGACAGTAGGACGGATGGTATAATGGACAGTAGGATGGACGGTAGGATGGACAGTGGGATGGACAGTAGGATGGACGGTAGGATGGACAGTAGGATGGACGGTATGATGGACTGTAGGATGGACGGTAGGATGGACGGTGGGATGGACAGTAGGATGGACGGTAGGATGGACAGTGGGATGGACAGTAGGATGGACAGTAGGATGGACAGCAGGATGGACTGTAGGATGGACGACAGGATGGACAGTAGGATGGATGGTAGGATGGACAGTAGGATGGACGGTAGGATGGATGGCAGGATGGACAGTAGGATGGACAGTAGGATGGATAGCAGGATGGAGAGTAGGATGGACAGTAGGATGGACAGGAGGATGGACGGTAGGATGGACAGTAGGATGGACAGCAGGATGGTCGGTAGGATGGACAGCAGGATGGACGGTAGGATGGACAGTAGGATGGACGGAACCATGGACAGTAGGATGGACGGTAGGATGGACAGTAGGATGGACAGCAGGATGGACAGTAGGATGGACAGTAGGATGGACAGCAAGATGGACGGTAGGATGGACGGTAGGATGGACGGTAGGGTGGATGGTAGGATGGACAGCAGGATGGACAGTAGGATGGAAAGAAAGATGGACGGCAGGATGGATGGTAGGATGGACAGTAGGATGGACAGAAGGATGGACGGCAGGATGGTCAGTAGGATGGTCAGTAGGATGGACAGCAGGATGGACGGTACGATGGACAGTAGGATGGACAGCAGGATGGACAGCAGGATGGACGGTACGATGGACAGTAGGATGGACGGTAGGATGGACGGTGGGATGGACGGTAGGATGGACAGTAGGATGGTCAGTAGGATGGACAGTAGGATGGACGGTAGGATGGACAGTAGGATGGACAGTAGGATGGACGGTAGGAAGGACAGTAGGATGGACAGCAGGATGGACAGTAGGATGGACGGCAGGATGGACGGTAGGATGGACAGCAGGATGGACGGTAGGATGGACGGTAGGATGGAGAGTATGATGGACAGTAGGATGGAAGGGAGGATGGACGGTAGGATGGGAAGTAGGATGGACAGAGGGATGGACAGAAGGATGGATGGTAGGATGGACAGCAGGATGGACAGTAGGATGGACGGTAGGATGGACAGAAGGATGGACGGTAGGATGGATGGCAGGATGGACAGCAGGAGGGACAGTAGGATGGACAGTAGGATGGACAGCAGGATGGACGGTAGGATGGACAGTAGGATGGACAGTAGGATGGACAGCAGGATGGACGGTAGGATGGACGGCAGAATGGACGGTAGGATAGAAAGTGGGATGGACAGTAGGATGGACGACAGCATTGACAACTGGATGGACGGTAGGATGGACAGTAGGATGGAGAGTAGGATGGACGGTAGAATGGACAGTAGGATGGATGGAACCATGGACAGTAGGATGGACGGTAGGATGGACTGTAGGATGGACGGCAGGATGGACAGTAGGATGGATGGTAGGATGGACAGTAGTATGGACGGTAGGATGGATGGCAGGATGGACAGTAGGATGGACAGTAGGATGGACAGTAGGATGGATGGTAGGATGGACAGTAGGATGGACAGCAGGATAGACGATAGGATGGACGGTAGGATGAACAGTAGGATGGTCGGTAGGATGGACGATAGGATGGACGGTAGGATGGACAGTAGGATGGATGGAACCATGGACAGTAGGATGGACGGTAGGATGGACTGTAGGATGGACGGCAGGATGGACAGTAGGATGGATGGTAGGATGGACAGTAGTATGGACGGTAGGATGGATGGCAGGATGGACAGTAGGATGGACAGTAGGATGGACAGTAGGATGGACGGTAGGATGAACAGTAGGATGGTCGGTAGGATGGACGATAGGATGGACGGTAGGATGGACAGCAGGATGGACGGTAGGATGGACGGTAGGATGGATGGTAGGATGGATGGTTGGATGGACGGTAGGATGGACTGTAGGAAGGACAGTAGGATGGAAAGAAAGATGGACGGCAGGATGGATGGTAGGATGGACAGTAGGATGGACAGAAGGATGGACGGCAGGATGGACGGTAGGTTGGACGGTAGGATGGACAGCAGGATGGACGGTAGGATGGACGGTAGGATGGACAGTAGGATGGACAGCAGGATGGACAGCAGGATGGACTGTAGGATGGACGGCAGGATGGACAGTAGGATGGATGGTAGGATGGACAGTAGGATGGACGGTAGGATGGATGGCAGGATGGACAGTAGGATGGACAGTAGGATGGACAGTAGGATGGACAGTAGGATGGACAGGAGGATGGACGGTAGGATGGACAGTAGGATGGACAGCAGGATGGTCGGTAGGATGGACAGCAGGATGGACGGTAGGATGGACAGTAGGATGGACAGAACCATGGACAGTAGGATGGACGGTAGGATGGACAGCAGGATGGACAGCAGGATGGACAGTAGGATGGACAGTAGGATGGACAGCAGGATGGACGGTAGGATGCACGGTAGGGTGGATGGTAGGATGGACAGCAGGATGGACAGTAGGATGGAAAGAAAGATGGACGGAAGGATGGATGGTAGGATGGACAGTAGGATGGACAGAAGGATGGACGGCAGGATGGACGGTAGGATGGACGTTAGGATGGACAGCAGGATGGACGGTAGGATGGACAGTAGGATGGACAGTAGGATAGACGGTAGGATAGACGGTAGTATGGACAGTAGGATGGACGGTTGGATGCACGATAGAATGGACGGTTGGATGGATGATAGAATGGACAGTAGGATGGTCGGTAGGATGGACGGTAGGATGGTCAGAAGTATGGACGGTATGATGGACGGCAGGATGGACATCAGGATGGACAGTAGAATGGACAGCAGGACGGACGGTAGGATGGACAGTAGGATGGACAGCAGGAAAGTCGGTAGGATGGACAGCAGGATGGACGGTAGGATGGACAGTAGTATGGATGGAACCATGGACAGTAGGATGGACGGTAGGATGGTCAGTAGGATGGACAGCAGGATGGACGGTAGGATGGACGTTAGGGTGGATGGTAGGATGGACAG
Source organism: Hemitrygon akajei (assembly GCF_048418815.1). Classification (NCBI taxonomy): domain Eukaryota; kingdom Metazoa; phylum Chordata; class Chondrichthyes; order Myliobatiformes; family Dasyatidae; genus Hemitrygon; species Hemitrygon akajei. Next base: position 108,418,425 of record NC_133133.1, on the reverse strand, counting down.
TAGGATGGATGGTAGGTTGCAGAGTAGGATGGACAGTAAGATGGACGGCAGGATGGACGGTAGGATGGACAGTAGGATGGACAGAAGGATGGACGGCAGGATGGACAGCAGGATGGACAGCAGGATGGACTGTAGGATGGACAGCAGGATGGATGGCAGGATGGAAAATAGGATGGATGGTAGGATGGACAGCAAGATGGACGGTAGGATGGAGAGTAGGATGGACAGTAGGATGGACAGCAGGATGGACAGTAGGATGGACGGTAGGATGGATAATAGGATGGACAGTAGGATGGTCGGTAGGATGGACGGTAGGATGGACAGCAGGATGGATGGTAGAATGGATGGTAGGATGGACAGTAGGATGGACGGTAGGATGGACAGTAGGATGGACAGTAGGATGGACGGTAGGATGGACAGTAGGATGGACGGTTGGATGCACGGTAGAATGGACGGTTGGATGGATGGTAGGATGGACAGTAGGATGGTCGGTAGGATGGACGGTAGGATGGACAGCAGGATGGACGGTAGGATGGACAGTAGGATGGACGACAGGGTGGACAGCAGGATGCACGGTAGGATGGACAGCAGGATGTTCGGTAGGATGGACAGTAGGATGGTCGGTAGGATGGAGGGTAGGATTGACAGTTGGATGGACGGAATGATGGTCGGCAGGATGGACAGCTGGATGGACAGTAGGATGGACAGCAGGGTGGACGGTAGGATGGACAGCAGGATGGACAGTAGGATGGACAGTAGGATGGACGGTTGGATGGACGGTAGATTGGATAGCAGGATGGACGGTAGGATGGACAGTAGGATGGACAGTAGGATGGATGGCAGGATGGACGGTTGGATGGATGGTAGATTGGATAGCAGGATGGACGGTAGGATGGACAGTAGGATGTACAGTAGGATGGACAGCAGGATGGACGGTAGGATAGACGGTAGGATGGACGGTAGGATGGATGCTAGGATGGACGGTAGGATGAACGGTAGGATGGACAGTAGGATGGACAGTAGGATGGACAGCAGGATGGACGGTAGGAAGGACGGTAGGATGGACGGTAGGATGAACGGTAGGATGGTCAGTATGATGGTCGGTGGGATAGACGGTAGGATGGACAGTAGGATGGACCGCAGGATGGAGGGTAGGATGGACAGTAGGATGGAAGGTATGATGGACGGCAGGATAGACAGCAGGATGGACAGTAGGATGGACAGCAGGATGGACAGCAGGATGGATAGTAGGATGGACAGCAGGATGGACAGTAGGATGGACGGTAGGATGGACGGTTGGATGGACGGTAGGATGGACAGTAGGATGGTCGGTAGGATGGATGGTAGGATGGACAGTAGGATGGACTGTAGTTTGGACAATAGGATGGACAGTAGGATGGATGGTATGATGGATGGCAGGATGGACGGCAGGATGGACAGCATGATAGACAGTAGGATGGACTGTAGGATGGACATCAGGATGGACAGTTGGATGGACAGTAGGATGGACAGCAGGATGGACAGTAGGATGGACGGTAGGATGGACAGCAGGATGGACGGTAGGATGGATGGCAGGATGGACAGCAGGAGGGACAGTAGGATGGACAGTAGGATGGACAGCAGGATGGACGGTAGGATGGACAGTAGGATGGACAGTAGGATGGACAGCAGGATGGACGGTAGGATGGACGGCAGAATGGACGGTAGGATAGAAAGTGGGATGGACAGTAGGATGGACGACAGCATTGACAACTGGATGGACGGTAGGATGGACAGTAGGATGGAGAGTAGGATGGACGGTAGAATGGACAGTAGGATGGATGGAACCATGGACAGTAGGATGGACGGTAGGATGGACTGTAGGATGGACGGCAGGATGGACAGTAGGATGGATGGTAGGATGGACAGTAGTATGGACGGTAGGATGGATGGCAGGATGGACAGTAGGATGGACAGTAGGATGTACAGTAGGATGGATGGTAGGATGGACAGTAGGATGGACAGCAGGATAGACGGTAGGATGGACGGTAGGATGAACAGTAGGATGGTCGGTAGGATGGACGATAGGATGGACGGTAGGATGGACAGCAGGATAGACGGTAGGATGGACGGTAGGATGAACAGTAGGATGGTCGGTAGGATGGACGATAGGATGGACGGTAGGATGGACAGTAGGATGGATGGAACCATGGACAGTAGGATGGACGGTAGGATGGACGGTAGGGTGGACAGTAGGATGGACAGTAGGATAGACGGTAGTATGGACAGTAGGATGGACGGTTGGATGCACGGTAGAATGGACGGTTGGATGGATGATAGAAAGGACAGTAGGATGGTCGGTAGGATGGACGGTAGGATGGTCAGAAGTATGGACGGTATGATGGACGGCAGGATGGACATCAGGATGGACAGTAGGATGGACAGCAGGAAGGACGGTAGGATGGACAGTAGGATGGACAGCAGGAAAGTCGGTAGGATGGACAGCAGGATGGACGGTAGGATGGACAGTAGTATGGATGGAACCATGGACAGTAGGATGGACGGTAGGATGGTCAGTAGGATGGACAGCAGGATGGACGGTAGGATGGACGTTAGGGTGGATGGTAGGATGGACAGTAGGATGGATGGTAGGTTGCACAGTAGGATGGACAGTAAGATGGACGGCAGGATGGACGGTAGGATGGACAGTAGGATGGACAGAAGGTTGGACGGCAGGATGGACAGCAGGATGGACAGCAGGATGGACTGTAGGATGGACAGCAGGATGGATGGCAGGATGGAAAATAGGATGGATGGTAGGATGGACAGCAAGATGGACGGTAGGATGGACAGTAGGATGGACAGTAGGATGGACAGCAGGATGGACAGTAGGATGGACGGTAGGATGGATAATAGGATGGACAGTAGGATGGTCGGTAGGATGGACGGTAGGATGGACAGCAGGATGGATGGTAGAATGGATGGTAGGATGGACAGTAGGATGGACGGTAGGATGGACAGTAGGATGGACAGTAGGATGGACGGTAGGATGGACAGTAGGATGGACGGTTGGATGCACGGTAGAATGGACGGTTGGATGGATGGTAGGATGGACAGTAGGATGGTCGGTAGGATGGACGGTAGGATGGACAGCAGGATGGACGGTAGGATGGACAGTAGGATGGACGACTGGGTGGACAGCAGGATGCACGGTAGGATGGACAGCAGGATGTTCGGTAGGATGGACAGTAGGATAGTCGGTAGGATGGAGGGTAGGATTGACAGTTGGATGGACGGAATGATGGACGGCAGGATGGACATCAGGATGGACAGTAGGATGGACAGCAGGATGGACAGTAGGATGGACAGTAGGATGGACGGTTGGATGGACGGTAGATTGGATAGCAGGATGGACGGTAGGATGGACAGTAGGATGGACAGTAGGATGGATGGCAGGATGGACGGTTGGATGGATGGTAGATTGGATAGCAGGATGGACGGTAGGATGGACAGTAGGATGGACAGTAGGATGGACAGCAGGATGGACGGTAGGATAGACGGTAGGATGGACGGTAGGATGGATGGTAGGATGGACGGTAGGATGAACGGTAGGATGGTCAGTATGATGGACGGTAGGATGTACAGTAGGATGGACGGCAGGATGGACGGTAGGATGGAGAGTAGGATGGAAGGCAAGATGGACGGTAGGATGGACAGTAGGATGGACAGTAGGATGGACAGCAGGATGGACGGTAGGAAGGACGGTAGGATGGACGGTAGGATGAACGGTAGGATGGTCAGTATGATGGTCGGTGGGATAGACGGTAGGATGGACAGTAGGATGGACCGCAGGATGGAGGGTAGGATGGACAGTAGGATGGAAGGTATGATGGACGGCAGGATAGACAGCAGGATGGACAGTAGGATGGACAGCAGGATGGACAGCAGGATGGACAGTAGGATGGACAGCAGGATGGACAGTAGGATGGACGGTAGGATGGACGGTTGGATGGACGGTAGGATGGACAGTAGGATGGTCGGTAGGATGGATGGTAGGATGGACAGTAGGATGGACTAGTTTGGACAATAGGATGGACAGTAGGATGGATGGTATGATGGATGGCAGGATGGACGGCAGGATGGACAGCATGATAGACAGTAGGATGGACAGTAGGATGGACATCAGGATGGACAGTTGGATGGACAGTAGGATGGACTGTAGGATGGACAGTAGGATGGTCGGTAGGATGGACGGTAGGATGGACAGTAGGATGGACGGCAGGATGGACGGTAGGTTGGACAGTAGGATGGATGGTAGGATGGACAGTAGGATGGACAGTAGGATGGATGGTATGAAGGACGGCAGGATGGACGGCAGTATGGACAGCAGGATGGACAGCAGGATGGACAGTATGATGGACAGCAGGATGGATAGTTGGATGGACAGTAGGATGTATGGTATAATGGACAGTAGGATGGACGGTAGGATGGACAGTGGGATGGACAGTAGGATGGACGGTAGGATGGACAGTAGGATGGACGGTATGATGGACTGTAGGATGGACGGTAGGATGGACGGTGGGATGGACAGTAGGATGAACGGTAGGATGGACAGTGGGATGGACAGTAGGATGGACGGTAGGATGGACAGTAGGATGGACAGTAGGATGGACAGCAGGATGGACTGTAGGATGGACGACAGGATGGACAGTAGGATGGATGGTAGGATGGACAGTAGGATGGACGGTAGGATGGATGGCAGGATGGACAGTAGGATGGACAGTAGGATGGATAGCAGGATGGAGAGTAGGATGGACAGTAGGATGGACAGGAGGATGGACGGTAGGATGGACAGTAGGATGGACAGCAGGATGGTCGGTAGGATGGACAGCAGGATGGACGGTAGGATGGACAGTAGGATGGACGGAACCATGGACAGTAGGATGGACGGTTGGATGGACAGTAGGATGGACAGCAGGATGGACAGTAGGATGGACAGTAGGATGGACAGCAAGATGGACGGTAGGATGGACGGTAGGATGGACGGTTGGGTGGATGGTAGGATGGACAGCAGGATGGACAGTAGGATGGAAAGAAAGATGGACGGCAGGATGGATGGTAGGATGGACAGTAGGATGGACAGAAGGATGGACGGCAGGATGGTCAGTAGGATGGTCAGTAGGATGGACAGCAGGATGGACGGTACGATGGACAGTAGGATGTACAGCAGGATGGACAGCAGGATGGACGGTACGATGGACAGTAGGATGGACGGTAGGATGGACGGTGGGATGGACGGTAGGATGGACAGTAGGATGGTCAGTAGGATGGACAGTAGGATGGACGGTAGGATGGACAGTAGGATGGACAGTAGGATGGACGGTAGGAAGGACAGTAGGATGGACAGCAGGATGGACAGTAGGATGGACGGCAGGATGGACGGTAGGATGGACAGCAGGATGGACGGTAGGATGGACGGTAGGATGGAGAGTATGATGGACAGTAGGATGGAAGGGAGGATGGACGGTAGGATGGGAAGCAGGATGGACAGTAGGATGGACAGAAGGATGGATGGTAGGATGGACAGCAGGATGGACAGTAGGATGGACGGTAGGATTGACAGCAGGATGGACGGTAGGATGGATGGCAGGATGGACAGCAGGAGGGACAGTAGGATGGACAGTAGGATGGACAGCAGGATGGACGGTAGGATGGACAGTAGGATGGACAGTAGGATGGACAGCAGGATGGACGGTAGGATGGACGGCAGGATGGACGGTAGGATAGAAAGTGGGATGGACAGTAGGATGGACGACAGCATTGACAGCAGGATGGATGGTAGGATGGACAGTAGGATGGACGGTAGGATGGATGGCAGGATGGACAGTAGGATGGACAGTAGGATGGATAGCAGGATGGAGAGTAGGATGGACAGTAGGATGGACAGGAGGATGGACGGTAGGATGGACAGTAGGATGGACAGCAGGATGGTCGGTAGGATGGACAGCAGGATGGACGGTAGGATGGACAGTAGGATGGACGGAACCATGGACAGTAGGATGGACGGTAGGATGGACAGTAGGATGGACAGCAGGATGGACAGTAGGATGGACAGTAGGATGGACAGCAAGATGGACGGTAGGATGGACGGTAGGATGGACGGTAGGGTGGATGGTAGGATGGACAGCAGGATGGACAGTAGGATGGAAAGAAAGATGGACGGCAGGATGGATGGTAGGATGGACAGTAGGATGGACAGAAGGATGGACGGCAGGATGGTCAGTAGGATGGTCAGTAGGATGGACAGCAGGATGGACGGTACGATGGACAGTAGGATGGACAGCAGGATGGACAGCAGGATGGACGGTACGATGGACAGTAGGATGGACGGTAGGATGGACGGTGGGATGGACGGTAGGATGGACAGTAGGATGGTCAGTAGGATGGACAGTAGGATGGACGGTAGGATGGACAGTAGGATGGACAGTAGGATGGACGGTAGGAAGGACAGTAGGATGGACAGCAGGATGGACAGTAGGATGGACGGCAGGATGGACGGTAGGATGGACAGCAGGATGGACGGTAGGATGGACGGTAGGATGGAGAGTATGATGGACAGTAGGATGGAAGGGAGGATGGACGGTAGGATGGGAAGTAGGATGGACAGAGGGATGGACAGAAGGATGGATGGTAGGATGGACAGCAGGATGGACAGTAGGATGGACGGTAGGATGGACAGAAGGATGGACCGTAGGATGGATGGCAGGATGGACAGCAGGAGGGACAGTAGGATGGACAGTAGGATGGACAGCAGGATGGACGGTAGGATGGACAGTAGGATGGACAGTAGGATGGACAGCAGGATGGACGGTAGGATGGACGGCAGAATGGACGGTAGGATAGAAAGTGGGATGGACAGTAGGATGGACGACAGCATTGACAACTGGATGGACGGTAGGATGGACAGTAGGATGGAGAGTAGGATGGACGGTAGAATGGACAGTAGGATGGATGGAACCATGGACAGTAGGATGGACGGTAGGATGGACTGTAGGATGCACGGTAGGATGGACAGCAGGATGTTCGGTAGGATGGACAGTAGGATGGTCGGTAGGATGGAAGGTAGGATTGACAGTTGGATGGACGGAATGATGGTCGGCAGGATGGACAGCTGGATGGACAGTAGGATGGACAGCAGGGTGGACGGTAGGATGGACAGCAGGATGGACAGTAGGATGGACAGTAGGATGGACGGTTGGATGGACGGTAGATTGGATAGCAGGATGGACGGTAGGATGGACAGTAGGATGGACAGTAGGATGGATGGCAGGATGGACGGTTGGATGGATGGTAGATTGGATAGCAGGATGGACGGTAGGATGGACAGTAGGATGTACAGTAGGATGGACAGCAGGATGGACGGTAGGATAGACGGTAGGATGGACGGTAGGATGGATGCTAGGATGGACGGTAGGATGAACGGTAGGATGGACAGTAGGATGGACAGTAGGATGGACAGCAGGATGGACGGTAGGAAGGACGGTAGGATGGACGGTAGGATGAACGGTAGGATGGTCAGTATGATGGTCGGTGGGATAGACGGTAGGATGGACAGTAGGATGGACCGCAGGATGGAGGGTAGGATGGACAGTAGGATGGAAGGTATGATGGACGGCAGGATAGACAGCAGGATGGACAGTAGGATGGACAGCAGGATGGACAGCAGGATGGATAGTAGGATGGACAGCAGGATGGACAGTAGGATGGACGGTAGGATGGACGGTTGGATGGACGGTAGGATGGACAGTAGGATGGTCGGTAGGATGGATGGTAGGATGGACAGTAGGATGGACTGTAGTTTGGACAATAGGATGGACAGTAGGATGGATGGTATGATGGATGGCAGAATGGACGGCAGGATGGACAGCATGATAGACAGTAGGATGGACTGTAGGATGGACATCAGGATGGACAGTTGGATGGACAGTAGGATGGACAGCAGGATGGACAGTAGGATGGACGGTAGGATGGACAGCAGGATGGACGGTAGGATGGATGGCAGGATGGACAGCAGGAGGGACAGTAGGATGGACAGTAGGATGGACAGCAGGATGGACGGTAGGATGGACAGTAGGATGGACAGTAGGATGGACAGCAGGATGGACGGTAGGATGGACGGCAGAATGGACGGTAGGATAGAAAGTGGGATGGACAGTAGGATGGACGACAGCATTGACAACTGGATGGACGGTAGGATGGACAGTAGGATGGAGAGTAGGATGGACGGTAGAATGGACAGTAGGATGGATGGAACCATGGACAGTAGGATGGACGGTAGGATGGACTGTAGGATGGACGGCAGGATGGACAGTAGGATGGATGGTAGGATGGACAGTAGTATGGACGGTAGGATGGATGGCAGGATGGACAGTAGGATGGACAGTAGGATGTACAGTAGGATGGATGGTAGGATGGACAGTAGGATGGACAGCAGGATAGACGGTAGGATGGACGGTAGGATGAACAGTAGGATGGTCGGTAGGATGGACGATAGGATGGACGGTAGGATGGACAGCAGGATAGACGGTAGGATGGACGGTAGGATGAACAGTAGGATGGTCGGTAGGATGGACGATAGGATGGACGGTAGGATGGACAGTAGGATGGATGGAACCATGGACAGTAGGATGGACGGTAGGATGGACGGTAGGGTGGACAGTAGGATGGACAGTAGGATAGACGGTAGTATGGACAGTAGGATGGACGGTTGGATGCACGGTAGAATGGACGGTTGGATGGATGATAGAAAGGACAGTAGGATGGTCGGTAGGATGGACGGTAGGATGGTCAGAAGTATGGACGGTATGATGGACGGCAGGATGGACATCAGGATGGACAGTAGGATGGACAGCAGGAAGGACGGTAGGATGGACAGTAGGATGGACAGCAGGAAAGTCGGTAGGATGGACAGCAGGATGGACGGTAGGATGGACAGTAGTATGGATGGAACCATGGACAGTAGGATGGACGGTAGGATGGTCAGTAGGATGGACAGCAGGATGGACGGTAGGATGGACGTTAGGGTGGATGGTAGGATGGACAGTAGGATGGATGGTAGGTTGCACAGTAGGATGGACAGTAAGATGGACGGCAGGATGGACGGTAGGATGGACAGTAGGATGGACAGAAGGTTGGACGGCAGGATGGACAGCAGGATGGACAGCAGGATGGACTGTAGGATGGACAGCAGGATGGATGGCAGGATGGAAAATAGGATGGATGGTAGGATGGACAGCAAGATGGACGGTAGGATGGACAGTAGGATGGACAGTAGGATGGACAGCAGGATGGACAGTAGGATGGACGGTAGGATGGATAATAGGATGGACAGTAGGATGGTCGGTAGGATGGACGGTAGGATGGACAGCAGGATGGATGGTAGAATGGATGGTAGGATGGACAGTAGGATGGACGGTAGGATGGACAGTAGGATGGACAGTAGGATGGACGGTAGGATGGACAGTAGGATGGACGGTTGGATGCACGGTAGAATGGACGGTTGGATGGATGGTAGGATGGACAGTAGGATGGTCGGTAGGATGGACGGTAGGATGGACAGCAGGATGGACGGTAGGATGGACAGTAGGATGGACGACTGGGTGGACAGCAGGATGCACGGTAGGATGGACAGCAGGATGTTCGGTAGGATGGACAGTAGGATAGTCGGTAGGATGGAGGGTAGGATTGACAGTTGGATGGACGGAATGATGGACGGCAGGATGGACATCAGGATGGACAGTAGGATGGACAGCAGGATGGACAGTAGGATGGACAGTAGGATGGACGGTTGGATGGACGGTAGATTGGATAGCAGGATGGACGGTAGGATGGACAGTAGGATGGACAGTAGGATGGATGGCAGGATGGACGGTTGGATGGATGGTAGATTGGATAGCAGGATGGACGGTAGGATGGACAGTAGGATGGACAGTAGGATGGACAGCAGGATGGACGGTAGGATAGACGGTAGGATGGACGGTAGGATGGATGGTAGGATGGACGGTAGGATGAACGGTAGGATGGTCAGTATGATGGACGGTAGGATGTACAGTAGGATGGACGGCAGGATGGACGGTAGGATGGAGAGTAGGATGGAAGGCAAGATGGACGGTAGGATGGACAGTTGGATGGACAGTAGGATGGACAGCAGGATGGACGGTAGGAAGGACGGTAGGATGGACGGTAGGATGAACGGTAGGATGGTCAGTATGATGGTCGGTGGGATAGACGGTAGGATGGACAGTAGGATGGACCGCAGGATGGAGGGTAGGATGGACAGTAGGATGGAAGGTATGATGGACGGCAGGATAGACAGCAGGATGGACAGTAGGATGGACAGCAGGATGGACAGCAGGATGGACAGTAGGATGGACAGCAGGATGGACAGTAGGATGGACGGTAGGATGGACGGTTGGATGGACGGTAGGATGGACAGTAGGATGGTCGGTAGGATGGATGGTAGGATGGACAGTAGGATGGACTAGTTTGGACAATAGGATGGACAGTAGGATGGATGGTATGATGGATGGCAGGATGGACGGCAGGATGGACAGCATGATAGACAGTAGGATGGACAGTAGGATGGACATCAGGATGGACAGTTGGATGGACAGTAGGATGGACTGTAGGATGGACAGTAGGATGGTCGGTAGGATGGACGGTAGGATGGACAGTAGGATGGACGGCAGGATGGACGGTAGGTTGGACAGTAGGATGGATGGTAGGATGGACAGTAGGATGGACAGTAGGATGGATGGTATGAAGGACGGCAGGATGGACGGCAGTATGGACAGCAGGATGGACAGCAGGATGGACAGTATGATGGACAGCAGGATGGATAGTTGGATGGACAGTAGGATGTATGGTATAATGGACAGTAGGATGGACGGTAGGATGGACAGTGGGATGGACAGTAGGATGGACGGTAGGATGGACAGTAGGATGGACGGTATGATGGACTGTAGGATGGACGGTAGGATGGACGGTGGGATGGACAGTAGGATGGACGGTAGGATGGACAGTGGGATGGACAGTAGGATGGACGGTAGGATGGACAGTAGGATGGACAGTAGGATGGACAGCAGGATGGACTGTAGGATGGACGACAGGATGGACAGTAGGATGGATGGTAGGATGGACAGTAGGATGGACGGTAGGATGGATGGCAGGATGGACAGTAGGATGGACAGTAGGATGGATAGCAGGATGGAGAGTAGGATGGACAGTAGGATGGACAGGAGGATGGACGGTAGGATGGACAGTAGGATGGACAGCAGGATGGTCGGTAGGATGGACAGCAGGATGGACGGTAGGATGGACAGTAGGATGGACGGAACCATGGACAGTAGGATGGACGGTTGGATGGACAGTAGGATGGACAGCAGGATGGACAGTAGGATGGACAGTAGGATGGACAGCAAGATGGACGGTAGGATGGACGGTAGGATGGACGGTTGGGTGGATGGTAGGATGGACAGCAGGATGGACAGTAGGATGGAAAGAAAGATGGACGGCAGGATGGACGGTACGATGGACAGTAGGATGGACGGTAGGATGGACGGTGGGATGGACGGTAGGATGGACAGTAGGATGGTCAGTAGGATGGACAGTAGGATGGACGGTAGGATGGACAGTAGGATGGACAGTAGGATGGACGGTAGGAAGGACAGTAGGATGGACAGCAGGATGGACAGTAGGATGGACGGCAGGATGGACGGTAGGATGGACAGCAGGATGGACGGTAGGATGGACGGTAGGATGGAGAGTATGATGGACAGTAGGATGGAAGGGAGGATGGACGGTAGGATGGGAAGCAGGATGGACAGTAGGATGGACAGAAGGATGGATGGTAGGATGGACAGCAGGATGGACAGTAGGATGGACGGTAGGATTGACAGCAGGATGGACGGTAGGATGGATGGCAGGATGGACAGCAGGAGGGACAGTAGGATGGACAGTAGGATGGACAGCAGGATGGACGGTAGGATGGACAGTAGGATGGACAGTAGGATGGACAGCAGGATGGACGGTAGGATGGACGGCAGGATGGACGGTAGGATAGAAAGTGGGATGGACAGTAGGATGGACGACAGCATTGACAGCAGGATGGATGGTAGGATGGACAGTAGGATGGACGGTAGGATGGATGGCAGGATGGACAGTAGGATGGACAGTAGGATGGATAGCAGGATGGAGAGTAGGATGGACAGTAGGATGGACAGGAGGATGGACGGTAGGATGGACAGTAGGATGGACAGCAGGATGGTCGGTAGGATGGACAGCAGGATGGACGGTAGGATGGACAGTAGGATGGACGGAACCATGGACAGTAGGATGGACGGTAGGATGGACAGTAGGATGGACAGCAGGATGGACAGTAGGATGGACAGTAGGATGGACAGCAAGATGGACGGTAGGATGGACGGTAGGATGGACGGTAGGGTGGATGGTAGGATGGACAGCAGGATGGACAGTAGGATGGAAAGAAAGATGGACGGCAGGATGGATGGTAGGATGGACAGTAGGATGGACAGAAGGATGGACGGCAGGATGGTCAGTAGGATGGTCAGTAGGATGGACAGCAGGATGGACGGTACGATGGACAGTAGGATGGACAGCAGGATGGACAGCAGGATGGACGGTACGATGGACAGTAGGATGGACGGTAGGATGGACGGTGGGATGGACGGTAGGATGGACAGTAGGATGGTCAGTAGGATGGACAGTAGGATGGACGGTAGGATGGACAGTAGGATGGACAGTAGGATGGACGGTAGGAAGGACAGTAGGATGGACAGCAGGATGGACAGTAGGATGGACGGCAGGATGGACGGTAGGATGGACAGCAGGATGGACGGTAGGATGGACGGTAGGATGGAGAGTATGATGGACAGTAGGATGGAAGGGAGGATGGACGGTAGGATGGGAAGTAGGATGGACAGAGGGATGGACAGAAGGATGGATGGTAGGATGGACAGCAGGATGGACAGTAGGATGGACGGTAGGATGGACAGAAGGATGGACCGTAGGATGGATGGCAGGATGGACAGCAGGAGGGACAGTAGGATGGACAGTAGGATGGACAGCAGGATGGACGGTAGGATGGACAGTAGGATGGACAGTAGGATGGACAGCAGGATGGACGGTAGGATGGACGGCAGAATGGACGGTAGGATAGAAAGTGGGATGGACAGTAGGATGGACGACAGCATTGACAACTGGATGGACGGTAGGATGGACAGTAGGATGGAGAGTAGGATGGACGGTAGAATGGACAGTAGGATGGATGGAACCATGGACAGTAGGATGGACGGTAGGATGGACTGTAGGATGGACGGCAGGATGGACAGTAGGATGGATGGTAGGATGGACAGTAGTATGGACGGTAGGATGGATGGCAGGATGGACAGTAGGATGGACAGTAGGATGGACAGTAGGATGGATGGTAGGATGGACAGTAGGATGGACAGCAGGATAGACGATAGGATGGACGGTAGGATGAACAGTAGGATGGTCGGTAGGATGGACGATAGGATGGACGGTAGGATGGACAGTAGGATGGATGGAACCATGGACAGTAGGATGGACGGTAGGATGGACTGTAGGATGGACGGCAGGATGGACAGTAGGATGGATGGTAGGATGGACAGTAGTATGGACGGTAGGATGGATGGCAGGATGGACAGTAGGATGGACAGTAGGATGGACAGTAGGATGGACGGTAGGATGAACAGTAGGATGGTCGGTAGGATGGACGATAGGATGGACGGTAGGATGGACAGCAGGATGGACGGTAGGATGGACGGTAGGATGGATGGTAGGATGGATGGTTGGATGGACGGTAGGATGGACTGTAGGAAGGACAGTAGGATGGAAAGAACGATGGACGGCAGGATGGATGGTAGGATGGACAGTAGGATGGACAGAAGGATGGACGGCAGGATGGACGGTAGGTTGGACGGTAGGATGGACAGCAGGATGGACGGTAGGATGGACAGTAGGATGGACAGTAGGATGGACAGCAGGATGGACAGCAGGATGGACTGTAGGATGGACGGCAGGATGGACAGTAGGATGGATGGTAGGATGGACAGTAGGATGGACGGTAGGATGGATGGCAGGATGGACAGTAGGATGGACAGTAGGATGGACAGTAGGATGGACAGTAGGATGGACAGGAGGATGGACGGTAGGATGGACAGTAGGATGGACAGCAGGATGGTCGGTAGGATGGACAGCAGGATGGACGGTAGGATGGACAGTAGGATGGACAGAACCATGGACAGTAGGATGGACGGTAGGATGGACAGCAGGATGGACAGCAGGATGGACAGTAGGATGGACAGTAGGATGGACAGCAGGATGGACGGTAGGATGCACGGTAGGGTGGATGGTAGGATGGACAGCAGGATGGACAGTAGGATGGAAAGAAAGATGGACGGCAGGATGGATGGTAGGATGGACAGTAGGATGGACAGAAGGATGGACGGCAGGATGGACGGTAGGATGGACGTTAGGATGGACAGCAGGATGGACGGTAGGATGGACAGTAGGATGGACAGTAGGATAGACGGTAGGATAGACGGTAGTATGGACAGTAGGATGGACGGTTGGATGCACGATAGAATGGACGGTTGGATGGATGATAGAATGGACAGTAGGATGGTCGGTAGGATGGACGGTAGGATGGTCAGAAGTATGGACGGTATGATGGACGGCAGGATGGACATCAGGATGGACAGTAGAATGGACAGCAGGACGGACGGTAGGATGGACAGTAGGATGGACAGCAGGAAAGTCGGTAGGATGGACAGCAGGATGGACGGTAGGATGGACAGTAGTATGGATGGAACCATGGACAGTAGGATGGACGGTAGGATGGTCAGTAGGATGGACAGCAGGATGGACGGTAGGATGGACGTTAGGGTGGATGGTAGGATGGACAGTAGGATGGATGGTAGGTTGCAGAGTAGGATGGACAGTAAGATGGACGGCAGGATGGACGGT
This sequence comes from Hemitrygon akajei, assembly GCF_048418815.1. Taxonomy (NCBI): domain Eukaryota; kingdom Metazoa; phylum Chordata; class Chondrichthyes; order Myliobatiformes; family Dasyatidae; genus Hemitrygon; species Hemitrygon akajei. The sequence continues at coordinate 108,403,380 of NC_133133.1, read as the reverse complement.
AGGATGGACAGTAGGATGGACAGAAGGATGGACGGCAGGATGGACAGCAGGATGGACAGCAGGATGGACTGTAGGATGGACAGCAGGATGGATGGCAGGATGGAAAATAGGATGGATGGTAGGATGGACAGCAAGATGGACGGTAGGATGGACAGTAGGATGGACAGTAGGATGGACAGCAGGATGGACAGTAGGATGGACGGTAGGATGGATAATAGGATGGACAGTAGGATGGTCGGTAGGATGGACGGTAGGATGGACAGCAGGATGGATGGTAGAATGGATGGTAGGATGGACAGTAGGATGGACGGTAGGATGGACAGTAGGATGGACAGTAGGATGGACGGTAGGATGGACAGTAGGATGGACGGTTGGATGCACGGTAGAATGGACGGTTGGATGGATGGTAGGATGGACAGTAGGATGGTCGGTAGGATGGACGGTAGGATGGACAGCAGGATGGACGGTAGGATGGACAGTAGGATGGACGACAGGGTGGACAGCAGGATGCACGGTAGGATGGACAGCAGGATGTTCGGTAGGATGGACTGTAGGATGGTCGGTAGGATGGAGGGTAGGATTGACAGTTGGATGGACGGAATGATGGACGGCAGGATGGACAGCTGGATGGACAGTAGGATGGACAGCAGGGTGGACGGTAGGATGGACAGCAGGATGGACAGTAGGATGGACAGTAGGATGGACGGTTGGATGGACGGTAGATTGGATAGCAGGATGGACGGTAGGATGGACAGTAGGATGGACAGTAGGATGGATGGCAGGATGGACGGTTGGATGGATGGTAGATTGGATAGCAGGATGGACGGTAGGATGGACAGTAGGATGTACAGTAGGATGGACAGCAGGATGGACGGTAGGATAGACGGTAGGATGGACGGTAGGATGGATGCTAGGATGGACGGTAGGATGAACGGTAGGATGGACAGTAGGATGGACAGTAGGATGGACAGCAGGATGGACGGTAGGAAGGACGGTAGGATGGACGGTAGGATGAACGGTAGGATGGTCAGTATGATGGTCGGTGGGATAGACGGTAGGATGGACAGTAGGATGGACCGCAGGATGGAGGGTAGGATGGACAGTAGGATGGAAGGTATGATGGACGGCAGGATAGACAGCAGGATGGACAGTAGGATGGACAGCAGGATGGACAGCAGGATGGACAGTAGGATGGACAGCAGGATGGACAGTAGGATGGACGGTAGGATGGACGGTTGGATGGACGGTAGGATGGACAGTAGGATGGTCGGTAGGATGGATGGTAGGATGGACAGTAGGATGGACTGTAGTTTGGACAATAGGATGGACAGTAGGATGGATGGTATGATGGATGGCAGGATGGACGGCAGGATGGACAGCATGATAGACAGTAGGATGGACTGTAGGATGGACATCAGGATGGACAGTTGGATGGACAGTAGGATGGACGGTAGGATGGACAGTAGGATGGTCGGTAGGATGGACGGCAGGATGGACGGCAGGATGGACGGTAGGTTGGACAGTAGGATGGATGGTAGGATGGACAGTAGGATGGACAGTAGGATGGATGGTATGAAGGACGGCAGGATGGATAGTTGGATGGACAGTAGGATGGACGGTAGGATGGACAGTGGGATGGACAGTAGGATGGACGGTAGGATGGACAGTAGGATGGACGGTATGATGGACTGTAGGATGGACGGTAGGATGGACGGTGGGATGGACAGTAGGATGGACGGTAGGATGGACAGTGGGATGGACAGTAGGATGGACGGTAGGATGGACAGTAGGATGGACGGTATGATGGACTTTAGGATGGACGGTAGGATGGACGGTTGGATGGACAGTAGGATGGACGGTAGGATGGACAGTAGGATGGTCGGTAGGATGGACGGTAGGATGGACTGTAGGATGGACGGCAGGATGGACGGTAGGTTGGACAGTAGGATGGATGGTTGGATGGACAGTAGGATGGACAGTAGGATGGATGGTATGAAGGACGGCAGGATGGACGGCAGTATGGACAGCAGGATGGACAGCAGGATGGACAGTAGGATGGACAGCAGGATGGATAGTTGGATGGACAGTAGGATGGATGGTATAATGGACAGTAGGATGGACGGTAGGATGGACAGTGGGATGGACAGTAGGATGGACGGTAGGATGGACAGTAGGATGGACGGTATGATGGACTGTAGGATGGACGGTAGGATGGACGGTGGGATGGACAGTAGGATGGACGGTAGGATGGACAGTAGGATGGACGGTAGGATGGACAGCAGGATGGACAGTAGGATGGAAGGGAGGATGGACGGTAGGATGGGAAGCAGGATGGACAGTAGGATGGACAGAAGGATGGATGGTAGGATGGACAGTAGGATGGACAGTAGGATGGATGGTATGAAGGACGGCAGGATGGACGGCAGTATGGACAGCAGGATGGACAGCATGATGGACAGTAGGATGGACAGCAGGATGGATAGTTGGATGGACAGTAGGATGGACGGTAGGATGGACAGTGGGATGGACAGTAGGATGGACGGTAGGATGGACAGTAGGATGGACGGTATGATGGACTGTAGGATGGACGGTAGGATGGACGGTGGGATGGACAGTAGGATGGACGGTAGGATGGACAGTGGGATGGACAGTAGGATGGACGGTAGGATGGACAGTAGGATGGACGGTATGATGGACTTTAGGATGGACGGTAGGATGGACGGTTGGATGGACAGTAGGATGGACGGTAGGATGGACAGTAGGATGGTCGGTAGGATGGACGGTAGGATGGACTGTAGGATGGACGGCAGGATGGACGGTAGGTTGGACAGTAGGATGGATGGTTGGATGGACAGTAGGATGGACAGTAGGATGGATGGTATGAAGGACGGCAGGATGGACGGCAGTATGGACAGCAGGATGGACAGCAGGATGGACAGTAGGATGGACAGCAGGATGGATAGTTGGATGGACAGTAGGATGGATGGTATAATGGACAGTAGGATGGACGGTAGGATGGACAGTGGGATGGACAGTAGGATGGACGGTAGGATGGACAGTAGGATGGACGGTATGATGGACTGTAGGATGGACGGTAGGATGGACGGTGGGATGGACAGTAGGATGGACGGTAGGATGGACAGAAGGATGGACGGTAGGATGGACAGCAGGATGGACAGTAGGATGGAAGGGAGGATGGACGGTAGGATGGGAAGCAGGATGGACAGTAGGATGGACAGGAGGATGGATGGTAGGATGGACAGCAGGATGGACAGTAGGATGGACGGTAGGATGGACAGCAGGATGGACGGTAGGATGGATGGCAGGATGGACAGCAGGAGGGACAGTAGGATGGACAGTAGGATGGACAGCAGGATGGACGGTAGGATGGACAGTAGGATGGACAGTAGGATGGACAGCAGGATGGACGGTAGGATGGACGGCAGGATGGACGGTAGGATAGAAAGTGGGATGGACAGTAGGATGGACGACAGCATTGACAACTGGATGGACGGTAGGATGGACAGTAGGATGGAGAGTAGGATGGACGGTAGAATGGACAGTAGGATGGATGGCAGGATGGACAGTAGAATGGACGGCAGGATGGATGGTAGGATGGACAGTAGGATGGACAGCAGGAAGGACGGTAAGATGGACTGTAGGATGGTCAGTAGGATGGACAGTAGGATGGATAGCAGGATGGACAGTAGGATGGACATTCGGATGGACAGTTGGATGGACGGCAGGATGGACAACAGGATGGACAGTAGGATGGACAGCAGGATTGACGGTAGGATGGACAGTAGGATGGATGGAACCATGGACAGTAGGATGGACGGTAGGATGGACAGTAGGATGGACAGCAGGATGGATGGTAGGATGGACAGTAGGATGGACTGCAGGATGGACGGTAGGATGGACGGTAGGAAGGACGGTAGGGTGGATGGTAGGATGGACAGCAGGATGGATGGTAGGATGGACAGTAGGATGGACAGCAGGATAGACGGTAGGATGGACGGTAGGATGAACAGTAGGATGGTCGGTAGGATGGACAGTAGGATGGATGGAACCATGGACAGTAGGATGGACGGTAGGATGGACTGTAGGATGGACGGCAGGATGGACAGTAGGATGGATGGTAGGATGGACAGTAGGATGGACGGTAGGATGGATGGCAGGATGGACAGTAGGATGGACAGTAGGATGGACAGTAGGATGGATGGTAGGATGGACAGTAGGATGGACAGCAGGATAGACGGTAGGATGGACGGTAGGATGAACAGTAGGATGGTCGGTAGGATGGACGATAGGATGGACGGTAGGATGGACAGCAGGATGGACGGTAGGATGGACGGTAGGATGGATGGTAGGATGGATGGTTGGATGGACGGTAGGATGGACTGTAGGAAGGACAGTAGGATGGAAAGAAAGATGGACGGCAGGATGGATGGTAGGATGGACAGTAGGATGGACAGAAGGATGGACGGCAGGATGGACGGTAGGTTGGACGGTAGGATGGACAGCAGGATGGACGGTAGGATGGACAGTAGGATGGACAGTAGGATGGACAGCAGGATGGACAGCAGGATGGACTGTAGGATGGACGGCAGGATGGACAGTAGGATGGATGGTAGGATGGACAGTAGGATGGACGGTAGGATGGATGACAGGATGGACAGTAGGATGGACAGTAGGATGGACAGTAGGATGGACAGGAGGATGGACGGTAGGATGGACAGTAGGATGGACAGCAGGATGGTCGGTAGGATGGACAGCAGGATGGACGGTAGGATGGACAGTAGGATGGACAGAACCATGGACAGTAGGATGGACGGTAGGATGGACGATAGGATGGACGGTAGGATGGACAGCAGGATGGACGGTAGGATGGACGGTAGGATGGATGGTAGGATGGATGGTTGGATGGACGGTAGGATGGACTGTAGGAAGGACAGTAGGATGGAAAGAAAGATGGACGGCAGGATGGATGGTAGGATGGACAGTAGGATGGACAGAAGGATGGACGGCAGGATGGACGGTAGGTTGGACGGTAGGATGGACAGCAGGATGGACGGTAGGATGGACAGTAGGATGGACAGTAGGATGGACTGTAGGAAGGACAGTAGGATGGAAAGAAAGATGGACGGCAGGATGGATGGTAGGATGGACAGTAGGATGGACAGAAGGATGGACGGCAGGATGGACGGTAGGTTGGACGGTAGGATGGACAGCAGGATGGACGGTAGGATGGACAGTAGGATGGACAGTAGGATGGACAGCAGGATGGACAGCAGGATGGACTGTAGGATGGACGGCAGGATGGACAGTAGGATGGATGGTAGGATGGACAGTAGGATGGACGGTAGGATGGATGACAGGATGGACAGTAGGATGGACAGTAGGATGGACAGTAGGATGGACAGGAGGATGGACGGTAGGATGGACAGTAGGATGGACAGCAGGATGGTCGGTAGGATGGACAGCAGGATGGACGGTAGGATGGACAGTAGGATGGACAGCAGGAAAGTCGGTAGGATGGACAGCAGGATGGACGGTAGGATGGACAGTAGGATGGACGGTTGGATGCACGATAGAATGGACGGTTGGATGGATGATAGAATGGACAGTAGGATGGTCGGTAGGATGGACGGTAGGATGGTCAGAAGTATGGACGGTATGATGGACGGCAGGATGGACATCAGGATGGACAGTAGGATGGACAGCAGGACGGACGGTAGGATGGACAGTAGGATGGACAGCAGGAAAGTCGGTAGGATGGACAGCAGGATGGACGGTAGGATGGACAGTAGTATGGATGGAACCCTGGACAGTAGGATGGACGGTAGGATGGTCAGTAGGATGGACAGCAGGATGGACGGTAGGATGGACGTTAGGGTGGATGGTAGGATGGACAGTAGGATGGATGGTAGGTTGCAGAGTAGGATGGACAGTAAGATGGACGGCAGGATGGACGGTAGGATGGACAGTAGGATGGACAGAAGGATGGACGGCAGGATGGACAGCAGGATGGACAGCAGGATGGACTGTAGGATGGACAGCAGGATGGATGGCAGGATGGAAAATAGGATGGATGGTAGGATGGACAGCAAGATGGACGGTAGGATGGACAGTAGGATGGACAGTAGGATGGACAGCAGGATGGACAGTAGGATGGACGGTAGGATGGATAATAGGATGGACAGTAGGATGGTCGGTAGGATGGACGGTAGGATGGACAGCAGGATGGATGGTAGAATGGATGGTAGGATGGACAGTAGGATGGACGGTAGGATGGACAGTAGGATGGACAGTAGGATGGACGGTAGGATGGACAGTAGGATGGACGGTTGGATGCACGGTAGAATGGACGGTTGGATGGATGGTAGGATGGACAGTAGGATGGTCGGTAGGATGGACGGTAGGATGGACAGCAGGATGGACGGTAGGATGGACAGTAGGATGGACGACAGGGTGGACAGCAGGATGCACGGTAGGATGGACAGCAGGATGTTCGGTAGGATGGACAGTAGGATGGTCGGTAGGATGGAGGGTAGGATTGACAGTTGGATGGACGGAATGATGGACGGCAGGATGGACAGCTGGATGGACAGTAGGATGGACAGCAGGGTGGACGGTAGGATGGACAGCAGGATGGACAGTAGGATGGACAGTAGGATGGACGGTTGGATGGACGGTAGATTGGATAGCAGGATGGACGGTAGGATGGACAGTAGGATGGACAGTAGGATGGATGGCAGGATGGACGGTTGGATGGATGGTAGATTAGATAGCAGGATGGACGGTAGGATGGACAGTAGGATGTACAGTAGGATGGACAGCAGGATGGACGGTAAGATAGACGGTAGGATGGACGGTAGGATGGATGGTAGGATGGACGGTAGGATGAACGGTAGGATGGTCAGTATGATGGACGGTAGGATGTACAGTAGGATGGACGGCAGGGTGGACGGTAGGATGGAGAGTAGGATGGAAGGCAAGATGGACGGTAGGATGGACAGTAGGATGGACAGTAGGATGGACAGCAGGATGGACGGTAGGAAGGACGGTAGGATGGACGGTAGGATGAACGGTAGGATGGTCAGTATGATGGTCGGTGGGATAGACGGTAGGATGGACAGTAGGATGGACCGCAGGATGGAGGGTAGGATGGACAGTAGGATGGAAGGTATGATGGACGGCAGGATAGACAGCAGGATGGAGAGTAGGATGGACAGCAGGATGGACAGCAGGATGGACAGTAGGATGGAAAGCAGGATGGACAGTAGGATGTACGGTAGGATGGACGGTTGGATGGACGGTAGGATGGACAGTAGGATGGTCGGTAGGATGGATGGTAGGATGGACAGTAGGATGGACTGTAGTTTGGACAATAGGATGGACAGTAGGATGGATGGTATGATGGATGGCAGGATGGACGGCAGGATGGACAGCATGATAGACAGTAGGATGGACTGTAGGATGGACATCAGGATGGACAGTTGGATGGACAGTAGGATGGACGGTAGGATGGACAGTAGGATGATCGGTAGGATGGACGGTAGGATGGACAGTAGGATGGACTGTAGTTTGGACAATAGGATGGACAGTAGGATGGATGGTATGATGGATGGCAGGATGGACGGCAGGATGGACAGCATGATAGACAGTAGGATGGACTGTAGGATGGACATCAGGATGGACAGTTGGATGGACAGTAGGATGTACGGTAGGATGGACGGTTGGATGGACGGTAGGATGGACAGTAGGATGGTCGGTAGGATGGATGGTAGGATGGACAGTAGGATGGACTGTAGTTTGGACAATAGGATGGACAGTAGGATGGATGGTATGATGGATGGAAGGATGGACGGCAGGATGGACAGCATGATAGACAGTAGGATGGACTGTAGGATGGACATCAGGATGGACAGTTGGATGGACAGTAGGATGGACGGTAGGATGGACAGTAGGATGGTCGGTAGGATGGACGGTAGGATGGACAGTAGGATGGACTGTAGTTTGGACAATAGGATGGACAGTAGGATGGATGGTATGATGGATGGCAGGATGGACGGCAGGATGGACAGCATGATAGACAGTAGGATGGACTGTAGGATGGACATCAGGATGGACAGTTGGATGGATAGTTGGATGGACAGTAGGATGGATGGTATAATGGACAGTAGGATGGACGGTAGGATGGACAGTGGGATGGACAGTAGGATGGACGGTAGGATGGACAGTAGGATGGACGGTATGATGGACTGTAGGATGGACGGTAGGATGGACGGTGGGATGGACAGTAGGATGTACGGTAGGATGTACAGTGGGATGGACAGTAGGATGGACGGTAGGATGGACAGTAGGATGGACGGTATGATGGACTGTAGGATGGACGGTAGGATGGACGGTTGGATGGACAGTAGGATGGACGGTAGGATGGACAGTAGGATGGTCGGTAGGATGGACGGTAGGATGGACAGTAGGATGGACGGCAGGATGGACGGTAGGTTGGACAGTAGGATTGATGGTTGGATGGACAGTAGGATGGACAGTAGGATGGATGGTATGAAGGACGGCAGGATGGACGGCAGTATGGACAGCAGGATGGACAGCAGGATGGACAGTAGGATGGACAGCAGGATGGATAGTTGGATGGACAGTAGGATGGATGGTATAATGGACAGTAGGATGGACGGTAGGATGGACAGTGGGATGGACAGTAGGATGGACGGTAGGATGGACAGTAGGATGGACGGTATGATTGACTGTAGGATGGACGGTAGGATGGACGGTGGGATGGACAGTAGGATGGACGGTAGGATGGACAGTAGGATGGACGGTAGGATGGACAGCAGGATGGACAGTAGGATGGACAGCAGGATGGTCGGTAGGATGGACAGCAGGATGGACGGTAGGATGGACAGTAGGATGGACAGAACCATGGACAGTAGGATGGACGGTAGGATGGACAGCAGGATGGACAGCAGGATGGACAGTAGGATGGACAGTAGGATGGACAGCAGGATGGACGGTAGGATGGACGGTAGGATGGACGGTAGGATGGACAGCAGGATGGACAGTAGGATGGACAGCAGGATGGTCGGTAGGATGGACAGCAGGATGGACGGTAGGATGGACAGTAGGATGGACAGAACCATGGACAGTAGGATGGACGGTAGGATGGACAGCAGGATGGACAGCAGGATGGACAGTAGGATGGACAGTAGGATGGACAGCAGGATGGACGGTAGGATGGACGGTAGGATGGACGGTAGGGTGGATGGTAGGATGGACAGCAGGATGGACAGTAGGATGGAAAGAAAGATGGACGGCAGGATGGATGGCAGGATGGACAGTAGGATGGACAGAAGGATGGACGGCAGGATGGACGGTAGGATGGACGTTAGGATGGACAGCAGGATGGACGGTAGGATGGACAGTAGGATGGACAGTAGGATAGACGGTAGTATGGACAGTAGGATGGACGGTTGGATGCACGGTAGAATGGACGGTTGGATGGATGATAGAATGGACAGTAGGATGGTCGGTAGGATGGACGGTAGGATGGTCAGAAGTATGGACGGTATGATGGACGACAGGATGGACATCAGGATGGACAGTAGGATGGACAGCAGGACGGACGGTAGGATGGACAGTAGGATGGACAGCAGGAAAGTCGGTAGGATGGACAGCAGGATGGACGGTAGGATGGACAGTAGTATGGATGGAACCATGGACGGTAGGATGGACGGTGGGATGGACAGTAGGATGGACGGTAGGATGGACAGTAGGATGGACGGTAGGATGGACAGCAGGATGGACGGTAGGATGGACGGTAGAATGGACAGTAGGATGGACGGTAGGATGGACGGTAGGATGGATAGTAGGATGGACGGTAGAATGGACAGTAGGATGGACGGTAGGATGGACAGTAGTATGGACGGTAGGATGGACAGTAGAATGGACGGTAGGATGGACAGTAGGATGGACAGTAGGATGGACGGTAGGATGGTCGGTAGGATGGACGGTAGGATGGACAGTAGGATGGACGACAGGGTGGACAGCAGGATGGTCGGTAGGATGGAGGGTAGGATTGACAGTAGGATGGACGGAATGATGGACGGCAGGATGGACGGCAGGATGGACAGTAGGATGGACAGCAGGATGGACAGCAGGATGGACGGTAGGATGGACAGCAGGATGGACTGTAGGATGGACAGTAGGATGGACGGTTGGATGGACGGTAGATTGGATAGCAGGATTGACGGTAGGATGGACAGTAGGATGGACAGTAGGATGGATGGCAGGATGGACGGTTGGATGGACGGTAGATTGGATAGCAGGATGGACGGTAGGATGGACAGTAGGATGGACAGTAGGATGGACAGCAGGATGGACGGTAGGATAGACTGTAGGATGGACGGTAGGATGGTCGGTAGGATGGACGGTAGGATGGACGGTAGGATGGATGGCCGGATGGACAGTATGATGGACAGTAGGATGGACAGTAATATGGACAGTATGATGGACAGTAGGATGGATGGTAGGATGGACAGCAGGATGGACAGTAGGATGTAGGATGGACGGTAGAATAGACAGTAGGATTAATGGTATGATGGACAGTGGGATGGACAGTAGGATGGACAGTAGTATGGACGGTAGGATGGACAGTAGGATGGACGGTAGGATGGTCGGTAGGATGGACGGTATGATGGACAGTAGGATGGACAGTAGTATGGACGGTAGGATGGACAGTAGGATGGACGGTAGGATGGTCGGTAGGATGGACGGTCGGATGGACAGTAGGATGGACAGCAGGATGGATGGTAGGATGGACAGTAGGATGGACGGTAGGATGGTCGGTAGGATGGACGGTAGGATGGAGGGTAGGATGGACAGTAGGATGGAGGGTAGGATGGATGGTAGGATGGACGGTATGATGGACAGTAGGATGGACAGTAGGATGGACAGTAGGATGGACAGCAGGATGGACTGTAGGATGGAGAGTAGGATGGACAGTAGGATGGTCGGTAGGATGGACGGTAGGATGGACAGTAGGATGGACGGCAGGATGGACGGTAGGATAGACAGTAGGATGGACGGTATGATGGACAGTAGGATGGTCGGTAGGATGGACGGTAGGATGGACAGCAGGATGGACAGTAGGATGGACAGAAGGATGGACAGTTGGATGGACAGTAGGATGGACGGTAGGATGGACAGTAGGATGGACGTTAGAATGGACGGTAGGATGGACGACAGGATGGACGGTAGGATGGACAGCAGGATGGACGGTAGGATGGACAGTAGGATGGACGGCAGGATGGACGATAGGATGGACAGCAGGATGGACGGTAGGATGGACAGTAGGATGGACGGCTGGGTGGACAGTAGGATGGATGGAACCATGGACAGTAGGATGGACGGTAGGATGGACAGTAGGATGGACAGCAGGATGGATGGTAGGATGGACAGTAGGATGGACAGCAGGATGGACGGTAGGATGGACGGTAGGATGGACGGTTGGGTGGATGGTAGGATGGACGGTAGGATGGATGGTAGGATGGACAACAGGATGGACGGTAGAATGGATGGTAGGATGGACGGTTGGATGGATGGTAGGATGGATCGTAGGATGGATGGTAGGATGGACGGTAGGATGGACGGTAAGATGGACAGTAGGATGGTCAGTAGGATGGACAGTAGGATGGACGGTAGGATGGACAGTGGGATGGACATTAGGATGGACGGTGTGATGGATGGTAGGATGGACAGTAGGATGGACCGCAGGATGAAGGGTAGGATGGAAGGTTGGATGGACGGTAGGATGGTCGGTAGGATGGTCAGTAGGATGGACAGCAGGATGGACGGTAGGATGGACGTTAGGGTGGATGGTAGGATGGACAGTAGGATGGATGGTAGGTTGCAGAGTAGGATGGACAGTAAGATGGACGGCAGGATGGACGGTAGGATGGACAGTAGGATGGACAGAAGGATGGACGGCAGGATGGACAGCAGGATGGACAGCAGGATGGACTGTAGGATGGACAGCAGGATGGATGGCAGGATGGAAAATAGGATGGATGGTAGGATGGACAGCAAGATGGACGGTAGGATGGACAGTAGGATGGACAGTAGGATGGACAGCAGGATGGACAGTAGGATGGACGGTAGGATGGATAATAGGATGGACAGTAGGATGGTCGGTAGGATGGACGGTAGGATGGACAGCAGGATGGATGGTAGAATGGATGGTAGGATGGACAGTAGGATGGACGGTAGGATGGACAGTAGGATGGACAGTAGGATGGACGGTAGGATGGACAGTAGGATGGACGGTTGGATGCACGGTAGAATGGACGGTTGGATGGATGGTAGGATGGACAGTAGGATGGTCGGTAGGATGGACGGTAGGATGGACAGCAGGATGGACGGTAGGATGGACAGTAGGATGGACGACAGGGTGGACAGCAGGATGCACGGTAGGATGGACAGCAGGATGTTCGGTAGGATGGACTGTAGGATGGTCGGTAGGATGGAGGGTAGGATTGACAGTTGGATGGACGGAATGATGGACGGCAGGATGGACAGCTGGATGGACAGTAGGATGGACAGCAGGGTGGACGGTAGGATGGACAGCAGGATGGACAGTAGGATGGACAGTAGGATGGACGGTTGGATGGACGGTAGATTGGATAGCAGGATGGACGGTAGGATGGACAGTAGGATGGACAGTAGGATGGATGGCAGGATGGACGGTTGGATGGATGGTAGATTGGATAGCAGGATGGACGGTAGGATGGACAGTAGGATGTACAGTAGGATGGACAGCAGGATGGACGGTAGGATAGACGGTAGGATGGACGGTAGGATGGATGCTAGGATGGACGGTAGGATGAACGGTAGGATGGACAGTAGGATGGACAGTAGGATGGACAGCAGGATGGACGGTAGGAAGGACGGTAGGATGGACGGTAGGATGAACGGTAGGATGGTCAGTATGATGGTCGGTGGGATAGACGGTAGGATGGACAGTAGGATGGACCGCAGGATGGAGGGTAGGATGGACAGTAGGATGGAAGGTATGATGGACGGCAGGATAGACAGCAGGATGGACAGTAGGATGGACAGCAGGATGGACAGCAGGATGGACAGTAGGATGGACAGCAGGATGGACAGTAGGATGGACGGTAGGATGGACGGTTGGATGGACGGTAGGATGGACAGTAGGATGGTCGGTAGGATGGATGGTAGGATGGACAGTAGGATGGACTGTAGTTTGGACAATAGGATGGACAGTAGGATGGATGGTATGATGGATGGCAGGATGGACGGCAGGATGGACAGCATGATAGACAGTAGGATGGACTGTAGGATGGACATCAGGATGGACAGTTGGATGGACAGTAGGATGGACGGTAGGATGGACAGTAGGATGGTCGGTAGGATGGACGGCAGGATGGACGGCAGGATGGACGGTAGGTTGGACAGTAGGATGGATGGTAGGATGGACAGTAGGATGGACAGTAGGATGGATGGTATGAAGGACGGCAGGATGGACGGCAGTATGGACATCAGGATGGACAGCAGGATGGACAGTAGGATGGACAGCAGGATGGATAGTTGGATGGACAGTAGGATGGAAGTTGGATGGACAGTGGGATGGACAGTAGGATGGACGGTAGGATGGACAGTAGGATGGACGGTATGATGGACTGTAGGATGGACGGTAGGATGGACGGTGGGATGGACAGTAGGATGGACGGTAGGATGGACAGTGGGATGGACAGTAGGATGGACGGTAGGATGGACAGTAGGATGGACGGTATGATGGACTTTAGGATGGACGGTAGGATGGACGGTTGGATGGACAGTAGGATGGACGGTAGGATGGACAGTAGGATGGTCGGTAGGATGGACGGTAGGATGGACTGTAGGATGGACGGCAGGATGGACGGTAGGTTGGACAGTAGGATGGATGGTTGGATGGACAGTAGGATGGACAGTAGGATGGATGGTATGAAGGACGGCAGGATGGACGGCAGTATGGACAGCAGGATGGACAGCAGGATGGACAGTAGGATGGACAGCAGGATGGATAGTTGGATGGACAGTAGGATGGATGGTATAATGGACAGTAGGATGGACGGTAGGATGGACAGTGGGATGGACAGTAGGATGGACGGTAGGATGGACAGTAGGATGGACGGTATGATGGACTGTAGGATGGACGGTAGGATGGACGGTGGGATGGACAGTAGGATGGACGGTAGGATGGACAGTAGGATGGACGGTAGGATGGACAGCAGGATGGACAGTAGGATGGAAGGGAGGATGGACGGTAGGATGGGAAGCAGGATGGACAGTAGGATGGACAGAAGGATGGATGGTAGGATGGACAGTAGGATGGACGGTAGGATGGACGGTTGGATGGACGGTAGGATGGACAGTAGGATGCTCGGTAGGATGGATGGTAGGATGGACAGTAGGATGGACTGTAGTTTGGACAATAGGATGGACAGTAGGATGGATGGTATGATGGATGGCAGGATGGACGGCAGGATGGACAGCATGATAGACAGTAGGATGGACTGTAGGATGGACATCAGGATGGACAGTTGGATGGACAGTAGGATGGACGGTAGGATGGACAGTAGGATGGTCGGTAGGATGGACGGTAGGATGGACAGTAGGATGGACGGCAGGATGGACGGTAGGTTGGACAGTAGGATGGATGGTAGGATGGACAGTAGGATGGACAGTAGGATGGATGGTATGAAGGACGGCAGGATGGACGGCAGTATGGACAGCAGGATGGACAGCATGATGGACAGTAGGATGGACAGCAGGATGGATAGTTGGATGGACAGTAGGATGGACGGTAGGATGGACAGTGGGATGGACAGTAGGATGGACGGTAGGATGGACAGTAGGATGGACGGTATGATGGACTGTAGGATGGACGGTAGGATGGACGGTGGGATGGACAGTAGGATGGACGGTAGGATGGACAGTGGGATGGACAGTAGGATGGACGGTAGGATGGACAGTAGGATGGACGGTATGATGGACTTTAGGATGGACGGTAGGATGGACGGTTGGATGGACAGTAGGATGGACGGTAGGATGGACAGTAGGATGGTCGGTAGGATGGACGGTAGGATGGACTGTAGGATGGACGGCAGGATGGACGGTAGGTTGGACAGTAGGATGGATGGTTGGATGGACAGTAGGATGGACAGTAGGATGGATGGTATGAAGGACGGCAGGATGGACGGCAGTATGGACAGCAGGATGGACAGCAGGATGGACAGTAGGATGGACAGCAGGATGGATAGTTGGATGGACAGTAGGATGGATGGTATAATGGACAGTAGGATGGACGGTAGGATGGACAGTGGGATGGACAGTAGGATGGACGGTAGGATGGACAGTAGGATGGACGGTATGATGGACTGTAGGATGGACGGTAGGATGGACGGTGGGATGGACAGTAGGATGGACGGTAGGATGGACAGAAGGATGGACGGTAGGATGGACAGCAGGATGGACAGTAGGATGGAAGGGAGGATGGACGGTAGGATGGGAAGCAGGATGGACAGTAGGATGGACAGAAGGATGGATGGTAGGATGGACAGCAGGATGGACAGTAGGATGGACGGTAGGATGGACAGCAGGATGGACGGTAGGATGGATGGCAGGATGGACAGCAGGAGGGACAGTAGGATGGACAGTAGGATGGACAGCAGGATGGACGGTAGGATGGACAGTAGGATGGACAGTAGGATGGACAGCAGGATGGACGGTAGGATGGACGGCAGGATGGACGGTAGGATAGAAAGTGGGATGGACAGTAGGATGGACGACAGCATTGACAACTGGATGGACGGTAGGATGGACAGTAGGATGGAGAGTAGGATGGACGGTAGAATGGACAGTAGGATGGATGGCAGGATGGACAGTAGAATGGACGGCAGGATGGATGGTAGGATGGACAGTAGGATGGACAGCAGGAAGGACGGTAAGATGGACTGTAGGATGGTCAGTAGGATGGACAGTAGGATGGATAGCAGGATGGACGGTAGGATGGACAGTAGGATGGACATTCGGATGGACAGTAGGATGGACGGCAGGATGGACAACAGGATGGACAGTAGGATGGACAGCAGGATTGACGGTAGGATGGACAGTAGGATGGATGGAACCATGGACAGTAGGATGGACGGTAGGATGGACAGTAGGATGGACAGCAGGATGGATGGTAGGATGGACAGTAGGATGGACTGCAGGATGGACGGTAGGATGGACGGTAGGAAGGACGGTAGGGTGGATGGTAGGATGGACAGCAGGATGGATGGTAGGATGGACAGTAGGATGGACAGCAGGATAGACGGTAGGATGGACGGTAGGATGAACAGTAGGATGGTCGGTAGGATGGACGATAGGATGGACGGTAGGATGGACAGTAGGATGGATGGAACCATGGACAGTAGGATGGACGGTAGGATGGACTGTAGGATGGACGGCAGGATGGACAGTAGGATGGATGGTAGGATGGACAGTAGGATGGACGGTAGGATGGATGGCAGGATGGACAGTAGGATGGACAGTAGGATGGACAGTAGGATGGATGGTAGGATGGACAGTAGGATGGACAGCAGGATAGACGGTAGGATGGACGGTAGGATGAACAGTAGGTTGGTCGGTAGGATGGACGATAGGATGGACGGTAGGATGGACAGCAGGATGGACGGTAGGATGGACGGTAGGATGGATGGTAGGATGGATGGTTGGATGGACGGTAGGATGGACTGTAGGAAGGACAGTAGGATGGAAAGAAAGATGGACGGCAGGATGGATGGTAGGATGGACAGTAGGATGGACAGAAGGATGGACGGCAGGATGGACGGTAGGTTGGACGGTAGGATGGACAGCAGGATGGACGGTAGGATGGACAGTAGGATGGACAGTAGGATGGACAGCAGGATGGACAGCAGGATGGACTGTAGGATGGACGGCAGGATGGACAGTAGGATGGATGGTAGGATGGACAGTAGGATGGACAGTAGGATGGACAGTAGGATGGACAGGAGGATGGACGGTAGGATGGACAGTAGGATGGACAGCAGGATGGTCGGTAGGATGGACAGCAGGATGGACGGTAGGATGGACAGTAGGATGGACAGAACCATGGACAGTAGGATGGACGGTAGGATGGACGATAGGATGGACGGTAGGATGGACAGCAGGATGGACGGTAGGATGGACGGTAGGATGGATGGTAGGATGGATGGTTGGATGGACGGTAGGATGGACTGTAGGAAGGACAGTAGGATGGAAAGAAAGATGGACGGCAGGATGGATGGTAGGATGGACAGTAGGATGGACAGAAGGATGGACGGCAGGATGGACGGTAGGTTGGACGGTAGGATGGACAGCAGGATGGACGGTAGGATGGACAGTAGGATGGACAGTAGGATGGACTGTAGGAAGGACAGTAGGATGGAAAGAAAGATGGACGGCAGGATGGATGGTAGGATGGACAGAAGGATGGACGGCAGGATGGACGGTAGGTTGGACGGTTGGATGGACAGCAGGATGGACGGTAGGATGGACAGTAGGATGGACAGTAGGATGGACAGCAGGATGGACAGCAGGATGGACTGTAGGATGGACGGCAGGATGGACAGTAGGATGGATGGTAGGATGGACAGTAGGATGGACGGTAGGATGGATGACAGGATGGACAGTAGGATGGACAGTAGGATGGACAGTAGGATGGACAGGAGGATGGACGGTAGGATGGACAGTAGGATGGACAGCAGGATGGTCGGTAGGATGGACAGCAGGATGGACGGTAGGATGGACAGTAGGATGGACAGCAGGAAAGTCGGTAGGATGGACAGCAGGATGGACGGTAGGATGGACAGTAGGATGGACGGTTGGATGCACGATAGAATGGACGGTTGGATGGATGATAGAATGGACAGTAGGATGGTCGGTAGGATGGACGGTAGGATGGTCAGAAGTATGGACGGTATGATGGACGGCAGGATGGACATCAGGATGGACAGTAGGATGGACAGCAGGACGGACGGTAGGATGGACAGTAGGATGGACAGCAGGAAAGTCGGTAGGATGGACAGCAGGATGGACGGTAGGATGGACAGTAGTATGGATGGAACCCTGGACAGTAGGATGGACGGTAGGATGGTCAGTAGGATGGACAGCAGGATGGACGGTAGGATGGACGTTAGGGTGGATGGTAGGATGGACAGTAGGATGGATGGTAGGTTGCAGAGTAGGATGGACAGTAAGATGGACGGCAGGATGGACGGTAGGATGGACAGTAGGATGGACAGAAGGATGGACGGCAGGATGGACAGCAGGATGGACAGCAGGATGGACTGTAGGATGGACAGCAGGATGGATGGCAGGATGGAAAATAGGATGGATGGTAGGATGGACAGCAAGATGGACGGTAGGATGGACAGTAGGATGGACAGTAGGATGGACAGCAGGATGGACAGTAGGATGGACGGTAGGATGGATAATAGGATGGACAGTAGGATGGTCGGTAGGATGGACGGTAGGATGGACAGCAGGATGGATGGTAGAATGGATGGTAGGATGGACAGTAGGATGGACGGTAGGATGGACAGTAGGATGGACAGTAGGATGGACGGTAGGATGGACAGTAGGATGGACGGTTGGATGCACGGTAGAATGGACGGTTGGATGGATGGTAGGATGGACAGTAGGATGGTCGGTAGGATGGACGGTAGGATGGACAGCAGGATGGACGGTAGGATGGACAGTAGGATGGACGACAGGGTGGACAGCAGGATGCACGGTAGGATGGACAGCAGGATGTTCGGTAGGATGGACAGTAGGATGGTCGGTAGGATGGAGGGTAGGATTGACAGTTGGATGGACGGAATGATGGACGGCAGGATGGACAGCTGGATGGACAGTAGGATGGACAGCAGGGTGGACGGTAGGATGGACAGCAGGATGGACAGTAGGATGGACAGTAGGATGGACGGTTGGATGGACGGTAGATTGGATAGCAGGATGGACGGTAGGATGGACGGTAGGATGGACAGTAGGATGGACAGCAGGATGGATGGTAGGATGGACAGTAGGATGGACAGCAGGATGGACGGTAGGATGGACGGTAGGATGGACGGTTGGGTGGATGGTAGGATGGACGGTAGGATGGATGGTAGGATGGACAACAGGATGGACGGTAGAATGGATGGTAGGATGGACGGTTGGATGGATGGTAGGATGGATCGTAGGATGGATGGTAGGATGGACGGTAGGATGGACGGTAAGATGGACAGTAGGATGGTCAGTAGGATGGACAGTAGGATGGACGGTAGGATGGACAGTGGGATGGACATTAGGATGGACGGTGTGATGGATGGTAGGATGGACAGTAGGATGGACCGCAGGATGAAGGGTAGGATGGAAGGTTGGATGGACGGTAGGATGGTCGGTAGGATGGACAGCAGGTTGGACGGTAGGATGGACAGTAGGATGGACCGTGGGATGGACAGTAGGATTGACGGTAGGATGGACGGTAGGATGGATGGTAGGCTGGATGGTAGGATGGACGGTAGAATGGACGGTATATGGACAGTAGGATGGTCAGTATGATGGACAGTAGGATGGACGGCAGGATGGACAGCAGGATGGACACAGCAGGATGGACGGTAGGATGGACAGTAGGATGGACGGTAGTATGGTCGGTAGGATGGACGATAGGATGGACAGTAGGATGGACGGCAGGATGGACGGTAGGATGGACAGTAGGATGGACGGTAGGATGGACAGTAGGATGGACGGTAGAATGGACGGTAGGATGGACGGCAGGATGGACGGTAGGATGGACAGTAGGATGGACAGCAGGATGGACGGTAGGATGGACGGTA
This sequence comes from Hemitrygon akajei, assembly GCF_048418815.1. Lineage (NCBI taxonomy): Eukaryota > Metazoa > Chordata > Chondrichthyes > Myliobatiformes > Dasyatidae > Hemitrygon > Hemitrygon akajei. The sequence continues at coordinate 108,383,440 of NC_133133.1, read as the reverse complement.
GGATGGTCGGTAGGATGGACGGTAGGATGGAGGGTAGGATGGACAGTAGGATGGAGGGTAGGATGGACGGTAGGATGGACGGTATGATGGACAGTATGATGGACAGTAGGATGGTCAGTAGGATGGACAGCAGAATGGACAGTAGGATGGACAGTAGGATGGACAGTAGGATGGTCGGTAGGATGGACGGTAGGATGGACAGTAGGATGGACGGCAGGATGGACGGTAGGATGGACAGTAGGATGGACGGTATAATGGACAGTAGGATGTTCGGTAGGATGGACGGTAGGATGGACAGCAGGATTGACAGTAGGATGGACATTAGGATGGACAGTTGGATGGACAGTAGGATGGACGGTAGGATGGACAGTAGGATGGACGTTAGAATGGACGGTAGGATGGACGGCAGGATGGACGGTAGGATGGACAGCAGGATGGACGGTATGATCGACAGTAGGATGGACGGCAGGATGGACGATAGGATGGACAGCAGGATGGACGGTAGGATGGACAGTAGGATGGATGGAACCATGGACAGTAGGATGGACGGTAGGATGGACAGTAGGATGGACAGCAGGATGGATGGTAGGATGGACAGTAGGATGGACAGCAGGATGGACGGTAGGACGGACGGTAGGATGGACGGTAGGGTGGATGGTAGGATGGACGGTAGGATGGATGGTAGGATGGACAACAGGATGGACGGTAGGATGGATGGTAGGATGGACGGTTGGATGGACAGCAGGATGGACAGTAGGATGGACATTAGGATGGACAGTTGGATGGACAGTAGGATGGACGGTAGGATGGACAGTAGGATGTACGTTAGAATGGACGGTAGGATGGACGGCAGGATGGACGGTAGGATGGACAGCAGGATGGACGGTATGATGGACAGTAGGATGGACGGCAGGATGGACGATAGGATGGACAGCAGGATGGACGGTAGGATGGACAGTAGGATGGATGGAACCATGGACAGTAGGATGGACGGTAGGATGGACGGTAGGGTGGATGGTAGGATGGATGGTAGGATGGATGGGAGGATGGACAACAGGATGGATGGTAGGATGGATGGTAGGATGGACGGTTGGATGGACGGTAGGATGGATCGTAGGATGGATGGTAGGATGGACGGTAGGATGGACGGTAAGTTGGACAGTAGGATGGACGGTAGGATGGACAGTAGGATGGATGGAACCATGGACAGTAGGATGGACGGTAGGATGGACGGTTGGATGGACGGTAGGATGGATCGTAGGATGGATGGTAGGATGGACGGCAGGATGGACAGCAGGATGGACAGTAGGATGGACGGTAGGATGGAGAGTGGGATGGACAGTAGGATGGACGGTAGGATGGACGGTAGGATGGATGGTACGCTGTATGGTAGGATGGACGGTAGGATGGTCGGTAAGATGGACAGTAGGATGGTCAGTAGGATGGACAGAAGGATGGACGGCAGGATGGACGGCAGGATGGACAGCAGGATGGACAGTAGGATGGACGGTATGATGGACGGTAGGATGGACAGTAGGATGGACAGCAGGATGGTCGGTAGGATGGACAGCAGGTTGAACGGTAGGATGGACAGTAGGATGGACCGTGGGATGGACAGTAGGATTGACGGTAGGATGGACGGTAGGATGGATGGTAGGCTGGATGGTAGGATGGACGGTAGGATGGACGGTATATGGACAGTAGGATGGTCAGTATGTTGGACAGTAGGATGGACGGCAGGATGGACAGCAGGATGGACGGTAGGATGGACAGTAGGATGGACGGTAGGATGGTCGTTAGGATGGACGGTAGGATGGAGGGTAGGATGGACAGTAGGATGGAGGGTAGGATGGACGGTAGGATGGACGGTATGATGGACAGTAGGATGGAGAGTAGGATGGACTGTAGGATGGACAGCAGGATGGACAGTAGGATGGACAGTAGGATGGACAGTAGGATGGGTCGATAGGATGGACGGTAGGATGGACAGTAGGATGGACGGCAGGATGGATGGTAGGATGGACAGTAGAATGGACGGTAGGACGGACAGTAGGATGGACGGTAGAATGGACGGTAGGATGGACGGCAGTATGGACGGTAGGATGGACAGTAGGATGGACGGCAGGATGGACGGTAGGATGGACAGTAGGATGGACGGTAGGATGGACAGTAGGATGGACAGCAGGATCGATGGTAGGATGGACAGTAGGATGGACAGCAGGATGGACGGTAGGATGGACGGTAGGATGGACTGTAGGGTGGATGGTAGGATGGACGGTAGGATGGATGGTAGGATGGACAACAGGATGGACGGTAGGATGGATGGTAGGATGGACGGTTGGATGGACGGTAGGATGGATCTTAGGATGGATGGTAGGATGGACGGTAGGATGTTCGGTAGGATGGACAGTGGGATGGACAGTAGGATGGACGGTATGATGGATGGTAGGATGGACAGTAGAATGGACGGCAGGATGAAGGGTAGGATGGAAGGTTGGATGGACGGTAGATTGGATAGCAGGATGGACGGTAGGATGGACGGTAGGATGGACAGTGGGATGGACAGTAGGATGGACGGTAGGATGGACGGTAAGATGGACAGTAGGATGGTCAGTAGGATGGACAGTAGGATGGACGGCAGGATGGACAGCAGGATGGACAGTAGGATGGACGGTATGATGGACGGTAGGATGGACAGTAGGATGGACAGCAGGATGGTCGGTATGATGGACAGCAGGATGGACGGTATGATGGACAGTAGGATGGACCGTGGGATGGACAGTAGGATTGACGGTAGGATGGACGGTAGGATGGATGGTAGGCTGGATGGTAGGATGGACGGTAGGATGGACGGTATATGGACAGTAGGATGGTCAGTAGGATGGACAGTAGGATGGACGGCAGGATGGACAGCAGGATGGACAGTAGGATGGACAGCAGGATGGACGGTAGGATGAACAGTAGGATGGACAGCAGGATGGTCGGTAGGATGGACAGTAGGATGTACGGCAGGATGGACAGCAGGATGGACAGTAGGATGGACAGCAGGATGGACGGTAGGATGGATGGTAGGATGGACAGTAGGATGGATGGTAGGATGGACAGTAGGATGGTCGGTAGGATGGACAGTAGGATGGACGGTAGGATAGACAGTAGGATGGACAGTAGGATGGACAGCAGGATGGATGGTAGGATGGATGGTAGGATGGACAATAGGATGGACGGTAGGATGGAAAGTAGGATGGACAGTAGGATTGACGGTAGGATGGACAGTAGGATGGACGGTTGGATGCACGGTAGACTGGACGGTTGGATGGATGGTAGGATGGACAGTAGGATGGTCGGTAGGATGGACGGTAGTATGGTCAGAAGGATGGAAGGTATGATGGACGGCAGGATGGACAGCAGGATGGACAGTAGGATGGACAGCAGGATAGTCGGTAGGATGGACAGCAGGATGGATGGTAGGATGGACAGTAGGATGGACGACAGGGTGGACAGCAGGATGCACGGTAGGATGGACAGCAGGATGTTCGGTAGGATGGACAGTAGGATGGTCGGTAGGATGGACGGTAGGATGGTCAGAAGGATGGACGGTATGATGGACGGCAGGATGGACAGCAGGATGGACAGTAGGATGGACAGCAGGATGGACGGTAGGATGGACAGTAGGATGGACAGCAGGATGGTCGCTAGGATGGACAGCAGGATGGATGGTAGGATGGACAGTACGATGGACGACAGGGTGGACAGCAGGATGCACGGTAGGATGGACAGCAGGATGTTCGGTAGGATGGACAGTAGGATGGTCGGTAGGATGGAGGGTAGGATTCACAGTAGGATGGACGGAATGATGGACGGCAGGATGGACAGCAGGATGGACAGTAGGATGGACAGCAGGATGGAAAGCAGGATGGACGGTAGGATGGACAGTAGGATGGACGGTTGGATGGACGGTGGATTGGATAGCAGGATGGACGGTAGGATGGACAGTAGGATGTACAGTAGGATGGATGGCAGGATGGACGGTTGGATGGACGGTAGATTGGATAGCAGGATGGACGGTAGGATGGACAGTAGGATGGACAGTAGGATGGACAGCAGGATGGACGGTAGGATAGACGGTAGGATGGACGGTAGGATGGATGGTAGGATGGACGGTAGGATGAACGGTAGGATGGTCAGTATGATGGACGGTAGGATGGAGAGTAGGATGGACGGCAGGATGGACAGCAGGATGGACAGTAGGATGGACAGTAGGATGGACGGTATGATGGATGGCAGGATGGACAGTAGGATGGACGGTATGATGGATGGCAGGATGGACAGCAGGATGGACAGTAGGATGGACAGTAGGATGGACGGTAGGATGGACCAGAGACAGCAGGATGGACTAGGATGGACAGCAGGATGCACAGTAGGATGGACAGTAGGATGGACGGCAGAATGGACAGTATGACGGACAGCAGGATGGACAGCAGGATGGACGGTAGGATGGACGGTAGGATGGACAGCAGGATGGACAGTAGGATGGACAGCAGGATGGACAGTAGGATGGACAGTAGGATGGACAGCAGAATGGACAGTTGGATGGACAGCAGGATGGACAGTTGGAATTACAGTAGGATGGACGGTAGGATGGACAGTAGGATGGACGGTAGGATGGACAGCAGTATGGACAGTAGGATAGACGGTAGGATGGACGGTAGGATGGATGGTAGGATGGACGGCAGGATGGACAGCAGGATGGACAGTAGGATGGACGGTAGGATGGACAGTAGGATCGATGGTAGGATGGACAGTAGGATGGACGGTAGGATGGACAGCAGGATGGACAGTAGGATGGACGGTAGGATGGACAGTAGGATGGACAGTAGGATGGTCGGCAGGATGGACAGCAGGATGGACAGAAGGATGGACGGTAGGATGGACAGTAGGATGGACAGTAGGATAGACGGTATGATGGACGGCATGATGGACAGCAGGATGGACAGTAGGATGGACGGTAGGATGGACAGTAGGATGGACGGCAGGATGGACAGTAGCATGGACAGCAGGATGGACAGTAGGATGGACGGTATGATGGATGGCAGGATGGACAGTAGGATGGACGGTATGATGGATGGCAGGATGGACAGCAGGATGGACAGTAGGATGGACGGTAGGATGGACAGCAGGATAGACAGCAGGATGGACTAGGATGGACAGCAGGATGCACAGTAGGATGGACAGTAGGATGGACGGCAGGATGGACAGTAGGACGGACAGCAGGATGGACAGCAGGATGGACGGTAGGATGGACGGTAGGATGGACAGTAGGATTGACGGTTGGATGGACGGCAGGATGCACAGCAGGATGGACAGTAGGATGGACAGCAGGATGGACAGTAGGATGGACAGTAGGATGGACAGCAGAATGGACAGTTGGATGGACAGCAGGATGGACAGTTGGAATTACAGTAGGATGGACGGTAGGATGGACAGTAGGATGGACGGTAGGATGGACAGCAGTATGGACAGTAGGATGGACGGTAGGATGGACAGTTGGATGGACAGTAGGATGGACGGCAGGATGGACAGCAGGATGGACAGTAGGATGGACGGTAGGATGGACAGTAGGATCGATGGTAGGATGGACAGCAGGATGGACGGTAGGATGGACAGCAGGATGGACAGTAGGATGGACGGTAGGATGGACAGTAGGAAGGACAGTAGGATGGTCGGCAGGATGGACAGCAGGATGGACAGAAGGATGGACGGTAGGATGGATGGTATGATGGACGGCATGATGGACAGCAGGATGGACAGTAGGATGGACGGTAGGATGGACAGTAGGATGGACGGCAGGATGGACAGTAGCATGGCCAGCAGGATGGACAGTAGGATGGACAGTAGGATGGACGGTAGGATGGACGGTAGGATGGACAGTAGGATAGACGGTACGATGGACGGCAGGATGGGCAGCAGGATGGACAGTAGGATGGACGGTAGGATGGACAGTAGGATGGACGGCAGGATGGACAGTAGGATGGACAGTAGCATGGACAGCAGGATGGACAGTAGGATGGACAGTAGGATGGACGGTAGCATGGACGGCAGGATGGACAGTAGGATGGACAGTAGCATTGACAGCAGGATGGACAGTAGGATGGACAGTAGCATGGACAGCAGGATGGACAGTAGCATGGACGGCAGTATGGACAGTAGGATGGAGAGTAGCATGGACAGCAGGATGGACAGTAGGATGGACAGTAGGATGGACGGTAGGATGGACGGTAGCATGGACAGCAGGATAGACAGTAGGATCGACAGTAGGATGGACGGTAGGATGGACAGTAGGATGGATGGTAGGATGGATGGTAGGACGGACACTAGGATGGATGGTAGGATGGACAGTAGGATGGATGGCTGGATGGACAGCAGGATGGACAGTAAGATGGACGGTAGGATGGATAAGAGGATGGATGGTAGGATGGATGGTAGGATGGATGTTAGGATGGATGGTAGGATGGACACTAGGATGGACGGTTGGATGGACAGTAGGATGGAAGGTAGGATGGACAGTAGGATGGATGGTTGGATGGACCGTAGGATGGACTGCAGGATGGACAGCAGGATGGACAGTAGGATGGACAGTAGGATGGACGGTAGGATGGACGGTAGGATGGACAGTAGGATGGACGGTAGGATGGACGATTGGATGGACGGTAGGATGGATGGTAGGATGGATGGTAGGATGGACACTAGGATGGACAGTTGGATGGACAGCAGGATGGACGGTAGGATGGGCGGTAGGATGGACTGTAGGGTGTACGGTAGGATGGACGGTAGGATGGATGGTAGGATGGATGTTAGGATGGACGGTTGGATGGACGGTAGGATGGATCGTAGGATGGATGGTAGGATGGACGGTAGGATGGTCGGTAAGATGGACAGTAGGATGGTCAGTAGGATGGACAGTAGGATGGACGGTAGTATGGACAGTGGGATGGACAGTAGGATGGACGGTATGATGGATGGTAGGATGGACAGTAGGATGGACGGCAGGATGAAGGGTAGGATGGAAGGTTGGATGGACGGTAGATTGGATAGCAGGATGGACGGTAGGATGGACGGTAGTTTGGACAGTGGGATGGACGGTAGGATGGACAGCAGGATAGACAGCAGGATGGACTAGGATGGACAGCAGGATGCACAGTAGGATGGACAGTAGGATGGACGGCAGGATGGACAGTAGGACGGACAGCAGGATGGACGGTAGGATGGACAGTAGGATTGACGGTTGGATGGACGGCAGGATGCACAGCAGGATGGACAGTAGGATGGACAGCAGGATGGACAGTAGGATGGACAGTAGGATGGACAGCAGAATGGACAGTTGGATGGACAGCAGGATGGACAGTTGGAATTACAGTAGGATGGACGGTAGGATGGACAGTAGGATGGACGGTAGGATGGACAGCAGTATGGACAGTAGGATGGACGGTAGGATGGACAGTTGGATGGACAGTAGGATGGACGGCAGGATGGACAGCAGGATGGACAGTAGGATGGACGGTAGGATGGACAGTAGGATCGATGGTAGGATGGACAGTAGGATGGACGGTAGGATGGACAGCAGGATGGACAGTAGGATGGACGGTAGGATGGACAGTAGGATGGACAGTAGGATGGTCGGCAGGATGGACAGCAGGATGGACAGAAGGATGGACGGTAGGATGGACAGTAGGATAGACGGTATGATGGACGGCATGATGGACAGCAGGATGGACAGTAGGATGGACGGTAGGATGGACAGTAGGATGGACGGCAGGATGGACAGTAGCATGGCCAGCAGGATGGACAGTAGGATGGACAGTAGGATGGACGGTAGGATGGACAGTAGGATAGACGGTACGATGGACGGCAGGATGGGCAGCAGGATGGACAGTAGGATGGACGGTAGGATGGACAGTAGGATGGACGGCAGGATGGACAGTAGGATGGACAGTAGCATGGACAGCAGGATGGACAGTAGGATGGACAGTAGGATGGACGGTAGCATGGACGGCAGGATGGACAGTAGGATGGACAGTAGCATTGACAGCAGGATGGACAGTAGGATGGACAGTAGCATGGACAGCAGGATGGACAGTAGCATGGACGGCAGTATGGACAGTAGGATGGAGAGTAGCATGGACAGCAGGATGGACAGTAGGATGGACAGTAGGATGGACGGTAGGATGGACGGTAGCATGGACAGCAGGATAGACAGTAGGATCGACAGTAGGATGGACGGTAGGATGGACAGTAGGATGGATGGTAGGATGGATGGTAGGACGGACACTAGGATGGATGGTAGGATGGACAGTAGGATGGATGGCTGGATGGACAGCAGGATGGACAGTAAGATGGACGGTAGGATGGATGTTAGGATGGACGGTTGGATGGACGGTAGGATGGATCGTAGGATGGACGGTAGGATGGTCGGTAAGATGGACAGTAGGATGGTCAGTAGGATGGACAGTAGGATGGACGGTAGTATGGACAGTGGGATGGACAGTAGGATGGACGGTATGATGGATGGTAGGATGGACAGTAGGATGGACGGCAGGATGAAGGGTAGGATGGAAGGTTGGATGGACGGTAGATTGGATAGCAGGATGGACGGTAGGATGGACGGTAGGATGGACAGTGGGATGGACAGTAGGATGGACGGTAGGATGGACGGTAAGATGGACAGTAGGATGGTCAGTAGGAAGGACAGTAGGATGGACAGTAGGATGGACGGCAGGATGGACAGCAGGATGGACAGTAGGATGGACGGTATGATGGACGGTAGGATGGACAGTAGGATGGACAGTAGGATGGTCGGTATGATGGACAGCAGGATGGACGGTAGGATGGACAGTAGGATGGACCGTGGGATGGACAGTAGGATTGACGGTAGGATGGACGGTAGGATGGATGGTAGGCTGGATGGTAGGATGGACGGTAGGATGGACGGTATATGGACAGTAGGATGGTCAGTAGGATGGACAGTAGGATGGACGGCAGGATGGACAGCAGGATGGACAGTAGGATGGACAGCAGGATGGACGGTAGGATGAACAGCAGGATGGACAGCAGGATGGACAGTAGGATGGACAGCAGGATGGACGGTAGGATGAACAGTAGGATGGACAGTAGGATGGACGGTGGGATGGATGGTAGGATGGACAGTAGGATGGACGGTAGGATGGACAGCAGGATGGACAGTAGGATGGACGGTAGGATGGACAGTAGGATGGACAGTAGGATGGTCGGCAGGATGGACAGCAGGATGGACAGTAGGATGGAAGGTAGGATGGACAGTAGGATGGACAGTAGGATAGACGGTATGATGGACGGCATGATGGACAGCAGGATGGACAGTAGGATGGACGGTAGGATGGACAGTAGGATGGACGGCAGGATGGACAGTAGCATGGACAGCAGGATGGACAGTAGGATGGACAGTAGAATGGACGGTAGGATGGACAGTAGGATAGACGGTACGATGGACGGCAGGATGGGCAGCAGGATGGACAGTAGGATGGACGGTAGGATGGACAGTAGGATGGACGGCAGGATGGACAGTAGGATGGACAGTAGCATGGACAGCAGGATGGACAGTAGGATGGACAGTCGGATGGACGGTAGCATGGACGGCAGGATGGACAGTAGGATGGACAGTAGCATGGACAGCAGGATGGACAGTAGGATGGACATTAGCATGGACAGCAGGATGGAAAGTAGTATGGACGGCAGTATGGACAGTAGGATTGACAGTAGCATGGACAGCAGGATGGACAGTAGGATGGACAGTAGGATGGACGGTAGGATGGACGGTAGCATGGACAGCAGGATAGACAGTAGGATGGACGGTAGGATGGACAGTAGGATGGATGGTAGGATGGATGGTAGGATGGACACTAGGATGGATGGTAGGATGGACAGTAGGATGGACAGTAGGATGGATGGCTGGATGGACAGCAGGATGGACAGTAAGATGGACGGTAGGATGGATAAGAGGATGGATGGTAGGATGGATGGTAGGATGGATGTTAGGATGGATGGTAGGATGGACACTAGGATGGACGGTTGGATGGACAGTAGGATGGAAGGTAGGATGGACAGTAGGATGGATGGTAGGATGGACAGTAGGATGGATGGCTGGATGGACAGCAGGATGGACAGTAAGATGGACGGTAGGATGGATAAGAGGATGGATGGTAGGATGGATGGTAGGATGGATGTTAGGATGGATGGTAGGATGGACACTAGGATGGACGGTTGGATGGACAGTAGGATGGAAGGTAGGATGGACAGTAGGATGGATGGTTGGATGGACCGTAGGATGGACAGCAGGATGGACAGCACGATGGACAGTAGGATGGACAGTAGGATGGACGGTAGGATGGACGGTAGGATGGACAGTAGGATGGACGGTAGGATGGACGATTGGATGGACGGTAGGATGGACGGTAGGATGGACGGTAGGATGGATGGTAGGATGGATGGTAGGATGGACACTAGGATGGACAGTTGGATGGACAGCAGGATGACCAGTAGGATGGATAAGAGGATGGACAGTTGGATGGATGACAGGATGGATGAGAGGATGACCGAGGTCAACGAAGGATATTGCACCCTCACTACGCAAGCCGATACACAAGGTTGGGCAGTACAATATGGAGAGCAACTTGTTGTCCATGCTGTAGGCTCCCCACCTCCACATGGCTGATGGATCTGAAGGAACAGCAGAGACTGATGCAGCTTGGCACCAGCAGTGTTGCAGGAGTTGCCAGTCAGTATTGAACTCAGTGTAGAATTGCCCTCGGGATTCCATCTCCAGATTTTTCCCTTGGGCTTTATGCCCGAAGCTCTCCCCATGAATGGGTATAATTATAAGGCAGTGGAGATCTGAGATCAGAGCTTTCCTTCTCCAAGTGAGCTGACAACCATGACTGGTGAGTCCCATCTGCCCAAAGTGACTGGTTTTAAGTAACCCACCCTTTGCCTTTGTTCTGTCAGTTGAAAGGGTTATCAGATCACCAGCTGGTGGGAGATGATGTTTCACAGAGTCTGGAAGAGGTCTGTGTGGAGTATGAACTCTAGTTGTGACCTATTGTTATGCTATAGATTTGATGCTATGTATTAACAGGGATTGTTTAGAATATAATGCAACTTATTAACTTGGTTTAAGTATCTAGCATTCAAAGTTCAAATTTCAAAGTGAATTTATTATTGAAGTATTTGTTACCATGCACAACCTTGAGATTCATTTTCTTGCAGGCAGAAATACAATAGAATATAAGGAAAAAAGCTAAACATAAACAAACAAAACTAATAAGTAACCAGTGTACAAAAGAAGACAACTTGGAAATACAAATAATGCTAAGAACGTGAGTTGTAAAGAGTCCTTCAAAGTGAGTTTGTTGATCATAGAATCGGTTCAAGAGCCCTGCTGGTTGTTGAGTGCAGACTGCTCCTGAACCTGGTGGGGTGGGACCTGAGGCTCCTGAACCTGGTGGGGGGGGGACCTGAGGCTCCTGGACCTCCTTCCCAATGAGAAGAGGGTGTGACTGGATGGTGCTGGGAGCGGGGGTTGATGATCGATGCTGTTTTCTTGTGGCAATGTTTCATGTAAATAAGATCGATAGAGGGGAGAGTGGACTGGGCTGTGTCCTCAACTTTGTGTAGCCTTGTCCCTTCCAGGGCATTGCTGTTTGCACGGTGCAACCATCGGGCATCTATAGGAGTCTGTATAAGTTTTTGGTGACATGCCGGATTTACACATAATTTTAAGAAGGTAGAGGCATTGCTGTGCTTTCTTTGTGATGACACTTAAATGTTGGCCCAGGTCAGAACAATTGATTTGTTGCTGCCAATGAATCCGGAGCTACTGACCCTTTCTATCTCCATGCCCCCAGTGAGGATCGGCTCATAAACCCCTGGGTTTTTCCTCCTGTGGATGATCTTCAGCTCCAATTATTATTAGAGTTTGGATATTTTTTCCTTACATGTACTCTCAACTAAAAAATAATTAACTGATATGTAGCTTTGATCATTATTTCAGCCTGTGAACCAGAATAGTCATCACTGTTCCCTCTAAGCTGTGCAGATATGCGGCCACAAAATAACAGAAATACTTCCAAGCACATAGCCCTTGTTAACACACAGCTGGAATAAAGACAGACGAGAAAAGTTTACAAAATGTGTAAGATTTTCTTTGTTGTACTGTATTTCATTACACTCTTTAATAGATAAGTCAAAATCAAAAGGATGTGATTTTTGAATTTTCATAGTTTGCATATTACAAAACGTTGAAAAATTACAGATTTCAATTTGTGTAAGCATTTCCTGCTCAGGGCAATGGTTGGTCTGCACAGGTGTTAAAAACAGAGGGAATGTTGGTTGTCAAGCATCACTAGTCATCAAAACCCAGCCCAGTGCATTTCAGAGAGAGATATAGAGAGACAGAGCCCAGTGCATTTCAGACAGAGATATAGAGAGACAGAGCCCAGTGCATTTCAGACAGAGATATCGAGAGACAGAGCCCAGTGCATTTCAGACAGAGATATAGAGAGAGAGAGCCCAGTGCATTTCAGACAGAGATATCGAGAGACAGAGCCCAGTGCATTTCAGACAGAGATATAGAGAGACAGAGCCCAGTGTAATTCAGACAGAGATATAGAAAGAGAGAGCCCAGTGCATTTCAGACAGAGATATCGAGAGACAGAGCCCAGTGCATTTCAGACAGAGATATAGAGAGAGAGAGCCCAGTGCATTTCAGACAGAGATATCGAGAGACAGAGCCCAGTGCATTTCAGACAGAGATATAGAGAGACAGAGCCCAGTGTAATTCAGACAGAGATATAGAAAGAGAGAGCCCAGTGCATTTCAGACAGAGATATCGAGAGACAGAGCCCAGTGCATTTCAGACAGAGATATAGAGAGACAGCCCAGTGTATTTCAGACAGAGATATAGAGAGAGAGACCAAGTGTATTTCAGAAAGAGATATCAAGAGACAGAGCCCAGTGCATTTCAGACAGAGATATAGAGAGACAGAGCCCAGTGCATTTCAGACGGAGATATAGAGAGAGAGACCCAGTGCATTTCAGACAGAGATATATATATAGAGAGAGACCCAGTGCATTTCAGACAGATATATAGAGAGACAGAGCCCAGTGCATTTCAGACAGAGATATAGAGAGACAGAGCCCAGTGCATTTCAGACAGAGATATAGAGAGACAGAGCCCAGTGCATTTCAGACAGAGATATCAAGAGACAGAGCCCAGTGCATTTCAGACAGAGATATAGAGAGACAGAGCCCAGTGCATTTCAGACGGAGATATAGAGAGAGAGACCCAGTGCATTTCAGACAGATATATAGAGAGACAGAGCCCAGTGCATTTCAGACAGAGATATAGAGAGACAGAGCCCAGTGCATTTCAGACAGAGATATAGAGAGACAGAGCCCAGTGCATTTCAGACAGAGATATAGAGAGACAGAGCCCAGTGCATTTCAGACAGAGATATAGAGAGACAGAGCCCAGTGCATTTCAGACAGAGATATAGAGAGACAAAGCCCAGTGCATTTCAGACAGGATGTCAATTTTCTACATCCTTAATTGAGGCCTTCACCTGAAAATTATACAAATGTAGATCTGTTACAACAATGATCCTGATTTCTTCTGGCAGACTGGAAAGTTACCTCAGTCATAGAGACCTCTAAACTGAGGGGAGAAGGAATTTCTTCAGCAGAGGGTGCTGAATCTGTGGAATCTGTCATCACAGAAGGCTGTGTGGGTCAAGTCTTTGGGCAGAGATTGTGATCTGCCTGGATGGGGTAAGAGTGGTTAAGGGTTACGGGGAGAATGAGGATGAAAAATGCAGTCATGATGGAATAGCAGAGTAGACCCAATGAGCCAAATAGTTTAATTCAGCTTCTGTATCTCATGCTGTTATGGAAACTCTTTCTCCATTGGCCCTTAAAAACATCACCCTTTAACCTTTTAAACCCCAGTGGATACACCCTATAGTTTGTTTGGTTTCTTGACATTGACATCTTTTGATCTCTTGACCTGAGCTTTCAAGTAAACTGTTATTAAACCAAGACCACACTGCTTCCAATTAAAAATGCATCTGTCTGGTATTCTGATGTCCTGAACAGCTCGAGAGTTCTGATTATTTGTTTCTTAGAAGCACAATCCTTTACTAAATTCCAGGAGAATGTGAGAATGGGAAGAGATAATTGACATGGAGTTCCCTTCAGTAGCAACAAACTTTCTGAAACCAGTAATCAGAATCACTGGAATACATATGTAATGAAATGTACTGTTTTGCAGCAGCAGTACAATGCAATAGAAAATAATAAGAACTATAAATTACAATAAGAAAGGTATATGTTTATGTCCTTTCAGAGATCAGATGGCGGAGGGGAAGAAGCTGTTTCTGAAGCACTGAGTGTGTGCCTTCATGCTCCTGTACCTCTTCCCTGACGGTAGCAATGAGAAAAGGGTATGTCCTGGATTATCTGGATTATGGGAGTCCTTAATGATGGATGACCTCTTTTTGAGGCATCTCCTTTTGAAGTTGTCCTCTATGCTGAGGAGGCTACTGCCCATGATGGAGCTGGCTGAGTTTACAACTTTCTGCAACTTTTTCTAATCCTGTGCAGTGCCCCCCCCACCCCCATCCATACCAGATGGTGATGCAACCAGTTGGAATGTTCTCCATGGTACATCTGTAGAAATTTAAGAGCGTATTTGGTGACATACCAAATCCCTTCAAACTCCTAATAAAATATAGTCGCTGTCATGTCTTCTTTGTAATTGCATCGATATGTTGGGCCCAGATTTGACCTTCAGAGGTGTTGACACCCAAGAACTTGAAACTGCTTACCCTTTCCACTTCTGATCCCTCAATGAGGACTGGGAGGTATTCCCTCGACTTCCCCTATGCAAATGTTTTCAAAACTTACTGCCCTCAAATCTTCAGCCATACTAAAAAAATCCAAACTTTTCCCATTACGTATATTTGTTCCTTTCTCTCAATCTTGTCATTACATTAATTTTGATTTTTTTGCACCTGTATATGATGTAATTAATGCAATATAAGTTTTTGCTTGTTCTTGCCTTGTTGAGGACAGTGTCGCTGCTGCAAAAAGCACATTTTATTGCATTTATGCCTAGTGCTTCTGCCTGTGGCAATGAACGAGCTTGAATTAACTTAAAAATGCTTTTCAATAGAGTAACCACCAAACCATTTTTCTTAAGTAATCTTAAAATTAAATCTTCCTTATGTTATAACATAGAGAAGCATTAGTTGGTTTATTCATTCTCACACAATAAGTCTGTGCATCAATCCCATTAGTGACTCTGCTGTAGGGTGGGCCTGCACCACATTTCCTCATCTTGAGCTTTACAATCCCCTGTGCCCAGGAGCAGTACTAATGTATCTGCACGTTACCTTGCTTAGTTAAGTGGCTGTTAAATCATTTGAGAAGTTGCAAATGACTAATCTTGCAGGCCACCTTCTGCTGGCAAGCTAATGGAATCTTATAGAACCAGCTCGTCCAGCGGAAAATTGAAGCAATTAGAAATTCTATTCATCACCTTTATAATCAAAAGGAAAATAGCAAGATCAACATGCTGATTAACTTGGAAAATATCCCCATTATAACCTTCAGCTCAGCTCATAATAAGGGATTGATTAAGTTTTCATTAAAGTGGGTGAAAGAAGCATCAGTTATGGCCCTCTAAGGCCTGACACGGTGAATTGCTCTGGAGAAGCCATTATTTCATTGAGAGGTTAAACCAAAACATTGTCTAGTTGCTGAGAAGACCGGGCATGTTACTGCATTATGGAACGAAAGTAAACAAGCACCAAACAGCCACTGATTCTCTCCCCCAGGGTGAAAATGGCTAAGAAGAGACGGCATAATTCTAAAGTGATGGAGGAAAGAAAAGGGGATTGTTGTTTTTTCACAGAGGTGGAAAAGTGCATGCAACGCACTGCTGTGGAGTTGGTGGTAGAGGCAGATACATTAGGGACATTTATAGACTGTTAGACAGGTATTTCTTTCATAGGATAAAAGAAAAATGGAGGGTTTTGTGGGAGGGAAGAGAGAGTGATCTTGGAGAAGTTTAAGAGGCCGGCACAACATTAGGGTCTGTACTGTGCTGGCAACGTTTGACTCTCAGTCAATATTACTTAAGTAAATGATTTGACCTTTTCAGGAGCTTGCTACACACACATTCTGTATAATTGTTCAAAAGTTCTTCTGTGACTCTTTGGGAGCATTCTGAAAGGAGCCCTGCAGAGGAAGTTTTCGTTCTTCAGGAAACTCCTCTGCACCATTTCTCCCACCATCAGATTTCCACAGACTCTGGTGGCTTCATTACACCTGTAATTAACCATGCATGTGACTCGCATTCCAACTGGACTCAGCACATTTACCAATTTCCCTCAGAAGAATACACTCGCTATCCCACTATCTCCCTCCGAGATAGTGATAATTCAAATTGAAAACAAAGCTAAATTTACTGAATAAAAGCATTTCCAATATGTCATACCATGGCTTTTCCACAGAGGCAAACAGATTCTGGAATGCTCTGACTAAACATTATCACAACATAGAGTGGTTATTTACGGGATAATCTAAAACAGAGCTAATACCTTAAAACAGCAAAGATACAACCAGCCATGTTTGGGAAGAATTGGCCATCATCTCATTTGGTCTGAAATACAAAAGTGTAGAGGATATTCTGCCTTTAGCTGCAGTTACACATTAAGAGATGTCCAACAACCCACATGAAAAATATATTAGCCTTGGAGGCTGATCAGCGTAATAATAACACTCAGTGTCAATTTAGGAGAATGATTTGCATTACCACAGAGTGAATTTCTTTGAGATTTGTAGATTAAGGGGTAATATAAAATGATCAAGGAATTCAATAAAAAAAAATTATACCCTTTAGAATTCTTAAAAAGGAGAAATAATTTAAAATTGGAGCTGTGAAACACAGGAGGTTTGGCAGATTCTGAAAATCCAGAGTAACACACAGAAAATGCTGGAGTAGATTCAGAAGCCATGAAGCACCAATGGAGAAGGATGAACAGTCAATGTTTCAGGCCGAGTTCCTGCAGCATTTTGTGTGTGTAGGATAGGTTTATTGCATTCAGACTGTGTATACCCACACAAAGGATAGGTGTAGTGCTTTCAGGATGCATGTATGCACACAAAGGATAGGTGTAGTGCTTTCAGAATGTGTGTACCCACACAAAGGATAGGTGTAGTGCATTCAGCAGGTGTACACACACAAAGGATAGGTGTAGTGCATTCAGGATGCATGTATGCACACAAAGGATAGGTGTAGTGCTTTCAGGATGCATGTATGCACACAAAGGATAGGTGTAGTGCTTTCAGGATGCATGTATGCACACAAAGGATAGGTGTAGTGCTTTCAGAATGTGTGTACCCACACAAAGGATAGGTGTAGTGCATTCAGCAGGTGTACACACACAAAGGATAGGTGTAGTGCATTCAGGATGCATGTATGCACACAAAGGATAGGTGTAGTGCTTTCAGGATGCATGTATGCACACAAAGGATAGGTGTAGTGCTTTCAGGATGCATGTATGCACACAAAGGATAGGTGTAGTGCTTTCAGGATGCATGTATGCACACAAAGGATAGGTGTAGTGCTTTCAGAATGTGTGTACCCACACAAAGGATAGGTGTAGTGCATTCAGCAGGTGTACACACACAAAGGATAGGTGTAGTGCATTCAGGATGCATGTATGCACACAAAGGATAGGTGTAGTGCTTTCAGGATGCATGTATGCACACAAAGGATAGGTGTAGTGCTTTCAGAATGTGTGTACCCACACAAAGGATAGGTGTAGTGCATTCAGCAGGTGTACACACACAAAGGATAGGTGTAGTGCATTCAGAATGCATGTATGCACACAAAGGATAGGTGTAGTGCTTTCAGGATGCATGTATGCACACAAAGGATAGGTGTAGTGCTTTCAGGATGCATGTATGCACACAAAGGATAGGCGTAGTGCTTTCAGGATGCATGTATGCACACAAAGGATAGGTGTAGTGCTTTCAGGATGCATGTATGCACACAAAGGATAGGTGTAGTGCTTTCAGCAGGTGTACACACACAAAGGATAGGTGTAGTGCTTTCAGGATGCATGTATGCACACAAAGGATAGGTGTAGTGCTTTCAGGATGCATGTATGCACACAAAGGATAGGTGTAGTGCTTTCAGGATGCATGTATGCACACAAAGGATAGGTGTAGTGCTTTCAGGATGCATGTATGCACACAAAGGATAGGTGTAGTGCTTTCAGAATGTGTGTACCCACACAAAGGATAGGTGTAGTGTATTCAGCAGGTGTACACACACAAAGGATAGGTGTAGTGCATTCAGCAGGTGTACACACACAAAGGATAGGTGTAGTGCATTCAGCAGGTGTACACACACAAAGGATAGGTGTAGTGCATTCAGGATGCATGTATGCACACAAAGGATAGGTGTAGTGCTTTCAGGATGCATGTATGCACACAAAGGATAGGTGTAGTGCTTTCAGAATGTGTGTACCCACACAAAGGATAGGTGTAGTGCATTCAGGAGCTTTCTCCTTGAAAGCACCTATATATACAGGAACAATATCTGGCAAAAGACAGCTGTTGATAATATATTGGGAAGAAGGAAATGCTGACTGCAGAGACAACTGTTTCGTTATGGAGAGCTTCCCTTTAGAATCTAAAGGGAAATGTAATGTTTAGTTTTAGATCAACAATGTGTGCCCCGTTACTTTGACGCTGGTCTCCAAATCTGGGGGTTAAGAATTTTTGTAAGTCTTTTAAAGGACAGGGAATATGTGAGTGATGTTGATACAAAGTCTGTGGGTCCTAAAGGACCTGTGGCTCCACGGTCTTGAGCGGACCAAGTTAATCACACTGCTATTTAATTCATAGGGTTGATGGTCTTGCTTACCCAGTGAGCAATTATTTTACTCGAGCTAATTCCCTCTTTATCATCCTTAATGTGAACCAGTGCTTTCACTGCTTTCCTGTTGTGTAACTTCAAAGCATGTTGCTGAGAAAATGGATGACAAAACCATGTTTTATTTCAGACCGTGCAGTTGAAACCTGATTTAACCAAGGGTAAGTCATGTCTATAAACAATGACAACACGAGTGAATCTGCAGATGCTGGAAATAAATAAAAACACAAAATGCTGGCAGAACTCAGCAGGCCAGACAGCATCTATGGGAGGAGGTAGTGTCGTCACTACCTCTGTTGGTGACTCCGTTGGTGATCGTTGGTGACTGCAGAGGCCAATCTACAGATTCTGGAGCAGTAGGGACATGGGAGCAATTGGGATGCAGGCACTTAGGTAGTCTCATTGCCTCCTCCTCTCCTCAGCAGTTGCTCTTCTGGATTCCTCAAAATTCTTGCCTGCTCGGTGGATCAGCGTTCTCCAGCGGTCTCTGTCACAAGCCAGCTGCCACTCGTTGACCTTGATATTTGCCTGCGAGAGCTGCTGCTTAAGTTGGTCTTTGTACCTCTTGCATGGAACACCATGATCGCTCTTGCCCTGAGAGAGTTTTCTGTAGTACTGGAGTTGCCATGTGAGATACTTGGCCCAGCCAGGGGAGCTGCTTCAGCAGCAAAGTGGCTTCAATGCCAGGAAGTTGAGCCTTGTCCAGGGTCTTGCTGTTGGAGACATGGTCCTGACAGCTGATATCCACGGTGAAGTGGAGGCAGCGCTGATACAAGTGCTCGAGCGACTGGATTTGCTTGTGGTACAAGTCCAGGGTTCAGAGCCATACAGCAGTGCTGTGATGATGGCAGCCCTGTACAGCTGGATTTTTGAGCACAGGCACAGCTGGAGGTTCTTCCATGTACATCTCTGGAAGCTCAGCCGTCCCTCGAAATTCCTCACCAACCTGCAGCAGCTCCACCAAGGGCAAAGCGGTCAGGTTAAATACAATGGCGACCTGTCTGACCCATTCCCCATCAGTAACGGCTGGACACATTGATGTGTTTTGGCACCAGTGCTCTTTGCCATCTTTTTCAGCATGATGTTATGGGAAGCGAAGGAGACAACCTCGCAGAGCACCCACATTCGGTTCCACACTGCCGGAAATATCTTCAGCCTCCGCTGCCTTCTCGCCCAAACAAAGACCAGGCAAGAGCCCATTCATGAGCTACTAAATGCGGAAGACCATGCTCTCCGTACGCACACAGAGGGTGCGCTACAGGCAGCAGCCACTCAGTTTGCCCAGGGTGCATGGGCCTTCTGAAGAAAAGAATGGTCCTCCATCAGAAACCCCCTTGTGGTGTTCACAACCCACCTTGGATCACCACTGATAACCACCCTCTCACCACGGTTGAACAGTTCACTTAACTGGGCACCGTCATAGAACCATAGAACCATAGAACATTACAGGACAGAAACAGGCCCTTTGGCCCTTCTTGGCTTTGCCAAACCATTTTTCTGCCTAGTCCCACTGACCTGCACCTGGGCCATATCCCATCAAACCCCTCTCATCCATATACCTGTCCACGTTTTTCTTAAATGTCAAAAGTGAGCCTGCATTCACCACTTCATCTGGCAGCTCATTCCACACTCCCACCACTCTCTTGCGTGAAGAAGCCCCCCCCCCCCCCCCCCCCCCAATGTTCCCTTTAAACTTTTCTTCCTTCATCCTTAACCCATGTCCTCTGGTTTTTTTCTCCCTTAGCCTCCGTGGAAAAAGCCTGTTTGCATTCACTCTATCTATACCCATCATAATTTTATATACCTGTATCAAATCTCCCCTCATTCTTCTATGCTCCAGGGAATAAAGTCCTAACCTATTCAACCTTTCTCTGTAACTCAGTTTCTCAAGTCCCGGTAACATCCTTGTAAACCTTCTCTGCACTCTTTCAACCATATTAATATCCTTTCTGTAATTAGGTGACCAAAACTGCACACAATACTCCAAATTCAACCTTACCATTGTCTTATACAACCTCACCATAACATTCCAACTCTAATACTCAATACTTTGATTTATAAAGGCCAATGTACCAAAAGCTCTCTTTCCAACCCTATCCACCTGAGATGCCATTTCTGGGGAATTATGTATCTGTATTTCCAGATCCCTCTGTTCTACTGCACTCCTCAGTGTCCTACCATTTACCTTGTATGTTCTACCTTGGTTTGACCTTCCGAAGTGCAATACCTCACACTTGTCCACATTAAACTCCATCTGCCATTTTTCAGCCCTTTCCTCCAACTGGTCCAAATCCCTCTGCAAGCTTTGAAAACCTTCCTCACTGTCCACTACACCTCCAATCTTTGTATCATCAGCAAATTTGCTGATCCAATTTACCACATTATCATCCAGTTCATTGATATAGATGACAAATAACAATGGACCCAGCACTGATCCCTGTGGCACACCACTAGTCACAGGCCTCCACTCAGAGTAGCAATCCTCCACTACCACTCTCTGGCTTCTCCCATTGAGCCAATGTCTAATACAATTTACTACATCACCATGTATACCTAGAGACTGAATCTTCCTAACTAACCTCCCATGTGGGACTTCGTCAAAGGCCTTACTGAAGTCCATGTAGACAACATCCACTGCCTTCCCTTCATCCATTTTCCTGGTAACCTCCTTGAAAAGCTCTAATAGATTGGCTAAACATGACGTACCATGCACAAAGCCGTGTTGACTCTCCCTAATAAGTCCCTGTCTATCCAAATACTTGTAGATCCTATCTCTTAGTACTCCTTCCAATAATTTACCTACTACTGACATCAAACTTACCGGCCTATAATTTTCTGGATTACTTTTAGAGCCTTTTTTAAACAACGGAACAACATGAGCTATCCTCCAATCCTCACCCATAGATACCGACATTTTAAATATATCTGCCAGGGCCCTGCAACTTCAACACTAGTCTTCTTCAAGGTCCGAAGGAATGCCCTATCAGGTCCTGGGAAATTTATCTACTCTGATTTGCCTCAAGACAGCAAGCACCTCCTCCTCTTCAATCTGTATAGGTTCTGTGACCTCACTACCTGTTTGCCTTATTTCCATAGACTCCATGCCAGTTTCCTTAGTAAATACAGACGCAAAAAACCCATTTAAGATCTCCCCCATTTCTTTTGGTTCCATGCATAGCCAACCACTCTGATCTTCAAGAGGACCAATTTTATCCCTTATTACCCTTTTGCTCTTAATATACCTGTAGAAGCTCTTTGGATTATCCTTCACCTTGACTGCCAAAGCAACCTCATGTCTTCTTTTAGCCCTCCTGATTTCTTTCTTAAGTTTTTTTTTCACTTTTAATACTCCTCAAGCATCTTATTTGCTCCCTGTTGCCTATACATGTCATACATCTCTCTTTTCTTCTTTATCAGAATTCCAACATCCCTAGAGAACCAAGGTTCCTTATTCTTATTCATTTTGCCTTTAACCCTGACGGGTACATACAAACTCTGCACTCTCAAAGTTTCTCCTTTGAAGGCCTGCCACTTACTAATCACATCCTTGCCAGAGAACAACCTGTCCCAATCCACGCTTTTTAGATCCTTTCTCATTTCTTCAAATTTGGCCTTTTTCCAGTTTAGAACCTCAACCCGAGGACCAGATTTATCTTCATCCATGATCCAGTTGAAACTGATGATGTTATGATCACTGGAACCAAAGTGCTCCCCTGCACAAACTTCTGTCACCTGTCCTAACTTATTTCCTAATAGGAGATCTAATATTGCATCCTTTCTAGTTGGTACCTCTATATATTGATTTAGAAAACTTTACTGAACACATTTTACAAACTCTAACCCGTCTAGACCTTTAACAGTATGGGAGTCCCAATCAATGTGTGGAAAATTAAAATCCCCTATTCTCACAACTTTATGTTTTCTGCAGTTGTCTGCTATCTCTCTACAGATTTGCTCCTCCAATTCTCGCTGACTATTGGGTGGTCTATAGCACAACCCTATTAATGTGGTCATACCTTTCCTGTTTCTCAGCTCCACCCATATGGCCTCATTAGACAAGCCCTCTAATCTGTTCTGCCTGTGCACTGTTATAACATTTTCCCTGACTAGCAATGCCAACCCCCCCCCCCCCCACCCTTCATCCCTCTGCCTCTATCATGTCTGAAACATCGGAACCCTGGAACATTAGGCTGCCAGTCCTGCCCCTCCTGTAGCCAAGCTTCACTAATGGCTACAATGTCATAATTCCACGTGTCAATCCTCAGCTGATTAGTTTTCCCCACAATACTCCTCGCATTGAAATAGACACACCTCAGAAGATTATTACCACCACACACAACCCTTCTATTTGTGACTGCCTCCTACACCAGTTCCTCAGCCACGAGTTCATCCTCCAGAGCATCCTACTCTTACCCTCACTGGTACGTGGCACAGGTAGCAATCCTGAGGTCCTGCTTTTTAACTTCCTACCAAGCTCTCTATACAGTCAGCCCTCATTATCCATGGGTTCCGTATGCGCGGATTCAACCAACCACGGACCAGGAAAACCTGGAAGTTCTCTTCCAGCACTTGTTCTTCGAGCATGTACAGACTTTTTTTCTTGTCATTATTTCCTAAGCAATACAGTATAACAACTATTTACATACATTTACATTGTATTAGGTACTATAAGTAATCTAGAGATGATTTAAGAGTACAGGCAGTCCCTGGGTTATGAACGAGTTCCATTCCTGAGTCCGTCTTTAAGTCGGATTTGAAGTCGGAACAGGTACATCCGGTATTATTTAGCATCAGTTAGTCAAACATTTGTCTTAGTATATAGTGTATATTTTACTTTTCTATGCATATAAAGCAATTATGAAACATACGTATTTCAATAATTAAACCACTGTGTTGCTTAGTAATAATTGTAGCTTTCATCGGGGCAGGGCCTTTCACGTGCTCCATTAAAATTATTCCGATTTTTGACCCTGTAGCCTAACTCTTTTCCAATGACCGATAGTGTTTACCTCTTTCCGATCACTTTATTACTTCCACTTTATTTTCAATTGTGATCACGATTATTTTCATGAACAGAAACCCTGCGGATTCAGTGCTGCGCCGCTGGGTCCTAATGTCCACTGCACTGAGGCAGGTTAAATAAGGTCCGGTGTCCCACTGGGTCCTAAAGACCACTGCATTGCGACAGGTTGAATAAGGTCCTGGGTTCTGCTGGGTCCTGAAGACCACTGTACTGGTCAGGCTAAATAAGGGACTTGAGCATCCGCGTTTTTTGGTATCTGCAGGGGCTCCCGGAACTAATCCCTCGTGGATAAGGAGGGCTGACTGTACTCTCTCTTCAGGACCTCCTCACTCTTTCTTCCGACGTCATTGGTACCGAAGTATACCATGACATTTGGCTGCTCACCCTCCCATTTCAGAATGCTGTGCATGTGACCAGAGACATCCCTGACCCCGGCACCAGGGAGGCAGCAAACCATCCGGGACTCTCTGTTGTGACCACAGAACCTTCTGTCTGTACCTCTAACTATTGAGTCCCCTATCACTACTGCTCCCCTCTTTTTCCACCCTCCCTTCTGCACTGCAGAACCAGACTTAGTGCCAGAGATCTGGCTGCCGCAGCTTGTCCCAGATAAGTCATCCCCCCCAACAGTAGCCAAATCGGTATACTTGTTATTGAGGGCAATAGCCACAGGGGAGCCCTGCTCTGCCTGTCCTTTTCCCTTCCCTCACCTGACGGTAACCCAATTACCTGTGCACTGCACCTTTGGCGTAACTGCCTCCCTGTAGCTACTATCTATAAACTCCTCATCCAGCTCCTGCTCCAGTTCCCTAATTCGGTTTGTTAGGAGCTGCAGATGGAAACACTTCCTGCAGGTGTTGTTGTCAGAGACACTGGAGGGCTCCCTGACTTCCCACATCCTGCAAGAGGAGCATTCCAACATCCTGTCTGGCATTCTGTCTACTGTAAACAAACAAAACAAATTTCGCCTCTGCCTGTTCACGCCGAAGCCTGTTGAGCTAAAGCCATCACACTCTGCTCCCTCTCACTCCACTGCCTGCTCTCAATGCTACCCGCTGTATGTGGTGGTCGCCTTTTTAAACCTTTGGCGCTCTACGTCACACGCCTGTGCAGTCTAGCCTCTTTTCCCCGAGCAGTATAAAAAAAAATGGCTTCTCTCCGAGATTCCTTACTCCTTTACTCTCAGCCTCTTGTTCCGATCTCCAGCATTAAATTACAAAGGGACGTTGACAAACAACTTGCCAGAGTTGCCTTTGGGCGTCTCCAGAAAGGTGGGTGGAAGAACCAACGCACTATAACCACTGCTGAGTCAAATCATACTAATCATTAAACCTGATTAGGGACCTCCTGTCATGAGTTATTTTGTGAACTAGATGTGATGTGATTTCCCTTTTGGGGTGCACGTGATGAAGTTATTCCCTTGAGAATGCTTGGTTTTAGCATTGGTACAAATGTGAACTAAGTTGGATGGGGGTTGGGGAATACCATATCATTGGTTTTAACACTGCCTTATTAAATTTCCAAGCACCTTGGGTAGGATTGGGTTCAAGGATCTGAGCATGTGGTATTGATATTGGTCTATTAATGTCACATGTTTGAGATAAAGTGAAAAGCTTTTCTTCTGCACATCACCCAAACAGATCATTCCACACAGTAGGACACCTCGGCAGGAAACGGGGAAACTTCCTGCAAAATCATGCTGTCAGTAGCACACACAAAATGCTGGAGGAACTCTGCGGGTCAGGTAGCATCTATGGATGCTGAAGTATTAAAATTGCCAATCTCAGTACTTTGACGCTCATCTGCCCCAGAGATTCATAACTCAGGATGGGAGGGGAGGTCAGAGGTTGTGTTGCTTCCAGGTGCAGGCAAAGCTCAGAGAATTCCCCACACCCTCTGAAATCGCATTCCCAACACTTACAGCTCCAGAAGCAGGCTGCTTGAAAAGCCCACCGTGAGGTCAGTAATGTGGCATCGTCAAGTGACTTGTCAGTTCTGGGAGAAAGAAGATGTTGACCAGCCCAAGGACACAGGTGATCACATTCAACACAAACATAAATCCCAACCTAAAAAAGCCCTGGAAAACCAGCAGAGAAGGAATCACTCAGGAATTTAGGTCTGTCTTTCCACCACAGTCCAAATAGGCCTCTGGGCCTTGTTATATATTCTCTTTCTTCCAATAACTAAACAGACATTATATTAGTTGGAACTTGGAAGTAGTAAATCATGCCACTATTGGTATAATTAATCAACAGAGTTGTTGTTTTCTATTTGAAATTAAACAAAAACAATTAAACAGCAGGCCTGATATGAACACCCACTATTTACATATGTATTGGTTGTTCTGTGTGGCTTGCACTGAAATCAATGAAGTTTAATTATAAAAGAAAATACAAAAGAATAAACCGACTGTAGAAAACTGAAACAAACGAGGCAAGCAGAATTTTCCTATTGAATGGCTACCAGAGAAGCATGATTCTTCATGAAGCAACACTCGATCCCTCTCCCCTTTCCCTGTCCTGCCGTCTTTTGCATGTTTAAGGACAGACTAATGCACATCAGGCAGGGACAGTCTATTTAGATGCAGAGAAATGGGTCTCATTCCACTCATGCCATTCTGCAAGGCGGCATGATATATCACGCTAGAAACAATCTCAACAGTACATATAATGAGGCTTGTTCTATCAGACTGCACTTGTGTGTGCAATTAAATAAAAGCAGCCCAAATCAGTTCACTGAATTTATTATTCTCTTCCATGGCCACGAGGTGCGGTGGGATCTCCTGACTTTCATGAAGAAAGACGGCAGGGTAACAGGCCATTCAGACCAGCAAGTCTGTACTGACCTGTCCACTGTTAATCCTCCTTCCAGCACTTGTCCCTGAGACTTCTCTGCTGCATTGATTTGATGCTCTCCTGGACAGGGCTGTGTTAAATGTTGTCAGTGCCTCTGCTTCCACCACTTTTACAGGCTGTGTGTTCCAGCTGCTCCCCTCTCACTGGGTGAAAATTCTCCTCCTCAGATTTCCTCTAGAGATCTTATCTCTTCACTTAAATCTACAGTACTGCAAAAAAGTCTTAGGCACATATATAAATATATATACACACACAGTGGCATGCAAAAGTTTGGGCACCCATGATCAAAATCTCTGTTACTGTGAATAGTTAAGTGAGTAGAAGATGAACTGATCTCCAAAAGTCATAAAGTTAAAGATGAAATATTCTTTTGAACATTTTAGGCAAGATAAGTGTATTATTTTTGTTTTGTACAATTTTGGAGTGAAAAAAAAGGAAAGGAGAACCATGTAAAAGTTTGGGCACCCCAAGATATTTGAGCTTTCAGGTAACTTTTACCAAGGTTTCAGACCTTAATTGGCTTGTTCGGGCTATGGCTTGTTCACAGTCATCGTTAGGAAAGGCCAGGTGATGCAAATTTCAAAGTTTTATAAATACCCTGACTCCTCAAACCTTGTCCCAATAATCAGCAGCCATGGGCTCCTCTAAACAGTTGACTAGCACTCTAAAAAATTAAAATAATTGCTGCCCACAAAGCAGGAGAAGGCTATAAGAAGATAGCAAAGCATTTTCAGGTAGCCATTTCCTCAGTTCGTAATGTAATTAAGAAATGGCAGTTAAGTCAAATCAAGTTACTTTTATTGTCATTTCAACCATAACTGCTATGTACTTAACAGGAATGGTGGAAGTCAAGTTGAAGTCTGGAAGACAAAGAAAACTTTCTGAGAGAACTGCTAGTAGGATTGCTAGAAAGGTAAATCAAAACCCCTGTTTGACTGCAAAAGACCTTCAGGAAGACTTAGCAGACTCTGGAGTGATGATGTACTGTTCAATTGTGCAGCGACACCTGCACAAATATGACCTTCATGAAAGAGCCATCAGAAGAAAACATCCTCACCACAAAATTCAGCATCAGGAGTTTGCAAAGGAACATCTAAACAAGCCTGATGCATTTTGGAAACAAGTCCTGTGGATTGATGAAGTTAAAATAGAACTTTTTGGCTGCAATGAGCAAAGTTATGTTTGGAGGAAAAAGGGTGCAGCATTTCATGAAAAGTACACCTCTCCAACTGTTAAGCACAGGGGTGGATCGATCATGCTTTGGGCTTATGTTGCAGCCAGTGGCACGGGGAATACAGGTAGAGGGAAGAATGAATTCAATTAAATACCAGCAAATTCTGGAAGCAAACATCACACCATCTGTAAAAAAGCTGAAGATGAAAAGAGGATGGCTTCTACAACAGGATAATGATCCTAAACACACCTCAAAATCCACAATGGACTACCTCAAGAGGCGCAAGCTGAAGGTTTTGCCATGGCCCTCACAGTCCTCTGACCTAAACATCATCGAAAATCTGTGGATAGACCTCAAAAGAGCAGTGCATGCAAGACAGCCCAAGAATCTCACAGAACTAGAAACCTTTTGCAAGGAAGAATGGGCAAAAATCCCCCAAACAATAATTGAAAGACTCTTAGCTGGCTACAGAAAGCACTTACAAGCTGTGATACTTGCCAAAGGGGGTGTTACTAAGTACTGACCATGCAGAGTGCCCAAACTTTTGCTTCGGGCCCTTTTCCTTTCTGTTATTCTGAAACTGTAAAAGTTGGAAATAAAAAAAAAGTAATCGCTTAAATTATTAAAGAAATGTGTGATCTTTAACTTTATGCCTTTTGGAAATCAGGTAATCTTTTACTTGCTTAGCTATTCACAGTAACAGAAATTTTAACCAGGGTGCCCAAACTTTTGTATGCCACTGTATATCTGTGTGTGTGTATATATATATCTAGGGTGCTTAAGAGGGTACTGTATTTGTCAATGTGGAGCATAAAGCAAAGTTGTAAATCTGGTGGGAACAAAGGATGTTGGGAATGGTGAGGATGGAGTACCACAGGAGGAGTGTGGGACAGGTGGAAGAGAAGGAGTGCTAGGGGCAGGAGGTGACACAGGTGCAGACACACCCTATCCTGAGACACCAGGCAATGTCATTTGATTCCAAACAATTGGTTTATTGATCATTACAGAATGTCTCTCTGGTGTTTCCCACCCCCTCCCCTCACCTTTCCCCTTTTCCCAACCATGATTCCCCTCCCCCTGCCCCCTTCCCACTCTCAGTCCACAATAGAGACCCATATCAGAATCAGGTTTATCATCACTCACATATGTCATGAAATTTGTTTTTTTGCTGCACTAGTACAGTGCAATACATAAAATTACTAAAGTCTAGAAAGCACCCTAGCTGTATACATGTGCCAAAGACTTTTGCCCAGTACTGTATGTCCTCTAATTTTATTTACCTTTGAGATAGGAGGATGTTTCCTGCATTCTACACTATCTATACCCTTCATAATTATATCAATTATAATTCATTAATATTCATAATTAATTGTAATTAATTATATATGCCTAAACCATATCTGTTCTTAGTCTCATCTGCTCCAGGAAAATAGACCTGGTCTTTCCTCATAATTGAAATCCTCCATCTCAGGAATCTCCTGTTCACCTCCCAGAATCTCTGGTTCACCTCTTGGGAATCTCGCCTTTCCTGTCATGTGGTTCTTATGTCAATGGAGGATGGAGGAGAATAGATCGAAAGGGTTATTTACAGGAAAGGTATAGTAGGGATCATGGCCAGTGCTCATCTGTAACTGATAAGGATTAAGGGATTATGTTTGCTGATTATGCTTGTTTTGGCTGGAGGTGCTTCCCACTACCTATTAAATGCTCTCAATGGTGTGTGCCTCAAATAACCCCTAACAACCAACACACACAAAATGCTGGTCAAACTCAGCAGGCCAGGCAGCATCTGGAAAAGAGTATAGTTGATGCTTCAGGCAGAAAACCTTTGGCAGGACTGGAGAAAAAAAAAATAAGGAGTAGATTTTAAAGGTGAGGGGACGGGAGAGAGAAACACCAGGTGACAGGTGAAATGAAGGGAGAGGGATGAAGTAAAGAGCTGGGAAGTTGATTTGGTGAAAGTGATAAAGGGCTGGAGATGGGGGAATCTGATCGGGGGGACAGAAGGCCATGGAAGAAAGGAAAGAGGGGAGGAGATCCAGAGGGAGGTGATGGGCAGGCAAGGAGATAAGGTGAGAGAGGGAAGTAGATTGGGGAATGATGTGGGGGGAGCATTAGCAGAAGTTTGAGAAATCAGTGTTCATGACATCAGATTGGAGTCTACCCAGATAGAGTGTAAGGAGTTGCTCCTCCAACCCAAATGTGGCCTTATCCCGACAGCAGAGGAGGCCATGGATTGACATATTGGAATGGGGATGGGAAGTGGAATTTAAATGGGTGGCACTGGGAGCTCCTGTTTTTTCTGGCGGACAGAGTGTAGGTGTTTAATGCCGCAGTCTCCCAGTCTATGCTGGGTCTCACTGATATACAGCAGGCCACACTGGGAGCACCAGACATAGAATATCACCCCAACAGGCCCACAGGCGAAGTTTTGTCAAGCACCTTCGCCCCGTCCTCCAGAACAAGCAGGATCTCCCATTTTAATTCCACTTCCCATTCCTATTCCGACATGGCTCCTCTGCTGCTGTGATGAGGCCACATTCAGGTTGGAGGAGCAACACCTTATATTCCGTCAGAGTAGGCTTCAACCTGATGGCATGAATGTCGATTTCTCGAACATTCAGTAATGGCCTCCCCATACCCTTTCCCCCAATTCTCCTTCATCATTCCCCATTCCCTTTTCCCTCTTTCACCTTATCTCCTTGGCTGCCCATCACCTCCCTCTGGTGTTTCTCTCCACGCACCCCGCCCCCACATTATTTCTTTCTTCCATAGAACCATAGAACATTACGGCACAGAAACAGGCCTTCTGCACCTTCTTGGCTGTGCTGAACCATTTTTCTGCCTAGTCCCACTGACCTTCTGTCCTCTCCTATCAGATACCACTTATCCAGCCCTGTATCTCTTTTACCAATTAACTTCCCAGATCTTTACTTCATCCCTCCCCCTCCTGATTTCACCCATCACCTTGTGTTTCTCGCTTCCCTCCCCCCACCTTTAAATCCACTCGTCATCTTTTTTTCTCCAGTCTTGCCGAAGGGTCTCAGCCCGAAACATTGACTGTACTCTTTTCCATAGATGCTGCCTGGCCTGTTGAGTTCCTCCAGTGTTTTGTGTGTGTTGCTCGGATTTCCAGCAGCTGCAGGATCTGCAGATCCTGTTTGTTCGCTCTTGGCCTTCACATATGGCTTAGCTAATAACGCCAGTAGAACCATCTCTACTGACAGAAGGGGCAACGGCGAGTCACTGGCACATTAAAACCAGCTGCTTTGGGCAGATGGGGCTCATCAGCTGTGACTGGCAGCTCATCTGGAAGAAGAAAAACTCTGATCTCAAACCTCAGCTTCCTTGCAGCTAAACCCACTCAAGGAGAAAGCTTCAGGAGTAAACCCCAAGGAAAACTCTGAAGCTGGAGTCCCTAAGGCAGTCCTACGTTGAGTTCAACTCTGACTGGAAACTCCTGCGATGCCACTGGTGCCAAACTGTATCGGTCTCTGCCATTTCTTTAGATTCATGAGCTGTGTAGAGAAGGGAACCTGCTACATGGGGAACAAGTTGCTCTCCATATCGTACTGGCCTGTCTTGTGACAGCTGGGTGTAACACCCATAGGCGACCCAGACCAAAGGAGAGCCTCAGTTGCTAATTATGCAAAGCCAGGATTATGTAAAGTTGCAGAAAAGCTTCAAAGAGATAGAAATATTTTTATGTGAATGGGCAATGGAATACAATATGGGAAAATGTGAAGTTGTTCATTTGATATAAGAAATAGAAAAGCAGATGATGTTTAAATGGTGAGGCATTCAAACTTTTGGTGTTTAGAGGGACCTGGTTGTCCCTCTAAACACCAAATGGGCTTTGAAGAGACAGGAGAGATAAGTGGATAATGCTACCTTTGTTCAGGAGTTCTAGAACAATGTTCATAGCCTGGGAATGGCCACTCAAGATGAAGATGAGAAGACATTTCTTCACCCTGTGTGTAATGAATCTTCTCAATCCTCTCCCCAAAAGGCCAGTGGATTTTCAGATTGGAGACATAGCTCTGTGGATTTGTGGAAGTGGAAAGACACGGGTTTAGTGCAGGAAAATGGTGCCAAGGAAGTGGGTCAACATAATCTTACTGAGTGGTGCAGTAGCAGCAGTGATCATCTACAGTGAATGCCCCATACCACCCATTTGTAACTTCCATTGCCTTTAAAGGCTGATCAATAACAACAGTAGAGGTGTCAACCATTGGAGTTTCAGTTCCAGGGCAGTGTCTCGTCCTCTTGTCCAGTGAGCTCAGGGCTAATCTGTAACTGTTGCCCCGATGCCTTTGGCTAACAATGTCCATCAGTCATGGGTTTACAATGAACAATCGACTATCATTTGTGAAATAACCTATCACCCTCTACACGTTGAATGCTGCCCCGCTTCCCTCTGATTTTGCTCTAATTGTTAGCAGGTGGGGAAGTTTTCTATCAGCCATATCATTTTCCTGCAAAATCATGGCTTGTAATTGCTTGACTTGGAAGTGATTTTCCATGGTGCAGGTGGGACTGTTTGGGTCATCCGAGATCTGAACTTTGGGCTGCAGGTTCTGGGAGCTGCAGTGTTTGTCCTGATCTGCCATGCACTGGTAAGTGTGAACAGTGGCGAATGGTCTCAGCCCAAAGCATCGACTGTTTACTCCCCTCCACTGCTGAGTTCCTCCAGCATTTGGTGTGTTATTCAAGATTTCCATCATCTGCAGAATCCCTTGCGTTCATGAAATAAAGAACCTGATGAGTCAATGAGTGACATCAGCCCAACCTTCACAATTAATGAACAAGGGGATGGAGCAAAGGTTTCTGCAACGAAACATTTTCCTTTTTAACGAGCTCAGCTGGAGTTTTGCCATCTGTTTTGTCTTATTTACCTGCATCATTGCCATGCTATACCTCTTAACTACATCAGTAGTAGAAATCTAAAATACTCCTTCTTCGAACATCCTTCATTCAGTATTTTGCAAGGACGTGAGGAGAGGTTGAATAGGTTAGGACTTTATTCCCAGGAGTGTTGGAGAATGTGCAGAGGGGTTTACAAAATTATGAGGGGTATAGATAGGGCTAATACAGGTAGGCTTTGTCCACTGAGACAGGATGAGACTACAACTAGAGGCCTTTGGTTTAGGGAGAAAGGGGGAATTTTGAAGGGGAACCTAAGTGTTAATTTCTTCACTCAGATGGTGCTGCAAATGTGGAATGAGCTGCCAGCGGAAATAGAGGATTCAGGTTCAATTGATTTGTTTACATATGGAACAGTACGATGGCACAGCGGCTAGTGTAACACTTTCCAGCACCAGTGATTGTAATTAGGGTTCAATTCCCACCACAGCCTGCATGTTTCCCCTGTTTCCTCCTGGTGCTTTGCTTTCCCTCCACATTCCAAAGATGTATGGGTTAGGGTTAGTGAGTTGCAGGCATGCCTTGTTAGCACTGGAATTGTGGTGGCATTTGCAGGCTGACCCAGGACATCCTCCGACTGTGTTTTGATGAGCATTGAGCATTGAGACAAGCGACGCCTTATACTTCAATATACATGTGACAAATAAAGGCAGTCTTTCTTTAAGAGAAGATGAGATAGGTACTTGGATGAGAGGGCTATAGAGGGCTATGGTCCAGTTGTGGATTGATGGGATTGGGCAGAAAAACAAGTCGGCACAGACTAGATGGGCCAAAGGGCCTGCTTCTCTACTGTAGTGCTGTGTGACTCCATCTTTGTCAGACAATGTCGAACCATCATAATATCAGAATTTTCCTTTGCTGGGCTCCTGACTGTGGCAACAACAGTGGAAGAAAGCATTCTGGATTCCATTTGAATTTTAATAACATTAATGTAAAGCATTACTATTGCAATTACCAGTCAATCACACTGACTGATAAATTTTGCATGATAGAAATTGCAGAATTTTGGTAGAGGCGACTGGTGTGAAATACAATATTTCCTGAACTTTGAGGGAGCATGGCTAAATCTGTCTCTCTTTCATAAAATGTGTTTGCCTTAGGTGAGATCTCTTTCCACCCTTGTGACCAGGTTTAATTTTTCTTTTTTATTTGAGTTTTTGTCTACTTCTGCTCAGCTATTCTGAACATTAATAATTCAGCAGCCAATTTGCCTGTGGGGACATGGGATGTTGTTATGCAGTAACCCTTACAATCTGTGTCAGTACAGAGATGATATTTTCCCCTTGCCAATCTGAAACGGTCCTGAATTTTATGGTGGTGTTTGTCCCAGTGACTGATCTCAATGGCAACCCAGTATTATTTTCTGTAGAGCGAACACGAACCCCTTGTCAAAGGCTAGCTGGTGAGTCGTCACTTAGCAATGAGAACCAAAATGTCCTTAATCTTTACAACGGCTTCAGTAAAAACATCCCAATCTCATGTAATTCATATAGATTTTTTAAATGTACTATTTTCTATTAAAAAATGAAGGCACTAGAGATTCTAGAGATGCCGGAATTATGGAAACTTAGAAACACAGAAAACCTACAGCACAATACAGGCCCTTCAGCCCACAAAGTTGTGCCAAACATGTCCCTACCTTAGAAATTACTAGGCTTACCCATAGCCCTCTATTTTACTAAGCTCCATGTACCTATCTAAAAGTCTCTTAAAAGACCCTATCATATCCACTTCTAACACCGTTGCCGGCAGCCAATTCCACGCACTCACCACACTCTGAGCAAAAAACTTACCCCTGACATCTCCTCTGTTCCTACTCCCCAGCACCTTAAACCTGTGTCCTCTTGTGGCAACCATTTCAGCCCTGGGAAAAAGCCTCTGACTATCCACACGACCAATGCCTCTCATCATCTTATATACCTCTATCAGGTCACCTCTCATCCTCCGTCGCTCCAAGGAGAAAAGGCTGAGTTCAGTCAACCTGTTCTCATAAGGCATGCTCCCCAATCCAGGTAACATCCTTGTAAATCTCCTCTGCACACTTTCTATGGCTTCCACATCCTTCCTGTAGTGAGGTGACCAGAACTGAGCACAGTACTCCAAGTGGGGTCTGACCAGGGTCCTATATAGCTGCAACATTACATCTCGGCTCCTAAATTCAATTCCACAATTGATGAAGGCCAATACACCATGCACCTTCTTAACCACAGAGTCAACCAGTGCAATTGCTTTGAGCGTCCTATAGACTCGGACCCCAAGATCCCTCTGATCCTCCACACTGCCAAGAGTCTTACCATTAATACTATATTCTGCCATCATATTTGACCTACCAAAGTGAACCACCTCACACTTATCTGGGTTGAACTCCATCTGCCACTTCTCAGCCCAGTTTAGCATCCTATCAATGTCCCGCTGTAACCTCTGACAGCCCTCCACACTATCCACAACACCTCCAACCTTTGTGTCATCAGCAAACTTACTAACCCATCCCTCCACTTCCTCATTCAGGTCATTTATAAAAATTTATACAGAATTTATAAAAATCCTGGAGCAACTCAGCAGGTTTGGTCTTTGATGTTCTTGGCCCAAAAAAATGACTGTACATTTCCATTTATAGGGGGGGGGGGGGGGGGGGGGTGTGTGTGTGTGTGTGTGTGTGTGTGTGTGTGTGTGTGTGTGTGTGTGTTGCATTCCAGAATAGCGAACATGAGTGCAGGTATAAGTTAAAAGCAATATGAGAGCCTTAATAGGACAGTGTAGTGGTACAGTAGGTAGCAGCACCGCTACCGTTAGTCGTAAGAACATAAGATAAGGTAAAGGAACAGAATTAGGCCAATTGGCCCATCGAATCTGCTCTGCCTTTTCATCATGACTGAACCATTTTTCCTATGAGCCCTAAACTCCTGTTCCCCATATCCCTTCATGCCTTGACAAATCAAGAACCTATCAACCTCTGCTTTAAATACACCCAGTGACTTGGCCTCCACAGCTGCCTGTGGCAATGAATTCCACAGATTCACCTCTCTCCAGCTAAAGAAATGTCTCCTCATCTTCATTCTAAAGGACATCTCCTCTATTTAGAGGTTATGTCCTCTGGCCTTAGACTCTCCAACCATAGTAAGCATCCTCAATGGCTCAATCCCAACTTCCAATGCTGTCTGTGTGGAGTTTGCATGTTCTCCTTGTGACTGTGTCACCGTCCAAGCTTTCTATCCACATCTCAGAGATGTTCTGGTCAGTCAGCAAATTGGTGTCACTTTAAATAACCCCCAATACAGAAAAATCGCAAGAGATTGATTAGATGGGAAAGGAGGGGAATATAAATTCCAGTGTTGAGGAGAAGAGCAGCAGAAGGGATTGCTCTTCTGTGAAGTAAGGTGGATTCAATGACCTCCTTCCGCGTCTCAATAAGTATGCTAGGACTTGACATTCAGCAGAGTGTTTGATTCCCATCTGCTCAGTAATGACATTGCTATGAAACGACAAATTGAAATAGGCTGTCACAAGTGCTGTGTCAGCCACAGATAATGCTTTAAAGTCCATTTAAAACTCAACATAAAATTGGTGCAGAAGTGACTTCCATTCTGTAAATAGCAAGACTTTGACCTGTTTTATTGTTAATTTCTTTTTGTTTTTAAAAAATGTTTTGGTTTAAATTCAGGAAGGAAAGGTTGGTGGGCAACTTAGCAAGTGTGGAGAGTGATGGTATTCACTGTCATAACAGATTAACACAAACTGCTGGAGGAACTCAGCAGGTCAGGAAACATCTAGCCTGGAGCACAATGATAGTGCTATGTTATTACACCTTCAGGAGGTCGGAGGTCAGAGTTCAATTTCAACAGCGTCTGTAGGGAGTTTGTACATCCTTCCTGTGAGTGCATGGACTTCCTCCGAGTACTCTGGCTTTCTCCCGCAGTCCAAAGACAATTTGTTCAGTAGGTTGCTGTAAATGGTGCTGTGATTGGGCGAGGGTTACGTGGTGGGTTGTTGAGTGATGTGGTAATTTTTGCTTTGATTGGGCGAAGGGTACGTGGGTGGGTGATGGAGCTCGCTGAGCCAGAAGGGCCTGTTCCAGCCTATACCTCTAACTCTATGGAGAGTGATAAACAGACAAAGCTTTGAGCCAAGACCCTTCATCAAGACTGGAAAGGAAGAGCAAGAAGCCAGAATCTATTTCCAGTCCTGATGAAGGGTCTCAGCGTGAAACATCAACTGTTTATTCCTCTCCATAGATGCTGCCTGACCTGCTAAGTTCCTCCAGCATTTTATGTCTTTTGTTCTGGATTTCCAGTAACTGCAGAATCTCCTGTGTTAGCAAATAAGAGGCTGAGCAAAATGCTACAGAATCTGGAAACCTGAGATAAAACGAGGAATGTTAAAAATAATCAGCAGGACCGGTAGCATCTTCAGAGAGGAAAACAGGATTTACTCTCATATTTCCAGCATTTCCTGTCTGACTTCAGGCCAGAAGCATTATTTTTAGATCTAGCAAGTTGAGAAATGACATGAACAGCACCATCTTAAAGTGAATAGCAAACTGACGGCTGATGTCTGGTGGAAAATTCAACAGTCTAGGGAATTCATTTGCTTTTGCAGAGCATTGCTTACCGTTGTCAATGATCCCTCTCATCTGTCCAACAATCTCTCTGATCCCCTATGAGCTACCATAGCGTTAGGACAAGAACTGTTAGGATGAGGACACATTCCATACATTGGTGGTGTGGAGTACTGCAAGTGCAGTTCATTGGTTTATTGGTGAATGGCAGGGGCGGTGGCGGGGGAGCTGCGTGGCCTCGGTTGTAGTGTGGACCTGGCCTCAAGCCGCACTCTTGCCTGTTCACAGCCGCCCGGGAGAGAGGCGTCGGAGTCAGTACACTTCAGTGGGGCACAGCATCCATACTGGAGTCAGTGCTGCCCCCAGTGTTCGCTCAGCAGAAGACATGCTAGTTTGTGTTTGACTGAAGACTACTGCAACATTCATGGACTCAGGGACTTGGACTATATATTTATTGTGTGACTGTACTTTACATGTATCTAGTATGTGTTATATGTGCCTAGTGCTGTGTATGATTGTGTTTTTCAGCTTGGCCCCACTGTTTTGTTTGTCAGTATTCATGTGCGTTTTAGTGACAATTAAACTTGAACTTGAACTTGAAACAGCTACTTCCCCCAGGCAGTAAAACGACTGAACTCCCTGCCACAATTCAGATCTCATCACGTAGAAGCCAGTAGCATTACACTGTTCCTTATTTGACTTGTCGGAATCAAAATCAAGTTTATTATCATTGGCATGTGTTGTGAAATTTGTTAACTTAGCAGCAGCAGTTCAATGCAATACATAATATAGAAGAGAAAAAATAATAAATAAAATAAAAATAATATTAAATATATAAGCAAATCAATTACAGTACACTTATATTGAATAGATTAAAAAGCATGCAAAAACCAGAAATAGTGGATATTAAAAAAAGTGAGGTAGTATCCAAGGGTTCAATGTCCAATTAGGAATTGGGTGGCAAATAATCTGTTCCTGAATCACTAAGTGTGTGCCTTCAGATTTCTGTACCTCCTACTTGATGGTAACAGTGAGAAAAGGGCATGTCCTGGGTGCTGGAGGTCCTTAATAATGGGCGCTGCCTTTCTGAGACACTACTCCCTAAAGATGTCCTGGGTACTTTGTAGGCTAGTACCCAAGATGGAGCTGACTAGACTTACAACCCTCTGCAGCCTTTCTCAGTCCTGTGCAGTAGCCCACTCCCCATACCAGACAGTGTTGCAGCCTGTCAGAATGCACTCCAGGGTATGTCTATAGAAGTTCTGAAGTGTATTTGTTGACATACCAAATCTCTTCAAACTCCTAATGAAGTATAGCCACTGTCTTGCCTTCTTTATAACAACATCTATATGTTAGCACCAGGTTAGATCCTCAGAGATCTTGACACCCAGGAACTTGAAACTGCT
Source organism: Hemitrygon akajei (assembly GCF_048418815.1). Lineage (NCBI taxonomy): Eukaryota > Metazoa > Chordata > Chondrichthyes > Myliobatiformes > Dasyatidae > Hemitrygon > Hemitrygon akajei. Next base: position 108,344,474 of record NC_133133.1, on the reverse strand, counting down.
CACTTTCTCCACTTCTGATCCCTCTATGAGGATTGGTATGTGTTCCTTCATCTTACCCTTCCTGAAGTCCACAATCAGCTCTTTCCTTTTACTGACGTTGAATGCCAGGTTGTTGCTGCGGCACCATTCCACTAGTTGGCATATCTCATCACTACCTGAGATTCTACCAACAATGGTTGTATCGTCAACAAATTTATAGATGGTATTTAAGCTATTCCTAGCCACACAGTCATGTGTATATAGAGAGTAGAGCAGTGGGCTAAGCACACACCCCCGGGGTGCGTCAGTGTTGATCATCAGTGAGGAGGAGATGTTATCAGCAATCCATGCAGTTTGTGGTCTTCCGGTTAGGGAGTTGAGGATCCAATTGCAGAGAGAGGTACAGAGTCCAGGTTCTGCAACTTCTGGTGAAGCCAGCTGAGGGGGAAAGTGAGTGGTTGGTGGATCATGGAGGTGGGGCGGGGGGGATGAAATGAGAAGCTGAGAGGTGATAGATAGAAGAATTAAAGGGCTGAAGAAGGGGAATCTGATAGGAGAGGAGAGTGGACCATGGAAGGAAGGAAGGAAAGAGTGTGAAAAAGCAAGCTAATCAAGAAAATTCACATTCCATTGAGCTGTCTATATGGTTGGTTTGTACCACTCATGTTCAGCTTGTGTTTATGTGTAATTAAATCATTGGTGAGACTTGGAGAGTCAAAGGCCCTATTACTTTCAAAGTTCATGAATAGTGTAACTGATAGAAATAACTGGGAGGCTTATTTTCCAAGATTAATTTGTGTAATAGCTGTTTGCTCAAAAGTGGAGAAACTGACAACTGACCCTAAAAACTAAAGTTCTGTATATTCTGAATTGTGTTTTTAGCTTAAATGACTTGGGGAAGTCTGGGTCTGGGATGAGCCCTTGTCTAGGAACTGGTAGAGGCTTTATGAGCTGCATGGCCTCCTGAGTCATAATGCTTCCAAAATTCTAAAATTCTATTTACTATCTCCTTGTTTAGATGAAAGTTCATCATCCTGAAAGGTTAATTCTGTTTCTTTCTCTATAACTGCTGTCTTGCCTGTTTAATTGTTTTGACCACTACCTGTTATCAGTTTGGATGCTCAATATCTGCTCTGCATTGCATTGACCCAAACTTACCCTTTGCCCTTGTCAAGGAGTTCTACACTGATGGACTGGTCAGCTAACCACACCACTCTCTCGTCCTGGAGAAAGTTAGTATTCCGTCATTAAGGCAGGCTGTAGGCAGAGCTTTAACTGCATACAGAACTCAATGCATCAGTTCATATTGACCAAATCAGCTTTCAGACATAAAAGCCTATGTTTAATCCACAGAAATAGTTCTGCTAGAAAATTGAATCTGCCACCAAGTTCCATCTTAACAGTCTGGCTGATAGACAAAGGTAGGTCATCATAACCAACCATTTTGACAAGACAATAGGACGTGGACTCTCTTGATGAACTTGTCAAAGTCATCAGTGTCCTGCCTCAACGACTACCATGCTCTCACATCCATCATCATGAAGTGTTTTGAGAGGCTCGTCATGAGGCACATCAAGACCCTGCTGCCCCCTCACTGGACCCCTGCAGTTCGCGTATTGTCCCAACTGCTCAACAGATGATGCCATTGCAACAACCCGCCACCTGGCCCTCACCCACCTGGACAAAAAAGACACATAGACTTCAGTTTAACATTCAATATAATCATTCCTCAGCACCTGATTGGAAAGCTGAAACTGCTGGGCCTGAACACCTCCTTCTGCAACTGGATCCTAGACTTCCTGACTGGGAGACCTCAGTCAGTCCAGATTGGGAGCAGCATCTCCAACACCATCACACTGAGCACGGGGGCTCCCCAAGGCTGTGTGCTCAGTCCACTGCCGTTCACTCTGCTGACCCACGACTGTGCAGCAATACACAGCTTGAACCATATCATCAAGTTCGCCGATGACACGACCATGGTGGGTCTCATCAGCAAGAACGACGAGTCAGCTTACAGAGAGGAGGTGCAGCAGCTAACAGACTGGTGCAGAGCCAACAACCTGTCAAAACAAAAGAGATAGTTGTTGACTTTTGGAGAGCATGGAGCGACCACTCTCCACTGAACATTGATAGCTCCTCTGTTGAGATCGTTAAGAGCACCATATTTCTTGGTGTTCACCTGGTGGAGAATCTCACCTGGTCCCTCAACACCAGCTCCATAGCCAAGAAAGCCCAGCAGCATCTCTACTTTCTGCGAAGGCTGAGAAAAGTTCATCTCCCACCCCCCATCCTCACCACATTCTACAGAGGATGTATCGAGAGCATCCTGAGCAGTTGCATCACTGCCTGGTTCGGGAATTGCACCGTCTCGGATTGCAAGACTCTGCAGTGGATAGTGAAGTCAGCTGAGAAGATCATCGGGGACTCTCTTTCCACTATTACAGACATCTACACCGCACGCTGCACCCGCAAAGCTAGCAGTATTGTGAAGGACCCCACGCACCCCTCACACAACCTCTTCTCCCTCCTGCCATCTGGCAAAAGGTACCGAAGATTTCGGGCTCTCATGACCAGACTGTGCAACAGTTTCTTCCCCCAAGCCATCAGACTCCTCAATACCCAGAGTCTAGACTGACATCTACATCATTTATTATTATATTGTAATTTGTCCTCTACTGTGCCTATTGTCTTGTTTATTAATTATTGTACTGCCCTGCACTGTTTTGTGCACTTTATGTAGTTCTGTGCAGGTCTGTAGTCTAATGCAGTTTTTATGTTGTTTTATGTAGTCTAGTGTAGCCTTGTGCTGTCTCACATAGTCTCGTGTAGCCTTGAGTTGTCTCACATAGTCTAGTGTAGTTTTGTGTTGTTTCATGTAGCACCAGCATCCTGGAGGAACATTGTTTCGTTTTTACTGTGTACTGTACCAGCAGTTTATGGTCAAAATGACAATAAATTTGACTTGACGTCCTCGACACAGCCAGTCCGTTTCTCTACTAGCTTTCCCTGAGAGGTGCAGGAAGCAGGTTGAGGGCTCATACAATACTCAGACTGATCAGAGAGAGTTACAGAACATTGACCAGAGCACTGGACAGGCCATTCAGCTCACGATATTGTACTGATCTTGATGTCAATTTATACTAAATATCTTTCTCCAACATCTCATCCGTATCTCTCCATTCTCTTTATATCCATGTGCCTATCTCATAGCCCCTGAAACTCCACTAGACAGCCTAATTCCATTCCTATCCCCAGTAGCCCATTCCAAGTACCTATCACTCTCTGTGTTATAAAACCTCCTCTTTTTGCTGCCTACTCTTCTTCATAGAATCAACCCTCTAAACTCTTCCCAAAAGCAAGGACTGTGTTCTCTTCAGCCAAGTCCCCAACCCAGCCCCATAAGTTGGCAGCTCTTGCCTCTCTCCAGTGTCATGGAAACTGGCGTTTCTGTCCATGGCGATCAAGATGGACATTGAAGCTCATCCCATTTGTCCATATCCCTCTAAACCTTACCCATCCGTGTGCCTGTTCATATCCCTCTAAACCTTTCCTATCTGTGTACCTGTCCATATCCCTCTGAACCTTTCCTACCTGTGTTCCTGTCTATATCGCTCTAAACCTTTCCTATCTGTGTTCCTGTCTATATCGCTCTAAACCTTTCCTGTCCATGTACCTGTCCATATCCCTCTGAACCTTTCCTATCCATGTACCTGTCCATATCCCTCTGAACCTTTCCTATCTGTGTTCCTGTCTATATCGCTCTAAACCTTTCCTGTCCATGTACCTGTCCATATCCCTCTGAACCTTTCCTGTCCATGTACCTGTCCATATCCCTCTGAACCTTTCCTATCTGTGTTCCTGTCTATATCGCTCTAAACCTTTCCCGTCCATGTACCTGTCCATATCCCTCTGAACCTTTCCTATCCGTGTTCCTGTCTATATCGCTCTAAACCTTTCCTATCCATGTGCCTGTCTATATCCCTCTGAACCTTTCCTGTCCATGTACCTGTCCATATCCCTCTGAACCTTTCCTATCTGTGTTCCTGTCTATATTGCTCTAAACCTTTCCTGTCCATGTACCTGTCCATATCCCTCTGAACCTTTCCTGTCCATGTACCTGTCCATATCCCTCTGAACCTTTCCTGTCCATGTACCTGTTCATATCCCTCTGAACCTTTCCTGTCCATGTACCTGTCCATATCCCTCTGAACCTTTCCTGTCCATGTACCTGTCCATATCCCTCTGAACCTTTCCTGTCCATGTACCTGTCCATATCCCTCTGAACCTTTCCTGTCCATGTACCTGTCCATATCCCTCTGAAACTTTCCTGTCCATGTACCTGTCCATATCCCTCTGAACCTTTCCTGTCCATGTACCTGTCCATATCCCTCTGAACCTTTCCTATCTGTGTTCCTGTCTATATTGCTCTAAACCTTTCCCGTCCATGTACCTGTCCATATCCCTCTGAACCTTTCCTATCCGTGTTCCTGTCTATATCGCTCTAAACCTTTCCTATCCATGTGCCTGTCCATATCCCTCTGAACCTTTCCTATCTGTGTTCCTGTCTATATTGCTCTAAACCTTTCCCGTCCATGTACCTGTCCATATCCCTCTGAACCTTTCCTATCCGTGTTCCTGTCTATATCGCTCTAAACCTTTCCTATCCATGTGCCTGTCCATATCCCTCTGAACCTTTCCTATCTGTGTTCCTGTCTATATCCCTCTGAACCTTTCCTGTCCATGTACCTGTCCATATCCCTCTGAACCTTTCCTATCTGTGTTCCTGTCTATATCGCTCTAAACCTTTCCTATCCATGTACCTGTCCATATCCCTCTGAACCTTTCCTATCTGTGTTCCTGTCTATATCGCTCTAAACCTTTCCTGTCCATGTACCTGTCCATATCCCTCTGAACCTTTCCTATCTGTGTTCCTGTCTATATCGCTCTAAACCTTTCCTGTCCATGTACCTGTCCATATCCCTCTGAACCTTTCCTATCTGTGTTCCTGTCTATATTGTTCTAAACCTTTCCTGTCCATGTACCTGTCCATATCCCTCTGAACCTTTCCTATCCGTGTTCCTGTCTATATCGCTCTAAACCTTTCCTATCCATGTACCTGTCCATATCCCTCTGAACCTTTCCTATCTGTGTTCCTGTCTATATCGCTCTAAACCTTTCCTGTCCATGTACCTGTCCATATCCCTCTGAACCTTTCCTATCTGTGTTCCTGTCTATATCGCTCTAAACCTTTCCTGTCCATGTGCCTGTTCATATCCCTCTGAACCTTTCCTATCTGTGTTCCTGTCTATATTGCTCTAAACCTTTCCTATCCATGTGCCTGTCCATATCCCTCTGAACCTTTCCTATCTGTGTTCCTGTCTATATTGCTCTAAACCTTTCCTGTCCATGTGCCTGTCCATATCCCTCTGAACCTTTCCTGTCCATGTGCCTGTCCATATCCCTCTGAACTTTTCCTGTCTGTGTTCCTGTCTATATCGCTCTAAACCTTTCCTATCCATGTTCCTGTCTCTATATCGCTCTGAACCTTTCCTGTCAATGTAGCTTTTAAGAGTTGCTGAGGCATTTGACTCAACCACTTCCTCTAGCATCTGTTTCTATTTATGGATGACCACTTTTGTAAAAAGAAATGTCCTCAGATTCCTGTTAAACCTTTCCCCTCACTCCTTAAACATCTGTACTCTCAATTTAGATTCACATGCCTGGCAGTTTATAAAAAATGCACATCATTTGCCTGCACAGAAATGTATATACCGGGATCCCTTACATTCAACAGCTCAGACTGGCGCAGAGATAATGCATGGGGAAACCCGCCCTGAGAGAAGGAAGGTGCTGGAACTGCCGTAGATATTTTGACAGATAAATGGATGGAAAAGGTTGAGAGTGATGTGTGCCAGTCCCAGGTAATTGGAACAAGCTCAAAGGATAGCAGGGACAATCTGGGCTGAAGGGCCTGTTCGCCATATTGTCCAGCTTTATGACTCTATGATATCCAGGTTTTAACTGTATTTTGTTAACAAAATAGATAATTTGTACAATTTATTAATCATAGAGTATAATAATTAATCTGTCTTAACCAGAGAAATTTTAATGCTTACAGCTTAAAAGTGGATTCCAGAATCTACCTCCAAGTTGTTTGACCAATCACAAAAAGGAGAAAGTCTGCAGATGCTGGGAATGCAAAAACAACACACATGAAATGCTAAAGGAACTCAGCAGGCCAGGCAGCATCGATGGAAAAGAGTACAGTCGATGTTTTGGGCAAAGACCTTTCAGCAGGACCCTGATGAAGGGTCTCAGACTGAAACGTCAACTGTACTCTTTTCCATAGATGCTGCCTGACCTGCTGAGTTCCTTTAGCATTTCATGTGTGTTGTATGCAATCCATGATGGAGAAATCACCAACTTTTATTTCACAATCTGGGAGTATAAAATAGTTCCTGTTAATTTAGTGAACAAAAAGAAAATCAGATTTTCTATGAAGTACTCTGGGCAAAATATTCATGAATATAAGAAATTGGAGAAATGTTACAACCAGTAATATTTATATTGGTAAATTACTTCCTTAAGTATGATCATTAGAAGTGAACAGCTCAAATAGATTTTCACATGAGGCTATAAACCAGTTTTTTGGTTAGTTGAAGGCAGCAGGTCTACACAATCAGTTATCATTCTATTAGGCACACCTTACACCTGCTTGTACATGCAAATATCTCATCAGCAATCATATTGCAGCATAAAAGCATGCAGGCATGGTCAAGAGGCTCAGTTGTTGTTCAGACCAAATAGCAGAATGCAGATGAAATGTGATCTAAGTGAGTTTATCTATGGAGTAATTGTTGGTGTCAGATGAGGTGGTTTGAGTATCTCAGATACTGCTGATCTCCTGGGATTTTCAAACACAACAGTCTCCGAGTTTACAGAGAATGGTACAAAAACAAAACAAAAAAACACCATCCAGTGAGCAGCAGTTCTGTGGGTGAAAACACCTTATTAATGAGAGAGGCCAGAGAAGAATGGCCAGACCAGTTCAAGCTGATAGGAAGGTGACAATAACTGAAATAACCATATGTTACAACAGTGGTGTGCAGAAGAGCATCTCTGAACACACAAACAACACATTGAACCTTGAAGCAGAAGACAATGAACATATGTTAGGTATAGGAGATACCAAATAAAATGGCCACTGAGTGTATAATCTATTGGCATTTGGTTATAAACCATGAAGGTCTTGTTAAGTTAGTGAACTGCAGGAAACAGATACTGGGGTACATGTTAGCGAGAGTGAGGGGTGGAATTGCAGCCAGTGTTCTGGTGGCTTCAGGAAGGGAAAGGAGGATGGATCTGTGCAAGTCCACATTGGTGGATCAGAAGAGGGGAGAGCTGGCAGTTTTACATTCCCAGGTGTTAACATATCAGCTGACTGTGGTGAACTAGATATACCTGTCTGACTGCTCCTGTGGCTCCTCCCACAGACCCTGCTGACTGCTCCTGTGGCTCCTCCCACAGACCCCTGTATAAAGGCGACTGTGGGCTGCTGCTCTCCCTCATTTTCCCCAGGATGTAGTGATGTTTATTCTTCCAGTCAATAAAAGCCGATAACTCGCTTCCTAAGTCTCAGCGTGAGTTATTGATGGTGCATCACTGACCTATGCTGGGCCCAGCACTTCAATGCAGTCACAAGGAAGGTGTGCCAGTATTGTTACTTTCTTAGAAAGTTAAAGAGATTTAGCTTGTCACCGAACACTCTAATGAACTTCCACAGGTGTACTGTTAAAACTATCCTGACTGGTTGCATCGTGGTCATAATTTGAATGCACAAGAACATTTGAAACTGCAGAGTGTGACGGACTCAGTCCTCCCACCATCCATGGTATCTACAGGAGGCACCGTCCATCCTCAATGATCGCCACCGTACCGTCTTCTGGCTGCTACCATCAGGCGGGAGGCCCGAAAGCTTGAAGTCCCACACCACCTGGTTCAAGAACTGTTACTTCCCTTCATGCATTTGGTTCTTGAAGTAATCAGTGCAACCCTAATCACTACAGTTTAGTGACACTGTGACAATTTCAATCTCTTTACACTAGGGTCTCGGCACAAAAACTCACCTGTTTACTCCCTGCCATCGATGCTGAGTTCCTCCAGCATTTTGTGCACTTTTCTCAAGATCTCCTGCAAAGCAGAACAGTTTACATTTAGTGATCAAAATGTCATTTGTTTCAAGGTAACTATGGAAAACAATTCGTCTGCTCCCCAGGCTGAGGTTCTAAATTGGAGAAATTTAATGGTATCAGGAAGGACCTAGCAAATGTGGATTGGGGCGGGCTGTTTTCTGGCAAAGGTGTACTTGGTAAGTGGAAGGCTTTCAAAAGTGAAATAAAGCTTCTGTGCCCTAAAAGGTAAGGATAACAGGGCTAGGGATCTTTAGTTAGCAAGAGATATTGAGGCCCTAGTTAAGGAAAAAAAAGGGGGCACATAGCAGGTGTAGGCAGGTAGGAACAAATGAGTTGCTTATGGAGGATAAGAAATGCAAGAGAACACTTTAGAAAGAAATCAGGAAGCCTAAAAGAATGCACAAAGTTCATTCTAGCAGACAAAGTGAAGGAGAATCCCAGGGGCTTCACCAGATATGTTAAGAAAATGATTGCTAGGGACAAAATTGGTCAAAACATAGAAAACCTACAGTACACAAATTTACTTTGGCCCACAAGTTATGCCAAACATGTCCCTACCTTAGAAATTACTAGGCTTACCTGTAGCCCTCTATTTTACTAAGCTCCATGTACCTCTCTAAAGGCCTCTTAAAAGACCATAATGTATCCGCCTCCACCACCGTTGCCAGCAGCCCATTCCATGCACTCACCACTCTCTGAGTAAATAACTAACCCCTGACATCTCCTCTGTACCTACTCCCCAGCAGCTTAAACCTGTGTCCTCTTGTGGCAGCCATTTTAGCACTGGGAAAAAGCCTCTGACTATCCACACGATCAATGCCTCTCATCATCTTATACACCTCTACCAAATCACCTCTCATCTTCCATCGCTCCAAGGAGAAAAGGCCGAGTTCACTCAACCTATTCTCATAAGGCATGCTCCCCAATCCAGGCAACATCCTTGTAAATCTCCTCTGCAACTTTTCTATGTCTTCCACATCCTTCCTGTAGTGAGGCGACCAGAACTGACCAAAGTACTCCAAGTGGGGTCTGACCAGGGTCCTATATAGCTGCAACCAGGGTCTTATATAGTTGCAAACAGGGTCCTATATAGCTACACCAGGGTCCTATATAGCTGCAACCAAGGTCCTATATAGCTACACCAGGGTCCTATATAGCTGCACCAGAGTCCTATATAGCTACACCGGGGTCCTATATAGCTGTAGCCAGGGTCCTATATAGCTGCACCAGGGTCCTATATAGCTACACCAGGGTCCTATATAGGCCTCTGAAAGATCAGAATGGTAATCGGTGTGTGGGGCTGAAAGTGATGGGGAGATCTCACATGGACTTTTGGTATGTACTTGGGACACGGGCAGTGAGGTCAAGCAGCAGCAAGGTCATGGGCCCTGTACAGATTACAGAGGAGGAACTGTTTACTGTCCTGAGGCAAATCAGGGTGGATAAATCCGCACTGCCTGACAAGGTGTTCCCTTGGACCCTGTGTGAGGTAAGTGCAGAAATTGCCAGGGCCCTATCAGAGATATTTAAATCATCCTTAGTGACAGGAGAGGTATCACAGGATTGGAGGATAGCCAATGTTGTTCTGCTGTTTCATAAAAGGCTCTAAACATAAACCAGGAAATTTAGGCTGGTGAGTCTGGCATCAGTTGTGGCAAAGTCATTGGAAGGCATTCTAAGGCACTGGTTATATAAGTATTTATATAGACGTGGACTGATTAGGGAGTGTCAGCATGGCTTAGTGCTTAGTGGCAAGTCTAACCAATCTTATAGAGTTTTTCAGAGATGTTACCAGGGAAGTTGATGAAGGCAAGACAGTGGATGTTGTCTACATGGACTTTGGCAAGACATAGAGGGATTGTCTACTGAGTTAGTATGGGTGGAAGTCAGAAACAGGAAAGGGGCAATAACTCTACTAGGTGTTTTTTATAGACCTCCCAATATTAACAGAGACATCGAGGAGCAGATAGGGAGGTAGATTCTGGAATGTACAATAATAATAAGGTTGTTGTGAGGGGAGATTTTTAACTTTCCTAATATTGACTGGCATCTCCTTAGCGCAAGAGGTCTAGATGGGGTGGAGTTGAGTAGGTGTGTTCAGGAAGGTTCCTGACACAATACGTAGATAAGCCAACTAGAGGAGAGGCAGTACCTGATTTGGTATTGGGAAATGAATCTGGTCAGCTGTCAGATCTCAGTGGGAGAACATTTTGGAGGTAGTGACCACAACTCTATCTACTTTGCTATAGCGCTGGAGAGAGATAGGAACAGACAATTTGGGAAAACATTTAATTGGGGTACGGTGAACTGTGATGCTTTTTGGCAGGAACTTGGGAACATCAATTGTGAGCAGATGCTCTGAGGGAAATGCACGGCAGTAATTTGGCAAATGTTCAGAGAACATTTGCATGGATATCTGCATAGGTATGTTCCATTGAAGCAGGGAAAGGATGGTAGGGTAAAAGAACCATGGCGTACAAAGAATGTGGAAAATTTAGTTAAGAAGAAAAACTTACAAAAGGTTAAAAAAACTAGCTAATCTTAGGGGTCTAGAAAATTACAAGGTTGCTAGGAAGGAGCTTAAGAATGAAATTAGGAGAGCCAGAATGTGCCATGAGAAGCCCTTGGCGAACAGGATTAAGGAAAACGCTAAGGCATCCTTCAAGTAGATGAAGAGCAAGAGGATGATCTGTGTGAGAATAGGACCAATCAGGAGTGACAGTGAGAACATATTCATGGAGCCGGAGGAGAAGCAAAGGTACTTTTGAATGCCTTCAGTATTCACCAGTGAAAAGGACCTTGGCAATTGTGGGGATGATTATAGCAGACTGAAATGCGTGAGTTTATAGACATTAAGAAAGTGGATGTGCTGGAGCTTTTAGAAAGCATCAAGTTGGATAAGTCACCGGGACTGGATGAGACATACCTGAGGCTACAGTGGGAAGTGAGGGAGGAGATTGCTGAGCCTCTGGTGATGATCTTTGCATCATCAATAGGGATGGGCGAAGTACTGGAAGATTGAAAGGTTGCAAATGTTGTTCCCTTGTACAAGAAAGGGAGTAGAGATAACCCAGGAAATTATAGCCCAAGAACTCTTACTGCAGTGGTGGGCAAATTGTTGGAGAAGTTCTTGAGAGGCAGGATTTATGAGCATTTGGAGAAACATAATCTGATTAGGGATAGTCAGCATGGCTTTGTCAAGGGCAGGTCGTGCTTTATGAGCATGACTGAATTCTTTGAAGATGTAACAAACACATTGATGAGGAAGAGCAGTAGATGTAGTGTATATGGATTTCAGTAAGGCATTTGATAAAAATCCCCTTGCAAGGCTTATTCAGAAAATAAGGAGGCAATGGGATCCAAGGAGACTTTGCTTTGTGGATCCAGAATTGGCTTGCCCACAGAAGGCAAAGGGTGGCCACAGATGGTTTGAATTTTGCATGAAAATCGGTGACCAGTGGTGTTCCACAGGGATCTCTTCTGGGACCCCTCCTATTTGTAATTTTTATAAATGACCTGAATGAAGTAGAAGGGTGGGTTAGTAAGTTTGCTGATGACACAAAGGTTAGAGGTGTTGTGGATAGTCTGGAGAGTTGTCAGAGGTTAGAATGGGACATCAATAGGATGCAGAACTGAGTTGAGAAGTGGCAGATGGACTTCAACGCAGATAAGTGTGAAGTGGTTCATTTTGGTAGGTCAAATTTGAAGGCAGAATATAGTGCTAAAGGTAAGACTCTTGGCAGTATAAAGGATCTGAGAGATTTTGGGGTATGTGTCGATTGGACACTCATAGCTGCTATGCAGGTTGACAGTGTTGTTACGAAGGTATATGGTGTGTTGGCATTCATCAACCACGGGATTGAGTTCAAGAGCTGTGTGGGAATGTTACAGCTATAAAAGACCTTGGTCAGACCCCACTTGGAGTCCTGTGTTCAGCTCTGGTCACATCACTACAGGAAGGATGTGGATACTATAGAGAGAGTGCAGAGGAGATTTACAAGGATGTTGCCTGGATTGGAGAGTGTGCCTTATGAGAATAGGTTGAGTGAACTCGGCCTTTTCTTCTTAGAGCGACGGAGGATGAGAGGTGACCTGATAGAGGTGCATAAGATGATGAAAGGCATTGATCGTGTGGTTAGCCAGAGGATTTTTCCTACAGCTGAAGTGGTTAACATGAGGGGACATAGTTTTAAGGTGCTTGGAAATAGGTACAGAAGGGATGCCAGGGGCAAGTTTTTCACACAGAGTGGTGGAAGTGCCTGGAATGCACTGCCAGTGACGGTGGTGGAGGCAGATACAATAGGGTCTTTTAAGAGAATTTTAAATAGGTACATGGAGTTTAGACAAATAGAGGGCTATGCTGTAGGGAAATTCTAGGCAGCTTCTAGCATAGGTTACATGTTACATTGTGGGCCAAAGGGAATGTAATGTGCTGTAGATTTCTATGTTCTATGTTCTATGTACTTTTTGACAAGGTCCCACATGTCAAGAAGGTTGGTCACTCGACTTTCAAGATGAGGTAACAAATTGGATTAGACATTGGCTTTGTGGGAGAAGCTCGGAGTAGTAGTAGATGGTTGCCTCTCTGACTGGAGGCCTCTGTTTAATGGAGTGCTGCAGGGATTAGTGCTGGGTCCATTATTGTTTGGCATCTATATCAATGATCTGGATGATAATGTGGTTAATTGGATCAGCAAGTTTGCAGGTAACACCAAGATTGAGGGTGTACTGGACAATGAGAAACATTATCAAAATTTGCAGCAGGATTGGACCAGCTGGAAAATGGCAGATGGAACTTAATGCAGACAAGCTTGGGGGTGTTGCACTTTGGGAGGACCAACCAGGGTAGGTCTTACACAGTGAACGGTAGGACACTGAGGAGTGTGGTAGAACAAGGGGATCTGGGAATACAGGTTGATAATTTACTGAGAGTGGCAGCACAGGTAGATAGGCTCATAAAGAAAGCTTTCAGCACATTGGCCTTCAGAAATCAAAGTATTGAGTGCAGGAGATGGAATGTTATGTTGAAGTTGTATAAGACGTTGGTGAGGCCTAATTTGGAGTATTGTGTGCAGTTTGGTCACCTACCTACAGGAAAGATGTAACTAAGGTTGAAAGAGTATAGAGAAATTTACAAGGATGTTGCCGGGTCTGGAGGACACGAGTTATAGGGAAAGATTGAATAGGTTAGGACTTTGGTCCTCAGAACATAGAAAATTGAGGGGAGATTTGATGGAGGTATACAAAATTATGAGGGGTATAGATAGGGTAAATGCAAGCAGGCTTTTTCCACTGAGGTTGGGTGAGGCTAGAACTAGAGGTCATGGGTTAAGGGTGAAAGGGGAAATGTTTAAGAGAAACTTGAGGGGAAACTTCTTCACTCAGAGGGTGGTGAAAGTGTGGAATGAGCAGCCAGCACAAGTGGAGGGTACAACTTCAAATCCAGTGTTTAAGAAAAGTTTGGCTAGGTACGTGGATGGCAGGAATATGGAGGGCTATGGTGTGGGTGCAGGTTGATGGGAGTAGGCAGTTTAAATGATTTGCACAGACTGGATGGGCTGAAAGGTCTGTTTCTGTGCTGTAGTTTTCTATGACTCTTTGGGACCTGCAGAATCCCATGTTTATAATTTTATTTTTGTTTTGTGTTTTTCCCTTGTATAACTTGTGTATAATTTACTCTGCGTTTAATTTATGATTTTCTGGTGACCGCTGCTGATGTGAATCAATGAGTCGGTGATGCTGTTATGAGTAAAGTTCCACTGCTCTGCGCACACGTCCTGTGGATATGACAATTAACTCGGCCTTCACCTTGATTTTGATGAAAGTCTATTAATTTTGACGGTCAAGCCAAAGAGATATGAAGGATTTTCTGTAAAGAGATCAGGGTTAGTTTTGATAGGAAGACTAGCAAACTGTGGGGTATATTTCTGTGATTCTGTGAATTTTGTAGGTCTCATTATTGAAGATTGGAGGGGAATGGAAGTTTTAAATTTAGACATAATATCTTTTCTATGAACACAAGCATTTCCATAATGAAGAAAAAGTTTATTTAGATTGTGTGCTTTTGATTTTCACTAGGTAAAGCAAAGACTCATTATTCAGTAGCCACCTAATTCAGTATTATTAGTCAGAACAGGTAATTTGATTTCAACGTGATGGACATCATAATTTGTTTAATTTTTCTTTGTGACATTGTGTTATATTGCTAAACATGGGGGGGGAAACATTGATATTCCAACAAGTCAGGAATTTAATAAAAAACTTAATAATCATGAAGGGTCTCAGCCTGAAACATCTCCATAGATGCTGCCTGGCCTGCTGAGTTCCTCTTTGTGTGAAAACCACTTATCTTGTTCATTAGTTTTAACTTACATTCACAAAAAAAGTATATGTACAGCTTAACATTTTATGTTGTGTAGTATTTTCTAAAGAGTACCCTTGTGCAACATTGTAACTGGTTGTGTTCAACAGACCCCTGTGAAATTACCAACACCAGCTACAGTTCACTCTAATTATTTCAGTCACACCATTCTCACTTAGCACTTCACACAGAGATTTTACTGATGAAATGGCATTGTAATTCAGAAATCAAAAGCTGGTTCTGAAGAAAGATCATCACTTTGAAATGTTTGTAGAATCACAGGATGCAGCCAACTAGGAGACTATTCCCCTTATTGTGTCCCTGCTTGCCTAATAGAACAGATTTTAGATTAATCCCAGAAAATGTTGAAGGTGTTTAATAGGTTAGTCAGAAAGAGAAACAGGTTCATGGTTCAGTTTAATGCACTCTGGCCAGTACTTCCCCATTTTCTTTCAGACTTCGAGCACCTGCAGTCATTTTTTTAAATTTTCATTTGGTTAAATGCTATTTCCCAAGTTTTAGTCCATGTTTGTGCAATTTACAGCTTGTCAAATATTCATCCATTGTTACGAACCCCGTAACTGGGTTACTTACCAGCAAAGATAGAGACGTCCATTGGAGTCTGGTGATACTATTTTTAACAGTATTTATTAGTAAAAATACACAAAAATAATATCAATGCAAATATACAGATAATATACGTCGTCAATACTAAACCTAAAAGTGCGGGTTTAATAATAATCAATAAGAAATAAGCTCTATCGTTGTCTAGGGGATAACGAATTGTCCGATGGAAATCTAAAGTTCATTTCAGTTCATACAGGCTGCAGCCGTTGTTTGTTTGTTGCTGTGTTGCAATTGTTGGAGAGAGAGAGAGAGAGAGAAATAGAAGAATAACTTGCCAACTTTCCTTGGTACGGTCTTGATCCGTATCTGTCCTTTAGCTAGACCGTTCTGTGGAGGACTCACCACCCAGGCAAGGATGGACACACACACAAGCCCCCCACCGGTCTCATACGTTTCTCCTGGTGTGTCTGAGGGGTGTTCCCCAGACCCGTCTTTTATCCTCACTCACGGGGTCTCAGATGTCAATCAGGTTGGGATGATGCAATCCCTCAACCAGACCACTCGTGTTGTCCCCTGAGGGGTTTCAATGAATAGTACAGTACTCAATACACAATTCCTTCTCCAAGAGACAATAACAGTAATCAATGGTTCCGTTCCGCTTTGTTAGGAGACATTCCACCTTGTTGTGTATTCTGCGTCTCTCTCTCTCTCTCTCATAATTGACATGATGTGTATCTCTTTCATTTCCTGGGTCTCAGACCCAAAATAATAGCGATCCTGCGATTCTCAAAAAGGAGGGGGTGACTTTGCACCCTTCGGCCCCTCAGAGTTGCTCCACATTCGTAACACCATATACTTTCAGATGGAGTAATAGCTTCTGTGCACTTTCTGCCAGAGTTCCAGAACCTTGCTACATGTTGAGTGAAGGATTGTTTCTCAACTTCTCTTTAATTCTTCCATCAATTAAAGCTTTTCTCATTGACACTGGTACTTATATTGGTCTCCTCCAAAAGGACCACAACTTTGTCGAGATTTGGAGGCTTGCAAGCTTCAATAACTCAGAGAGCTATGTTGGCTGGAGTCAGGGCTTTATGATTTGGCTCTTGGTAGGGTCACCCATGTCAACAAGGTCAAAGGGTAGAGGCCAGACTAAGAGAGGTCCACCGGTCCTCCAGGTTCAGGCCAACAACCCTGACTGGCAAAACAAAACTGTTATGGAAACAGCAATGAAGAGCCATTCTACATCTGAGTGCGACGGTATTCCTGAGTCTCCACCTGGGACCTGCACGACTGACAGTAATGAAAACAAAGAGGAAGCTACTGACATGATAAAGGAAGCCCTGAACAGCACCAGAGATGGAGGACCTTCATTTACTCTAAATGCCAGTGGTGTAACTGGCAGTAGAGAGTAGAGAGATTGGTTTATTACTGTCACATATAACATAGACAAGCTTTTCTTTCATACTGTGTATGCAGATTAAATCATTTCACAGAGCAATAAACTACAAAACAGTAAACCAGTGGAGAAGAGGGGGAAGAAAGAGTGGTGTAATCCAGCTTAATTAAACCTAAAGATGTAATATTAGAAAGCTCCACCTGTGCAGTAATGAAAACAAGGTTTTCCGAATTAGAAAAAGAACTTGGAAAAAAGTCTATGCGAGAACAAAACGTGGCTGATGCAGCATGGGAAAGCGAAAGAAACACAGCAAACTATTGGAAACTAAAGATATAAACTTAAAAGTGGAATTAGTGGTGATTATCTCTACCTTACTCCCTTGAAAACCTCTGGGTGAAACCCCTGGAGGAGAGACATAGTGATAAAAGATCCATTGAAACTATAGCTATAGCAAGCAGTAACTGTACAAGATGAGTGTTCAATGCCTGTACCATGCAACCAGGAACTTGTTCTGTTAAATCACATCAAGGGATTTCGTCAGGTTCTTTTGTGTAAGTGTTGTGAATCGACTTTCTGTGGATGATAAACTATTTCATCCAACAAAACAAGAAACAATATGGTGAGCCACCCAAGATGAAGAACCAGCAAGGGAATGAAATGTGTAATGATGTACAGGATTTAATACGGTTGAATGTATAAGTTCATTTTAATTCAAAGGATCTGAATTTGATTTTCTGTAAGAACTGTTTATTTTTGCAAAGACTTTAGTAAGTCACTGAATGAGATTTACTTTATTTAAAAGTTGTGATGTAGGAGAATTGCTGTGACAGGAGTTAAGCTGTATAGATAGATCATTTTTGAATTTCAATTTGTAGATGTACTGACTTGAACTGAAATTGAAGTTAACCATGATTCTTAAGAATAGGAATTCAATGAGTTTTCTAACTAACTAGGAATAAATAAAAAGGCAAATGTTAGTCTGTAAACATATAACTAGGGAATAAAACTAGATCTAATTATTTAGAGGAATTGGGGTAACAAAGATTATTCTAATGAATATCACTGATTCTAACTAAACAGGAATTTGTTTTTTGTTGATATCTCTGAGATTTAGAACCTAATAGAATGTTGGAATTTTGAATTGTTCTTACTCATGTAAATATTTTATATATCTAGTTCTTCTTATAAACAAAGTTTACCTCCGGAAGTGTGTGTTTTCTATTCATTGCCTCCTTCTGGTGTCTAGAGCTTCTTATGACCTGCCAGCACCTAGTGCAGTTCTATGTAATTTGTTTTTTCTCATAAAGAGTGCGGCGACCAGTCACATTAAACAAGACCAGTGCCACTCAGGTGTTACACTAGGGTCTTTGATTATTCTGGCTGCTTTACTGAGGCAGCAAGAAATATAGACTGAGTCCATAACCTTTTGTTACTGACCTCTGTGGTATAGAAAATAGGTCATTCTTTCTTTCTCAATCTTTTTATTATTATTATTAATATCAACAAAATAAAATTGATACATAGATAATGGGATTACAAACATACACATTTCAACTGAACATGAAAGAATACATAAGCAATAGTTACAGTATAAATGAGTATTCCCAAATCATGGACGATACAAGTAACAAATAAACAAAGCAAACCTAGGTATATCATAATATATTTTAAAAAAACAGAAAGAAAAAGAAAAAAATTATGCAAAAAAAAAACTAATCTAATAACTAGTAAGGAAAAAAAACGAAAAAAGAAAAAAGAGAAAAAGAAAAAATGGGAAAAAAGGGCTGTTTGTAATATCTCACAAAAATACAAAGTCATCAGTGTCGTCAACTCCGATCCTCTCAACATATATAAAATCGAAACTGGAAAAACAAATAGGCTTGGAACAGGGTCATATTACATCATATGAAAATATTGAATAAATGGTCTCCATATCTTTTCAAATTTAATAGAAGTATCAAATACAACACTTCTAATTTTTTCTAAATTTAGACATAACATAGTTTGAGAAAACCAATGAAATACGGTAGGAGGGTTAATTTCTTTCCGATTCAACAAAATAGATCTTCTAGCCATTAATGTAAGAAATACAATCATTTGACAAGCAGAAGAGGATAAATGGAGTGAGTCCATCATTGGTAAACCAAAAATTGCAGTAATAGGATGAGGTTGTAAATCAATGTTCAATACCGTAAAAATAATATCAAAAATGTCTTTCCAATATTTTTTCAAAAGCGGACACGACCAGAACATATGAGTTAAAGACGCCATCTCAGAATGACATCTGTCACAAATAGGATTTATATAGGATTAAAAATGAGCCAATTTATCCTTGGACATATGAGCCCTATGCACAACTTTAAACTGTATTAATGAATGCTTAGCACATATTGATGATGTATTAATTGAAGAATTTTATCCCAATTCTCAATAGGGATAATAAGGTTAAGTTCTCTTTCCCAATCATTTTTAATCTTATAAAAGGGCTCTGAATGTATCTTCATAATTATATTGTAAAGTTTTGATATTAGCCCTTTCTGAGAAGGGGTCATTCTGAATTACCTTATCTAGGGCCCACGATTTAATATGACTTAGTCTCCTTTCTTCTAAAGAAAATGACCCAGTCCACAAAGGTGAATGACCTCCGGTATTATCACTGTTAATTTCTCTGCAGATATTACCCAGTATGTCCATAATTTGGGGTTTTTATACCAATCAAAATCATTTTCCCTCATTGTTATATTTTTCAGATCCTGGCATTAACCATTTCTCTCTCCATTGATGCTGCTTGTTCTTTTGAGGATTTGCTGCACGTGATATTTCTAGTGCAATTGGGACTCTCTCTCAATTCTTGAAGCAATAATTAGCAACGTTCATTGTTTGTAATCAGGGCCCCACTGCTACTGGGAGATTCAGGACAGGGGCCAAGTACTAGACTCCCTTGTCAACACAGGTCCAGCCTGCAAGTTGGAGATAAGGGGAGGCACAGGCCATGTTTGCAAATAGAGTCAAATTTGTGGGAAGAAAATATCTGCGTGTTCGTTCACTCAGGCAGAACATCATCTTCATTTCCTCCAGAGCCTTCGACCTATTAATTCTGAATGGGTCTTTATTACCAGCCCTTGTCCAATTGTTGTCCTTTGGGGAAAAGCAATAGTCACGATCAAGCATTTTCAGATGTCCTTTGCACTATCAGCAGTGACAGATGATATGGCGGGCAGTACGCATTGGCACTTGATCTTTACCACAATTAACTGACCCATCCAAGGTCGATTCATCCTGCCTCCATTCCCTACCACTCTCACCCTTTGTCTTGTTTCAGCCTCATGATGAGGTGAGCCACCCCTTCCCAGCAAATGACGAACTATAGAGTAAAAAAGCCAACTCCAAATTAAACCACTGCTTAATGCGATCAGCATTTCACAGCCTGCAATCTTTCCTTATTGAGCAAACAAGTTTGAAAAATTGAAGGAAAATGAGTGACAGATTGTAAAAGCTATGAATGTTATACATTGCGTTTGGCAGTGATTTAAACCCCATTCATTGTTATCAGCACTACACACTCTTCTTCTAATTCTATTATTTTCAAGCCTCAGGCTGCAGAATCAATATGTTTCTTATTTGTTCATTTTGTCCTTATTAACTTTGTTCTGTCTCATGTGAGACTCACCTGTATATTTTTTAATCAAGTAGTGTGAGGGAAGTACAGTGGATTTCCAAGGTCACAGTGACACAAGCAGGTCACGGTTTGCAATGTGACCATCCCCAGGTGGAGTGGAATCTAAGATGATCTCAGATCCCGTTACCAATGTTACTATTGTTTGTTCTCCCCACACATCCAGGACATAGACCAGAAGTGCTGTGTGCACAGAGCCTTCAGCCTTGTCAAGGACTCCTCCCATCCATCCAACCCACAATCTCTTTGCCCCCCCCAAACCCCGACCATCAGGCAGAGAGAACCACAGTATCAGAACGGGGACTATTTGGCAGAGTAACAGCTTCTTCCCCCAGGCTGTGAGACTTTTGAAAACCGAGTGCCCAGTGCCAATAACAGTAACACAGTTGTCCCCAGATACACGGACTTTCTACAGAAGCACAATTGAGAGCATCTTGACTGGCTGCATCACTGCCTGGTATGGGAACTGTACCTCCCTCAATCGCAGGACTCTGCAGAGAGTGGTGCGGTCAGGTCAGTGCATCTGTAGATGTGAACTTCTCACTATTCAGGACATTTACAAACTCAGGTGTGTAAAAAGGGCCTGAAGGATCATTGAAGACTCGGTTTAACCCAACCAAAAACTGTTTCAGCTGTTACCATCCAGGAAACAGTACTGCAGCATAAAAGCCAGGACCAACAGGCGCCAACGCGATTTCTTCCACCAGGCCATCGGACTGATTAAGTCATGCTGATACAACTGGTATTTGAATGTTACATTGACTGTCCTGTTGTACATACTATTTATTATAAATTAAATTGCATGTTGCACATTCAGATGAAGATATAAGGTAAAGACTTTTACTTCTCATGTATGTGAAGGATGTAAGAAATAAAGTCAATTCAATTAACTAAGTTTTATATACATTTCATGTCAACTTGTGCATCTACAGAGTTAATGTTCTTGTCTATTATTTTATATGTTGCTTGTGACTGTATGCACTGTGTTTTGCACCTTGGTCCGGAGGAACGTTGTTTTGTTTGTCAGTATACATGAGGACAATTGAATGACAATAAACCCAAACTTGAATTTGAACTTTTTCCAGATCATCTCTTTGGAAAATCCAATTATTTGCATCAAACTGGACACCTCAGTGCCACTGGAGAATTGCACCTCAAAGCCCAATGTTGTTACGATTGGTGGTTAATTGGATGCAGATTTAATATCACTGACATGTTGTGAAATTTGTGTTTATTTCAGCAGTAACAGAGTACACTGCATGGAATTCCTGTGAGTTACAACAATATATAAACAGTGCAAAAGGGAACAAAATACTGAGATAGTGTTTAAGTTAGCACCAGTAAACAACAGGACCGACAGCAACGACCTGCAGACAGTTCATTAAACTACAAACACGAGGAAATCTGCAGATGCTGGAAATTCAAGCAACACACACAAAATGCTGGTGGAACGCAGCAGGTCAGGCAGCATCTATAGGGAGAAGCACTGTCCACATTTCGGGCTGAGACCCTTCATCAGGACTAACTGAAAGAAAAGATAGTAAGAGATTTGAAAGTAGGAAGGGGAGGGGAAATTCCAAAATGATAGAAGACTGGAGGGGGAGGGGAGAAGCTAAGAGCTGGAAAGTTGGTTGGCAAAAGGGATACAGGACTGGGGAAGGGAAAGGATCATGGGATGGGAGGCCAAGGGAGAAAGAAAGGGGGAAGGGAGCACCAGAGGGAGATGGAGAACAGGCAAGGAGTGATTGTGAGAGGGACAGAGAGAGGAAAAAGAGAGGAGAAAAAGGGGGGGAATAAACAAATAAGGGATGGGCTAAGAAGCGGAGGAGGGGCATTAATGGAAGTTAGAGAAATCAATGTTCATGCCATCAGGTTGGAGGCTACCCAGATGGAATATAAGGTGTTGTTCCTCCAACCTGAGTGTGACAGTAGAGGAGGCCATGGATAGACATATCAGAATGGGAATGGGACATGGAATTAAAATGTGTGGCCACTGGGAGATCCTGCTTTCTCTGGACAGAGCGTAGGTGTTCAGCGAAACGGTCTCCCAGTCTGCGTCGGGTCTCACCAATATGTAAAAGGCCACACCGGGAGCCCCGATGCAGTATACCACACCAGCCGACTGACAGGTGAAGTATCACCTCATCTGGAAGGACTGTCTGGGGCCCTGAATGGTGGTGAGGGAGGAAGTGTAAGGGCAGGTGTAGCACTTGTTCCGCTTACAAGCATAAGTGCCAAGAGGGAGATTGGTGGCAAGGGATGGGGGGGGGGGGGGGGGGAACGAATGGACAAGGGCATAGGAAGCGATCCCTGCAGAAAGCAAATAAACTAATTCTTTTACTTCTTTCAAAAATGATTATGCCATTAAGCTGCTTGTGTCTGGAGCCTGTGATTTACATTTTGATAGTGTGGTTTTGGACTGATTGAATGATATGGCACTTTGCTGTCTCTGAGGGAGTTTAGTGAGGTTTGGAGTGGACTGTGTGGCCTGGAGATGGGAGTGTAAGCCAGTGATCGACTCCATTGCTTCTCTCTGATTGACGTGTCGAGGGCATGGGCCCACGATCGACTCCATTGCTTCTCTCTGATTGACGTGTCGAGGGAACGGGCCCACGATCGACTCCATTGCTTCTCTCTGATTGACGTGTCGAGGGAACGGGCCCACGATCGACTCCATTGCTTCTCTCTGATTGACGTGTCGAGGGAACGGGCCCACGATCGACTCCATTGCTTCTCTCTGATTGACGTGTCGAGGGAACGGGCCCACGATCGACTCCATTGCTTCTCTCTGATTGACGTGTCGAGGGAACGGGCCCACGATCGACTCCATTGCTTCTCTCTGATTGACGTGTCGAGGGAACGGGCCCACGATCGACTCCATTGCTTCTCTCTGATTGACGTGTCGAGGGAACGGGCCCACGATCGACTCCATTGCTTCTCTCTGATTGACGTGTCGAGGGAACGGGCCCACGATCGACTCCATTGCTTCTCTCTGATTGACGTGTCGAGGGCACGGGCCCACGATCGACTCCATTGCTTCTCTCTGATTGACGTGTCGAGGGAACGGGCCCACGATCGACTCCATTGCTTCTCTCTGATTGACGTGTCGAGGGAACGGGCCCACGATCGACTCCATTGCTTCTCTCTGATTGACGTGTCGAGGGCACGGGCCCACGATCGACTCCATTGCTTCTCTCTGATTGAGGTGTCGAGGGCACGGGCCCACGATCGACTCCATTGCTTCTCTCTGATTGAGGTGTCGAGGGCACGGGCCCACGATCGACTCCATTGCTTCTCTCTGATTGACGTGTCGAGGGCACGGGCCCACGATCGACTCCATTGCTTCTCTCTGATTGACGTGTCGAGGGCTCGACCTCATTATTGACTAGTCTGACTTTCCCTCTTGCTAGTTGCTGTCGGAGGAGAGTGCAGGAGACTTGGGATCTACATTGCAAGGATTGATCTGAGCGTCTGTGAACTCTATTTGGGGGACCTTCACTTTCTGTTTCTGTGCCCCAGTTACACTTTTTATTGCTGTTTTTGAGTGGTTTGATCTGGGTGATCGATGCGGACTGGGGTGCTTCAGTGAAGACTGGTTTTGCAGCCTGCATTGGAAAGTGGTGCAGTGCTGAACCAACTAACCTGAATACTACTGGACTTCTGCTTTGAGGTTTGATATTCCCGGTCTTGATCACTTGTTTTTTGCTGTTTTCACAATCTGTTCTGTTTTTGAGCGTTGGGTTTTGATGTTTTCTTGAATGTTTCCAATGGTGTTTTTGTTTCGCGGCTGCAGGACGACACATCTCTGTACACAAATAATAAATGTACTTTCACATTTAGTGTTCATGGATTTGTGGACCATTCAGAAAGCTGATGGTGTAGGGAAAGAAGTTGTCCCTAAAACACTGAGTGTCTGCCTTCAGTTTCCCCTCCTCCCTGATGGCAGTGATGAGAAGAGGACATCGAGGGGCTCCTTTTGATGGAGCCTCCTTTTTGAGTCATTGCCTTTTGAAGATGCCCTCGATGCTGGGGAGGCCAATACTTATGATGGAGCTGGCTGAGTTTACAATCTTTCACAGCTTTTTCCAATCCTGTGCATTGGTGCCTCAGCTCAGATGGTGAATCAGCCAGTCAGAATGCTCCCCACTCCTCGTAGAAATTTGGTATAGACTTCGGTGGTGTACCAAACCTCTTCAAACTCTGAATGAAATATAACCACTGATGTGCCTTCTTCAGGATTGCCCATGATAGATCTTTAGATGTAGAGGAGCTTACTAGCAAATTGTAAATGTGCATCTGTCTTAGCCAGTATTATGTTCATTTATTTATTGAGGTACAGCAGAATAAGCCCTTCTGGTCCTTCAAACCTCACTACTCAGTAATCCCCCAATCTAATCTTAGCCTAATCATGGGGCAACTTACCAACTAACCTGCTAATTGATATGTCTTTGGACTGTGGGAGGAAACCAGGACAGCCGGAGAAACCCCATGCTTTCCATGTGGTGAACATACAGCTGCTTACAGATGACACACTGATACACCAACCACTACTGTCCACTACTGAGGAAACCACATTATGCAGTGTTACTGTGCCCACTTGAAGAATCTGCAGAGAGAAGGGACATGGACCATATGCAGAGAAGGGATGATTGAATTCTACATTGTTTCCTTATTCAGTTCAGCACAACATTGTAGACTGAAATGCCTGTCCCGTGCTGTTGGTTCTGTGTAATACTGTGCACTGGCTGGCCTAAGCATGTGTGGAGAACTGCAGATACTTAGTAACATCAGGGGTTGTTGAGACACACCCAGAGTTCAGAGAAGGTTTACTAGAATGGTACCCAAATGAGTGAGTTGTCTTTTGAAGAGAGGTTGTAAACATTACAATCATATTTGCTGTAGTTTGGAAGACTAAGAGGAAAGTTGATTGACACTTCAAATCCAAAGGCTGTCAACAGCTTGGGTGTTGAGGAAATTCAAAACTCAAGATTTAAGATTCACGAGAGTTTATTGCCATACTTCAGGACATGGGTATAAAGGAGAATGAAATGATTGTTATTCCCGATCCAATGCAGAATAAAAAGAAACAGTAACTATAAATATAAATGGAATCCTAGAGAACACAGTGCACAAGTACTATCATACACACAGACTGATTGTATGTACATAAAGTGATGTGGGGGATGTGTATGTAGTGGTGATGGATGGTGGAGGGGTCTGGGGGAGTGAATGTGGTGTATGTGGAAAAGTGTCAAGAGAGGACATTGGAAAATGTGATGTGTGGGGAGAGGAGACAGAGACTGGGGGGTGTGTGGGGAGAGGAGACAGAGACTGGGGGGTGTGTGGGGAGAGGAGACAGATGTGCAGAGAGCACAGTGGATTTGGGAAATGTGCATTGCACATTATTTCCATTGGAAGTGAGTACCTTTTCCCAACTATTCATTGTGTGTTCAGTTTAACTATTGAATTTTGCCCGGACTTCTTTTGTAATTAGGTTTCTTGGTTACTTCTATCAAATTGTTTTCCAGCTGTCCTGCCAGTCTGATAGGCTGAGTGTTCTTGGATGTAGCAGCATGGGAGACTGCCTCTGAACTTTCCCAATCAATGACTGTCCCCAGCTAAAGCTCCAATCACAGGCTGTATCCAGTTATCTCCTGACCTAGGACTAGGAAACTAGATTTCAGTGGCGTGTGGTGATTATGGTGTCCGGGCCACAGACAGAGGCCGTGTAATGTTGTTCCTTTGGAGGGATAGAAGTTAATTTGTGTGATAGAAGGAACCACACAAGCAAAAAAATGGATTTGCTGACTATATTGCAAATCTATCTGAATGAGGAAGGAAGTAGATAAGTACTAGGCAAGTTCAAAATGAGTGTCCAACACCATCCCAGCTCATTCTTTGCCTGTTCATATCCCATTACCTTCCTCTGACTGCCCCTCACTCCTTTGATTCACAATTACTTGATTTAAATCTTTGAAGAATGATTTGTCTTTTAGTGCTGAATTCTCACTCCATGGACCATTTATACTCTCAAACTCAATTTACTAATCAATCCATTTACTTAAAATATAGAGACCCAAATTAGTAGCGTTGAACAGTAACCCTTAATCACAACATAACAGGGCGATGAATATAGAATCCATTTCTTTCTGCTTTCTTCATTTGCAACTCTGGAGTTAAGCCAGTTCAATGTGTTATACTCCGAAAAGTTGCAGCTTAAAAAGTGAAGCCAACATGCTCCTATTGTGTGGGGGAAATTATGCACCTTAAAACTCAAAGCCACATAATGTGAGATAATACACTCCCGTGCGAGTACTCTTCACAACTCAATATGGATTCCTTTTCTTTTAATATTGTAATGTTGAGAAGATCGCAGCCAAGTTTCGGCTTACTGGGTGTCATAAACAGCCCAGATTGCTTCCAGGGTATTGGTTTTTATCCGGAATATCAGACTCATATGCCTCAGGAGAACAGTGACTTGGATATCATCTTGCATTAAATACAGAATAGATCACTCTGCCTTCTTACTGAAATGACATTTTGTCTCCAGTTTTGGTCAGGAGAATGATAACTGAAGCATCACTGTGGGAGTAATGTGTTACTGCCATCAATAATTAAAGTTACAGCAAGCTCTTACAGTAGAGTACAGAATCTGATAAAAGCCTCATTAGTACCCTGTATTCCTTTCACAGAGCAGTGTTTGTATAGTATTACTTGAGATGCCTCTTCGTCAATGCTGGGAGATGTACTTTTAACACTTGCATTAAGGGCATTTCAAGTTTGCTTTGTTATTAATATTCTATCTGCTGAACAAAATCAAATCAATCTCCAGGAGGTGAGAAGTATAGAGATACAATTGTGAGATTACAGTAAATTGATGAAATGGGATAAAGTGGGAAATGCTCAGCTGTTTTTGGGAGATTGTGAATGTTCAGTGATGTCTGTTATACCCAACAAGAAGTTACATTGATGGGGTATTGTTGGGAATGCCTTCTGCTTTTCCCTTCATTACTTCACATAAATCTAACAACTTATTCATCCACCCACCCCTCTTAACAAACACTTGCAGCTAATTAGCTAATTATCATCACACCTCAGAGAATCTGTGCTGAGCCCAACATATCGATGCAATCGCAGACAAGTTATGCCAGTGACTACACTTCATTGTGAGTGTGAGGAGATTTGGTATGTCACCAATATAAATGTACTGTGGTGAGCATTTTGATTGGTCACATCACCGCCTGTGATGGAGCTTCCAACGCACAGGATTATGTAAAGATGCAGAGGGCTATAGTCTCAGCTGGCTCCATCACGGGCACAAACCTCCCCATCATCGAGGGGATCTTCACAAGATTGTGCCTCAAAAAGATGATAACCATCATTACAGACCCTCAGCATGTGGAATGTGCCCTCTTCCCATTACTACCATCAGGGAGGAGGTACACACACAGCTGCTTCCCCTCGGCCATCAGATTTCTGAATGGACAATAAACTCATGAGCATCACCTCACTATTCCTCTGTTGCATCTTTTATTTATTTAATTTCTAATAAAAACTTCCAACAATGTTTAAAATATCTTTCACTGTCACTAAACAACAAATTTCATGACATATGTCAGTGATAATAAACCTGATTCTGATGTACTGAAATACAAATGAAAAATTTTGTTTTGTACAGGATGCATTCAGATCAGTTCACACCACTGGTACATTGAGGTAGCACAAGGGAAAAGCTGGAAGCTGACAGTTTGCAAATTATAAGACGCAGAAGCTTCAAAATATTCGAGAAAATGCTTATATTCATTGTTGAGCTGGAGGGTGTTCAAATGGTTTGGCTATCTTATATGAATAAGAAGAGACAAAAGTAGGAGATACCTTATTTGCTGTTCTCACTCTGAGGATATCTATGTCCTACCCCTGATGTTGTTTCTGACATACACTTTTGCATTGCTATTAGATAAATTGAACAAAGAGCTTAGGGAAATGGAGTTAACATACAAAGCAAGCCATCAAAGGTATTCCACTGTCTAGGGAATGACCCAAATGGTTTGCTCTAAAGAGATGAAGAATGGACCAAATAACCATTTTTCTGAGCCATAACTGTTTTACAATTCCAACATAACTGAGATTTGGCAAAGAATTTTAGGATTCAGCAAGAAAACAAATCTCATGGTTGCATATGGTTCCATATATGTACTTTGATAATTACTTTGAACTTTGACCTTTAATTCAGAAGCAGAGAGGAGTAGAATGAATTTGTTCAAGTCCATTGTCAGTGTAGAGGTGACATGGGCTGTTGATTGTGCTGTGGATTATAAATGGGCAAGGCAGGTACATCCGTAATGATCTTCACTTCCTCTGGATATCACCAAGCCCTTTGTAGTCAATAGGATTGAATTGAAATGCCATCACTGGTATTGTTGTGAATATAGAATGGATACGATGACCTCAAAAGCACGCTTCTATATTCACACAGAAGACCAGTCAGCCCATTGCACCTGTGTTGTACTTTGGAACAATTACTCTTGCTTCCTCTGTGCTTTCTGAAACACTTCTGTTGCAGGACAGCTGAGGCAGGATTTCAGCATCTTGGAGGGACAGTGGAGAAGCAGGAGGTCAGTCATGATTTCTTATATCGATGGCTGATATATCAGTGACAAGAGAGATTCTGCAAATGCTGGAAGTTCAGAGTAACACACACAATTCTGGGGGAGCTCAAACAGTATCTAAGGAGAGGGAAAAAACAGTTGACGTCTTGGGCCGAGACCCTTCATCAGGTTAAGAGGGACCTTGAATACACAGAGACAAGAATTAGGGAAGCCTTCTATTCCTGTCCTCAACCTTAGGACATTCTATCAAGTTTTGAGGTACACCATTGAATGCTTGGTAGGGGGTCTTGGCCTGAAATGCCAGCTGCTTATTGTCCTCCACAAATGCTGCATGACCTGCTGAACTCCCCTAGCATTCTGCATGTGTTCTTGATAAATCAGAGTCAGCCATGCAGAAACTAAGACCCTACAGATGCTGGAAAACTGCAACAGAAAATGCTGTTTTTCCAGTGACATCATCATCCAGAATGGCAGCTTAAGTCATTAGTTCCTCCGGAAAAACGCGTATTAAGCCCCATTAACCCGTCAAATATAATATTTTTCAAAAAATATTTGAACTGCAAAGAGGGGCAAGAATGGAGAGAAGAAAATAAAAAAAGCAACACTGCAGAGTCTGCGTCCGAGAGGAGTGCAGTGAGCGGCTCTCCGACCCGACCGCGTGCTAGCAAGACGGCCGCCGGCCTTCGTTCAGTCGAAGCGGCGAATGTCTTTGAAATACTGAAAGAAATAATGGAGGTCCAGAAAGATATAAAGCAGCAGCTCCGTGATATTAAGGCAGAGCTTGCCAGCGTTAATCAAAAAATAGCGGTGGCAGAGACTCGCATTGAGAAGGTGGAAGATCGCGTTCAAAACGTGGAGCAGGTACTGAGCAAGACAATAAAAATAATACATCACCAAGAAGTTAAACTGCTTGACCTGGAGGGAAGATCACGGTGGAAAAATATCAGAATCTACAATGTTCCCGAAGGAGCGGAGGGCCCGTCTATGACGGAGTTTGTCGGAAAGTTACTGTGGGACACACTGGATCTTCCCCTGGCTATGGAGCTGGAAGTCGAAAGAGCGCACCGCGGGTTCGTTCCGAAACCTACCCAGGAAAAAAGCCACGCTCAATAATAATAAAATTCCTTCAGTACAGCACCAAGGCAGAGATTCTACAAAGGGCCTGGGGTAAGAAGAGGATAAATTAATATATTTCAACCAAGATTACCCCCCCTGCGGTCCTCCAGAAACACAAAGAATACTTCGAAGTAAAGCAAGTATTAAAGCAAAATAAGATTACATTTCAAACTTCGTACCCTGCTAAACTTCGAGTGTTTTATGACAACGGGATGCGGTTGTACCAGACAGTGGAAGAGGCGACGACAGACATGAAGGCCAGAGGGTTGCCCATCAGCATGACCAAAACGAAAGAAAGCCTGGCTGAGGAATTGTCCCGCTCGGCTTGGGAAATAGTGTGAGAAACGAGAAGGCAGGAGACGGGAGGAGGCAGAGAGAAACATATCAGGAAGAGACCGGGAGTTTCCCCAAAGACAGTCCTAACCCCCTTCAGAAGAGCCACAAGGTTTGGCTAACTTTAAAAATGTTGAGAAGCTAAACAGAAGCAAAAGTACACGGTGATATACCTATCTCAAGAAATATTTATTATAATGTGGATTTTATATTACTTAGTTGTTATTCTTTATTCTCACTTACTCCTTTTTCCCCACCAAAATGAGAATATATATATGTGTAGGTGTGTAGTGTGTGTATGTATGTGCCCATGTAGTATATTTACAGGAAACTCATTTAAGTGATAATGAGCATAAAAAACTAAAGAGCATGGGCTTTACTAATCTGTTTTTCTCCTCATAAATCAGGACATAGGAGAGGAGTTGCTATTCTTATCTCAAGTAAGCTAAATTTTGAAAAAATATTTGAAATGAGAGATAAAGGCATACATGTTCTGGTAAAGGGGAATATAGATGGCAATTCAGTTACTCTATTGAATATATATGCACCCCTGGGAAGTGAAATTGGTTTCTTTCAGAAACTTACTGATATTATGGTAACGGAAACAGAAGGTCTCCTGATATGTGGGGAGACTTAAATTTACAATTACAACCAAACTTGGACTCTTCCAATAGAAAAACTTTTGAAACAAAACCTTTACATAAGTTAATACACTTTTTGAAGATGTTGGTTTACTTGATATATGGAGGGACCTTTTCCCCGACAGAAGGGATTACACTCATTATTCTGCTCCCCATTCTGTATATACAAGAATAGACTATTTCATAACATTTGGAAAAGACAAAGACAAAATAAACACCTGTGGAATTGGGACAATAGATGTAAGTGACCATGCACCTATATATTTATCTGTTGATTTTGACCTACAACCAAAGAATACTATTTGGAAACTAAATTCAAGTCTACTCAATGATCTGTAGTTTAAGGAATAAATTAAAAAAGAAATTGGTCTCTACTTAGAATTTAATGATAATGGAGAGGTTTCACCTCCCATTTTATGGGATACTCTGAAGGTGGTCTTAAGAGGGAAAATTATAGTGATATTTTCATATAAGAAAAAGGAATAAAACATTAGAGGAATTACAAAATAGGCTGAAGGAACTAGAGAAAAACAAATTGAATTTGGCACAGGATACGTTAGGGGAAATTAAAAGAATTAGGAATGAAATAATCTGGCTACGTAAGAAATCAGGAAAAACAATGTTTCTGAAACAGAGACATTATGAAAGTGGATCGAAATCTATAAAAATACTGGCGTGGAAACAAAAAAAAAATAGCAGAAAATACAATTCATAGAATTAGGGACCCAAGAATGACAATGACAAAAAATAAGCTGAGTAAAATTCAAGCTTTTGAAGTGTTTTACAAAACTCTATATTCCAAAGTTCCAGGGGGAAGCATAACTCAAATTGACACCTTCGTGAATTCTCTAGAGTTACCCACTTTAAGCGAAGAACAAAATAGAATGATGACTGCTGACATAACTGAGGTTGAATAAAAGCTGCAATAAGTAGGCTTAAATTAAGCAAGTCACCAGGATTAGTGGGTATACTGCAGAGTGGTACAAAGAATTTAAAAATGAGTTAATTCCTGTTTTACTCCCCACACTGAACTGGGCTCTAAAAAAGGCACAAATGCCACCCAGTTGGAAGGAAGCGATAATCTCAGCTATACCGAAAGGATAAAATGAAATGTGGGTCATTTAGATCAATATCTGTTGTTAATGTAGATTATAGGTTATTTACCTCCATCATGGCCAAACGATTAGAGGAGTTTCTACCCATCCTGATACATAATGATCAGATAGGTTTTATACAACAATGCCAGACTCAAGACAATATACGAAGGACACTTCACATTATGGATCATATAAAAAAAATTGAAGCAATAGTGATAAGCGTGGATGCTGAAAAAGCATTTGATTCTGTTAATTGGAATTTTCTTTACAGAGTTTTACATAGATTTGGTTTCCAAGACAATTATTAAAACTATACAGACACTATATGACAATCCTACTGCTAGGATTAAAAATCAATGGATATTTATCAAATAGTCTTACCCTAGAAAGGGGCACGAGACAGGGTTGTGCATGGTCACCACTACTCTTCGCGTTATATCTGGAACCATTAGCTCAATACACGAGACAAAATGAAGATATCAGGGGAATTACTATCAAAGGGACAGAGCATAAATTGGCTTGTTATGCGGATGACATTTTGATCTAGGGCAACCAACATACTCTTTACCTAAATTGATGCAATCCTTGGAACAATATGGTCAATTATCTGGATACAAGATCAACATAGATAAAACCCAATTATTTTCATATTACTATAGCCCACCAAGAGAAATTGAAAGTCGATATCCTTGGACATGGCACACAGAGTCTTTCAAATATTTGGGCATCATTATGCCAAAAGATTTGGCAAAATTATCAGAATGTAATCATCAGCCTTTATATAAAAAAAATTAAGGAAGATGTGGCAAGATTGAGCCGGATTCCTTTTTTCAGTCTCAGTTCAAGGATTGAGTCTATTAAAATGAATATACTGTCCAGACTTGTATCTCTTTCAGACCCTACCAATAGAGATTAATCAAAATCAATTCAATGAATGGAACAAGATGCTATCAAGGTATATTTGGCGAGGTAAAAGGCCTAGAGTTCGTCTCAAAACTTTGCAATTAGCAAAGGAAAAGGGGGGGATGGGGCTTGCCTTCTCTTAGAGATTATTATTTTGCAGCACAGTTGAGAGCTGTGATATGTTGGTGCAACCTATCATATGACGCTCAATGGAAAAACATTGAGAAGCCGGTACTTCCCATCCGCATACAAGCAATTTTGGCTGATCGCAACCTGCAAAGGTACATAAATACTATTGATAACCCATGGGTGAAATTGACCCTTAAAATATGGAATACTATAAAAGAATATAATCTAGAGGGAGATATTGCAATTCTTAAATGGTGCGCATATGACTGATTTTACACCAAATAAACTGGATGCTAGATTTAAGGACTGGACAGCTAAAGGAATAACAGCTCTTTGCAACATAATGAAAGAAGGAACACTGTTCAGTTTTGAAATGCTTAAAGAGAAACACTTATTAGAAAAACAAGATTTAAAAAAAAACGGTCTTTACAGATGCGACAATGTTAATAAGACACTTAAAAATGTAACCAAGGCAAATACATGCTTGATAGAGCTCTTTAGAAAAGCATATAATTCAGATAATGGTAGTAGAATCATTTCAGGCATGTATAAGGGGTTACCAAATCTTAAAACACATTCAACTTCATACATTAAAACAAAACAGGAGAAGGAAGGAGGGATAATTATATCTGAGAAAGAATGGACAACAATATGGAGATATCAATGGAAGTGTACCAATTCACAGAAATGGAGGGAGTTTGGAATGGAAAAACTTAAGATATTTTATTACACCCTCTCAGAAATCCCATTATGATGGTAACCTTCCTGTTTGCTGGAGAAATTGTGGAAATCAAAATGCAAATCATTATCATATTTTTTGGGACTGCCCTGTTATCAAAAACTGTTGGAGGGGGATACACAATGCCCTACAAGACATCTTTAAATGTGAAATACCCTTGGAGTGTAAGACCATATATTTTGGATATATACCTCAAGAATGGTTGAAAAGAGATAAATATTTAATGAATATACTGTTGGTGGCTGGTAAA
Organism: Hemitrygon akajei; assembly: GCF_048418815.1. Classification (NCBI taxonomy): domain Eukaryota; kingdom Metazoa; phylum Chordata; class Chondrichthyes; order Myliobatiformes; family Dasyatidae; genus Hemitrygon; species Hemitrygon akajei. Next base: position 108,310,486 of record NC_133133.1, on the reverse strand, counting down.
AAGACTCTTGCTAGGAAATGGTTATCACAGGAGAGCCCAACTTTAAATACATGGCTGGAAATTACAATGGACATTTACAAAATGGAGAAGATAACAGCATCTGTTAATCATAAGCTGTAACAATTTGATTCATACTGGGAAAAATGGTTTAACTACATAATGCCTCATAGGCCTGATTTCATTCTCACAAATCAATGAATCTGTTGTAAAAAAAAATCACTCCCTACTTGTACATAGTTCTTTCCTTTTGCTTGTTTTTTTTCTTTCCACTCTTTTCTACAAGTGTATACCCCAGATAAATACTTCATGGAGATTTTGTGATATGTATGATTATATGATATACATGTACAATGTCTGAAATACATCTTAGGGAAATGTTTGTTTGATGAACTTCAATTAAAAAATTGCAAAAAAAAAGAAACAGAAGCTCTGAGAAGCTTGAGGCCAAGACTGAAATATTAATTCTGTTCCTCTCTCCAGATACTGGCTGAACTGCTGAGTAATCTCCAACATCGATAGTTCAGGCTACAAATTCTCTTTTTTTTTAAAAACCAAAACAGGCCATTTGGTCGTATAGAATCGAAACAGGCCATTTGGTCGTATAGAATCGAAACAGGCCATTTGGTCGTATAGAATCGAAACAGGCCATTTGGTCGTATAGAATCGAAACAGGCCATTTGGTCGTATAGAATCGAAACAGGCCATTTGGTCGTATAGAATCGAAACAGGCCATTTGGGCATAAAACTGATTGTGATTCTGAACTGCAGAAAGACAGCACCAGAGGTCGGAATTGAACCAGGGTTGCTGCAGCTCTGAGTCAGCTGCTCTACTCCATCTGGAGATGCACTTTGCTTCAGATGATTTTTCAGTGTGATCCAGCCAATGCCAACCCACTGTGAAATGGGCTGCTGTCTGTTCTATTGCTTGCAGTGAATGCCCCAATTTCATATATACAGCCAGCACTCTGACAAGTATAGTGGAGAGAGAAAGTGAAGTGTGAAAAAGGAATTTACAATTGTGCAGTCAAATGGTTCATCTTTGTTCCAAAGGAAAAGTACAGTTAGAAAATAGAGATCAGTTACCAAAACAGTAACCTCAGAATGTTGAAACTGCATAACTATAACTGTATTCTCCCCCCTCCCAAAATTTTACTTAGGTTAGTCAAATGATTTGCAAAAGGGTGGTTCTGTCACATGATGAATTTCTTTAAGACGTACTTTTAGTACCTAACTAAAGTTTGGAAATTAAAAATCTTCATGATCCTATGCAGATAATTTATTTTCATTGGGTTTGTCTGCTGATTCATGAGATTCAGAAAAAGGTGAGCGGACATTGGAGTTTGATTCACAATAAACCAACCAAAGAATGGTTTCTGACAGACCAGATGCAGAGAGCAATGTCTGCACAGCTGGGCTAGTGAGTGGCCTGGGATCTGATGAGGTATCTGTCCATGAGCCATCCTAACTAAATGAGAACTAGATTAACTTGTTCCTGTCAACCCCAGGTTTGATGAAGGATCCCAGACCAGAGGCATTATCTATTGTTCTTCCCACAGCTGGGGAGAGAGAAATTATGTTCACATTTTGTCAGAGCACCATATGATCTCAAAAGTAACACTATGTAAAAGAACATTGACTGAAAATATTAAGTCCATCTGAAAATTTGTTGGCCTGAAATGTTAGTTCCTTACGAGATTCAGAATCAGAATCACCTTGTGAAACATCCCAGAACTGATTGTGATTTGGTGCTGAGCATAAATCACAGGCAATACCATAACAGACAGCACCACAGCAACCAACAATTTACCAGACAATATACAAACAACCATGAGCAATCGACAATTATCAGAATGGTCACATGTGCAAATGTCAATAATCAAACTTAAATAAATGTGAACATTTGAGCAGATTCAATAATTATCAACAAAACAAGCAGAGTAGGAAAGACCATTTACAAATGTTGTGCAGGGACAGTCAGGGTCTTCCACCTGAGTGAGTTTTGTTGCAAGGTCTCCAATCTGAAACATGAACCATGTTTCTCTCTTACTTGGTGCTACCTAACCTATTGCGTTTTATTTTAATCATTTTCTGTTTTATTGCAGGTTTCCACTACCTGCAGGAGTTTGGCTTTAGAATGCCCCCAGTTGGAACTGGGGACTAGGATCCTGGGCTTGGACTCCAAACCAGAGACTGGACAAGGACCCAGAACCTGAGTCTTGACTCAGGCTCAGACTCCAGAACCAGGCAAGGACAAGATGTGGCTACAGGATGAGGTGAGGCACAGGACTGGACATGAGACTCCTGGACAGGACAAGGGAACCCCAGCACTGGGCTGGGTCAAGGGAGGCACAGGAACACAGAACACAGAGCCCGGGTCAAGGGAGGCACAGGAACACAGAACACAGAGCCCAGGTCAAGGGAGGCACAGGAACACAGAACACAGAGCCCAGGTCAAGGGAGGCACAGGAACACAGAACACAGAGCCCGGGTCAAGGGAGGCACAGGAACACAGAACACAGAGCCCGGGTCAAGGGAGGCACAGGAACACAGAACACAGAGCCCGGGTCAAGGGAGGCACAGGAACACAGAACACAGAGCCCGGGTCAAGGGAGGCACAGGAACACAGAACACAGAGCCCGGGTCAAGGGAGGCACAGGAACACAGAACACAGAGCCCGGGTCAAGGGAGAGACAGGAACACAGAACACAGAGCCAGAACCCCTCCTTAGATGCAGGACATAGGACCAGAACTCATTACATAGGACACTGAACACAACAAGACAGTTTCCAACACTAGGTAGCAGCAAAACAGCCAGACCTACCTAGCAAAGGCATGGACACAGACAGACAGTTCCAAACAGGGCAAGGCTCCAGGCAGAGGTAAGGCAGGGCAGGGCTACAGGCATAGATTGCAGGCAGGGCTTTGGAAGGAATGAAGGGAACAGTCCAGTCTCAGGGTGACAGCATGACTTACCCCACAGAGGCAAGGACAGGATACCAACAGGACACAGGCATGATGCTGACAAGACAAACCAGCAACTAGCCTCAAACCCAGGGCCACTTATATTCCCGGCCCCAAGATGAGAATCAGGTGCCTACGATTAAACCCAAATGAGTCAAGGGAATGCCAAAAGACCCGGAGTCTGGAGTCCACAGACCAGACCGTGAGCTAGAATGAAGACTAAACAGACTGGACCATAACAAATCAATGGTGAGGGGTGTATACACAGGGCAGCTCTTCTCCGTAAAGAACTTTATACTAGCTTATGAAAGTCAAACCTACCACTTCGACCATTGATGGTTTTGATGTCTTATCTGAAATCCAGTCAACTCTTGCCTGTCTAGATGGACAGTACGTAGTGTAACAGTTTGTGTGACACTTTACAGCATAGCAATTGGAAGATTGGGGTTCCATTCCCTCCACTGCCAGAGGAGTCAACTTCGCTCGCCCCATCATTGAAATGTTCCCACGACCAAAAGACTCACTTTCAAGGACTCTTCATCACATGTTCCTGATATTTATTACTTACTTATTTCTTCTTATTGTTGTTTTTTTTTTGTATTTGCACAGTTTGTTGTTTTTTGCACACTGGTTGAACACCCAAGTTGGATGGTCTTTCATTGATTCTGTTATGGTTATAATTCTATGGATTTACTGTGTATGCCCACAAGAAAATGAATCACAGGATTGTATATGGCAACACACATGTACTTCGGTAATAAATTTACTTTGATCTTTGAAGAATTTATATTTTCTCCCACTGACTGTGTGGGTTTCCTTCGAGTGCTCTGTTTTCCTCCTACATTTTATTATAAATAAATTCTTTGTATAATTTATAGTATATTTTAAGTATTGCACTGTTCTGCTGCAGTGTTACAATTTTCTCAACCTATGTCACTGATATAAACCTATTTCTGATTCTGATTCTAAAAGATTCTAAAAGGGTTGGAGTTAGTACATTCTGCCCAAGTTGTGTTGGTGCTGGAAGACAGTAACACTTATGGTCTGTATCCAGCACATATGTCAGAGATTGTGGTCTTTGATGTAATACAGCTAATCTTAGATCTTAGCTAAATATAAGTCTGGCTGTGTTGTAGTATCTTTAATATATGCTTCTCTAAGATCTTCCAATTGTCTACAATGTGCAAAAGCTTACAAACGTTCTGTGGGATTTGTCCCTTTGAAGAGTCTCTTCGTCTTGTCAGTTGCTACGTAAGTTTCAAACGTGCAGACAAAATGAGTTGTGCTTCTAAGCAATAATGGCATTACCCCCTGGACTCATCAATCTGCAGTATTTTGCCAGTGCAACCCTGGAAACTCAGTTATGCACTTAGCAGGGGTGCACCGTGTGAGGAGGGAATTCAAGCATATAAGCCAGCAATGAGATTAAATATTATGTGTAGACTTATAAAGACAGTTTCCATTCACAAACAGACTGGAACTTTTATAAAAATGTATGGATCAGTAGGAAGCTAAGGATGAAAATAGAAGAGTAATGATGAAAGATGTTTCTGATGATCTGTATGACTGGAAATTAAGATTATTCAGATAAATTTAAAAAGTATATCTATTCACCACCTTCCAGCATGTACTCCTTCCCTTCCCCCCACCTTCTTATTCTAGCTTCACCCCCTTCCTTTCCAGTCCTGATGAAGGGTCTCAGCCCAAAATGTCAACTGCTTATTCCTTTCAATAAATGCTGCCGGACCTGCTGAGTTCCTCCAGAATTTTATATGTTTTCCTCTACACTCTGTGGCTACTTTATTAGAGACCTCCAGTACCTAATAAATTGAGTGTACGGTATGTTTGTGGTCTTCTGCTGTTGTAGCCCATCCACTTCAAGGTTCGACATGTTGTACATTCAGAGATGCTCTTCTGCACACCACTGGTGTAACGTGGTTATTGATTATTTGAGTTACTATCACCTTCCTGTCAGCTTGACCTAGTCTGGCCATTCTCCTCTGTCCTATCTCATTAACAAAGCATTTTCATCCACAGAAATCTCACTCACTGGATTTTTTTTGTTTTTCTTACAATTCTCTGTAAACTCTAGAGACTGTTCTGCATGAAAATCCCAGGAGATCAGCAGTTTTCTGACATACTCAAACCACCCCATCTGACAGCATCAATCATTCCACGGTCAAAGTCACTTTGATCATACTTCTTCCCTATTCTAACATTTAGTCTGATCAACTGAACTTTTTGACCATGTGTATGCTTTTATGTGTTGAGTTGCTGCTACATGATTGATCAATTAAATATTTGTATTAATGTACAGGTGTGCCTAATAAAGTGGCCACTGAGTATATGTTTGTGGCTGTCTGCTGCTGTAGCCCATCCACTTCATGGTTAAGAAGTTCAAAGTAAATTTGTTATCACAGTACATACACAGAGCCTATGAAAGTATTCACCTTCCCCTCCCCCCGGAAGTTTTCATGTTTTATTGTTTTATAACATTGAATCACAGTGGATTTAATTTGGCTTCTCTGACACCGATCACCAGAAAAAGACTCTTTCGTGTCAAAGTGAAAACAGATCTCAATGGATTGATCTAAATTAATTTCAAATATAAAACACAGAATAATTGATTGCATAAGTATTCACCCCCTTCACGTCAGTATTTGTTAGATGCACCTTTGGCAGCAATTACCAGCCTTGAGTCTGTGTGGAAAGGTCTCTATCAGCTTTGCACATCTGGACACTGTAATTTTTCTCCATTCTTCTTTACAAAACTGTTCAAGCTCTGTCGTATTGCATGGGGATTGTGAGTGAGCAGCCCTTTTCAAGCCCAGCTACAAATTCTCATTTTGGGTTGAGGTCTGGACTCTGACTTACTCTAGAACATTTACTTCATTGTTTTTCAGTCATTCCTGTGTAACTTTAGCTTTATGCTTGGGGTCATCATCTTGCTGGAAAACAAATCTTCTCCCAAGTCACAGTTCTCTTCCAAGACTGCATCAGATTTTCCTCCAGGATTTCCCTGTATTTTACTGCATTCATTTTACCCTCGACCTTCACAAGCCTTCCAGGTCTTTTTTGCAGTGAAGCATCCCCACAGCATGATGCAGCCACCACCATGCCTCACGGCAGGGATGGTGTGTTTTTGATGATGTGCAGTTTTTGGCTTACTCCAAATATAGCATTTAGACTCAAGTGAAAATCTGCAGATACTGTAAATCCAAGCAACACACAAAATGCGGGAGGAACTCAGGAGGCCAGGCAGAGCATCTATGGAAAAGACTATAGCTGACATTTCAGGCCGAGACTCTTCAACAGGACCAAAATGTCAACTGTACTCTTTTCCATAGATGCTGCCTGGCCTTCTGAATTCCTACAGCATTTTGTGTGTGATAGTGTTTAGTCTGATGGCCAAAGAGTTCAATTTCGATTTCATCAGACCATAGAACTTACATCCAGCTAAATTTAGGGTCTCACACAAGCCTTCTGGCAAACTCTAGCTGAGATTTTATGTGAATTTTTTCAATGGTGGCTTTCTCTTTGTCATTCTCCCATAAAGCTGTACTGGTTAAGCACCTGGGCAACAGTTGTTGCATGCGCAGTCTCTCCCATGTCAGCTATTGTAACTCCTCCAGAGTCATCATCGATCTCTAGGTGGCCTCCCTCACTAGTCCCCTTCTTTCACGGTCACACAGTCTTTAAGAACAGCCTGTTCTAGGCAAATTTACAGCTCTGCCATATTCTTTCCATTTCTTGATGATTGACTTAACTGTACTCCAAGGGATATTCAGCCACTTTGGGAGTAAGAACAGGAAGGCAGATTATTATCTGAACAGTGTAGAGTTAGGTAAGACAAAGAGATCTAAGAGTCCTTGTTCATCAGTCACTGAAGGTGAATGAGCAAGTGCAGCAGGCAGTGAAGAAGGCTAATGGAATGTTGGCCTTTATTACAAAGGGAATTGAGTACAAGAGCAAGGAAATCCTCTTGCATTTGTACAGGGCCCTGGTGAGACCACACCTGGAGTATTGTGTACAGTTTTGGTTTCCAGGGTTAAGGAAGGACATCCTGGCTGTAGAGGAAGTGCAGCATAGATTCACGAGGTTAATTCCTGGGATGTCTGGACTGTCTTACGCAGAGAGGTTAGAGAGACTGGGCTTGTACACGCTGGAATTAAGGAGATTGAGAGGGAATCTGATTGAAACATATAAGATTATTAAGGGATTGGACAAGATAGAGGCAGGAAATATGTTCCAGATGCTGGGAGAGTCCAGTACCAGAGGGCATGGTTTGTAGGTCATTTAGGACAGAGTTAAGGAAAAACTTCTTCTCCCAGAGAGTTGTAGGGGTCTGGAATGCGTTGCCTCAGAAGGTAGTGGAGGCCAATTCTCTGGATGCTTTCAAGAAGGAGCTAGATAGGTATCTTTTGGATAGGGGAATCAAGGGATATGGGGACAAGGCAGGAACCGGGTATTGATAGTAGATGATCAGCCATGATCTCAAAATGGCGGTGCAGGCTCGAAGGGCTGAATGATCTACTTCTGCACCTATTGTCTATTGTCTATTGACTTGGAAATTTTGTTGTATCCATCTCCTGACTTGTGCTTTTCAATAATCTTTTCGTGGAGTTGCTTGGAGTGCTTTTTGTCTTAATGGTGTAGTTTTTTCCAGGATATTGACTCACCAGCAGTTGGACCTTCCAGATAGAAGTGTATTTTTACTATGATCAATTGAGACACCTTGACTGCACACAGGTCTCCAAAAACAAATCTCCATTTAACTAATTCTGTGACTTCTAAAACCAATTGGCTGCACCAGTGATGATTTATTAAAGGGAATAATTAATATTATTAATTAGTGCAAAGGTCATATTAAAGGGAATAAATACTTATGCAATCAATTATTTTGTGTTTTATATTTGTAATTAACTTAGATCACTTTGTAGAGATCTGTTTTCACTTTGATGCAAAAGAGACTTTATCTGTTGATCAGTGCCAGAGAAGCCAAATTAAATCCACTGTGATTCACTGTTGTAAAACAATAAAACATGAAACTTCCGGGGGTGAGGTGGGGGTGAGTACTTTTTATAGACACTGTATGTTACAACCTTGAGATTTGTTTTCTTGCGGGCATACACAGTAAATCCACAAAAAAGCGTGAAAGACCGCACTGACAACTCAAACAACCAATGTGCAAAAGACAGAGAACTGTGCAAATACAAATAAGAAATAATAATTGTAATAATAAATAAATAAGCAATAAATATTGGGAACGTAAGGTGAATGTTACTCCATTGGTTGTGGGAACAGTTCAGTGACGGTGCGGTTATGTTGCGTGAAGTTATCCCCTTTGGTTCAACAGTCTGATGGTTGAAAATATTCCTGAATCTGGTGGTGTGAGTCCTGATGCTCCTGTACCTTCTTCCTGATGGCAGCAGTGAGAAGACAGCATGGCCTGGACAGTGCGGATCCCTGATGATGGATGCTGCTTTCCTGCTTCAGACCTGTGTAGATGTGCTTAAAGGCAGGGTGGGCTTTACGTGTGATGGACTGGGTTGTAGCCACTACATTTTGTTGGATTTTCCATTCAGAGGTTTTGGTGTTTCCATTCCAGGCTGTGAGGCGACCACCACCACACATCTATAAAGTTTTTCAGAGTTTTAGATGTCATGCCAAATCTTCGCAAACTTCTAAGGAAGTAGAGACGCTGCCATGCTTTCTTCGAAATTACACTTATGTGCGGAGTCCAGGACAGATAGAAAAACATAGAAACATAGAAAACCTACAACACAATAAAGGCCCTTCAGCCCACAAAGTTGTGCCGAACATGTCCCTAGAACTACCTAGGCTTTACCCATAGCCCTCTATTTTTATGAGCTCCATGTAGCCATCCAGGAGTCTTTTAAAAGACCCTATCATTTTCGCCTCCACCACTACTGCCGGCAGCCCATTCCATGCACTCACCACTCTCTGCGTAAAAAACTCACCCTGACATCTCCTCTGTACCTACTTCCAAGCACTTAATACTATGCCCTCTTGTGCTAGCCATTTCAGCCCTGGGGAAAAGCCTCTGACCATCCACACAATCAATGCCTCTCATTATCTTATACACCTCTATCAAGTCACCTCTCATCCCCCGTTGCTCCAAGGAGAAAAGGCCGAGTTCACTCAACCTTTTCTCATAAGGCATGCTCCCCAATCCAGGCAACATCCTTGTAAATCTCCTCGGCACCTCTTCTTCAGAAATGATAACAATGAGTAATTTAAAGTTACTGACCCACTCCACCTCTGATCCCCTGATGAGAACTGGTTCATGGACTCCTGGTTTCCTTAGTCTGAAGTTAATAATCTGCTCCTTGGTCTTGCTGACATTGAATGAGATGTTGTTGATATTACACCACTCAGCCAGATTTTCAATCTCCCTCCTCTACGCTGATTCATCTCCTCCTTTGATTTGGTCAACGACAATGGTGTCATCAGCAAACTTGAATATGGCATTGGAGCAGTGCTTAGCCATGCAGACATAAGTGCAAAATGAGTAGAGCAGGGAGCTAAGCACACAGCTTGTGGTGCATCTGTGCTGATGAAGTTTGTGGAAGAGATGTTGTTGCCAATCCGAACAGACTGAGATCTGCAAGTGAGGAAATCGAGGAACCAATTGATCAAGGAGGTATTGAGGCCAAAGTCTTGAAGTTTATTGATTAATTTGGAAGGGGATGATAGTTTTGAATGCGAGCTGTAGACGATAAAGAGCATCCTGATGTATGCATCTTTGCTGTTCAGATGTTCCAGGGTTGAGTGAAGAGCCAATGAGATGGTATCTGCTGTGGACTTGTTGTGCCGGTAGTCAAATTGGAATAGATTCTCAGGCAGAAGTTGATCTATTCCATCACTAATCTCTCAGAGCAGTTCATCACTGTGAATGTACATGCTGCTGGATAATAGGTATTGAGGCAGGTTAGTACATTCTGCTTCAGAGCCAGATTAATTGAAGCCTGCTCGAAGCACTTGGGTAATTCAGACTTCTGAAGTGAGAGGCTAAAGATCTCCCTGTTAGTTGAGTGGTATCTCAGCAACAAGCTTGCACTCAACATTAGCAAGAGCAAAGAGCTGATTGTGACTTCAGGAAGAGTAAGATGAGGGAATACAAAAATCCTCGAAGAGGAATCAGAAGTGAAGAGCATGTGCAATTTCAAGTTCCTGGGTGTCAGAATCTCTGAGGACCTAACCTGGATACAACATATTGATGCAGTTACAAAGAAGGCAGGATAGTAGCTGTATTTCATTAGGAGGAGATTTGGTTTGCCAACTAAAACACTCGAAAACTTCCACAAATATATTGTGGAGGCACCTTCAAGCCTTATGAAGGTTGCGCCCATTATTAAGGATCCCCACCACCTAGGACATACCTTCTTCACAATGTTTCTGTTCAGGAAGGAGGTACAGAAGCCTAAAGACACACACTCAGTGATTCAGGAACAGCTTCTTCCCCTCTGCCATCCAATCTCAAAATGGACATTGAAACCACCAACACTACCTTACTACCTTTTTATTTTGTTATTTTTGCAATATTTATTTCAACTTTATATATATAGTTATATATATAATGTAAATAATGTAAATTTAATGTAATTTAAATATATATATATATATATATATATATATTTAATGTATCTTCATTGTTTCTCTTTTTTTATTTATCACACGTTGCTGCCGTAAAGTTGACACATCTCATGACACATGTTGATGATGCTAAATCTAATTCGGATTCTGATAACAGGTCTTTAGTATCCAGCAGGTACCCAGTCTGGGTTGGATGATTTCCATGAGTTCACCTTCCTGAAGGATGCTTTCATGTTGGTGTCAGAGACTGAAATAACAGGGTCATCAGGGACTGTGGGAACTGCTGGAAGTTTCTCCATGTTTGATGGTCAATGCTAGCAAAGAAGACATTGAGGTCATTCAGGGGTGAAGCCTTGTCATCTGTCACTTGGTTTCACTTTGTAGGAGGTGATAACATTCAAGCCTTGCCACAGCTGACGAGCATCCTTCAGTGATTCAAGTTTAGTCCACAATTGTCAATTTGCACATGAGACGGTTTTCTGGAGATTGTACCTGGACCTCTTGTTTCTTACTTGGTCACCAGACCTGAATACCACTGATCTGGCCCTCAGCAGATTGCACATCTCATGGTTCATCCAGGGCTTCTGGTTGGGGACAACTCTGAATGGCTTTGTGGGGATGCACTCATCTATGACAGTTTTTTATAAGTCTGTGACAAACGTGGTGCATTCATTTAGAGCCTCTGATGAGTCCTTGAACACTTACCAGACTATTAACTCAAAGCAATCCCACAGCTGCTCCGCTGCCTTCTACAACCACCCCCTTGTTGTCATAATCTCTGGAGCCTTGTTCTTTAGCCTCTGCCTGTAGGAGAAGGACAGCCAAGTCATCAGATTTCCCAAAGTGCTGTCTGAGCATGGAGCAGTAAGCATTCCTTATTATACTATAGCAGTGGTCAAGTGTGTGGGGTCCCCTGGTGCTGCAAGTGATATGCTGATGATAATTGGGCAGAGGTTTCTTCAAACAAGACTGACTCAAGTCCCCAACTATGATTTGAAATGCATTGGGTGGGCTGTTCCTTGCTTGGTGATGGCAGCATTCAATATCTCGATTGCCAAATTAACGTTGGCCTTTGGTGGCTTTTGAAGGTTTGACATGATTTGCATTCAGAGATGCTCTTCTGCACACCACTGTTGTGATGTGTGATTATTTGAGTTACTGTCACCTTCCTGTTAGCTTGAACCTGTCTGGCCATTCTCCTCTGACCTCTCTCATTAACAAGGCATTTTCACCCACAGAACTGCCACTCACTGGATGATTTCTGTTTCTTCTCTGTAAACTCTAGAGACTGTTGTGTGTGAAAATCCCAGCAATTAAGCAGCTTCTGAGATACTCTCTCTGCCCTATCTGGCACGAGCAATCATTTCACTGTTAAAGTCACTTAGATCACATTTTCTTCCCATTCTGATGTTTGGCCTGAACAACACCTGAACTGTTTGACCTTAGTGTCATACAGTCATAGAAAAGGAAAGTACAGAAACAGGCCTTTGGTGTATCTAGCCCTTGCTGAACCAGTTAAGCTGCCTATTCCCATTGACGTGCCCCCGGACCACAGCCCTCCATACCCCCATCATCCACGTACCTATCCCAGCTTTTCTTAAACATTGAAATTGAGCTCACATCCACAATTTTTGCTGGCAGCTTGTTCCACTCTCACAACCCTCTGAGTGAAGGAATTCCCCTCATGTTCCCCTTAAACTTTTCACCTTTCACACTTAATCCATAACCTCTGGTTCTAGTTCCACCCAACCTCAGTGGAAAAAAGACTTTGATTTGCCTTATCTATACCCCTCATAATACTGTTATATACCTCCATCAAGTCTTCTCTCAGTCTTCCATGTCCTAAGGAATAAAGTCCTAACCTATTCAATTTCTCCTTATAACTCAGGTCCTCTAGTCCTTGTAAATTTTCCCTGCACTCGTTCAAACTTATTTATGTTTCCTGTAGGTAGGTGACCAGAACTGCACACAAAACTCCAAAGTAGGCCTCATCGACATCTTATGCAACGTCAACATAACATCTCATCCTTTTGAGTTATGAAGGCCATTGTGCCAAAAGCTTTCTTTACAACACTATCTACATGTGACACCCTTTTCAATGAATTATGGACTTGTATTCCCAGATCCCTTTGTTCTACCACACTCCTCAGTGCCCTACCGTTCACTGTGTAAGGCCTACCCTGGTTGGTCCTCCCAAAGTGCAACACCTCACGTTGTCTGAATTAAGTTCCATCTGCCATTTTAAAATCACCTACTATAACAACCTTATGTTTCTTGCAACAGTCTGCAGTCTTCCTGCAAATTTGTTTCTTTAAATCTCCCTGGATTGTTGTGTGGTCTGTAAAATGGCCCCATTGACCAGGCCAGACCTTTTTTATTCCTCATTTCCCCCCATAAAACCTTAAAAGATGAGCTGTCCAGTCTGTCCTGATTATGCACTGCCGTGACATTTTCCCTGACTGGTAATGCCTCCTCTCCTCCTTTAATCCTCCCCACGCTGCTGATCTAGAAAAGTGGAACCCCGGAATATCGAGCTGCTCGTCCTGCCTCTCCTGCAACCAAGCCTCACTAATGGCTACAATATCATAATTCCATGTCTGCATGCTTTTTTGCATTGACTTGCTGCAAGGTGATTGGTTGATTAGATATGTGCATTAATGAGCAGGTGTACTGGTGTACCTAATAAAGTGGCCACTGAGTGTATCAATTATCAAATTCTATATTGATTCCTTCTTCTTTTACATTGTTTGGGATTGAAGATCTATTGAGTTAAATGTGTTGGAACATGAACGTTGGTGTTAATGGTGGATGTAACGATTATAGCTTATCTTGTGAACCTCCTTCAGGGAGCAATCTGGTACAATGCTTGTTAGCAGACAGAGCTGACATTAATGGGGCTTTTAATAGCACTTGTTAGGAGCATCTTGCATTTATATAGCACCTGACTCTTAGTGAGCTGTATTGAGATGTTTCCCATGTGTGCAATCAAAAGAAAGGCAGAGGAAATGGTAGGGCAGGTTTTAAAGAGTTCTGTAAGCTTTGTGATGTGTTTTAAAGGGAGACGTAACAATCCCAGGAAATGTTAGGATGAGAATTCTTGATCTTGGGATTCAACTAGGAGTAGGCATTGCTGGCACAGTTATAGGCTCAGGTAAGCACAGAAACAATCATTTTGGCCCGCAAGGTGGTGTCAGCGACCAACGCGACTAACAGTGACATCTTGCAGACAATTCACAAAATTTCTTTTTTTTCTAAATATGCTTTTTCTTCTGAACTGCATGCGTTTATGCCTCACAGTTTACATTTTGATGGAGCGTCTTTGAGCTGAATGGGCAATCTGAAACTTTGGCTGTCTCTAGGGAAATTCAGCATGTTTGGGAATGGAATGTGTGGCCCAATGGTGGAGCACAAACTCATGAACGCTGGTTAAAGTGCAAGCAAATTTGAAATTGACAAGGCAAAGGGCAAAAGGCGAGTGGATGTTCATGCCATCTGCCTGTGTGTGACCATTCTTCCACTCCCTCTCACTCACTGCTGTCAGAGGAGACTTGGCTCCATGCTAGAAGGATTGTGGCTTTGGGATTCTTTTTTGGAGGAATGTGCAGTTCAATGTTTTGTGTTCGTGGCTTTGGTCTCATTTTGGAGGACTCTGCGGTTTGATATTTAGAGTCCGCAGACACTAAACTTCAAAACGCAGAGTCCTTCAAAACAAATCCAAAGTCGCTAACACTAAAAATCAAACTGTGAAGTCCTCCAAAATGTAGTCCCTGGTTTTACCTCATTTTGGTGGACTCTGTGGTTTGATGTCTAGTGTTTGCAGATTTGGACTTGTTTTGGATAACCTACGATTTGTGCTGCATGTAACCCTGTTTCTGTTTGTTTTTTGTTTGCTGTTTGTGGGATTGATCAAGGTTCCTTGGTGCTGACTGGCTCTGTGGCCTGCAGAACCCTGAACTAAACGAAGCTGAGCTCTCCGTGACCGTTCGATGTTCAGATGTTTAACATTCTGTGTGCCCATCTGCTTTCTGCTGTTTGCCAGATTTTTTCTTTCTTTTTGACTCTTTGGGTGTTTGATTTTTCTTTGAATGGGATACTTTGTTTCATGGTTGTCTGTGGAGGATGAATCTCAAAGGTTTCTAAGGTACATTTAATGTCAGAGAAATGTATGCACTACACATACTGAAATGCTTTTCCTTCGCAAACATCCACAAAAACAGAGTACCCCCAAAGAATAAATGACAGTTAAATGTTAGAACCCCAAAGTCCCCCCCTCCCCACAGCTCCCCTCCCTCCTGCATGTGAGTGGCGGCAAGCAACAATCCCCCGTACTCCCACTGGTAAAATAAAACATCAGCCCTGCCACCGAGCACTCAAGTGTGCAGCAAGAGCAACAGCAAAGACACTGACTTGCAGTACAGTACTCCAAAGACTTCATGTTTCACCTAGTATTCGACATACTCTCTCTCTCCCTAATAAAGGAAAAA
Source organism: Hemitrygon akajei (assembly GCF_048418815.1). Classification (NCBI taxonomy): domain Eukaryota; kingdom Metazoa; phylum Chordata; class Chondrichthyes; order Myliobatiformes; family Dasyatidae; genus Hemitrygon; species Hemitrygon akajei. The sequence continues at coordinate 108,295,424 of NC_133133.1, read as the reverse complement.
GAAATGTCTCCATTTCACAGCGAGAGGGGAAACATAATAAACAATTCATTGGTTTATGATGTTAAAAATCCATGGTGTTGCTTTTTTTGAGCTTTGTGCCCAAAAATCTCGGGTCTGCAGGCACACAGCCAGCGATCTTCCATCTCCCACAACACATGGATCTCCCGCCTGGACACCGATCTCTGATTCCCCCATCTCCAGAGCCATGAGATCTCAAACCTCCAAAGGCGAGCTAAGCTCTTCGACCGCGCCCTTGGCATGTCAAATAACGGCCAGTCGTGAAACCCCAAGAACGGGTTCCATTCTCGCAAAGAACTGTAGTCAGTGTGTAACTTCAGGTCAGGGTCTTCAAAAGAACCCTGAAAGGGAACAGTAGAGATATTAAAGATAGAAATAGAGCTGTTTCCGAAGATGCAAACAAAGGAGTCGCCGTTAGGCACCATTAACCCTCCTAAGTTTCACCTCCTTTGTTTATTGTGAATGCATACTTTGATAATAATCATACTTTGAATCTGTTCTAGTCATCAAGCATAAAATGGAACCCGACACAACTTTAATTATGCTTTAGAGTTCTGGGTTTATCTTCAGTGAATTGCTGAAGGGATGGATCAGAAGTCTCAATATAGATGTACTATACCCACCGTGTCTGTTGTAGTCATCGAGCAAATATTTAGACTAATCCCACTTTACTCTCCCATATTCTCGTTAACTTCCTCAGATCTACCTCTCAGCACACACTAGGGGGAATACACAGTAATCGATGAACGTGAATTTCAGATGTTATATGGAAGGGAACCAGAACAGCATCTGCTACCAGCACATTGCACGTTTACACATTACCTTCTGTGTGACGGTGTGGATGAGTTAGTCTGAAGGGTTTGCTTCTACATTGTTTAACTCTATAACACAGTGAAAGGAATCTAAACAACCCTCAGGGGCATCAACAAAGTGTTGGCCAGAGCACAGTGGGTAGCCTCTCAGGTGTGAGGCATAGGGTTGCAGAGTGAAATGCATTTTCCACCGGACATCTCCATCAAAATCCCAGTGGATATCCAGTGACAGGGTACAGTATTGACAAAGGGCAATGTTTTATTCTTAACATGTTAAATTGAGGTTTTATCTCACTCTTGTGGCTTTAGATGATTTCAAGACACTTCTAAATGAGAAAGCTGTTACCCGTGAACCTTGGTTAACCACAGACCTTGTTTCACACTAAGATGAAGTCTCCCCACCATTCCCTCACACTCTGCTGCACATGCTCACAACCAAACAGATGAAGACAAATGCATGGTATTCTTACAATGGGTACAGGAACAAAACTAAAGAACAAACTATAAAGCTCAAACTTTGGCCAATACCTATTCCTCATGTTCACACTTGTGTTTGTGAAATCTTGCTCCCTGCCAATGGGCATTCGGACATGTGCTTCAGACATTGAGGTGGTGATTACAATTTTAAAATACTCCATTAGGTGATGATCAAAGGATCATAAAACATAAGAGCAGAATTACACAATTCAATCCATCGAGTCTGCTCCACCATTCCATCAGAGCTGACTTATCATCCCTCCCAACCCCATTCTCCTGCCCTCTCCCCATAGCCATTGATGACCTGATTAATTAAGAACCTATCAACCGCCAATGACAGCCTCCACAGCTATCTGTGGGAATAAATTCCACAGATTTACCACATTGTGGCGAAAGAAATTCCTCCTCACCTCTGTTGTAAAGGGATGTCCTTATATTCTGAGGTTGTGCCCTGTGGTCCTAGATCCTCCTGCTTTTGGAATCACCCTCAGCATGCCCACACTATCTAGGTCTTTCAATATTCAATAGATCATTCTTCTAAACTCCTGCAAGTACAGGCCCACATCCATGAAATGCTCCTCATACATTAACCCTTTCGTTCCTGGGATCTTTCTTCGGAATCTCCTCTGGACCTCCTGCAATGCCAGCACATCTTTTCTTAGATAAGGGGCCCAAAACTGCTCACGATACTCCAAGTACTGCTTGACCAATGCTTTATACAGCCTCAGCATCACTTCCTTGCTTTGTATTCTAGTCATCTCGAAAATGAAAGTTGACATTGCATTTGCCTTCCTCACCACCAATTTAACCTGCAAGTTCATCTTTAGGAAATCCTGCACGAGTCCTCCCAAGTCCCTGTACATCTCTGAAAAACACCTTATGATCAATTTCTCTCAACCCTGACATTCTCTCCAGAATTTACAAGAATATGTAATTTATTTTGGATGCAATTGCCATCTTTCTGAGATATTGCTTTGGCTGTTAGATTAATTCTTTTGACGAATGTGTCCAAATATGTCTATTGCTGTAATGCATTTCTCAGACCTGTGGGGTGTGCTGCAGAGCATTGGGCTCTGAGGTTTATAGAGCACCTGAACTGGTTAATTGTTGTTTTATGAAAGTCGTGAATTGTTTAGAGTTCCTTGAGTTTTTCTCAAGTGATTCAGTCTTTGTAACACAGTCTCCTGGTGCCTTGTAAGTTTATTTTGATAGGTTTGGGGATACTGTGTTACTTGTATTCTTTAAGTGGATGCCTGGTTAGTGCTAATTGTGGGGATCCTAGTTTAGAGAATGTTACATCTCGTGGTGTTGCTCGGCTAAGCTGCCGATGTTCCGTTGGAGTTCTCATGAATCAAACTCTCATCGATGTCTTTACATCAGGGTCTATCCTTCCTCTGAACTAGTGTTCCGATAGTGCCAGTGCACATTGTGATAATTGCCTTATCCTGGTGGTTAAAGATATGCCATTCTCTCGTTCTGTTATTCCTGCAAAATTCAACCTACAACTGTGGATCTAACAGATCTGATTGCATTCAAGGTTTAGTTGCAATCAGGATGTAAATAGACACAGGCACATGGAAAAGGTCAGGCTAACTACTTGAACTGATGAACACCTCTGAGCCTTTACTTCTATACTTTAAGTGCTTTGTGCTACATCCTGCATCAAGCTATTGAATTGCATTCACAAGATGTCAAGTCGTTCTTCTGCAACCATTCCTGTATCTGCTCATCCCCAAATCTACATCAGCTTGTGTATTTAATGCTCCTTGAACACCTTCGGCCTTGCTGATCCCCGTGGATTATTTTCATGCTTGACAGCTCAGGATATTCAGTCAGCCTAAATGCTATTCATAAACCTGGCTAAGCTCACTCCAAGGAGAAGGATTTTAATTCCCCCAACTAGAGCATTCGGGACGAAGGCAAGGGGGCATTTGCAAAAGACTGACTGGGTAAAATTTCCTTTAGATTCTTTCAAACTCAATGCATTTTTCAGACACGGGAAGAAATGAGTGTCCATCATTAAGGAACATCATCATCTTGGAGCATGCCCTCTTCTTGTCACTCCCTTGTGTACAGGAGCCTGAAGACATGCACTAACATTTTAAGGACAGTGTCTTCCCCTCTGAGTGATCCATCTATCCATGAACACAAACTCACTATTCCTCTTTTGCACTATTTATTTGTTTTTGTAACTTAGAACAGTTCTTAAGTTTGGCACTGTACTGCTGTTGCGTAAAACAACAAATTTTACAACATATGTCAGTGATAATGAACCTGATTCCGATTCTAAAACAGGTCAAAGTCAAAGTGGATCTATTATCAAGGTATGTACATGTCACCGTGTACTAGCCTGAGATTCATTTTAGGCAGGCATTTACAAGAAGATCAGAAATGTAGTAGAATTTATGCAAAAAAACTCTACATAAAAAAAGACTTACAAACAACCAATGTGTGAAAAAAGATAAACTGTGTAAATAAAACATATTTATCCAGTAAATGAACAGGAGCTGCAGAGCCCTTGACTGAAGTTACCCCTGCTGGCTGTAGGATAATAATTCCTGAACCTGGTTCTGAGGGACCTCAGGCCCCTGCACCTCCTGCATGTGATGTAGCAGGAAGAGAGAATGGGTTGGTGTTGTTGATCGATGCTGCTTTCCTGAGGCAGCACCCACCTCCTTGTAGATGTGCTGAGTGGTGGGGAGGGCTTTCCGTGTGACAGACTGAGCTGTACCCACCAGGTTCTAGTAGGAGCCTCATGTACTCAAATTGAATTGGAGTCTGATTCCATCACTATAGCCCACAGTAACATGTAAGGGAGGAGAGGGCTTTTACCTTTCCCGATAGTAAAAGAATGCAGGCCTAAATATATTTTTTAAACTTCTCTTTGAAATTCAAAATCGCTCTGGCTCTTGAATGCCAGCACAGACTATCCTGACACTAGCCCCATAACTAATATGGCATAGATTCATTTAACATGATAACAGGCTATTCAGCCCCATTGGTGCATGCTGATCTAAGCTAGTCTCACTTGCCTGTGTTTTGCCCATATCCCTCTAAGTGTTTCCTTGTACCTGTTCATTCATCGTTTAATGTATCTGTCTCTACAACTTCCTCTGGCAATTATTTCCGTATATGACCCACCCTCTGGGTGAGAATGTTGCCCCCCAGGTTCCTATTAAACCTTTTCCCTTTCACCTTCAATCCATGCCTGTTAATTCTTAATTCCCCAAATTAAAGAAAAGGTGTTTGCCTGAAGTATTGGGTTATAGACAATCCAGGCAAAATATGAGGCAACACACACAAAATGCTAGAGGAATTCAGGAGGCCAGGCAGATCTATGGAGGAGAGTAAACAGTTGACATTCCTGGCCGAGACCCTTCATCAGGAATATGAGGAGCTGCTCCACAAATGGCCCTCTTCATTCAACGATCTTCACACCCCCTTCTCCCCTTCTCCTCTAGGGTTCATCTACCCACCACACACACACACACACACACACACACACACACACACACACACACACACACACACACACACACACACACACACACACACACACACACACACACACACACACACACACACACACACACACACACTTCCTCCCACCCCGCTATCTGATTCTAATTTTGGTGTTTCCTGAATGGTTCACATTCTCATTTCCTTGTGTCACCCCTTGTATTGCTGTCTACAATCTTCATCACTCCTCTCCCTTGGTTTACTTCCATCCATCACTACACACCACTCTCTCCCAGCTGCACCTCTATTTGCCTTTCTTCAGACCACCGGTCCCCTCATCTCCCTTTCTCCTCTCTTTATGCTGGCCATCTCGCTCCTCCACTCCTGGTGCAGGGTTTCTCTGAGAAATGTCGACAGTTCCTTTCCTGCTGCAGAAGCTGCTTGACCTGTTGAGATCTACCAGCAGATTGTTTGTTCCTTGTTCTCCTGTGTTCCTGTGAATAACATTCTAGCCTGTTCAAACACAGTTCCTTGTCCTGCCAACATCTTTGCAAATTTTTCCACTCCTGCCAGCTTAATGGTATCATAGCAATGGCAAGGTGGCCAAAATTCAACATGATTTTCCAAATGCAGCTTCACAACGTCTTGTACATCTGCAACATCATATTCATACTGCAAAGCACTTCACCAGAAATATTCATACATTCCTACTTGGAAGACTCTGTGGTCTGTTAGTAAACCTATCCAATAAGCCCATAAGACTATAGATATAGGATAAGAATTAGGCCATTTTGCCCATTGAGTCTGCTCTGCCATTTCATCTCATGGCTGATCCATTTTTCTTCCCAGCCCCAATCTCCTGCCTCCCCTCTGAATCCCTCAGCCCCAATCAATCAACAATCTATCAACGTCTGCCTTAAATATACATGAAGATTTGGCCTCCACAGCTGCCTCTGGCAATGAATTCCACAGATTCACCACTCTCTGGCTAAAGAAATTCCTCCTCATCTCTGTTCTAAAAGGACATCCCTCTATTCTGAAGCTGTGTCCTCTGGTCCTAGATTCTCCCACCATAGGAAACATCCTCTCCATATCCACTCTATCAAGGCCTTTCACCATTTGATAGGTTTTGATGAGATCACCCCCTATTCTTCTGAATTCTGGTGAGTACAGGCCCAGAGCCATCAAACACTCTGCATATGACAAGCCATTCAATCCTGGAGTTATTTTCATGAACTTCCTTTGAACCCTCTCCAGTTTCAGCCCATCCTTTTTAATAAAAGGGGCCCAAATCTTCTCACAATACTTCAAGCGAGGCCTCACCAGTTCTTTATAAAACCTCAACATTACGTCCTTGCTTTTATATTCTAGACCTCTTGAAATGAATGCTAACATTGTATTTGGCTTCCTCACCACAGACTCAACCTGCAAGTTAACCTTAGGGGAATCCTGCACAAAGACTCCTAAGTCCCTTTGCACCTCAGTTTTTGTATTTTCTCTCCAATATAGAAAATAGTCAACCCTCTCCTTTCTTCTACCAAAGTTCATGACCATATACTTCCTGACACTGTATTCGATCTGTCTTTTCTTTGCCCTTTTTCCTAATTTGTCTAAGTCCTTCTGTAGCCTCTCTACTTACTCAAAACTATTTGCCCTTCCACCTATTTTCATATCATATGCAAATTTTGTAACAAAGCTATCAATTCCATCATCCACATCATTGACATGAAATGTAAAAAGAACTGGTCCTGACATACTGTGGAACACCACTAATCACGGGCAGACAACCAGAAAAGGCTCCCACTTTTTGCCTCCTGTGAATCAGCCACTGCTTTATCCATGCAAGAATCTTTCCAGTAATACCATGGGCTCATAGCTTGTTAAGCAGCCTCATGTGTGGCACCTTGTCAAAGGCCTTTTGAAAATCCAAGTGCACAACAACAACCAATTCTCCTTTGTTTATCCTGTCTAGTATTTCTTCAAAGAATTCCAACAGATTTGTCAAGCAAGATTTTCCCTTGAGGAAACCATGCAGACTACAGCCTATTTTATCATGTGCCTCCAAGTACTGAGGTCAGACTAATTGGCCCAAAGTTTTCTTTCTTCTGTTGCTCTCTCTTCGTGAATGAAATTTGCAATTTTCTAGTCCTCCAGAATCATCCCACAATCCAGTGATTCTTGAAAGGTCATTCTGGGAGTATCTGGGAGTACAGTTAGACAAGAAGCTAGACTGGACTGCCAACACAGATGCCTTGTGCAGGAAGGCACAGAGTCGACTGTACTTCCTTAGAAGGTTGGCGTCATTCAATGTCTGTAGTGAGATGCTGAAGATGTTCTATAGGTCAGTTGTGGAGAGCGCCCTCTTCTTTGTGGTGGCGTGTTGGGGAGGAAGCATTAAGAAGAGGGACGCCTCACGTCTTAATAAGCTGGTAAGGAAGGCGGGCTCTGTCGTGGGCAAAGTACTGGAGAGTTTAACATCGGTAGCTGAGCGAAGGGCGCTGAGTAGGCTACGGTCAATTATGGATAACTCTGAACATCCTCTACATAGCACCATCCAGAGACAGAGAAGCAGTTTCAGCGACAGGTTACTATCGATGCAATGCTCCTCAGACAGGATGAAGAGGTCAATACTCCCCAATGCCATTAGGCTTTACAATTCAACCGCCAGGACTTAAGAACTTTTTAAAAGCTATTATTAATGCTTTTTGAGATAGTGATTTAGATGCATATCATATTCTTTACTGAGTTAAGTATTGTATGTAATTAGTTTTGCTACAACAAGTGTATGGGACATTGGAAAAAAGTTGAATTTCCCCATGGGGATGAATAAAGTATCTATCTATCTATCTATCTATCTATCAAATGCCTCCACAATCTCTTCAGCCACCTCTTTCAGAACTCTGAGGTGTACATTATCTGGTCAGGTGATTTATCCACCTTCAGACCTTTCAGTTTCCCAAGAACCTTCTCTCTAGTTATGGTAACTCAGACACTTCATGACCCCTGACACCTGGAACTTCCATCATACTGCTAGTGTCTTCCATATCTCACTAACATTCTTAACACTCAGATTGAGTGCATCAGTATTGAATCATGACCAAATACGTGAGGTCCCATTTCCTATGTCTTATAACATTTATGGTCTTATGGTTTTATGGTTTCGCTGGAGAATTAAGGTGCTGCTAGGCTGTGGGAAAAGTAATATTACGGTCTAACTCACTCAAAGCACTGGAGGAGCTCAGCAGGTCAGGTGGCATCTGTGGAGAGGAACAAATTGGTGACATTTTGGGCTGAGACCTTTCATCAGACCCAGTTCATCACTGGCTGATTTTTAGCAGAGAACGGTTCGTGGATTCAGACAAGTGTAAAGATGTACTCAACCAAACTCACTCCAAGTGCAATGAATAGAATTCATGGCCGTGCTTGACAAATGCAGCCCGGGTAGTGATGATCTATTTCAACCTGACCACACTTTATCAATGGGCACCATTGCTTGAGAACAAAAGTCACTGTCAGGTTGTCTGACTGGTCCTGGCTGTTGTCTCCTCTCTGACAAGCTACATTTTCTTTCCTTATCACAATGTTCTTATTTTCCTCAGCGAGTCGAAACATCCTTTTGTTAGTCTGCCTGCTCTTGTCACTGGTTGAGGATGATTTAAGAGCTTCTGCTCTTTTATAATTTCTCTGAAATGCATACATCTTAGTTCAGTCAGAGTTTCTAGAAATAAACCTGTCAACAACACAATGCATTCTAATCTACATTGGTATCTCATGCATTTTACTGGTGGGTGTGCACGACAAAAATATTTAAATTGCTTCAAAACATATGAATAAAGTAAAAAGACGGCTCACAAAATTACCTTATCGAAGTCACATTAGTTGCCTGCGAGACCATTGCTTGTTCCTAAAAACCTGCGGGGATTAAGTTAACCCAGACAGCAGAGCCTGATGTGCTAAAGGGTATTGTTTAGAGAATCCGCGTTATAATTAGATTGGCGGGAAGGGGCGTCGTTTTGTTATATTAAAGTCTCAATGTACAACTTTGTACTAAATCCCATCACTTCCAGCAAAGTATGGGGTAGGCAATGATGCCACTAAGTTTTGCCCTTGTTAATTTCTATAGTGCATGAAAAGGGTTTATATTTTTACCAAAGTACAGGTAATGCTGTCTGTACATCAAAGAATGCAGCTATCCTAACCAAATGTTTTTATTAACATTAAAAACCACTAATATTATACCTACATATCAATAGCGCTTTAATTAAGAAAGTAACTCCGAATATCAAAAGGGCTTTTTTCTGTTTTGGGAGACTGAGGGATCAAAGTTGTGTTACGTCTGTTCAGGCACTCTCTTGCAAGCTGGAGCTGATTTATGATTGGTCAGGTTTGTGATCTGTGTCATGTTCTGTCCGCGAAGTGTCACAGCCCATCAACCTGGTTTTTTTCACAGCTGTATGGACCAGCCATTGATCTGAGCAGGAAATGACTACACGTCCTGAAAACTGCACGGCACTTTAAATGTTAACTTTAACATTATGTAAAAGAACATTACAGGTGTGTGTCAACAAGGGATATGTGCACGGGAGCATTTCCGTCACCACGCAGCTGAGCTGTGCACCCACACAGCTTAGAGAGAACAGCATTTGTAACACAGTCCAGCTGTGACCTGTGTCATCTCCCCCCTGTGAGCTGTGTCATGGTCTGTCACTGAGGTGTGTCACAGCCTGTCTGTGATGAATAACACAATCTGTTTGTGATCTGCATCACAGTCTGTGCCAACTTTGTCTGTTATCTGTGGCCTGGTCCATCTGTGATTGGTGACCCCGTCTGTCTGTTCTCTTTGTTCCGCTCTGTTTGTGTTTGAGCTTTGAAGTGTTACAATCAGTCTCTGCCCCGTGCTGTGATCTGTCTGTGAATTATTACCATCAACATGGGCTGTCTGTTACAGTTTCTCTGTTATGGTCGATCTGTGCTCAGTGACGTGGGCTCATCACTCCGAGTCACAGTCTGATCTGTGGTCAATGTCAAGTGTATCCCAGCACCCCTTCAGGCTGCTGGCAATTATCTCACAAACTCTGTCTGGATTGAAGCAGAATCTCTTTGAATTTACTCCGGACAGATTTGTATTTCATTGCACGGACCTGTAATCCCTCTGCAATGAGCCAGATTCTCTCTCCACTCAGCCAGGCTCTCTCTGTCTGAGAAAGGTCTTTCTCTGAGCTTTCTGCACTGTGTGCCCTAGCTAATGTGTGGCCCATGTCATCAACACTGTAGTTCTTGCTACAGTTCATTGAAACCCATTGGATATTGAAAGGTTCAAATAGAGTGGATGTGGAGAGGATGTTTCCTAGAGTGGGGAATGAGAGGGTGGTGAATCTGTGGAACTTACTGCCACAGACAGCACGTCATCGGGTATCTCTAAAGTGGAGGCTGATAGGTCCTTGATTAGTAAAGGTGTCAAAAATAAAAGGCAAGGGATTGAGCAGGAAAATAAATCATCTATAATGCAATGGCAGAGCAGACTCGATGTGCCAAAAGGCCTAATCTGATCCTATGTCTTATAGTTTTAAATACAGGGATAAGGGGACTGAAACTATACACAATATTCCAATGCCATGGAATTTTCCAGCAGCACTACAGCCCAAAACTTTAGGATTATTTAAAGCAGAAGTTGATAGCTTCTTCTTTAGTCAGGGCATCAAAGGTCACAGGTGTCTTAGCCTCTAAGCCTGATGGAACTGTTTCTACTGACAGGAGAAGGGGCGAAGGTGCCTTAAAACCAGTGCTTCGGGTAGACAGAGCTCGTCAGCCTGGGAAGGCAGTCCATCTAAGAGAGGGAAAACTCTGATTTCAAACCTCTGCTGCCTTGCGGCCATACCCACTCATGGGAAAGGCTTTGGGAGTAAACCCTGAGGACAAATCCGGAGTTGGAGTCCCTAAGGCAGTCCGACGTTGCCTTCAACCTCGCTCTGGCAACTCCTGTGAGGACACTGGTGCCAAGCTGTATCGGCCCTTGCCCTTCCCTTGGACAACATCGGTGGCGTGGAGAGGGGAGACTTGCAGCACGGGCAACTGCCTGTCTCCCATATAACCTTGCCCAGGCCTGCGCCCTGGAAAGGACACTCCAGCGTTGCTCACCGTGATGGCACAACACGGAAGACTTTCCAGGCACAGATCCATGGTCTTGCAAGATGAACGGATGCCATCAATCAATCACTATTGACTTGCCTTTTCAATTTCTCTCGTGTCCTTGTGACCCTGGTGTTGTTGTTTATTTTAGCTTCTGACAGCCCCACAGGGCTTCACCGGTGAACTGACTTTCTCTTTCAGCTCAGTCTGCTAAGAATGATTTTATGATGAGGTAAACCTTCCCACGGAGCACTTTCCTATTACATTAATGATCTTAACTAAACTCTGTCCATGAAACAAGCTGCTCATTTTTAACAAGGCCCTGAACAGTCATTTGTGGAAGTTCCCTAACATGGCGATCAGATCTGAAGAACATAAGAAACAGGAGCAGGCATAGACCATCAGGCCTGTCGAGCCTGCTCTGCCATTCAGTCAGATCATGGCTGATCTGGCCATGGATTCATCTCCACCTACCTGCCTTCTCCCCGTTACCCTTCATTCCCCTGCTATGCAAAAATCTATCTAACTGTGTCTTAATTGTACTTAATGAAATAGCTTTTACTGCTTCCCTGGGGAGAGAATTCCACAGATTTACTACTCTCTGAAAAAAGCAGTTTCTCCTTATCCCCATCCTAATCTATACTCTAAATCTTGAGGCCATGCCCCCTAGTTCCAGTCTTAACAGTGGAAATAACTTCCCTGCCTCTATCTTATTTATCACTTTCAAAATGTTATATGTGCTACAGGATCCCCTCTCATTCTTCTGAGTTCCAGTGAGAATAGTCACAGGCAACTCAGTCTCTCCTCCCTCATCTCCAGAGTCAGCCTAATGAACCTCCTCTGCAGCATTTCCAAAGCCAATATGTCTTTCCTCAAATAAGGAGACCAGAGACCACACACAGTACTCCAGACGTGGCCTCTTCCAGTACCCTGTCCAGTTGCAGAATAACCTCCCTGCACTTAAGTTCAATCCCTCTAGCAATGACGGGGAATGTTCCATTTGCCTTTTTGATAACCTATTGCATCTCAACCAACCTTTTCTAATTCATGCACAAGCACTCGCAAGTCCCTCTGCACAGCTGCACACTGCAATCTTTCACCATTTAAATAGTAATCCAGTCTTCCATTTTTCCTTCCAAAGTGGATGACCTCACATTTGCCAAAGTGATACTCAATCTGCCGGGCCCTTGTCCACTCACTTCATCTATCTATGTATCTCTCTGCACAATTTGTATTTCAACTCAAGTAAGTATCATCTGTGATAGCATTCTGGAACAGTGTGTTAGTGAAACTACAAGGGAAAATGTTATCTTAGATCTAGTCTTGTACAATCAGACAGGTAAAATTAACCTTCCGGTAGTTAGTGATCATCTTGGAAAGAGTGATCACTGTATGGTTGAATTTCTCATACAAATGGAGGGTGCAATCGTTCCTATGTATTATGGTAGACCGCAATGGGATGACAGGGGAGCTAGGAACACAGGTTATATGCTGGGACAACACACACAAAATGCTGGTGGAACACAGCAGGCCAGGCAGCATCTATAAGGAGAAGCACTGTCGATGTTTTGGGCCGAGACCCTTCGTCAGGACTAACTGAAAGGAGAGATAGTAAGAGATTTGAAAGTAGTGGGGGGAGGGGGAAATGCGAAATGATAGGAGAAGACCGGAGGGGGGTGGGATGAAGCTAAGAGCTGGAAAGGTGATTGGCGAAAGTGATACAGAGCTGGAGAAGGGAAAGGATCATGGGATGGGTGGCCTCGGGAGAAAGAAAGGGGGGGAGCACCAGAGGGAGATGGAGAACAGGCAGAGTGATGGGCAGAGAGAGAGAAAAAAAACAAACAACTAAATATGTCAGGGATGGGGTAAGAAGGGGAGGAGAGGCATTAACAGAAGTTAGAGAAGTCAATGTTCATGCCATCAGGTTGGAGGCTACCCAGCCGGTATATAAGGTGATGCTCCTCCAACCTGAGTTTGGATTCATTTTGACAGTAGAGGAGGCCATGGATAGACATATCAGAATGGGAATGGGATGTGGAATTAAAATGTGTGGCCACTGGGAGATCCTGCTTCCTTTGGCGGACAGAGCATAGGTGTTCAGCGAAATGGTCTCCCAGTCTGCGTTGGGTCTCACCAATATATAAAAGGCCACACCGGGAGCACCGGACGCAGTATACCACACCAGCCGACTCACAGGTGAAGTGTCGCCTCACCTGGAAGGACTGTCTGGGGCCCTGAATGGTGGTGAGGGAGGAAGTGTGAGGGCAGGTGTAGCACTTGTTCCACTTACAAAGATAAGTACCAGGAGGGAGGGAGATCAATGGGAAGGGATGGGGGGGGGGGAAGAGTGGACAAGGGAGTCGCGTAGGAAGTGATCCCTGCGGAAAGCAGAAAGGGGGGGGAGGAAAAGATGTGCTTGGTAGTGGGATCCCGTTGGAGGTGGCGGAAGTTACGGAGAATTATACGTTGGACCTGGAGGCTGGTGGGGTGGTAGGTGAGGACAAGGGGAACCCTATCCTGAGTGAGGTGGCGGGCAGATGGGGTGAGGGCAGATGTGCGGGAAATGGGAGAGATGAGTTTGAGAGCAGAGTTGATGGTGGAAGAAGGGAAGTCCCTTTGTTTAAAAAAGGAAGACCAAAAGGCTACTATAAGCCTACAGACTCTCACAGCTACCTGGACTATTCCTCTTCCCACTCTGTCTCTTGCAAAAATATAGATAGATAGATAGATACTTTATTCATCCCCATGGGGAAATTCAACTTTTTTCCAATGTCCCATACACTTGTTGTAGCAAAACTAATTACATACAATACTTAACTCAGTAAAAAATATGATATGCATCTAGATCACTATCTCAAAAAGCATTAATAATAGCTTTTAAAAAGTTCTTAAGTCCTGGCGGTTGAATTGTAAAGCCTAATGGCATTGGGGAGTATTGACCTCTTCATCCTGTCTGAGGAGCATTGCATCGATAGTAACCTGTCGCTGAAACTGCTTCTCTGTCTCTGGATGGTGCTATGTAGAGGATGTTCAGAGTTATCCATATTTGACCGTAGCCTACTCAGCGCCCTTCGCTCAGCTACCGATGTTAAACTCTCCAGTACTTTGCCCACGACAGAGCCCGCCTTCCTTACCAGCTTATTAAGACGTGAGGCGTCCCTCTTCTTAATGCTTCCTCCCCAACACGCCACCACAAAGAAGAGGGCACTTTCCACAACTGACCTATAGAACATCCTCAGCATCTCACTACAGACATTGAATGACGCCAACCTTCTAAGGAAGTACAGTCGACTCTGTGCCTTCCTGCACAAGGCATCTGTGTTGGCAGTCCAGTCTAGCTTCTCGTCTAACTGTACTCCCAGATACTTGTAGGTCTTAACCTGCTCCACACATTCTCCATTAATGATCACTGGCTCCATATGAGGCCTAGATCTCCTAAAGTCCACCACCATCTCCTTGGTCTTGGTGATATTGAGACGCAGGTAGTTTGAGTTGCACCATTTCACAAAGTCCTGTATCAGTTTCCTATACTCCTCCTCCTGTCCATTCCTGACACACCCCACTATGGCCGTGTCATCAGCGAACTTCTGCACATGGCAGGACTCCGAGTTATATTGGAAGTCTGATGTGTACAGGGTGAACAGGACCGGAGAGAGTACGGTTCCCTGCGGCGCTCCTGTGCTGCTGACCACCGTGTCAGACCTACAGTCTCCCAACCGCACATATTGAGGTCTATCTGTCAAGTAGTCCACTATCCAATCCACCATGTGAGAGTCTACTCCCATCTCCGTTAGTTTGTGCCTTAAGATCTTGGGCTGGATGGTGTTAAAGGCACTAGAGAAGTCAAGGAATGTAATCCTCACAGCACAACTGACCCCATCTAGGTGAGAGAGTGATTTGTGCAGCAAATACATGATAGCATCCTCCACTCCCACCTTCTCCTTATACGCAAACTGAAGAGGATCCTGGGCGTGCCTGGTTTGTGGCCTCAGATTCTGTATTATCAGCCGCTCCATGGTCTTCATCACGTGCGACGTCAAGGCAACAGGTCTGAAGTCATTCAACTCCTTTGGTTGTGGTTCCTTCGGTACCGGGACAATACAGGATGTTTTCCAATGTCTGGGTACTCTTCTCTGCTCCAGGCTCATGTTGACGATGCGCTGTAGTATCCCCTTCTCACAATTCCTCCGACTCCGCCGCATCTGCTCTCAGGATGAGGCTTTTCATTCCAGGACGAAGGAGATGTCTGCCTTTTTTAAACAAAGGGGCTTCCCTTCTTCCACCCATCTGCCCGCCACCCCACTCGGGATAGGGTTCCCCTTGTCCTCACCTACCACCCCACCAGCCTCCAGGTCCAACATATAATTCTCAGTAACTTCCGCCACCTCCAACGGGATCCCACTACCAAGCACATCTTTCCCTCCATCCCCCTTTCTGCTTTCTGCAGGGATCGCTCCCTATGCGACTCCCTTGTCCACTCATCCCCCTCCACTGCTTCCCACCGATCTCCCTCCTGGCACTTATCCTTGTAAGCGGAACAAGTGCTACACTTACCCTTACTCTTCCTCACTCACCACCATTCAGGGCCCCAGACAGTCCTTCCAGGTGAGGCGACACTTCACCTGACAGTCGGCTGGTGTGGTATACTGCATCCGGTGCTCCCGGTGTGGCCTTTTATATATTGGTGAGACCCGACGCAGACTGGGACACCATTTCGCTGAACACCTACGCTTAGTCCGCCAGAGAAAGCAGGATCTCCCAGTGGCCACACATTTTAATTCCACGTCCCATTCCCATTCTGATATGTCTATCCATGGCCTCCTCTACTGTCAAAATGAATCCAAACTCAGGTTAGAGGAACAACACCTTATATACCGGCTGGGTAGCCTCCAACCTGATGGCATGAACATTGACTTCTCTAACTTCTGTTAATGCCCCTCCTCCCCTTCTTACCCCATCCCTGACATATTTAGTTGTTTGTTTTTTTTCTCTCTCTCTGCCCATCACTCTGCCTGTTCTCCATCTCCCTCTGGTGCTCCCCCCTCCCCCTTTCTTTCTCCCGAGGCCTCCCGTCCCATGATCCTTTCCCTTTTCCAGCTCTGTATCACTTTTGCCAATCACCTTTCCAGCTCTTAGCTTCACCCCACCCCCTCCGGTTTTCTCCTATCATTTCGCATTTCCCCCTCCCCCCACTATTTTCAAATCTCTTACTATCTCTCCTTTCAGTTAGTCCTGACGAAGGGTCTCAGCCCGAAACGTCGACAGTGTTTCTCCCTATAGATGCTGCCTGGCCTGCTGTGTTCCACCAGCATTTTGTGTGTGTTGTTTGAATTTCCAGCACCTGCAGATTTCCTTGTTTTCTGCTGGGATATAGCCACCATATGTATCCCACCATAATGGAAGAACTGGCGAAGATTTTCAATGAGATTTTCTATGATGCTCAATAAAAGTTAAAAAACAAGGAGGGTGAGGATGGGGAGAGCCAGCCTTGAATAACTAAGGAGAATAAAAGAGGCATTAAACGAAAAGTACTTGCACATGAAGAGCATTGGGAAATGAGAAGATTGGGAAAACCTTACAAAGCAACAACGAACCACTAAGCAGTAATAAGGAAAGGGAAGGTAGGTTAAGCAAGTGAACTAATGCAGATATAAAAGCATTAGTAAAAGCTTTTATAATTATGTAAAATGGAAAAAAATGTGACTAAAGGCCCCTGGAAGGGAAGCAAGTGGAATTAATATTGGGGAATGAGGACATAGCTGAGACACCGAATGGCTTTGTGTCTGTCTCCATGCTGGAGGACATCTGTAATATGGCAAGGGGAGATGTCATGAATACAATGGGAAGTGAGGATCTCAGTTGAATTGCTGTTGTGATGAGCAAACCAATGAGTCTAAAGGATAGCAAGTCTCTGATGCATCCTCGAGTATTGAAAGAGAAGGTGGAAGTTATAGAAGATGTGTTTGCATTAATTTATCAAGATTTTCTGGATTCTGCAGTAAGGATAGAAAAGAAACCAAGATGCAGGAATGCTAAACTGGTTAGACAAAAGGTAGATTAAGATGGATTGCTACCCTGTGTCATTGGAGATTGGATACAATGCTGACAGAGACACACACACACACTCTCTCTCTCTCTCTCTCTCTCTCTCTCTCGCTCTCTCTCTCTCTATATATATGGGAATTGCACAAACTGGTGAACCGAGGACATGTTGCAGATGCTGGAAATCCAGAGCAACACACACAAAATGCTGGAGGGACTCGGCTGGTCAGGCAGCATCTACGGAGGGGAATGAACAGTCAAAGTTTTGGGCCAAGACTTTTCAAGACTGGAAAGAAAGGAGGATGATGCCAGAATGAAAGTGGGAGGGAGGGGAGGGATGACAAGCTAGGAAGTCATAGTTAAAGCCGGGTGGGTAGTGAAGGGGGTTATGAAGCTCTCCCAGCTTTTTATATCATCATCCCCTAGCACCAGGCTACAGGATCTGAAATCTTCAAGGAAACAGATGTTGTGTTGTCTGCTTTGCGATCACACTCTCTGCAGTGTATGGAGACATTTTGGGTTATGTTTAATAGATTCCCCAAAATGTACATGTACACTGCACAAAGAGAGAGCCGTACAAAATGTACCCTCATACTGCAGAGAGAGTGTAGCCATACAAAATATACACTCATACTGGAGAGAGTGAGTGTACCCACACAAAATATACAGTCATACTACCGAGAGAGAGTGTACCCATACAGAATATACACTCATGCTGCAGAGAGTGTACCTGTACACAATATACAGTCATACTGCAGAGAGAGTGTACCTGTACAAAATATACACTCATACTGCAGAGAGAGCGTGAACCTGTACAACATATACACTCATACTGCAGAGAGAGAGTGTACCTGTACAGAATATACACTTATACTGCAGAGAGAGAGTGTCCCTGTACAAAATATACACTCATTCTGCAGAGAGAGCGTGAACCTGTACAACATATACACTCATACTGCAGAGAGAGCGTGAACCTGTACAAAATATACATCATACTGCAGAGAGAGAATGTACCCACACAGAATATACACACAATCTACAGAAAGAGAGAGTACCCATACAAAATACACCCTCATACTGCAGAGAGAGAGTGTACCTGTACAAAATACACCCTCATACTGCAGAGAGAGAGTGTACCTGTACAAAATATACCCTCATACTGCAGAGAGTGTACCTGTACAAAATATACAGTCATACTGCAGAGAGTGTGTGAACATGTAAAAAATATACACTCATACTGCAGAGAGAGAACGTACACGTACAAAATATACAGTCACACTAAAGAGAGGGTGTGAACCCGCACAAAATATGCACACAAACTGCAGAGACAGTTTACCTGTTCAAAATATAAATTCATACTTCAGAGAGAGAGTGCACCCGTACAAACTATACATTCATAATACGGAGAGAGAATGTACCCATACAGAATATACAGTCTTACTGCAGAGAATGAGTGTACCTGTACAAAAGATAAACTCATACTGCAGAGAGAGAGTGTACCCATGCAAAATATACAATAATACCATGGACAGAGAGTGTACCTGTACAAAATATACACTCATACTACAGAGAGAGTATGTACCCATACAAAATACACAGTCATACGGCAGAGAAACAGTGTACCTGTACAAAATATACAGTCATACTACAGAGAGAGAGTGTACCTGTACAAAATATAGACTCAAACTACAGAGAGTGTACCCGTACAGAATATACACTCATACTACAGAGAGAGTGTGTACCTGTACAAAATATACACTTGTACCGCAGAGATTGTGAACACATACAAAATATACACTCATACTACGGAGAGAGAATGTACCCATACAGAATACACACACACACTGCAGAGAGAGTGTACCCATACAGAATCTACACTCATACTGCAGGGAGAGTGTGAACCTGTACAAAATATACTGTCATAATACAGAGCAAGTGTGAACCCATACAAAATATACACTCATAATGCAGACAGAGGGTGTACCTGTACAAAATATACACTCATGCTGCAGAGAGTGAGTTTACCTGTACAAAATACACCCTCATACTGCAGAGAGAGAGTGAACTTGTACAAAGTATACACTCATGCTGCAGAGAGTGTGCCTGTACAAAAGAGTTTACCCATACAGAATATACAGTCATACTGCAGAGAGAGAGCGTACCTGTATAACATATACACTCATACTGCAGAGAGAGTGTACCCATACAGAATATACACTCATACTGCAGAGAGTGTACTTGTACAAAATATGCACTCATACTGCAGAGAGAGGGTGAACCTGTACAAAATATGCAGTCATACTGCAGAGAGATTGTGTACCTGTACAAAATATACACTCATACTGCAGAGAAAGAGTTTACCTGTACAAAATATACCCTCATACTGCAGAGAGTGAGAGCGTGTACCTGTACAACATATACACTCATACTGCAGAGAGAGATAGTACCCCTACAAAATATACAGTCTTAATATGGAGAGAGAGTGTACCTGTACAAAATAAACACTCATACTGCAGAGAGAGAGTGTACCTGTACAAAATACACCCTCATACTGCAGAGAGAGAGTGAATCTGTACAAAGTATACAGTCATAATACGGAGAGAGAGTGAACCTGTACAAAGTATACACTCATGCTGCAGAGAGAGAGTGTACCCATGCAAAATATACAATAATACTGTGGAGAGAGAATGTACCTGTACAAAATATACAATCATACTACAGAGAGAGATGATATCCATACAGAATGTACAGTCATACTGCAGAGAGAGATTGTACCTATACAAAATATACACTCATGCTGCAGAGAATGAGTGTGAATCTGTACAATATATATACTCATACTACAGAGAGAGTGTACACTCATACTGCAGAGAGAGAGAGTGTGTACTTGGGCAAAATATACGCTCATACTGCAGAGAGAGTGCAGCCATACAAAATATACACTCATACTGGAGAGAGTGAGTGTACCTGTACAAAATACACCCTCATACTGCAGAGAGAGAGTGAATCTGTATAAAGTATACAGTCATAATACGGAGAGAGAGTGAACCTGTACAAAATATACACTCATGCTGCAGAGAATGAGTGTGAATCTGTACCATATATACACTCATACTACAGAGAGAGTGTACACTCATACTGCAGAGGGAGAGAGTGTGTACGTGGGCAAAATATACACTCATACTGCAGAGAGAGACTGTGCCTGTACAAAAGAGTTTACCCATACAGAATATACAGTCATACTGCAGAGATTGAGAGCATGTACCTGTACAAAATATACACACATACTGCAGAGAGAGATAGTACCCCTACAAAATATACAGTCTTAATACAGAGAGAGAGTGTACCTGTACAAAATATACACTCATACTGCAGACAGAGAGTGTCTCCATACAAAATATACAATCATACTATAGTTAGAGAGTGTACCCATACAAAATACACAGACATGCTATGGAGAGGGAGTGTACCCATACAGAATATACACTCATACTGCAGAGAGACAGTGTACCTGTACAAAATACACCCTCATACTGCAGAGAGAGCGTGAACCTGTACAACATATACACTCATACTGCAGAGAGAGCGTGAACCTGTACAAAATATACATCATACTGCAGAGAGAGAATGTACCCACACAGAATATACACACATACTACAGAAAGAGAGAGTACCCATACAAAATACACCCTCATACTGCAGAGAGAGAGTGTACCTGTACAAAATACACCCTCATACTGCAGAGAGAGAGTGTACCTGTACAAAATATACCCTCATACTGCAGAGAGTGTACCTGTACAAAATATACAGTCATACTGCAGAGAGTGTGTGAACATGTAAAAAATATACACTCATACTGCAGAGAGAGAACGTACACGTACAAAATATACAGTCACACTAAAGAGAGGGTGTGAACCCGCACAAAATATGCACACAAACTGCAGAGACAGTTTACCTGTTCAAAATATAAATTCATACTTCAGAGAGAGAGTGCACCCGTACAAACTATACATTCATAATACGGAGAGAGAATGTACCCATACAGAATATACAGTCTTACTGCAGAGAATGAGTGTACCTGTACAAAAGATAAACTCATACTGCAGAGAGAGAGTGTACCCATGCAAAATATACAATAATACCATGGACAGAGAGTGTACCTGTACAAAATATACACTCATACTACAGAGAGAGTATGTACCCATACAAAATACACAGTCATACGGCAGAGAAACAGTGTACCTGTACAAAATATACAGTCATACTACAGAGAGAGAGTGTACCTGTACAAAATATAGACTCAAACTACAGAGAGTGTACCCGTACAGAATATACACTCATACTACAGAGAGAGTGTGTACCTGTACAAAATATACACTTGTACCGCAGAGATTGTGAACACATACAAAATATACACTCATACTACGGAGAGAGAATGTACCCATACAGAATACACACACACACTGCAGAGAGAGTGTACCCATACAGAATCTACACTCATACTGCAGGGAGAGTGTGAACCTGTACAAAATATACTGTCATAATACAGAGCAAGTGTGAACCCATACAAAATATACACTCATAATGCAGACAGAGGGTGTACCTGTACAAAATATACACTCATGCTGCAGAGAGTGAGTTTACCTGTACAAAATACACCCTCATACTGCAGAGAGAGAGTGAACTTGTACAAAGTATACACTCATGCTGCAGAGAGTGTGCCTGTACAAAAGAGTTTACCCATACAGAATATACAGTCATACTGCAGAGAGAGAGCGTACCTGTATAACATATACACTCATACTGCAGAGAGAGTGTACCCATACAGAATATACACTCATACTGCAGAGAGTGTACTTGTACAAAATATGCACTCATACTGCAGAGAGAGGGTGAACCTGTACAAAATATGCAGTCATACTGCAGAGAGATTGTGTACCTGTACAAAATATACACTCATACTGCAGAGAAAGAGTTTACCTGTACAAAATATACCCTCATACTGCAGAGAGTGAGAGCGTGTACCTGTACAACATATACACTCATACTGCAGAGAGAGATAGTACCCCTACAAAATATACAGTCTTAATATGGAGAGAGAGTGTACCTGTACAAAATAAACACTCATACTGCAGAGAGAGAGTGTACCTGTACAAAATACACCCTCATACTGCAGAGAGAGAGTGAATCTGTACAAAGTATACAGTCATAATACGGAGAGAGAGTGAACCTGTACAAAGTATACACTCATGCTGCAGAGAGAGAGTGTACCCATGCAAAATATACAATAATACTGTGGAGAGAGAATGTACCTGTACAAAATATACAATCATACTACAGAGAGAGATGATATCCATACAGAATGTACAGTCATACTGCAGAGAGAGATTGTACCTATACAAAATATACACTCATGCTGCAGAGAATGAGTGTGAATCTGTACAATATATATACTCATACTACAGAGAGAGTGTACACTCATACTGCAGAGAGAGAGAGTGTGTACTTGGGCAAAATATACGCTCATACTGCAGAGAGAGTGCAGCCATACAAAATATACACTCATACTGGAGAGAGTGAGTGTACCTGTACAAAATACACCCTCATACTGCAGAGAGAGAGTGAATCTGTATAAAGTATACAGTCATAATACGGAGAGAGAGTGAACCTGTACAAAGTATACACGCATGCTGCAGAGAGAGAGAGAGTGTACCTGTACAAAATATACACTCATACTGCAGAGAGAGAGTGTACCCATGCAAAATATACAATAATACTGTGGAGAGAGAATGTACCTGTACAAAATATATACTCATACTACAGAGAGAGATGGTATCCATACAGAATGTACAGACTTACTGCAGAGAGAGATTGTACCTGTACAAAATATACACTCATGCTGCAGAGAATGAGTGTGAATCTGTACCATATATACACTCATACTACAGAGAGAGTGTACACTCATACTGCAGAGGGAGAGAGTGTGTACGTGGGCAAAATATACACTCATACTGCAGAGAGAGACTGTGCCTGTACAAAAGAGTTTACCCATACAGAATATACAGTCATACTGCAGAGATTGAGAGCATGTACCTGTACAAAATATACACACATACTGCAGAGAGAGATAGTACCCCTACAAAATATACAGTCTTAATACAGAGAGAGAGTGTACCTGTACAAAATATACACTCATACTGCAGACAGAGAGTGTCTCCATACAAAATATACAATCATACTATGGTTAGAGAGTGTACCCATACAAAATACACAGACATGCTATGGAGAGGGAGTGTACCCATACAGAATATACACTCATACTGCAGAGAGACAGTGTACCTGTACAAAATATGCACTCATACTGGAGAGAGTGAGTGTACCCACACAAAATATACAGTCATACTACCGAGAGAGAGTGTACCCATACAGAATATACACTCATTCTGCAGAGAGAGAGTGTACCTGTTCACAATATACTGCCATACTGCAGAGTGAGCGTGTACCTGTACAAAAGAGTTTACTCATACAGAATATACAGTCATACTGCAGAGAATGAGTGTACCTGTACAAAAGAGTTTACCCATACAGAATATACAGTCATACTGCAGAGAATGAGTGTACCTGTACAAAATATACACTCATACTGCAGGGAGAGAGTTTACCCATACAGAATATACACTCATACTAGAGAGAGAGTGTACCTGTACAAAATACACCCTCATACTGTAGAGAGAGAGTGAACCTGTACAAAGTATACACTCATGCTGCAGAGAGAGAGTGTGCCTGTACAAAAGAGTTTACCCATACAGAATATACACTCATACTGCAGAGAGAGAGTGTATTTGTACAAAATATGCCCTCATACTGCAGAGAGATTGTGTACCAGTACAAAATATACACTCATACTGCAGGGAGAGAGTTTACCCATACAGAATATACACTCATACTAGAGAGAGAGTGTACCTGTACAAAATATACACACATACTGCAGAGAGAGATAGTACCCCTACAAAATATACAGTCTTAATACGGAGAGAGAGTGTACCTGTACAAAATATACACTCATACTGCAGAGAGAGAGAGCGTCTCCATACAAAATATACAATCATACTATGGATAGAGAGTGTACTCATACAAAATACACAGTCATGCTACGGAGAGAGAGTGTACCCATACAGAATATACACTCATTCTGCAGAGAGCGAGAGTACCTGTTCACAATATACTGCCATACTGCAGAGAGAGAGTGTACCTGTACAAAATATACACTCATACTGCTGAGAGAGAGTGTACCTGTACAGAATATACACTCATACTGCACAGAGAGAGAGTGTGAACCTGTACAACATATACACTCATACTGCAGAGAGTGAGTTTACCTGTACAAAATATACACTCATACTGCAGAGAGAGTGTGTGCCTGTACAAAAGATTTTACCCATACAGAATATACAGTCATACTGCAGAGAGTGAGAGCGTGTACCTGTACAAAATATACACACATACTGCAGAGAGAGATAGTACCCCTACAAAATATACAGTCTTAATACGGAGAGAAAGTGTACCTGTACAAAATATACACGCATACTGCAGGGAGAGAGTTTACCCAGACAGAATATACACTCATACTATAGAGAGAGTGTGAACCTGTACAAAATATACTGTCATACTGCAGAGTGAGCGTGTGCCTGTACAAAAGAGTTTACCCATACAGAATATACAGTCATACTGCAGAGAATGAGTGTACCTGTACAAAATATACACTCATACTGCAGAGAGAGAGCGTCTCCATACAAAATATACAATCATACTATGGATAGAGAGTGTACCCATACAAAATACACAGTCATGCTACGGAGAGAGAGTGTACCCATACAGAATATACACTCAAACTGCAGAGAGTGTACCGGTACAAAATGTACAGTCATAATGCTGAGAGAGAGTGTACCTGTACAAAATATACACTCAGACTGCAGAGAGAGAGTGTACCCCTACAAAATATACATTCATACTACGGACAGAGAGTGTACCCATGCAAAATATACACTCATACTGCAGAGAGACAGTGTACCTGTACAAAATATACACTCATACTGCAGAGAGAGTGTGTGCCTGTACAAAAGAGTTTACCCATACAGAATATACACTCATACTGCAGAGAGATTGTGTACCTGTACAAAATATACACTCATACTGCAGGGAGAGAGTTTACCCATACAGAATATACACTCATACTAGAGAGAGAGTGTACCTGTACAAAATACACCCTCATACTGCAGAGAGAGAGTGAACCTGTACAAAGTATACACTCATGCTGCAGAGAGTGTGCCTGTACAAAAGAGTTTACCCTTACAGAATATACACTCATACTGCAGAGAGAGTGTGTACCCATACAGAATATACACTCATACTGCAGAGAGAGAGCGTACCTGTATAACATATACACTCATACTGCAGAGAGAGATAGTACCCCTACAAAATATACAGTCTTAATACGGAGAGAAGGTGTACCTGTACAAAATATACACGCATACTGCAGGGAGAGAGTTTACCCATACAGAATATACACTCATACTATAGAGAGAGTGTGATCCTGTACAAAATATACTGTCATGCTGCAGAGTGAGCGTGTGCCTGTACAAAAGAGTTTACCCATACAGAATATACACTCATACTGCAGAGAATGAGTGTACCTGTACAAAATATACACTCATACTGCAGAGAGAGAGCGTCTCCATACAAAATATACAATCATACTACGGATAGAGAGTGTACCCATACAAAATACACAGTCATGCTACGGAGAGAGAGTGTACCCATACAGAATATACACTCATACTGCAGAGAGTGTACCGGTACAAAATATACAGTCATAATGCTGAGAGAGCGTGTACCTGTACAAAATATACACTCAGACTGCAGAGAGAGAGTGTACCCCTACAAAATATACATTCATACTACGGACAGAGAGTGTACCCATGCAGAATATACACTCATACTGCAGAGAGAGTGTGTGCCTGTACAAAAGAGTTTACCCATACAGAATATACACTCATACTGCAGAGAGAGAGTGTACTTGTACAAAATATGCCTTCATACTGCAGAGAAATTGTGTACCTGTACAAAATATACACTCATACTGCAGGGAGAGAGTTTACCCATACAGAATATACACTCATACTGCAGAGAGAGAGTGTACTTGTACAAAATATGCCTTCATACTGCAGAGAGATTGTGTACCTGTACAAAATACACCCTCATACTGCAGAGAGAGAGTGAACCTGTACAAAGTATACACTCATGCTGCAGAGAGTGTGCCTGTACAAAAGAGTTTACCCATACAGAATATATACTCAAACTGCAGAGAGAGAGTGTACCCATACAGAATATACACTCATACTGCAGAGAGAGAGCATACCTGTATAACATATACACTCATACTGCAGAGAGAGAGTGTACCCATACAGAATATACACTCATACTGCAGAGAAAGAGCATACCTGTACAAAATATACACTCAGACTGCAGAGAGAGAGTGTACCCCTACAAAATATACATTCATACTACGGACAGAGAGTGTACCCATGCAGAATATACACTCATACTGCAGAGAGAGTGTGTGCCTGTACAAAAGAGTTTACCCATACAGAATATACACTCATACTGCAGAGAGAGAGTGTACTTGTACAAAATATGCCTTCATACTGCAGAGAAATTGTGTACCTGTACAAAATATACACTCATACTGCAGGGAGAGAGTTTACCCATACAGAATATACACTCATACTGCAGAGAGAGAGTGTACTTGTACAAAATATGCCTTCATACTGCAGAGAGATTGTGTACCTGTACAAAATACACCCTCATACTGCAGAGAGAGAGTGAACCTGTACAAAGTATACACTCATGCTGCAGAGAGTGTGCCTGTACAAAAGAGTTTACCCATACAGAATATATACTCAAACTGCAGAGAGAGAGTGTACCCATACAGAATATACACTCATACTGCAGAGAGAGAGCATACCTGTATAACATATACACTCATACTGCAGAGAGAGAGTGTACCCATACAGAATATACACTCATACTGCAGAGAAAGAGCATACCTGTATAACATATACACTCATACTGCAGAGAGAGAGTGTACCCATGCAGAATATACACTCATACTGCAGAGAGTGTACTTGTACAAAATATGCCCTCATACTGCAGAGAGAGAGTGAACCTGTACAAAATATACCCTCAGACTGCAGAGAGAGATAGTACCCCTACAAAATATACAGTCTTAATATGGAGAGAGAGTGTACCTGTACAAAATAAACACTCATACTGCAGAGAGTGAGTGTACCTGTACAAAATATACACTCATACTGCAGGGAGAGAGTTTACCCATACAGAATATACACTCATACTAGAGAGAGAGTGTACCTGTACAAAATACACCCTCATACTGCAGAGAGAGAGTGAATCTGTACAAAGTATACAGTCATAATACGGAGAGAGAGTGAACCTGTACAAAGTATACACTCATGCTGCAGAGAGAGTGTGTACCCATGCAAAATATACAATCATACTGTGGAGAGAGAATGTACCTGTACAAAATATACAATCATACTACAGAGAGAGATGATACCCATACAGAATGTACAGTCATACTGCAGAGAGAGATTGTACCTGTACAAAATATACACTCATGCTGCAGAGCATGAGTGTGAATCTGTACAATATATATACTCATACTACAGAGAGAGTGTACACTCATACTGCAGAGAAAGAGTGTACCTGTACAACATATACACTCATACTGCAGAGAGAGTGTGTGCCTGTACAAAAGAGTTTACCCATACAGAATATACACTCATACTGCAGAGAGAGAGTGTACTTGTACAAAATATGCCCTCATACTGCAGAGAGATTGTGTACCTGTACAAAATATACACTCATACTGCAGGGAGAGAGTTTACCCATACAGAATATACACTCATACTAGAGAGAGAGTGTACCTGTACAAAGTATACACTCATGCTGCAGAGAGAGTGTGCCTGTACAAAATACACAGTCATGGTACGGAGAGAGAGTGTACCCATACAGAATATACACTCATACTGCAGAGAGTGTACTTGTTTGAAATATGCCCTCATACTGCAGAGAGAGAGTGAACCTGTACAAAATATGCAGTCATACTGCAGAGAGATTGTGTACCTGTACAAAATATACACTCATACTGCAGAGAGAGAGTGTACCCATGCAAAATATACAATCATACTGTGGAGAGAGAATATACCTGTACAAAATATACACTCATACTACAGAGAGAGAGTGAATCTGTACGAAGTATACAGTCATAATACGGAGAGAGACAGAACCTGTACAAATTATTCACTCATGCTGCAGAGAGAGAGTGTACCCATGCAAAATATACAATCATATTGTGGAGAGAGAATATACCTGTACAAAATATACAATCATACTACAGAGAGAGATGATACCCATACAGAATGTACAGTCATACTGCAGAGAGAGATTGTACCTGTACAAAATATACACTCATGCTGCAGAGAATGAGTGTGAATCTGTACAATATATACACTCATACTACAGAGAGAGTGTGTACCTGGGCAAAATATACACTCATACTGCAGAGAGAGTGTAGCCATACAAAATATACACTCATACTGGAGAGAGTGAGTGTACCTGTATAAAATACACTCTCATACTGCAGAGAGTGAGAGCGTGTACCTGTACAAAATATACACACATACTGCAGAGAGAGATAGTACCCCTACAAAATATACAGTCTTAATACGGAGAGTGAGTGTACCTGTACAAAATATACACTCATACTGCAGAGAGAGAGTGTACCCATGCAAAATATACAATCATACTGTGGAGAGAGAATGTACCTGTACAAAATATACACTCATACTACAGAGAGAGAGTGAATCTGTACGAAGTATACAGTCATAATACGGAGAGAGACAGAACCTGTACAAATTATTCACTCATGCTGCAGAGAGAGAGTGTACCCATGCAAAATATACAATCATATTGTGGAGAGAGAATATACCTGTACAAAATATACAATCATACTACAGAGAGAGATGATACCCATACAGAATGTACAGTCATACTGCAGAGAGAGATTGTACCTGTACAAAATATACACTCATGCTGCAGAGAATGAGTGTGAATCTGTACAATATATACACTCATACTACAGAGAGAGTGTGTACCTGGGCAAAATATACACTCATACTGCAGAGAGAGTGTAGCCATACAAAATATACACTCATACTGGAGAGAGTGAGTGTACCTGTATAAAATACACTCTCATACTGCAGAGAGTGAGAGCGTGTACCTGTACAAAATATACACACATACTGCAGAGAGAGATAGTACCCCTACAAAATATACAGTCTTAATACGGAGAGTGAGTGTACCTGTACAAAATATACACTCATACTGCAGAGAGAGAGCGTCTCCATACAAAATATACAATCATACTATGGATAGAGAGTGTACCCATACAAAATACACAGTCATGCTATGGAGAGAGAGTGTACCCATACAGAATATACACTCATACTGCAGAGAGACAGTGTACCCATATAGAATATACACTCATACTGGAGAGAGAGTGTGTACCCACATAAAATATACAGTCATACTACCGAGAGAGAGTATACAGAATATACAATCATTCTGCAGAGAGAGAGTGTACCTGTTCACAATATACTGCCATACTGCAGAGAGAGAGTGTATCTGTACAAAATATACACCCATACTGCTGAGAGAGAGAGTGTATCTGTACAGAATATACACTCATATTGCAGAGAGAGAGAGTGTGAACCTGTACAACATATACACTCATACTGCAGAGAGTGAGTTTACCTGTACCAAATATACACTCATACTGCAGAGAGAGAGAGTGAATCTGTACAAAGTATACAGTCATAATACGGAGAGAGACTGAACCTGTGCAAAGTATACACTCATGCTGCAGAGAGAGAGTGTACCCATGCAAAATATATAATCATACTGTGGAGAGAGAATATACCTGTACAAAATATACAATCATAGTACAGAGAGAGATGATACCCATACAGAATGTACAGTCATACTGCAGAGAGAGATTGTACCTGTACAAAATATACACTCATGCTGCAGAGAATGATTGTGAATCTGTACAATATATACACTCATACTACAGAGCGAGTGTACACTCATACTGCAGAGGGATAGAGTGTGTACCTGGGCAAAATATACACTCATACTGCAGAGAGAGAGTGTATCCATACAAAATATACAGTCATACTATGGAGAGAGAGTGTACCCATACAGAATATACACTCATACTACAGAGAGACAGTGTAGCTGTACAAAATATACACTCATACTGCAGAGAATGAGTGTGAATCTGTACAATATATTCACTCATACTACAGAGAGAGTGTACACTCATACTGCAGAGGGATAGAGTGTGTACCTGGGCAAAATATACACTCATACTGCAGAGAGAGAGTGTATCCATACAAAATATACAGTCATACTATGGAGAGAGAGTGTATCCATACAAAATATACAGTCATACTATGGAGAGAGAGTGTACCCATACAGAATATACACTCATACTGCAGAGAGACAGTGTAGCTGTACAAAATATACACTCATACTGCAGAGAGAGTGTGCACTCATACTGCAGAGGGATAGAGTGTGTACCTGGGCAAAATATACACTCATACTGCAGAGAGAGAGTGTACCCATACAGAATATACAGTCATACTGCAGAGACAGTGTAGCTGTACAAAATATACATTCATGCTGCAGAGAGAGTGTGCACTCATACTGCAGAGAGAGAGAGTGTGTACCTGGGCAAAATATAATCTCATACTGCAGAAAGCAAGTGTACCCATACAAAATATACAGTCATACTACCAAGAGAGAGAGTACCCATACAGAATATACACTGATACTGCAGAGAAAGAGTGTACCTGTACAAAATATACAGTCATACTGGAGAGAGTGTGTGTACCCACATAAAATTTACAGTCATACTACCTAGAGAGAGTGTACCCATACAGAATATACAGTCATACTACTGAGAGATTGTGTACCCATACAGAATATACACTCATTCTGCAGAGAAATTGTGTACCTGTACAAAATATACACTCATACTGCAGAGAGAGAGTGTACCCATACAGAATATACACACATACTACAGAGAGGGAGTCTACCCATACAAAGTATGCACTCATACTATGGAAAGAGAGAGTACCCATACAGAATATACACTCATACTGCAGAGAGAGAGTGAACCTGTACAAAGTATACAGTCATAATACGGAGAGAGAGTGAACCTGTACAAAGTATACAGTCATAATACGGAGAGAGAGTGAACCTGTACAAAGTATACACTCATGCTGCAGAGAGAGAGTGTACCTTTACAAAATATACACTCATACTGCAGAGAGAGAGTGTACCCATGCAGAATATACAATCATACTATGGAGAGAGGTTGTATTTGTACAGAATGTACAGTCATACTGCAGAGAGAGATTGTACCTGTACAAAATACACACTCATGCTGCAGAGAATGAGTGTGAATCTGTACAATATATACACTCATACTACAGAGAGAGTGTACACTTATACTTCAGAGAGAGAGAGTGTGTACCTGTACAAAATATACACTCATACTGCAGAGAGAGATTGTAGCCATACAAAATATACACTCATACTGGAGAGAGTGAGTGTACCTGTACAAAATATACACTCATACTGCAGAGAGAGATTGTAGCCATACAAAATATACACTCATACTGGAGAGGGTGAGTGTACCTGTACAAAATATACACTCATACTGCAGAGAGAGATTGTAGCCATACAAATTATACAGTCATACTATGGTGAGAGAGTGTACCTGTGCAAAATATACTGACATACTACAGAGCATGTGTCAACCCATACAAAATATACACTCATACTACAAAGAGAGTGTGAACCTGTAAAAAATATACACTCATTCTGCAGAGAATGAGTGTACCTGTACAAAATATACACTCATACTGCAGAGAGTGTGTGTACCCATACATAACATACAGTCATACTATGGAGCGAGAGTGTACCCATAAGGAATATACAGTCATACTGCACAGACAGAGTGTACATGTACAAAATATACACTCATACTTCAGAGAGTGAGTGTGAGTCTATACAAAATATACACTCATACTACAGAGAGAGAGTTTACCAATTCAGTATATACAGTCATACTGCAGAGAGAGAGTGTACCTGTACAAAATATACAGTCATACTACCGAGAGAGAGTGTACCCATACAGAATATACACTCATACTGCAGAGAGTGTACCTGTACAAAATATACAGTCATACGGCATAGAGAGAGTGTACCTGTACAAAGTATACAGTCATAATGCTGAGAGTGTACCTGTACAAAATATACACTCAGACTGCAGAGAGCGAGTGTACCCATACAAAATATACAGTCATACTACCAAGAGAAAGAGTACCCATACAGAATATACACTCATACTGCAGAGAGAGTGTACCTGTACAAAATATACAGCCGTATTGCAGAGAGAGCATGAACCTGTACAAAATATACACTCATACTGCAGACAGAGTGTGTACCCATACAGAATATACACTCATACTGCAGAGAGTGTACCTGTACAAAATATACAGTCATACTGGAGAGAGTGTGTGTACCCACACAAAATATACAGTCATACTACCAAGAGAGAGTGTACCCATACAGAATATACACTCATACTATAGACATTGAGTGTACCTGTACAAAATGTACAGTCATACTACAGAGAGAGACTGTACCCTTACAGAATATACACTCATACTATGTAGCGAGAGTGTACCCATAAGGAATATACAGTCATACTGCACAGACAGAGTGTACCTGTACAAAATATACAGTCATACAGCAGAGAGAGCGTGAACCGGTACAAAATATACACTCATACTACAGAGAGAGAGTGTACCCATGCAAAATATACACTCATACTGCAGAGAGTGTACCTGTACAGAATATACACTCATACTGCAGAGAGTGTACCTGTACAAAATATACAGTCATACTGCAGAGAGAGAGTGTACCTGTACAAAATATACAGGCATAATGTTGAGAGTGAGTGTACCTGTACAAAATATACACTCAGACTGCAGAGAGAGCGTGTACCCCTACAAAATATACATTCATACTATGGACAGAGAGTGTACCTGTACAAAATATAATCTCATACTGCAGACAGCGAGTGTACCCATACAAAATATACAGTCATACTACCTAGAGAACGTCCCCATACAGAATATACACTCATACTGCAGAGAGAGTGTACCTGTACAAAATATACAGTCATATTGCAGAGAGAGCGTGAACCTGTACAAAATATACACTCATACTGCAGAGAGAGAATGTACCCGTACAAAATATACACTCATACTGCAGAGAGAGAGTGTACCTGTACAAAATATACAGTCATACTGGAGAGAGTGTGTGTACCCACACAAAATATACAGTCATACTACCGAGAGAGAGTGTACCCATACAGAATATACACTCATACTGCAGAGACAGAGTGTACCCATACAGAATATACACTCATACTGTAGAGAGAGAGTGTACCTGTACAAAATATACACTCATACTGTAGAGAGAGAGTGTACCTGTACAAAATATACAGTCATACTGCAGAGAGAGAGTGTACCCATGCAGAATATACACTCATACTGCAGAGAGGGAGTGTACCCATACAGAATATACACTCATACTGTAGAGAGATAGTGTTCCTGTACAAAATATACAGTCATACTGCAGAGAGAGAGTGTACCCATACAGAATATACAGTCATACTGCAGAGAGAGAGTGTTCCCATACAGAATATACACTCATTCTGCAGAGAGTGAGTTTACCTGTACAAAATATACACTCATACTGTAGAGAGAGAGTGTACCTGTACAAAATATACAGACATACTGCAGAGAGAGAGTGTACCCATACAGAATATACACTCATACTGTAGAGAGAGAGTGTACCCGTACAGAATATACACTCATACTGTTGAGAGAGAGAGTGTACCTGTACAAAATATACCATCATACTACAGAGAGTTTGTGAACACATACAAAATATACACTCATATTGCAGAGAGTGTAACTGTACAAAATATACAGTCATACTGCAGAGAGAGAGTGTGAACCTGTAGAAAATATACACTCATACTACAGAGAGAGTGTGAACCCATACAAAATATACACTCATACTACAGAGAGAGAGTGTGAACCGGTACAAGATATAAACTCATACCGCAGAGATTGTGAATCCATACAAAATATACACTCATACTACAGAGAGAGAGTGTGAACCGGTACAAGATATAGACTCTTACCGCAGAGATTGTGGACCTATACAAAATATACCCTCATACCTCAGAGATAATGGCTCTGGAACTAATTGACCTTGCTCAATATCATATCTGTGAATGGAGAATTCCAATCTTGACAATTGACAGTGACTAAAAGAGTTTACACTAGAACCTTATTTTAAAGAATTGCGAAGAAACCGACAGTTATGATAAATCTTAACAATTTATACTTCTGTGGCTTCTCCACAAGCCCATTTTACCCGAGGTGGTGGAGGGCAGACAGCAGGGTGAATTTTCACAGGCTGAACATTCCATTACGTACAACATTCTAGCATGAAAAGTCTCCCTAGCCTTTGAAAGCACTTCAGTCTAACTCCACTGTATCAAGTTAATATCATAATTTATGTTATGCCTCCATTCCAGAGATATGCACGGGTATAGACCAGACTGAAGCAGAGGCAAAGTATTCCATGAAGTATTTGATCATTCAAGCATAACTTATGCTTACAACCTTCAATCGCATTCACAACCAGATATTCACCCAACCCCCTTTTAAATGGGTAATCAACACAGCATTCAATGCTTTGATGGAAACCTGTTCCATTTATCTTCTACTCCATGGGGAAAGGATCCGGTAATTTCTCATCTTCCTTGAGGCTAGGCAATTTTGTATTCATGTCCTCTAATCCTGCATAGCAGTTCAAGTCAAATAACCTGCTTATATCCACCTTATCCTTGCCTTTCAGCAACTGAATGATCCTGATCGTGTCTCCTTTCAATCCTTCTTTAACTGAGAACATGTAAAAATCTGTCAGCCTGTCCTGATGAATTATAGTTTGAAGTTGCAGAATTTTCCCTGCTAGTCCTTTCTGAAATAACCTAAACTTCACACGCACTTGTAAGAACTTCTCCTGAGACAGCACTGACCTTATTTTCTTTTATTTATCTCTGATTTTTTTACTACAAAGGAAGTGGACCGGTCCACACTGCCATTGCAGAGAGCATCCTCACATCAGCCATCATTGTCTGGTTTGAGACAGCATCCACTCACAAGATACAAAAACGAGAACACACTGTTAGGTCAGCAGAAAGGATCCTGGACTTGTATGTGTCCTGGAAAAATGTGGACAGAGAGAAAAACTCTTTGAGCACACTAGCCACGCTCCAATGACCTTTCCCAAAAACTCCCTTGTGTAAAGCTCGATAGGGCTAATAAAACTTCCTGCCATATTAAAAACTTTTACCAACAGTTTGATCAAACATTCCAGCTAGACTCCCACTCCCTTTTTCGATGCTGGTTACGTTGTAAATATATGTTGGCATTTATGTGCTGTATTTCTGCATATTTCATCCCAGATCTGTACTTCATATTGTTCTACAGTTCTTTATTCGTTATTACTGTTAAATGCTGTTTTGTTACATGTCCACCAACACACCACAGTAAACTCTGAATCCAAGGTGTATAAAGCTATTTCTTCATCCTAAATCGCTCAGAGAATTTCCAATAATTTCCATAAAAAGGCCGAGATAGAATGGATATGGAGAGGATGTTTCTTATAGTGGGAGAGTCCAAGACCAGAGGACAGAACCTCACAATGGAAAGATCTCCCTTTAGAACAGAGATGAGGAGAAATATATTTTAGCCAAAAGGTAGTGAATCTGTGGAATTCATTGTCACATTTGGCTGTGGAAGACAAGTCTTTGAGGGTACTTTAAGTGGTGGGTGATAAGTTCTTGATTAGTAAGGGGATCAGAGCTTACAAGAAGAAAGCAGGATTTTGGGTTGAGGGATAATAAATCAGCCATGATGGAATGGTGGAGCAGTCTCGATGGCCCAAATGGCCTAATTCTGCTCACTGCATCACTGGAGCATAGCAGTTATCATGACACTATTATAGCCCGGGTCATTGGAATTTGGAGTTCAAACCTGGAATCCTCAGTGAGGAATCTCAGTACATCCTCCCCGTGGAATGCCAGGGCTTTCCCTGGGTGCTCTGGTTTCCTCCCACAGTACAAACATGTACCCTGAAGGTTAATCAGTCATTGTAAATTGTCTTGTGAATAGGTGAAGTTTAAATTGGGGTTGCTGGGGGTTGGCGGATGGCAAGGCTCGAAGATCTGCAAAGACCGAGTCAGCACTGTATCTCCAAAGAGCAAATAAATAAGATTATTTATTAATATAACCTTTTCCTGCCTCAACTCCACCATTTTGCCCTATCCACTTCAGGGTTAATTTCTAGTCAATTAACTGATCAAACAGCATATACTTCAGGCACCCAGAGGAAATGAGTCAACCAAGAGGAAGCACATACAGACACAGAGAGAGCATGTGAACTCCACACAGACAGCACTGGAAGGTCAAGATTCAACCCATAGAAGCTCCAGCACACCACACCTACCGATTCTCCCACTGTCCCTATCGATTCTACCAGTCCCCACTGATTCACCCAGTCCCCACTGATTCTCCCAGTGTCCCCACTGATTCTCCCAGTCCCCACAGATTCACCCAGTCCCCACTGATTCTCCCAGTGTCCCCACTGATTCTCCCAGTCCCCACAGATTCACCCAGTCCCCACTGATTCACCCACTGTCCCCACTGATTCACCCAGTCCCCACCGATTCTCCCACTGTCCCCAATGATTCTCCCACTGTCCTTAATGATTCACCCAGTCCCCACCGATTCTCCCACTGTCCCCAATGATTCTTCCACTGTCCCCAATGATTCTCCCAGTCCCCACCGATTCACCCACTGTCCCCACCAATTCACCCACTGTCCCCACTGATTCACCCACTGTCCCTGATGATTCTCCCACTGTCCCCAATGATTCTCCCACTGTCCCTAATGATTCTCCCACTGTCCCCACTGATTCTCCCAGTGTCCACACTGATTCACCCACTACCACTACTGATTCTCCCACTGTCCCCACTGATTCACCACCTGTTCCCACTGATTCCCCCACTGTCCCCACTGATTCTCCCAGTCCCAACCGATTCTCCCACTGTCCCCACTGATTCTCCCAGTGTCCCCACTGATTCACCCACTACCCCTACTGATTCTCCCACTGTCCCCACTGATTCACCACCTGTTCCCACTGATTCTCCCACTGTCCCCACTAATTCTCCCTCCCCACCGATTCTCCCACTGTCCCTACTGATTCACACACTGCCCCCACTGATTCTCCCACCGTCCCTACTGATTCTCCCACTGTCCCCACTGATTCTCCCACTGTCCCTACTGATTCTCCCACTGTCCCCACTGATTCTCCCAGTCCCCACTGATTCTCCCAGTCTCCACTGACTCACCCACTGTCCCCACTGATTCTCCCACTGTCCCCACTGATTCTCCCACTGTCCCCACTGATTCTCCCAGTCTCCACTGACTCACCCACTGTCCCCACTGATTCTCCCACTGTCCCCACTGATTCTCCCAGTCTCCACTGATTATCCCACTGTCCCCACCAATTCACCTACTGTCCCTACTGATTCTCCCACTGTCCCCACCGATTCCCCCACAGTCCCTACTGATTCACCCACTGTCCCTACTGATTCTCCCACAGTCCGGACCGATTCACCCACTGACCCTACTGATTCTCCCACTGTCCCCACTGATTCACCACCTGTCCCCACTAATTCTCCCACTGTCCCTACTGATTCACCCAGTCCCTACTGATTCACCCAGTCCCTACTGATTATCCCACTGTCCCAACTGATTCTCCCACTGTTCCTACTGATTCTCCCACTGTCCCCACTGATTCTCCCAGTCCCCACTGATTCTCCCAGTCTCCACTGACTCACCCACTGTCCCCACTGATTCTCCCACTGTTCCCACTGATTCTCCCACTGTCCCCACTGATTCTCCCAGTCTCCACTGATTATCCCACTGTCCCCACCAATTCACCTACTGTCCCTACTGATTCTCCCACTGTCCCCACCGATTCCCCCACAGTCCCTACTGATTCACCCACTGTCCCTACTGATTCTCCCACTGTCCGGACCGATTCACCCACTGTCCCTACTGATTCACCCAGTCCCTACTGATTATCCCATTGTCCCAACTGATTCTCCCACTGTTCCTACTGATTCACCCACTGTCCCTACTGATTCTCCCACTGTCCCCAATGATTCTCCCAGCCCCCAGCGATTCATCCACTGTCCCCACCAATTCACCCACTGTCCCCACTGATTCACCCACTGTCCCTGATGAATCTCCCACTGTCCCCAATGATTCTCCCACTGTCCCCACTGATTCACCAACTGTTCCCACTGATTCTCCCAGTCCCCACCAATTCTCCCACTGTCCCCACTGATTCTCCCAGTGTCCCCACTGATTCACCCACTACCCCTACTGAATCTCCCACTGTCCCCACTGATTCACCACCTGTTCCCATTGATTCTCCCACTGTCCCCACTAATTCTCCCAGTCCCCACCGATTCTCCCACTGTCCCTAATGATTCAACCACTGTCCCCACTGATTCTCCCACCGTCCCTACTGATTCTCCCACTGTCCCTACTGATTCTCCCACTGTCCCTACTGATCCTCCCACTGTCCCCACTGATTCTCCCAGTCCCCACTGATTCTCCCAGTCTCCACTGATTATCCCACTGTCCCCACCAATTCACCTACTGTCCCTACTGATTCTCCCACTGTCCCCACTGATTCTCCCACTGTCCCTACTGATTCTCCCACTGTCCCCACTGATTCACCCACTGTCCCTACTGATTCTCCCACTGTCCCCACTGATTCTCCCACTGGCCCTACTGATTCGCCCAGTCCCCACCAATTCACCCACTGTCCCCAATGATTCTCCCACTGTCCCTAATGATTCTTCCACTGTCCCTAATGATTCTCCCACTGTCCCCACTGATACACCCACTGTCCCTAATGATTCTCCCAGTCCTCACTGATTCTCCCACTGTCCCCACTGATTCACCCATTGTCCCCAATGATTCTCCCACTGTCCCTACTGATCCTCCCACTGTCCCCACTGATTCTCCCAGTCCCCACTGATTCTCCCAGTCTCCACTGATTATCCCACTGTCCCCACCAATTCACCTACTGTCCCTACTGATTCTCCCACTGTCCCCACTGATTCACCCACTGTCCCTACTGATTCTCCCACTGTCCCCACTGATTCTCCCAGTCCCAACCGATTCTCCCACTGTCCCCACTGATTCACCCACTGTCCCTACTGATTCTCCCACTGTCCCCACTGATTCTCCCAGTCCCAACCGATTCTCCCACTGTCCCCACTGATTCACCCACTGTCCCTACTGATTCTCCCACTGTCCCCACTGATTCACCCACTGTCCCTACTGATTCTCCCACTGTCCCCACTGATTCTCCCACTGTCCCCACTGATTCTCCCACTGGCCCTACTGATTCACCCACTGTCCCCACTGATTCTCCCACTGTCCCTACTGATTCTCCCACTGTCCCCACTGATTCACCCACTGTCCCTACTGATTCTCCCACTGTCCCCACTGATTCTCCCACTGGCCCTACTGATTCGCCCAGTCCCCACCAATTCACCCACTGTCCCCAATGATTCTCCCACTGTCCCTAATGATTCTTCCACTGTCCCTAATGATTCTCCCACTGTCCCCACTGATACACCCACTGTCCCTAATGATTCTCCCAGTCCTCACTGATTCTCCCACTGTCCCCACTGATTCACCCATTGTCCCCAATGATTCTCCCACTGTCCCTAATGATTCTCCCAGTCCTCACTGATTCTCCCACTGTCCCCACTGATTCACACATTGTCCCCAATGATTCTCCCACTGTCCCTAATGATTCTCCCAGTCCTCACTGATTCTCCCACTGTCCCCACTGATTCACCCATTGTCCCTAATGATTCTCCCAGTCCTCACTGATTCTCCCAGTGTCCACACTGATTCACCCACTAACCCTACTGATTCTCCCACTGTCCCCACTGATTCACCACCTGTTCCCACTGATTCTCCCAGTCCCCACCGATTCTCCCACTGTCCCCACTGATTCTCCCAGTGTCCCCACTGATTCACCCACTGTCCCGAATGATTCTCCCACTGTCCCTAATGATTCTTCCACTGTCCCCACTGATTCTCCCACCGTCCCTACTGATTCTCCCACTGTCCCCACTGATTCTCCCACTGTCCCTACTGATTCTCCCACTGTCCCCACTGATTCTCCCAGTCCCCACTGATTCTCCCACTGTCCCCACTGATTCTCCCAGTCTCCACTGATTCACCCACTGTCCATACTGATTCTCCCAGTCCCCACTGATTCTCCCACTGTCCCCACTGATTCTCCCAGTCTCCACAGATTATCCCACTGTCCCCACCAATTCACCTACTGTCCCTACTGATTCTGCCACTGTCCCCACTGATTCACCCACTGTCCCTACTGATTCTCCCACTGTCCCCACTGATTCTTCCGGTCACCACTGATTCTCCCACTGTCCCCACTGATTCTCCCACTGTCCCTACTGATTCTCCCACTGTCCCTACTGATTATCCCACTGTCCCTACTGATTCTCCCACTATCCCTACTGATTCACCCACTATCCCCACTGATTCTCCCACTGTCCCTACTGATTTTTCCCACTGTCCCTACTGATTCACCGACTGTCTCTACTGATTCTCCTACTGTCCCTACTGATTCACAGACTGTCTCTACTGATTCACCCACTGTCCCTACTGATTTTTCCCACTGTCTCTACTGATTCACCGACTGTCTCTACTGATTCACCCACTGTCCCTACTGATTTTTCCCACTGTCCATACTGATTCTCCCACTGTCCCTGCAGATTATCCCACTGTCCACACTGATTCTCCCACTGTCCCTACTGATTCACCCACTGTCCCCACTGATTCTCCCACTGTCCCTACTGATTCACCCACTGTCCCTACTGATTCTCCCACTGTCCCTGCTGGTTCACCCACTGTCCCCACTGATTCTCCCACTGTCCCAACTGATTCACCCACTGTCCCCACTGATTCTCCCACTTTCTCTACTGATTCACCCACTGTCTCTACTGATTCTCCCACTGTCCCTACTGGTTCACCCACTGTCCCCACTGATTCACCCACTGTCCCCACTGATTCTCCCACTGTCCCTGCTGGTTCACCCACTGTCCCCACTGATTCACCCACTGCCCCTACTGATTTTTTCCACTCTCCATACTGATTCTCCCACTGTCCGCACTGATTCACCCACTGTCCCCACTGATTCTCCCACTGTCACTACTGATTCTCCTTCTGTCCCCCCCAATCTTCCACTGTTCCCACTGATTCACCCACTGTCCCTACTGATTTTTCCCACTGTCCCTACTGATTCACCCCCTGTCTCTGCTGATTCACCCACTGTCCCTACTGATTCACACACTGTCCCCACTGATTCTCCCACTATACTTGCCCATTCTCACACTGTCCCTACTAATTCTCCCACTTTACTTATCCTGCCCCACTTCTACAGCAGAAATGAACAGAAAGCACTGCATAATAATGAAGCTACTTCGCTGCCCTGTTCTCATCTGAAATGACTGCCTTTCACCTTGACGCACTCATATTTAACTGGTCTGGACACACGCAGCTAGTCCTATTGGTCTGAAGCAACCAAGGCCCTGGTTAAAAATTAAACTTTTAATTAAAAAATGATGTTAATAAGTGATTAAAACGATTAAACTAAAGGGATAAAATATACTCAAAGTGCTCTAATTAACATTGGTATTTCTTTTCTCTTTTTTATAATAAATAGGCAATATTTGTTCATTGTAAATGAATATAGTTCCCTCCTGAAAAATCATCTCACAAAGCTTTAGATTTCTAATCTATTCACACGACTGAAATGTTTCGGAAGTAGGAAAGGGTCAAATAAGGGTTCAGTTGTAAACATAGTAGATTTGGATTTTCAAATGGCATTTGGAAATGACAGTGCACTCACCCCAACCTCCCACCCCACCACCTACCAGACGATGAAGCAACCAGTTAGAATGCTCTCCAAGGTGCATCTGTCGAAATCTGTGATTCCTTGGTGACATTTGATGAATGGGGTTGAGAGGGAAATGGTTCAGCCATGATCAAGTGGCAGAGCAGAGTCAATGGGCTGAATGGCCTAATTCTGTTCCAGTGACTTATATTCTTATACCAAGTCTCCTCAAAGTCCTAATGAAATATAGTTGTTGTCATGCCTTCTTTGTAACTGTATCTATATGTTAGGCTCAGGATAGATCTTCAGAGATGTTGATATGCAGGAACTTGAAATTGCTCACTATCTCCACTGCTGATCCCTCGATAAGGAGTGGTGTGTGTTCCCTCGATTTCCCCTTTCTGAAGTCCACAATCAGCTCTTACTGACATAGAGTGTAAGGTTGTTGTTCCAACACTACTCAACCAGCTGATCTATCTCACTCCTGTACACCATCTGAAATTCTGCCAACATTAGAAACATAGAAAACCTACAGCACAAAACAGGCCCTTCAGCCCACAATGCTGTGCTGAACTCGTCCTAGCTTAAGAAATTACCTAGGGTTACTCATAGCCCTCTATTTTTTTCTGAGCTCCATATGCCTGTCCAGGAGTCTCTTAAAAGTCCCTATCGTATCCGCCTCCACCACCATCACCAGCAACCCATTCCACCTACTCACCAGTCTCAATGTAAACAACTTATCCTTGATATCTCCTCCGTACCTGCTTCCAAGCACCTTAAAACTGTACCCTTTCATGCTAGCCATTTCAGCCCTGGAAAAATTGTGTCATTGTCCAATTTATAGATGGTGTTTGAGCTGTACAGAGCCCCACAATCATGGGTGTAGAGAGAGTAGAGCAGTGGACTAAGCACACATTCTTGAGGTGCTCCAGTGTTGATTGTCAGCAAGGAGGTGAGGTTATTTCTGATCTGCACAGACTGTGGTCTTGCAGTGAGGAAGTCCAGTTGCAGTACAGATGCCCAGGTTTGCATGCACATGTGTGTATTGTCTGCGTTGTGTGTGTGTTTGTTGTGTGTATGTATTGTGTGTGGATATGTGTTGTGTGTGCATTGTGTGTGTGTTGTGTGTGTTGTGTGTGTGTTGTGTGTGTTGTGTGTGTGTTGGAGCTTATTCATAGTACTGGGGATATGATTGTGTTGAAAGTTGAGCTGTAATCAATAATCAGTAGGCTGATGTAGGTATTGCTATTATCCAGGTGATCCAAGGCTGAGTGGAGAGCAAGTGAGATTGCATCCACTGTAGATCCATTGTGGCTACAGACAAATTGCTGAAGGTCCAGCTTGTTCCTTAGGAAGGAGTTGAGTCTAGCCATGACTAACTTCACAAAACATTTCATGACAGTAGATGTGAATGCAAGTGAACGATAGTTGTTGAGGCAGCTCACCCTGCTCTTCTTGGTTACTGGTATGAATGTTGTCCTTTTGAAGGGGATGAAAACCTTTGATTGCAGCAGTGAGACATTGAAGATGTATTTCAACACTCCAGCCAGTTGGAGTAACTTCTACCAGGGACACCATCATGGCCTGATGCCTTGTGAGATCTCACCCTCGTGAAAAATTACCTCCAAGACAGAGATCACAGGGATCTGCAGGGATTCACACAGGTGTACAGCAGTTATATTCTCACTTTCAAAGCGTTCAGGGAGTGAAGAATCAGAGCTACTCTTGATGTTAACTTTTGCTTTGTAGGAAGTAATGGCCTGCAGACTCTGCCAGAGCTGATATGCTTCTGATTCCATCTCTAACTTCAATCAGAATTGTTTCTTCACTCTTAAAACAGCCTTCT
Organism: Hemitrygon akajei; assembly: GCF_048418815.1. Taxonomy (NCBI): domain Eukaryota; kingdom Metazoa; phylum Chordata; class Chondrichthyes; order Myliobatiformes; family Dasyatidae; genus Hemitrygon; species Hemitrygon akajei. Next base: position 108,251,330 of record NC_133133.1, on the reverse strand, counting down.
TTAGGTCATACCTGGACTTCTTGTAAAGTTCTGCATCAGTGAGGTTTAATGCTAAAGATCACAAATCTCCTGATTCATCCATGGCTTTTGGTTTGGGTACCTCTGGTATGTTCTCAACAGCACACATTCATGCGCAGAAGTCTTGATGAGAACTATAACATATTCATTCAGATTCAAAGCTGAATCCCTGAATGTCATCCAGTCCACTGACTCAGAGCAGTCCTGTCAGCACTCTCCCACCTCTCTTGACCCGCTTTTTGGACCTCACCACTGATACTGTGGTCTTTAGTCTCTGCCTGTCCGTCAGGAGTGGCACAGCCAGGTGCTTAGATTCTCCAAAGTGTGGGTGTGGGCTGGCACAGTTGGCACTCTTGATGGCAGTACAACAGTGGTCAAGTCTATTGGCTCCTCTGGTTCCATATCTGATATGTTGGTGGTAGTTGTTCCAGAGACTTCTTCAAGTTGGCCTGGTTGAAATCCCCCACAGTGTTCGGAAAGCCATCAGAGTGCTTTGTTTTGTGACTGCTGATCACAGTGCTCAGCTCCCCCAATGCCTTCCTGACGTTGGCCTGAGGTGGAATGTACACTGCTACCAGGATGATGGCAGAAAGCTCTCTTGGCAGATAAAAAGTAGGACATTTATCCATTAGGAGTCTCAAGTGAGATGAAGAGGAATGTGACAGAACCACTGTGTCTGTGCATCACAATGATTTCATTACAAAGCATAGTTCCCCTTCTCTACTACTAAAAGATTCAGCTGACCTATCCGTACGGAGAACCATGAAGCCACTGGTCCACAGTGCGGCACCCAAAATGGTAACAGTGAGCTATGTTTCTGTGAAGCAAAGTACACAGCAGTCTCTGATGTCCCTCTGGTACTTCAATCCTGCTCTGAGGTTTTCAGTTTTTATTTCCAGAGACTGTATATTTGCCAGCAGGGTAGTCAGGAGTGGGAGGAGGTGGTCTAAGGTCTCTATTTCAATTGTACCTGTAGATTGGCTCACTTCCTATGTTTCTTTTATTGTAAAGATGAACTGCACTCATGACCCTAGTCTGCAGTCTGAGATCTGCCGATTTTGCATATCAATAGATTGTTTAAACATCTTTAAATGATGTTGCTTACAGAAATACAGGTACCTATGGCTGTGACTGTGAATTTCAGCTGTAGTAATCATAAACGGGAATATTGCTGATTCCCATCAGAGTTGAATGCAAAAATCTGCCATTTATTGGCACCCCGCACCAGAAATTCCTCAATGCCCATAATGAATCAGTCAACTGCAGGTTAATTTGATGGATTTCTGAGATGATGAGTTTGACTAATGAGGAGAAAATGAATATGATTTGCCTGGAGCTGAGAAAGAGAGGTGATCTCAGAATCAGAGTCAGGTTTAATATCACGGGCATATGTCGTGAAATTTGTTGTTATGTGCCAGTATTATAATACACTACATAGCAATAAAACTATAAATTACAATACGAAGGCATATTTAACAAATAAATTAAATAAGTAGTGCAAAAAGGGATGAGATAAATAGTGTGGTGGTGTTCATGGGTTCATTGCCCATTCAGAAATCTGATGGCAGAGGGGAAACTAGCTGTTACTGAGTGTGTCTCTTCAGGCTCCTGTACCTCCTCCCTGATGGCAGCAATGAACAAAGGGCGATGGGGTCCTTAATGATGGATACCACCTTGTGACATACAAAATTGCAAGGAGGTCTGTCAGGGCATACAGCTGGAGAAGCACTGAGCTTCAAGGACTTAATCAATGCTGCTATTGGTAGATGAGTGGCCAAGGAGATGTCCAGCCAGATTCTGTTCTCATGACTGGACACAAGACTTTGTCTTTGACCTTTGTAGAGCTCAGTTTAGAAGGTAGAAATAGGACAAATAAACATACACTTTTCTTCATCCTTCTTTGAATTCCTACTTAAATGTTTTTGGAAAGGATACTTGTTGCAAATCCTCTACAGATTTTGCTTGAGAGGCTCAGTATTTCCAAGATTTCGTGTTTTATTTGAAGTGTCAAGCATCCTCAGATGACTTTGAGAGCCATTCTGCCCAAGAATTTCAACAAGGGACCAGTCAATATGTCGAGATGAAAGTGCTCAGTCACTTGGCCGGTTTTTCCACTTGGTCAATGTCTCTGTCCAATTAAAAACCATGGATTTTCATGCAAACATGCTAAGTATCTGTATGTCAATCTTCATACAGGATAATTTCAAGGCCATTATGTCTTAAGTAATTGCTGGCAATGCAATCTGGTCTCTGCATTATAACAGCCTGTAATTACGCTGCATGGTGTTATTAATAGTTTTGACATTGCTTTCCTACCAGCGAGGAGATAAAATGGTTGAAAATTTAAAAGAAACTGCAGGTGCTGGAAATCAGAACTGGAAAACACAACAGAGTAGGCAGCATTTGTGGAAAGAGAAATGGTTCATGCTTCACATTGCATACCTGAGATCAGAATTGGGTAAGCATATAAATATATTCAATGGCTATTTTATTTGTTACCTCTTGTACCGAATGAAGTGGCCACTAAGTGTATGTTTGATGTCTTCTGCTGCTGTAACCCATCCATTTCAAGGTTCAATGTGTTCTATGTTTTGAGATGCTCTTCTGTACACCACTGTCACTCTCCTATCAGCTTGAATTAGTCTGGCCATTCTCCTCTGACCTCTCTTATTAACAAGGTTTTTGCCCACATAACAGCTACTCATGGGATGTTTTCATTTTTCCCACTATTCTCTGTAAACTCTAGAGACTGTTGTGTGTGAAAATCCCAGGAGATCAGCAGTTTCTGAGATACTCAAACCACCCCGCCTGGTACCAACAATCATTCCACAGTCAAAGTCACTTAGATCACATTTCTTCCCCATTCTGATGGGGCAACAACTGAACCTCGTGACCATGTCTGTATGCTTTTATGCATTGGAAATTGGCTGATTGGAGATTAGCATGAACGAGCAGGTACCTAATGAAGAGGCCACTGAGTGTATGTTAGTTTCAAGCTGCATTGAGGGTGATGGAGGAATATAAAGGAAAAATAGAATATCTGTGGTAGGGGAAGACTGGGTTATCCATTCAGAATGCCTCAAATGTAATGCTTCTACTAATGAAGAAACAAGCTACTTCATCTGAACACGTCAGACAAGAGCTAGGTAACTCAACCATACAATCAATCTACATGGAAAAGTTCCAAATTAATATTTAACTGTTAAGAGAGCATAATCCTGAGTTTTCATCTGGTATCTTAGCCCAAAGACCATTAAGCATTGGAACATCAGCACAAGGTAAATTTTGGACTGAGTTATATGTTTGAATTTGGAAGACATCTCACTGCATTCAAGCCATTATGAAGCCGATTACAAGGTCATCTAATCAGTTTTTGTATTTTTTGCTGAGTGTTCGAACTGAATGCTACGTTTGCAAACATTCACACTCTTTGCCTTCCCATTCTCCAGAGAGTCTCTCCTGCTGACTCTTTAAGTTAACATGTAACACAATCACCAATTAGTGTCAAAGTTACCGTAGCCAACAGACTTAAATTGCATTAACCTTACATGCTCTCTCAAGGAAAATGTAATCAATTCGCTTGAAAGCTAATTACTAATTTTGAACTCGTTATTAAATGATTTGGTCTAAAATTGATTTAAATTATGTAGATAAATATCAGTGGAGCTGTCATCTGCTAGTTAAGAATGTTGACCCTAAGTTCATTTGGTCACGTAATGTCCTATAGTTCAGATACAAGGAAAGGTTTGAACAGTCTACTCAAAATTTCCATATTACTATTACATGCCAAAGAACGGGAATTATAATTGCATTGAACTCTGGCAGCAATTCATATAATTCCATAACATATTAATTAGCAAAAGGACTTGGCCCTTATGTGGCTAATTTTAAGTATGACATATTCGAGAGATTAGAAAGAGAACTGTTTTAAAGTTGAATTAATTAAATGCATCTGCATTATAAGATTTAATATAAGACTTCTTCATCATCAGTGAAGTGAAATATGAAATTGCTTTACAGAAACTACACATGGTCAAGATTGTTCCATTGTATTTTAGGTAAATTATATTTAATTGAAAAAGCAAGTTTGGCAGCTATAAAATATATATTAATTAAACCACTGAATGATAGAAAGGTCTTTAGAATTCATAAATTACTCTTCAAATTGTGCAGCCAGTATATGATCACTTATCAGATAAAGCAAGGAATTCATTACATTTTGAAGCTCCTAGTCCCAATGTTTCCCCTTCTTTAACGGTGTGCCAGCCAGCCAAAAGACTCAATATATCATCCTACCCATCCTTTGGATAATTGCCTCAGATCCTTGTTTAGTCTTAATTCTTGGAATTCATGTAAGACTGCAGGGTATTAGAGATTTACCCAACTGTTCAACAGAAGTAACAAAGACCATTTATGTAGCATCTTTAACACAGTAAACATAATGTACGTGCTTCACAAAAACTTAAATAGATTGAAGACAATGCAAAAAGTAGAAGCTGGAGCAAGGTACCAGTATAAGAAACATCTTACTGGAGGAAAGAGAGACTTGTGGGAGGATACCAGATCTGGAAAGACTAGGTTGCTAAAGGTATAGTTGCTTGTCATGGAGTCATTAAAATTGAGGGTGCAAATGGGGTAGTGCAGATATCTCCAAGGAAGACCAGAGACAGAAGTCACAGGGATTTGAAAACAGCAAACTTCAGAAATGAGGCATGGTTTAACCAGGACCTATAGAGGCTTTTGAAGCACGGAGGTGATGAGTGAATAGGGTGTTGCAAAAAGAGACGTTGGCAATAGGGTTTTGGGTGACCTCATATTTACAGGGAATAGGGACAAGGAGTCAAGAGTCTTTGCAATAGATAAGAAATGAAGATATGGATGAGCAGCCAATGAGCTGAGGTAAAGTCAAATGTTGTGACAGAGTTAAAGTAGTGGAAAGAAACCCTGCTCCTGAATTCAATGCAATGGAAAATCAGTTAAGCCATGTCAATCTCTCCATTACTATAGGTATCATTAACAGGCACTTGGGAATCTGACTCTAGCCTGACCTATTGGTACATATTAGTTTCAACCAAGAGAATATACCACAGAAAAAAACAGAGTGCCTAGTAACTGGCCCATTATATCCTGTTTATCTCATCATTTCAGCTTGTACGCAAGGGGAGCCACGAGAAAGCTGCCAGTGAAGTAATTATAATCTTTCATTTGTAAATATCCAAATAACTGGGAATTGAGATCAAGTGGTGTAGAGAATGAAGAAGTACTATTGAATAATTACAGCAAAATAATAGGCCATTCATTTCCACAAGCTCATGACAGAGTTTATCTCCTCTCACGCCCTGCCCCTGCCCCTGCCCCTGCCCCTGCCCCTGCCCCTTCTAATCCCATTCCTGCCTCCCTCAGGTATTTATGCAGCTTCTAATGAATGTATCTGTGTTGTGAGTCTCAAATACACCATGTGGTAGTAGGCTCCACTCTCCAGGGAAGGGAATTTTTCCTGAATTCCCTATTGGATTTATTAGTGTGCATTTAAATAGCACTTGTGGAACAGAGTTTTCCACTGTAGTGTGTAATTTCTAAGTTCATCCATGACGGATAGTCCAATGAATCATCAGTTTCACCTGATCAAGTTGAGAAGATTTAGAAGATCTTGTGGGGGAGGGGTGTGGGTAGCTTGAGGTACAGAATCCATCCAGCTTTGTCCCATGGGAGTTTCTGTCAACAACAATTGTGGTATAGTCCATAGATCACATGGTTATCGACCTTTGGGTGACAGGGTGGAGATTCCAAAGGAGGTGTAAGGCACTCCTTCCCTTTGCTAGCCTACAGGTCACCCTTGGGCAAGATGTAGTACCTGCTTAGCCCCGATCAGGGTCACATGATCAGGGAGCAGGTGGTGGATGGTCGTATGAGCAGCTGGTACATATCACTAGTCCTGGTTATGCGACCATTGACACCAGGTAGACAGTCTCTGAAGAGTATTGATAATGACTGGTGTCACCCATCTTGTAGAGACACTGCCCAGAAGAAAGCAATGGTAAACCACTTCTGTAGAAAATTTTGCCAAAAACAACGATGGTGATGAAAAGAGCATGATCACTTATGTCACATACATCACATTGCCTACATGGCACATAACGAACAAATGGATTACTGACTTTACAGCAATAAGACTGCACCATCCTCATCTCATGCTTCCCCTTTGTTCTTGCTAAGTTTACACCACTAATAATTAAAATCATGCAGTTACTGCAACTTTACTTCTTGCATTCATAAATGGTATAATATAAATTTCAGCATGGGATTAACAAGTCAAGCTAATTGCTTGCCTTCATGATAAAATAATTCAAGTATTGAAGCCAAGGTTCCCTCTAACTTGTAATGACCAGTATGCGCAAATATCTTGTGCTGTGCAATTTTTTGCCTGGTGACAACAACATGTGCTCACTGAGTTTTATATAGAGAGATTTTAATTTTAACAACTAGCAAAACACTGTCAATAAGAACTTTGATCTCCTCTGGATTTGATTATTTTCACTTTTGTTCATTGCACTCTCACAAAACTTACACAACAGGCCTGTATCAGGTTATGAAGGATTTTCTTGCCGGGACTTCTGCACACTGTGAGTTGTTTGTTAAAAGATGTTTTAAAAAGTCAAGTTTCCAGATATCACTCCACTTCTTCCCACTTGCAAATTCTCCAATAACTTTTGCATTGCGACAATACATGTAGGTAAAACCAGATTCTATATTGTGCATAAATATTTCTTGTAGCTGCCCGTTCCTGACCTCATGAGCTTTTGGTGTAGCAGTTCCTACTATTTCATTAAGCTTTTCTGCTTTCAGTGAACTAGCAGTCCTTTTGTGCTTCACATCTTTTTTTTTCTTTGGAATATGACATAGTGAATCAATCATTTCTTTAATAAAATAGTGCAATAAGCCAGTTCTAAAATCTGCAAACCATTGTAAACTTCATGTTGCCAACACCGTCTGCATCAGAAACCGGAAAAGGAAATGTGATAGTGTATGATCGTGAAATATACTTAACATACCAACAAGGTAGAGGGTGACAACCTTTTGTGCGCAGTTTAAATTCCCCTGTGCACTGGTAGCAAAAGATGTGTGCATGCCACATACACACACCTTAGAAGGAACATTGATTGGAGCAGGTGTGTCTTGTTGCATTTGTATGGAGTCTTGGTGGGACCACACCTTGAGTATTTTGTGCAGAGGACAAATGTCTACCCTATGGAGGGAGTTCAGCAAAGATTCACTTGACTGATTCCTGGGAATGGCAGGACTCGTGGCTTAAGGCTTATATTCACTAGAGTTTAGAAGATGAAGGGGGATCTCAGAAAACTAGTAACTCTAACAGAACTGGAAATATTCTATATTCTTATTGGCTAGATAATCCAAGACCAATGTTGCTTTCTAGGCTTAAGACTGAGGTGAGATGAAACTTCTTCTCTCAGAGAGTGGGGATTTCTGTTCAACAAAAAATAGATATATCTGAATGGTTCTAAATACATCAACATTTGATGTGGTAAATAAGCTTGAATATTGAATCTTGAATCTTAACTATATTTAAGAAGGATTTGGATACCCTTCAAAGGGTGCAGAAAATCAAGGAATGTGGGAGAAAGCTGAAACACAGGCCCTGAAATTGTATGATCAGTTGTAATAATATTGTATAGCAGAGTAGGCTTAAAAGGTCCAATAACCTATTCTTGCTCCTCATTCCTGTGTTTCTAGTAAACTCTCATTACAATAATGAACTTTTGCCATATCTTTTTAATCATTTATAAAGATATGATTCTCTTGTCTGCTGTTATCATTAACTTTTGGACACTTGACTTCTCAACTTACCTTGTTATGATCTTACCCCTTCACTACAAGAGGCAGGATCTCCAGTGGCTACCCATTTCAATTTGACTTCCCACTCCCATTCTAACATGTCTGTGTTATGGTCCGGCCCGGAGCGAGCATTCCAGGTCTTGATCCGGTCCGTGGACTCCGGACTCCGGGTCTTGTAGCCATTCCTCCTTTTGCCCTTGAGCCCAATTAGTCACACCTGTGGATCATCGTGGCTTGTTAGGGCTCAAGGAGGCGCACCTGATGCCCATCGGCTGGCGGTGTATATAGGGGGCTCTGGGACTGAGTAGAGTTGGGGGGTTGTTTTGCCTGTCCTGTTTTTCTGGTTGCCCTGGCTTGGAGTTCACCTCATTAAAGATGAGTTCTTTGAGCAAGTCCGGCAGTCACCCTGGACCTAGTTCCCTTCCTATCCCTTGCCTCTGTTGGGCAAGCCTGGCCAGACTACTGTTGCCTGGTGGGGGACTCTGCCCCTTTCCATCCCTTGCTGCCAATGGGTTGTGCCCTGCAACCTACCCAGGTGCCCTGTGACCTGTCCAGGCCCCCGTGTTCCTGCCTGGGAGGTCTGGCCCTGCCCAGGAGTTATGCAGCCCGCCCAGTGAACTCCTAGACCCTGCCTGAATTCCAAGATCCTACCTACCTGAACTCTAAGACTCTCTCGGAACCCCAGCATCACCTTGAATGTCACGTCCCTCACGCACACCATTGTCTCCATGTCTTGTCTCTTGTTTGGTTGTTCCTGTCCTGTCCTTAGTACTCAGTGCCTGTGTCCTGTGCTTGGGTCCAGCCTCCTGTCCCCTTATGACAGTCTGCTTTGGTGAACCCTTACTTGTCGGAGGAGCAACACCTCACATTCCATTGGGTAGCCTCCAACCTGATGGTATGAACATTGATATCTCTTTCTGGGATTTTCTCACTTTCCATTCTCATTTTGGCTCCTGTCTTACCCTTTCTCCTCTCTTCACCTGCCCATCACCTCCCTTTGGTTCCCCTCTTCCTTCCTTTTCATCCTTGGAGAAATGTCTTGTCCTATCAGATTCCTTTTCAATGTATCTCAGTACACGTGACACTAATAAACTGAAACCAAAACCAATTTCAATATTCAAAGTTCAATGTAAATTTATTATCAGAGTACGAATACGTCACCATATACAACGCTGAGATCCGTTTACTTGTGGGCTTTCACAGTAGAACAAAGAGATACTATATAACCAGAGGAAAACTGCACAAAGACTGACAACAACCAAAGTCCAAAGGAAGACAAACTGCAGACGTAAACAAGTAAAAAAAAAAGCAAATAAATAAATAATGGAAAAACTGAGTTGTAAAGTGTTTTCAAATGAGTCCATAGGTTGTGGAATCTGTTTAGCGTTGAGATTATTCAGGAGCCTGATGGTTGAAGGGTAATAACTGTCTGGGTGGTGTGAGGCTCCTGAACCTCCTTCCTGGTGGCAGCAGAGAGGAGAGCTTGAACACTGTTCAATATTGAAAAGCCTTGTTGGAGTGGATGCAGAGAGGACACTTCCAATAGTGGGAGAGTCTAAAACCAGCGGGAACAGCCTCAGAATAGAAGGACCTCCATTTAGAGCAAAGATGAGGAGAAATTTCTTCAGCCGGAGTGGTGAGTCTGTGGAATTCGTTGCCACAGATGGCTATGGAGGCCAAATCAATGGGTATATTTGAAACAAACATTGATAAGTTCTCGGTTAGCCAAAGTGTCAAATGTTACAAAGAGAAGGCAGGAGGATGAGATTGAGAGGGAAAACAAATCAGCCATGATGCAATAGTGGTGGACTGAATGTCCTAATTTTGCTGCTATGTCTTAGGGAGCATGGCATGGATGGTGGGCGGCCTGGACGATAGATGCTGTTTTTCTGGATATGCTCAGAGGTGGGGAAGGCTTCTCCTCTGAGGGATCAGGCTGTGTCCACCACTTTCTGTAGGCTTTTCTGTTGTTGGGCCTTGCTGTTTCCACACCAGGCTGTGATGCAGCCAGTCAGGATACTCTCCATCACACATCTATACATGTTTGTCAAAGTTTTAGGTGTCTGCCAACTCTGCACAAATTTGATCAACTCCTCATCACTTCTTTGGTGGAGTATCTGCTGCATGCCTTTCATATGGTTTTGGCATTCAGGCCTGACCTAGACTTCGATATACTTTAATTTGTTGTCCTCCTGCTCAGCCTGCTAGGAGCTGATGCACACAGCTTACCCTTCCTAGGGGTCTGTCCCATGACATTACACAGAGAATATTGTCATGGTTATGGTAACCAGATCTTTGTTGTCAAACTAGTGTCAGATAAGCAATTGTTCAACAGCTCTCACCTGGCCACAAGCAATAAAAAGCCTATCTGAGATCCTGCACTTTGCTTACAGTATACAAGCAATTCTGCATTTTATTTATTTTAGCAACACAGCACAGAGTAAGCCCTTCTGGCCCTTCGAGCTGTGCTACCCCAGCATCTGCACAACCCCAATTAACCCTAACCTAATCACAGGACAATGTGTTAAATGGTGGGAGCAAGGGTGCTGGGAGAGGACCCACAAGCAGGACACAAACACGTCTTTCTTAGGTTCAATAAAATAGCGTTTATTACTCGCTACACAGAGAACTGGGAGATCAAGGAGGACAAAGAGGAACATGAACCTTGGACTAGGGGACTAGGGACTTGAACCGCCACAGACCTTGGACTTGGATCCTGGGAACTTGGATCGCCTCGGCCATGACTGGGACCGCCGCGGACCTTGGATCTGGAAACTGGGAACTCGGACCGCTGCGGACCTTGGACTTGGAGACTAGGAACTTGGATCGCCACAGCCAGAACGTGGACACTCAAACACAGGACAGAAACGTCAAGCCAGGACTCCGCCTTCAACTCAGGCACCGAGCCAGGACTCTTCTTCGAGGGGCAGACACGGACACTGGGCATGAACGTCGAGTCAGGACTCCACCTTCAACTCACCCCTGGCAGTTTGACCTTGCCTGGACCCACTCTGGTGAAGGAAGGTGAATTTCCGGCACTCTGATGCGGGCTAGATAACTCTGGCTTGTGGTGGCGATGGCGGCTTGCTAATGCTTCCTAACACTCTCGGCCTGAATGGCTAAAGCCAGGGGTTTATAAGCTGCCGGTTCGGGTCGAGAGTAGATTACTTAATGGCCAAGATCAAGGGACACGTGAAACGGAATTAGAAGGGAACAACGAGTCAATGGTCTGGATCGTAACGCAACCTAACTAAATTTAATGGGGAACCGATCCGGACCATGGCACAATATACAATGACCAATTAACCTACCCGGTACATCTTTGGAGTGTGGGAGAAAACCGGAGAACTGGAAAAAAACTGAAACATTTCATGGGAAAACGTACAGAGACTCCTTACAGATAGTGCTGAAATTGAACTCTGAACTCCAGATGCCCGGAGCTGTAATAGTGTCCTGCTAACTGCTACATTATCTTGGCAGAAGTGGATGTACAGAGACCAGAAATGGTCCAAACTCCATTGAAGTGAATCACACTTCCTTGGTCTGTGATGAAGGTTTATGTCTCCAATCCATCTTTTGTGTAGAAAATTCCAGATTCTCAACAGTCCCTTGATGAAAATCCTTACCGATCTTCCCACTAAAAGTTGAGGCCCTCTGCTGGTCAGGGCCAACCATTGATGTTATGTCCCAGCTGTCTACAAGATGCGCAAGCCCGGGCAGTACCATGTGGAGAGCAAGCTGTTGCCCACTAAAATAAAACTTATAAAATTATGAGAGGCATGCTCAGGGAAGGTATTCAGAATGCTTTCTCCAAGGTAGAAGTGTCAAGTACTGGAGGCGATGCATTTAAGGAGAGAAGGGGTAAGTTTAAAGGGGATGTGCAGGGTATTTATTTTACCCAGAGAATGGTGGATGCTTGGAGTGAGCTGCTGCGGGGAATGATGGAAGCAGATATAGAACATAGAACATAGAAAACCTACAGCACAATACAGGCCCTTCGGCCCACAAAGCTGTGCCGAACATGTCCCTCCCTTAGAAATTACTAGACTTACGTATAGCCCTCTATTTTACTAAGCTCCACGTACCTATTTAAAAGCCTCTTAAAAGACCCTATTGTATCCGTCTCCACCACCGTTGCCAGCAGCCCATTCCACGCACTCACCACTCTCTGAGTAAATAACTTAACCCCTGACATCTCCTCTGTACATACTCCTCAGTACCTTAAACCTGTGTCCTCTTGAGGCAACCATTTCAGCCTTGGGAAAAAGCCTCTGACTATCCACACAATCAATGCCTCTCATCATCTTGTACACATCTATCAGGTCACCTCTCATCCTCCTTCGCTCCAAAGAGAAAAGGCTGAGTTCACTCAACCTATGCTCATAAGGCATGCTCCCCAATCCAGGCAACATCCTTGTAAACCTCCTCTGCACCCTTTCTATGGCTTCCACATCCTTTCCGTAATGAGGTGATCAGAACTGAGCACAGTACTCCAAGTGGGGTCTGAGCAGGGTCCCATATAACTGCAACTTTATCTCTAGGCTCCTAAATTCAATTCCACGGTTGATGAAGGCCAATACACCATACGCCTTCTTAACCACAGAGTCAACCTGCGCAGCTGCTTTGAGCGTCCTATGGACTCGGATCCTAGGATCCCTCTGATACTCCACATTGCCAAGAGTCTTACCATTAATATTATATTCTGCCATCTGCCACTACAAAATGAACCATCTCACACTTACCTGGGTTGAACTCCATCTGCCACTTCTCAGCCCAGTTTTGCATCCTATCAATGTCCCGCTGTAACCTCTGACAGCCCTCCACACTATGCACAACACCTCCAACCTTTGTGTCATCAGCAAACTTACTAACACATCCCTCCACTTCCTCATCTAGGTCATTTATAAAAATCACGTAGAGTAAGGGTCCCAGAACAGATCCCTGAGGCACTCCACTGGTGACCGACCTCCATGCAGAATATGACCCATCTACAACCACTCTTTGCCTTCTGTGGGCAAGCCAGTTCTGGATCCACATTTGCACATGTGACAGTTCCGCTAATTGTTGATTGCTCAAGGCTGTTTGCACTATTGTCTTGTAAACTGTTGCTTGCTATGATGTTGTCTGTTATAGTATTGTCCTGAGTTTTATGCTTGGCACCGAACGACAATCAGTTCTAGGATGGTTCACGTACTGGCAATAAAATGATTCTGATTTTGTTGTGTTCAATGCAGACGTTAGACTGAAAGGACTCTTCTGCGTAAAACTTGCGTCTTAACTCCATGTCCAATAGGTAAACTGGTGACCCGATACTCTGCTATCTGTCACTGAAAAATAAGTCTGTCTTTAAAAAGAGGCTTAAAATATAACAATCATAAGACATTCATTTTCTACATTAAATAGAGTAAGATGACCTATGCACTTTGCAGGAACATTTGGCAGCATCGTGTGATGGAGAAATGAATGAATAGAAATGTAATTTTGAAAAAGAAAGTCTTAATAAAGTTGTATTTGGCTGGAAAACTGAGGGTCCAACCTTGTCATCAATAGGAAGATAGGTGGCATCAAGTTACATAAAAGATATTAATAGAGTAAGCTGCAACAAGGGAACAGAATGTAGGTGAGTGAGAGGTGATTCATTTTACAATGAAAAGGGACAGAGCTGTTCAAACTAAACTAGAAGACGTAGGAGCAGAATTGGGCCATTCAGCCCATCAAGATTTCGTTGGCATTCTATCATGGCTGATTTATTATCCCTTTCCTGTCTCCTCCTCATATCCTTTGTTGATCTTACTAATCAAGAACCCATCAACCTCTATTTTAAATATACCCAATGACTTGACCTCCACAGATTCACTTCCCTCTGGCTAAAGAAATTCCTCCTCATTTCTATTCTGAAGTGGCATTGTTCTATTCTGAGGCTGTGCCCTCAGGTCCTAGACTTCCCTATTATAGGAAGCATCCTCTCCAATCCATTTTTCATTGTTTTTTAATATCCAGTAGGTTTCAATCAGCTCACCCTCACCCTTCTAAACTCCAGCAACAACAGGCCTGGAGCTATCAAACACTCCTTATATATTAACCTTTTCATTCCCAGGATAATTCTCGTGAACCTCCCCTGGATCATCTCCAAGGCCAACATATCTTTTCTTAATAAGAGGTCCAAAACTGCTCTCAAAACTCCAAGTATGGTCTGGCCAATGGCTTATCAAGCCTCAGCATCAGATCCTTGAAATGATGAAAAGCTAGTGTTGAGGCCCAGTAGAAAATGGTGATCAATAGACAAAGATTAAAGAAGAACATGGATATTAACAGAAAATAATCAATAGAACAAACAGGGTTTCGGGTTTTTCAGACAGCTAGCGTTCAAGAGGAGTTATGCTACATTCTACATTTAAACAAAGCTTTGGGAATGCCACACCTAGATTACTGTGAGCCCATTTGGCACCACATCTCAGAAGGACAATATTGATCTTGGATGGAATACAGTATAGATTTACCAGAATAGACTCCAAAAGTACTTATGAAGATAAATGATACAAGCTAGCATTGTACTCCCTGCAATGTAGAAAGTTAATGGGAGATTTGATTGAAGTTTTGAGCATAACAGGATTAACTGATAAAGCAGCAGCAGATGAACTGGTCTTGCTACTTTACAACTGGGAGCACAATCCAAAAATCAGTACCAGATCTTTTCCGGACAAAATTAGAACACACCTCTCATTCAAGGGTAGTGGAAATTGGAATTCAAAATCCAGTTGATGCCAAGTCAATTTTTTATTTTAAGCCCAAGATTTATTTTGTTAATTACAGATATCTAGAGATCTGTTGCAAGGGTATAAAGGTAGGCCGCAAATCAGCCACAATCTCATTGAATTATGTAACAAGTTTGAGGAGGTAATTAGTATAGTGCATTCCAATATTCCTTTGTTCCATGACGTCAGGGAAGAATCAGAGCAGATAACAGTCTTACTGCTCAGTTCATCAGCTCAATAAAATCAGTTTCCAATTGTAAAACTCAACACTATGTACATTAAATGTAATGATCCAAAACAAACACTGGGCTGTTTTAATTGTGAATGTTTTTAATAACTGTTCTGATTGATGGTAATTTTCTAAAGGAAATTTATAAAGCCATTTCTAAAAAACATACTTTTGACTTTCTATTTTGCCTGCTATATTAAATTTCATAACTAGGACACACAACTTGAAATATTGTTTGTGCATCGAGGAGCTTTGCTGAGAGCTGCCTTTTTTATGCTTGACTGAAATAGTTTTGCACAAAATTTGTATCTTCTGACTCTTCTTTGACAGCACCCCTCAACCTTCTGTGGCCCCCTTGCGCTGGAGTGTAATGTCAGAGTCATACTGAGGGAGGGATCTGCTGTTGCTGTGGGCAATATAAAATGGCAACCTCATCCCAAAGGTTTCTACAACTAGTCAGATGATAATTAAAACTGGGTTGAAGAACCAATGTGTTTTTATTTCCTATTTCCTTCTGACAGTGAAGGCGACCGTTCAGCCCACACATGCAAAATACAGATATAGAATTCATGAACTCTACATCTCAGTTCTGCTCCTTTTGCATTATTTGTTTATTTTTATGTATTTCTTATTGTAAATTATAATTATTTTATGTATTGTACAGTACTGCTGCCACAAAACAACCAATTTCACAATAATTAAGGTAATAATAAACCTGATTCATATTCTGAAACAAGTCAGTGTTTGGATCTCAAATTGAATATCAGATCAGATTTGAGGGGCTGAATGGCCTAGCCTACTTATTCCACCTTCTTTTATTTTCTGTGCTGTCCTCCGATATGTGTGTTATGAAAAATATGAGAGTATTATGAAAGGGAATGTGGCACCATAGCATAAGGGTTAGCACAACGCTTTACAGTGCCAGCGATCCATGGTTCAATTCCCACTGCTGTCTGACAGGAGTTTGTACGTTCTCCTCATGACTCTGTGGGTTTCCTCCAGGTATTCTGGTTTCCTCCCATAGTCCAAAGAATTACCAATTGGTAATTTAATTATGTCACATAGGTACTTTGATAATAAGTTTACTTTATTTTTATTTGGTCATTGTGAATTGTCCCGTGATTAGGCTAAGGTTAATTCGGGGGATTTCTGGATGCTGAGGCTTGAAGGCTCAGAAGGTCCTGTTCCAAACTGTATCTCAATAAATAAACAGATTTACCTTCTCATTCAAAGCTTCCCATTGTGACACAGTTTCCACGTCAGTTAGAACAGTTAGCCTGTTCTTTCCCAGTCCAGATTTCCTATAAGCGCTGCTCTGGGAATTAACATAATTGCTACTTAAAAGGCCCATTGTGTACAACGATCTATGAAAAGTCCTGATTCCTACCTGCTTAACATACAAGTCAGTGGAAAGGCTTAGAGCAACCAACTGGAAACAGGATTTATTCAGTCACTTCTTGAAAAAGAGATCTCCAATAGATTGTTAAGGAGAGAGATGAACATGGGTAAGTTTTCCAATACCTGCCTTTAGCCACATTGGAGGCTATTATTTTCTCATCAGGCCAACTAAAGAAGCGTAATATGCTTCATATAAATGTTCTAAGGTTCATTCACAATTCATGGGGGTGAGTGATTCCCAAAGAGATTTCCTAGTTAACACACCTATTCCCCTAATTAATACTCTAATTTCCTTTGCGTTAATCTCCTGGATTCACCCACTTTAAAAAAAAATAGAAGTAATGGGTTTTATACTCTGATGGCCACTATGTTAGGTAGCTTCTGTAATGCCTGTTCTAATGTGTGGTTATTTGAGTTACTATCATTTTCCTGTCAGCTTTAAGCAGTCTGTCTATTCTCCTCTAACCGCTACCAGAAACAAGGCATTTTCACCCAGAGAACAGAACTGCTGCTCACTTGATATTCTTGTTTTTGCACCATTCTCTCTAAACTCTACAGATCATTCTCTGTGAAAATCCCAGGAAATCAACAGCTTCTGAAATGCTCAAAACACCCCGTTTGGCACCAACAATCATTACATGGTCAAATCCACTTAGATCACATTTCTTTCCCATTCTCATGTTTGGTTTGACCTCTGAAACTCTTGACCATGTCTGCATGCTTTTATGCATTGAGTTGCTGCCACATGCAGGTATTCAGGTGTACCAATAAAGAGGCTACTGAGCATATCTTACTACCTGTGCAAACCTTCAACATACTTTTATTAAAGAAAATTGGATAGTACCTTCTAATGATGGTGTCTTCCTCCTTCCTTTTATGTCATGAAGAACTAGTTATTCATTTACATAGATGTTGCTTGACCTGCAAAGTCCCTCCGGCATTTTGTGTGTGTTGAATGGGATAGTATGTTATTGACCTATTGGCACATCTTTGGAATTTGAGATTCCATAGAAAGAGCACTCCTTGGAAATCCATTTGGTCACAGAAATCTCCCAAGAATGCAATCAAACCCAGGTCCCAGTACTAACTGTTGCAATGACGAGCCACTCCTGTTGTACCACGCTGTACTTGCAAGATGGATTGAGAATCAAAGTTGCAGCAGAAGGGTCCCTGGGTGACTGTCAGGAGAGGGGAGGGAAAGGACCAGTGCAGAGTATCCCTGTAATAATAAGCACACTGCTCAATACTGCTTTGGATACTGTTGGGCAGGAGAAGCTGCAGCAATGAGCTCTCCTGAGTGAGTCTGGCTGTGTGGCTCACAAGGAAAGGAGGAGAGGAGGAGTGCAGTAGTGGTTGGGATTCCATAATTAGAGGAAGAAGATGTGAAAGAAACACCCGGATGGAATGTTGCTTCCTTGGTGCCAGGGTCAGGGATGTCCAGGATCGGGTCTCTGGCATTCTAAAGGGGGAGTGTGAACAGCTGGAAATTGTGGTATATATTTGTACAAATAACATTGGGCAGGTAAAGGGAAGAGGTCCTAAAGAGAAAATATAGGGAGTTAGGCAGAAAGCTGAAAAACAGGGCCTCCGGGATAGTAATCTCTGGATTGCTGCCTGTGCCATGTGCCAGTGAGGGTAAGGATAGGATGATTTGGCAGATGAATGCAGGCTGAGGAACTGGTGCAAAGGGCAGGGTTTCAGAGGTCTGGGTCATTAGGATCTCTTCTGGGGAAGGTATGACTTGTGCAAAAAGGACGGGTTACACCTAAACCCAAGGGGGACCAATACCCTTGCTCTAGGTTTGCTAGAGTATTTGTGGAGAGTTTACATTGATTTAGCAGGGGGATGGGAACTGGAATGACAGGGCTGAAGTTGGTATTCAAGGAAATACAAAGTGTCGTGAGACTGTGAGGAGGCACAAGCAAATGATAGGGCAAAATTGGAGTCAGTGGAATGAGTTAAAGTGTAACAGGGGCGAAGATCAAAAAGGGTGATGAAATCAGGGTTAAAGGTGTTATATTTGAATGCACACAGTATATGGAATACGGTAGATGATCTTGCAGCACAGAGGTATACAGGTATGATGTTGTGGACATCACTGAGTCATGATTGCAAGAAGATCATAGTGTTATGAGTGATGAACAGACCTGATGGTCAATGGGATGCAGAGTTAACTATTCCCAACCCCCCCCCCCCCAACTCCTGAGAACTACAAACTATTGCTGTTGCTGTGCTGCTATTGAGAGAGAGAGATAAAGCCCAGGCAAGAACATTTGCTACAGATAAGAGGGGGAGAGAGACTGTTGAGCTACTGTATTAAGACTCTTCCTGGATTATTTACCTTCCACTACAAGGACTTTACTTTGCTTGTTAACATTCCTCAGGAGATAGCAGGAGTGGCCTGATTTGATAGACACAGTCATTCAGAGTTGATGGATAGCTGAGACCCAGTGAGTGGGGATAAAAGGCAGGTCTGGAGAGACACCCTTCAGACACACCAGTGGACACTGACTGAGTATTGGGAACTCACAGAAAGGTGCGGGCTTCGGAGACCGAACCAGGAGATCGGTCAGTAAAACTCACAGTGTTACAGCAGGGCCGGTGGGGACTTGTGTGTGTGTGTCCACTCATGCCAGAGTGACGAGTCCACCACAGAAGAACGGTCTAGCTGAAGACCAGAGGTGTCATAACTGAATGGCCACAACGATATGACGGATTAAGAAAGCCACAAAAACATTTGCCTGCCGCAACTGTAGCTGTTACCTCTCACTCGCTCTGTCTCTCTCTCCAACGATTTCAACACAACAACAGTAACCACCTCAGTATTTCTGAACTGAACTCTATACTTTCCTATGACAATTCATTTACCCCTAGACATCGATAGAGCTTGTTTATTATTGATTATTATTATTCCTACACTTTTAGGTTTATTACTGATAACTTGTTTTATGTGTACATTTGCATTTTTGATATTGTATTGTGTAGTTTACTAATAAACACCTTTAGTTTGGTACCACCAGACTCCAACAGATTTTTCTTTCTCTGCTGGTCAGACACCCAGTTACGGGGTACGTAACAATAGCTGAGAGCTTAACAACCAAGGATACACTTTGAACCAAAAGGACAGGCTGGTAGGCAGAGGGAGTGGCATGGTTGTGTTGGTAAAAAATGAAACTAATTCCTTAGAAAGACGAGACATTGGATTGGAAGATGTAGAATCATTTTGGTGTTGACCAGAAAGAATGACAATCTTCAAATCAGTGAATTCAAATGAATCAAGGACAGTGGAAGCAGTCTTTGTTCTTGCCGTGTGCTTGGGGGAATGGAGGCTGCCATTTTGTGAAGACACTCTATTCTCCATTTTGTGAGCTTGACATGCTGGACTTGATTAGTGTTTTAAAGAAGGCACAAAGACTCTTCAGGTAATCTGCTGGACTGGAGGTCATTTCCAAATAAGGAGTTATTTGTGAGGTGTTCTTTGGTTGGCTTTAACATGCAGGATTGTGAATGCCTGAGGCAATTCGAGCTCATTGCTGACTGAGAACAAAGAGCCATGAGTCAGCAACTGTCCCTTGATGGGAAGAGGATAATAGATGGATGCTGGCTTGGACCAGAGCCAATGACCAGGTGTTAAAGGCCAGACACATGACCTGCGGCCAATGACACAGGAATGCGACATTTGAATTGATAAGCAATGGATATAAAAGTGGATGCTTTGTGTGTGCCGGTGGCGGTAACTTTGAAGAATAACCATCGCAGATACAAGCGAGAAGAACCCTGCGTGAAGCACGTGGAGAGTGAATCGGGACCACGAGGAACAAGGAGCACCCGGCCAGCGTAAATTCCTCCACCCGGGTAATACCTTTGCTATTCTTTGACTATCCAAGAGATTCAGGGATACAGCAGGTGTGTGCACAAGGTATTTAGTGTATGAATTCACGTATTTGTTAGTTTGAACAATAAAGGTGATGCACCATCAATAACTCACGCCGAGACGTCAAGCTGCGTGAATCTATTGATGGTCTGGCTGTAGTCCACAACCATCCTATTTTTCTGCCCAGTCCGAACAACGACCACCTGGGACCGCCATGGGCTTGTGCTTGGCTCAATGATCCCCTCCCTGAGCAGCCGCTGCACCTCTGAATGAATAAAGGCCCTGTCCCCCGCACTGTACCTCCTACTTTTAGTTGCCACAGGTTTACAGTCGGGGGTCAGGTTGGTGAACAGCGATGGGGGAGGGATCTTGAGGGTGGAGAGGTTGCAAATAGTGTCAGCAGCACAGCTATCGGCATGGTGCTGGGCGGGATGTGGGGTTCGGGGTGTATGTGCGTGTGGTAACGGAGTATATGGCGAAGTCCCACCAAACTGAGGATTCCTGACAGTGAGTGGTGGGTGGGGCCCGTCATATGCCATAGTCACACTTTCGAGATGGCTCTGGAAGTCCAGCCCCAATAGCACAGGTGCGCACAGCCGAGGCATGACCAGGAACGCAAAGTTCCGATACTCTGTGCCCTGCACCACCAATGTCGCTACACAACCCACCCGGATGTCTGTGGAATGCGACCCTGAAGCCAAGGTGATCTTCTGACGGACCGGCCGTGTAACGAGTCCGCAGCGTTTCACTGTGGCCGGGTCAATAAAACTCTCAGTGCTGCCCGTGTCAAACAGGCAGCTAGTCCTGTGCCCCTCCACCAGGATGTCCATCATCGACCTTGCGAGCTGGTGCGGAGCGCTTTGATCGAGGGTCACGGAAGCCAGCGTTGAACGGGGCGAGTCGGGGGCGGGGCCTGGTGACGCCGGCAAAGATGGCCGCTCACATCCGGGCATGCAAGATGGCGAGGCGGGGGCGGGGCCTGGTGACGCCGGCAAAGCTGGCCGCTCACATCCGGGCATGCAAGATGGCGGCTCCCAGGTCGCACACGGGTAGGTAGGGGCGGGGCCAGGTGACGCCGGCAAAGATGGTTGTCCACATCCGGTCATGCAAAATGGCGGCCCCCAGGTCTCAGACGCGGCGCTGCTCGACCCCGGGCGCGGTTTAGATTTACAGACCTTGGCGAAATGGCCCTTCTTCCCACAGCTGGAACAAGTCGCTTCGCGCGCCGGACAGCTTTCCCGGGCATGTTTCCGAAGCCCACAAAAGTAACAGAGTTTCATACCTGGCGAATTCGTGGGGTTTGAGATACCGCGACTGGCTGCGGCATTGGCGAATTCGCTCGGAACCGGGGAATCGCGCGGCTGGACCTCTTCGGCGTACAGTTGCGCAGCCTCTATCGAATCGGCCGACTCTATCGCGGAGCGTAAGGTAAGATCAGCTTTTTCCAGCAGCCGCTGGCGGATACACACTGACCGAACCCCAGTCACAAAAGCGTCTCGGACCAAGAGTTCCTTATGCTGTTCCGCTGTGAGCGCTTTGCAGTCACAGTCCCGCGCGAGTATCAGTAACTCGCGAAGAAATTCAGCAGTCGACTCCGTAGGCCGCTGTTTTCGCATGGCCAAGCGGTGCCGTGCATAAACTGGATTTACTGGCCGCAGGTACTGTCTTCGGAGGGCGGCAAGCGCCTCCTCGTAGGTGGATATGTCCCTGATGAACGAATAAACTTTTGGGGCGACCCTCGAGAAGAGAAGTTTGAGCCGAACAGCCGAGTCGGTGGCACGAACCTCCTCTAAGTACGATTGGAAGCACACCAGCCAGTGGTCAAAGGCAAGAGCTGCTCCAGGGTCTCGGGGGTCCAAGTCTAGGCGTTCTGGGCGTAAAGCGGTTTCCATGTTGTAACTTTCAGTCAATAAAATTGATGCACCATCAATAACTCACGCCGAGACTTAGGAAGTGAGATATTGGCTTTTATTGACTGAAGAACAACACTACATCCTGGGGAAAATGAGGGAGAGCAGCAGGCCACAGTCGCCTTTATACAGGGGTCTGTGGGAGGAGCCACAGGGGTAGTCAGCAGGGTCTTGGGAGGAGCCACAGGAGCAGTCAGACAGGTATATCTAGTTCACCACAAAAGGTAATTGTCAGTAAATACAGATCTCTCTGTGCCTCACTCAGAATCATTGGAAGAGGTAGAAGCGGTATCTCTCTCTCTCTCCTTTTTCCAACAGTGGATAGAGCTAAGAAAGTGCAAGGATAAAAAGACCCTGATGGGAGTTATATAGAGACCAGGATGTGGGCTAAAATTACAATGGGAGGCAGAAAAGGTATGTAAAAAGGGCAATGTTACAATAGTCATGGGGGATTTCAATCTGCAAGTATGTTGGGAAAAGCGGCTGGTGTTGGATTCCAAGAGAAGGAATGCCTACGACATGGCTTTCTAGAGCAGCCTGTGGCTGAGCCCACTAGGGGAACAGCAGTTTTGGATTGGATGTTATGTAATGACCCAGATTTGATGAAGAAGCTTAAGGTAAAGGAGATAAATAAGGCCTAAAGACAGCAGAAATAGTGAGTCAGTGACTGTTCTGAAACCTAACGTTCAGAGTCTCTCTGATTGAAAATTCCACCTTCGCTGCTGCTGTGTCTAAGTCTGGGAGCTCTCTATCCAATAGAGCAGCAGGAGCATCTTCAACACAATTACAGTAATGGCTCACACAGATGTTTCCTCTCCCACCTCCTCAAGGGCAAGTAGGGATGCGCAATGAACGCCAGTCCTGACAGTGACAAGAAAACACTGCGAAGCCTATGCTTCTTCAGAAGGATAAAGAAATGTTTTTTGTCCCCAATAACTCTTCCCAGTTTTTACAGACACAGCCTGGAAAGCATCCTATCCGGATGCATCACAACTTGGTACGGCAACTGTTCTGCCCAAGACCACGAGAAATTGCAAAGACCTGTGAACACAGCCCAGTGCATCAAGCAAACCGACAATCCTCCCTCCACTAACTCCATCTACGCTTCCTCGTGCCTCTGGAGAACAGCCAACTTAATCAAGCAGAGTCAGAGTTCTGTTTATTGTCTCTGACATAAGACATGAAACTTGTTGTTTTACAGCAGCAGTACAGTGCATTAAAAATAAAATACTAAAGGTTACACTGAGAAACATGAAATAAATAAACTGTGCAAAAAGAGAGCAGGACAATGAGGGTATAGTGATGAGAGTCCGATGTGGATGGTTTTGGACCCAAATGCTGGACTATCAAAGCAAGGATCGAGATTTGTCACCAAACTAGATCGACAACTGAGCACAACAAACACTAGACAATATCTTTGGTCGGGCTTCCTATTGAGCAATGAGACTCCTTTCTTGATGCCCAAAACATGATTGTCAATGAGCAGGACAGTCCTGAAACTTTAAAGGGGCTGTGCCAGCCAACCATACTCCAGAGAGTTTGAGCGTCTAAACCCCGGGAGCTGGGGCTGTTGGGTGCGTGACAGATATAGTTCATGGCTCCATTGTCCATTCAGATTTCTGATAGTGGAGGGGAACAAGCTGTTCCTAAATCATCAAGTGTGCACCTTCAGGTTCCTGAACCTCCCCCTTAATAGTAGTAATGAGAAGAGGGCACGTCCTGGATGGCGAGTGTCTTAAATGAGGGATACTGCCTTCTTGAGGTATCACCTTTTGAAAGTGTATTGAATGGTGAGGAGGCTGGTGCCCATGATACAGCTGGCAGAGTCTACAATTCTCTGCGGGTTTTCAGTCCTGTGATCCCTTCCCCTGCCATCATTCTCTCTTCTCCCCTCCCCTCTCTGGCCAGGCAGGAGATAGAGAACGTTTTGAAAAATGTACCACCAGACTCAGAGACAGCTTATACCCTGCTGTTATCAGACCCTTTAAAGGATTTCTCATATCTAAGTGAAACCCCTTTTTACCAGGCATCTCTAAAAATACAGCCGGTTTGCCTCTTGCTAACAAACCAATGGACTCAGAGGTGAGAAAACCACCTTTCTCGAACTCTGTACGTCTAGGGTCAACTTTACTTGGGTCCCACCAGACTGGGAGAGTCGGAATGTTTTGACCACCCACATCTCAACCTGAGGAAAACTGTTAAATGCTGCCCACTTGCAATTACCAGTTGGTAAGAAATAACGGATTGCACACTGCATACAGTTATAAAAAAGTATATTTACAAATTTCAGCTTTATCAAATAGTTAGTAGGAAGAAGAAAAGAAAAAAAATAAACAGGGCCCATTACAGTGAACCCAATGGAAATGTGCACACAAGTTGGAGCTTATCTTGAAGTTGCCTTTAACTCCCACACTGGACCCCCAGTCTCCATGAAAGCACACACCACCTTCTGAATGTCACTTGAAATCTATCTCGAAGAAACAAGATATCCCACAGGAGTATTGACCCTTCCTCCTTGAAGCCGTTCATCTGCACAAAGCATCTCGTGCAACAGGGACAGTGCCCTCAGCCACCTTTCCTCCTGTTGTCTCCCAGTTCCTCCAAAAAGACCTCGACCCACATCAGTGTCCATCTCAAAAGCTTCTCAGCCCAGTGTTCTCTAGAACCTTCTCCCAATTCCACCACCCTGATTGGCTGACACAATATTCCTAAGCTGAACAACATAGCCCTGTATCTTTAGATGAAACCCAAGCATGCTAAAAGCAGAACAGACTGCTCGTAAAGAACTGCTAAAATTAACTGCATAGCAGAAAAACTCTTAACCAGGATGTTACACAAGGTTGAATTCTCAGTCTTGATTCTACCTCATTGTAGACTTTGTGCCTTAGTTGTTTACCTGCACTGTAGTTTGTATAAGTGACACTGCAGACTGCATTGTGTTCCCTCAGTGTGGCATAATCTGTTCAGATGCTAGGCAAACAAATTTTTTCACTGTATCTTAGTTGTCATGACAATAATAAACCAAAAGCAGTAACTACAAAATATAAAATGTTATGAAAATTTATCTGGTGATCGTCACCTTGATATTTGTTCGGTTTTCTAGAACGTATCTGTCAGGTGAATACTTTTTTTAGCTCCATCATAGGACTGCCTGATGGAAATCTTTGACATGTCAGAAGGTTTATGTGAAGAGAATGGGTCATAAAGTTTGCTTTAGTGTTCGGGGGACCAGAATTGTAATGTTACAGCTGCAGAATCATGGAGCTAGGATCTCCTCAACTGGCTTGGTCATTTGTGTTAAAAATCAGGAAATTAGTTATCCACAGCACACACATACATGCAATACTGAAGTTGGGGAGCAACAGTTTTGAGTCCGGACTTGTTTGAATGCCCAGGGTCTGGTGATTACTATAGGTTTCCAGGTGCCAGTGTTAACGTGAAACGAAGCAGAGAAAGGCAGCGGGATTGGAGGCTTGGCTGCTGGCATGCGTTTATTTATTGAGTGAGACAGCGCAGAATAAGTATTTCCTGCCCTTTGATCTTCACCACCCAGCAACCCCCTACAACCCCGATTTAACACTAATCTAATCACAGGACAATTTAGAGCGACTAATTGACCAACCCTCTACTTCTTTGGAGCAAACCGGAGGACCCGGGGAAAACTCATGCTTTCTACAGGGAGGACAAACATACTCCTTACAGGGGACACCAGAACTGTACTCTGCACTCCAGTGCCCCAAGCTGCAATAATGTTGCCCTACCACTATGCTGCCATGGCAACCCATGTCATATGTAATGACTTTGACATGATTGGTCACCAGATGAAGGCCGAAGATAAAAGAATAACATAAGACTCCTGTTTATAAGAAAGCTCTTAACACTACTCAACTCTTTATTCTCTGAGCACGAAGCACTGATGATGGCTCAGAAGTACACCATTTTCAGCTTAGAATCCGTGCTGCATCTCAGCAAGTGTAATGTAGCTTTATCCTTTGTACTACTGCTCCTTTTCACTTGAAATCCTTTTTGAAAGCCTAATAGACTCTGCCTCACCATCTCTTGAGGGCATGCATTCTAGATGCTGAAGAAG
This sequence comes from Hemitrygon akajei, assembly GCF_048418815.1. NCBI lineage: Eukaryota > Metazoa > Chordata > Chondrichthyes > Myliobatiformes > Dasyatidae > Hemitrygon > Hemitrygon akajei. The sequence continues at coordinate 108,225,202 of NC_133133.1, read as the reverse complement.
TTTCTCTTCATGTCATTTTGGTTCTTCCTCTGGCCACTTTAAATCTTCAAATAACACACACAAAATGCTGGAGGAACTCGGCAGGTCAGGCAATGTCTATGAAGAGGAATAAAGAGCTGACGTTTCAAGCTGAGACCCTTCATCAGGACCAATCTTCATTTTTTTTTCTTGACACATTCAAGCAAGATAACAGATTTTGGTTAAAACTGCATTATTTTGAATACTTCTCTCAAAATTCCTCCCAATCATCTTATTTTTTTGCCTCAGGGAGAATAATAACATCTTCTTCCAGCTTTCCTGGAGATGCAGGTCACTTATACTTAGCACTCATTGACGTAGAGTTTTACTGCACAGACACAGGCCTCCAACATTCACAAAACAGGAGTGAAACTCAGCATCTATGGAGGCTGCCAAGTCAGGCACCCACTCTGACTAATCCCAATGCTTTGTTTCATTCTCGTCTACTCGTCTACACATTGGGGCAAATTACAGGGCCAGTTAATCTACCAGCTTTGTCCATCTTCGCTTGCGTGCAGCTTCTCATTGATTTCACTGTGTTGCATTGCAAGAAAATGAACTTCAGGGTTGTAAATGGTGACAGAAACACACTTTGACCATAAACTTACTTTAAACTTTGACTCACACAGATTGGTAAGTCGTGAGAATATGCAAACTACACACAGCCAGTTGCAGGGATCGGAATCGAGTCTAGGTCAATGGGACTGTGTGGCTGTAATTATTACAGGCATGACTTATGGATAGCTTTTTTTCTGCAGCCTTTCCAAGGTCGCACAGCAATTCGGGGCCTGCTGGGGCAAGACTATCTGATGATGATACCATCTTCCCAGAAGTACTTTTCAATAGGAAGAAGAAAAAGATTGTGGCAAAATCTGAGTGTAAATGTATTAGAGGAACAAAGGGATTTCAGAATAAAATACCCTAGCCACTGAAAGTTTTCTCGATGAAGCCGGGAGAGTTTGTCATTGAAATGTTGAATAAAATTGATACCTATATTCAGCTGAAAGCATGAGAACAGTTTATTCATCATATACGCTGGGAAAGCACGAGATAATTTTTCAGTTTTGCTAAAGTTTTGCAAGGTCAGAACCAATGCAAATCAAGCACCAGGTGTTCATTTATATAGAGCTGAAAGGTTATAAAACTCTGGTTAGGCCTCCACTGCATTCAATTGCATTCAATCTGGTCAACCCATTACAGGAGGGATGTGGAAACAATGGAAGGGTGCAGTACAGGTTTACCAGGATGCTGTCTGGATCAGAGAGCAAGAGGATGGAACAACGATGCTGTTGTTTCCTTTGGAGTGATGAAGGCTGAGGGGGGACCCGATGTGGGTTTTTAACATTCTGAGAGGCACAGAGGGAGAAAGCTGCTGGTATATTTCTCCAGGGTTATACCCAAGGGCGTGGATTTATGGTGAGAGCGGGCATGTTTAAAGGACATGTGTGGGGCTTTTTTTATACACAGAGAGTGGTGGATATCTGGAACATGCTACCGAGGTGGAGGTGGAGGAGATACAACAGAAACATTTTAAAAGCTCTGAGATTCAAACATGAATATGCAGAAAATGGAACAATATGGACCATGTGCCGGTAGAGGAGATGAAGTATCATTGAATTAATTAGAAAGTCACAACATGGTGGGACAAAGGGATTATTCCTGTGTTCTATGTTCTGTGTCCGAACTGTCTCTTCCTGTAACACTCACAACATGCTGGAGGAACTCAGCACATCGGGCTGCATCCATGGAAATGAACAGTCAACATTTCAGGCAGAGACCCTTCGTCAGGACTGAAGAGGGAGGGGGCAGGGACCCTATAAAGAAGATGGGGGGATGGGGGAAGGCCGGTAGGTGCCAGGTGAAAAACCCATCAGAGGAAAGATCAAGGGGTGGGAGGGGGGAAGCAGAGAGGGGATAGGCAGGAAAGGCGAAGAAGGAATGTAAGAGGAAAGCACTATGGGTAGTAGAAGGAGGCGGGACCAGGAGGGAGGTGATAGGCAGCTGGAGGAGGAGGCAGAGTGAAACTGGGATGGAAGGGAGGGGGAGGGAATTACCGGAAGTTGGAAAATTCGATGTTCATGCCAAGGGACTGGAGACTACCCTAACGGTATATGAGGTGCTGCTCCTCCAACCTGAGTTTGGCCTCATCATGGCAGTAGAGGAGGCCATGTATGGACATATCCGAATGGGAATGTGAAGCAGAGTTGAAGTGGGTGGCAACCGGGAGATCCTGTCTGTTGTGGCGGATGGAGCGGAGGTGCTCGACGAAGTGGTCCCCCAATCTGCATCGGGTCTCACCGATGTAGAGGAGGCTGCAGCGGGAGCACCGGATGCAATAGATGACCCCAACAGACTCACAAATGAAGTGTTGCCTCACCTGGAAGGACTGTTTGGGGCCCTGAATGGTGGTAAGAGAGGAGGTGTAGGGACAGTTGTAGCACTTACGCTTTCAGGGATAAGTGCCAGGTGGGAGATCCGTGGGAAGGGACGTGTGGACCAGGGAGTCATGGAGGGAATGATCCCTGCAGAAAGCGGAGAGGGATAGAGAGGAAAAGATGTCCTTAGTGGTGGGGTCCTGTTGAAGGTAGTGGAAGTTGTGGAGGATAACATGCTGGATCCGGAGGCTGGTGGGGGGATAGGTGAGGACAAGGGGAACACGGTCCCTGTTGTGGTGACAGGAGGATGGGGTGAGGACTGAAGTGCGGGAAATGGAGGAGATGCGGGTGAGGGCATCATTGATGATGACAGAAGGGAAACTATGATCCTTAAAGAAAGAGAAGTCCTGGAACGGAAAGCCTCATCCTGGGAGACGGAGGAACTGGGAATAGGGAATAGCATCTTTGCATGTGGCAGGGTGGGAAGAGGTATAGTCGAGGTAGTTATCAGAGTCAGTAGGTTTATAGAAGATGTCAGTGGACAGTCCATCTTCAGAGATGGAGAGCGAGAGATCGAGAAAGTGAGATCGTCTATTCTGTGGAATTCAATGCAAACAATCCTCGTTTGCTTTCTGAACAGCCATGTTGACAGGTGAGAGTGGAAGAACCGTCTGCCCCTTTCTCATCCTCGATGGATAATTCAACATGACCCACATAAAGTGCAGATCGATTATGATCATGTCAACCTTCCACATGGGCCTCTCTTCAACTTTGCCTATTCCACCAAGATACCAGAGAAAAGTGTGGGCTACTTTTCTTACAAGTATAACATGGCAATGACAGGGTAACATCTTAAAGATGAAATAGCTTTTAAAAATCTTCCTTTCACTTGAAACATTCAGCTGAGCAAATATTTCCAGTGGGCTGTGTCACCACCTGCATTGTGATATGGTAAGTCTTGAAGATGAGTATTCATAAGTGTCTGGCCATTGACATGCCCAGTTAAACATGATACCATGCAGTTTTGTGACATTGCCAATACACACATCATAGTTAGATAGGCGATGCATTTAATCTGTCAGAGAAACTTCACTTTATTGCTCCATGGAGAGCTAACGTTGGAACTGCTAACCCAGAGGAGCCTGAGGTCTCTCTGTTCACCTTCCTGATAATCATAATGCCCAAGAATAATGGATTTGCTGACCAACGGTTAATTATAATGACCTTATTTCCAGTACAGGTGGCAGTCGCTAATGCCCCTTCCAACATTGTGTGGGAGGGGGGAATGAGGGAAGGCGATGGAAATTAAAGTGTGTTTTAGACATTGTCACTTAACCTTAAGGACTTGCCTTATTCATTGTATGTCAACTATACAACCACAGACTGGAAAAAGATTTACTGTCTATCAATGGAATGAGATGACAAGACTTGACCTTCCAGCCATCCCTTTTTCCAAAGTATTTTTCAAGGGTTAGATGATGCATTGTGGGCTTAGTCCCATGGAGGGCTGAATACACAACATGGACAACAGTTTACTATGCAAACCAGTCCAGAACTGGGGACCAAGCCATTCTCAAGAACAGATGAAAATAAGTGTGAGACCTCACTGCTCCTCAAGCCTGCAGTACTCTTCAGAGATGATCTACACTGGGCTCCTCCCCTGAAAATCTAACACCTTGATTTTGGAGTAGGTGGCTGACAGAGATCAAATGAGTGGTCGCAGTCCCTATAGCACTGGGACCAATATTCCTTCTCCATGTTTTCTCCCACTCCACAGCCAACCTTCTTGTCTAAATCCTGGTTTCTCCCTCTCAGTATGCCCATGTCTTTCTCATAGAGACACAGAACACTATGCACAGAGACAAGCCCTTCAGTCCATCTAGTCCATGCTAGACTATTATTCTGCATAGTCCCATCGACCTGCACCTGGTCCATAACTCTCCATATCCCACCCATCTATTTACATATTCAAAATTCTCTTAATTTAGCATAATTCTGCTCATATGCCTTACAGTCTTATGATCTAAATGTTGAAATCAAACCTGCATCTAGCACTTCTACTGGCATTTCATTCCACACTTACCACCCTCTGAGTGACGTTCATCCTCATATTCCCTTTAAACATTTCACCTTTCACCCTTAACCCATGACCTCTAGTTGTGGTTCCACTAACCTCAGTGGAAAAAGCCTGCTTGCATTTATCCTATCCACACCCCTGATAATTTTGTATATCTCTATCAAATCTCCTCTCAATCTCCTCTGCTCCAGAGAATAAAGTCCTATTTCACCCAGTTATCCACAATTCAATAACTTCTAACCTCTTGGTGAACTTCAGAACTGCAGGTTCTTTTTATAATGAGTTACATAATTGTGAGTAGATTTCAATTTCCAGCATATCGTAATGTCGCAGCAGATGGGTATGTCGTTGTGGTTGCATGTAACAAGCCAGACAAAGTATATTATTTCACTTTCTCCAGAGGATTGCAGTTTTCTTCCTGATAATTTCCCAAATCCCTACGTGTGTAAATAAATCATTTAACTCACTTAATATTTTTCAAGCTTGCTTATAAAATTTCTGGCATTTATTTATTTAATTTAGTGATCCAACAGGAGTCAGCCCTTCTGGCACTTTGGGCTACACCACCCCAACAATCCCCAACAAACCTGACGAACCCAAACCTAATCACAGGACAATTCACAATGGCCAATTACCCTACCCGGTACATCTTTGGACTGTGGAAGGAAACCAGAGGACCCGGGGAAAACCCTCGCATTCCATGGGGAGGGGGTACAGAGTCTCTTTACAGAACAGCATCGGATTTGAACTCTGACCTCCAGAACGCCCCGAGCTGTAACGGCGTTCGGTGAACTGCTGCGTTACTAAGGTGTGCGTGTCACCCAGCTTGTGTTGCACACTGCCACAGCTCATTCTGCCCTCCTCTGTAAATGTCCTTTAATTACGTTTTATTAGGAAGTCTTGGTCCTTAAGCGATAATCAGATAAGAGGGCAAGTACTGGATAAGGTATCGCTTTGCCCAGAGCACGGTAAACAAGGCACTGAGTGATAACTCGATTGCACAGAATCAATAGTAAGTAACAAGGTAACCACCGTAGGTGATAAAATGCATGACAATTTTAATAAATGTGGAAAGAGTGATTTGATGGAATATTCCTTTTCAGAAAAAAGTAGGTGTAGTCACCTCGAATGCCTTTCCCTGGCTTCCTGTCTTCAATGGATTTTAAGCACCTCTGTAGTCTCCGAATAATCTCTAATGTAAATAAAAAGCACAGGCACAAGGCGGACTTAAGTTCATGATTTTCAAGCATGTCACTGCATTATTTAGCTGTGCAAATGTCTTAATTTTCCTGGTCTGCATCAAAGGGCTGGTTGGGAGGAACTTGGATTTCCTGCTCATCGACTGTTTGTCCCACTGCCATCAGGCAAGAGGCGACGCAGAATTCATTCACGAACCAACAGCTACCTCCCCCAGCCGTCAGCCTGATCAACACCCCACCCATTAACCCACCCGCCATCACTACGTACACATCACCAAGCGTCAGCTTATGTATGTACAATCAGTCAATATACACTCAGTGACCACTCACTAGTTATATTTACCTCAATAGGTTTCAAAAGGTACATTTCATGTTAGAGAATATACATCCTGAAATTCTTTTTCTTTGCGAACATCCATGAAAACAGAGAGGTGACCCAAAGAATAAATGATAGTTAAATGTTAGAACACCAAAACCTGCGCCTCCCCTCTCCCATGCATAAGCAGCAGCAAAGCAACGACACCCCCTCCCACCAGCAAAAGAGCATCGCCACACCGAGCACTCAAGCATACAGCAATAAAGACACCGACTTGCAGTAACCCAAAGACTACTCATTCACCTGGTAATTCAACATACCACAGGCTCGCTCTCCCTATTAAGGGAAAAAGAGATGTCTCCATTTCACAGTGAGGGGGAGACATAACAAAGCAACTTGCTGATTTATGGTGTTAAAAGTCCGTTATGTGTCTTTTTTCAAGCTCTGTGCCCAAAGAAATCGGGTCTCTGGGCACACAGACAGCAGCCAGCTCACTGCTTATGATTTTCCATCTCCCACGACACATCAGTTTTCAGCAGTGGCACTGACCTCGAATCCGTCCGCCTCCAGAGCCATGAAAATCCAGCACTCTGAATGTGCACTAGCCTTTATACACTGCATCCTTGGAATATTGAAAAGTGGCCAGTTGTAAGGCCCCAAGAGCAGGTCCCATTCCCACAAAGAACCAAAGTCAGCATGTAACTCCAGGTGAGGGTCTTCAAAAGAACCTTGAAAGGGAAAAGTGAGATATTAAAGATATAAATTGAGCTGTTTCCAAAGATGCAAACAAAGGAGTCGCCTTCAGGCGCCATCACCTCCTAAACTCTGCCTCCTAACTAATGCAAATATAACCTGTACACCAATGCAAATATCTAATCAGCCAATCATGAGGCAGTCTCCGAACTCAATGTATAAAAACACACAGGCATGGTCAAGAGGTTCAGTTGTTGTTCAGACAAAACATCAGAATGGGGAAGAAATGTGATCTAACTGACTTTGATCATGGAATGATTGTTGGTGCCAGATGGGGTGACATGAGTATCTCAGAAACTACTGATCTCCTGAGATTTTCACTCTCTAGAGTTTACAGAGAATGGTGTGAAAAATAAAAAAAACATTGAGTGGCAGTTCTGTGAGAAAAATTGCCTTGTTACTGACAGAGGTCAGAGGAGTATGTCCAGACTGGTTCAAGCTGACAGAAAGGCAACAGTAACTCAATGCCCACGTGTTGCAACAGTGGTGTGTTGAAGAACATCTCTGAACGCACAACACGTCAAACTTTGAAGTGGATGGGCTACAGCAGCAGAAGACCACAAACATACACCCAGTGACTATTTTGTTAGGTACAGGAGGTATCTGATAAACTGGTATTGAGTTTATAGAGCGAAGCACCACAGAAACTGCCCTTCAGCCCATCTGACCCCTGCTGACCCAGTTGGTCTATAGCGTTAACACTTTGTAAAGGGTTAGCACTTCAGATAGATAGATCAGCATTATTTGTCACACGTGCATTGGAACATACATACATTGTTTTGAGTTAATAACAAACGCAGCCCAAAGATGCGCTGGGGGCAGCCCGCAAGAGTCGCCACACTTCTGGTGCCAACATAGCGTCTCCTCAACTTACTAAACCAAATCCGTTCACATTGGGAAGCAGGTAGGGACTGGGGCATCCAGAGGAAACCAACAAGATCACAGGGAGACCTTGCAAACTCCTTATAGTCAGCGGTGGGAATTGAAATCCGATTGCTGGCACTCTGAAGTGTTATACTAGCCACTATATGACCATACCAGGGGTACAACCACCAATAACCAATATCTATCTACCATAATATGCAAATACATCATACCGTGGAAGAAGTACTTGTTCACATCCACAAATTGCCAGAAAGAAATTGGAATGCGGGAGAGGATGTTGTGGAAACTGGGGTCAAAGGTTAACATTGTCAGAATACAATACAGTTGATTATATGGATTGTAATATGTGAGCCTTTTTAAAAGTAACATTTATTCCTCTCAGTAGCCTGCAGGTCTTCCAGAGGTTTCCATTGTATCTGACATTTACACTAAAGCAACTAAGAGAAAGTAATGAGGTCAGGTTCTGGCAAGATTGAGTGATTTTACCTTGGGTGACCTTTTGAAATAGATTTTCTTGCAATCAGTGATGGGTCATTTTGGTTTCCTGTTGCAGTGAATAAAGTTTCTCATTAAATAAAATTGCAATGCTGCTGAAATTGTGGGTGGCATCTGAATAAGGAGAGGCATGCAGCAAGGTTCTCCTCACAGAGCATAGCAAGAGGCATTCACATTAAAAGTCCCCGCAGAAGGCTCCATCATCATTTTGAATATACAGTTCTTCTTCCAAACCCTTCCTACTTTTACCTGGGTTTAGTCTGAGGGACCACAAATGAGATATTGTTTATTCATGGTGAATTGACCCCAGTTGCCACAATATCCTCTCCTGCATTCCAATTCCCTTCTAGCAATTTATGAATCATGGAGAGTCTGGTGACAGTGAGATAATACAGAGTGCAGAACATAGAACTGTACAACACAGTCCTAACACAGAACATAGAACTGTACAACACAGTCCTAACACAGAACTGTACAGCATAGTCCCAATACAGAACATAGAACTGTACAACACATTAGCTTTGACCCCCGCACCACTCTCTGTGTAAAACATCGGCCTCTGACATCTCCCCTAATCTTTCCTCCACTCACCTTAAAAGGACATCCTGTGGTATTGGGCATTGCCAACCTGTTGAATGTCCACTTTATCTGTGCCTCTTATAATCCATCATCACCTTTCACTCTACAGAGAAAAGCCCTATCTCATCAGCCTTTACCTTTCCTGCCTTTGAGTCTGGTGGTGAATGAGATCAAGTACCAGAAGTTTCCCAAAGATAGAGTGATTTTAGCAATTTGCAATGGTGGAATCAGTATTTGTGCCAACCAGTATTTGTCCAAACACAAGAAAGCTTTATGTCAACCATGGAGGTATCTACACCATACAGGAAGATTACTTAACAGTGTTTAACAGCAGGGTCCTTAAGGCTGCCTCAGAGAAATGTGGGCCCCTCAACTTGAGTTCAGAAAAACCTCTTATTCTCGCAGACTTAAATTTTGTAGCAATGAAAATGAGGCCATGGGCTCTCTTGATGAGTCACAACCAGGGAGGGTGGTAGTATGATTTCCCATCATGAGCAATGCACACCAAGAAGTCTCACTTTGTATGGAAGAAGAATGTGTTGTGTGACAGAATTTCTTAACCACCGAGTTGTGCTTAAAGGGAACCAGAGACCAGTCCAGGTGAATCTGAGTGTGGAACAAAAGCCTTATTTTCTTCCTGCTTTAATTCCACTCGCATTAATAAGACTAATGAGGACATTCACTGGTGGAAGTTTTCTTATGTTCCATTATTTCAGTGCTTTGTTGCACAGAAGAACCATTAAAGGTTCAGCTCATGCAATATTTACTGTTTCTGCCTCTGCCAAGCTGGGGCTAGGTGTTAACTCAGGGAATGCTAGCAGATCATTGCAATTTCAGGTCAGTGGATAGCAGTAAATCAGGCTGTGCTGGACTTGTGGAATTACTACATCAGGTAGCCAGTTACCAACAGTCATCAATAAAGACTAGAAGCGCTCAAGCACAACAGCCAAGCTCCTTGTAGGTCTCAATTTTTTTCTGAGGCATTCAGCACAGACACAGGCTTTTGGCTCAACTGGTCCATGTTTGGTCCACGTCCCTCTAAACCTTTCCCATCCATGTACAACACAGGAAACAGGCCTACGGACCGACTGACCCATGCCAACCTAGATTTCCATCTAAGCCAGTCTCATTGGCTTGTGTTTTGTCCATATCCCTCTGAACCATTCCTCTCTGTGTACCTGTCCATATCCCTCTAAACCTTTTCTATCGATGTACCTGTCCAAGTGTTTTTTTAAAATATTACTGATATACTTGTCTCAATCATTTCCTCTTGCAGCTCGTTCCATATACAGGCCACTTTCTGGGTAAAGAAGTTGCTTCTCAATTTCCTATTGAGTCGCTGGTCTCTCATCTCGCTGGTCCTGTGCCTCTTGGTTCTCCACTCCTGGGAAAAAGGCTGTGTGCAGCCACCCTTTCCATGTGCCTCATGATTTTGTACCTCTTTGTACAACAACTCCTCATTCCCCTGTGCTCCAACTGCCAAACTGCTCAACCTTTCTCCATAACACCTTCTTGGGTGTCTCAGCAACATCCTCATGAATCTCCTCTGCATTGTTTCCAACTGATGACATCTTTCCCACAGCAGGGTGACCCAAAGTAAACACAGCATCCCAAGAACAGGCTCACCAGGAAAGAAATCTAAACCCGGTACAGAAACAACTGTGCTCTTGATTACGGACTGAGACCAAAAACATAGAGTTAAAATCTGAAATTAGAGGCTAATGTCAAAGACTCCAAGCTGAGGCCTGGTGGCCTAACATCAGGAACCTAGGACCAGAGGCCACAAACCCAGACCAAAGTGCCCACAGATTGGGCAAAGAAAATCCCACTGCTCCAAGAGATTGGTGTCAACTTTAAGGCTTGTGGGATGGAAGGATTTGAGCAGGGGGATCCCGGGGAAAGAAGGTGGAAGTGGGAGATGGTGGGATTTATCATAGGAGACTGACAGAGTATATGGCAGGCACATGGTAGGAGTGGGAGGGAGAAAGAAGATAGAGCCAGGGATGGAATAAGGGGAAGAGGCAGAGGGGTGTGTGGGGCTGAATGGGGTTACAGAGGTGGGTAGGGGTGTAGGGGCCGGGATTGAAGGAGCTATAGAGACAGGGTTAAAGGGAAGGGAGTGGGATTTGAATGTACAAAGATGGGAGAAAAGTCAGGTTGTGCAGGTTGGAATCTGGGTGGTTTGGGGTTGGAGGGGGAATCAGTGAGAAGGTGAGGGTTGTGGATTGGAAAGTCAGCTCAATGAGATGAAGGGACCAAGAAACAAGATGACCACCCCCTCACACCAACCCCCTAATGCCCCTCACCAACCACAATATCCCCCCCCCACTCAGATTGGCTTTGCTGAGGGCAAACATTTCCTTACAAGAGTTTCCAGGAGAAGTCGGTAAGCATTTTCAGCAGCTAGAACAATAAAATTAGCAAGCTTTTAGTTCAGAATGGAAGCACTCAGTGGTAGTTAGAAAGCCTGTGTTGGCTGTGAATTCCTCTAGTGCAGAGCATGCCTGCCCAGTATGGAAATGCTCGGGAATTGCAAATTAATTGGAATGGTATGGACAACATCTGTAGAGTCATCACAGACTGTCTTGTTGACAAATGACAACATCTGGAATAGTGCCACCAGACATCTGGAGAACTGTGTCCTACCGGGAAGATAAAGAGAAAACAGAAGATAATGGACACTTACCCAGACCCACCCCCCACACAGAGCCACATATACAGCTTTGCGGATAAAGGCTGGAGGCTGTGCTGAAGCTTTCAAATGCCAATACAAATAACCCCTCTATGCACCAATGAGGATTTTGAGAGCAGCGCCAACTTGGACAGTAGGGCAAATGTGCAGCTTCCTGCAGGGACATTTGAGACTGTCCTAAGCTGCCTTTTGGTCAATCAAGAACAACATACCCTCTACTTCTTTTACTGCTGCATGGACCAACCCTTGCTCTGAGTAGGAGATTTTTACATGGCCTGAAAACTGCGTGGCACTTTAATAATGCATTACACAAAAGAAAATTCCAGCAGTGTGGTTACAAAGGCTACGGGCATGGCAGCATTTCAGTTACTGCATAGCCACACACCCTGCACCTTTGAGGGAGCAGAGGTCAGGAGCTGACCTGGTAAGCTGTGTGACTGCACTGAGAGGCTGGTTGTACAGCACCATTTGGTCATCCCACTGCTCAAGGGCCATGCAAGGGCTGGGATCAAACCAAACCCAACTCATACAATTTGCACTATCAGTAGAAATGTCTATACTGTATTGCTAAGTCAAAGCAAATTTATTATCAAGGTATATATATGTTACTGTTTACTACCCTGAAATTCATTTTGCAGGCATTTACAGGAAAATATGGAAATACAATAGAATTTATGAAAAACTATGCATAAACAGCTAATGTGCAAAAGAAGAGAAATGGTGCAAATAAAAATTCAATAACACCGAGCACATGAGTTGTAGAGTCCTTGAGAGTGAGTGTGTAGGTTGTGGAATCAGTTCAGAGTTGAGGTGAGTGAAGTTATCCATGATGGTTCGGGAACCTGATGGTTGTTGAATGCTGATAAGGTTGCTGGTTGTTAGAAGATGGAGATGAAAAGGAGGAGCACTTGAGTGTATATCTTGGACCAATCCTGTTGTCTGTTCTCTGAGTTGTTTGCAGTCACATAGCTTAGCAGAATATGGTTATCATTTCCAAGTGATCATTCCAGGCCATATTGTGCATTACTAACTTTCTGATTTTCATCCATTTGTGGGATGTGATCAATGTTTAATCCCCATCCCTAATTGCCCTTGAGGAAATGGTAATGAATGATTGTGCCACTGAAAGACTTGCTAGGTCATCTATTAGGCAACTGCATTACCTAAGGCCAAAGCTGGTGAGGATGGAAGATTTCTTTTTGTAAAGGGTTTTAGTGAGCCTGGCAGATTTAATAGCCAAGATTACTGGAAACATCTTTTAACTTCCAAATAATTTAATAGTAATTATTTAATATTGTGCCCTCTGGTTCAATAACCCTGGAATAAAAAATATATAAATCTTATACCCCAGTATTGCATGTATTTTATGTTTAAGGTTAAACTCAAAGTCTGGATAAAACTGAAGATGGGAATTTGGAAGACTACATTAAATATTTTTGTCTGAAACTAAATTGGATTTTAATTTCAAAGTTTGAAGTAAATTTATTATCAATGTACATATACTTTACCATATACAGTCTTGAGATTCATTTTCCTGCAGACATACTCAACAAATCTATAGAATAGTAACTATAACAGGATCAATGAAAGACCACCCAACTAGGGTGTTCAACCAGAGTGCAGAAGACAACTAATTGCACAAATGCAAATATAAATAAATAGCAATAAATAATGAGAACATTTAATGAAGAGTCCTTGATAGTGAGTTATTGATTGTGGGAACATTTCAAAGATGCGGCAAGTGAAGCTGAGTGAAGTTATCTCCTCTGGTTCAGGACCCTGTTGGTTGAGAGTTAGTAACTGTTCCTGAATCTGGTGGTGTGGATTCTGATGTTCCTGTAACTTCTTCCTGATGGTTGAGGGGTAATAACTGTGCCTGAACCTGGTGGTGTGGGCCCTGAGGCTCCTGTAACTCCTTCCTGATGGTTGAGGGGTAGTAACTGTTCCTGAATCTGGTGGTGTGTGTCCTGATGTTCCTGCAACTTCTTCGTGATGGCAGCAGTAGAAGGAGAGCATGACATGGGTGGTGGGGGTCCCCGATGATGGACGCTACTTTCCTGCCTCATCATTTCATGTAGATTTGCTCAATGGTGGGGAGGGCTTTACTTGTGATGGACTGGGCTGGATCACTACTTTTTGTAGGCTTTTCCATTCAATGGCATTAGTATTTCCATAGCAGGCTGTGATGTAGAGGCACAGAAGCTTGTCAATGTTTTGATGCCATGCCAAATCTCCGCAAACCCCTAAGAAAGTAGGGGTGTTGCTGTTGTTTCTTTGTAATTGCTGGGTCCTCTGAAGTAGTAACACCCAGGACTTTAAAGTTGCTAACCCTCTCCACCTCTGATCCTCCAATGAGGACTGGCTCATGGACCTCTGATCTTCTTCTCCTGAAGTCTTGCTGACATTGAGTGAGAAGTTGTCAGCCAGATCTCCCTCCTATATGCTGATTTATCACCATCTTTGATTCGGCCTATGACAGTGGTTCAACTGCAATCTTGAATTTCACTGGAGCTGTGCTTATCCACACAGTCATAAGTGTAAAGCAAGTAAAACAGGAGGCTAAGCACACAGCTTTATGTGCTGATGGAGATCGTGGAGGAGATGTTGTTGCCAATCCAAACTGACTGGGGTCTGCAAGTGAGGAAATCTAGGATCCAATTGCACAAGGAAGTATTGAGGTCCAGGTCTTGAAGCTTATTGATTAGTTCTGAGGGGATGTTGGAGTTAAATGCTGAGCTGTAATTGATAAAGAGCATCCTGATGTATGCATCTTTGCCATCCAGATGTTCCAGAGTTGAGTGAAGAGCCACTGAGTGAAGATGGCATCTGCTGCAGACCTGTTGTCCAGCTGGCAAATAGAAGCAGATCTAAGTTACTTCTCAAGCAGGAGTTGATATGTTTCATCACCGACCTCTCAAAATGCTTCATCACAGTGGATGTAAGTGCTACTGGGTGACAGACACTGAGGCAGGTCACCATGTTCTTCTTGGGCACTGGTATAACTGAAGCCTGCTTGAAGCAAGCAGGTACCTCAGCCTGTTGAAGCCAGAGGTTAAAGATCTCAGGAACACACCAGCCAGTGGATCAGCATAGGTCATTATACATGGCCAGGTACCCCGCCTGGGCTGGATGCTTTTCGTGGGCTCACCCCCCTGAAGGCTGCTTGCACGTCGGTTTCAGAGACTGAAATCACAGGATTATCAGGAGATGTGAGAGTTTATGATGGTTCCTCCACATTTTGATGGACAAGGTGAGCATAGAAGGCATTGAATTCATCTGGAAGTGAAGCCCATGTTGCAAGATTTAACTTTATCAGAGATGATAGTTTTCAAGCCCTGAGCATCCTTCATTGTTGCAGGTTTGGTCTGGAATTTCCAACTCACCGGTGAGATGGCTTTCCAGAGATCATACCTCGACCTCTTGTAACTTTCATGGTCTCCAGACCTGAATGTCTCTGATCTGGTTGTCAGCAGATTTCAGATCTCATGGTCATCAAAGGTTTCTAATTTTGGAAGACCAAATGGTTTTGTGGGGACACACTTCTCTACAGCTGTTTTAATAAAGTCAGTTGCAACCATGAAGTATTCATTTAGATCCCTATATGAGTGTTGAACACATCCCAGTGCACTGACTCAAAGAAAGCCAGATCCGCACCTTTGCCTCCCACGACCAGCTCTTTGTTGTCCTAATTTCTGGAGTTTTGCTCTTTAGTCTCTGCCTGTTTGCAGGTAGGAGAAGGACAGCTAAGTGATCCGATTTACCAAAGTGCAGTCTGGGCATGGAACGGCAGGCATTCCTTATCTTAGTGTAACAGTGGTCTAGCGTGGTGGGACCTCTGGTGCTACGGGTCATATACCAATGGTAATTGGGCAGGGTTTTCTTCAAACAAGCCTGGTTGAAGTTCCCGACTATGCATCAGGATGGACTTTTTCTTGTTTGGAGACGGCATTATGCAGTTTTGTGAGTGCTTGAGTATAGTCGGACACTGGTGGTATGTAAACTGTGGTCAGGATCATGGATGAGAATTCCCTCGGTAAATAGAATGGACGGAATTTGACCATTAGGTGTTCATTGTTGGGGGGACACGAGTTTAACAAACTGCCACATCAGAGCACCAAGAGAGTTTATCATAAAACACACACTTGCACCTTTGGCCTTTTCTGAATCAGCAGTTCAGTCCATTTTGTAAACCGAGAAGCCTTCGGATCTAATCATTGTATCTGGTGTGCCTGGAGAAAGCCACATCTTGGTCAGACAGAGAATGCAACTAGATTTAATTTCTCTCCGATACAGCGATCTTGCCCTCAAGTCCTCAATTTTTGCTCTCCAGCAACTGCGTTTTAACCAATAAAATCTTGGATAGCGGAGGCTCCATACCTCTGCGTTTCAGTCTGGCTTATAGTCCACCTCTCCTGCCTTGCTTCTGGCCATGGCAATGCACTTTGTGGAAGGATAAAGGATTATTTGATATTACCAGAGTTATGAGAATTTTTCCATTATGACCCTTAAAGTTACAAAAATATAAAACTTCAGATGTTGCTAAAATTTTGCACACAGCTATAAAATCAGTCCAGACGATCTGAACTATCTTGTTTTTCTGTGTTATTAGGACTAAAATTATGAACATTTTGCTTCTGTACTGTAAAAAAGAAGGAATTTTCCATTGCTTATTTGGAGTCCAAGACACCCAGATTGTGAGGTGGACTCCCCATGATATATCTCATAAATAAAGTGAGTTTGATCATAGTCTTCTCAGGGCTTGCATTTATTTGTCTGATCAAGATTGTTAATTTCAGTAACAACCTTTGTCCTCTTAAAGATGCCCTTCCTGTCTAGTCTGCCAAGTCCTTCAGTCGATTGTGAGGGTTGAAGTTCATTCAGCTGATTTAAAAATCCATTGCTCAGAGGGAAGTTACGTCCTGTAGATTGTGGTGGGAGTAATTCAAAAGGGGTGTAGATAAAAGAATATTTGGAACAATTGTCTGCAGCCCACAGAACATTGCCGATGATCACTAGCACCATTTTAGTAGTTTAGCTCAATGTTACCTCATCGGAAACTGAGTGACTAATAACTACAGAAATGATTGCAATTAATAACACATCAAATCATCAGGAACAATTAAGTTGCATTGGGAAATAAGACTGTACATTTGAAATCTCATCCAGCCCTATAACCCACCTCAAGCTCCATCTATACACACACCCAGTCTCTGTCATTTCAACTTTGTGGAGTATATTTTCCAATCCCTCAGCCCTACATGCTGGAGTCTGCTCCCATGGTCACGGGAAGAATGTACAAACTCTTTCCAGACAGCAGTGGGAAAATGTGGTTTGGTCATATTTTCATTGATAATGTGTGTATGGAAAGCCCTTGGGAACATACATCATTAGGTGTGCTAACTGTGCTACTAGTGAACACCTCTGCAAGGAGTGCTGCCACAAGAAAGCAGCATTCATCATCAAGGCCATGCTCCCTTCACACTGCAGCTATCAGGAAGGAGGTGCAACCCATTGTGAATTCCCAAAAGAAAACAAATCTCAAGACAGAATATGATGACATCTAAGTACTTTTATATACATTTACTTTGGACTTTGAATTAATACCATCTATTTATTGCACCTTAATAATGCTTGGGAGTAGAATGGAATAGTTATAGCTGTTCTTGCCTTTAAATTCTTCCCCAAATAGTAATGACAACTCAGAGTACCTTTCTGCAGAAATCTGGAATATCTCAAGCACTCAGCAATATGTTCCAGCCAGTGTATCTGTACAGTGAAGTAAGGGAGCACATTGCTTAGTGTAAAGTGCATAGAAATCATATAATCCTCAAGTAATAGAATCAGAAATCTACATCACAAAATAAGACCCTTTTGTGCCACTTCCCTCATCCTTGCCAGCTGTGATGCCCATCCATGCTAATCTCATTTGCCCACATTTGGCTCAACATCCCTACTCCTTTCCATTCCAACTACTGTCCAAATACTTTTAAAATATTGGAGTAGTATCTACCTCCAGCTTGTTCCAAATGCTCACTCTTGTCTGTAACAAGAATTACCCCCTCAGACCTCTTTCACATTTCTCCTCTTCTCACCATAATCCCCTGCACTTCCTCGATTTCTCAGCCATGGGAGAACAATTTTGGTTCACTAGCTTATCTATGCCCTTCATAATTTTGTCAGCCTCTGTAAGGTCACCCTTCAGCCTCCTATGTTTCAGAGTGACCAAACCACTTAAAGCAACCTTCATTTTCAGGGACACCTTGCTGAATCTCTTCTGCATTCTCTCTACTCCTGCCACATCCTTCCTGCCAGAGCCATACATTCTGCTCCAGGTGCTGTCTGCCAAATGCTTTGTCCAATTGCAAAGGTGGCATACCAACGCTTAGATTTTATCAATGTTGGGATCTTTTTGTTTTACATTTATTCTGGGACAATCTAACTGACATGTTGCATAATGGAAAAATAAGGAGAAATATGAGCATTTTAAAGTTCAAAGTTCAAATTAAATTTATTAACAAAGTACATATATGTCACCATATACAACGCTGAGATTCTTTTTCTTCCGGGCATACTCAATAAATCCATAATAGAATTATCGCCATAATAGAATCAATGGAAGACTGCAGTTTGGTTGTTTAACCTATGTGCAAAAGACAACAGACTGTACAAATACAAAAAGAAAGAACTAACAATAATAAACAAATAAACAATAAATATCTAGAACATGAGATGAAGTGTCCTTGAAAGTGAGTCCATCCATAGTGTGTGGGAGCAGTCCATAGATGGGGTGACTGAAGTAATTCTCTTTGGATCAAGAGGCTGATGGTTCAGGGATAGTAACTGTTCCTGAACCTGGTGACATGATTCCTGAAGATTCAGATTACAGAATTTAATTCTATTTAAATAAAATATTTGGATCCTTTAAGTGGAAAAAAACTGTAGATGATGGAAATCTGAAATAATATCCTTTGACCTAAAAAAAAACTGCTTCTCTTTTCACAGATGCAGCCTGGCCTGCTGAGTGCTTCTAGGCTTGGGTCATTTATATTGGCTCAGATTTGCAGTGAGCTTGTAGCAATGCTGTTTCTCACTAACTGGAGAAAATCCTTCACAAAGATCAACTGATATCCATACTAATAAACTTTCTGACAGCCTTTTGCTGTCAGAAATCCATTCAAAAGTTTGTCCTGTGCTCAACAGCTGAGGCACCACCAGCTATCTGCCATGTGAAAAAAAAGTCCTTGCAGGCAGGAAACCAAGGAACAATTGTAATTAACGCCATAAGATATAGGAGTAGAATTAGGCCATTTGGCCCATCAAGTCTGTTCCATCATTCCATCATGGCTGATTTCTTATTCCTCTCAACCCCTTTCTCTTGCCTTCTCCCCTTAAGCTTCAATACCTTGATTAATCAAAAACCTACCCAACTCCACTCTAAATGTAACCAATGACTTGGTCTCCACAGCTGAGTTGTCTGTGGCAATGAATTCCACAGATTCACCACTCTTTGGCTAAAGAAGTTCCTCCTCATCTTTATACGAAAAGTACATCCCGGTATTGTGAGGCTGCACCCTCTGGACATAAACCCCCCACTCCCCATGAAAGGGAAAGCCCCTCCATGTCCACTCTATCTAGACCTTTCAGTATTCGATAGGTTTAAATGAAACACCCCACCCCCACCGCCTCATTCTTCTAAACTCCAGCGAGTACAGGCCCAAAGTCATCAAACATTAACCTTTTTATTCCCGGAATCATTCTTGTGAACCTCCTCTGGACCTTCCTCCTTTAAACATTATATGAAGTTTGAAACAAAGATCTGAACATAGACGTGCGATTAAAGTTGATATTAAACTGATAAGCATGGTACAAGTTAACTTTTTGGATTCCTTATTTTTTGAAATATTGAAGTGAGGAAATTAAAATTGATCCATATAATATATTTTGTTTTGGGACTGAGAGTCTGATATGCAGTAAATATCATCTCATCCACCACTAAACCTCACTTCAGCCCCTCATAACTAGGTATGAGATTTTCAGATAAATCTGTTTGTAAAAAGCTTAAATTCAGTACGATGGAATTATTTCAATCACTGGTGCTGGAGTTAATAGTACAGTGAAGGTATGTCAGGTTACTGATAATAAAGTCAAGATTTCCATGTCAACCCCTATACGTGTGAAAATAGCAAAGCCACTATTTACTTGTACTGTTCTCTTTACACTGTGTGGCCGCGCAGTAACTGAAAATGCCCCTGCACACATATCCTTTGTTGCAATGGTTGGCTGTAAAAAAATTTAGAGGGAGGTTACTTGTGTGGGTTACAGATGGGGAACAGAAGTTGCACCACCATTACTTCTGGATAATCAAACCAGTGCAAGATAAAACAACATTTAGATTTACCTCTTTGTGTTAAATTGGGTTTTGAATTTTGTATAAGATGAAATGGAAATCTAACAATTCTTGTTCAAATTGAAAACTTTAGAAGACATTTTAGACAAATTCCTATCAGGAAATCAGCCATATCACGAACATAATGTGCTCCAGAACCCTCTGCTGGTAAGAATACAGAAGAAATGAGTTATATTTAGGTGCAGAGATGCTGTTTCTATCACTTACCCTTTACTTTCTATAGTACTACAGGTGCACATTTCATCCTCCAGCTTAACTCTTTGGAAAGTACGAAAGATTAAAGATATATTACAGAGCTCCATCTACGCCACATTCTAGTCTGCTGTCTGACAAAGTTAAGCTGGTTTCCTGGCTGCACTTCACGGGTCACTTGAGTGGGAAGTAGTCAGCCAACATTTTCCTTGAAAATGCTTTTGGCATGATAAGTACACTGATGTCTCTGCATTCTCACAGCTTGCAATTATGTACAAGAAAAGATTTGCCTGGGAAGGTCTTGCTGTTGGGTAGCAACTGCAGTTGAGCTTATTGTCACTTCATCTCTGAGGTTCTAAGTGATCTGTTAGGGGGTGATTTTTCTGCAGCTACTCTGAAACACTGAAGTACCCTGCAAAGCCCTTATCTTGATAAGCTTGGCAGATAGCAGTGGTTTGGCTGAGCAAGCAGTGTTTAATATTATGCTATCGAAGTGGCTGAAAAAGCTTCCTGCTCCAGGGTATATTTTTTTCAATTAGGATTCTTCACAGTCTACAATATTCTGCAGAGGGTTTTGGAACATCCTCACTCTGATGCTTTCTTTCTTCAAATTAAAACAATCTTGGCTAACCATCACAGTAATTGTAACTTCTCAGACTCAGGCAAATGTTCTGGATTGAGAGGAGAAAATAAGAGGTACTGATCAAAGAAGCTGCAGGAGGAATAAAGGGCAATTATACACATTACTATATACAGAATATTGAGTGTTCCAAAGTTCAAAGTAAAATTATTATCAAAGTACATTACTGTCACCCTATACTATCTTAAGAATCATTTTCTTGCAAACACTCACAGTAATACTAAGAAATATAATAGAATCAATGAAAAACTACTCATGCATGTAAAGAAGGCAAAATGTGTAGATAGACAAAGCGAGAGACGGACAAGCAGACAGGTAGATAAACTGAGAACGGGTTGTAGAGTCCCTGAAAGTGAGTGCACAGGTTGAAGCATCAGTTCAGCATTGAGGTGAGTGAAGGTACCCACACCAATGCAGGGGCCTGATGTTCCCTGGGTAATAACTGTTCCTGAATGTGGCCGCATATTGGCAGTGTCACAAGGCCTCCCCTTGTAGGCGTGCTGACAGCCCTTCTGCTGCATCTACTCTGTCACAGATCACAAGAGGCGACCCATGATGTTGTAGACAAGTCCATCACATAAAGCAGCCTCTTCTGCACTGACACTTCACTGTAACTTGCTAAAGCAGCCGACATAATCAAGGACCTCTCCCACCCCTGTCACATTCTCTCTGCTTTTTTCCAACAGGCAAAAGATATAGAAGGCTGAGGACCAGGCACAAAGTCAGCTTCTATTCCACTTTTATAAGACTCAAATGGACCTCTTATATGAAAAAGATGAACTCTGGATCTTTCAATCTACTTCATCTTGGGACTAGCAGTTATTTATCTACTTGCACCACACTTTCAGGGTAAGTTGTAACACCATGTTCTACAATCTTAGCTTTTTGCCTTTTGGATGATATTGATGTATTTACGGAATGATCTGTGTGGACAGCATTCAAGCAGATGTTTTTCAATGTATCGCAGTACATGACAATTATAAACTAGTCACCAATCACTCCCATCAGAGCCCAATTTGCTGGTGTTGTTGCATTTCCCAAGGATTGTCACACCTACGCAAAATAAGAAGAATGAATCAGATTTTACAGAAAAAAAAGACAGCTTTTGGTCCTTTAAATCTGTGCTGGTGCCTGGAAGAATCCTCTTGTCAGTACCTCTCTCTCACAATTCCCCATATCCCTGCAAGTTACTTTCACATAAATGCCAACAACCCTGTCGGTTGCCTCTGTTTACCACAACTCAGTGGGCAGTAAATTCCTGATCACTACCACTTAGAATCAGAATCAAGTTTAATAACACTGGCATTGCCATGAAATTTGTTGTATGACAATAAATAAATAAAGTTAAATTAAATTAGTGCAAAATGAGAGAAAGAAAAGTAGTGAGTTCATGGGTTCAATGTCCATTCAGAAACTGTAAGGCTATTCCTGAAATGTTGAGTGTGTGCCTTCAGGCTTCTGTACCTCCTTCCTGATGGTAGCAATGAGGAGAGGACATATCCTGGGTGACGGGGGTCCTTAATGATGGATGCTGCCTTTTTGAGACATCGCTCATTAGTGCTGGATGTCCTGGGTGCTGAGGAGGCTTGTGCAGGTGATGGAGCTGACTGAGTTTAGAAATCTCTGCAGCCTATTTCTTTAAGCTTGCTGCTTAAAAAAAAAAATCCTTGCTTTTCCCATCACTTAAAGTTTTATTTCTGGCTTTAATTCATCTGCTAATGAAAGCAGCTTCCTTCTGTGTATCACATTGAAACCAACATCTGCTGTGTGCACTCACATCTGCATGTTTCTCAAGACTTCATTCCTGATTCAGATTTGAGATGAGCACAGATTGGCGCACCACGTCGCAAATCTTCCTGATGTAGCACCCTGAGCCAGAATTATGAGCTAACAATGAATATTTATGCCATAAGTTCCCATCATTGGTACAAGTGCTGCAGAGAAAAGTTCACTTACTGGCAACACTCAGAATTAATCAATCTTCGGTTTGGATGATGCTGATAATAAGAAGATGATGGTGTTTGTTGTTAATGAGGGGGTGGTGGTATTGGTTATGCATCAAAGCATATGAGTTTTTGCCATATATGTTAAAATCTTTCGATAATATTGCTTTCATTTCTGGAAGGGATGAGTTTATGACAGTGATTGCATAAGGAGTACCTTTTGTTCAAAGCAATAAAATACAAGATGGGGTTTACTTTAGTGTCAACACAATTGGCACATGGATGAAAGTAAAATGGAGGCTATGTGGGAATGAAGGGTTAGATTGATCTTAAAAGGTTGGCACTACATTGTGGACTGAATGGCCTGTACTACACCATGTTCTATCTATTAGGTAGCTTGAGGTGCTAGGTCACATGCAGAAACATGGCTCACGTCTGCCATTTCTGACACAGTGCTGCAGCCTGATGACTTCACTATTTTCCACAAGGACAGGTCAGTTGAATCTTTTAAAGGTGTGTGGGAAGGTGTATGGTTCATGGTGCACAGACGTGACTGTTCTGTCTCAGTCCTGCTCACACAACCTAGAACATCTTTGTGGTGGCGTGTTGGGGAGGAAGCATTAAGAAGAAGGACGCCTCACGTCTTAATAAGCTGATAAGGAAGGCGGGCTCTGTCGTGGGCAAAGTACTGGAGAGTTTAACATCGGTAGCTGAGCGAAGGGCGCTGAGTAGGCTACGGTCAATTATGGAAAACCCTGAACATCCTCTACATAGCACCATCCAGAGACAGAGAAGCAGTTTCAGCGACAGGTTACTGTCGATGCAATGCTCCTCAGACAGGATGAAGAGGTCAATACTCCCCAATGCCATTAGGCTTTACAATTCAACTGCCAGGACTTAAGAACTTTTTTTTTAAAGCTATTATTAATGCTTTTGAATTAGTGATTTAGATGCATATCATATTATTACTGAGTTAAGTATTGTATGTAATGAGTTTTTGCTACAACAAGTGTATGGGACATTGGAAAAAATGTTGAATTTCCCCATGGGGATGAATAAAGTATCTATCTATCTATCTATCTATCTATCAAGTGCTGTCCATTTTATCCGTTGAAGGAGCTTTCTGCCATCATCCTGGTGGCAGTGTATATCCCACCCATGGCCAATGTTAGTCAAGCACAGGAGAAACAGAGTACCAGGATCAGCAGGTATGGAACTGCACAACTCATGCCTTCCCTGTCATTGCAACCAGGCCAGCTTGAAGAAGTACCACCAACATATCAGCGGTGGAAGAGGAGGAGCCAACACACTGGACCACTATTACACTATCATCAAGAACACCTATCGCACCCTTCCACACCCACACATTGACCACCTGGCTGTGCTTCGACTCCCAGCATAGGCACACTAGTGCTGAGGACCAAGAAGGTATGGTCAAGGGAGGTGGAGGTGCGTTTACAGAACAGCTTTGAATCGATGGACTGGACTTTTTCAAGGAGCCAGAGTTGTCACCAACTTCATCAAGACCTGAGCAGATATGTGTGTGCCTTTGAGAACACATTGGCCATAAACAACCAGAGCCATGGACATGGTTATAATCAACTTCTGATGATGTAAGGACCTGAAACTGCTGCAATTTTCCTAGGTCTACAGCAGATGCAATATCACTGGCCTTCCACTCAGCTTTGGATCACCAGTACAATATCTACTATTGAATATAGCTCAGAGTTCAACACAATCATCAAACTCCAAAAACCTAGGCCTCTATACCTCCCCCTGCAACTGGACTTTCTAACTGGGAGACCCTAGTTGGAGCAGATTGGAAAAAAAAAATCCTTACTGACAAGCAACACTGGTGCATCTCAAAGACATTTGCTTAGCCCACTGCTCTACTCTCTCTACACCAATGACCGTACAGCTGGGCACAGCTCAAACACCATTTACAAATTTGCAGATGACACAACTATTGTTTCAGATGGTGATGAGGAGGTGTACAGGAGTGAGGTAGATCAGCTGGTAGAGTGGTATTCCAAGAACAACCTTGCACTCAATGTCAGTAAGACCAAGCAATTGATTGTGGACTTCGAGTGACCTGCAGTAGAAAGGGTGAGCAGTTTCAAGTTCCTGGATATCAACATCTCTGAAGATCTATCCCGGTCCCAACATATTGACGTAATTAGGAAGAAGGCACAACAGTGGATATATTTCATTAGGGGTTTGAGAAGACTTGGTATGTCACCAAAGACACTCAAAAATGTATACAGATGTACCATTTAGAACATTCAGACTGGTTGCATCACCATCTGCATTGGACTGGAATGAACTGCAAACTCAGTTCATGGGCAATAGCTTCTCCAGCATCGAGAATATCTTCAAAGGATGATGCCTAAAAAAGGCAGGATCCATTACTAAGGACTTCCATCACCCAGGACATGCCCCCTTCTCATTGTCACCATTACTGAGGAGGTACAGGAGCCTGAAGCCACACACTCAATGTTTTAGGAACAGCTTCTTCCCCTCCTACATCAGATTACCAAATGCTCAATAAATCCATGAACACTACTTTACTATTAGATTTTGCTCTCTTTTTTCACCACTTATTTAACCTTATATATAGATATATATATCTTCAAATGCAAGTTAGTTTTCTTATTATGTATTGCAATGTAATGTGGCTGCACAGCAGCTTATTTCACAACATCTGCCAATGATATGAAACCCAACTCTGACTCTGAGCCCCGAGAAGAACCCAAACCCACTGGGCCACAAGGACAAGTACAAACTCCTTACAGACAACGGCAGGAATCGAATCCTGATTAGTGACTGCTGGCACTGTAAAGTGATTTTGCTAACCACTGCGCTACTGTGCATTCCCTCTCTCACACTAAAGCCATATCCTCTAGTATTTCTAACCCTGGGTAAAAGAATATGACCATCTATTCCATTTATGTTTCTCAATTTTATAAACCTACATTAAAAATTGTTAAAGAAAAAGAAGTTCTTTAGAACAGCTCAAACTCACAGAAAAACGTAGGATAGAAACAGGCTCTTCAACCCCTCCAGTCTATACTGACCATTGTGTCAGGAAGTGTAGAGGAAGCTTGGCATAAATGCAGAACAACAGAGACTATTTATTGGTAAGTGATAACGTCAACAGTTCAATAGTTTCATTTAATTACAATGTGCAAACTGTAATTCTTGCTCTCCGCAGATGTACTTGAAACAGATGAAAAACCCCAAAGAATAACATAAGATCCCCAAATTCCCCTGCCCCCTTCCATGCACAAACAACAGCAAGCAGCATTAACCTCTCCCTCCCCCTCAAATTGTTCCAGCAGAAAGCATCAGCACTCCCCCCATGCAAATAACCACAAAGCCCCCCAAGAGAGACCATTGTCTACAGTCCATCAAAAACTAACAGTTTGCTCCAACATTATGATATCCCATAGGCTCTCTCTCTCTCTCTCTCTCTCTCTCTCTCTCTCTCTCTCTAACAAGGGAGAGACAGGTGTCACTCCTTCCATAGCTACAGAAGAGACAGCAGTCACTATTTCAATCTTACAGTCAGTCTGAAACATTTCTTTTATTTTGAGTTAACACGAGGAAATCTGCAGATGCTGGAAATTCAAACAACACACACAAAATGCTGGAGGAACACAGCAGGCCAGGCAGCATCTATAGGGAGAAGCACTGTTGACGTTTCGGGCCGAGTCCTGACGAAGGATCTCGGCCCGAAACGTTGACAGTTCTTCTCCTATAGATGCTGCCTGGCCTGCTGTGTTCCACCAGCATTTTGTGTGTGTTGTTTTTATTTTGAGTTCCCTGGCTCAAGAATCGGCAAATCGATCGCCGAGTGCAGAGTCCTCCAACAGCCACTCTCACAGCCTCCGATGTTCCAGCTCCTACTATGCTTCAGTTCATATCTTCGGTAAAAATTCATGTCTACGGGGCTGGGCAAGGCGCTAAAGTCACCTGACTTCTGGCCGAAACTGGACATACTGAAACACGGCCAATCAGCAAACTCCAAGAATGGGAACATGCCGTAGTACAGAACTGCAGCTTTTGGGTGCTAATGACAATTAAAGATCCCGATAAGACCCCATCCCTTTGGTGCCATCTTTAGCTCGGCCTCTGAGCTGCAAAATAACAAGCCATGAGGGGGTCACAAAACAAAAGAGAGTGGATATTTAACACAACAGAGTAACGAGGTAGCTGAAGGCTGGGAGCAGCTGGTTGAGGTGGCTGGTTCATAGGACTGTGGATGAGAACTGGGTTTAAATAGGCTGCAGGTGATGAGTGGTCAACTAGTGGCAGGTGACTCCTGTTAGCTTGGTGAAGGCTGGGAGGTGCCTGTCTGTGCAGGCCTGACACACTGAGCATATATGCATCTATTTGCACTAACCCTATTTATTTTCTTCACATGCCTATCAATTCCTACCCCCACTCCCTCCCACCCAAGCTTCACCACACATCAACACATCAGCAATTTACAGTAATCAACATGTCATTGGGTTGTGGGAGTAAACTGGACCACACAGAGGTAACAGAGAAAATATGCAAACTGCACACATTTGACATAGGGTCAGGACTGATCGCTCTGATTTCTGGAACCGATCCAAGAACCATGCCACTGGGCCTTCTCGCTTGCTGCCATAAAATTACTAAATAATTCCCTAGTACTATAAATTAGACTCTTGACCTCACAATCTACCTCATTATGAGCTCGTTCCTTATTGTTTATCTGCAGTGCACTTTATAGCTGTTACATTTTATTCTGCATTGTTTATGCAAGATATTCTGCAGATGCTGGAAGTATAGAACAACGGTCACAAAGAGCTGGGTGAATTCAGCAGGTCAGGCATCATCTGTGCAGGAGATATTTTGATCCAAGACTTTCATCAGAATACTGGAAAGGAAGGGGAAGAAGCCAGAATAAGAAGGTGGCTGGAGGGGGAGAAGTGCAGGTGATAGAGGAGACTAGGTGAGAGCAAAAGTATGGGTCAGGGAGAGAGAGAGGAAAGAAGAAGCTGGGAGGTGATAGTTGGAAAAGGTAAAGAGTTGAAGAAGAAGGGATCTGATAGGAGAGGATATTGGACCATGGAAATAAGGGAAGTAGGAGGGGCACCAGAGCGAGGCAGGTGAGGAGAAGATATGGGGCAAAAGTGGAGCCAGAATGGGGAATGAACAAAAAGAGAGAAGGGGAGGATGAAGAAACTATTGGGAGTCAGAGAAATTGATGTTCATGTCATCAGTTTGGAGGCTACGTGAGGTATTGCTGCTCCAAGCTGAGTGTGTGGAGGGGGGCATGTTGGAATGGGAATGGGTTGTTATTGTTTTACCTTTTTCTACCTTAATGCACCTTGCAATAATTTGATCTGCAGGAACAAAATGCAAGACAAGCTGCTCTTCATACATGTGACACCAATTAACCAATTCCAATTCCTCAATTTTAAAGTCCCTCTATAAATTAAAGGGCTTGTGGAGATCTTGGAGAAATAGCATTAGCAGGTGACCATACAGATTTGGAGGGACAATTCCAAGGAGTGTAATGGGGTTCTCCAAGTATTACAGCAGAGAGATACTATGCAATAACTTAGCCTGCTGAGTTCCTCCAGCATTTTGTGTGCATTGCTCTGGATTTCCAGCATCTACAGAATCTCTTGAATTCAAGTTCTGCTCCAACCAGCTTTAGACCAATATTAAACTACAATTTTCAGTGAAGAGATTGCAGGTATTGGAGCAAAGAACATTCTATTCTGGAATTGATGATAACCAACTGGAGGAGACATTAAATCTGCTTCATTTCCAACCAGGAATCATTTGCACAGAACCTGCAATCTAATAAAGGGAAAATGCACATTAAAAAGTGGGAATTTATTATTAATAATATAGCATAAATATTATTTGTGTTGCAAATTTTGCCTTGTGACAGCACCATAGTGTGTCTCTGCTGGTGAGAATTGTACCCAGGTTTTAAGTGTCAAATAACAGAGAAGGGAAATGTAATAATATCATGCAAACATTTTTTTTAACCTTCATTGTAGTATAAAGCATTTTTTGACAGCTCAGAAAAATGTCATTAATAATAAAAGGAATATTCTTGCACATTGTTCAACATAGAATTGTAAATTGCCTTAGCCTTCGCAGTTGATGCCTCTGGCACAAGTGAACACGCTGAGCTGTTATTCACTCTAGCTTGCCGTTACTTTGGTCTCTCCTGCTCCCAGTTTATGCAGTGATTGGAGTCATGTTCCCACTGTCCTGTGGCCGTGATTAATTCGTTGCTCGCAGCGCTGCAGGCAAAGAACATGAACATTAATCCAAGGTCAGATAAATTAGAATTGCCAATTGAATTAATATCGTTGCCCTATCGGCAGCATTGAATGAAGCACCTTTTGCATGCACTTCACAGTAGTAATAAAAAAAGTTACAAAGGACAACACTAAAGGAGCTTCCATGGAGAAGGATCTGCCAAAAGGAACCACTGCTGACTGTTACAATATTCCATGAAGGAGACAAAACTCAGCAGCATTACCGTGAAGAAACTATTGCCTCTTGCTGAGTAGAGCAATGGAGTGGAATAGTAGAAGTCTTGAATCGAACAGGCAATATAATTCCTTACCTGGAGTGGAGTTAGAGAATGGTAATTACTACCACATGGAAGTACGTAACAGAGGTACACTATAGGCAGAGACATGACAGAGAATGGACTGGGCTATACTGGTGAGGTTAGGTGGAGTACTGAGAGGGCTAAATGCCTAGAAGCTCATTCCCCTCCAATAGACTCCACAGCAAGATGATTGCATTGCACAATAAAGTGCAAGATTCACTCCTCCTTAGTCAAGGGAGTCTGGATACGACCATGCTGAGGTGAATTCAGGTTACCGGTCTTACTTCCAACTGGGGTACATTTTTATATACTTACTCTGAGGTGTTCCTATGAAGCAAAAGGCCTCTTTGTGTGTTGCAACTCTTACTCCAAAGCATCTCTATTCAAGGACTATATAATTTGAGGAAATAATAGGCAGGATAGACAAAGGAGAATTGGTTGATATTGTCTATTTGAATTTTCAGAAAGCCTATGACAAGGTGCAATACGTGAGGCTTCTAAACAAGATAAGGGCCCATGGTATTACAGAAAAGGATATAGGCATGGATAGAGCATTAGCTGATTGGCAGGAGACGAAGAGTGGGAATAAAAGAAGCCTTTTCTGACTGGCTCCAAGTGACTAGTGGTGTTTCATGGGGTCTTTGTTGAGACTGATTCTTTTAACATTGTATGCCAATGATTTGAATGAGTGAATTAATGGCTTTGTGGCTAAGTTTGCAGATCATATGAAGATAGGTGAAGGGCCAGGTAGTGTTGAGGAAGCAGATAATCTGAAGAAGGATTTAGACAGATTAGGAGAAAAGGCTAAAAAATGACAGATGGAATCCAGTGCTGGGGAGTGTATGGTCATGCACTTTGGTAGAAGGAATAAAACATAGACTATTTTCTAAATGGGAAGAAAATTAAAAAATCCAAGGTGCAAAGGTATCTGCATTTATTTCATGAGGACTAGAATATAAAAACAAGGATGTAATGTTGAGACTTTATAAAGCACTGGTGACGTCTCACTTGGAGTACCGTGAGCAGTTCTGGGCCCCTATCTGAGAAAGGGTGTGCTGAAACTGGAGGAGGTTCACAAGAATGATTCTGGGAATGAAAGGAAGATTGAGGAGTGATTAATGGCTCTGGGCTTTTACTTGCTGGAATTTAGAAGGATGGGGGGATCTCATTGAAACCTATCGAATGTTGAAAGGCTTAGATAATGTTACCTATGGAGAGGGAGTCTAAGACCAGAGGGCACAGATTCAGAATACATGGATGTCCATTTAGAATGGAGATGAGAAGGAATTTCTTTAGCTGGGGAAGTGAATCTGTAGAATTCATTGCTACAGGCGACCATGAAGGCCAAGTCATTCGGATTATTTAAGACAGAGGTTGATAGCTTCTTCATGTCAGGGCATGAAGGGATATGGGGAGAAGGCAGGAGATTGGAGTTGATAGGGAAATGAATAACCATGATGAAATGGAGCAGACACGATGGGCCAAATGTCCTAATTCTGCTCCTATGACTTCTGGTCTTATGATTTTATAATGTGTCCACGGTCATCACCAAGTTATAAACCCGTACATATGTACATTGGACTTTGGAATGTAATTATATTGTTAGATCAAAGGAACTCCCTATGAAATTCGGAACTTGTTTTCTCTCTCTCTCTCTCTCTCTCTCTCAGTTTCATTCCCTCGCTCTCTCTCTCTCTCGACTTTTAGTATTTATTCCTCCTTAGTGTTGTTATGTGTTTGTGATACCACTTATTGCAATCATGTGGAGATATGTTTATCTTACCCAGTCATGTTGTGTACTTGTCAGGTTACAGATTTAGGGACATTTGTGAAAATGGACTCTGCTCACTTCCCAGGGACAGCCTACAACTTGTAATGTGTCTATTGTTGTGTTTTCTCGACTGATATTCAAGTTATTTTAGATTCAAATTTTGTTGCAAAATAAAGAAGAAATAATTGTCTTCACAGGAATGTTAACTCGATAATAGTCTCAACAATATCACCTGCAAATTTCTATCATCTCTTAGTATGTGGTGCCAACACAATAATTATCAACAAATAATATTGGTTAATTAACAAAACTGAGCATTTAACACCAAACCATGATCATATCACTCATCCAAGCTCATCCTGCCAACTCCGTGGCCCAGTATTTGTTTCTTTTGCAAAGAGCACAGAGCGTGCAAATCCCTCATCAAATAGGGGTACAAAATAGTGTGGAAAACAGCTCACAGTTTTCAGGAAATTTATTATAATAATTCCTTGATTTAAGAGTACAAATTTTTGCTCTAATAACATTACCTCTTTTGAGTTAGATTTTTTTTCAGGATGATTCTATAGCAGGTGTAGGCATGTGCTAACTGAAAATAATGCAGATTGCCCACCCTTCTGAATGTATGAAATTTCACTCAATATATTCCTGCAATACATCCAGCAGAGGAAAGCCTGCATATCTATGTCACGCGCAAATGATAAAAATACAGATTCTTTCCATTTAGTAGCCCCATGGCATTGAGAATGATTTGCTTCCTCGCTGATGATCTGGGTTGATGAGGCCACAGAAGGAACTGCCAGTTTCTTCCACTGACCGTGGTGATAGATGGGACAAACAGGGAGTATTTAGTGAAGTTGGTCCACTCTCTCACCTATGTAGGGTAAATAGTATGGTTCCAATGCATGGCCTTCCGGGTTCTCTACAAAATCTCAAATGATCATTCTCTACTTTAAAGAATTGTGGGCCAAGGATTGTAAGGAATCAGTGGGGATGCTGTAGTTCTACCCTGAAGGTTTGAGCACATCCTGATATGATGGTTTTGCTCAGAAACATTGACAATGCCTTTGCTCAGTTTGCTGCTCCAATTTTCAGCATCTGCTGACCTTTGTGTCTCAAGTATTTTTCTGTGTTTACTCATAATCTCTTCAAGTAGAGTAGACCATCAGATTTGGGATTCTGGTGGATAGATTGAAAGTGAAATAAAGTGGGTGCCAGAGATGTTGGCCTGAGGTAAGACACTGATCTCTGATTTACCTTTGCATTTATTTCACAACATAGGCAGTGATATCAAATCTGATGCTGATTTCAGTGCATTTGGAGAATTTTGCAAAATGCCTTTGTTAGAAATAGTCCAGATTTCAGAAGCAAATAGAAAGACAGGGCCTACCTCTTCCACCCATCTTCCCGTTACCAGGTCTCACCTATCCCTTGCTGGTTTGTACTCTTTCCCCTTCCCTTCTTCTTATTCTGGCTTCTTCTCCATTCCTTTCCAGTCCTGATGAAGGGTCTCAGCCTGAAACATTGGGTCTTCTCCTCCCCACTCCTCCCCAGAGATGCTGTCTGACCTGCTGAGTTTCTCCAGCATTTTGTGTTTGCTGCTGGGGACCGATGGTGCCTGGTAAAATATGAGTTTCAAAGCAGATCATCCAAAAGGATATACTTGTTCCATTGAAAGCTTTAGTCTCACCACAAACTTGCATCTTCTTAGATATTTTCACACTACTTCCACGTCAAGGGTAGAAAGCTTCAATCCACTCAAAATGCTGAAGGAACTCACCAGGTTAGTTTTTCAAGGATGTAACCAGGAAGTTAGACAAGGGAGATCCAGTGGATGTAGTGTACCTCGATTTTCAGAAGGCATTTGATAAGGTCCCACATAGGAGGTTGGTGGGTAAAATCAAAGCTCATGGCATTGGGGGGAAGAAATTGACATGGATAGAAAACTGGTTGGCAGATAGAAAGCAAAGGGTAGCGGTGAATGGGTGTTTCTCGGAATGGCAGGTGGTGACTAGTGGGGTGCCACAGGGCTCGGTATTGGGACCACAGCTGTTTACAATTTACGTCAACGATTAAGATGAAGGCATTGAGAATAACATCAGCAAGTTTGCTGATGATACTAAGCTGGTTGGCAGTGTGACATGTGATGAGGATGTTAGGAGAAGTCAGGGTGACGTGGATAGGCTGGGTGTGCGGGCAGATACTTGGCAGATGACGTTTAATGTGAATAAGTGTGAGGTTATCCACTTTGGGAGTAAGAACAGGAAGGCAGATTATTATCTGAATGGTGTAAAGTTAGGTAAGGGAGAAATACAAAGAGATCTAGGAGTCCTTGTTCATCAGTCACTGAAGGTGAATGAGCAAGTGCAGCAGGCAGTGAAGAAGGCTAATGGAATGTTGGCCTTTATTACAAAAGGAATTGAGTACAAGAGCAAGGAAATCCTCTTGCATTTGTACAGGGCCCTGGTGAGACCACACCTGGAGTATTGTGTACAGTTTTGGTCTCCAGGGTTAAGGAAGGACATCCTGGCTGTAGAGGAAGTGCAGCGTAGATTCACAAGGTTAATTCCTGGGATGTCAGGACTGTCTTACGCAGAGAGGTTAGAGAGACTGGGCTTGTACACGCTGGAATTAAGGAGATTGAGAGGGGATCTGATTGCAACATATAAGATTATTAAGGGATTAGACAAGATAGAAGCAGGAAATATGTTCCAGATGCTGGGAGAGTCCAGTACCAGAGGGCATGGTTTGAAAATAAGGGGTAGGTCATTTAGGACAGAGTTAAGGAAAAACTTCTTCTCCCAGAGAGTTGTGGGGGTCTGGAATGCACTGCCTTGGAAGGCAGTGGAGGCCAATTCTCTGGATGCTTTCAAGAAGGAGCTAAGTAGGTATCTTATGGATAGGGAAATCAAGGGATATGGGGACAAGGCAGGAACCGGGTATTGATAGTAGATGATCAGCCATGATCTCAAAATGGCGGTGCAGGCTCAAAGGGCCAAATGGTCTACTTCTGCACCTATTGTCTATTGTCTATTGTCAGGCAGCATCTTTGGAGAGGAATAAACAGTCGATGTTCATTCAGTCCTGATGAAGGGTCACAGCCCACAATGTCCACTCTTTATTCCTCCCTGGACCAAGGTGATGGAACTTAATATGGCCCATAATCTAAATGTTACTGTACATTGCTCCTACTGTATGCATCCACTTCACACACAATCTCACGTCTGTATCAGCAAATTGCACAAGTTACCATTTTAAACCAGAAATGGCAACAATAACAACTTATCCATTTATCAGCAACTGTTTGCTAGGATTCTAAACTCAGGCCTGGTGGTTGTTCTGAAATCTTCTTTCTGGCTTGGGTTCCAACTTAATATAATGTTCCTGATAATGTTGCTTCTGTTTCCCCCTTACTTTAGGAGTCAGTATTAATGTAAGTCCAGCATTGGACACAGTCAAATTCTCACGAGAAGTTTTGCTGATATGGAGGCAGCATCATGATTTGAGTTGACGTTGAAGTTTAATGTCATTATACCATTAAACGAGACAACTATCCTCTGACCAAGGTGCATAAGACAGTATATAAAACTCACACAAATATCATATAAAGTAATAATATCACAAATAAATTCACAAATAATGAAGTGCTTTTGTGACACCAGTTAAAATGTAAACGGTACGTATGTAGCTACTGGGCACTTCATACATGATGAGACCCGGGTGGAGGCAGAGAGATCAGTGGACTTATGGAATAGAAGAAGAAGCTGTTTTACATCCTAATAGTTCTTGTCCTAACACTATGGTACCTCCTGCCTGGTGGTAGGGCATATTTTAAGAGAAAACTTACCAGATTAAATTTGACGCTGAAGAAAGAAATTCCCTGTGGTATTTGCTTCTGTAAGGTGCCTTTGACTACGCTGACAGATTGATTAACTGCTCTATTGGATACCATATTACTGGGAGATACTGAGATATCGCTGATACCATTTCTTGTCACAAAATCAGTAAACCGCCACAAGCAAAATTATAGTCTGCTGCTACACACTAATACCTCCGGTAGACAATGACATGAAAACTTTCGTTCCTGGCATGATATATTGCATGGTGTCAACAGTTCTGATGAGCCTAACTTCCAATCACTTAGAATAACTATCAATAAGGGCTAGAAAATAGTTACAAGAGATTCTGGAGATGCTGGAAATCTGGAGATCAACACACGAAAATGCAGGAGGAAGTCAGAAGGACAGGCTGCATCTCTGGAGGGAAATGAACCGATGAGGTTTTGGGCTGAGACCCTTCATTAATCCTGCCCCTTGTCACAACACTCCGTATGCACTTGGTGAAAGGGTTTCTGTAGTTTCATAACTACTGTTTGGGAGAGCTTCCTGAGTGTAAATCAACAATGTTGTCAAATAGGATGGGAAACAGCTTCTTTCCCAGGGCATGAGACTACTGAGGTCCCTGTCACCAGCCAGCTTCATCACGTAAGAAGTGCCAGTAGTGTTATACTGTTTACTTTTTAACTTGAATTGTAAATGCAACTTATGCAAAATAGAAATCTTCTGGAATATATTTTATTATTTGTTAATTTATTTGCGGTAATATTACATTATGCATTGTTTGTGAGTTATGTTTACTGTGTTGTGCACATTGGTCCAGGGGTATATCCTCATTTTGTGGTGTAGATGCATCTAAGATTGGTATATGGTTTACTACTGACACACTTACTGACATGGAGTGAAACATTTGGTTTTGTATGCCACTCATAGAGATAATTTCATTACGACAGTGCATTGAAGTAGTAGAAAGAAAAAGCAATAACAGAATGCAAAACAAAGTGTTACAGTAACAGAGAAAGGTAGACAATAAAGTGCAAGGCCAGAGTAAGGTAGATTGTGAGGCCATGATTCCATCTTATCTTACTGGTGCACCATGCAATAGTCTTATATCAGTTGGGTGGAAGCTGTCCTTGAGCCTGATGATAACCTGTTTTCAACTTTTGCATCTTCTAACTGAGGGGGTTGGGGAGAAAAAAAATGTCTGGGGTGTGTTGGAGCATGGGGACTCACTGCAAGCAGTTCTCTGCAAATCTACTCAAAGTTTCAATGTTTATTTGTTACTTATCGAGATACAGCCCTTTGACCCTAAAAAGATGGCACTGGTAACTGGCGACTGTGCGCGTGCTCTCCTGAGCAAACTGCCCCCTACACTATCCTATACCTGAGAAACCCTTCTAAACCTCCAATTTGCTACATCTAGCAAGAACAACAACACCCTGGCGAAGTTACTGACCCAGCTGGAGATCATCGACTCGCCAGAATTGCTTCAACTCCAGACCGTACCTGGACCCAATCGTTGAGGCCTGGTCCGAGGTCCACCATGTTCCCGGAGACCTGCGGCCTGCTACTGTGTCGGAGCGCCTGGAGACACGGCCCATTCCGACCAACACCTCGCCGAAGCAGATGACCACACAGAAGTGATGTCGGAGACCTCAAGATACCCCAGACGCTTCCCCGGACCGACCACCATAGAGCCCCATTGGTGGCTATCCACAGATGCCAAAAGTGAGGCCTCCACCGCCGACCTCGGAAATTGAGCCTGGGGCTCAGCTGGAGTGGAGGCCTCTGCAACCGTGACAGTTCACAGACTTGTTTCAGCCGGCAGCCCGACCCTCCAGGATTAAATGTCGGCTTCGGGGCCCGACACAATCGACAACCCGGGCCCCCAACAGTCCCTTTTGAAGGCTAGAGCTGCAGCTTTTAGGTCCGGAGATACCAGTCGCTACATGGAATCCAGGCGTGAACTCCGGAATGCCATTAAGGGCACCAAGAGGCAATATCGAACCAAGTTGGAAGCCCAGGCTAACCAGAGGAATGCCAGTAGACTATGGCAGGATCTAAATGAGATCACTGGGTGCAAAGAAAAGGCTGGGAATATCAATAACTGTAGCGCTTCTCTTCCTGATGAACTTAACGTATTCTACGCAAGATTCGAAGAGAAGAGGAGCGTCCAGCCCCCTCTGGATGAACCAGACCTGGTGGCATCAAGATTCATCATCACAGAGGAAGACATTAGAAGAGCCTTCCTGAAGATAAATCCAAGGAAGGCGATGGGCCCAGATGGCGTCCTGGGACGGGTTCTCCATGCCTGTGCAAGTGGGCTAGCTGGAGTGTTTGCTGACATCTTCAACTGCTCCCTGCTTCAGTCTAAGATCCCCTCATGTTTTAAGAAGGCAACGATAATCCCGGTGCCGAAGAAAAGCAAGGTGGCATGCCTGAATGACTACAGACCTGTGGCTCTGACATCAATTGCTATGAAGTGCTTCGAGCGATTGGTTATGGCACACATCAACCATAACCTACCGGTCAACCGCAACACTTTGCAATTCGCCTACCGGAGCAACAGGTCAAGGGCAGATGCCATCTCTCTGGCACTACATTCCTCCTTAGAACACCTAGAGAATAAAGACCCATATGTAAAGCTCCTTTTCATTGACTACAGCTCTGCCTTTAATACCATCATTCCAAATAAACTGATTCCTGAGCTCTGGAACCTGGGTCTTAGCACTCAGATCTGCAGCTGGATCTTCAACTTCCTCACAGACAGGACCCAGGCTGTAAAAATAGGGGACAAGCTCTCCTCTACAATCACTCTGAACACCGGTGCCCCACAAGGCTGTGTACTCAGCCCCCTGCTGTACACACTGTACACCCATGATTGTGTAGCCAAGTTTCCATCAAACTCAATATACAAGTTTGCTGATGACACCACAATTATAGGCCATATCTTGGGTAATGATGAGTCGGAGTACAGAGAGGAAATTAAGAACCTGGTGGCATGGTGCGAAGACAATAACCTATCCCTCAATGTCAGCAAGACAAAGGAATTGGTTGTTGACTTCAGAAGGAGTAGCGGACTGCACTACATCTACATCAGTGGTGCGCAGGTGGAACAGGTCAAAAGCTTTAAGTTCCTCGGGGTGAATATTACAAGTGACCTGACTTGGTCTAACCAAGCAGAGTCCACTGCCAAGAAGGCCCACCAGCGCCTTTACTTCCTGAGAAAGCTGAAGAAATTTGGCCTGTCCCCTAAAACCCTCACTAATTTTTATAGGTGCACCGTAGAAAGCATTCTTCTAGGGTGCATCACAACCTGGTATGGAAGTTGTCCTGTCCAAGACCGGAAGAAGCTGCAGAAGATCGTGAACATAGCCCAGCACATCACACAAACCAATCTTCCATCCTTGGACTCATTTTACACCGCATGCTGTCGGAGCAGTGCTGCCAGGATAATCAAGGACAAGACTCACCCAGCCAACACACTTTTTATCCCAGTTCCCTCCAGGAGAAGGTTCAGTAGCATGAAAATTCATACAGCCAGATTTGGGAACAGCTTCTTTCCAACTGTGATAAGACTGCTGAACAGATTCTGACCAGGATCTGGGCCGTACCTTCCAAATATCTGGACCTGACTTGCGCTACCTTACTTTCTCTTTTCTATTTTCTAATTATGATTTATAATTTAAATTTTTATTATATTTACTTCGATTTGTACTTCAGGGAGCGCGAAGCGCAGAAACAAATATCACTGTGATGATTGTACACTCTAGTATCAATTGTTTGGTGACAATAAAGTATAATGAATGATGAATGATGAGCTGCACCACTCAGCAGCTCCAGTTTAACCCTAGCCAAATCATTGGACAGTTTACAATGACTGATTTATCTACCAGCAGGTATGCTTTTGGACAGTGTGAGAAGAAGATCCACACTGTTACAGGGAGGAGGTACAAACTCCTTACAGACAGCGGTGAGAAATGAATTCAAGTCGCTGGTAATGAAAGTGTTTCTGTCATTTCTTCTGTTTCAGGATGGCACAGTAGAACAACTTGTGGAGCTGTTTCCTTATAGCTAGAGACCTGGCTTCAATTCTGACACTTGCTGCTGTCTGTGTGGAGTTTGAATGTTCTCGCCACGACAGCTTGGCACTCCTCCAGGAGTTCCAGCTTCTGCTCACATCCCAAAGACATCATTAGGTCAACTGGATACACAAGAGTCAACTGATGCTGGAATATGGAGAAACAATCAACACACTGAAGGAATTCAGCAGGCCAGGAAGCAACTTTGGAGGGATGTTCACATCAGTTCTGATGAAGGGTCTCAGCCCAATGTATTCATTTCCGCAGATGTTGCCTGACCTGCTGAGTTCCTCCAGCATTTTTATGTGTGTTTCTCTGGATTTCCAGCATCTGCAGGATCTCCTGTGTTTATGGCCTGTGGAAGGAAAGGCACAGTTGATGTTTTAGGTGGAGTTGAAATGTTGACTTTCGATCTCCCTCTACAGATGCTGGCCAACCCCTGCATTTCTACAGCATCGCAGTTGTCAGGTGATTAGACACTATGATCAGCCTCTGGTGTGAGGCGAGTAGTGAGTGAGAATTTGAATGGTTTACTACACTCTATAGCAACATTAGTGGCTACTTACTCTACCTAATAAAGTGGCCACTGAGGGTATACTTGTGGCTTTCTGTTTCTGTAGCCCCTCCACTTCAAGGTTTGATGTGTTGTGCATTCAGAGATGTTCTTCTGCACATCACTGTAGTAATGCACCACCTTCCTGTCAGTTTGAACCAGTCTGGCCATTCTCTTCTGATCTCTCTCATTAGCAAAGTGTTTTTGCATACAGAACTGCCACTCACTGAATGTTTATTCTTTCGCACCATTCTCTGTAAACTCTTGAGGCTGTTGTGTGTGAAAATCCCAGGAGATCAGCAGTTTCTGAGATAATCAAACCACCCCACCTGGCGCCAACAATCATCCTATGATGAAGGTCACATTTCTTCCCCATTCTGATGAACAACAACTGAACCTCTTGACCACGTCTGCATGCTTTTACAAATTGAGCTGCTGCATCATGATTGGCTGATCAGATGTTTGCATTAAGGAACAGGCATGCAGATGTATCTAATGAAGTGCCACTGAGTGTATGTGGTATAAATTCAATTTTGTAAATACTTTATCTCCAGTTAGCTCAGTGTAAAGACCTTGTAATGTTCATCATTACTCACTTTTAGTCACCATGGGGCATCACTGTATTAATTATTTTGGAACAACTACAATAGGTATGTTCCAAATATTGTGACTGTGACTATAGGAATCTCCAGTTATTTAACTGTGGTTCAACACACATTTTCAATGTTGTGACTTATAGCAAGCTGGGCTCATAACACATTTAATGCAGATGGGTATCACTTGGCCTTTAAAACCATTGTAGGAATCGTTAAGTGTGTCTTCACATTTATTTAGAAGGGTGCCTGGTGTTACTTGGCAATCTTTGAACTCTTGTTCCAATTCATCTTCATTTCCAGTGTGGTTAACTTCACTTATCTCACCGCTGAATTGATTACACAACTTATGGACTCACTTTCGAACACTCTGCAACTCATGTTGTTAGTTACTATTTGCACAGTTTGTCTTTATTTATACATTGGTTGTTTGTCTGTAGTTCTATATTGATTCTTGTAACGAGATTTTCAGGCAAATGCATCCAGGCACTGAGTAAATTCAAAACTCAAAGATAGAAAGTAACAACTCAGATTTATTCAACCAACATAACAGAAGAATACCAAATGACTCAGAGCATACTTACTCGGGAGGGGTAGAGTGCACAGAAGGTTAGTTCACTTGGAATCCAAATATAGGTCTCAGTGATGAACGCTAGTTGTGATGAACTTAAATAGTGCATATAGCACAAGGACCTGTGCATATCAAAATCAAAGCCCCATAAGCTAAAATAGATTGCTCAAGGATTCAATAAACAAGTGGCATGAAAAACACAAGGAAAACTTAACAACTAAACAAGTTCTAGTTAAAACAAATGACAAGAAACAAATGAACGCCAAGGCCTGATGCTCTCCAGTGCCCCACGCTGGTCTGAAGAGTTCATGGCAGATGTAATTGTGTTTTGTAGTCGTGCGCAAAGCACTACGAAAGGAACACATGGAGGCAGAGACAGCTGAACTCGGAATGACTTTACTGATACAAATTTGTGCGCTTAAATCTCCCCCACCCCCCCATGGGTCCCTGCGACCAGCGGGGCAGACGTGACGTCAGACCGTCCCCAGAAGGTCCGCCCCGAGCGCGTTTGCCTGCGACTCCCGATGGCGGTTCGAGTCCCGTGTGTGTGGACCGCCACACCCCCCCCCCCCACCAGAAACGTCCACTGGGGGAGTAGAGCTCCCAGTCTGTGTGGTAGCCTGGGTGGCCGGCCTCGCCGGCGCGGTGTGGGTACCCTCACTGGTCACTCAATGTCCAAGTGCACCGCTCTGAGGCGGTCCACTGTAAAAGTCTCTTCCCGGTCACACACCTCCACGACACATGTG
The DNA here is from genome assembly GCF_048418815.1 of Hemitrygon akajei. Classification (NCBI taxonomy): domain Eukaryota; kingdom Metazoa; phylum Chordata; class Chondrichthyes; order Myliobatiformes; family Dasyatidae; genus Hemitrygon; species Hemitrygon akajei. The sequence continues at coordinate 108,183,869 of NC_133133.1, read as the reverse complement.
GTTCCGTTGTGCCGGATCACCTTGAAGGGTCCCTCGTACGGCCACTGTAGAGCTGACCTGTGCATGCCCCTGCGAATAAAAACATACTCACAGTCTCGAAGGTCTTTAGGGGTGAAGGATAGCGTGGGGCCATGCCTGGAGGTAGGGACCAGTGCCAGGGACCCTACCTTGTCCCGCAGCCTCATTAGCACCATTGCTGGAGTTTCTTCCGAACCTCGGGCCTCTGGTATGAACTCGCCTAGGACCGTCAGGGGTGCGCCATAGACCAATTCCACCAAGGAGGAGCCCAGGAGCTGCGCCAGTGCTGTCCACAAACCAGACGTGAACTGCACCCCTCTGTCAGAGGTGATGTCCATTGGGAGGCCGAACATGGCGATCCAGTTTGCAATGAGTGTCCTGGCGCAGGACTCAGTGGGCGTGTCTGCCAGCGGTACGGCTTCTGGCCATCTGGTGAACCTGTCTACCATGGTAAAGATATACCTGGTGCCCCGGGAGACTGGCAGGGGCCGACAATGTCCACCTGGATGTGTTGGAACCTCCTTTGCGGCGACTGGAACTGCTGGAGGGGAGCCTTCACATGCTGCTGGACTTTGGCAGTCTGGCAGTGTACGCAGGTCCTGGCCCAGTGTCTCACCTGTTTACGCAGACCATGCCAGATGAATCTGTCCGCTACCAGCTTGATGGACGCCCAGATGGACAGGTGGGCCAGGTCATGCAGCGTGTCGAACACCCGGATGGACGGGTGGGCCGGGTCGTGCAACGTGTCGAACACCCAGTGCCTCCATGCTGCTGGTACCACGGGTCGAGGTTTGCCAGTAGACACGTTGCACAGGAGTCAATCCGCTGCCGGGCCGATGGAAACGTCCTCCAACTGGAGCCTTGAAACGGCGGTGCGGTAAGCCGGGATCTCGGTGTCCGACCGTTGTGCTTCCGCCAGCGCTGCGTAGTCCATTACTGAGGACGATATGCCTACTGAGTGGAGGCAGGGGCGAGACAGTGTGTCGGTAACGACGTTGATCTTCGCTGCGATGTGGCGAACGTCCGTGCTGAATTCTGATATAAAGGACAGGTGACTCTGCTGAGAGCTGACCATGGATCCGATACCTTGG